>NC_090443.1:715353364-716603364 GCF_031143425.1 Pleurodeles waltl
GAGGAAAATGTGTTTTTTTAGCCAGATTAAGAGGTTTGCAAAGGATTCTGGGTAACAGAACCTGGGCAGAGCCCCACAAGTCACCCCATCTTGGATTCCCCTAAGTCTCTAGTTTTTAAAAATGCACAGGTTTGGTAGGTTTCCCTGGGTGCTGGCTGAGCTAGAGGCCAAAATCTACAAGTAGGCACTTTGCAAAAAACAGCTCTGTTTTCTTTCAAAAAATGGGATTTGTCCACGTTGTGTTTTGGGGTGTCTCCTGTCGCGGCCGCTAGGCCTACCCCCACAAGTGAGGCATCATTTTTATGAGGAGACTTGGGGGAACGCTGGGTGGAAGGAAATTTGTGGCTCGTCTCAGATTCCGGAACTTTCTGTCACCGAAATGTGAGGAAAATGTTTTTTTTTAGCCACATTTTGAGGTTTGCAAAGGATTCTGGGTAACAGAACCTGGTTAGAGCCCCACAAGTCACCCCATCTTGGATTCCCCTAGGTCTCTAGTTTTGAAAATGCACAGGTTTGGTAGGTTTCCCTGGGTGCTGGCTGAGCTAGAGGCCAAAATCTACAGGTAGGCACTTTGCAAAAAACAGCTCTGTTTTCTTTCAAAAAATGGGATGTGTCCATGTTGTGTTTTGGGGTGTGGCCTGTCGCGGCCGCTAGGCCTACCCACACAAGTGAGGTAATATTTTTATCGGGAGACTTGGGGGAACGCTGGGTGGAAGGAAATTTGTGTCTCCTCTCAGATTCCACAACTTTCTGTCACAGAAATGTGAAGAAAATGTGTTTTTTTTGCCAAATTTTGAGGTTTGCAAAGGATTCTGGGTAACAGAACCTGGTCAGAGCCCCACAAGTCACCCCATGTTGGATTCCCCTAGGTCTCTAGTTTTAAAAAATGCACAGGTTTGGTAGGTTTCCCTAGGTGCCGGCTGAGCTAGAGGCCAAAATCTACAGCGAGGCACTTTGCAAAAAACAGCTCTGTTTTCTTTCGAAAAATGGGATGTGTCCACGTTGTGTTTTGGGGTGTGTCCTGTCGCGGCCTCTAGGCCTACCCACACAAGTGAGGTATCATTTTTATCGGGAGACTTGGGGGAACGCTGGGTGGAAGGAAATTTGTGGCTCCTCTCAGATTTCAGAACTTTCTGTCACCGAAATGTGAGGAAAATGTGTTTTTTTAGGCAAAATTTGAGGTTTGCAAAGGATTCTGGGTAACAGAACCTGGTCAGAGCCCCACAAGTCACCCCATCTTGGATTCCCCTGAGTCTCTAGTTTTCAAAAATGCACAGGTTTGGTAGGTTTCCCTAGGTGCCGGCTGAGGTAGAGGCCAAAATCTACAGGTAGGCACTTTGCAAAAAACAGCTCTGTTTTCTTTCAAAAAATGGGATGTGTCCACGTTGTGTTTTGGGGTGAGGCCTGTCGCGGCCGCTAGGCCGACCCACACAAGGGAGGTATCATTTTTATCGGGAGACTTGGGGGAACGCTGGGTGGAAGGAAATTTGTGGCTCCTCTCAGATTCCAGAACTTTCTGTCACCGAAATGAGAGGAAAATGTGTTTGTTTAGCCAAAATTTTAGGTTTGCAAAGGATTCTGGGTAACAGAACCTGGTCAGAGCCCCACAAGTCACCCCATCTTGGATAACCCTAGGTCTCTAGTTTTCAAAAATGCACAGGTTTGGTAGGTTTCCCTAGGTGCCGGGTGACCTAGAGGCCAAAATCTACAGGTAGGCACTTTGCAAAAAACAGCTCTGTTTTCTTTCAAAAAATGGGATGTGTCCACGTTGTGTTTTGGAGTGTCTCTTGTCGCGGCCGCTAGGCCTACCCACACAAGTGAGGTATCATGTTTATCGGGAGACTTGGGGGAACGCTGGGTGGAAGGAAATTTGTGGCTCCTCTCAGATTCCACAACTTTCTGTCACCGAAATGTGAGGAAAATGTGTTTTTTTAGCCACATTTTGAGGTTTGCAAAGGATTCTGGGTAACAGAACCTGGTCAGAGCCCCACAAGTCACCCCATCTTGGATTCCCCTAGGTCTCTAGTTTTCAAAAATGCACAGGTTTGGTAGGTTTCCCTGGGTGCTGGCTGAGCTAGAGGCCAAAATCTACAGGTAGGCACTTTGCAAAAAACAGCTCTGTTTTCTTTCGAAAAATGGGATGTGTCCACGTTGTGTTTTGGGGTGTGTCCTGTCGCGGCCTCTAGGCCTACCCACACAAGTGAGGTATCATTTTTATCGGGAGACTTGGGGGAACGCTGGGTGGAAGGAAATTTGTGGCTCGTCTCAGATTCCGGAACTTTCTGTCACCGAAATGTGAGGAAAATGTTTTTTTTTAGCCACATTTTGAGGTTTGCAAAGGATTCTGGGTAACAGAACCTGGTTAGAGCCTCACAAGTCACCCCATCTTGGATTCCCCTAGGTCTCTAGTTTTGAAAATGCACAGGTTTGGTAGGTTCCCCTGGGTGCTGGCTGAGCTAGAGGCCAAAATCTACAGGTAGGCACTTTGCAAAAAACAGCTCTGTTTTCTCTCAAAAAATGGGATGTGTCCACGTTGTGTTTTGGGGTGTCTCCTGTCGCGGGCGCTAGGCCTACCCACACAAGTGAGGTAATATTTTTATCGGGAGACTTGGGGGAACGCTGGGTGGAAGGAAATTTGTGTCTCCTCTCAGATTCCACAACTTTCTGTCACAGAAATGTGAGGAAAATGTGTTTTTTAGGCAAAATTTGAGGTTTGCAAAGGATTCTGGGTAACAGAACCTGGTCAGAGTGCCACAAGTCACCCCATCTTGGATTCCCCTAGGTCTCTAGTTTTAAAAAATGCACAGGTTTGGTAGGTTTCCCTAGGTGCCGGCTGAGCTAGAGGCCAAAATCTACAGGTAGGCACTTTGAAAAAAACAGCTCTGTTTTCTTTCGAAAAATGGGATGTGTCCACGTTGTGTTTTGGGGTGTGTCCTGTCGCTGCCTCTAGGCCTACCCACACAAGTGAGGTATCATTTTAATCGGGAGACTTGGGGGAACGCTGGGTGGAAGGAAATTTGTGGCTCCTCTCAGATTCCAGAACTTTCTGTCACCGAAATGTGAGGAAAATGTGTTTTTTTAGCCAAATTTGAGGTTTGCAAAGGATTCTGGGTAACAGAACCTGGTCAGAGTGCCACAAGTCACCCCATCTTGGATTCCCCTGAGTCTCTAGTTTTCAAAAATGCACAGGTTTGGTAGGTTTCCCTAGGTGCCGGCTGAGCTAGAGGCCAAAATCTACAGGTAGGCACTTTGCAAATAACAGCTCTGTTTTCTTTCAAAAAATGGGATGTGTCCACGTTGTGTTTTGGGGTGTGGCCTGTCGCGGCCGCTAGCCCTACCCACACAAGTGAGGTATCATTTTTATCGGGAGACTTGGGGGAACGCTGGGTGGAAGGAAATTTGTGGCTCCTGTCAGATTCCAGAACTTTCTGTCACCGAAATGTGAGAAAAATGTGTTTTTTTAGGTAAAATTTGAGGTTTGCAAAGGATTCTGGGTAACAGAACCTGGTCAGAGCGCCACAAGTCACCCCATCTTGGATTCCCCTAGGTCTCTAGTTTTTAAAAATGCACAGGTTTGGTAGGTTTCCCTGGGTGCTGGCTGAGCTAGAGGCCAAAATCTACAGGTAGGCACTTTGCAAAAAACAGCTCTGTTTTCTTTCGAAAAATGGGATGTGTCCACGTTGTGTTTTGGGGTGTGTCCTGTCGCGGCCTCTAGGCCTACCCACACAAGTGAGGTATCATTTTTATCGGGAGACTTGGGGGAACGCTGGGTGGAAGGAAATTTGTGGCTCCTCTCAGATTCTGGAACTTTCTGTCACCGAAATGTGAGGAAAATGTTTTTTTTTAGCCACATTTTGAGGTTTGCAAAGGATTCTGGGTAACAGAACCTGGTTAGAGCCCCACAAGTCACCCCATCTTGGATTCCCCTAGGTCTCTAGTTTTGAAAATGCACAGGTTTGGTAGGTTTCCCTGGGTGCTGGCTGAGCTAGAGGCCAAAATCTACAGGTAGACACTTTGCAAAAAACAGCTGTTTTCTCTCAAAAAATGGGATGTGTCCACGTTGTGTTTTGGGGTGTCTCCTGTCGCGGGCGCTAGGCCTACCCACACAAGTGAGGTAATATTTTTATCGGGAGACTTGGGGGAACGCTGGGTGAAAGGAAATTTGTGTCTCCTCTCAGATTCCACAACTTTCTGTCACAGAAATGTGAGGAAAATTTGTTTTTTTTGCCAAGTTTTGAGGTTTGCAAAGGATTCTGGGTAACAGAACCTGGTCAGAGCCCCACAAGTCACCCCATCTTGGATTCCCCTAGGTCTCTAGTTTTAAAAAATGCACAGGTTTTGTAGGTTTCCCTAGGTGCCGGCTGAGCTAGAGGCCAAAATCTACAGCGAGGCACTTTGCAAAAAACAGCTCTGTTTTCATTCGAAAAATGGGATGTGTCCACGTTGTGTTTTGGGGTGTGTCCTGTCGCGGCCTCTAGGCCTACCCACACAAGTGAGGTATCATTTTTATCGGGAGACTTGGGGGAACGTTGGGTGGAAGGAAATTTGTGGCTCCTCTCAGATTCCAGAACTTTCTGTCACCGAAATGTGAGGAAAATGTGTTTTTTTAGGCAAAATTTGAGGTTTGCAAAGGATTCTGGGTAACAGAACCTGGTCAGAGCGCCACAAGTCACCCCATCTTGGATTCCCCTGAGTCTCTAGTTTTCAAAAATGCACAGGTTTGGTAGGTTTCCCTAGGTGCCGGGTGAGCTAGAGGCCAAAATCTACAGGTAGGCACTTTGCAAAAAACAGCTCTGTTTTCTTTCAAAAAATGGGATGTGTCCACGTTGTGTTATGGGGCGTCTCCTGTCGCGGCCACTAGGCCTACCCACACAAGTGAGGTATCATTTTTATCAGGAGACTTGGGGGAACGCTGGGTGGAAGGAAATATGTGGCTCCTCTCAGATTCCAGAACTTTCTGTCACCGAAATGAGAGGAAAATGTGTTTGTTTAGCCAAAATATGAGGTTTGCAAAGGATTCTGGGTAACAGAACCTGGTCAGAGCCCCACAAGTCACCCCATCTTGGATTCCCCTAGGTCTCTAGTTTTAAAAAATGCACATGTTTGGTAGGTTTCCCTAGGTGCCGGGTGACCTAGAGGCCAAAATCTAAAGGTAGGCACTTTGCAAAAAACAGCTCTGTTTTCTTTCAAAAAATGGGATGTGTCCACGTTGTGTTTTGGAGTGTCTCTTGTCGCGGCCGCTAGGCCTACCCACACAAGTGAGGTATCATGTTTATCGGGAGACTTGGGGGAAGGCTGGGTGGAAGGAAATTTGTGGCTCCTCTCAGATTCCACAACTTTCTGTCACCGAAATGTGAGGAAAATGTGTTTTTTTAGCCACATTTTGAGGTTTGCAAAGGATTCTGGGTAACAGAACCTGGTCAGAGCCCCACAAGTCACCCCATCTTGGATTCCCCTAGGTCTCTAGTTTTCAAAAATGCACAGGTTTGGTAGGTTTCCCTGGGTGCTGGCTGAGCTAGAGGCCACAATCTACAGGTAGTCACTTTGCAAAAAACAGCTCTGTTTTCTTTCGAAAAATGGGATGTGTCCACGTTGTGTTTTGGGGTGTGTCCTGTCGCGGCCTCTAGGCCTACCCACACAAGTGAGGTATCATTTTTATCGGGAGACTTGGGGGAACGCTGGGTGGAAGGAAATTTGTGGCTCCTCTCAGATTCCGGAACTTTCTGTCACCGAAATGTGAGGAAAATGTTTTTTTTTAGCCACATTTTGAGGTTTGCAAAGGATTCTGGGTAACAGAACCTGGTTAGAGCCCCACAAGTCACCCCATCTTGGATTCCCCTAGGTCTCTAGTTTTGAAAATGCACAGGTTTGGTAGGTTCCCCTGGGTGCTGGCTGAGCTAGAGGCCAAAATCTACAGGTAGGCACTTTGCAAAAAACAGCTCTGTTTTCTCTCAAAAAATGGGATGTGTCCACGTTGTGTTTTGGGGTGTCTCCTGTCGCGGGCGCTAGGCCTACCCACACAAGTGAGGTAATTTTTTTATCGGGAGACTTGGGGGAACGCTGGGTGGAAGGAAATTTGTGGCTCCTCTCAGATTCCACAACTTTCTGTCACAGAAATGTGAGGAAAATGTGTTTTTTAGGCAAAATTTGAGGTTTGCAAAGGATTCTGGGTAACAGAACCTGGTCAGAGTGCCACAAGTCACCCCATCTTGGATTCCCCTGAGTCTCTAGTTTTAAAAAATGCACAGGTTTGGTAGGTTTCCCTAGGTGCCGGCTGAGCTAGAGGCCAAAATCTACAGGTAGGCACTTTGCAAAAAACAGCTCTGTTTTCTTTCGAAAAATGGGATGTGTCCACGTTGTGTTTTGGGATGTGTCCTGTCGCGGCCTCTAGGCCTACCCACACAAGTGAGGTATCATTTTTATCGGGAGACTTGGGGGAACGCTGGGTGGAAGGAAATTTGTGGCTCCTCTCAGATTCCAGAACTTTCTGTCACCGAAATGTGAGGAAAATGTGTTTTTTTAGGCAAAATTTGAGGTTTGCAAAGGATTCTGGGTAACAGAACCTGGTCAGAGTGCCACAAGTCACCCCATCTTGGATTCCCCTGAGTCTCTAGTTTTCAAAAATGCACAGGTTTGGTAGGTTTCCCTAGGTGCCGGCTGAGCTAGAGGCCAAAATCTACAGGTAGGCACTTTGCAAAAAACAGCTCTGTTTTCTTTAAAAAAATGGGATGTGTCCACGTTGTGTTTTGGGGTGTGTTCTGTCGCGGCCGCTAGGCCGACCCACACAAGTGAGGTATCATTTTTATCGGGAGACTTGGGGGAACGCTGGGTGGAAGGAAATTTGTGGCTCCTCTCAGATTCCAGAACTTTCTGTCACCGAAATGAGAGGAAAATGTGTTTGTTTAGCCAAAATTTGAGGTTTGCAAAGGATTCTGGGTAACAGAACCTGGTCAGAGCCCCACAAGTCACCCCATCTTGGATAACCCTAGGTCTCTAGTTTTAAAAAATGCACAGGTTTGGTAGGTTTCCCTAGGTGCCGGGTGAGCTAGAGGCCAAAATCTACAGGTAGGCACTTTGCAAAAAACAGCTCTGTTTTCTTTCAAAAAATGGGATGTGTCCACGTTGTGTTTTGGAGTGTCTCTTGTCGCGGCCGCTAGGCCTACCCACACAAGTGAGGTATAATTTTTATCGGGAGACTTGGTTGAACGCTGGGAGGAAGGAAATTTGTGGCTCCTCTCAGATTCCAGAACTTTCTGTCACCGAAATGTGAGGAAAATGTGTTTTGTTAGCCACATTTTGAGGTTTGCAAAGGATTCTGGGTAACAGAACCTGGTCAGAGCCCCACAAGTCACCCCATCTTGGATTCCCCTAGGTCTCTAGTTTTCAAAAATGCACAGGTTTGGTAGGTTTCCCTGGGTGCTGGCTGAGCTAGAGGCCAAAATCTACAGGTAGGCACTTTGCAAAAAACAGCTCTGTTTTCTTTCGAAAAATGGGATGTGTCCACGTTGTGTTTTGGGGTGTGTCCTGTCGTGGCCTCTAGGCCTACCCACACAAGTGAGGTATCATTTTTATCGGGAGACTTGGGGGAA
The DNA here is from genome assembly GCF_031143425.1 of Pleurodeles waltl. Taxonomy (NCBI): domain Eukaryota; kingdom Metazoa; phylum Chordata; class Amphibia; order Caudata; family Salamandridae; genus Pleurodeles; species Pleurodeles waltl. Next base: position 715,360,954 of record NC_090443.1, read on the forward strand.
CACTGGGTGGAAGGAAATTTGTGGCTCCTCTCAGATTCCAGAACTTTCTGTCACCGAAATGAGAGGAAAATGTGTTTGTTTAGCCAAAATTTGAGGTTTGCAAAGGATTCTGGGTAACAGAACCTGGTCAGAGCCCCACAAGTCACCCCATCTTGGATTTCCCTGGGTCTCTAGTTTTAAAAAATGCACAGGTTTGGTAGGTTTCCCTAGGTACCGGCTGAGCTAGAGGACAAAATCTACAGGGAGGCACTTTGCAAAAAACAGCTCTGTTTTCTTTCAAAAAATGGGATGTGTCCACGTTGTGTTTTGGGGTGTGGCCTGTCGCGGCCGCTAGGCCTACCCACACAAGTGAGGTAATATTTTTATCGGGAGACTTGGGGGAACGCTGGGTGGAAGGAAATTTGTGTCTCCTCTCAGATTCCACAACTTTCTGTCACAGAAATGTGAGGAAAATGTGTTTTTTTTGCCAAATTTTGAGGTTTGCAAAGGATTCTGGGTAACAGAACCTGGTCAGAGCCCCACAAGTCACCCCATCTTGGATTCCCCTAGGTCTCTAGTTTTAAAAAATGCACAGGTTTGGTAGGTTTCCCTAGGTACCGGCTGAGCTAGAGGCCAAAATCTGCAGGGAGGCACTTTGCAAAAAACAGCTCTGTTTTCTTTCAAAAAATGGGATGTGTCCACGTTGTGTTTTGGGGTGTGGCCTGTCGCGGCCGCTAGGCCTACCCACACAAGTGAGGTATCATTTTTATCGGGAGATTTGGGGGAACGGTGGGTGGAAGGAAATTTGTGGCTCCTCTCAGATTCCAGAACTTTCTGTCACCGAAATGAGAGGAAAATGTGTTTGTTTAGCCAAAATTTGAGGTTTGCAAAGGATTCTGGGTAACAGAACCTGGTCAGAACCCAACATGTCACCCCATCTTGGATTCCCCTACGTCTCTAGTTTTCAAAAATGCACAGGTTTGGTAGGTTTCCCTAGGTGCCGGGTGAGCTAGAGGCTAAAATCTACAGGTAGGCACTTTGCAAAAAACAGCTCTGTTTTCCTTCAAAAAATGGGATGTGTCCACGTTGTGTTTTGGGCCGTCTCCTGTCGCGGCCACTAGGCCTACCCACACAAGTGAGGTATCATTTTTATCGGGAGACTTGGGGGAACACTGGGTGTAAGGAAATGTGTGGCTCCTCTCAGATTCCAGAACTTTCTGTCACTGAAATGTGAGGAAAATGTGTTTTTTTAGCCAGATTAAGAGGTTTGCAAAGGATTCTGGGTAACAGAACCTGGGCAGAGCCCCACAAGTCACCCCATCTTGGATTCCCCTAAGTCTCTAGTTTTTAAAAATGCACAGGTTTGGTAGGTTTCCCTGGGTGCTGGCTGAGCTAGAGGCCAAAATCTACAAGTAGGCAAATTGCAAAAAACAGCTCTGTTTTCTTTCAAAAAATGGGATGTGTCCACGTTGTGTTTTGGGGTGTCTCCTGTCGCGGCCGCTAGGCCTACCCACACAAGTGAGGCATCATTTTTATCAGGAGACTTGGGGGAACGCTGGGTGGAAGGAAATTTGTGGCTCGTCTCAGATTCCGGAACTTTCTGTCACCGAAATGTGAGGAAAATGTTTTTTTTTAGCCACATTTTGAGGTTTGCAAAGGATTCTGGGTAACAGAACCTGGTTAGACCCCCACAAGTCACCCCATCTTGGATTCCCCTAGGTCTCTAGTTTTGAAAATGCACAGGTTTGGTAGGTTTCCCTGGGTGCTGGCTGAGCTAGAGGCCAAAATCTACAGGTAGGCACTTTGCAAAAAACAGCTCTGTTTTCTTTCGAAAAATGGGATGTGTCCACGTTGTGTTTTGGGGTGTGGCCTGTCGCGGCCTCTAGGCCTACCCACACAAGTGAGGTATCATTTTTATCGGGAGACTTGGGGGAACACTGGGTGGAAGGAAATTTGTGGCTCCTCTCAGATTCCAGAACTTTCTGTCACCGAAATGAGAGGAAAATGTGTTTGTTTAGCCAAAATTTGAGGTTTGCAAAGGATTCTGGGTAACAGAACCTGGTCAGAGCCCCACAAGTCACCCCATCTTGGATTCCCCTGGGTCTCTAGTTTTCAAAAATGCACAGGTTTGGTAGGTTTCCCTAGGTGCCGGCAGAGCTAGAGGCCAAAATCTACAGCGAGGCACTTTGCAAAAAACAGCTCTGTTTTCTTTCGAAAAATGGGATGTGTCCACGTTGTGTTTTGGGGTGTGTCCTGTCGCGGCCTCTAGGCCTACCCACACAAGTGAGGTATCATTTTTATCGGGAGACTTGGGGGAACGCTGGGTGGAAGGAAATTTGTGGCTCCTCTCAGATTTAAGAACTTTCTGTCACCGAAATGTGAGGAAAATGTGTTTGTTTAGGCAAAATTTGAGGTTTGCAAAGGATTCTGGGTAACAGAACCTGGTCAGAGCCCCACAAGTCACCCCATCTTGGATTTCCCTGGGTCTCTAGTTTTAAAAAATGCACAGGTTTGGTAGGTTTCCCTAGGTACCGGCTGAGCTAGAGGACAAAATCTACAGGAAGGCACTTTGCAAAAAACAGCTCTGTTTTCTTTCAAAAAATGGGATGTGTCCAAGTTGTGTTTTGGGGTGTGGCCTGTCGCGGCCGCTAGGCCTACCCACACAAGTGAGGTAATATTTTTATCGGGAGACTTGGGGGAACGCTGGGTGGAAGGAAATTTGTGTCTCCTCTCAGATTCCACAACTTTCTGTCACAGAAATGTGAGGAAAATGTGTTTTTTTTGCCAAATTTTGAGGTTTGCAAAGGATTCTGGGTAACAGAACCTGGTCAGAGCCCCACAAGTCACCCCATCTTGGATTCCCCTAGGTCTCTAGTTTTAAAAAATGCACAGGTTTGGTAGGTTTCCCTAGGTACCGGCTGAGCTAGAGGCCAAAATCTGCAGGGAGGCACTTTGCAAAAAACAGCTCTGTTTTCTTTCAAAAAATGGGATGTGTCCACGTTGTGTTTTGGGGTGTGGCCTGTCGCGGCCGCTAGGCCTACCCACACAAGTGAGGTATCATTTTTATCGGGAGATTTGGGGGAACGGTGGGTGGAAGGAAATTTGTGGCTCCTCTCAGATTCCAGAACTTTCTGTCACCGAAATGAGAGGAAAATGTGTTTGTTTAGCCAAAATTTGAGGTTTGCAAAGGATTCTGGGTAACAGAACCTGGTCAGAGCCCAACATGTCACCCCATCTTGGATTCCCCTACGTCTCTAGTTTTCAAAAATGCACAGGTTTGGTAGGTTTCCCTAGGTGCCGGGTGAGCTAGAGGCTAAAATCTACAGGTAGGCACTTTGCAAAAAACAGCTCTGTTTTCCTTCAAAAAATGGGATGTGTCCACGTTGTGTTTTGGGCCGTCTCCTGTCGCGGCCACTAGGCCTACCCACACAAGTGAGGTATCATTTTTATCGGGAGACTTGGGGGAACACTGGGTGTAAGGAAATGTGTGGCTCCTCTCAGATTCCAGAACTTTCTGTCACTGAAATGTGAGGAAAATGTGTTTTTTTAGCCAGATTAAGAGGTTTGCAAAGGATTCTGGGTAACAGAACCTGGGCAGAGCCCCACAAGTCACCCCATCTTGGATTCCCCTAAGTCTCTAGTTTTTAAAAATGCACAGGTTTGGTAGGTTTCCCTGGGTGCTGGCTGAGCTAGAGGCCAAAATCTACAAGTAGGCAAATTGCAAAAAACAGCTCTGTTTTCTTTCAAAAAATGGGATGTGTCCACGTTGTGTTTTGGGGTGTCTCCTGTCGCGGCCGCTAGGCCTACCCACACAAGTGAGGCATCATTTTTATCAGGAGACTTGGGGGAACGCTGGGTGGAAGGAAATTTGTGGCTCGTCTCAGATTCCGGAACTTTCTGTCACGGAAATGTGAGGAAAATGTTTTTTTTTAGCCACATTTTGAGGTTTGCAAAGGATTCTGGGTAACAGAACCTGGTTAGACCCCCACAAGTCACCCCATCTTGGATTCCCCTAGGTCTCTAGTTTTGAAAATGCACAGGTTTGGTAGGTTTCCCTGGGTGCTGGCTGAGCTAGAGGCCAAAATCTACAGGTAGGCACTTTGCAAAAAACAGCTCTGTTTTCTTTCGAAAAATGGGATGTGTCCACGTTGTGTTTTGGGGTGTGGCCTGTCGCGGCCTCTAGGCCTACCCACACAAGTGAGGTATCATTTTTATCGGGAGACTTGGGGGAACACTGGGTGGAAGGAAATTTGTGGCTCCTCTCAGATTCCAGAACTTTCTGTCACCGAAATGAGAGGAAAATGTGTTTGTTTAGCCAAAATTTGAGGTTTGCAAAGGATTCTGGGTAACAGAACCTGGTCAGAGCCCCACAAGTCACCCCATCTTGGATTCCCCTGGGTTTCTAGTTTTCAAAAATGCACAGGTTTGGTAGGTTTCCCTAGGTGCCGGCTGAGCTAGAGGCCAAAATCTACAGCGAGGCACTTTGCAAAAAACAGCTCTGTTTTCTTTCGAAAAATGGGATGTGTCCACGTTGTGTTTTGGGGTGTGTCCTGTCGCGGCCTCTAGGCCTACCCACACAAGTGAGGTATCATTTTTATCGGGAGACTTGGGGGAACGCTGGGTGGAAGGAAATTTGTGGCTCCTCTCAGATTTCAGAACTTTCTGTCACCGAAATGTGAGGAAAATGTGTTTGTTTAGGCAAAATTTGAGGTTTGCAAAGGATTCTGGGTAACAGAACCTGGTCAGAGCCCCACAAGTCACCCCATCTTGGATTCCCCTGAGTCTCTAGTTTTCAAAAATGCACAGGTTTGGTAGGTTTCCCTAGGTGCCGGCTGAGCTAGAGGCCAAAATCTACAGGTAGGCACTTTGCAAAAAACAGCTCTGTTTTCTTTCAAAAAATGGGATGTGTCCACGTTGTGTTTTGGGGTGCGGCCTGTCGCGGCCGCTAGGCCGACCCACACAAGTGAGGTATCATTTTTATCGGGAGACTTGGGGGAACACTGGATGGAAGGAAATTTGTGGCTCCTCTCAGATTCCAGAACTTTCTGTCACCGAAATGAGAGGAAAATGTGTTTGTTTAGCCAAAATTTGAGGTTTGCAAAGGATTCTGGGTAACAGAACCTGGTCAGAGCACCACAAGTCACCCCATCTTGGATAACCCTAGGTCTCTAGTTTTAAAAAATGCACAGGTTTGGTAGGTTTCCCTAGGTGCCGGGTGAGCTAGAGGCCAAAATCTACAGGCAGGCACTTTGCAAAAAACAGCTCTGTTTTCTTTCAAAAAATGGGATGTGTCCACGTTGTGTTTTGGACTGTCTCCTGTCGCGGCTGCTAGGCCTACCCACACAAGTGAGGTATCATTTTTATCGGGAGACTTGGGGGAACGCTGGGTGGAAGGAAATTTGTGGCTCCTCTCAGATTCCAGAACTTTCTGTCACCGAAATGTGAGGAAAATGTGTTTTTTTAGCCACATTTTGATGTTTGCAAAGGATTCTGGGTAACAGAACCTGGTCAGAGCCCCACAAGTCACCCCATCTTGGATTCCCCTAGGTCTCTAGTTTTAAAAAATGCACAGGTTTGGTAGGTTTCCCTGGGTGCTGGCTGAGCTAGAGGCCAAAATCTACAGGTAGGCACTTTGCAAAAAACAGCTCTGTTTTCTTTCGAAAAATGGGATGTGTCCACGTTGTGTTTTGGGGTGTGTCCTGTCGTGGCCTCTAGGCCTACCCACACAATTGAGGTATCATTTTTATCGGGAGACTTGGGGGAACACTGGGTGGAAGGAAATTTGTGGCTCCTCTCAGATTCCAGAACTTTCTGTCACCGAAATGAGAGGAAAATGTGTTTGTTTAGCCAAAATTTGAGGTTTGCAAAGGATTCTGGGTAACAGAACCTGGTCAGAGCCCCACAAGTCACCCCATCTTGGATTCCCCTGGGTCTCTAGTTTTAAAAAATGCACAGGTTTGGTAGGTTTCCCTAGGTACCGGCTGAGCTAGAGGCCAAAATCTGCAGGGAGGCACTTTGCAAAAAACAGCTCTGTTTTCTCTCAAAAAATGGGATGTGTCCACGTTGTGTTTTGGGGTGTGGTCTGTCGCGGCCGCTAGGCCTACCCACACAAGTGAGGTAATATTTTTATCGGGAGACTTGGGGGAACGCTGGGTGGAAGGAAATTTGTGTCTCCTCTCAGATTCCACAACTTTCTGTCACAGAAATGTGAGGAAAATGTGTTTTTTTTGCCAAATTTTGAGGTTTGCAAAGGATTCTGGGTAACAGAACCTGGTCAGAGCCTCACAAGTCACCCCATCTTGGATTCCCCTAGGTCTCTAGTTTTAAAAAATGCACAGGTTTGGTAGGTTTCCCTAGGTGCCGGCTGAGCTAGAGGCCAAAATCTACAGCGAGGCACTTTGCAAAAAACAGCTCTGTTTTCTTTCGAAAAATGGGATGTGTCCACGTTGTGTTTTGTGGTGTGTCCTGTCGCGGCCTCTAGGCCTACCCACACAAGTGAGGTATCATTTTTATCGGGAGACTTGGGGGAACGCTGGGTGGAAGTAAATTTGTGGGTCCTCTCAGATTCCAGAACTTTCTGTCACCGAAATGTGAGGAAAATGTGTTTGTTTAGGCAAAATTTGAGGTTTGCAAAGGATTCTGGGTAACAGAACCTGGTCAGAGCCCCACAAGTCACACCATCTTGGATTCCCCTAAGTCTCTAGTTTTTAAAAATGCACAGGTTTGGTAGGTTTCCCTGGGTGCTGGCTGAGCTAGAGGCCAAAATCTACAGGTAGGCACTTTGCAAAAAACAGCTCTGTTTTCTTTAAAAAAATGGGATGTGTCCACGTTGTGTTTTGGGGCAGGTGCTGTCGCGGCCGCTAGGCCTACCCACACAAGTGAGGCATCATTTTTATCGGGAGACTTGGGGGAACGCTGGGTGGAAGGAAATTTGTGGCTCGTCTCAGATTCCGGAACTTTCTGTCACCGAAATGTGAGGAAAATGTTTTTTTTTAGCCACATTTTGAGGTTTGCAAAGGATTCTGGGTAACAGAACCTGGTTAGAGCCCCACAAGTCACCCCATCTTGGATTCCCCTAGGTCTCTAGTTTTGAAAATGCACAGGTTTGGTAGGTTTCCCTGGGTGCTGGCTGAGCTAGAGGCCAAAATCTACAGGTAGGCACTTTGCAAATAACAGCTCTGTTTTCTCTCAAAAAATGGGATGTGTCCACGTTGTGTTTTGGGGTGTCTCCTGTCGCGGGCGCTAGGCCCACCCACACAAGTGAGGTAATATTTTTATCGGGAGACTTGGGGGAACGCTGGGTGGAAGGAAATTTGTGTCTCCTCTCAGATTCCACAAATTTCTGTCACAGAAATGTGAGGAAAATGTGTTTTTTTTGCCAACTTTTGAGGTTTGCAAAGGATTCTGGGTAACAGAACCTGGTCAGAGCCCCACAAGTCACCCCATCTTGGATTCCCCTAGGTCTCTAATTTTCAAAAATGCACAGGTTTGGTAGGTTTCCCTAGGTGCCGGCTGAGCTAGAGGCCAAAATCTACAGCGAGGCACTTTGCAAAAAACAGCTCTGTTTTCTTTCGAAAAATGGGATGTGTCCACGTTGTGTTTTGGGGTGTGTCCTGTCGCGGCCTCTAGGCCTACCCACACAAGTGAGGTATCATTTTTATCGGGAGACTTGGGGGAACGCTGGGTGGAAGGAAATTTGTGGCTCCTCTCAGATTTCAGAACTTTCTGTCACCGAAATGTGAGGAAAATGTGTTTGTTTAGGCAAAATTTGAGGTTTGCAAAGGATTCTGGGTAACAGAACCTGGTCAGAGCCCCACAAGTCACCCCATCTTGGATTCCCCTGAGTCTCTAGTTTTCAAAAATGCACAGGTTTGGTAGGTTTCCCTAGGTGCCGGCTGAGCTAGAGGCCAAAATCTACAGGTAGGCACTTTGCAAAAAACAGCTCTGTTTTCTTTCAAAAAATGGGATGTGTCCACGTTATGTTTTGGGGTGAGGACTGTCGCGGCCGCTAGGCCGACCCACACAAGTGAGGTATCATTTTTATTGGGAGACTTGGGGGAACGCTGGGTGGAAGGAAATTTGTGGCTCCTCTCAGATTCCAGAACTTTCTGTCACCGAAATGAGAGGAAAATGTGTTTGTTTAGCCAAAATGTGAGGTTTGCAAAGGATTCTGGGTAACAGAACCTGGTCAGAGCCCCACAAGTCACCCCATCTTGGATAACCCTAGGTCTCTAGATTTAAAAAATGCACAGGTTTGGTAGGTTTCCCTAGGTGCCGGGTGAGCTAGAGGCCAAAATCCACAGGCAGGCACTTTGCAAAAAACAGCTCTGTTTTCTTTCAAAAAATGGGATGTGTCCACATTGTGTTTTGGAGTGTGTCCTGTCGCGGCCGCTAGGCCTACCCACACAAGTGAGGTATCATTTTTATCGGGAGACTTGGGGGAACGCTGGGTGGAAGGAAATTTGTGGCTCCTCTCAGATTCCAGAACTTTCTGTCACCGAAATGTGAGGAAAATGTGTTTTTTTAGCCACATTTTGAGGTTTGCAAAGGATTCTGGGTAACAGAACCTGGTCAGAGCCCCACAAGTCACCCCATCTTGGATTCCCCTAGGTCTCTAGTTTTCAAAAATGCACAGGTTTGGTAGGTTTCCCTCGGTGCTGGCTGAGCTAGAGGCCAAAATCTACAGGTAGGCACTTTGCAAAAAACAGCTCTATTTTCTTTCGAAAAATGGGATGTGTCCACGTTGTGTTTTGGGGTGTGTCCTGTCGTGGCCTCTAGGCCTACCCACACAAGTGAGGCATCATTTTTATCGGGAGACTTGGGGGAACGCTGGGTGGAAGGAAATTTGTGGCTCGTCTCAGATTCCGGAACTTTCTGTCACCGAAATGTGAGGAAAATGTTTTTTTTTAGCCACATTTTGAGGTTTGCAAAGGATTCTGGGTAACAGAACCTGGTTAGAGCCCCACAAGTCACCCCATCTTGGATTCCCCTAGGTCTCTAGTTTTGAAAATGCACAGGTTTGGTAGGTTTCCCTGGGTGCTGGCTGAGCTAGAGGCCAAAATCTACAGGTAGGCACTTTGCAAATAACAGCTCTGTTTTCTCTCAAAAAATGGGATGTGTCCACGTTGTGTTTTGGGGTGTCTCCTGTCGCGGGCGCTAGGCCTACCCACACAAGTGAGGTAATATTTTTATCGGGAGACTTGGGGGAACGCTGGGTGGAAGGAAATTTGTGTCTCCTCTCAGATTCCACAAATTTCTGTCACAGAAATGTGAGGAAAATGTGTTTTTTTTGCCAACTTTTGAGGTTTGCAAAGGATTCTGGGTAACAGAACCTGGTCAGAGCCCCACAAGTCACCCCATCTTGGATTCCCCTAGGTCTCTAATTTTCAAAAATGCACAGGTTTGGTAGGTTTCCCTAGGTGCCGGCTGAGCTAGAGGCCAAAATCTACAGCGAGGCACTTTGCAAAAAACAGCTCTGTTTTCTTTCGAAAAATGGGATGTGTCCACGTTGTGTTTTGGGGTGTGTCCTGTCGCGGCCTCTAGGCCTACCCACACAAGTGAGGTATCATTTTTATAGGGAGACTTGGGGGAACGCTGGGTGGAAGGAAATTTGTGGCTCCTCTCAGATTTCAGAACTTTCTGTCACCGAAATGTGAGGAAAATGTGTTTGTTTAGGCAAAATTTGAGGTTTGCAAAGGATTCTGGGTAACAGAACCTGGTCAGAGCCCCTCAAGTCACCCCATCTTGGATTCCCCTGAGTCTCTAGTTTTCAAAAATGCACAGGTTTGGTAGGTTTCCCTAGGTGCCGGCTGAGCTAGAGGCCAAAATCTACAGGTAGGCACTTTGCAAAAAACAGCTCTGTTTTCTTTCAAAAAATGGGATGTGTCCACGTTATGTTTTGGGGTGAGGACTGTCGCGGCCGCTAGGCCGACCCACACAAGTGAGGTATCATTTTTATCGGGAGACTTGGGGGAACGCTGGGTGGAAGGAAATTTGTGGCTCCTCTCAGATTCCAGAACTTTCTGTCACCGAAATGAGAGGAACATTTGTTTGTTTAGCCAAAATGTGAGGTTTGCAAAGGATTCTGGGTAACAGAACCTGGTCAGAGCCCCACAAGTCACCCCATCTTGGATAACCCTAGGTCTCTAGATTTAAAAAATGCACAGGTTTGGTAGGTTTCCCTAGGTGCCGGGTGAGCTAGAGGCCAAAATCCACAGGCAGGCACTTTGCAAAAAACAGCTCTGTTTTCTTTCAAAAAATGGGATGTGTCCACGTTGTGTTTTGGAGTGTGTCCTGTCGCGGCCGCTAGGCCTACCCACACAAGTGAGGTATCATTTTTATCGGGAGACTTGGGGGAACGCTGGGTGGAAGGAAATTTGTGGCTCCTCTCAGATTCCAGAACTTTCTGTCACCGAAATGTGAGGAAAATGTGTTTTTTTAGCCACATTTTGAGGTTTGCAAAGGATTCTGGGTAACAGAACCTGGTCAGAGCCCCACAAGTCACCCCATCTTGGATTCCCCTAGGTCTCTAGTTTTCAAAAATGCACAGGTTTGGTAGGTTTCCCTGGGTGCTGGCTGAGCTAGAGGCCAAAATCTACAGGTAGGCACTTTGCAAAAAACAGCTCTATTTTCTTTCGAAAAATGGGATGTGTCCACGTTGTGTTTTGGGGTGTGTCCTGTTGTGGCCTCTAGGCCTACCCACACAATTGAGGTATCATTTTTATCGGGAGACTTGGGGGAACACTGGGTGGAAGGAAATTTGTGGCTCCTCTCAGATTCCAGAACTTTCTGTCACCGAAATGAGAGGAAAATGTGTTTGTTTAGCCAAAATTTGAGGTTTGCAAAGGATTCTGGGTAACAGAACCTGGTCAGAGCCCCACAAGTCACCCCATCTTGGATTCCCCTAAGTCTCTAGTTTTAAAAAATGCACAGGTTTGGTAGGTTTCCCTAGGTACCGGCTGAGCTAGAGGCCAAAATCTGCAGGGAGGCACTTTGCAAAAAACAGCTCTGTTTTCTCTCAAAAAATGGGATGTGTCCACGTTGTGTTTTGGGGTGTGGTCTGTCGCCGCCGCTAGGCCTACCCACACAAGTGAGGTCATATTTTTATCGGGAGACTTGGGGGAACGCTGGGTGGAAGGAAATTTGTGTCTCCTCTCAGATTCCACAACTTTCTGTCACAGAAATGTGAGGAAAATGTGTTTTTTTTGCCAAATTTTGAGGTTTGCAAAGGATTCTGGGTAACAGAACCTGGTCAGAGCCTCACAAGTCACCCCATCTTGGATTCACCTAGGTCTCTAGTTTTAAAAAATGCACAGGTTTGGTAGGTTTCCCTAGGTGCCGGCTGAGCTAGAGGCCAAAATCTACAGCGAGGCACTTTGCAAAAAACAGCTCTGTTTTCTTTCGAAAAATGGGATGTGTCCACGTTGTGTTTTGGGGTGTGTCCTGTCGCGGCCTCTAGGCCTACCCACACAAGTGAGGTATCATTTTTATCGGGAGACTTGGGGGAACGCTGGGTGGAAGGAAATTTGTGGGTCCTCTCAGATTCCAGAACTTTCTGTCACCGAAATGTGAGGAAAATGTGTTTGTTTAGGCAAAATTTGAGGTTTGCAAAGGATTCTGGGTAACAGAACCTGGTCAGAGCCCCACAAGTCACACCATCTTGGATTCCCCTAAGTCTCTAGTTTTTAAAAATGCACAGGTTTGGTAGGTTTCCCTGGGTGCTGGCTGAGCTAGAGGCCAAAATCTACAGGTAGGCACTTTGCAAAAAACAGCTCTGTTTTCTTTAAAAAAATGGGATGTGTCCACGTTGTGTTTTGGGGCGGCTGCTGTCGCGGCCGCTAGGCCTACCCACACAAGTGAGGCATCATTTTTATCGGGAGACTTGGGGGAACGCTGGGTGGAAGGAAATTTGTGGCTCGTCTCAGATTCCAGAACTTTCTGTCACCGAAATGTGAGGAAAATGTTTTTTTTTAGCCACATTTTGAGGTTTGCAAAGGATTCTGGGTAACAGAACCTGGTTAGAGCCCCACAAGTCACCCCATCTTGGATTCCCCTAGGTCTCTAGTTTTGAAAATGCACAGGTTTGGTAGGTTTCCCTGGGTGCTGGCTGAGCTAGAGGCCAAAATCTACAGGTAGGCACTTTGCTAATAACAGCTCTGTTTTCTCTCAAAAAATGGGATGTGTCCACGTTGTGTTTTGGGGTGTCTCCTGTCGCGGGCGCTAGGCCTACCCACACAAGTGAGGTAATATTTTTATCGGGAGACTTTGGGGAACGCTGGGTGGAAGGAAATTTGTGTCTCCTCTCAGATTCAACAAATTTCTGTCACAGAAATGTGAGGAAAATGTGTTTTTTTTGCCAAATTTTGAGGTTTGCAAAGGATTCTGGGTAACAGAACCTGGTCAGAGCCCCACAAGTCACCCCATCTTGGATTCCCCTAGGTCTCTAGTTTTCAAAAATGCACAGGTTTGGTAGGTTTCCCTAGGTGCCGGCTGAGCTAGAGGCCAAAATCTACAGCGAGGCACTTTGCAAAAAACAGCTCTGTTTTCTTTCGAAAAATGGGATTTGTCCACGTTGTGTTTTGGGGTGTGTCCTGTCGCGGCCTCTAGGCCTACCCACACAAGTGAGGTATCATTTGTATCGGGAGACTTGGGGGAACGCTGGGTGGAAGGAAATTTGTGGCTCCTCTCAGATTCCAGAACTTTCTGTCACCGAAATGTGAGGAAAATGTGTTTTTTTAGGCAAAATTTGAGGTTTGCAAAGGATTCTGGGTAACAGAACCTGGTCAGAGCCCCACAAGTCACCTCATCTTGGATTCCCCTAAGTCTCTAGTTTTTAAAAATGCACAGGTTTGGTAGGTTTCCCTGGGTGCTGGCTGAGCTAGAGGCCAAAATCTACAGGTAGGCACTTTGCAAAAAACAGCTCTGTTTTCTTTTAAAAAATGGGATGTGTCCACGTTGTGTTTTGGGGTGTCTCCTGTCGCAGGCGCTAGGCCTACCCACACAAGTGAGGTAATATTTTTATCGGGAGACTTGGGGGAACGCTGGGTGGAAGGAAATTTGTGTCTCCTTTCAGATTCCACAACTTTCTGTCACAGAAATGTGAGGAAAATGTGTTTTTTTTGCCAAATTTTGAGGTTTGCAAAGGATTCTGGGTAACAGAACCTGGTCAGAGCCCCACAAGTCACCCCATCTTGGATAACCCTAGGTCTCTAGTTTTCAAAAATGCACAGGTTTGGTAGGTTTCCCTAGGTGCCGGCTGAGCTAGAGGCCAAAATCTACAGCGAGGCACTTTGCAAAAAACAGCTCTGTTTTCTTTCGAAAAATGGGATGTGTCCACGTTGTGTTTTGGGGTGTGTCCTGTCGCGGCCTCTAGGCCTACCCACACAAGTGAGGTATCATTTTTATCGGGAGACTTGGGGGAACACTGGGTGGAAGGAAATTTGTGGCTCCTCTCAGATTCCAGAACTTTCTGTCACCGAAATGTGAGGAAAATGTGTTTTTTTAGGCACAATTTGAGGTTTGCAAAGGATTCTGGGTAACAGAACCTGGTCAGAGCCCCACAAGTCACCCCATCTTGGATAACCCTAGGTCTCTAGTTTTCAAAATTGCACAGGTTTGGTAGGTTTCCCTAGGTGCCGGGTGACCTAGAGGCCAAAATCTACAGGTAGGCACTTTGCAAAAAACAGCTCTGTTTTCTTTCAAAAAATGGGATGTGTCCACGTTGTGTTTTGGGGTGTGGCCTGTCGCGGCCGCTAGGCCTACCCACACAAGTGAGGTATCATTTTTATCGGGAGACTTGGGGGAACGCTGGGTGGAAGGAAATTTGTGGCTCCTCTCAGATTCCAGAACTTTCTGTCACCGAAATGAGAGGAAAATGTGTTTGTTTAGCCAAAATTTGAGGTTTGCAAAGGATTCTGGGTAACAGAACCTGGTCAGAGCCCCACAAGTCACCCCATCTTGGATTCCCCTAGGTCTCTAGTTTTCAAAAATGCACAGGTTTGGTAGGTTTCCCTAGGTGCCGGGTGACCTAGAGGCCAAAATCTACAGGTAGGCACTTTGCAAAAAACAGCTCTGTTTTCTTTCAAAAAATGGGATGTGTCCACGTTGTGTTTTGGAGTGTCTCTTGTCGCGGCCGCTAGGCCTACCCACACAAGTGAGGTATCATGTTTATCGGGAGACTTGGGGGAACGCTGGGTGGAAGGAAATTTGTGGCTCCTCTCAGATTCCACAACTTTCTGTCACCGAAATGTGAGGAAAATGTGTTTTTTTAGCCACATTTTGAGGTTTGCAAAGGATTCTGGGTAACAGAACCTGGTCAGAGCCCCACAAGTCACCCATCTTGGATTCCCCTAGGTCTCTAGTTTTCAAAAATGCACAGGTTTGGTAGGTTTCCCTGGGTGCTGGCTGAGCTAGAGGCCAAAATCTACAGGTAGGCACTTTGCAAAAAACAGCTCTGTTTTCTTTCGAAAAATGGGATGTGTCCACGTTGTGTTTTGGGGTGTGTCCTGTCGCGGCCTCTAGGCCTACCCACACAAGTGAGGTATCATTTTTATCGGGAGACTTGGGGGAACGCTGGGTGGAAGGAAATTAGTGGCTCCTCTCAGATTCCAGAACTTTCTGTCACCGAAATGTGAGGAAAATGTGTTTTTTTAGGCAAAATTTGAGGTTTGCAAAGGATTCTGGGTAACAGAACCTGGTCAGAGCCCCACAAGTCACCCCATCTTGGATTCCCCTAGGTCTCTAGTTTTCAAAAATGCACAGGTTTGGTAGGTTTCCCTGGGTGCTGGCTGAGCTAGAGGCCAAAATCTACAGGTAGGCACTTTGCAAAAAACAGCTCTATTTTCTTTCGAAAAATGGGATGTGTCCACGTTGTGTTTTGGGGTGTGTCCTGTCGTGGCCTCTAGGCCTACCCACACAATTGAGGTATCATTTTTATCGAGAGACTTGGGGGAACACTGGGTGGAAGGAAATTTGTGGCTCCTCTCAGATTCCAGAACTTTCTGTCACCGAAATGAGAGGAAAATGTGTTTGTTTAGCCAAAATTTGAGGTTTGCAAAGGATTCTGGGTAACAGAACCTGGTCAGAGCCCCACAAGTCACCCCATCTTGGATTCCCCTGGGTCTCTAGTTTTAAAAAATGCACAGGTTTGGTAGGTTTCCCTAGGTACCGGCTGAGCTAGAGGCCAAAATCTGCAGGGAGGCACTTTGCAAAAAACAGCTCTGTTTTCTCTCAAAAAATGGGATGTGTCCACGTTGTGTTTTGGGGTGTGGTCTGTCGCCGCCGCTAGGCCTACCCACACAAGTGAGGTCATATTTTTATCGGGAGACTTGGGGGAACGCTGGGTGGAAGGAAATGTGTGTCTCCTCTCAGATTCCACAACTTTCTGTCACAGAAATGTGAGGAAAATGTGTTTTTTTTTGCCAAATTTTGAGGTTTGCAAAGGATTCTGGGTAACAGAACCTGGTCAGAGCCTCACAAGTCACCCCATCTTGGATTCCCCTAGGTCTCTAGTTTTAAAAAATGCACAGGTTTGGTAGGTTTCCCTAGGTGCCGGCTGAGCTAGAGGCCAAAATCTACAGCGAGGCACTTTGCAAAAAACAGCTCTGTTTTCTTTCGAAAAATGGGATGTGTCCACGTTGTGTTTTGGGGTGTGTCCTGTCGCGGCCTCTAGGCCTACCCACACAAGTGAGGTATCATTTTTATCGGGAGACTTGGGGGAATGCTGGGTGGAAGGAAATTTGTGGCTCCTCTCAGATTCCAGAACTTTCTGTCACCGAAATGTGAGGAAAATGTGTTTGTTTAGGCAAAATTTGAGGTTTGCAAAGGATTCTGGGTAACAGAACCTGGTCAGAGCCCCACAAGTCACACCATCTTGGATTCCCCTAAGTCTCTAGTTTTTAAAAATGCACAGGTTTGGTAGGTTTCCCTGGGTGCTGGCTGAGCTAGAGGCCAAAATCTACAGGTAGGCACTTTGCAAAAAACAGCTCTGTTTTCTTTAAAAAAATGGGATGTGTCCACGTTGTGTTTTGGGGCGTCTCCTGTCGCGGCCGCTAGGCCTACCCACACAAGTGAGGCATCATTTTTATCGGGAGACTTGGGGGAACGCTGGGTGGAAGGAAATTTGTGGCTCGTCTCAGATTCCGGAACTTTCTGTCACCGAAATGTGAGGAAAATGTTTTTTTTTAGCCACATTTTGAGGTTTGCAAAGGATTCTGGGTAACAGAACCTGGTTAGAGCCCCACAAGTCACCCCATCTTGGATTCCCCTAGGTCTCTAGTTTTGAAAATGCACAGGTTTGGTAGGTTTCCCTGGGTGCTGGCTGAGCTAGAGGCCAAAATCTACAGCGAGGCACTTTGCAAAAAACAGCTCTGTTTTCTTTCGAAAAATGGGATGTGTCCACGTTGTGTTTTGGGGTGTGTCCTGTCGCGGCCTCTAGGCCTACCCACACAAGTGAGGTATCATTTTTATCGGGAGACTTGGGGGAACACTGGGTGGAAGGAAATTTGTGGCTCCTCTCAGATTCCAGAACTTTCTGTCACCGAAATGTGAGGAAAATGTGTTTTTTTAGGCACAATTTGAGGTTTGCAAAGGATTCAGGGTAACAGAACCTGGTCAGAGCCCCACAAGTCACCCCATCTTGGATAACCCTAGGTCTCTAGTTTTCAAAATTGCACAGGTTTGGTAGGTTTCCCTAGGTGCCGGGTGACCTAGAGGCCAAAATCTACAGGTAGGCACTTTGCAAAAAACAGCTCTGTTTTCTTTCAAAAAATGGGATGTGTCCACGTTGTGTTTTGGGGTGTGGCCTGTCGCGGCCGCTAGGCCTACCCACACAAGTGAGGTATCATTTTTATCGGGAGACTTGGGGGAACGCTGGGTGGAAGGAAATTTGTGGCTCCTCTCAGATTCAAGAACTTTCTGTCACCGAAATGAGAGGAAAATGTGTTTGTTTAGCCAAAATTTGAGGTTTGCAAAGGATTCTGGGTAACAGAACCTGGTCAGAGCCCCACAAGTCACCCCATCTTGGATTCCCCTAGGTCTCTAGTTTTCAAAAATGCACAGGTTTGGTAGGTTTCCCTAGGTGCCGGGTGACCTAGAGGCCAAAATCTACAGGTAGGCACTTTGCAAAAAACAGCTCTGTTTTCTTTCAAAAAATGGGATGTGTCCACGTTGTGTTTTGGAGTGTCTCTTGTCGCGGCCGCTAGGCCTACCCACACAAGTGAGGTATCATGTTTATCGGGAGACTTGGGGGAACGCTGGGTGGAAGGAAATTTGTGGCTCCTCTCAGATTCCACAACTTTCTGTCACCGAAATGTGAGGAAAATGTGTTTTTTTAGCCACATTTTGAGGTTTGCAAAGGATTCTGGGTAACAGAACCTGGTCAGAGCCCCACAAGTCACCCATCTTGGATTCCCCTAGGTCTCTAGTTTTCAAAAATGCACAGGTTTGGTAGGTTTCCCTGGGTGCTGGCTGAGCTAGAGGCCAAAATCTACAGGTAGGCACTTTGCAAAAAACAGCTCTGTTTTCTTTCGAAAAATGGGATGTGTCCACGTTGTGTTTTGGGGTGTGTCCTGTCGCGGCCTCTAGGCCTACCCACACAAGTGAGGTATCATTTTTATCGGGAGACTTGGGGGAACGCTGGGTGGAAGGAAATTAGTGGCTCCTCTCAGATTCCAGAACTTTCTGTCACCGAAATGTGAGGAAAATGTGTTTTTTTAGGCAAAATTTGAGGTTTGCAAAGGATTCTGGGTAACAGAACCTGGTCAGAGCCCCACAAGTCACCCCATCTTGGATTCCCCTAGGTCTCTAGTTTTCAAAAATGCACAGGTTTGGTAGGTTTCCCTGGGTGCTGGCTGAGCTAGAGGCCAAAATCTACAGGTAGGCACTTTGCAAAAAACAGCTCTATTTTCTTTCGAAAAATGGGATGTGTCCACGTTGTGTTTTGGGGTGTGTCCTGTCGTGGCCTCTAGGCCTACCCACACAATTGAGGTATCATTTTTATCGAGAGACTTGGGGGAACACTGGGTGGAAGGAAATTTGTGGCTCCTCTCAGATTCCAGAACTTTCTGTCACCGAAATGAGAGGAAAATGTGTTTGTTTAGCCAAAATTTGAGGTTTGCAAAGGATTCTGGGTAACAGAACCTGGTCAGAGCCCCACAAGTCACCCCATCTTGGATTCCCCTGGGTCTCTAGTTTTAAAAAATGCACAGGTTTGGTAGGTTTCCCTAGGTACCGGCTGAGCTAGAGGCCAAAATCTGCAGGGAGGCACTTTGCAAAAAACAGCTCTGTTTTCTCTCAAAAAATGGGATGTGTCCACGTTGTGTTTTGGGGTGTGGTCTGTCGCCGCCGCTAGGCCTACCCACACAAGTGAGGTCATATTTTTATCGGGAGACTTGGGGGAACGCTGGGTGGAAGGAAATGTGTGTCTCCTCTCAGATTCCACAACTTTCTGTCACAGAAATGTGAGGAAAATGTGTTTTTTTTGCCAAATTTTGAGGTTTGCAAAGGATTCTGGGTAACAGAACCTGGTCAGAGCCTCACAAGTCACCCCATCTTGGATTCCCCTAGGTCTCTAGTTTTAAAAAATGCACAGGTTTGGTAGGTTTCCCTAGGTGCCGGCTGAGCTAGAGGCCAAAATCTACAGCGAGGCACTTTGCAAAAAACAGCTCTGTTTTCTTTCGAAAAATGGGATGTGTCCACGTTGTGTTTTGGGGTGTGTCCTGTCGCGGCCTCTAGGCCTACCCACACAAGTGAGGTATCATTTTTATCGGGAGACTTGGGGGAATGCTGGGTGGAAGGAAATTTGTGGCTCCTCTCAGATTCCAGAACTTTCTGTCACCGAAATGTGAGGAAAATGTGTTTGTTTAGGCAAAATTTGAGGTTTGCAAAGGATTCTGGGTAACAGAACCTGGTCAGAGCCCCACAAGTCACACCATCTTGGATTCCCCTAAGTCTCTAGTTTTTAAAAATGCACAGGTTTGGTAGGTTTCCCTGGGTGCTGGCTGAGCTAGAGGCCAAAATCTACAGGTAGGCACTTTGCAAAAAACAGCTCTGTTTTCTTTAAAAAAATGGGATGTGTCCACGTTGTGTTTTGGGGCGTCTCCTGTCGCGGCCGCTAGGCCTACCCACACAAGTGAGGCATCATTTTTATCGGGAGACTTGGGGGAACGCTGGGTGGAAGGAAATTTGTGGCTCGTCTCAGATTCCGGAACTTTCTGTCACCGAAATGTGAGGAAAATGTTTTTTTTTAGCCACATTTTGAGGTTTGCAAAGGATTCTGGGTAACAGAACCTGGTTAGAGCCCCACAAGTCACCCCATCTTGGATTCCCCTAGGTCTCTAGTTTTGAAAATGCACAGGTTTGGTAGGTTTCCCTGGGTGCTGGCTGAGCTAGAGGCCAAAATCTACAGGTAGGCACTTTGCAAATAACAGCTCTGTTTTCTCTCAAAAAATGGGATGTGTCCACGTTGTGTTTTGGGGTGTCTCCTGTCGCGGGCGCTAGGCCTACCCACACAAGTGAGGTAATATTTTTATCGGGAGACTTGGGGGAACGCTGGGTGGAAGGAAATTTGTGTCTCCTCTCAGATTCCACAACTTTCTGTCACAGAAATGTGAGGAAAATGTGTTTTTTTTGCCAAATTTTGAGGTTTGCAAAGGATTCTGGGTAACAGAACCTGGTCAGAGCCCCACAAGTCACCCCATCTTGGATTCCCCTAGGTCTCTAGTTTTAAAAAATGCACAGGTTTGGTAGGTTTCCCTAGGTGCCGGCTGAGCTAGAGGCCAAAATCTACAGCGAGGCACTTTGCAAAAAACAGCTCTGTTTTCTTTCGAAAAATGGGATGTGTCCACGTTGTGTTTTGGGGTGTGTCCTGTCGCGGCCTCTAGGCCTACCCACACAAGTGAGGTATCATTTTTATCGGGAGACTTGGGGGAACGCTGGGTGGAAGGAAATTTGTGGCTCCTCTCAGATTCCAGAACTTTCTGTCACCGAAATGTGAGGAAAATGTGTTTTTTTAGGCAAAATTTGAGGTTTGCAAAGGATTCTGGGTAACAGAACCTGGTCAGAGCGCCACAAGTCACCCCATCTTGGATTCCCCTAGGTCTCTAGTTTTTAAAAATGCACAGGTTTGGTAGGTTTCCCTGGGTGCTGGCTGAGCTAGAGGCCAAAATCTACAGGTAGGCACTTTGCAAAAAACAGCTCTGTTTTCTTTCGAAAAATGGGATGTGTCCACGTTGTGTTTTGGGGTGTCTCCTGTCGCAGGCGCTAGGCCTACCCACACAAGTGAGGTAATATTTTTATCGGGAGACTTGGGGGAACGCTGGGTGGAAGGAAATTTGTGGCTCCTCTCAGATTCCAGAACTTTCTGTCATCGAAATGTGAGGAAAATGTTTTTTTTTAGCCACATTTTGAGGTTTGCAAAGGATTCTGGGTAACAGAACCTGGTTAGAGCCCCACAAGTCACCCCATCTTGGATTCCCCTAGGTCTCTAGTTTTGAAAATGCAAAGGTTTGGTAGGTTTCCCTGGGTGCTGGCTGAGCTAGAGGCCAAAATCTACAGGTAGGCACTTTGCAAAAAACAGCTCTGTTTTCTCTCAAAAAATGGGATGTGTCCACGTTGTGTTTTGGGGTGTCTCCTGTCGCGGGCGCTAGGCCTACCCACACAAGTGAGGTAATATTTTTATCGGGAGACTTGGGGGAACGCTGGGTGGAAGGAAATTTGTGTCTCCTCTCAGATTCCACAACTTTCTGTCACAGAAATGTGAGGAAAATTTGTTTTTTTTGCCAAGTTTTGAGGTTTGCAAAGGATTCTGGGTAACAGAACCTTGTCAGAGCCCCACAAGTCACCCCATCTTGGATTCCCCTAGGTCTCTAGTTTTAAAAAATGCACAGGTTTTGTAGGTTTCCCTAGGTGCCGGCTGAGCTAGAGGCCAAAATCTACAGCGAGGCACTTCGCAAAAAACAGCTCTGTTTTCTTTCGAAAAATGGGATGTGTCCACGTTGTGTTTTGGGGTGTGTCCTGTCGCGGCCTCTAGGCCTACCCACACAAGTGAGGTATCATTTTTATCGGGAGACTTGGGGGAACGTTGGGTGGAAGGAAATTTGTGTCTCCTCTCAGATTCCAGAACTTTCTGTCACCGAAATGTGAGGAAAATGTGTTTTTTTAGGCAAAATTTGAGGTTTGCAAAGGATTCTGGGTAACAGAACCTGGTCAGAGCGCCACAAGTCACCCCATCTTGGATTCCCCTGAGTCTCTAGTTTTCAAAAATGCACAGGTTTGGTAGGTTTCCCTAGGTGCCGGCTGAGCTAGAGGCCAAAATCTACAGGTAGGCACTTTGCAAAAAACAGCTCTGTTTTCTTTCAAAAAATGGGATGTGTCCACGTTGTGTTTTGGGGTGTGGCCTGTCGCGGCCGCTAGGCCTACCCACACAAGTGAGGTATCATTTTTATCGGGAGACTTGGGGGAACGCTGGGTGGAAGGAAATTTGTGGCTCCTCTCAGATTCCAGAACTTTCTGTCACCGAAATGAGAGGAAAATGTGTTTGTTTAGCCAAAATGTGAGGTTTGCAAAGGATTCTGGGTAACAGAACCTGGTCAGAGCCCCACAAGTCACCCCATCTTGGATAACCCTAGGTCTCTAGTTTTCAAAAATGCACAGGTTTGGTAGGTTTCCCTAGGTGCCGGGTGAGCTAGAGGCCAAAATCTACAGGTAGGCACTTTGCAAAAAACAGCTCTGTTTTCTTTCAAAAAATGGGATGTGTCCACGTTGTGTTTTGGGGCGTCTCCTGTCGCGGCCACTAGGCCTACCCACACAAGTGAGGTATCATTTTTATCGGGAGACTTGGGGGAACACTGGGTGGAAGGAAATTTGTGGCTCCTCTCAGATTCCAGAACTTTCTGTCACCGAAATGTGAGGAAAATGTGATTTTTTAGGCAAAATTTGAGGTTTGCAAAGGATTCTGGGTAACAGAACCTGGTCAGAGCGCCACAAGTCACCCCATCTTGGATTCCCCTGAGTCTCTAGTTTTCAAAAATGCACAGGTTTGGTAGGTTTCCCTAGGTGCCGGCTGAGCTAGAGGCCAAAATCTACAGGTAGGCACTTTGCAAAAAACAGCTCTGTTTTCTTTCAAAAAATGGGATGTGTCCACGTTGTGTTTTGGGGTGTGGCCTGTCGCGGCCGCTAGGCCTACCCACACAAGTGAGGTATCATTTTTATCGGGAGACTTGGGGGAACGCTGGGTGGAAGGAAATTTGTGGCTCCTCTCAGATTCCAGAACTTTCTGTCACCGAAATGAGAGGAAAATGTGTTTGTTTAGCCAAAATTTGAGGTTTGCAAAGGATTCTGGGTAACAGAACCTGGTCAGAGCCTCACAAGTCACCCCATCTTGGATTCCCCTAGGTCTCTAGTTTTCAAAAATGCACAGGTTTGGTAGGTTTCCGTAGGTGCCGTGTGAGCTAGAGGCCAAAATCTACAGGTAGGCACTTTGCAAAAAACAGCTCTGTTTTCTTTCAAAAAATGGGATGTGTCCACGTTGTGTTTTGGGGCGTCTCCTGTCGCGGCCACTAGGCCTACCCACACAAGTGAGGTATCATTATTATCGGGAGACTTGGGGGAACACTGGGTGGAAGGAAATTTGTGGCTCCTCTCAGATTCCAGAACTTTCTGTCACCGAAATGTGAGGAAAATGTGTTTTTTTAGCCAGATTTTGAGGTTTGCAAAGGATTCTGGGTAACAGAACCTGGTCAGAGCCCCACAAGTCACACCATCTTGGATTCCCCTAAGTCTCTAGTTTTTAAAAATGCACAGGTTTGGTAGGTTTCCCTGGGTGCTGGCTGAGCTAGAGGCCAAAATCTACAGGTAGGCACTTTGCAAAAAACAGCTCTGTTTTCTTTAAAAAAATGGGATGTGTCCACGTTGTGTTTTGGGGCGTCTGCTGTCGCGGCCGCTAGGCCTACCCACACAAGTGAGGCATCATTTTTATCGGGAGACTTGGGGGAACGCTGGGTGGAAGGAAATTTGTGGCTCGTCTCAGATTCCGGAACTTTCTGTCACCGAAATGTGAGGAAAATGTTTTTTTTTAGCCACATTTTGAGGTTTGCAAAGGATTCTGGGTAACAGAACCTGGTTAGAGCCCCACAAGTCACCCCATCTTGGATTCCCCTAGGTCTCTAGTTTTGAAAATGCACAGGTTTGGTAGGTTTCCCTGGGTGCTGGCTGAGCTAGAGGCCAAAATCTACAGGTAGGCACTTTTCAAATAACAGCTCTGTTTTCTCTCAAAAAATGGGATGTGTCCACGTTGTGTTTTGGGGTGTCTCCTGTCGCGGGCGCTAGGCCTACCCACACAAGTGAGGTAATATTTTTATCGGGAGACTTGGGGGAACGCTGGGTGGAAGGAAATTTGTGTCTCCTCTCAGATTCCACAACTTTCTGTCACAGAAATGTGAGTAAAATGTGTTTTTTTTGCCAAATTTTGAGGTTTGCAAAGGATTCTGGGTAACAGAACCTGGTCAGAGCCCCACAAGTCACCCCATCTTGGATTCCCCTAGGTCTCTAGTTTTAAAAAATGCACAGGTTTGGTAGGTTTCCCTAGGTGCCGGCTGAGCTAGAGGCCAAAATCTACAGCGAGGCACTTTGCAAAAAACAGCTCTGTTTTCTTTCGAAAAATGGGATGTGTCCACGTTGTGTTTTGGGGTGTGTCCTGTCGCGGCCTCTAGGCCTACCCACACAAGTGAGGTATCATTTTTATCGGGAGACTTGGGGGAACGCTGGGTGGAAGGAAATTTGTGGCTCCTCTCAGATTCCAGAACTTTCTGTCACCGAAATGTGAGGAAAATGTGTTTTTTTAGGCAAAATTTGAGGTTTGCAAAGGATTCTGGGTAACAGAACCTGGTCAGAGCCCCACAAGTCACCCCATCTTGGATTCCCCTAAGTCTCTAGTTTTTAAAAATGCACAGGTTTGGTAGGTTTCCCTGGGTGCTGGCTGAGCTAGAGGCCAAAATCTACAGGTAGGCACTTTGCAAAAAACAGCTCTGTTTTCTTTTAAAAAATGGGATGTGTCCACGTTGTGTTTTGGGGTGTCTCCTGTCGCAGGCGCTAGGCCTACCCACACAAGTGAGGTAATATTTTTATCGGGAGACTTGGGGGAACGCTGGGTGGAAGGAAATTTGTGTCTCCTCTCAGATTCCACAACTTTCTGTCACAGAAATGTGAGGAAAATGTGTTTTTTTTGCCAAATTTTGAGGTTTGCAAAGGATTCTGCGTAACAGAACCTGGTCAGAGCCCCACAAGTCACCCCATCTTGGATAACCCTAGGTCTCTAGTTTTCAAAAATGCACAGGTTTGGTAGGTTTCCCTAGGTGCCGGCTGAGCTAGAGGCCAAAATCTACAGCGAGGCACTTTGCAAAAAACAGCTCTGTTTTCTTTCGAAAAATGGGATGTGTCCACGTTGTGTTTTGGGGTGTGTCCTGTCGCGGCCTCTAGGCCTACCCACACAAGTGAGGTATCATTTTTATCGGGAGACTTGGGGGAACACTGGGTGGAAGGAAATTTGTGGCTCCTCTCAGATTCCAGAACTTTCTGTCACCGAAATGTGAGGAAAATGTGTTTTTTTAGGCACAATTTGAGGTTTGCAAAGGATTCTGGGTAACAGAACCTGGTCAGAGCCCCACAAGTCACCCCATCTTGGATTCCCCTAGGTCTCTAGTTTTAAAAAATGCACAGGTTTGGTAGGTTTCCCTAGGTGCCGGCTGAGCTAGAGGCCAAAATCTACAGCGAGGCACTTTGCAAAAAACAGCTCTGTTTTCTTTCGAAAAATGGGATGTGTCCACGTTGTGTTTTGGGGTGTGTCCTGTCGCGGCCTCTAGGCCTACCCACACAAGTGAGGTATCATTTTTATCGGGAGACTTGGGGGAACGCTGGGTGGAAGGAAATTTGTGGCTCCTCTCAGATTCCAGAACTTCCTGTCACCGAAATGTGAGGAAAATGTGTTTTTTTAGGCAAAATTTGAGGTTTGCAAAGGATTCTGGGTAACAGAACCTGGTCAGAGCCCCACAAGTCACCCCATCTTGGATTCCCCTAAGTCTCTAGTTTTTAAAAATGCACAGGTTTGGTAGGTTTCCCTGGGTGCTGGCTGAGCTAGAGGCCAAAATCTACAGGTAGGCACTTTGCAAAAAACAGCTCTGTTTTCTTTTAAAAAATGGGATGTGTCCACGTTGTGTTTTGGGGTGTCTCCTGTCGCAGGCGCTAGGCCTACCCACACAAGTGAGGTAATATTTTTATCGCGAGACTTGGGGGAACGCTGGGTGGAAGGAAATTTGTGTCTCCTCTCAGATTCCACAACTTTCTGTCACAGAAATGTGAGGAAAATGTGTTTTTTTTGCCAAATTTTGAGGTTTGCAAAGGATTCTGGGTAACAGAACCTGGTCAGAGCCCCACAAGTCACCCCATCTTGGATAACCCTAGGTCTCTAGTTTTCAAAAATGCACAGGTTTGGTAGGTTTCCCTAGGTGCCGGCTGAGCTAGAGGCCAAAATCTACAGCGAGGCACTTTGCAAAAAACAGCTCTGTTTTCTTTCGAAAAATGGGATGTGTCCACGTTGTGTTTTGGGGTGTGTCCTGTCGCGGCCTCTAGGCCTACCCACACAAGTGAGGTATCATTTTTATCGGGAGACTTGGGGGAACACTGGGTGGAAGGAAATTTGTGGCTCCTCTCAGATTCCAGAACTTTCTGTCACCGAAATGTGAGGAAAATGTGTTTTTTTAGGCACAATTTGAGGTTTGCAAAGGATTCTGGGTAACAGAACCTGGTCAGAGCTCCACAAGTCACCCCATCTTGGATAACCCTAGGTCTCTAGTTTTCAAAATTGCACAGGTTTGGTAGGTTTCCCTAGGTGCCGGGTGACCTAGAGGCCAAAATCTACAGGTAGGCAC
Source organism: Pleurodeles waltl (assembly GCF_031143425.1). Lineage (NCBI taxonomy): Eukaryota > Metazoa > Chordata > Amphibia > Caudata > Salamandridae > Pleurodeles > Pleurodeles waltl. The sequence continues at coordinate 715,386,855 of NC_090443.1, forward strand.
TTTGCAAAAAACAACTCTGTTTTCTTTCAAAAAATGGGATGTGTCCACGTTGTGTTTTGGGGTGTGGCCTGTCGCGGCCGCTAGGCCTACCCACACAAGTGAGGTATCATTTTTATCGGGAGACTTGGGGGAACGCTGGGTGGAAGGAAATTTGTGGCTCCTCTCAGATTCCAGAACTTTCTGTCACCGAAATGAGAGGAAAATGTGTTTGTTTAGCCAAAATTTGAGGTTTGCAAAGGATTCTGGGTAACAGAACCTGGTCAGAGCCCACAAGTCACCCCATCTTGGATTCCCCTAGGCCTCTAGTTTTCAAAAATGCACAGGTTTGGTAGGTTTCCCTAGGTGCCCGGTGACCTAGAGGCCAAAATCTACAGGTAGGCACTTTGCAAAAAACAGCTCTGTTTTCTTTCAAAAAATGGGATGTGTCCACGTTGTGTTTTGGAGTGTCTCTTGTCGCGGCCGCTAGGCCTACCCACACAAGTGAGGTATCATGTTTATCGGGAGACTTGGGGGAACGCTGGGTGGAAGGAAATTTGTGGCTCCTCTCAGATTCCACAACTTTCTGTCACCGAAATGTGAGGAAAATGTGTTTTTTTAGCCACATTTTGAGGTTTGCAAAGGATTCTGGGTAACAGAACCTGGTCAGAGCCCCACAAGTCACCCATCTTGGATTCCCCTAGGTCTCTAGTTTTCAAAAATGCACAGGTTTGGTAGGTTTCCCTGGGTGCTGGCTGAGCTAGAGGCCAAAATCTACAGGTAGGCACTTTGCAAAAAACAGCTCTGTTTTCTTTCGAAAAATGGGATGTGTCCACGTTGTGTTTTGGGGTGTGTCCTGTCGCGGCCTCTAGGCCTACCCACACAAGTGAGGTATCATTTTTATCGGGAGACTTGGGGGAACGCTGGGTGGAAGGAAATTTGTGGCTCCTCTCAGATTCCGGAACTTTCTGTCACCGAAATGTGAGGAAAATGTTTTTTTTTAGCCACATTTTGAGGTTTGCAAAGGATTCTGGGTAACAGAACCTGGTTAGAGCCCCACAAGTCACCCCATCTTGGATTCCCCTAGGTCTCTAGTTTTGAAAATGCACAGGTTTGGTAGGTTTCCCTGGGTGCTGGCTGAGCTAGAGGCCAAAATCTACAGGTAGGCACTTTGCAAAAAACAGCTCTGTTTTCTCTCAAAAAATGGGATGTGTCCACGTTGTGTTTTGGGGTGTCTCCTGTCGCGGGCGCTAGGCCTACCCACACAAGTGAGGTAATATTTTTATCGGGAGACTTGGGGGAACGCTGGGTGGAAGGAAATTTGTGTCTCCTCTCAGATTCCACAACTTTCTGTCACAGAAATGTGAGGTAAATGTGTTTTTTAGGCAAAATTTGAGGTTTGCAAAGGATTCTGGGTAACAGATCCTGGTCAGAGTGCCACAAGTCACCACATCTTGGATTCCCCTGAGTCTCTAGTTTTAAAAAATGCACAGGTTTGGTAGGTTTCCCTAGGTGCCGGCTGAGCTAGAGGCCAAAATCTACAGGTAGGCACTTTGCAAAAAACAGCTCTGTTTTCTTTCGAAAAATGGGATGTGTCCACGTTGTGTTTTGGGGTGTGTCCTGTCGCGGCCTCTAGGCCTACCCACACAAGTGAGGTATCATTTTTATCGGGAGACTTGGGGGAACGCTGGGTGGAAGGAAATTTGTGGCTCCTCTCAGATTCCAGAACTTTCTGTCACCGAAATGTGAGGAAAATGTGTTTTTTTAGGCAAAATTTGAGGTTTGCAAAGGATTCTGGGTAACAGAACCTGGTCAGAGTGCCACAAGTAACCCCATCTTGGATTCCCCTGAGTCTCTAGTTTTAAAAAATGCACAGGTTTGGTAGGTTTCCCTAGGTGCCGGCTGAGCTAGAGGCCAAAATCTACAGGTAGTCACTTTGCAAATAACAGCTCTGTTTTCTTTCAAAAAATGGGATGTGTCCACGTTGTGTTTTGGGGTGTGGCCTGTCGCGGCCGCTAGGCCTACCCACACAAGTGAGGTATCATTTTTATCGGGAGACTTGGTGGAACGCTGGGTGGAAGGAAATTTGTGGCTCCTCTCAGATTCCAGAACTTTCTGTCACCGAAATGAGAGGAAAATGTGTTTGTTTACCCAAAATTTGAGGTTTGCAAAGGATTCTGGGTAACAGAACCTGGTCAGAGCCCCACAAGTCACCCCATCTTGGATAACCCTAGGTCTCTAGTTTTCAAAAATGCACAGGTTTGGTAGGTTTCCCTAGGTGTCGGGTGAGCTAGAGGCCAAAATCTACAGGTAGGCACTTTGCAAAAAACAGCTCTGTTTTCTTTCAAAAAATGGGATGTGTCCACGTTGTGTTTTGGGGCGTCTCCTGTCGCGGCCACTAGGCCTACCCACACAAGTGAGGTATCATTTTTATCGGGAGACTTGGGGGAACACTGGGTGGAAGGAAATTTGTGGCTCCTCTCAGATTCCAGAACTTTCTGTCACCGAAATGTGAGGAAAATGTGTTTTTTTAGGCAAAATTTGAGGTTTGCAAAGGATTCTGGGTAACAGAACCTGGTCAGAGCGCCACAAGTCACCCCATCTTGGATTCCCCTAGGTCTCTAGTTTTTAAAAATGCACAGGTTTGGTAGGTTTCCCTGGGTGCTGGCTGAGCTAGAGGCCAAAATCTACAGGTAGGCACTTTGCAAAAAACAGCTCTGTTTTCTTTCCAAAAATGGGATGTGTCCACGTTGTGTTTTGGGGTGTGTCCTGTCCCGGCCTCTAGGCCTACCCACACAAGTGAGGTATCATTTTTATCGGGAGACTTGGGGGAACGCTGGGTGGAAGGAAATTTGTGGCTCCTCTCAGATTCCAGAACTTTCTGTCACCGAAATGTGAGGAAAATGTTTTTTTTTAGCCACATTTTGAGGTTTGCAAAGGATTCTGGGTAACAGAACCTGGTTAGAGCCCCACAAGTCACCCCATCTTGGATTCCCCTAGGTCTCTAGTTTTGAAAATGCACAGGTTTGGTAGGTTTCCCTGGGTGCTAGCTGAGCTAGAGGCCAAAATCTACAGGTAGGCACTTTGCCAAAAACAGCTCTGTTTTCTCTCCAAAAATGGGATGTGTCCACGTTGTGTTTTGGGGTGTCTCCTGTCGCGGGCGCTAGGCCTACCCACACAAGTGAGGTAATATTTTTATCGGGAGACTTGGGGGAACGCTGTGTGGAAGGAAATTTGTGTCTCCTCTCAGATTCCACAACTTTCTGTCACAGAAATGTGAGGAAAATTTGTTTTTTTTGCCAAGTTTTGAGGTTTGCAAAGGATTCTGGGTAACAGAACCTTGTCAGAGCCCCACAAGTCACCCCATCTTGGATTCCCCTAGGTCTCTAGTTTTAAAAAATGCACAGGTTTTGTAGGTTTCCCTAGGTGCCGGCTGAGCTAGAGTCCAAAATCTACAGCGAGGCACTTCGCAAAAAACAGCTCTGTTTTCTTTCGAAAAATGGGATGTGTCCACGTTGTGTTTTGGGGTGTGTCCTGTCGCGGCCTCTAGGCCTACCCACACAAGTGAGGTATCATTTTTATCGGGAGACTTGGGGGAACGTTGGGTGGAAGGAAATTTGTGGCTCCTCTCAGATTCCAGAACTTTCTGTCACCGAAATGTGAGGAAAATGTGTTTTTTTAGGCAAAATTTGAGGTTTGCAAAGGATTCTGGGTAACAGAACCTGGTCAGAGCGCCACAAGTCACCCCATCTTGGATTCCCCTGAGTCTCTAGTTTTCAAAAATGCACAGGTTTGGTAGGTTTCCCTAGGTGCCGGCTGAGCTAGAGGCCAAAATCTACAGGTAGGCACTTTGCAAAAAACAGCTCTGTTTTCTTTCAAAAAATGGGATGTGTCCACGTTGTGTTTTGGGGTGTGGCCTGTCGCGGCCGCTAGGCCTACCCACACAAGTGAGGTATCATTTTTATCGGGAGACTTGGGGGAACGCTGGGTGGAAGGAAATTTGTGGCTCCTCTCAGATTCCAGAACTTTCTGTCACCGAAATGAGAGGAAAATGTGTTTGTTTAGCCAAAATGTGAGGTTTGCAAAGGATTCTGGGTAACAGAACCTGGTCAGAGCCCCACAAGTCACCCCATCTTGGATAACCCTAGGTCTCTAGTTTTCAAAAATGCACAGGTTTGGTAGGTTTCCCTAGGTGCCGGGTGAGCTAGAGGCCAAAATCTACAGGTAGGCACTTTGCAAAAAACAGCTCTGTTTTCTTTCAAAAAATGGGATGTGTCCACGTTGTGTTTTGGGGCGTCTCCTGTCGCGGCCACTAGGCCTACCCACACAAGTGAGGTATCATTTTTATCGGGAGACTTGGGGGAACACTGGGTGGAAGGAAATTTGTGGCTCCTCTCAGATTCCAGAACTTTCTGTCACCGAAATGTGAGGAAAATGTGTTTTTTTAGGCATAATTTGAGGTTTGCAAAGGATTCTGGGTAACAGAACCTGGTCAGAGCGCCACAAGTCACCCCATCTTGGATTCCCCAGAGTCTCTAGTTTTCAAAAATGCACAGGTTTGGTAGGTTTCCCTAGGTGCCGGCTGAGCTAGAGGCCAAAATCTACAGGTAGGCACTTTGCAAAAAACAGCTCTGTTTTCTTTCAAAAAATGGGATGTGTCCACGTTGTGTTTTGGGGTGTGGCCTGTCGCGGCCGCTAGGCCTACCCACACAAGTGAGGTATCATTTTTATCGGGAGACTTGGGGGAACGCTGGGTGGAAGGAAATTTGTGGCTCCTCTCAGATTCCAGAACTTTCTGTCACCGAAATGAGAGGAAAATGTGTTTGTTTAGCCAAAATTTGAGGTTTGCAAAGGATTCTGGGTAACAGAACCTGGTCAGAGCCCCACAAGTCACCCCATCTTGGATTCCCCTAGGTCTCTAGTTTTCAAAAATGCACAGGTTTGGTAGGTTTCCGTAGGTGCCGGGTGAGCTAGAGGCCAAAATCTACAGGTAGGCACTTTGCAAAAAACAGCTCTGTTTTCTTTCAAAAAATGGGATGTGTCCACGTTGTGTTTTGGGGCGTCTCCTGTCGCGGCCACTAGGCCTACCCACACAAGTGAGGTATCATTTTTATCGGGAGACTTGGGGGAACACTGGGTGGAAGGAAATTTGTGGCTCCTCTCAGATTCCAGAACTTTCTGTCACCGAAATGTGAGGAAAATGTGTTTTTTTAGCCAGATTTTGAGGTTTGCAAAGGATTCTGGGTAACAGAACCTGGTCAGAGCCCCACAAGTCACCCCATCTTGGATTCCCCTAGATCTCTAGTTTTAAAAAATGCACAGGTTTGGTAGGTTTCCCTGGGTGCTAGCTGAGCTAGAGGCCAAAATCTACAGGTAGGCACTTTGCAAAAAACAGCTCTGTTTTCTTTCAAAAAATGGGATGTGTCCATGTTGTGTTTTGGAGTGTGTGTTGTCGCGGCCGCTAGGCCTACCCACACAAGTGAGGTATCATTTTTATCGGGAGACTTGGGGGAACGCTGGGTGGAAGGAAATTTGTGGCTCCTCTCAGATTCCAGAACTTTCTGTCACCGAAATGTGAGGAAAATGTGTTTTTTTAGCCACATTTTGAGGTTTGCAAAGGATTCTGGGTAACAGAACCTGGTCAGAGCCCCACAAGTCATCCCATCTTGGATTCCCCTAGGTCTCTAGTTTTCAAAAATGCACAGGTTTGGTAGGTTTCCCTGGGTGCTGGCTGAGCTAGAGGCCAAAATCTACAGGTAGGCACTTTGCAAAAAACAGCTCTGTTTTCTTTCGAAAAATGGGATGTGTCCACGTTGTGTTTTGGGGTGTGTCCTGTCGCGGCCTCTAGGCCTACCCACACAAGTGAGGTATCATTTTTATCGGGAGACTTGGGGGAACGCTGGGTGGAAGGAAATTTGTGGCTCCTCTCATATTCCAGAACTTTCTGTCACCGAAATGTGAGGAAAATGTGTTTTTTTGGCCAAAATTTGAGGTTTGCAAAGGATTCTGGGTAACAGAACCAGGTCAGAGCCCCACAAGTCACCCCATCTTGGATTCCCCTACGTCTCTAGTTTTTAAAAATGCACAGGTTTGGTAGGTTTCCCTGGGTGCCGGCTGAGCTAGAGGCCAAAATCTACAGGTAGGCACTTTGAAAAAAACAGCTCTGTTTTCTTTAAAAAAATGGGATGTATCCACGTTGTGTTTTGGGGCGTCTCCTGTCGCGTCCACTAGGCCTACCCACACAAGTGAGGTATCATTTTTATCGGGAGACTTTGGGGAACGCTGGGTGGAAGGAAATTTGTGGCTCCTCTCAGATTCCAGAACTTTCTGTCACCGAAATATGAGGAAAATGTGTTTTTTTAGCCAAAATTTGACGTTTGCAAAGGTTTCTGGGTAACAGAAAATGGTCAGAGCCCCACAAGTCACCCCATCTTGGATTCCCCTAGGTCTCTAGTTTTCAAAAATGCATAGGTTTGGTAGGTTTCCGTAGGTGCCGGGTGAGCTAGAGGCCAAAATCTACAGGTAGGCACTTTGCAAAAAACAGCTCTGTTTTCTTTCAAAAAATGGGATGTGCCCACTTTGTGTTTTGGGACATTTCCTGTTGCGGGCGCTAGGACTACCCACACAAGTGATGTATCATTTTTATCGGGAGACTTGGGGGAACGCTGGGTGGAAGGAAATTTGTGGCTCCTCTCAGATTCCAGAACTTTCAGTCACCGAAATGTGAGGAAAATGTGTTTTTTTAGCCAAAATTTGAGGTTTGCAAAGGATTCTGGGTAACAGAACCTGGTCAGAGCCCCACAAGTCACCCCATCTTGGATTTCTCTAGGTCTCTAGTTTTAAAAAATGCACAGGTTTGGTAGGTTTCCCTAGGTACCGGCTGAGCTAGAGGCCAAAATCTACAGGTAGGCACTTTGCAAAAAACAACTCTGTTTTCTTTCAAAAAAAGGGATGTGTCCACGTTGTGTTTTGGGGTGCCTCCTGTCGCAGCCGCTAGGCCTACCCACACAAGTGAGGTAATATTTTTATCGGGAGACTTGGGGGAACGCTGGGTGGAAGGAAATTTGTGGCTCCTCTCAGATTCCAGAACTTTCTGTCACCGAAATGTGAGGAAAATGTGTTTTTTTAGCCAAAATTTGAGGTTTGCAAAGGATTCTGGGTAACAGAACCTGGTCAGAGCCCCACAAGTCACCCCATCTTGGATTCCTCTAGGTCTCTAGTTTTAAAAAATGCATGGGTTTGGTAGGTTTCCCTAGGTACCGGCTGAGCTAGAGGCCAAAATCTACAGGTAGGCACTTTGCAAAAAACAGCTCTGTTTTCTTTCAAAAAATGGGATGTGTCCACGTTGTGTTCTGGGGCAATGACTGTCGCGGCCGCTAGGCCTACCCACACAAGTGAGGTAATATTTTTATCGGGAGACTTGGGGGAATGCTGGGTGGAAGGAAATTTGTGGCTCCTCTCAGATTCCAGAACTTTCTGTCACCGAAATGTGAGGAAAATGTGTTTTTTTAGCCACATTTTGAGGTTTGCAAAGGATTCTGGGTAACAGAACCTGATCAGAGCCCCACAAGTCACCCCATCTTGGATTCCTCTAGGTCTCTAGTTTTAAAAAAATGCATAGGTTTGGTAGGTTTCCCTAGGTACCGGCTGAGCTAGAGGCCAAAATCTACAGGTAGGCACTTTGCAAGAAACACTGTTTTCTGTGAAGTGTCCACGTTGTGTTTTGGGGCATAACCTGTCGCGGGCGCTAGGTCTACCCCCACAAGTGAGGTATCATTTTTATCGGGAGACTTGGGGAAACATAGAATAGCCAATCAAGTGTTCTTGCCCCTTGTCGTTCTCTACATTTTTCCCTTCCAAATGTAAGACAGTGTGTAAAAAAGACGTCTATTTGAGAAATGCCCTGTAATTCACATGCTAGTATGGGCACCCCGGAATTCAGAGATGTGCAAATAACCACTGCTTCTCAACACCTTATCTTGTGCCCATTTTGGAAGTACAAAGGTTTTCTTGATAGCTATTTTTTACTCTTTATATTTCAGCAAATGAATTGCTGTATATCCGCTATAGAATGAAAACCCATTGCAGGGTGCAGGTCATTTATTGGCTCTGGTTACCTAGAGTTCTTGATGAACCTACAAGCCCTATATATCCCCGCAACCAAAAGAGTCCAGCAGACGTAACAGTATATTGCTTTTGAAAATCTGACATTACAGGACAAAGTTACAAAGTAAAACGTAGAGAAAAATTGTTGTTTTTTTCACCTCAATTTCACTATTTTTCTTTTTCAGTTGTTATTTTCTGTAGGAAACCCTTGTAGGATCTACACAAATTACCCCTTGCTGAATTCAGAATTTTTTCTACGTTTCAGAAATGTTGCAGTTTCTGGGATCCAGTGTTGGTTTCATGCCCATTTTTGTCACTGACTGGAAGGAGGCTGAAAGCACAAAAAATCGTAAAAATGGGGTATGTCCCAGTAAAATGCCAAAATTGTGTTGAACAATTGGGTTTTCTGATTCAAGTCTGCCTGTTCCTGAAAGCTGGGAAGCTGGTGATTTTAGCACCGCAAACCCTTTGTTGATGCCCTTTTCAGGGAAAAAACCTCAAGCCTTCTTCTGCAGCCCCTTTTTCCAATTATTTTGAAAAAAACGAAATTTTCACTGTATTTTGGCTAATTTCTTGGCCTCCTTCTGGGGAACCAACAAAGTCTGGGTACCTCTAGAATCCCTAGGATGTTGGAAAAAAGGACGCAAATTTGGCTTGGTTAGCTTATGTGGACAAAAAGTTATGAGGGCCTAAGTGCGAACTGCCCTAAATAGCCAAAAAAAGGCTCGGCACAGGAGGGGGAAAAGGCCTGGCAGCGAAGGGGTTAACAGTCATAATATTTTGAACTGGGTGGGTTAACTTCAATCCTCCATCATTTGTATTTTTCAAACCTAGAAGAGATAACATCTAGAAATATACTTTCTTTGGTCTCTTTGGGGCAAAAGGACTGTTTGCAATGCATTCAACTGAACTGTATCTTACTTATCCCTTCATCATTTCCTTACATATCATATTGGTGATGGTGTGCCGCGCAGCTCCCCAATGAATATTGTCATGGTTTCTTTTTGTGTAGTTTTTGTCTTTTTCATACCTTGCCCCAAATCCATTTTCCCATCCATTCATTGAGCCTCTAACCCGCTTGCCCCGGGCTGTGTGATTAATTGAGGTGTGACTTCATTTTACAGCAGAAATGGATCGCACACTTGCTGGGGCTGATGTGGAGAAAGTGATACCAACACACTGCATGGCCTTTTACCTGAGCAATATTCCACACCGGCCCTATCAACATCATCATTCATGCTTTGTGTTATGTGTTCCGTAAATCCTTGAACTTGTCTAACCTCTCTTGACTCTGAACCCACTACTGCTGACTCCATGATTTCATTTCCTGTTTACTTCTTAAATACTAGTTCCCCTCCATTGGTCAGAAGAAGTTGATATTGTTTTTATTATCATATCAGGTCTTTTTTAGTAGTCTGGTCCTCCTAAATTTATGAAATAATAAGACTCATTAACTCTCGGTTTTCTTTCAATCCAGTTAACAGTGATGGATAACCCTCTGATTTATCCTGTAGCTGGAGTTTGCATAGGTGGGAGTGGCACCTCCTGTCTTCCTTGTTAGCATGGTAGCCTGCTACTGCTACAGCCACTTCTCTTAAGATGCCACATTTGGCAAAAACCCTGCAGTAGGAAGACTCCCTCGTTTCATCTATTTAGGTAGGAGAAGAACTATATATTGAACTGAATTGTTTAGTTAGTGATTAACTCCTACTAAAGAAGATGTCTGTGTGTATATAGGTTTTTGTAGACAAAATCGGCAATGGCAATCATTCCCTTGTGGTCAGTATAGTTGCAAAGGGCAGTAGTGCAAGGATATGAATAAAAGTCATACACTTTTTTAGCAGATTTAGAAAACAGGCCACACTAAAAGACAGCAATGCAACTAAAACACCAAAATAAACATTTGCTGCAGACATCAAGTAAAATAAATGATCCCCTTTTTTATTTTTAACAAACAAAAACCCACCCTCTCTACACACAACAGGTCCACCCCTATCCCCAAACAAATAGCCCCATCCCTGAAAAGTCCATCTAAAGTCCAAAGTGAAGCCCGGTCCCAACTCCCTCCCCACCCACAAGTCCCTCCCACCAAAACAACATTTTTTAAAAAGGGCTCAAAAGATACTAGTCTGGAGCTGGTCTGCTCTACGCTCTCTAGCTGACTTTCAATGCGGTCGAGTTACTGCAGGACATGAACCTGAAATTGCCTGTTCGAGCGCGAGGGGGTGGCAGCAGTGGCAGTTAGTGACCCTGACCGCGGGTGGCAATGGTAGTGATGTAGTGGCTGGAGGCTGGAGCTGGTGTGCTGCTGAGCTGGGTCCTGGGTTTGAGGTAGCTATTTCACGACTTTCCTCCTCCAGGACCACCAGCAGCCAGTGTTGGTCTGGATGTTCTCAAGTCTCTGCCACTGCATGTGGGCCGGTATCTCCTGCCTGGTTGGTGGTAGTCCAGCAGGTGTAGCTAAATTGAGAAAAAAAAAAAAAGGATACAAATTGTAAACAAAGCTCAGAACAAACACTTCTTCAAAAGTAGGTAGTGGGTGGCACAGTAGCACTACATTGCTGGTGCCCTAGGGATATTGGAATTTGATGTGATTATGATTAGGAGAGTCACAGAGTCAATTTTATTTGTTTACCCATACATGCCTCATGTAAAAACCACTGGCCTCCTGGTAGAAAAGAAATGAGGCTGAATAATACCAGATTTCTTCAAAGGCTCTTCTAGTAACTAAAAAGACCCGTTTAGTGGAAAATTAAAAATGAATTACCTATCATATATGAGTAAGGCATTATGAACTATAAAGTACAAGTTGTTGCACCAAATTAACGGAGGCATTTAGCCAGTGCTTCAAGTACTTTGCTACTGTCTACAACTAGGGTAGCTGTAGTTGACAATTATCTATCTTTAATTCCAATGGTCCTGCTCTTACCCAAAAGCCTTTCACTTACTTTCTACCCTGACTCCAAAGAGGAAGATAAATAAATAAGATACGTCACACATGTCATGTATAAAAGGCGGATATATTATCTATCCTATCTGCCATGAGTAGGCAGTGGGGCAAACAACGCACTGCACTACAGAGAAAGTAAAGGGCTATGTAGGTTGCGTTTAGCACGTTTGTCACAAAGTATCCCTTACTTCAAACTTGAAATCAAATCGGGCATTTACTAGTCCCACTTTACTCACTGGCCTCGCCCACCACCACAAATTCTTCCAGACAAATTCATTTGGCGGGTAGTAAGGAAAGGAAACTTGACATACTCTACTGCAGAGCAAGGCAGAGGAATTAGGTGGGCAGGTAGAACTTTTGCTATGAAATGAAGGGGTGTCAATGATCATTGATTCATCATGTGCCTCATTGTAGCGTTCCTCTGCCCTTGTCCGGGGATTCCTTACTGGGGTCAGTAGCCACGGCAGGTTTGGGTAACCAGAGTCACCTATTAGCCACACACGTTGTCTCTGTAGCTGCTCCATCATATAGAGGATGCTGCTATTTCGCATCACATACGCGTCATGCACTGACCCTGGGAACTTGGCATTTACATGGGAGATGTACTGGTCAGCCAAACAGACCACCTGGACATTCATCGAATGATAATTCTTTCTGTTTCGGTACACCTGCTCATCGTCTTTTGGGGGTACCAAAGCCACATGGGTCCCATCAATGGCACCAATGATGTTGGGGATATGTCCAAGGGCATAGAAATCAGCCTTCACTGTGGGCAAGTCACCCTCCTCGGGGAAAATGATGTAGCTCCGCATGAGTTTCATAAGGGCAGACAACACTCTGCTCAAAATCTTTGAAAACATAGGCTGAGACATTCCAGATGACATGGCCACTGTGGTCTGGAATGACCCACTGGCCAAAAAATGGAGGACTGACAAAACCTGCACCAGAGGGGGAATCCCTGTGGGTTGGCGGATGGGGGACATCAGGGCTGGCTCCAGCTGGGCACACAGTTCATGGATAGTGGCACGGTCAAGTCGGTATCGAAGGATTATATGGCGTTCTTCCATTGTCGACAGGTCCACCAGCGGTCGGTACACGCGAGGATTCCTCCTTCTCATCCCAAGTCCCAGCAGACGGTGCCTAGGAAGGACAACATGGAGCACAGAGTCAGCCAAAGCACAGGTACGTACAGACAGCTTGCACAGTTAAAGAATGGCAATGGGTTGAAAGGCGTGTATGTGTGGCAATGCAAGGCCTAGGCCTGTGTGTCGCAGTCAAAATTAAGCCATGTGGGCCCTTGAAATGGCGGCTGCCTGACCTGTGAAGTGGGACAATGGGATGTGAGGTCACTGCGCTGGCGGGGCACACCGTGGCGGTAGGCGGTCGAAGACCGCGGCGCAAAGCCGCATTGGTTAACATTGAAGCCTATGGGTTTCAGGAGCCAATAACGAAGTGCGCCGGCGGTCGCGGTACGCACCGCCGCGGTACGCACCGCCGCAGACGTGACCGCCATTTTCTATCTGCTTAATCACTCGAGACCTGATCATCCACAGGAGAGGACCTATACTGCAAGTGCTGCTGTGACCTCGGTCTGGAAGATACAATGGCTGCTGTGACTGGGGAAAGGGCCCCTGCCTTCACGTCTGAAGAATTGGGCAAGCTCGTGGATGGGGTCCTCCCCCAGTATGCGCTACTCTACGGTCCTCCAGACCAACAAGTGAGTACCCCGGGTGCTAATGGAATGGGCTATGCCTGTGTGGAATGGGGTGGATGTAAGTTGGTGGGGTGGGGGGCGAATGAGGAGTGCAACGCCCGACAGATGAGAGCATGTGCCATATGGCAAAGTGGGTGGGGGGGGGCAATTACATCTAACATGCAGGCCATTGATGATTTCCTCCTTTCCACCCTGTACATGTCTAATAGGTCAGCGCCCATCAGAAGATCGAGATTTGGCGTGCCATCGCCAAGGAGGTCCGGACCTTGGGGGTCCACAACAGACGGGGCACCCACTGCCGCAAGAGGTGGGAGGACATCCGCCGCGGAACAAGGAAGACCGCAGAAACACTGCTGGGGATGGCCTCCCAACCTAGGAGGGGTGCCAGTCGCACCATGACCCCCCTGATGTCCCGGATCCTGGCGGTGGCATACCCTGAATTGGATGGGCGCTTTAAGACATCACAGCAGACACAAGGGGGTGAGTATCAGCACATTCTCCCATCTTTCTGCGCAGTGGAGGCGTCTGGGTGGGGGAGGAGGGCTGTGGGTGACATTAGGCCAGGGCGCTTTCTGTAGTGTAGTCCTCTCCCTTAGGCATGGCCCTGTGCCCCCGGCCCCCACCTCTGTAGGGTGACAAGTACAGCCATTGAAGGTCCAGCATCTCCCATGTGCACGTTTGACGTCTCTTGGCCTGTTGTCTTAGTCAGTAGTACTGAGTAGTGTACCCCGAATGCGCGGCTTAGTGCATTAGGCACCTGTGTCTGTCCTCTCCGCCAACGGTGTTGACATTGCATGCACTCAACCTGGTCTTCTTTTTTGTCCCCCACCCTTTCTCTTCATCTTCTTGTGCATGTGTGCATTAGCATCATCAGGCGGAGGAGATATGGCATCGGAGCACGAGGGAGCTGCAGGACACAAGGCCCCGGTGGGCCCAGGAACAGACACCGAGGGCACCAGTGATCCGGAGGGCGAGGGGAGCACCACGACGGGGACCTCTGGTGAGAGCAGCGAAAGCGACACATCCTCGGATGGGAGCTCCCTAGGGGTGGCGGCAACATCCGTGCCCCCCGCCTCTACAGGTACAGCCGCCACCCAGCGCACCAGCCCCGCCCTCCCAGCAGCCCCTCAGTCTTCGCTCCGTGCCGGTTCGCCCAGGAAGGCGCGCGTCTCCTTCGCCCCAGGCACCTCAGCCCCTGCCCCTGTTGCCCCTGCTGCCCTCAGTGCGGAGCTCATTGACCTGGTAAGGACGCTCATTGTTGGGCAGACGACCCTTCTGAATGCCATCCAGGGTGTGCAAAGGGAGGTGCAACAGAGCAATGCGTACCTGGAGGGCATTCATTCGGGTCAGGCTGCCCATCAACGAGCGTTCACTGCTCTGGCCTCAGCACTGACGGCAGCCATTGTCCCTGTTTCCAGCCTCCCTCTTCTGACTGCCTCCAGCCTGTCTCTGTCTCCTGTTCCTCAGCCTATCCCATCCACACCATCAGACCAGCCTGCACACACCTCAACACCCAAGAGCAGCTCATCCAAACACAAGCACCACAGATCCCGCAAACACTCACCCGAGCAACACCCAGATGCAGACATGCCAACAGCCACTGCCACCCCTGTGTCCCCCTCCTCCTCGTCTCCCTCCTCCCTCCCTGTGACGTCTACACTCACACCTGCATGCACCCCAACATCAGCCAGTGCTTCCATCACCACCTCACCCTCCAGTACAGTCCACACTCGTGCAGTCATCACCCCCACTGCCATGTACACGTCCCCTGTGTCCTCTCCCACTGTGTCTGTCACCCCCTCTTCCAAGACACACAAACGCAGGCAGCCACCCACCCAACAGCCATCCACCTCACGACAGCCTACAGCACCAGCACCTTCACCCAATGACAGCACACCTGACTCTCCTACAACCACCTCCTCTACCTCCACTTCCATCTCCACTTCTCCTACCCTTTACCTTGGCCCTAAAAAACTTTTCCTGGCTAACCTTAACCTCTTTCCCCCCGATGACCTCCCCCATCCATCTTCAAAGAGTCCCAAGAGCACCGCAGCCACCACCAGCCCAGCTTCGGGTGTCACTGTTGTGCCTGGGTTCTGGAGCCCACCCTTTTCCAGCAGTGACACATCGATCAGCAGCAAGGACACGTCCAGCCCCCCCCCCGGCAAGAGGACCCGCAAAACCAAGGACCGCCGTGCGAGGACCGACAGGGCTGCCCCCAAGGAGCAATGTGCGGCCACTTCACCACCCACACCATCTGGGGGAGGCAAGGGCCCGAGAGCCCCATCAAAGGAGCGGAAGGGCAGCAGGAGCGCGGAGAAGGTGGACCCCACATGCCACATCCCAGCTGGGAAGGAGGACACTAAGGAGGCCAGGAGTCCGTCCCCGAAGGGTCCAGAAACGTCACGGTCCGAGGGCGACTGAACAGGGAGTCCAGGACAGGTCTGGCTCCCTTGACCTGCTGGATGGGCACCGCTGAACAGGGCCCGCGGTGCAGAAGAGCACCGCTGAACAGGGCCCCGCCGTGGAGATAGGCACCGCTGAACAGGGCCCGCGGTGCAGAAGAGCACCGCTGAACAGGGCCCCGCCGTGGAGATAGGCACCGCTGAACAGGGCCCGCAGTGCAGAAGAGCACCGCTGAACAGGGCCCCGCCGTGGAGATAGGCACCGCTGAACAGGGCACGCGGTGCAGAAGAGCACCGCTGAACAGGGCCCCGCCGTGGAGATAGGCACCGCTGAACAGGGCCCGCGGTGCAGAAGAGTACCGCTGAACAGGGCCCCGCCGTCTCAAGCACCGCTCCGCTGGGCCCTTCATTTCAAGCACCGCTCCGCTGGGCCCTTCCTGTCAAGCACCGCTCCGCTGGGCCCCGCCGTCTCAAGCACTGCTCCGCTGGGCCCTTCATTTCAAGCACCGCTCCGCTGGACCCTTCCTCTCAAGCACCGCTCCGCTGGGCCCCGCCGTCTCAAGCACCGCTCCGCTGGGCCCCGCCGTCTCAAGCACCGCTCCGCTGGGCCCTTCATTTCAAGCACCACTTCGCTGGGCCCTTCATTTCAAGCACCGCTCCGCTGGGCCCTTCCTGTCAAGCACCGCTCCGCTGGGCCCCGCCGTCTCAAGCACTGCTCCGCTGGGCCCTTCATTTCAAGCACCGCTCCGCTGGGCCCTTCCTGTCAAGCACCGCTCCGCTGGGCCCCGCCGTCTCAGGCACTGCTCCGCTGGGCCCTTCATTTCAAGCACCGCTCCGCTGGGCCCTTCCTGTCAAGCACCGCTCCGCTGGGCCCCGCCGTCTCAAGCACCGCTCCGCTGGGCCCTTCATTTCAAGCACCGCTCCGCTGGACCCTTCCTCTCAAGCACCGCTCCGCTGGGCCCCGCCGTCTCAAGCACCGCTCCGCTGGGCCCCGCCGTCTCAAGCACCGCTCCGCTGGGCCCTTCCTCTCAAGCACCGCTCCGATGGGCCCTTCCTCTCAAGCACCGCTCCGCTGGGCCCTTCCTCTCAAGCACCGCTCCGCTGGGCCCTTCCTGTCAAGCACCGCTCCGCTGGGCCCCGCCGTCTCAAGCACCGCTCCGCTGGGCCCTTCCTCTCAAGCACCGCTCCGCTGGGCCCCGCCGTCTCAAGCACCGCTCCGCTGGGCCCTTCCTCTCAAGCACCGCTCCGCTGGGCCCCGCCGTCTCAAGCACCGCTGAACAGGGCACCGCCGTCTCAAGCACCGTTGATGGTTCATTGTGCCCACCATGCCTCCTCCTTGACCAGTGGAGACTGTCATCCACTTGATGGACTGTGGCTTTGCACTCCCCAGGATGGTCCAGTGGGCAATCCACCCACTGCAGAGACTTGAGAGACTGTGGCTTTGCACTCCCCAGGATGGCCCAGTGGGCAGCCCACCCACTGTAGAGACATTGAGAGACTGTGGCTTTGCACTCCCCAGGATGGTCCAGTGGGCAATCCACCCACTGCAGAGACTTGAGAGACTGTGGCTTTGCACTCCCCAGGATGGTCCCGTGGGCATGGTGGCTCCTCGTGGATCTGGCGTCGTGGACTCATGTGGCTGTGGTGCCCCCCCCTTCCCTTCCCCCTGAGGTGCCTGTAGTTTTTACATCTGATGCCCCTGCAGTGTTCTCTCCAAAGGACTCAGGTCTCCTGTGTGGGCTTTGCCCTTGTTTCTCAAGACTTTGGCCCACGGACATGCTGAATTCGTAGGATGTGCAGGACTTGGTACTTCAGTTATACACTGATGTGTATGTCATTTGTTTTGTTGTGGATATCTTTCATGGTTGTACGCTAATTTTCTGGAGCTTTTTGGTACATAAATATTTATTCCAAATATGATTATGTCCTAGCATTTTTCAGGGGTGTTTGGGTGGTGTCACTGTGACTTGGTGCTCTGCATTGGTGAGTACATGATTGGGGGGGGTCGCATATGTGTGTGCCCCGTAACCTTTCGTCCTCCCCCTCCCGTGTGTCGTAGGTGCAGTACTCACCGTTGTCGTCTGCGCCGGACTTCGTACTCGTGGTAGATGAGAAGGTAGACGAGAGCAGGTAGGATGTTTAATTCGGGTTCCATGCTGTCCTCCGTACTCGTGGAGTGTGTTTTGGTGAGCGTTTTCCAGTTCGTAGTCTGTTTCCGCCGTGTTTTTATCGGCGGTGCTCCCGCCCCGGAAAAGGTGGCGGATTGGTGAGTTATGATAGTGTGGGCGGTACATTGTCTGCCGCCTGCCTGTTGGCGGTGACCGCCGCGCTGTTTGTCTCTACCGCCGCGGCGGTCGGAGTGTTAAGTTGGCGGGCTGTGTTGGCGGTTCCCGCCAGGGTCAGAATTCCATTTTTTGGACCGCCAGCCTGTTGGCGGGTTGGCCGCCACTTTAACACCGACCGCCAGGGTTAGAATCACCCCCTATGTGTGCTTTTGCTGAGTTGCAGATAGAAGAGGCCATAAGTAACCGAACCACTGCTGTAGCTATAACGCGGGGGTTCATGAACACGACAACACCTTTGTAGCTAGTAAGTGATACTAATTTTCAATAAGCAAGCAATGCGATTTAACACTGCCTGTCCCTGCTGCCGCTTCCCTCCCTGCTCCATCTGCTCCTGCAGCAGAACTTGAGCTGGCACCACTGGTGGTCAATATGGCTAGAAAAAACTTTCACAGTATTTGGATGTGAGGTACACGCCACCTTAATTTTTTTAATAAAAAAAATGCAACAGTAATACATTGTTTCAGTTCAGTTAGCACTGCAGTATGCAGTATCTTCTATCAACAATACAGTATCACTCTGGTAATTTTGTTGGTTAACAATGTTAAAAAAAAACAAGGTAGTCAAGCCAACCGAAAACTTTGTGTAATGGAGGGGCAGAGTTATACCTTATGATGATGATGACTCAAAATAATTGAACCGTAATGAAGGGGTTGAATAAAAATTGTCAACAAAATACAGAGAAAACAGATAATACAGGGACAACCGACATTAAACAAAAATTGGATAGGAGAAGTGGAAAAAAAGTATTAGAAAAGTTAACAAGGCAAAATTAAATGTAGTATAATAGTAGGCAGAGGTAAACGTTTGGGAAAAATTATTAATATTAAATAATAGGACTTACTGGTCTGGGCAGAGCCTGCAGCATTGGTGCTTTTGATTGACTCCTCCCCAGCTCCTGCTGGATCCACCTCAGTGGCACCCCTCTTCTTGCCCTTGGGTGCTGATGTAAGAAACAAAGAAGATAAAAAAAAGATTAGTGATCAAGAAAATCTCCACAAAATTATTGAAACAGGCAAACACAGTAACATTGTACACATCTAAATCAGATCGCATGTGGTACTAATATGACGGACTATTGTTGAGTTGGCAATGCTCCTAAAATCCCTATCCCAAACTTCCTTAACGAAAGCTACATTTGGAAATAATGCATTGTAATGAATGATCTCTGATTCTATTCTCACTTCTCAGCCCCCTTGCCGGATCAACTCAGTCTCCCTTTTTTGCAAAGCATTGATGCATACTAGTACTACACTACACTACACTGTAAAATGGCTTGGGGCTTTTGGGACTTTGCGAGCTAGATAAAGAAAGTCACAGAGAACACCAACTCACTGATATCACTAATTCACTATGGTGACCGGAGGACAGAGGAGTATGCATTGCAATGGCTTCTTAAATAATCAGCCAAAGCATGCACCGCGGAATACGATTAGGTAGCGCTAAGCACCTGCCTAGCTCAATCTGGATCACATAATATAATTCTTAACAAAAACTAAATGCAATTTATCTCTGAGTGTGAGCACCATGCTATTTGGAAAAAAAAGTTAGCATTGTAGAACACAAACCCCAAAATAATAAAATTAATACTCATTGAGCCCTGGAATC
Source organism: Pleurodeles waltl (assembly GCF_031143425.1). Lineage (NCBI taxonomy): Eukaryota > Metazoa > Chordata > Amphibia > Caudata > Salamandridae > Pleurodeles > Pleurodeles waltl. The sequence continues at coordinate 715,405,956 of NC_090443.1, forward strand.
TCAATGCCTAGCAGGTTAAGCACGCCTTGCTTACCGGTCGATGATGTCCGCTCAACGGTGCGTCAGCTGCTGGGTGGTGCGCTGGACCTGGGTGGTGCGTCGGACATACCGGTGTACCCTATTCTACGGGAGCAAAAGGTCACACAGGGGTAACCTCCACCAGACCTGCCACCTGCTGGTAGCATGGAGGGGAAGTGGCATTAAAAAACAGTGCTTCCACCACCTCCTCACAAAAGATGGGTGAAGGCTGCACCCCTTGGTGGTGATGCTGCCCACAAGGTAGGCAGCTGTGCTCTCTGTCTGGGGGGGCTGGTGCTCCCTTGTTCATCGGCACCACCCTGCTCTGCCATGGTGCTGGGTGGTGGACTGAAGAGGAAAGGATACAGGAGGAGAAGGAAGGAAGAAATAAGGGAAAATAAACGAAAGTACAAAAAGTCACAAAAAACAGGAAAAAAATGAAAAGAAATGTAAAAATAGTCGAGCACAAAAAGACACCAAAATACAATAAATAAAAATGAGGGGTAGATTATTTAGAAGGGAAGAGGGTTGAAAAGATTAATGAGGAATGAAACAAATGAGCCCAGAAACATAAACAGAGTGAAAAAGAAGATGGCCATGCCCAGGCGAACCATGTGATGTCATTCATGTGTGGTTGTGAATGCAAGAATGTACTTTGCATTTCCTTTGATGTAAAATGCAATGCAAATGGCCGTGACTCCGCGCACTCCACCCACCTCTATTTAAAACAAAAGAAAACCACCATGTTTAAAAAAATCCCCTACAAGAGAAAGACAACCCAGCCTCTGCAGTCCTTCAAACAAATATCATAAAGTTAATTTATGTATCTGGTCAAAGCAAGCAGACCTTCAGGCTGCCCTTCTGACCCATGTCCACCACATATCTTCTGCTGCCACACCATGAAGAAGAATCATCAACAATTCTTTAACTACAGGAATCTTTCAGGAAGACCTTAAAAAGGCATAAATATACCCCCTATTAAAGAAAAGAAACCTGGACCCGCATGACCCTAACAACTACAGACCAATTACAAATGGGCCTTTCATGGGCAAAGTGATACAAAGCGTAGCATTCACCAAGATGTCACAATTCATTGAACATAACTCCATACTTTCATATTACCAAATTGGATTCTGCCCAGGAAGAGGTGCAGAATCTGCCCTCATCACCATCTGGGATGATCTTAAAAACACAATAAACTGCAATGGAGTTGCTGCACTTCTTCTTTTGGACCTCTCAGCTGCCTTTGACACAGTTGACTATGACACCCTAATACAAAGACTCTACGAAGCTGGCCAGGAGAGGACTGCTCTTGCCTGGATCACATACTACCTTCAAAACAGAACAAATGTCATCCACACTCCCCCTTTCTCGACAAACCCTACTTAAAAAAAGCAGGGGACCCTCAAGGCTCAATCATCTCACCTATGCTTTTCCACATCTACATGATGCCATTACCAGCAATGATGAATGAATTTCAACTCACATGCTACAACTATGCAGATGATACACAAATATTCCTGAAACTGGAATGCTCCAAAGACATTCTAAACTTACAAATCTTCAGTTGTCTCAGAGCCGTTGATCAGCGGATGACATGGAGCCATCTCAAACTGAATGCTTCCAAAATGGAAATACTCACATGTGGCGATTGAAAAAATGATGAACCACTCTGCGCGTAGCCTGACGATCTGGGACCACCTCCTAAAGAATCTAAGCAAGTTTAAAACCTTGGAATTAGCATGGACTTCAAGTTAACAATGAATGCACAAGTGGACAAATTAGAAAAATCAAGCTTCATCACCATGAAAACTCTTCGACGCATCTTCACCCACCTTGGATTTCCATTCAAGGTGCAGGCTGCTATCTATCTGGTATTATCTCAACTGGATTAAGCCAATGGCCTCTTCCATGGATCATCTCTATCTACTATGTAAAACTACAATACATATGCTCTCTCCCTTTAAACATGGTAACATTGGATCATACCCAAATGGACTATTTAATTTACACATAAGTCCCTAGTAGTGTGCACTATATGTGCCCAGGGCCTGTAGATTAAATGCTACTAGTGGGCCTGCAGCACTGGTTGTGCCACCCACTTAAGTAGCCCCTTAACCTTGTCTCAGGCCTGCCATTGCGAGGCCTGTGTGTGCAGTTTCACTGCCAATTCGACTTGCCATTTAAAAGTACTTGCCAAGCCTAAAACTCCCCTTTTTCTACATATAAGTCACCCCTAAGGTGTGCCCTAGGTAACCCCTCGGGCAGGGTGCTGTGTGGGTAAAAGGCAGGACATGTATCTGTGTAGTTTACATGTCCTGGTAGTGTAAAACTCCTAAATTCGTTTTTACACTACTGTGAGGCCTGCTCACTTCATAGGCTAACATTGAGGCTGCCCTCATACATTGTTTTGATTGGTAGCTACTGATCTGAAAGGAGTAGGAAGGTCATATTTAGTATGGCCAGAAAGGTAATCCAAAATCCTGCTGACTGGTGAAGTTGGATTTAATATTACTATTTTAGAAATGCTACTTTTAGAAAGTGAGCATTTCTCTGCACTTAAATCTTTCTGTGCCTTACAACCCACATCTGGCTGGGTTTAGTTGACAGCTCCTTGTGCATTCACTCAGACACACCCCAAGCACAGGACACTCAGCCTCACTTGCATACATCTGCATTTTGAATGGGTCTTCCTGGGCTGGGAGGGTGGAGGGCCTGCTCTCACACAAAGGACTGCCACACCCCCTACTGGGACCCTGGCAGAGAGGATTGAACTGAAAGGGGACCTGGTGCACTTCTAAGACACTCTTTTAAGTCTCCCCCACTTCAAAGGCATATTTGGGTATAAAATCAGGGCCTCTGCCCTCCCACCTCAGACACTTCCTGGAGAAGAAACCTGAACCAGAACCTGCATCCTGACAAGAAGAACTGCCTGGCTGCCTAAAGGACTCACCTGACTGCTTTCTGAAGAGGACTGCTGCCTTGCTGTTGCCCTGCTGTCTCGCTGCTCTCTTGCTTTGCTGCAGAAGTGCTGTTGAAGGGCTTGGATAGAGCTTGCCTCCTGTTCCCTGAAGTCTCAGGACCAAAAAGACTTCTCCCCTGCAGCTGAAATCCCCGTGCGGCGGAAATTCAACGCACCGCCTGCCAATAATGGCGCACAGCCTGCTCGCGGTGAAAATTTCACCACACACTGAGTCCGGAACGACGCAGCCCGACTTCGCAACAGAAGATCGACGCAGCGCCAGTGACGCGACTGGAACTTCAACGCTCAGCCCTACTGGATCGACGCAAGCCAACTCAGAACGACACCGCCCGAGAGGATCGATACAGCACCTGCTGTGCGGAAGAAAATTCCACGCATCGCCTACCGAATCGACACAGCCACTGGGATTTTGCTCCGCAAGCCCACGATTCCACGCATCGTCCCCGGGGCGTCTGAAAACCCTGCATCCCGAAGAGGATCCAAGTCCACGCGCAGGAAATCGATGCAACGTCTTCCCCCGCGTGGAAAATAACTACGCAAGTCCGTGTGCGGAGGGAGAAAACTGACGCACACTCACCGTTTTCAACGCATCGCCTCCTCTGCGGTCCCTTGCGAGGATTTTTCAGCGCGAACCAGGTACTTTGCCCTGCGAGAGACACTTGTTGTTTCTAGGAGAACTTAAGACACTTTTTATTGCTTTTACAGTAATCTTTGAACTCTAAGGACACTTGATATCACTTTCAGTAATATCCCTACATTTGCTTATTTCAACTTTAATCGTTTTGACCGGCATTTATTCAGATAAATATTATATATTTTTCTAAACACTGTGCGGTCTATTTTTGTGGTGCTATATTGTGTTATTGTATGATTTATTGCACAAATACTTTACACATTGCCTTCTAAGTTAAACCTAACTGCTCAGTTCCAAGCTACCAGAGGGTGGGCACAGGATAATTTGGATTGTGCGTGACTTACCCTGACTAGAGTGAGGGTCCTTGCTTGGACGGGGGTAACCTGACTGCCAACCAAAGACCCCATTTCTAACAAAAGGTCATTACATTGCATAGTTTCTATATATGTTATTGATTAGATGCTCATAAGTATCTGTTTTTATTTTATCTGTCACAATAGGTAAATATTATCTTAACTGTTTATCTACAAACATTTCACTATTGAAATATTGAGAAAAGATAAAATAATGTTATAGAATTACACAAATAAATTAACCTCAAATACTGCAACTCTTGAAAGTCTGTGTTTATATGATACAACTTTAAATCTCAATATATTATATTCCTTTCAAATATATTCCCTTACTATGTAAAAATGTATCTAGTACATGTGTAAAGCTGTTGTTCGAGCCCCAGTCTCACAACCTGCTAAAACTTGTGCACAACCATGACAGCCCCCACCGCTCCGTCCCGTGGAGCGACTAAAGGTGACCCTTTGCTAAATACATGGGTCCTCATCTCATTCCCACTTCCGCAGCTAGTGATTACAAGTTTAAGGTCTGGAATAGGGAGTAACATGGAGGTAGGAAATTACTAGGCCATTGATGTATGTTTTCCTTTAATTCCAGGGACTTTTTGTGCACACTCCCCACCCCCTCATATTTGAATGTGAAATGTGTGAGTGGAACCGCATTCGTTTTATATGGTGCAATTCAGCTCCTGCTAAAACCTGTGACAATTGATGGCGGTATTTCAACAGGAACCTTGAAGACATACCACTCCACACAACTAGCACTCGAGAAATGCGGGGGATATACTGTGGAACCATTTACCAAGACACTGTTTCGCCACATTTCTATAATAGGGCATCAGGAAAAACGTTTGAGGTGGGAACGTGACAGCGAATAGGAGAAAGCGTCTGTCTGTAAATGCAGTACCGTTATGATAATATAGAAGAAACCTATTGTGATAAATACCTTACCCTCTGCAAAAAAATTTAAAAAAGAATCACCTGGTCTAGAAAGCGTTTTGTGTTACTAGTCAGCAAAGCAGAGTTCATTGAAGTCGTCCCAAGCCCTAAGAATCACAGAAAGTCAACTTATTAGAATGAAGTACATTTCTGTGCGTGTGTGTTTGTACTTTATTGGGTGATTGAGTGAGAAGCCTTTAGGCTTGCCATCGGCGACTCCAGCGACAGATAAATAATAAGCATGGCATATGGCCTGAGCTCTCAATAAGCTCTCCCAAAGGAACAAACCTATTGGCTCCAATGCTGTCCCAGATTATCTAGCCACTGAGACACCGAGATCACTGAGGACCATGACTACGTGTGGTTGTTTTTGTATGACAGGTTAGACTTCTATAATATTCATTTTGACAAGATTAGGAAGTAACACGTGTTCATCAAAGGAGACATCTACGGAGAAAGGCACTTAGAGGCATCTATGGCACACCATTTTAGGACCATCTCAGATAAAATGAAGTCAGCTTACAAATGGATAGCTCTTTTGTCATAAATAGTTAAGCATGGTGCTTTTTTGGGCAAGGTATTGAAGTTTTCCATTCAATAAATCATTCACGGAGAAGAAGTAACATTATAGGTCAAAAGTTAAATTGCCTTTAAAATTGCCCGAGGGGATTTTTTAGTCTAACCTGTTTTGGACTCTCCTCTGGAAATTCATTGCAGTATATTTATGATTTTATGTTACTGATTATCGTGCCCCCAAACCATCATTTATAATGCACAGTGAAGGTAGAGCATATTTAGCTTTACCTCTGAAAACCATATAGAAATTACTGCTGTGTGACATATTTATTATGAGAGGATTACTATTGCTTGTCGTGATACAGAGTGATAGCTTCCATTAACTTTTACACTGATGATACAATATGTACACTTAACTAGTTTTTAAATAATTAACTATTATAGTAACCTAAATTAAATAAAGCACCATAATTAAAACGCCCGAAACATCTCAGGTTCGCAGAAGGGTCTTGTTCCTCCCCCTATATCCTGTTCCAGAGGGCACTGGCTATCCTGCAGTTTCAGCCTGTAAGCAGGGGTGTAGCTTCACGGGGGTTGTCTCGGGTGTTACACCCCCCCCCCCCCCAAAATGTATTTTGTGTTAAATAGTTGGCACAAGTGCTTTCATTCGGATATGGTTGAGTGTCTGTCGGATTTCACCTTGTATTTGTTCATGCCAGCGGGGACAGAAACGCAGGCACACACACTCTCTCTCTTGTCTTTGTTTTGAAGGCCTCAAAATGTTGATTAGTTTGAAACATATTGTTTGAAGTACCGCTAAAAATCAGCCCCCTTCTCTCTTTCCACTAACCCTTAAGCCCCGCTTGATGTACTGCTTCTCATATATATATATATATATTTTTACAAGTATGATTGTTGGAAGTGCCGAGGCTCATCTCCCCTAGTCTATGCCCCCTGCCTGTAAGGGCTAGATATTAAAGGTGTCCAGAGTTATGAATGTGTATCTTGCAAATTATTTTACAATTTTACGGCCTTCATGAAGTGCGAAGCTTGCAGAGTTAAAAAACAGAAAGGCAGTTTCAGAGTCCCACTACTCTGCTTTCCCCCTTAAGTGACCATATCTTCTGCACATCCACTGCTTTGCTCAACAAATACTGGCCCTTGTCACCTTAGACCTTCTATTTTGCTCTGGCAAGGACCCCATCCATACCCCACTGCATATAGTGCCTAGGGCACAGCCATTTGCCCGTGATCTACCTCATTCCTTGTTATACCATCATGACACTTAGAACCATTTCCTAAGTGCAATTTTTTCAGCCCTTCGGAGATTAACATCCTAAAACGCAAAAATAGATGGTTCTGCAAGTTATATGTCAGACAACTTCACCTTGGTGATATCAGAACACTGCCACTTCACTGATGCAAAGCTTCCAATTTCACCAAGCTTCACATGCAATGGTTTTACCTTCTCCTTGAATTTGCCCAAAGCTGCAGTTATGGAGACAGAGGAATAGAAGAGGGATATTTCACAACACAATGTTCAGTTGTGTTTGGGGCAGCTAAGACACGTAAAGCAGCTGGACAAAAAAGCCTTCCATATGATATGCAAAACATCTTGGAGATTAAACAAAACTTTTAGTACATATTCAAGATCTTGTCAAATAGATTGTTACACATGGGTTCATCCCAGAAGCCATGCCCAAAGACATGGCTGGCAGTAGTGTAGCTGATGGAATGGCATTGAGGCACTGTGGTCTGAGCAGGTAAGGCACCCTGTTTATGAACTTGGAGGTAGGGGGCAAATGTCCTGCTCTTATTAGGTGGGTTGGGACACCCTTGCAAACTCACTAGCTAGACCATAGTGGAAATTACTTTCATTCTAACATCTGCTAAGCCATGTGATTTATTTTAAAGATCTACAGCCTGATTACAAGTTGAGCAGTCAGGCTGGCAGACTGCCATGTTGTTGGTCACAAAAAGACAGCTGCACCGGTGGTCCCTAGCACCCTGTATTACAATGTATACAGGCAGAACTGCTGCCTGCCAAGCAAAAAAGGTAGACTGCCAGCTGTGCAGCAGTCTGCTATGTAGGTGGTGTGACCTTCAGCTCCATCAACTCTGCTGCCAACCGCAGAGCCTATAATGAACACAGAGTCGCCATGGCGGTTCCCCTGTGGCGGCAAGACAAAACCGGCCAACCACTGTAGTTCGCACTCAGCAATGTAACAGAGAATGCCTATTGGCTGAATAGAAAAACAACACAGCTGACACACATTAGCCCAGTGAACACACCTGGCACTCACTCTATATAACACACCTCTTCACAGACCAAAATCCTTTGCATTTCCCCTGCACTCTGAAGAACACTGACCACCCTTTCCACATTTGAAATTAGACCAGGCACCCTGTTATTTTTTTCACCATGCTATTTAAGACCCTGCACACACTTTTGTCCATCCACTCCCTATTGCACTTTTCCTGTTAAGTAAGTCCCTGTCACCCACTTTAATTGTCCACAATGTCACGTCCCAAAAATCCCAGGTTTTTGATGATAAGTGAAGAGTCATGGTGGAGGACATCATAAGAGTAGAGCCACAATTGTTTCAAGCCCAAGTCCAGCATACTTTTCTCAGTAGGAAAATGGAACTGTGGCAGAGGATAGTTGGCGGAGTGAATGCTGTAGGCACCACCCTGTGCAAAAAGGAGGACATTAGGAATAGGTGAAATGAGCTAAGGGCAAAGGCCCATTCCTTGCTGAACAGGCCAACAAGGCTGGGAGTGGCCCTCCCAGTACCCCATTAAAATTATTTCCATGGGGCCAAAAGGTCTTGGCCATCCTGCATCCTGAGGGCTTGGCAGGAGTAGCTGGGGGAGTTTATTCTGGTAAGTTACAACACAGAAATGTCACAAAAATGCACAGACCTGCATGCTCACAGCTCAGCTTTTGCCTCTGTCTTGTTCATGTACTTAACCACCATTCAATAATCAGAGTATCTGAGTTTTAACACTGTCAATGAGTATTGTTGGACCCAACATCACATCTACCAGGGCCCATTACATGCCATAAGTTGTAGTGGTGAAAGAAACAGGATTCATGGTATATCTCAACATGTAAATGTATGCTCAAACCTAAATGAGGTCTAAATACAGATAAGTAATGCCCAAAATGTGGCTGGTGTGTGTGTAGTAGAGGGTGTGAACTGACTCCCAGGAGGCCTTGTGTCTGTAACTACAACCACCAGCCCAGTGTTCACTTGCCCATGAAACCCTGTTTGCTAACTCTTAATTGAAGTGTACTGACCTGGGAGGATACCATTTGTCAAGTGTGTATTGTAAAGAGAGTAACCTGACTACATCTCCTAGGAGGCCCTGTGTATGTAACTCCAACCACTAGCCCAGTGTTCACTTATCCAAATACCCCTGTTTCTCAACTCTCAATTGAAGTGTACTCACCTGGAAAAATACCATTTGTCATAGTGAGAAGTAGAGGGAATTATCTAACTGCTAAGGTCAGGAGATCCTTTTTCCGTAACTCCAACCACCAGCCCAGTGTTCACTTGTCCAAAACCCCCTGTTTGTTAATTCTCAATTGAAGTCTATTCACCTGGGAGGATACAATTTGTCAAGTGGAAGAAGTAGAGGGAGTTACCTGACTGCAACTCCCAGGAAGACTTGTGTCTGTAACTCCAATCACCAGCCCAGTCTTCACTTCTCCAAATGCCCCTGTTTGTTAACTCTCAGTTGAAGTGTGCCCACCTGGAAGGATACTATTTATCAAGTGTGGGAGGTAGAGGGAGTGGTCTGACTCCTAAGGTCAGAAGAGCTTGTTTCTATAACTCCAACCACCAGCCCAATGTTCACTTATCCAAGTTCCCCTGTTGATGATTCTCAATTGAAGTGTTCTCACCTTGGAGAATACCATTTGTCAAGTGTTTGTAGTAGAGAGAATGACCTGACAGCAACTCCCAAGACGACTTATGTCTGTAACTCCAACAACCAGGCAGTGTTCACTTGGCCACATACCCTTGTTTATTAACTCTCAATTGAAACAATACCATTTGTAAAGTGTGTGTAGTAGAGCAAGAGATTTTACAATAACTCCCAGGAGGCCATGTCTCTGTAACTCCAACTACCAGCCCAGAGTTCAGTGGGCCAAATACCCTTGTTTGTTGACTCTCAATTGAAGTATACTCACCTGTGAAAATTCAGTTTGTCAAGCTTACAAAGTACAGGGAATGATCTGACTGCTAAGAGCAGGACGCCCTGTTCCTCCAACCCCAACCACCAGCCCAGTGTTCACATGTCAAAATACCCCTGTTTGTTAACTCGCAATTGAATTGTAGACACCGTAGAGGATACATTTGTCAAGTGTGTGTAATAGAGGGAATGACTTGACTCTCAGTTGGAGTGTACCCACTTGGGTAGATACCATTTGTCAAGTGTGGGAAGTAGAGGGCATGATCTCACTGCTAAGGCGAGTAGGCCCTGTTTTTGTAACTCCAACCACCAGCCTAGTATTCACCTATCCAAATATCAATGTTTGTTAACTCCCAATTGAAGTATACTCACCTGGGAGGATATCATTTGTCAAATATGGGACTTAGAAGGAGTGGTCCGACTGCTATGGTCAGGAGGTCTTGTGTCTGTAACTCCAACCACAAGTCCAGTGTTCACTTGTCCAAATACCCCTGTTTGTTAACTCTCAATTGAAGTGTACTCACCTGGGAGAATACCATTTGTCAAATGTGGGAAGTAGAGGGCATGATCTCACTGCTAAGGTGAGTAGGCCCTGTTTCTGTAACTCCAACCACCAGCCTAGTGTTCACCTATCCAAATATCACTGTTTGATAACTCCCAATTGAACTATAGTCACCTTGGAGGATACCATTTTGCAAGTATGGAAAGTAGAGGGAGTGACCTGACTGCAACTCCCAGGAGGCTCCAACCCTGAGCCCAGTGTTCACTTGTCCAAGTTCCTTTGATTGTTAACTCTCATTTGAGGTGTACTCACCTGGGAGGATACCATTTGTCAAGTGTGGGAAGTAGAGGGAGTGATCTGACTGCTAAGGCCAAGAGGCCCTGTTTCCGTAAACCAACTCAAAGCCCAGTGTTCACTTGAAGTCTATCTGCCTGTGAATGAGCAATATACAGATCATGCTTTGCTTTGTGTGTGTACCTAGCTCCATTATGACCTGATATCCACAATTATACTATTGAGGACATGAATGACACCTTACCAAGTGTGCACACCAAGTTTTCCTAAGGCTTTAGCTCCATTACCAGATTGGTAGTGACAGCAAACACATTGGCACAGCACTGCACACATGATGACTCAGATACAGACATAACAGATTTCTGTGTTTGCCTGTATATCACTCATCTAGGCCTCCGAGTGCTCAAAGGCACAAGTCGATTCTACACTGTGTTAGCTTCATTGTTGGTGAGATGTCATTTACATTTCATCATCCAAAGTACAACTTATCTGCACATCTCATGAGCTGCTTGAGTCTAATAGTTTAGGCAAGCTCTGCACATGACTAGTGTCAAATACTCCAATACCATGGTAACATGGAACAAAAGGCTAACCTACAACTTACGAATGTCTGATGTCTCTGCCTACTGTTACATAAAAGCTATGGAGGTTGATGTTGCACCTAAACCAAAATAATGTACTTCCATCATCAACAGGTCATGCTGCAACTGGCCACACCGAGGCCACCCAACAGACTTCCACTGTCCCCTTGGATTTAGCCCTACAGTGATGACGTTACTCCTGGACTTGTGGATGTGGAGGAAGGTCCTGGCCCATTCTGGCAACTTGTCAGATTGCAACAGTGAGTCTCACTATGGCCACAATGTCACCTCACAGCCCTGCTGCATCGATGTCCCAGGTAAGGATGCGCCCACCCAATCTGCCTACCTAGCACAATTGTCATCATCTTGTGCCCCCCAGTCCTGTATTCTGAGGTTGAACTTGGCACTCCTGACACTGAGGGTCCAGGACCCAGTTGGAAAAGGCACCCTGTGTTAAGAGCACAGGCTTGTGGGAGTAGGGTCCGTGGGAGGGATGTTGTGGGCCAGCGCAGTGAGGCCACTGGGACTGCTGTTATCCAGGACACCACCAGCTATATCTTGGGGGTCTATCAGGAGTCTCAAGGCATGAATGGCCAGATGTTGTCTGAACTCTGGGACATAGGGCAGCTGGGCATCCTAATGGGGTTTAATAAAAATAGTCTTTTTGTGTGTAATTGCACACTATGGGAATCAATGGAGGATCATCTTTAAAAATACATATAAAATCGTACATTTGGTTTACTAAGTTTTTCTTGTGCAGGTTGGTCAAGGTTGTTAGTGGACATGTTGTGCCAGCTGGAGAAGATCGGGTAGCTCCCGGTTCTGGTGGGAGCAGCGGTGAAATGTCTCTCGAGCTGGAGCCGGTGCAGGGCCACTGCGGGGATCACTCGGAAAAGCACTGCTCAGGTAAGATTAAAGGTGAATCTTGGAGGTCCCCATGGAGTTTTGAGGTTGCAAAGAGTGGGGGACCCTTAGGACACAGCTGGTTCTTCTTTCAACCAATTTACTCCCCAGGGCCAACACATGGCTGAGTAGAGTGATCAATCAGGTCATGTTTTTTGCTGCAGAAGTAATTTTGACACAACAGTCCACTACTTTTCAGTGTGACAGCCTGAACAACATGAAAAATAGATCACTGTCCTCAGCCATGTATCTACTCAATGAGTATATTGGCATCTGTCCCTCAGATGCCACTGGTCTTCAGTGTGTCACAAGTGCTGGTGCCTCACTACCATCTGTCATGTGAAGGTGGACATCATACATGTGACAGAGCATACATTGCTCTTTGGGTGCAGTTACCAAGCAATACTTTTCCTTGGTAAGTGGGGAATGTCCATTGACATGATTTTGGTGACATCATTGTTGCCATATCTTCCTTGTGCCTACATGTTAGGATGTGTTCCTTTCACGTTTGCCAAATCATTTTCACTGCTGTTTCATGCGTGGTCTACCTGCCATCATGGTATGATGTCTGAATTCCCCTCACGTATATATGTGTGCATACAGAAATGTGTTCATGTGGATATATGTCGTGGGGCTACATTTTATGTGGAGCCACAGACAGGAGTGTGTCACCATTTATTGGCGACTAACACATACCCTCAGCTGTCATTGCATGTTATTTGGCATGTACAACTGCAGTAGCAAGAAAGGACATGCCAGGTAGGACTACAGGTTTTACACACAATGGGGGTCATTCCGACCTCGGCAGTAAAAGGCGCTTACCGCCGGTTAGAAGACCGCCATAACACCGCCGCGGTCGCGGTAAACCGCCACAGTCATTCTGACCCACAACTGGCAAACCGCCAAAAACCCGACACCAACAAAAGTCCGCCACACCAAAGGTCAGCGGGAAACTGGCGATGACCAAACCTCCACCGTCACGCCAACAGAAATACGCCCATACCATTCCGACCCACAAATCCCTGCAGCGGTCTTTCAAACGCGGTATTCCATTGGCGGTACACACCGCCGCGCTCAAAATACACACTCCTTTACAAAACACTACCACATTGGACAAATCAAATTATACACACCTGAGACACATACACCCAATTAAATATAAAACACACACCCACATCACCCACAAACCCTTACGACCACAATTGTGACAGAAGGACAGAGAGAGACAGCACAGCATAGAGTAGACCATCACACAGAGGCAAATCACAACATCACCCACACAATTTCCACGCACAAAACACCATACACCACCACACTCACCACACTCTACAACACATACACCATCACTCACCTCATCCACACCACCCCATGGCACCCCAAAGACACCCCAGGTTCTCTGACGCAGAACTCAGGGTCATGGTGGAGGAAATAGTTCGTGTAGAGCCCCAGCTCTTCGGGGCACAGGTGCAGCACACCACCATTGCCAGGAAGATGGAGCTATGGAGCAGAATAGTGGACAGGTCAACGCTGTGGGAGAGCATCCACGCAATCGGGATGACATCAGGAAGCGGTGGAACGACCTACGGGGGAAGGTGCGTTCCATGGTATCAAGGCACAACATCGCGGTACAGCGGACTGGCGGCGGACCCCCACCTACTCCCCCAGAATTCACAGCATGGGAGGAGGAAGTCTTGCACATCCTGCATCCTGAGGGCCTCGCAGGAGTAGGCGGAGGAATGGACTCTGGTAAGGCAAATCTCCACTACTTCATTTCCCCCACCCCACCTGCATGCCAAATCATACCCCCACCCTCACCCCATCACACCAACTCCTTGCAAATGCCTCACCATCACATCCCACCCATCCTAATACCTAGCCCTGCATGCGTCCCGAAAGCATGGACACCCATCACCAAAGCATGCCCACTGCACACACCCATCACCCCCACAAGCCACCGTCACAAAAGCCCCCACAAGGGAATGCCAGCACTGGGGTACACGGCCACCCACCCATTACACGAAATGCCACACACAGAAGCAATAACCATACTCTTAAACCCCTGCAGGACCCGAACGCCACCACACCGCCACGGAGGGTCCAGAGATGTCCATCCCACCACCCAGAAGAGGCCCCCAGTGACGACAGCAGCTCTGTCTCCCTGGATCCAGATGACCAGCCCGGCCCATCGGGGACCTCAGGACAGTCGGTTCCCCACAGACAGCCACAGGCTACACCTGACCTAACCCCCTCTGGGAACACCAGCACAGCTCCCACCCAGCGGGCCCATGCCTCTGTCTCCAGGACACGTCAATCAGCGGTGTGTCCACCACTACAGGGCACCCAGGTTGACCCACCACCCCAACAACAGGGACCTGGGGGCAGTGGTAGTGGGCACACCGTCCAGGGGACAGAGGCCCAGGGAAACAGGGGAACTGGGAGGGCTGCTGTGCGACAGGGGGGGGACAGGCCCAGGGAACCGACTCTCCAAGAGGCCCTCTCCTCCATCATGGGAGCATACCACCACTCCCAGGAGACGATGGCTACCGTACTGGCCAGGTTCCAGGAGATCCAGGTACTGCAGGAGGAACAGTTCATGGGGTTCAGAGAGGAACTGAGGAACATTAGTTCCGCAATGGGGACCATCGTCGTGGCCCTTAACCAGATAGTCACCACATTGCGGGACCATGTGGCACCACAAAGGGCCCCTGTCACTAGCCTGGACCAGGAACAGCCTACCACCTCCGCCGGCACTAGTGGACAGGAGGCCCCCACACAACGACAGGCCACCAGAACCCCACCTCCTGCAGAAGAAGAACCACCCCGCAAGCGGAACCTGAGATCTCACAAGAAGACATAGTAGGATGCCAAGACCCCTGCCAGCAAACGATACCCCCTGATATCATCCCACTGTCCCACATTGTCACCCTGTCCAACCTTGAACTGCCCCTGCTCCATCCTTCCACAGGCATATGGACAATGCACCTGTGAGACTGAGAACTGGACTCTGCCATGGACATTACTCCACCATCACACATCACCGTTTTACAATCATGTTCCTAAATGTAGCACTTGAATTAAATCACTTATTGCACTTAAAAAATCTGGAGTCTGCTTGTATTTTGAACAAATGTATTAGACATAACGGTGCAAAAATGTTCAGTTACATTGTGATGACAACATACCACTGTCACACAGCTGTAGTCCATGGGCAAACAAAGCAGAGGTCACGCAGTGGGGCCCACAGCTCTGAAAACGGAAGGGAAAGTCACAACTCAGTTAACAGGAACTGGGGGGGAACTCAGACAGTAGAGAGGCAGGAGACTTTAAGTAAATGTAAAATGGCGTGGTTGATTCGTACCTGTGTGCTACTGAAAATACTGTTGTATCACTGTGTTCCTGTTGTCTGTGTCGTCCCCGTCGTCTTCCTCCTCTTCACTCTCCACAGGCTCCACAGCTGCTACAACACCACCATCTGGACCATCCTCCTGCAGGAAAGGCACCTGGCGTCGCAAAGCCAGGTTGTGAAGCATACAGCAGGCCACGATGATATGGCACACCTTCTTTGGTGAGTACATTAGGGATCCACCTGTCATGTGCAGGCACCTAAACCTGGCCTTCAGGAGGCCGAAGGTTCTTTCTATAATCCTCCTAGTTCGCTCATGGGCCTCATTGTAGCGTTCCTCTGCCCTTGTCCTGGGATTCCTCACTGGGGTAAGTAGCCACGACAGGTTGGGGTAACCAGAGTCACCTATTAGCCACACACGGTGTCTCTGTAGCTGTTCCATCACATAAGGGATGCTGCTATTTCGCATGACATACGCGTCATGCACTGACCCTGGGAACTTGGCATTTACATGGGAGATGTACTGGTCAGCCAAACAGACCACCTGGACATTCATCGAATGATAACTTTTTCTGTTCCTGTACACCTGCTCACTTCCACTGGGGGGAACCAAAGCCACATGGGTCCCATCAATGGCACCAATGATGTTGGGGATATGTCCAAGGGCATAGAAATCACCCTTCACTGTAGCCAAATCACCCACCTCAGGGAAAACAATGTAGCTCGGCATGTATTTCATCAGGGCAGACAACACTCTGGACAAAACCTTAGAAAACATAGGCTGAGACATCCCAGATGATATGGCCACTGTTGTTTGGAATGATACACTTGCCAAAAAATGGAGTACTGACAGAACCTGCACCAGAGGGGGAATCCCTGTGCTTTGTCGAATGGGGGACATCAGGTCTGGCTCCAGCTGGGCACACAGTTCATGTATAGTGGCTCGGTCAAGTCTGTATGTCAGTATGACATGTCTTTCTTCCATTGTCGACAGGTCCACCAGCGGTCTGTACACGGGAGGATTCCTCCATCTCCTCGCAAGTCCCAGCGGACGGTGCATAGGAAGGACAACATGGAGCACAGAGTCAAGCAACCCACAGGTACGTAACCACAGCTTGCACAGTACACGATTCGATATGCATTGAATGGCTTGTATGAGTGGCAATGGAAGGCCTAGGCCTGTGTGACGCAGTAGAAATTAAGCCATGTGGGCCCTTGAAATGGCGGCTGCCTGACCTGTGAAGTGTGACAATGGGATGTGAGGTCAATGCGCTGGCGTGGCACACCGTGGCGGTAGGCGGTCGAAGACCGCGGCGCAAAGCAGCATTGGTTAACATTGAACCCTATGGGTCTCAGGAGCCAATGACGATGTGCGCCGGCGGTCGCGGTACGCACCGCCGCGGGCGTGACCGCCATTTTCTAACTGCTTAATCACTCGTGACCCGATCATTCACAGGAGAGGACCTATACTGCAAGTGCTGCTGTGACCTCGGTCTGGAAGATACAATGGCTGCTGCGACTGGGGAAAGGGCCCCTGACTTCACTTCTGAGGAATTGGAGAAGCTTGTTGATGGGGTCCTCCCCTAGTATGCGCTACTCTACGGTCCCATACTACGTGCTCCCTGTGTACTCACCTGTTGGTCTACAGGTGAGTACACAGGGAGCACGTAGTATGGGCTATGCCTGTGTGGAGTAGGGTGGATGTAAGATGGTGGGGAGGGGAGCGAATGAGGAGTGCAACGCACGACAGATGAGAGCATGTGCCACATGGCAAGGTTGGGGAGGGGGGGCCACTCACATCGACCAAGCAGAAAAGTGATGATATTTCTTTTTCCACCCTGTACATGTCACATAGGTCAGCGCCCATCAGAAGATCGACATTTGGCGTGCCATCGCCAAGGACATCCGGGCCCTGGGGGTCCACAACAGACGGGGCACCCACTGCCGGAAGAGGTGGGAGGACATCCGCCGCGGGAGCAGAAAGACCGCCGAGGCTCTGCTGGGGATGGCCTCCCAACCTAGGAGGGGTGCCACACGGCAATTGACCCCCCTGATGTCCCGGATCCTGGCGGTGGCCTACCCCGATTTGGATGGGCGCGTGAGGACATCACAGCAGACACAAGGGGGTGAGTATCAGCACATTCTGCTATAGCGCACAGTGGAGGTGTCTGGGTGGGGGAGGAGGGCTGTGGCTATCTCTAGGCCAGGGCGGTTTCTGTAGGCTAGGCCCCTCCGTTTGGCATGGCCCTGTGCCCCCGCCCCCCACCTCTGTAGGGTGCTAAGTACAGCTATCCATGGTCCGGGCTCACCTATGTGTGCATTTGTCATCCATAGACTTGTAGGCCAAGTCACAATAATTGAGTAGTGTACCCCGAGTGCGCGGCGTAGTGCAGGGGGCTTCTGTGTCTGTCCTCTCCGCCAACGGTGCCGCCAATGCATGCACTCAACATGTCTTTCTTTCTTCTCCCCCCCCTTTTTTTTGGTTTCCTGTTCATGTGTGCATTAGCATCATCAGGCGGAGGAGAAGTGGCATCGGCGCACGAGGGAGCTGCATCTCACATGGCCCCGGAGGGCCATGCAACCGACTCCGAGTACACCAGTGAGACGGAGGACCCGTGGAGACGTCAGCGACACCGACACGTCCTCGGAAGGGAGCTCCCTTGTGGTGGCGGCAACATCCGTGCCCAACGCAACAACAGGTACAGCCGCCACCCAGCGCACCAGCTCCGCCCTCCCAGCAGCCCCTCAGCTTTCGCCCCGTGCCCGCTCAGCCAGGAAGCCGGGCATCTCCTTCGCCCCTGGCACCTCAGGTCCTGCCCCAGTTACCCCTGCTGCCATCAGTGCGGAGATCATTGACCTCCTCCAGACGCTCATTGTTGGGCAGTGTACCCTTTTGAATGCCATCCAGGGGGTAGAAAGGAAGGTGCATCGGAGCAATGCAGACCTGGAGGGCATTCATTCGGGTCAGGCTGCCCATCAGCGATCGTTCAACGCTCTGGCCTCAGCAGTGACGGCAGCAATTGTCCCTGTGTCTAGCCTCCCCCCTCCAACTTCCTCAACCCAGTCCCACTCCCCTGTTCCTCTGCCTATCCCAGACACACCTACAGACCAGCCTGCACACACCTCAACACCCAAGGGCAGCTCTTCCAGACATAAGCACCACAGATCACACAAGCATTCACCCAAGTAACATCCACATGCAGACATGCCAACAGCCACTGCCTCCTCTGTGTCCCCCTCCTCCTCGTCTCCCTCCTCCCTCCCTGTGACGTCTCCACTCACACCTGCATGCACACCACCATCAGCCAGTACGTCCATCACCACCACACCCACCAGAACAGTCCGCACACGTGCAGTCACCACCCCCACTGCCATTTACACGTCCCCTGTGTACTCTCCCAGTGTGTCTGTCACCCCCTCTTCCAAACCACACAAACGCAGGCAGCCACCCACCCAACAGCCTCCGTCACAAGCAGCTGCACCCAAAGACAGCACACTTGACTCTCCTACAACCACATCCTCTTCCTCCACTCCCATACCCACTGCACCTACCCTTCCCACTGCTCCTAAAAAGTTTTTCCTCTCCAAAATTAACCTCTTTGCATCACCTGACCCACCCCCTCCATCTCGTAAGAGTCCAAACAGCACCTCAGCCACCACAAGCCCTGCACCTACAAGGACCATAGTCCACGGCTATTGGAGTCCACCAGCTTCTAGGGCAGCAACATCGGCCAGCAGCAAGGGGACAGCCAGCCCACCCCCTGGGAAAAAAACAAAAAAAGGGACGGGCCGGCGCGAGAGGCCAGAGACGGCTGCCCCCAAAGGCACTACCCTGGCACCGTCACCTGGCACATCCACAAAGGGAGGCAAGGGCCCCAGAGAATCGGCGAAGGATGGCAAGGGCAGCAGGGCGGACAAGTCCGGAAGCAGGCGAGCTGCCCAGGAGGGCCCCACCAGCCCCATTTGGGGTGTGACGGAGGACACCCACGGGCCCAGGACTCCAGCACAGGAGGCCCCCGCAAGCGAAAGGTCGGATGGCGACTGAGCGGGAATTATTGGCCAGATCTGCTTCCCTAGGAACACAAGACAAGCACCGCTGAACAGGGCCCCGTCGTGAGAAGCACCGCTGAACAGGGCCCCGCCAAGACAAGCACCGCTGAACAGGGCCCCGCCGTGAGAAGCACCGCTGAACAGGGCCCCGCCGTGAGAAGCACCGCTGAGCAGGGCATCCGTGAGAGGCTCCGCTGGGCCCTTCCTGTCAAGCACCGCTCCGCTGGGCACCGCCGTCTCTGAACTGCTCGGCTGGGCCCTTCATCTCAAGCACCGCTCCGCTGGGCACCGCCGTCTCTGAACTGCTCGGCTGGGCCCTTCATCTCAAGCACCGCTCCGCTGGGCACCGCCATGTCTGAACTGCTCCGCTGGGCCCTTCCTGTCAAGCACCGCTCCGCTGGGCACCGCCGTCTCTGAACTGCTCCGCTGGGCCCTTCCTGTCAAGCACCGCTCCGCTGGGCACCGCCGTCTCTGAACTGCTCCGCTGGGCCCTTCCTGTCAAGCACCGCTCCGCTGGGCACCGCCGTCTCTGAACTGCTCCGCTGGGCCCTTCATCTCAAGCACCGCTCCGCTGGGCACCGCCGTCTCTGAACTGCTCCGCTGGGCCCTTCATCTCAAGCACCGCTCCGCTGGGCACCGCCGTCTCTGAACTGCTCCGCTGGGCCCTTCATCTCAAGCACCGCTCCGCTGGGCACCGCCGTCTCTGAACTGCTCCGCTGTGCCCTTCCTGTCAAGCACCGCTCCGATGGGCACCGCCGTCTCTGAACTGCTCCGCTGTGCCCTTCCTGTCAAGCACCGCTCCGCTGGGCACCGCCGTCTCTGAACTGCTCCGCTGGGCCCTTCATCTCAAGCACCGCTCCGCTGGGCACGCCGTCTCTGAACTGCTCCACTGGGCCCTTCATCTCAAGCACGCTGGCCCATTGGCAGGGCCGGATCTGTGTCGGGCAGGGCTTCACGAAGCACTCTGGCCAACATGCCTCCTCCATAACCAGTGGAGTCTGTAATCCACCTGATGGACTGTGGCTTTGCACTCCCCCGGATTGTACAGTGGGCAATCCACCCACTGCAGAGACTTGGAAAACTGTGGCTTTGCACTCCCCAGGATGGTACAATGGGCAATCCACCCACTGTAGAGACTTGAGAGACTGTGGCTTTGCACTCCCCAGGATGGTACAGTGGGCATGGAGGCCCCTCGTGGATCTGGCGTCGTGGACTCATGTGGCTGAAGTGCCCCCCCTTCCCTTCCCCCTGAGGTGCCTGTGTTTTTATTATCTGATGCCCCATCAGTGTTCTCTCCAACGGAATCGGGTCTCGTGTGTGGGCTTTGCCCATGTGTTTATGCACATTGGCCCACGAACAATGGAATGTAGCCAATATGTGCCGGACTTTTGGACTATGTATATATTGTTCATGTTGTAATATATTTATTTGATAAATTTCATATTTCACTTAGTTTCAAATATGCTTTAATATACTTCAACTTTAATGAACATATTATTTTGTCTTTGCATTATTCCGGGGGGTTTGGTGGGTGTCACTCTGACTTGTTGCTCTGCATTGGTGTGTAGGGATTGGGGGGTGAGGGTGGGGGTGGGTGTGTAGCGTGTGTGTGTGCCTGTAACCTTTTCTCCTCCCCCCTCCCCTGTGTCGTAGGTGCAGTACTCACCGTTGTCTTCTGTGCCGGCATTCGTGCTCCTGGTAGAGGAGCAGGAAGACAATGGCTGGTAGGATGTTTAATTCGGGTTCCATGCTAGTCCAGATTCCTCGTGGAGTGTGTATAGATGAGCGTTTTCCCGTTCGTAGTCTGTTTCCGCCGTGTTTTTATCGGCGGGGCGCCCGCCCCGGAAAAGGTGGCGGATTGGTGGGTCGTGATAGTGTGGGCGGTACATTGTCTGCCGCCTGTCTGTTGGCGGTGACCGCCGCGCTGTTTGTTTGTCCCGCCGTGGCGGTCGGAGTGTTAAAGTGGCGGACTGTGTTGGCGGTTCCCGCCAGGGTCAGAATCCCATTTTTATTACTGCCTGCCTGTTGGCGGGTTGGCCGCCGCTTTAACACCGACCGCCAGGGTCGGAATGACCCCCAATGTGCCGTTTGATGCTACTGATATGGAATCATGTAGCAAAGTGTTTTGCATATGTGAAATGGGGAAGGTTCATTATCTAAGTGTTGGCATGCATCACTGAGTGACTTGCAGTTATGTGAGAATCATATGTGGTTGTGTAGAACCACTCATCCAAGGGAATCTGTGTTTGCGTGACAAAAATGGAGTCTAACTGTGGCCCCAGTAGAACCGATGCAGTGCAACACGTTGCCTAACAGCTCCACATCGGACCTGCCGCTACATGATGCATCCTTGCTGCAGGACCTCCCTTTGCAGCCCCAAAGCTCCTTCAACTGCTGCTGCATGATGCATCTTCGACACAGGACCTTGCATCACAGCCAGCAGCTACTCAGAATCGCTGCTGCATGATGCATCATTGACGCAGGTCCTTGAATTGCAGCCTCCGTTTCGCCTCTGCATGATGCATCCTTGAAGCAGGACTTTGCAGTTCTCCAAAATAGGATTTAGGGTACTTAGTTCAGTGGGGTTAGCTGGGTCCCTGTATCAGGCCCACACTCCATTGCAGTTGGCCTGAACTTGTGACTTTGTCCCTGTCTGGCATTACCAGATACCAGCAGTTGGCGCTTTGTGCTTTTAATCACTATTTTTATCTACATGTTTAAAATTGCATATCTCCGGTTCTACTGATTGGGCTATTGTCGTTTTGATGTCAAATAATTAATTCAAATTTGCTCTAATTTTCGAGCTGGTGTGGCATTTTTCTTGTGTTTTCACTTTATTAATGTTTGTGTGCTGCATAAATACCTTACATAGGCAGTCAGGCTTAGCCTAGAGACAATATGTGCCAAGCTACCAGATAGTTAGGTATGGGTTAATTTAGGGTTTGTGTTTCATCCTGAAAAGAATTGTGGTTGCTGCTTGAGTTGGGTTTCACCCCACTCAGTCACTAACGCAATTTCCAACAGTTATTCACCATTCTCCCTTTTTTTAGGTAGCTGGATTCAACTCCATACAACATCTCAATCTTTGTCAGTGGTTGCTGCAGCTCATCAGGACTGAGGTAGTTTCTTTTTAAATAAGGCCTTTCATATAGGAGATTTAAGAAAAAGTGGTGCATCAGCTCTGAGAGCCGCTACCAACACATGGTGGTTGTTTGAACGATAGCGTAATTCTTTACACTATTGTGGCACTTTGCTACACTAGCATAAAAAATGTTGACACTAGTTTAGTAAATGCAGGGAGGCCTATTGATTTTAATGGGTGCTTCATTTTAAGGCCTGCTCTGAGTAGGAATTAAAAATGCTGGAAAAAATGGCGCAATGAAATCTTTTAAATTTCACTGCCCCATTTTTTCAGGTCTCCAAGCGCAGGAACGCCCCCTTGGATACATTATGCCTGGTGCAGGCATAGTGTGGCTCAAGGGTTTACAAAGTGGTGCAATGCAAACATTGTGCCACTTTGTAAATATGGTGCAGGGAAATGCCATCTTAACGCCACATTTTCATGAATAAATGATGCCAATGCGACGCAAGGTGGTGCTAGTAGCTCCTTAAATATGCCCCTTAGTGATTTTGCTGCCAAGGTATGGCATATTTCAATTGTATTCTTTAATCATTAATCCACCAGGTTTTTCTCTACCTCCAGTTTCATCCATATTTTCCTCCTTCTGGTCTTGCCTAGGTTGTCATTCATGGTATACATGTGCTCTGCAAATTCCGTACCATAACAAATAACAAAGATTCATTCTTTCCCAAGGCACAGGGCTGACCTGACCTCTTTTCCCTGCTTTTAAAAATTGTATATTTAACCCCGTGCCAAACTTGTCAGGAAGTTAGACAAAAATATAATTTTTAAGTTCAATAGGTTTGAGAGAAACATTGCTTTGTATGTGGGCAATACAATACTTTATACTTCAGACACGGGATACTCTCTTAGGGCCAGATGTAGGTACAAAAAATTTTGCGACTCGCAAATTGCGTGTCGCTAATATGAATTCAGGTACAATGTCCGTGTACAATTTGCAACTCGCACCCGGAGTCGCAACGCAGATAGCGAGTCCGCTTTCTGCGAGGTCGCTGTTTGCGGCCGCGCAAAAAACGGACTCGCAATTTGCGAGTTGCATGTAAATTGATTGCAGGTGCTGCAGAACACTCCAGAAACCACTCCAGAACACTCTGGAAACACTTCCTGGCACATGATGATGACATCACAGCCAGGAAGGTTACTAATACACCTGGGAGGAGGGAGGACCACACCCATTTTAAACTGCTGAACTGCAAACAGGAGGAACAGCAGCTACAATGGCTGAAACACCTAGAAAGAGAAAACTCAAATTTTCTGAGAAGGAGCTGGAGGTGCTGACAGAAGAATGCTGTCAGCACTATTATGATCTCTTTGGGAAGGCAGCCCTCAATGTGCCAGACGCAACCAAAAAACAACTCTGGTTGGAGATTCAAGAAAAAGTGAACTCCCTGGGGGTGAGCCACAGGAGTGTGGATGAAATCAAAAAAAGGTGGTATGACCTCCGCTCCCGGACCAAGGAGAGGGTGGCAGAAAGGCTCCGGGAGATGAGAGGCACAGGAGGGGGACCATCATCCGTACCACCACCCACACCCCTGGAGGAAAGGGTGGAAGAGACCCTGGAGCAGGAGGCAGTGATAGGAATAGGAGATCTGGACACCTCTGAGCCCACTACATCAACTGGTGAGTACCATGTGATATGCCTGTACCCCCATCAATGCCATACCCCCACCCACCATGTACACAGGGGCATGCACAACCAAGATAGCTCCATTTCAGGGTAGCAAACACCAGAATGATGCATTATGGGCAATGTAGGCAAGTAGGCAGTAAATAGGCAAATGTTTATTAGGAAGTGTGCAACAGATAGTAGACACTGACAGTCTGTTCCCCATGTCCCACAGGTCTCCCACAAGACACCACCACAAGCCACAGCAGCCAGCCCCATGAGGACATTACAGGAGCTGCCACCACTCCCACCTGCACCACCAACACCATCCCCGTGATCTCAACACCTGCTGCAACAGTGGTTCAGGAGGCTGCGCCAGCAACAGGCAGGAGTGCCACAGTAGAGCACACAGGGCAGCCACCGCTGCGCAGGCAACGCAGGTTCAGGAGAGCAGGGCTGCAGGCTGAGTCCGGCCGTCCATCTACCACCAACACCGAGGCACAGCTGCTCCGTGGTGAGCACCTGCAGAACAATATGTTAGGGAGAATCAGTGGGGTGCTGCACCGCTTTATGAGGAGCAATGAGGCCAGCATGCAGCAGCTCCATTCCCAATTGGACGTGATTGGCACAAACACTGGGGACCTAGCCCTGTCCATGAGGGAGCTGGTGGCAGGACTACTGTCACAGAGTCAGGGTGGGCGGCGCAGGGACCGTCAGCTGCTACAGAGGCTGGACAGGATGGCCACATCAATAGGCAGACTGGCAGTTAACACGACTGGCCTGTCGAGAAGGACAGTTGGCCTCCAAGTAGAAATGGGCCACTTTGCAGGGGATGTGGCTAGAGGCCTGGGCCGGATCACACATGTGATCAATTTAATGGAGGCACGGCATGTGTCCAGGGGCACAGGGGACACCCCCAGGACAGCGAAGAGGGCTCTACGGTGAGCAGTGTCTCTGCCAGTGACACTAGGGTGCTCCGGAGTGGGAGTACCAGGCATAGCACTGCAGAACAACCAGGGACCAGCCTGGCTGGCAGGGGCCGCCGTAGGACATAGACTGAACCCTGTCCCTGATGTTGGGGCACATGACAGCAATGTGCCCCATGCATGGTTTGCATTTTGATGTTCATGAACAGTTAGTCATCGTAAATAGTTCAATTTCTGCACATATTAAATAGTTTTTTTGTTCCACTTAACAAATGGAGTATTTGGTCAATAGGTGAGTATGGTTGAAGTTGACACGTACCTTCCAAAGTATTGGGTTGCGATGTGTTCCCGTCTCAGTCTGCCTTGATTTGCTATTCTCCGATCCCCATGATGGCGATGTGGTTGCTCCTGCTCTTCATCCTCTGAATCTGGGTCTGCAGGGGGGAGAGGTAGCCCACGTCGGGTGGCAATATTGTGCAGGATGGCGCATGCGACAACAATTTTGAATGCTGTAATGGGGGTATACTGGAGGGCACCTCCACTGTGGTGGAGGCATCTGAACCTTGCTTTCAGCAATCCGAAGGTGCGTTCTATGATGTTCCTGGTCCTCTTATGTGCACTGTTATATCGCCTCTCTGAATCATTGCTGGGTGTTAAGAACTGAGTCATTATCCATGGGTGTAGAGCATATGCACTGTCACCTGTTGGGCACAAACATTACACTGTTAGAAAGTCCTGGTTGGTGTGCACAGTGACCTGTGTGTATGTCTGCAAGGTGTATGCAGCTCTACCTAGGAGGTATCCTTCTCCAAACTCCCCACGTTCCAGGCGTTGGTGTATTCCACTGTGCCTAAAAATGTAGGAGTCATGGGTACTGCCTGGAAATTTTGCAACAATGTCGGTGATGACATAATGGGCGTCACAAACAACCTGAATATTGAGTGAGTGGGTACACTTTCTGTTGCGGAACAGATGTTCCAGGTTTGCAGGGGGGCATATTTGAATATGTGTCCCACCTACACATCCTATGACATGGGGAAAGTTGGCAATCCGGTAAAAGTCCAGCTTGGTGCTGTTAGTTTCTGCCTCATTCCTGGGTAGGTATATGAAGTGAGACATGTGTGTGAGTATGGCATCTAGTAATGCCCTGAGGAACCTTGACAGTGCGCTTTGAGATACCCCACCTGCCACAGCAATGACCCCCTGATAGCTCCCCGAGGCCAAGAGGTGCAGTGAGCATAGCACTTGCACATGCGGAGGGATGGTGCAGCCACGCAGCCACGCAGCGTCTAGCGTTCTAGCTGTGGTTTTAGTAATTCAATTAATTCTAGTATGGCTGTGCTGCTAATGCGGTATTTGTTATATATCTCTTCCTCAGTTTGCTGAAAAAGAGTCTGCCTTGTTCTATAGATCTTCTCCTGTCTGTGGCTCCTCCATCATGAGTAACCCAGATGCCTTCTGGGTCTCCTTTTATACTTTGGTAATGATTACCACCTGCTCTGAGTTAGTGGTAAATGGGACATGCAAACTGGGCTTTTTGCGACTAGTCGCAATTTGCGAGTTGCAATTGCATATGGTTTGCGACTCGCAAATTGCGACTTCCTATTTGCGGGTCGCAAAATGGGGTTGCAATTTTTGCGAGTCGCTAACGGCTCGCATCGCTTTTTGCGAGTCGGAAATGGGATTTTTACATCCCATTTCCGATTTTGCACAGTTGCAAATAGCGATTTGGGCCATTTGCGACTCGCAAAACTTTGCTACATCTGGCCCTTAGACTCTTAAGCAGGTAGTGAAAAAATATCAAGCCTAACAGTTTTAGCATGAAGGGATAAAAATCTGATATAATCACCTGGAACACACTGTTTAAACCAAAGATTAGGTAAGAGGAAATAATAATTACCTGAAAGGTGAGGAGCTGGTGAGGGTTAAATTCAATATCATTAAGTTGCCACATTTCTAAGGATGATTAACTTCCTGGAACTGACACTTGCTAACAATTATACAGCGCGTACGTCATTTGTGGGAAATTCCTCTTTCTCCCATTGTCTACTGGAATATTTCAAATTTTCAAACTCTGTAAACCTGGTATTATGACCTTTCTGTAGCTAGAGCACACTACAAAATTGTTTACAACTGCTTACGTATTCCCAAAACAAGTGGCACCCATTTTCTAATTAAATGGGCATAGTTGAAATGTTAATGTCAGCTATACAGTTTACATAATTTGGGCAGACTAAGGAAAGAACCTTTCTGAAATAAGTTGACAGGAGATCATTTTCCCAACTTACATCTGGAGCAAAATAGAAATGACAGCCCGCGTGGCTGCTCAATGTTGGTTTTGGGATTAAAAATAAAAAAAAGAAAAGCTGTGTGTGCAACAAAAATAGAAATCAGGGAAGAGAACATGGGTTAGTAGTGTTGTTTTGCGCAATGACTGCAAAAATGCTGTAGTTTTAAGGTGCAGTTTTTGCCTAAAACATATTTTCACTAACTTCCCTTAGGCTATAGCTACAAAGTTAATTTCACAGGTTGCATGTAAATAGGTACAACAGAAAAGGAAAGATGAGATTTGAATTATCTACAATGCTCTGTGACTTTGGTAAAGTTGGCTTGTTATCTACACTGTGTATAGTTTGACAACAAACAACCTAGTGAATTTCATCTAGCAGAGTTCTATGGGGCTTCTTTACAAGACCCTTGCACAGCCTTAGCATTATTTATTTTTTACGCTAAGGCAGTGAAAAACAGTCACCACCCCAACAGCAGTTTTCATACTAGCGCAATGAAGCCTTGAACCACATTATACCTGCACCAGGACGTAAAAAGTCCAGCAGAAATGTCCCAGTGAAATCTACAATATTTCACTGCGCTATGTTGCGCTGGCATAGCGTAATTTCTTTAATGCCTGCTCAGGGCAGACGTTAAAAGTGAGGCTGTGCTGTTTCTTTTGCCCCCCTCCTAGCATTGCTGGACTAACGTAAAAACGTTGATGCTAGTCCAGCAATGTTAAGAGCTAGTGCCACAAAAGTGTCAGAATTTCTGACACTCTTGTGTACACATTTGTGACATGGAGCACTGTCCTGTGACTGCAGTGCTCCCATGGAGTCGTTAGGGAGGTTCAGGAAGAAAAGGGGCATTTCAGAGCTGATGTGCCACTTTCTTGTAAATGACCCCTAAGTGTTCCACAGCTAATATCCTCTATTCAACCCTAATCTTAGATGAGAGGTGGCAAACTTCCAAATATCTAAGATGTCTAACAAAATGGACTTCTTGATAGCACAGCCCACATCATTATACATCTCTATGTCAAAAGTAATTTATTAGCAAATGAACTGCAAGTCCTCCCAGCGTTGTATCTTTCCATACACCTTCAGGGCCAGCGACAACAATGAAGACGACAACCGTAAGTATGCCTAGCACATACTGGAGGAAAGGGCAGTGATACACACCCACACACAACACACACACCCGGTATGGCAACAAAGGTCACACACACATGCAAAGAAATATACCATACCAGCACACACATCTGCACACACATGCACACACAAAAAATACGAAAAAGCTAAGTACCTAATACACACACAATGCCAAGCAGATACGTGCCAAACACACAGCACAATGTGCACAAACACCACCAACACAGTCATACACATCCATGGCGAACACCCTATAATTACACAATGACAACTTGACCACAAACACTCAAACGCAGTCATAGACAAGCACGTTGAGAAATACTACACATCGACAACAACAAAAAGCTGCATTTAGCAATGACACACAATCAATATCAGCGAACAGATATCCAAACAATGACACAGGTGACACGTCACGTACAACCAACATACAAAAGAATTCACAAATGCAGCACCATACACGGATGCACACAGCACCCCATACAATCCCCCAAGCCAGCATTCAGACACATCACAACATGCACATGGCAGAACCCATATACCCAGCGCATGCAACAACACAGACACAACCCATACACAAAAATCACAAATCGTTGCACATAGATGTCACACCACCCTGCAGAAGGAAACCAGGACAAGCATCTCATCTTTCCATCTACAGCTATGTGGGCAGATGTATTAGAAAACATAAAATTAAAAAAGAACTATATACAAAAAGCACCAAATGGCAAGTGCAGAAGTGCACAAAGCACATAGTTCACATGTCACTGCCCAACTTGACTCATGACAGCAAATAGGCCTCCATGTCATAAGGGCAATGGGACAGGCAGGAGTGTTGGGGTGGGGGCCGTGGGGGTGGCTTGGGTTTGGAAAGGGGGTGTTTCTGTTTGGGCTTGGGTGGGGGTACTTTGGCTCTGGGAGGGGTGGACTTCTTACTGGGTGGAGGAGCAGAGGAAACAACAGAGGGTGCAGTGGAGGAATGGGTGGTGGAAGGGCCAGGTTGGGGCAGGGGGACAGGATTAGAGAACAGGTCAAGGTTGGCAAGGAAGACTTTTTTAGGTAAACGGGCGGGCACATGAAAAAGGGCTGGGAGTGGAGGTAGAGGGAGTGCTCGTGTGACATGCTGGTGTGCTGTAGGTGGCTGCTGATGTGTGCAATGTGTACATGTGTGTGGTGGGTGTATGTTGGGCCAGTGAGTGGGTGCGTGTGTGTCTTTTGGGAGGAGGGGGAAAAGATGCGGGGAGAGGGAATGGAAGACGTGTTAATGAATGTTGGGGTGGTGCGTACAAGTGACCTGGATGTGCTGCAGGTGGTAAAGAAGGTGGTCATGGTGAGTGCAGATGTGGTATGTTGGGTGGGTGTCTGTGAGTCTGCTGTTGTGGTGACTGAGGGTATGACAGGAATACTGGCAGGCTCAGGGTGTGAGGTAGTGACAACAGGTGTTAGTAGTGATGCGACTGAAAAGGGAGGAGGTGGTGAGGAAAGCAGTATAGGAAGTGTGTGTTGTTGTGTATGCAGATGTGTGTTGTGTGTGCATGCCTGTGGATTCGTTTGTGGTGCTTGTGTTTGTCTTTGCACCACCTTGTCTGTTGTAGTAGGTGTATGCTGGTTTGTAGGTGTGCTCTGGATGGGTGAAGGGAGAGGGGTTGCGGATTGGGAACAGGTAGCTGTAGGTGGAAGGAAGATGAAGGGACACTGGTTGCCATCAACGAGGTGGCCGGAGTCTGAAACAATGTCTATAGGCCAGACAAGGCACTGTGAATGCCTTCCAGGTAGACAATTGACCGCTGCATCTGGGATGCCAGTCCCTGGATCACATTTACGATGGTTGTCTGCCCCAAAGAGATGGACTTCAGTAGGTCAATAGCCTCGTCATTGGGGGCAGCAGGGCTGACAGGGGCAGGGGCAAAGGTGCCTGCAGGGAAGGAGATACCCACCCTCCTAGGTGAGCGGGCATGGGCAACTGGGTGGGGAGCTACAGGGAGGGTGGTGCTGATAAGCTGGTAAGGGGGGTGGCGGACAAGGGTAGTATTGTGGTGGTCCCAGATGGGTCCGCCACCACCAGGGAGCTGCCATTGGAGGATGAATCTGAAGTAGATGACGTATTAGCTCCAGTCTCCCCGTGGTGCTCCCCTTGCCCTCTGTCCCAATGGCCCCCTCAGCTCCACTGGCACCAGCCTCCGAGGTCCCGTGGGCTGCAGCATCCCCACTCGCCGGTGACCTTCCTCCTTCGCCAGATGATGCTAATGCACTCATAGACAAAGGTGCACAGAGAAGGAGTGTGGGAGTGAAAGAAAGGGAGGAAAAATAAATACCTACACATCTAATACTCATACAAACAATACACCCATTTGCCCCTGTTGTGACAACAAGAGACCATATAACAGTTATGAACTATAGAGTCCTGGAAGTCATAACCAAACTAATCACCTATTACCTCACCTCTACAGCCTAGACACATGATTGAACATCCTACATGCCTGTCAACTGTCTAACTCACTTCTCTATCAATTTAATCCATGAACATACCCAACTACATGTCATTCATCATAGGATGAAACAAATCTGACTTCAGAGGTACTGTGAACGCAAACGAAATGACAGGTATGTGTGGAATACCTTCTGTACGGATGTCTAGTGATATTTTAATGATACCAATTTCAATGTAAACTACACATACTTGTCATTACCCAAATACAGTGCCAACAAGATCACTTTGGACTACTACAGTAGACTCAGGGATGGATTATGAAGTCAGTAAAATGCCTCAACATTGGAGTAACTTACATGTACAGTAGAAAATGTGGTACAGTACCACCACTTTAGTTCCTGCATGGCTTCACTTAGCTAACGTACTACAGTGCAACATGATTGGAGTGACAACCAGGACTGTACACTCCCCAAATTCCATCTGACCTTGTCAATCCCAAGTCCAGTGAGGGACACAGTAGACAACCATGCAGAAATCAACTAACAGTTTTCACTTTCATGGCTGCTGTGCTGCCCTCAAGTGCCCATCCAACTCTGGGCAGGCCACTGCCAGTATGTGGGCCATTGGGGGGGGTCAGTGTGCGACGGGAACCTCTTCCACGTTGGGAGGCCATCCCATCCCCAGCTGGGCCTCTGCGGTCTTCCGGGCCCAGCGTCTCAGGTCCCCCAACCGCTTCCTGCAGTGGATGCTCTGCCGGCTATGGACCCCGAGGGTCTGCACTTGTTTGGTGATGGCTCTCCATGACCCTTTCTTCTGGTGGGTGCTGCTGACCTGCATGGGAAACATTGAGAAAACGAAGAACATGATGTAGATGATACCTATACAGCTTCAACCTTTTGCGACAAACAACATATACGGCCCATGCACATTGCCAATTCTTCAAACACCACATACATCATGTGCATGCAATTCCCCAATTCAGAATTTACATGTCAATGTGCACATACATTCACTGTCAAATACCACGTGAAATGCTTTGGAGCCACATACAACCACCCATACAGGGGTAGGACCCCTCTGCCAGTTTATCTAGCTCCTCAGCTGTGGAGGCTGGGGCCCTATCCCCTGCAGTGCGTGCTACTATGGCTCCTAGATACAGTACACAGCAGCACATGAACTGGAGGTCTTCCTTGCCCGAGTGTCAGGAGTCAAGTGAGCTTGACCATACAAAATGATGGTCACGACCGCGGTGGCCATGACCGTCAGTGCTGGCGGTGATCATCATTGGCCCTAGTTTCCAATAGATGTCAATGTTAACCAATGAGGAGTTTCATGGAGACTCTGACCGCCTTCTGCCATGATGACTGCAGCTGGCGGAATGAGGTCGCTTCCATCTGTCCTCTGCATGCAGGACAGGCGGCTGCCAGTTTACATAGTTACATGACTGTCCTGGGTTCCCACTGAGTCATTACCTGCAAATCATCACAATATGCTTAATTTGTTGGTTACATTTTGTCTACACTCAAATACGTAGTGGGTGTCAGGTGACATTACCACTGTTGTTTCTACATATGTTTGTATTGACAATTCGTTCAGTGAAAAATATCGAAAGTCTTTGTTTGTACCTCACTACAAGTCCTGTACATATCCCTTGTCATAGATATGGCAATATGAGGCATTGCCATGATGTCTAGGTAGGAATGGTGTGTGGAGTAATGTGTCTTTCTTCAACATGAAAGCCAACTTACATGAACAATACTTCCTGATTGTCATATGTCATACGTGGGTCACTACATTGTGAGATGTGTCCAGATTGTTGTTTGTCTCCCTGCCTATATAACGCCAAATTGGAGTGATGAAGAATGCACTAGTTTACCAGCCCCTAATAGATCTTGAAACCATGGAAGAGCAACACATTATTATGACCTATCGACTGAACTGTGTGTCCATCAGGGAACTGGTCGTCCAGTTGGAGCCAGACCTCCTGCCAGCTTTGAGAAATCCCCATGCCATCCCTCCAACCGTCCAGGTGTTGGCAGTCCCCTATTTTTTGGCCAGTGGCACATTTAAGGTGACTGTGGGACTGTCTACAGGGATGTCACTGACCAAGTTCAGAAGTGTATTATAGGATGTGCTGGATGCCCTACTCAAGCATTTGAACACGTACCTAAGGTTCCTACAATGTGCTGAATTGAGCACTGTTGAGGCAGCCTTTTACAACATTTCAAATGTCCTACATGTAATAGGGGTCATTGATGGGACTCACATTGCCTTGGTACCTCCGTGGGCCAATGAACAGGTGTACAGAAACCAAAAGAATACATATTCGCTCAATGTGCAAATTGTGTGTCTTGCAGACAAGTACATATCACATGTGACATTGAAATACCCTGGATTGATACATGATTCCTATGTCCTGAGGAACAGCGGTGTTCCTACATTGAGCCTTATCCCATGTTTTTTCCCTCTTCAGGTCACATGTCTGTTTGCAAGCTGCTTACTGAACTGCCTGTTGGCACCCTTGTAATTGGATGTTACTACAATATGGATATACTTACACACCTGCTGGAGATTCCTACTACATCTATTACTTTGAAATTCTCGTAGTCCAGATATGTGTATTTGATTGTTGCTTGTTCACAGAAATTCAACTTTAAACAATGAAGACACATACACCATTACTTGTGCTCATTGGTGATTACTAAGTCTTTCACATCACAGTTCAGAGGAGTGGGGACATGGTTTCAGTTATCATCAGAGTGAGTGGTTCAGCTGTATGTTCCACAGGTCCTGTATCCATTAGCCGTGGGATGATGGGAACTTGCCATTGGACAGCCAACAGGGTGTATCAGTGGCACACAAGGGTGACAGTTCAGGAGAGGGATCACTTCCTGGTGGGGGCTTTGGTCTTTGCCTCAGGTCCTGCAGGATGTCTGGATGGTCGACCTCTTTTACAGGGGGTTCATCAGCTGCAAGGCCAGGGGTGCTGGTGGCCTGTGGGTCCTCTTGATGGGCCTCCATTCCTGTAGCAGGTGCTGATGTAGAGGGCAGAGGTGTTGTGTGACTACTGAATGGGGCTGCTGTTGGGTGGAGGACATACGCAGGATGGTGTTGAGTTCTTTGAACACCTCTATCAAGGAGACCATGGAGACATTGTGGGCCTGCCACTGTTGCATGGCCTGCTGGTGGTATTCACCCTGCAACCTTTGTTTCTTCCCCAAGGTGGTGAGTATCTGGCCCATCTTGTCCTGGGATTGCTGGTAGGATCACAGGACTCTGGAGATGGTCTCCTGGCCAGTCGTGTCCTGTTGCTGCCTTGTCCGTTGGCCCGCAATAGCCTTCCCACTGGCCCTTGTCCCCTGTGCCTATGCCCCTGGTGCAGTGTGCCCCCTCCCACTGACACCAGGACCATTTTTGTCTTGGGTTCAGATTGTTGACTCAAGGCCCTATACTGTGGGGCACACTGATGTTTGATCTGTCCTTGGGACACAGGTTTGGGAAGGTGGCCTCTGCTGTGCAATGGATGCCACAGGGGAGGGGGATTCTGTTGTGGGCAGGGTGAGGCTGGTGGTGGTGGACTAACTAGCCATGCCTGTTGGGCCAGGTATGTCATCCCTATCCAGACATCCAGGGGATTCCTCCTCTATTGGACCTACTTCCAGGGCTGGGCTTTCTGTCTCTGGCATCCTCTGTTGTGTGGCAGTACTTGGGAGACCTGTGTAATGAGAGGTATTGTGTTACATGATGTTATTGTACTAATGGTACACATGGTTGTATGCCATCATTGTCCGGATTTGCAGAACAGTAATGACATTGACAGTTTCTTGACTACTGCTTGTGTTTGAATCATTTGAGTGATGCTATGGTACTATTTTTCTCAGTGGCTGGTATTGGTCTTGCCTACTTTCATTGCCATGTACTGATGTGCATTCCAATTTCTTGTTGGTGAAGGGGGTGACAAGGTTTTATGTGCAGGTGCAAAGATGTGAAGTGGATTTAGCAGTCATGCAAGGGTAGGGAGTGTTGCTTTGTGGTAGTTGTAGTACTTGCTGCAGTGTGGGGAATCCATGCACTAGTTGGGCCTATGAGGGAATGATGTTAGTAGGGAGCTGTGGCATGGAAGGGAGGGTATTGGGTTTATGGTGATTTTGTGCATGTGAGGGTGGTGTGACAGGGTGACGGGGTACATGCGGTGCAGGGGTACATGGTGGCTGGGTAGTGTTGTTGATTGATCAGAGTACACTACACTTGGTATTCCCGTCAGCCCCTCTGGGTGTAGGATGGCCAAGACCTTCTCCGCCCACAATGATTATTCTGGGGGAGGTGGTGGGGGCCCACCACCAGTCTTCATGACGGCAATTTGGTGTCATGATGCCATGGCCTGTACCTTCCCCTGAATGTCGTTCCACCTCTTCCTAATGTCACCCCTTGTGCATGGATGGTTTCCCACTGCATTCATCCTGATGACAATCCTCTGCCATAAGTCCATTTTCCGAGCTATGGATGTCTGCTGGACCTGTGCTCCAAACAATTGCGGCTCCACTCTGACGATTACGTTGACCATGACCCTCAGCTCCTCGTCTGTGAATCGTGTGTTTTTTTGTGGTGCAATGGTGGTTGTGCTGTGGGTGGTAGGTGGTGGGGTGTGTGATGTGCAGGGTTGTGCTGTTTGTTGGTGTGAGGTTGATTGCTAGGATATGGGTGTGGTTTGTGGTGTTTGTGTGCAGTGGTGATGTGCGTGTTGCTCTTGATGTTGTGTGTTGTATGATGAGTGTTCAGTGTGATGGTGCCTGTGATATCTAGGTGCAATGCCTTCTGTCAGTGTGGTCTTGCCTCGCTATGTAAGGCTTTCTGGGTGCAAAGGATTGTGGATATGTGCGGGGGGGTGTTATGTAGTCTGTGGTCAGGTGTGTGTGGTGTGTGTATGTGTATCAGGTGTGGGGTATTGGTATTGTCCAATGTGGTGCAGTGATCCTGTGGAGGTGTGTTTTTGTTCACAGCAGTTCAGACCGCCAATGGATTCCTGCCGTCTTAAGATCATGGTGCAGATTTGTGATTGGTAACTTGGAGGGCAGGATGTTGTCTGCGTGGCGGTGCTGGTGATGGAAACACCTCTTTCAAGTCATCAATCAGGCTGACGGTGTCGGGTTTTTGTATGTTTTTTGGTGGCGTTGCATTGGTGACTCGTAATACGGCGGTCTCCCTGGCTTTCGGTCTTTCGGCACCTGCTTACACAGTGGTGTTCAGTCAAGACCGCTGAAGTCGAAATGAGTACCTCAGTGTTCATTGTCAATCACAGTTTAGCCTACTAAAAAAACCTGCTACAGCTGCAATTTGAAGGAGAATAACTATCAGACCAGAGGAATACAAGGTGATTTTTGCCTAAAAAAATACAAATTCATATCTCTCGTTTCCCTTTACTGATTTTAATCTTTTTGGGAATTTTTGCTCACTAAAGTTTTCTCTCTTACCCTTAATTGTTTTGGGGACTTTATAGAGTTATTTCCTTGACTTTAAAATTGTTGGTAATGCTTGAACTTACAGAGACTTTTTCTTGGAATTTCCTGCTGCTTGTGCCATAACTACCGGAGGTTCAGCAGAGATTCCCTAAAACGTCTGTTTTGGACTAACCAGGCTCTGTTTATTAACTTAGTAAAGGTCACCCCTCCTGAACTAGTAACCAAGATTTTTACAGTTACCAAATTGTATTTTTGGAAGTCTGGTACTGCCAACTGATTTCTGTTGTATGGATGACATAGTACTTCTATTTACACTAGACTGAGGACCCATATTAGTGTGGCCAAAATGCTTCTAATCATATTAAACAAAAAGTGGATACAAGTGATCAGTATGTTAATGAGAAAATAAAAATAATCATGTTGTATTTTTATCACTCAATAGCATTCATAATTTGACCACTTTACCATCTTCAACTCCATTTCATATATTACAACTCCATAATATAACAATCAACGCCAATGGCAACAGGTCTAACTCAAATGGTCTTATGCTTTCAAACAATGTTGGTACATTGAAACCGGATTTATTAACCTGAAAAAGCATTAAAATACTTGCTTTAGTGTTAAAGACACAAAAAAAGTTAGTTCAATATAGAATCTATTTATGAGATAAAAAAATTTATGTTACAAAAGGTGTAGTCATTGACTATACTTGTCAGATGTAAAAGAGCCCCTGTCCCAAAGCATTTGCTGAATGAAGCTGACCCAAACAAGCCCAGAGCTGAAGATGGCCAACCCAAACTATACTCTCCATATTTTGGAAATAATAAGTCTTGCAAAATATTGCACTGTCAGTCCAGAGCTAAAAAACCTTGTGTCTGGAGTCCTGTAGACATTCACTCCAGTTTATTGAGACTGATTCAGTTATAGTTGTAATAATAGGTATAACAGCCAGAGGGAAAATCTCTAATTTCAGTTCATATTTAAAACTAAGTAGGGATTTGAAGTTCACAAACGGGTTCTTTAGCGCCTCTACTGAGGTCTTGGAACTATCTACTAAGATTGACATTAATAGATTATACACACCACCGTTCAATAGAAACAATAGTTCCATGAAGAGAGCAAGGGACTGTCCCAGGGATGCCCTATTGACAGTAAAAGTTAAGGTGTGCAAGAATGAATTGATTCATGTTGCTATTTCTCCAATTTCAGCTCACGGAGTTTTATCTATGGCATTCTCTGGCCATGGAACTTTCTTTAAATTGGCCAAACTAGCCGAAAGGTCACGACATGGATTTAGTAGCAGTGGAGTAGGATTCCATGCTAAATCATAAATGTACTCTTAGTCTTCAATTTTTGGACATGAACCTGTGTGTAAATGGTTCAAAACGGCTAGTTATCTTAGAAGTCAATATTCCATCTTGAGATGGTGCCATGTTGAAATAGTTATTGAAATGAGAATTATGATGGATTTCAAGATCTATATACCTTTAAAAGTGGCACACAGTCAGTGGCGAAATACAAAATGATGGACCCCCTTGCAGAATGTCATAAGGGGCCTGAGTCTCGCAAATTTCAAAGATATTCATTGGCCTGGCTCTGAATGGACGGTCCACTGATGGACTGGTGGATCCCTGAAGGGTTGGCGGGCACCCCTTCACCGCAGTGCATGAAGGTGCATGCATTACACCACTGCACAGAGTAGCATAATCATGGCCACTCAGAACAGAATGAGCTCTTTTTTTAAAATGATTTTATATGGACTTGTCTTCACTGTCAATAACATAAGTAATTATAATTTATTGTGTATTTTACTTTATGTACCTTTATTTTATTATTTGTCAATGTTTTTGTATTTTTGCCTCCATGTAATTATAATGTATTGCTTAGTTTCTTTTAAGTGTTTTAACCACTGTGTACCACCCTGCTGTATGGTAACCATACCTTTTTCTGCAACCTCTGAACCATTTCTCCTTTAGTTTGTCCTTTCCTCTATGTCCCTTTTATTCACCCTTCTTCAGTCTCCCTTGGTCTTGCTTTATTTCTTTATTCTTGAGCCCTGTAGTTCACACTAATGTGTATTACTCTTGTCCACGTTGCTATGTCAATACCAAATTCAGTGGCATCTTCAATAGGACTATGTTTCCTTCCTCTCCCTCTTTGAGTGATCACGCTATGATTAATATGTCCATTGTGTATCCTCCTTTTTTCAATTTTTCTGTTTTCTCTTGCTGTTATTTTCCTAACAATCTGTTTTGTCTCAGGGACGCATGTCTGTAATTTAATTTTGGGAACTATGATCCTCGGTACCTGGCTTCCTGTACTGTCACACAGACTGTCTTCTATTTTTTACACTATAAATCCTCCCCGCCCCACTGCATTTTTAGAATTGTAAGAAATGCATTAGTAATTTTGTGTCCTCATGGACAATGACTCCCTGCCTGACATGTTTTCTTCTCCCCTGCGATTAGCTGCTGTCTCAGGTAGCCCCTGTGTGCTTGTCTGAAGGTAGTCTGTTCCTGATATATGTATTTGCCTTGCATTACCTGTTTTGTGGATTTCTGCAGGAGTACAGAGAATATTGCTCTACCTCTGTTTCTTATCTGTCTAGCTCAATGGAGGTCTTAGGTTCCCTTCCGAATTTTACATTTTTACTGTTTCTTGACTTTAGCCACACCACCTATTAGAAGGTCATATTCATTAATTTGGAACACACAGTAGCACAGTGAAAACATCACAAAAAAGACTCCACACCACGTTAGAAGTATAAATTATATTTTGATTGGCAAAACAAGACAAAAATAACAAAAACCCAATAACTAGAAGTCGAGATGTGAATTTTTAAATAATAAATGCAAAAAAGTGCTTAGAAACAAATAAGTGCCTATTGGGCTATCTGATCATTCTGGACACGGACAAAGTCAGGAGTTCAGGCTGCCCGTGATTGAGCACAAGCTGGCTACTGGACCCACACAGGGCCTGCTGAGCAACAGCACCTTAATCTGTGTTACAGCATGAGATGCTTTGTTGGTCCCCATGCAGTTGGGATGTTGAGACAGATTTCTCCATGCAACTGTGGCGATGCATCAGTTCTGTTGAGCAAAGCACGGGTTCCGACTGCATTGGTTCCTCATGCAATGCACAAGGTTAATCCATGCTGGAGGGATGATGCAGCGATCTTCTCCATACAGTGGTGGCGATGGGTTGGTTCCGAAGCAGTGGTTCTCCAGGGGATGCAGTGGTTTCAACTGTATTGCAGGGCCCAGGCCGTCCCTACAACAACAGTGATATGTCAATCATGATCTCACACCAGGTTCAATAAGCGCAACAGCGTCAATTTACAGGTTTTGGCAGATACTGCATTGTATACTCTCTTCCAAGGGCCCACGGCTGGATAGGCATGGCTTGACAGGGCAAGACTTGTAGCAGGCAAAGTCCATATGCATTAGGTGATGGTGGGTCAACGTCTTTTGTGTCCCTGACACTTCAGAAGAACATGAGGCAAGACAGCAAGCCATTGGAATCACTCTGAGGTCAAGTGAGGTGGGTC
Organism: Pleurodeles waltl; assembly: GCF_031143425.1. NCBI lineage: Eukaryota > Metazoa > Chordata > Amphibia > Caudata > Salamandridae > Pleurodeles > Pleurodeles waltl. The sequence goes on from NC_090443.1 coordinate 715,445,799, forward strand.
TAGTCCTTCCTCAGCAGGACAGCACAGCAGAAAAGCAGTTCTTCCACAGCAGCAGTCCAAAGTGTCAGACCTTGTAGCAGCACAGCAGTCGTCCTTCTTGGAGGAGTTCTTTACAGGTCCGGAAGTATACTGATTTAGTAGGGTCAGAGATCCAACACTTATACCCAGTTGTGCCTTTGAAGTTGGATGTCTTCAAAGAAAGGTCTTTAACATGCACAGAGGTGCTGTCTTCGTGCCAAGGCTCCAGTCTCACTACAGGGGTTAAGCAGTCCTTTGTTTGGGAGCAGGAGGCTGCCTGTGTAGGTGTGTCAGCTCTTCCCTGCCATCCTGCCCAGGATGACCCATCAACATGCATCATGTATCATGCAGATGACCACTCAGTCACCTTTCTTTGCATGAGAATGGAATGCAAGAAACTGGCTGTCACCCCACCTCAGATATGTATTGGAGACAGGCTGCAGGCACACCAGGCTAAGAACAGGAACATGCCAACTTTCTAACAGTGGCATTTTCAAAATTATAATAATAAATCTGACTTCACAGTTGGAGAGGGTTTGTCATTACAAGTCGATAGGTACTGAACATGATGTACTCACTCCTTCTCAATTAGGAATTGCAATTTAGTAAATGTAAGAAGGAATCCCCAATGTTAACCTAAGAGAGTAGTTTAAAACAAATTTGGGAGTTTTTACCAGGACATGTAAAACTTTAAAGCACATGTTCTACCTTTTAGTTACATAGCACCCTGACATATGGGCTATCTAGGGTCTATGTTAGCGGTGACGTATATGTGATAAAAGGGGATCTTAAGGCTTGGAAATGGGTTTTAAATGCTAGGGCTACATGGCAGTATAAACTGCACACATAGACTCTGGAATGGCAAGCCTGTAACAAGTCTAAGGGCTAGTTGGATGGGTGGCACAATCAGTGCTGCAACCCCTTTAGCAGCATTTAATTTACTTGCTTTGGTCACATGTAGTGCACTTTACTAGGGACTCATAAGTCAATTATACATGCAAATTGTGTATAAGCCAGAATTATCACAATTTAAGGAGAGAGCAAAAACACTTTACCACTGTTTAGCATTGATAAAGTTCACAGAGTCCTATAGTCAACAAAAACGAGGTCAGAAGAGGAGAAAGGCAAAAAATTTGGTGTGACTCTTCAGAAAGGACCATTTTCCAACACCTTAGCCTTTTCTTTGACTTCTCTGTATCTTTACCATTATGGGTTGAGAAACTTATGAAGTTAGATTACAATTTTGGCCTGAGTTGTAACTGAATAATTTGTAGGAACATAACCTGTGAACTGTTTAACATTATATATATATAGTTAGGAACAACTTTTCCCATAGTCAATGTGCTTGTTTGTTTTGATAATTACTTTGACGATTTTTGACGAATCTTCACAAAATTAACAAAACTAAAGTGTCCTACTTTGCCTAGCTCTGTCAGGATGATCCGTCAAGAAAGGGCTGAGAAAAAGGGGGGCCCCCAAAAAACGTTTTACCCATTCTATGTCTAGGGGGATATTGCATTATTTAGACACGGTTACAGACTGAACCGCTGAATGGAATTACACCACACTTTTACAGGAAGATAGATTTTGGTGTGTAGGGTGTGCTTTTTGTGATTTGGCTTAAATCCGTTCAGTAGTTTCTGAATTATATAAGGTTAAAACATATAGATATCTTGGGATGTTCAGGATCTGCAGATCCAACTATCCGGTACTGATATTCTGTTGGACGCCAACACTTCAACAAGGAAGTGTTGGCAGCCATTTTGGGACTCAACTTCAGCCAAGTCCCGCAAAAATAAGGCCGAGAAGGGATACCCTGAGACCCTAGCCCTGGAGTAGGGACCCCACCAGGGCTAAAAAGCCTAAAAAAAAAATCTTGGAAAAATCAGCAGATGGATCAGTGGATTATTCTGTGATTTCTTTTAAAAACAGCACTGCTTCTACACTGCAAATTTGTTTTTCCCCAGATGGGCCAGGTCCCAGAGACATTAGTATTGTAAAAAATGAGGGGGGTGCACAGTTCCCCCTCCTATTGGCTTATAGTAGCCCCGGGGACCACCACCTCCCCAGGACTATGATTACAAAATACGCGGACCCCTCCCCCCTGGGCCCCAGGGACCACCACCTCCCTTGGACAATCACTAAATAATGCAGAGGGTGCCACCCATGGGGGCTGCCATCTGTGGTGGGACTGCCGAATGGGCACCACCACAAATTGGGGACTGCCACCTCCTAGGACAATCAAGGAAAAATCCAGGGACTGCTGCACAGGCTAATTAAAACTTAATTGTATGCGGGGGCCACCTGGTCCCTCTGCCTCCCTGACACCACTACCTCCCCAGTGCAACATATCACCACCCCGGGGCTACAAATACATTTACAGAAGGGAATCCATCGCAGACCCTGGCTTCAGGGACCACCACCTACCTGAGGCCAATTTGAAAGTAATGAGTGGGACCACATGGCCCCCCACATGGAGCCATGCATGGCCTTGGGGACCGTCACCCCCCAGGTCTAGCTCCTGCTACCTCCCTGATTATCCTCAGGAGGTAGCTGTTTGCTTTTGCTTGGTGGGAGCTATGACAGCTCCCACCAAGCAAGAGCAAACATAAGTCTGATTGAACAGGTCCTACTTGATGAAAGCGAAGTTTTTATCTTTTTCCCTGCACGCAAATATGTGAGCAATGCTGGCTCCTGCAGGAGATTGGAGCTGGTTGGGTCCACGGGGGCCTTGAGGCTTCCCCACAATTCCTATAGGTTTGTACGGGTGCCCTTGGCACCCTTGCTTATATGGCCGGCCCCAGGGGTGATTGGTTACCCGGGCCGTAAATGGCCTAGGGAGGGGGCAACGTTGCCCTCCTCCCTTTTGGAAAAGGAATTTGGCCCAGTGGATGTGGTGGTCCCATGGGGTCCTTGTGGCCCCCACTTATAAATACAACAAACTAATACATCAAACAGTCAATAGGAGCATCAGATTTACCTACCTCCCCAGTCGTTCCAAGTTGTGCTCATCAGTGATGGGCGCCCTCAGTTTGACTTGGCAGTGAAGGGTTGAAAACAGGGTAACTAGTAAAATGATGCCTACTCTACCAGCACTGTGCTCTGTGGCCAAAAGCGGCATTAACAGCTCCGTTGTGGCTGACACACTATTTGCAACATTCTCTATTGACCATCATGCCCGACAACAAAGTGAGTCAACAGCATGGTATGAAACAAAATAACAACCAAAATACAAATGCTTTCTCATTGACTTCATGCTGGTGATGAAGTGTACAAGGGAGTTTGTGTAAGATGATGACCACTTTTCATCACTGTTGAACACTTTGGGTCTTATTTAAATTTCTGTAGATGGGTTACTCCGTCACAACAGTGACGGATATTCTGTTCGCCGAAATATAAATCCCATAGGAATAAATGCAATTTATTTTTAGGCGGATGGGATACCCATCACTGTTGTGATGGAGTAACCCATCCGCCACAATTTAGTTCAGGCCCTTTGTCTGACTTAAGTATTGTAACACCAGGAAGGTTGCTTAGGCTTTTGTCCACTTTTGCCCACTGTTGAATGCTTTGTCTGACTTCCATTGTTTGACAACCCTTGACCAATTTTTTGACAACCTTTGACCAGCTTTCTTCATACCATGTGTAGAATTACCTGGAAAACATGGACAGTGGTTTGGAGCTTGCTGGATGATGTCAATGAACTTTATGTGTAGTCTAATTCTGTCTCAAGTAACTCATCTACCAACCTACTAATCTTCAAAGTTACCAAGAGAAACTGAGGTGCTCGATTAAATGTAGTCAATGTAGTAATTGGGTTATTGATTGAGGAGCTGAAAACCCTATTCAAATTAGAACCGTAATCCTTGTCAGAGTGAACAACAAAAGTCACTTCTTTAACCTGTGCTTAACCCTCAGACAACTTTGCACAAAACAGTCAGGCTTACCATGGAGACACTGCATAAGGCATGTATGCAGAACACAAACAGTAAAAAAGTGAAAGCACAACACAAGAAAAATGTGAAACCAATATAGAACAATAGAGTATATGCTACTAAGTGAAAGGAGACCAAAATGACAAAAATCCAATCAGAAGAAATGGAGATATGCACATTTAAATTTTTAGTTAGGGGTAGCACCTAAAAGCACACTCTCATTTGGCCATGCAAGACCAGGGCAAAGTCACAGGTTCAGGTTATCATCTGCTTGATAACATTTCAGTGTTTTAAAACTATATTTCAGTTGCAAATAGTGAATAGTTGTGGGTTTCTAAATCCATTTTGTGACTCACTTACCTGACACCTAATCAAGGAATGGATTTAGTACATTACAGAAGAAGATTTTGTGGTCACAAACCATGTGGTTTTGTGAACCTAGGCTTTGCCACTGCAAAATGGCTTTGTACATAAGGTCCTTAATATCTCTGCCTCTTTGGAAGACAACCCAGCTTTTGGGTACAACTAAATAAAAATCTCTCACAACCGTTCAAGAATTTGAGAGTATTATATAGGTGACTTCAGTTTATCATTGAACAGCACTTTGGCATCAAAGGCCTCATTAAGCGTCTTGCGGTCAATAGACTCATAATCAGGCCCCAAGTCTAAACAGAATCTGCAAGCAAATGACCTGGCACCAGGCTAAACATAGCCCACAAACAAATTTCTAATATTTGCAAATCACACAACCTCAAAACTGTTTGAAGGCTTTACATCCCAGCAGGAAAGGATTACACTAGAGGTGTTCAAAATGTTATGTAATTTGCTCTCACATAATTATACACATCTATGGCAAATTTAGGGAAAATTACATGTAATCACATGAAATGTAAATCCTTAATTTTGTGCTATATTTTAGGATGAAATGTGTCCTGGAGTCAATTCTTTGCTTGAGAATACATTTAAAAAGCACTGCGAACAGCAGCTGCTCATATTCAGTTTTTCTGGTGCATTAGCAATAAATATTTTACCATGCATGATGCATAATTATGCGAAGTGGTGTCATGCATAATTTCAATAATTTTGTGGAAGAAGCGTAACACGAAATTTATGACAATGTACATATTATGCCAGAGTAATTTACATTTCAGTGACCCCTAAATCACATGTTTTAAACAAGCTACTGCCACTCATTCTTCAGCTTAGATTACATTCTGGTAGATGAAGCACATGTAGCAAACAATTTTGCTCCCACAATTGCACCCATGCTAATCTAAGACCATCTGACCAACCTCATAACATACAACTTAAAAAATATAGTATGCCAACTGAAAATATGGAGAATGAATGATTTTCCATCCGTTGAGCTTATTGTAAAGGCAATCCTATATTTTTAGAGAACTCCAGTACATACCAGAACATACTGGTCTCCACAAATTCTCTTGGACAATTTAAAAGCTACATCAAGGGCTAATGATTAGCCTATGTGCAAAAAAATAGAGATAACAAATGCTGACGTGATGAAGTTGAAAAATTAATTTCCACACTGGAGACCAAGTTAACACAAAAGAAAGGAAAAGAGATTCTTCATGCACTCTACACCTTAAAATATAAATACAACAAGAGCTTGAGCAGAAAAGGCTCATCTAATTGTCACAAACAGTAAAACACTCAACTTCTGTGGATGCAACAAAGAAGGTTAGCTACTTCCCACCTACTTGAAAATTCCGGCAATCAGGAATGGCCTCTATAGTATCCCCACTGATGAAAAATATAACCAGTCTGCTTTTGAAAAACATTCTATCTCTGACTAAATTCAAGCAATAATTCAACTTCCTAAGAATCACGTTTAGACTTCCTCAGGGCCCTAACAATTCCAAGCATACCTTCAGACAACAAATGGAAGGACCAGAAATATTTAAAATCATTCACTCATTGAAAAAAAGAAAGGGCCTCATTCCCAGATGCCTTTCCAGCCTCAATTTACTATGCTTAGAAATGAGTAATTCTTAACCCTCTGAAGTCAGTCTTTGAGTATTACACAAGTTTAGGTGTTGCTTCCGGAATGGCCACAGAACCTAACTTTATAGCAATCCCACAGGTAGGGAAAGACCCATTAGAACTGAAGAATTACAGACCCATATCCCTTGTATCATAGGTTGTACAATTTATGAAAAAATCTAGCCAATAGACTGGAATTTCATACCTAGAGTCGGAAATTCTGTGGCAACACCAATGGAGCTCTCTATACTGGCTTCCCACTATGGCAATGGACTAGAGCAGGATGCCAATATCTTTCTATTACCATTGTTGCTAATCATAATGACTTAGGGCCTCATTAGGAGTTCAGCAGATGAACTTCCGAAGGGGAGGTTGGCGCCTTACTGGCAAACTCCCCACTGAGCCCATTACCACTTTCCTGCCGGGCTGACGGGCGGAAACCAAGGGGGAAAGTGGCAGCAGCACTGTTGCTTGATCATAATCTGGCCGGCGGTAATGCTGCTGTGGCAGGGCATGTGCATGGGCAGTGTAGGTGCACCCCTGTTGCCCCCTGCACCTGTTCTCCACCAGCCTTTTTATGGAGGTGATACTGCCATGAAAAGGCTGGTGCAGAACCAGGTCACAATCAGCAGGGTGGCTCTACATGCAGCACCGCCCTGGCTGATTCTGGGCACTGTCAGGCGATCAGGATCACCGATTGTGGCGGAGATGGCGGAACCCTGGCAGTTTGACCACCAGGGATTGCTAGCCTCGCAATCAGGCTCTTAGCTGGCGTTTCCTTCATAGCAGAGCCGAATTGCATAGCAATATATGCCAATGATGGCTGTATATTAATAAAATTATAAAACTATTACATGAAATTATACACATTAAAAACAATTAAACAATAAATATGTTTTTTTTAAATAATGAATATAAGAACAATGTAATTAAATAATTATTTCATTAAATTTCCACACTATAGTCACACATTAAATATATATCTAAATTTAAAAAATATAATATTTACACAATTTATATAATAATTTAACAATTGATTAATTCATTATAAATACATAATTTATAATTATTTAATTAAAATGTAATATACTTCCCATCCTATACCCCCAACAAATCCAACAACCCACACGCAAAATGTAGATTAAAAAAATTATATTAATTACACAATTCACATAATTAAGTAACATTAAACTTATTAATAATTTATAAATAATTAACAATTAATATTTCATAAATGTCGTCCCACTCTATGCCCTTACAAATGCAACAACCCACACCTAAACTACAAATTACAAAATTATAATAATTAAACAATTCACAAAGTTAATTAACAATTACTAATAATGTATTAATTATTGATCAATTATTATTTGAATAACTTCCCACCTTTTAACCCTACAACCTTAACAATCTGCACCAACATATATCTTTTTATTTGCACAATTTACATAATAATCAAATTCTAATAAATATTTATTTTAAAATATATACATTGATTACACTTAATTAACTTCCCACCCTGTAACCCTACAAACCTCACAGCCTGCTACAAAACTATAAATTACTATTTTACAATGACATCAAAAATAAATAACTTAAAATACAAATTATATTTAAAAACATCAACAGCAATTAAACAAACAATATAAAACATAGACAATTAAAATATAATTCAAACACATAAACTTAAAAATATATATTTTTTACCTTAAAACATCAATATTTTTGTCAACACACGATATTTCTGTGTCAAGACATTAAAAACTCAATATTTCTGTAACTCCATATTTTGAATGGATATTTTGTCTGAAGACTCGCTCATAAGTATGCTTTGCGGTGTAGTTATGTATTCTACACTACCTCAGTTATGTATTTCAATCAATAGCTTATGGTACAAAAAACAACATTGTGAATATAATATAACGCTCTCATTATCGTTCTAAAACTACTGGGGTCTGTTTCTCTATCCTTCACCTTTGTGGTGTCAGACCCTACCATTTTTGGAGAATCTTTTTGATTTTGGTGTATTTATTGATACAGTATTTAGCAATAGAAGACTTTTTTTCAAATAAGAAGTGTTAAAACCCCTTATAACAGGCTATAATGCCTGACATAACAGACAGGCTAGAGCACCACAGACTGGATTACTAAAGTGCACGCTATCTGCAGAAAATATTTTTGAACCTATGCACCATCCCTGGCTTTATTCTGAATGTTTCTTTTAAATTCCTGTAAAGGACTGATTTCAAAATGAACACGTTTATGATTGTTTACAGCATATTACCACGGTGTACATGAGAGTAATAATTCCAGTCATTTGTTTTCTTTTGCAGAACGTAGTTCACTTGACCACCTCTTCCTAATAATGTATCTGTTTTCATCCTCCTGTGTTTCTTTAGTCATTCGCCGACAGAATAGATGCCTGAGATTGAATCTGAAATATCAGAGGTAGCTGACACAAGATGAAACTGAATTATATTTTTAAATCCTAAGCAGAGCAGCAGAGGCTAATAGTTACAAAAGGACCCTCTCGACTAGGTGCAAATAGGCTAGCCTAAACAAGTGGCACTATTTTATTATGGCCTGCTAGCCAGCTTAGTGCCTTCTCGTTACGTGACCAGATGGACACCCTTCATCCCCATTCATTGTAATCTTTTTGATATCACTAACAGTGAGAGCTGGGAACATTTTTGCAGGCGACTTGTTGTCTCACACTCAGAGGTAGCTGAGAGACTTGCCAAATGACAGGAAGATGCTTATTTTCACAAGGTGTGACTGCCTAAGCGTCTGCTTGTATCTAATTAGTTTGCTTTTGCTTCTTGTAAGGTCCACAGCTACAAACAGATTGATTCCGCAGGCTTTAAGATAAAGAGTTTTGGTTGATGTTATCATCGTTTGTTTAGTTAAACCACAAATGATTCTTGTAATTTGTGCAAATTAATCTGTTTTCTTTTGCTTGTACACAGAGCTGTAATGTAATGCCTATTTGCTCATATAATTCTGAATAGTGTAGTGCCTATCAATATTTGTATTTGAAATCTTTGTTATGAAAACATCTAAATGTTTCCTGTTCAAAGTCGTATATGTGTTGTTAGTGTAGAGGTTTGATTGGCCTGGGGCACAGTTCTTTACACATTCCTCACTGTAAGTAAAGGAACCTTAGTCTATGCCCACTGACTGAAGAAGTCATGAATTAAACAATTATCTTAAAGGAATTGTAGTTGCCCTCAGAGTAAGAGTCAATTTTCCTGCCTTACACAAAGTAGACTTCAGTCCCTATACAGAAAGAAGAGGAGAGGGTTCTACAAGAAATGTGATATGGTTTTCTGTCAGTTTCCAATAAAGACCACACAGGCACTATGCCTAAACAAATGTGGTCATATATATCTTTAAAAAAAGGGCAACACCATAATCCTCCAGGAGACTGGATATGAATTACTATAAGAACATTGGAATGTTGGGAGCTCCATTGGAGACAATGGAGTGTTCTGGGCTTTTACTGGCTGGTAAAAGCCCAGAGCGTCAACATTCCAATGTTCTTGTTCACAGCAACAGCTGTAAGCAAACGCCTCATGGAGCCGGAGGGGATTTTAATAGCCTCTGGCTCCGTAAGGACTTTAGGACTTCTAGTGGCAGAATGTTCCAATAGCCTTATAGCCTTTGGTAGCTGGGACATACCAGAAATTTAAGTCCCCTTCCCTTGTTAAAGGCCCTCGCCTTTGGTTCGGGCCTTTAACGCTGGAGCAGGCCTTTAATGGCTGGTATAGCTCGCTAAGGCAGGCTCTAAGGCTATAGTTCTATAAAGGAACTCCTGGAGGAATAATTTAGAATACTAAAACGAATTGTATGAAGGGATTGGTGTCATATAGATGCAAACAACTCAAGTGAATTGATTGTTATCATAAGACAATACAGAAATGTAAATACAGATAAATACAATAGATGGAAAGAGTTGAACTCATCCAGCCTAGACATGGAAAGGTTTCACTGAATGATAGCTATTCTTCGAGTCTTTGGGTGGTGGTGCATGGCCAGTCTTAGTTGGTGAAATGATTATTAAGGCAAATTCGGATAAGAAAGGACACCCAGCTCTTCAAGTCTTTTCCTGATATGTACAGAGTAGGTCTATTTATATTGATGATTCTGTACTCTCTTAGGATGATGTTCAATTCAATTGAGTAGATTAGATTCATCATACCAAAATGTTCAGATTGATTAATTTTTGTTTCCTAAATTATTCCTTCAGGGGTTCTTGTGTACTACTTATGGTGATCATTTATATAGTACACATTGCATAGCAAGCTACTCCCTGTCTCTAAATGCACTTCTGTAGTAATGTCTTTCTTTCTACTGGAGATCTTGTGTCAATGCTCCAAATCTTTGAACATTCTGGGGACAGACATCCACCACTGTTCTGGACAAAATATTAGGATCTTTTGAAGTTTGGTGTGATTGGAAATAAATACTGCAATTCAGTTGTTCTTACACCCCGCCCCACCAAACTCGCAGTCACCCTACACCATTGTAGAAGGGTAACTGCTGATTCACTGCAAGTAGATTCCCTGGCATTCAGTCAAAAGATAGTGAACCATCCCCCACAAGATCGCTGCCTCATATACCAATCAGATGCATAATTATTGGCTGAGACTGCCTTACAAGGTACTCCCACACAGTGAAAAGAAGTAACAGCCTGCACACAAGTGATGAAATCTCAAGCAGAACCATTTTTTTTTCATAAACCTGGGCCATATGTACAAACATTAAGAATACCAATTTCCTAATTGGACTATCTTCCAATCATAATTAGGAAATCAGTATTCCTATTATGAATTTTAAAAACCTGGTGGGGTTTCCTTATTAATGGCCTCATTATGAGATTGGCGGTCCCACAGCAGGACCACCAAACTCAGGGGAGGATGCAACCGCCATGGTGGTGACATCCCCACCGTGCATATTATAATGTTCCTGCTTGGGTGGCCAGTGGTTACATTGTAATTTGCCTTCGTGCCACTCAGTCCAGAGGGAACCATGCTGCAATATATACCTATATCATAGCACAGAGGGTGCCATGGGCAGTGCAGGGGTCCCCTTTTGGCCCCCACCACTGGCTTCCACCAGCCTTTTTATGGCAGGGTGCCCACCATGAAAAGGCTGGCAAAAAGTGAGGTTGTACTCAGCCAGGAGGCGCTGACTTCTGCTTCTCAATGGATGATTAGAAGCCTGACTGCCGTCACCCCATTGGGATCTGTGATCCTGGTGGGGAAGGCGGTCTTTAGGTAGGTCTGTCTGCCTCAGTCGTAATTGGGTGGTCGGACTGCCCGGAGTGCTACGGTCTGACCATCAACATGAGTGTGGCAGTCCTTGAACTGCCACACTCGTAATGAGGCCCTGAGTAACTTGTAACTTATTCTGTAACCTTATAAATAAATCTATAACCTCTAACCTACATGAACTGGCTACCTGACTTCTACTAGCCAAGAAAGAATTGCTGATTACAACACAAGCATAATGAAAAATTTACAAAATTACACTAATTACGCCAGCATAATTAACATTTTGTCCACTCCTACCCATTAATGCTTGTAACTCCAATTGCAATTGAAGGGGGTTACGAGTTCCACATTCTTCTAAATTCCCATACACTAGTCCTTTTTCACCACTGGGCAACTTGTACTCTAGGGCAAACTACATTATAAAAGCAGATTTTGGATATCTTGAAACTCAATGTATATCGTTCTTCCTCTACTGCAGTAATTATTTTAATTGTTGTAAATGTTCTTCCAAGTCATGATTTGTGATGTAAACATCATCAGCATAGGAAACTGCACTCAAATCACGTTGTAATTACCAATTATTCTTGCTGAAAGCACGCCAGGATTATTCCCATATCCCAGAAGAAAATGTGCTAAGTCAAATTGAACTCCTCCCAGGGCAAAGGATAGTAAATTATATAATTCTGGTGCTAAACATTGCACAAAAAATCAGTCAGCTATGGACCCTATCACGAGTTTGACAGTCCGAGGACCACCGCACTCCTGGCCAGGGGAACACCACCACCACCAGGATCATAGATCCTGACCGGGTGGCAGCGGTCAGAATCATGGTCAGTCACAACGGAGCAGAGTTCAGCGCTGCCGTGCTGATCACAAGTCCTCTTTCTGCCTGCCTTTTAATGGCAGGGTCTCTGCCATAAAAGGGCTAGCAGAAAGCCAGTGCTGGGGACCCCCCTCCCAGCACCCTACGAGAGTGCTGTTGTGCCATGGCATTGGCCTCGGCTGATTTTACATAATAAATAACTACCCCTTATAAACTTCAATTGTTCTGTATGTAATCAGGGTAAAGGTCTGCACAACCACAAATAACCCCTGTAGATAAGAGTATATCTGACCAGGTTCTCTTAGACATTATTTCAAGTTTTGCTCCACATTTAGGGGGTTCACAACATGGTGCCCAGCCCTGAGTCCCTGAAATAGTGGACACAAAATTAAGTGGAGACATCAAGAGGTGTTTAATGATCCTTCTCCAAGCTAGAAAGGCATCTCCTCTAATCCAAGGTTTGTTAAACATAGAACAGATACAAAGGAATAGTCCTAATTACAAGCACTGAATTTGAGCCTTCATTAACAATGGCTGGATAATCAGATGAAACTGAGTTATAAGTAGTAGAGGTTCCAGAGAAAGCCTGTCCCACAGTTACTGATCATTTGATATCTATACGATTCGTATTAAATAGAGGAAAAGTAATACTAGGGTTCGGAGGAGACCCAGCATATACTGCTGATGTGTTTTTATTCCTGCATTGAATAAGAAGCTGAAGTTGCAGGTGGGCTATTTAGAAAGTGTGCTAAGATAGACCATCTAGTTCAACATCATCCATTTGTGTATTTTTAATTTCCATTAACATACATGGAGCATTTAACATTGTTTCAGGGTATACTCTCACGTGCTCTGCAGTCCACATTTGGGACCGCTTACAATTTCAGGTCAAACCTGGCCAGTATTAGCAACATACACACCATACCCAGAGTGTGACTACCTCTGTATTTCATTAACTTTGGAAGTTCTTAGTGGAATTATAAACATATGCTACAAGGTTGTGAGGAAAAAAGGCTTAGTACAAGAGCATTAGACAAGAGACAAAATATACCACAGACAATAAATAATTGCAAAGATATTGATGTATTATTCTATAAATGCAGATCATGTCATCAAATCATGAGAAAATGCAAATCGCTGTACATGCCATCTAATCATAAGAGATAACTCCCTTAAATCAAACAAAGTTGCCAACTCGTCTTTCATGGAATGTCCTCTTCTTCAGGGCTTTATATGAATGGCAGAAAAAAACATTTTTTAAAGAAAACTTTCTTAATGTAGTGCATTGAACTCAGACCCCAAAAAATCTAAAAACAATCTATGATGGGTGAACAGAGTAAATATCAAGCACAAAAAGGCCAAGTTGAAAACCAATAAAACACAACATCCATCAAGAGAGAAATATGTACAAACGTCTTACAAGAGGGGCAGGTACAATCATACAGAAAGAAAAATTACAGAGATGATGTATCAATATATTGATATTGCTGCCTACATACCATTATTAAACAAATACCCAACAAGAATTATAAACTAAACATATGCGTGTCATTGTAGATTATCTACATCCAATACATTACTAAGCTGATCAGTATAATTTGTTTGAAAACAAAATCATGGTAAACGGAAGTGGATTATTATTTGGAGTAGGCAACTGCCCACCTCAAGGAATTCTTTATCTCCTCATTTTGGAGTCATTTTATGTATTAAAATTGACCCTGTTTTTCTAAATTGGTTTGGGACTTTTCTTGTGTTGTGTTTTGACGTTATCACTGTTTTGGCTCTGCAAAACTTCTTCACATATTGCCTCTAAGTTAAGTCTGTTTACTCTGTGCCATATCTACCAGAGGTGGGCTCCGGTTTATTTAGTGACTTTAGTAGCTCTCCCTGGCAATGATAGTGATTATTATTTGAGGTGGGCAGTTACTCACCTTTCTCCAATTGGTGGCAGTTGTTGGATTCAGGGTTTGTGTTTTGCAGCACGACTCAGTGATTTAACCATCTTTTTTTCATATAAAATCAAAACTCCCCTTTTGGCTTTTGTTTTTTAACTGGTTATTTTTTATTTTCCTAAATTCATTCCTACCCCCACAGTTTTGCACCTCTAATTTCTTTTTAAAAATTGAAGAGGATCTGAGCAGCATGGAGATTCTCGGCATGACAGAGCTGAGGACAATGTGCAAATAGAGGGGGCTGCAGCAGGTCAGAGAGTCCAAGAAGGAGTACTTCTAAATTCCCCCCAGAGCTTGGAATAAGGTACGCCTGCTCAAGCCCACCCTACAGGAACATGAAGATGACAACGAGATGGGGGAGGAAAACAAAGATGAAATTGAGGAGTCTGTAATGCCAGAGGAGTGTGTGTCCCAAAGAGCAGCCTTACCTGCAGTGTCCAGAGCCGGAAGCAGTATGCACACACAAGAATTGTTTTTCGTGCTCGCTCATGAGCACCTCAAAAGTTTCAGGCCACTTGCAAGCACCTGCAAAATTTCATGCCTGCTCACCCAGCTTCAGGCCGTGACAGCTCCATTATAGTGCTGCTCATGTGAGTGACCGTGGGTGTGCCTCCTCCAGCAGATCCAGTGGATTTTTTACTCCAACATACTGTTCAACATATTTTTTAGTGCGAGAAGCATTATTTTTTTAACTTTTTTTTCCAACAGCAAAGAAGTGCCCCAGAGAATCCAACTTCCTGTTCCTGTCCAGATGGCTCCTTTTGTCCATCTCCTAGTCATTTTCACTTGGATTTCAAGATGGAAGGATCACTCTCTTTGTCTGCTGAATATATACCTTCGGATTTAAGGACTTTGTTTTTGTGATATCATACAAGTAAGATCAAAAAACTATTGTACAAGGGTGTTGTTTTTTGATAAGGCATGCAAAGTATTTCTTTGTACTTTTATTTGATTTTTAAATTTCATTGTGGTGGGTGGCCCAGAGGTTCAGCAGGGGCCAAGCTTTTTTTACATTTAATTTTTCACATTTTGTAAAGGAAAAAGTTTGCACACTTTAGCATTTTTTCTCCACATTTGTTACATTTGCAATATTCATTTAGTTTACTATTTGGCCTAGACTGCCAATGGGCTATCCAGCCAGTTGGCCTAGTAGTAGTCATCAGTGCATGAAAGAACTGTTATTGCAGTATATGTTTTTAAAACATAATTCAGGGCAGGAATGACTTTGGATTAAAATGAAAATGTTGGGTAAAGTGTTTGTAGTTCATGCTTTTTTCCTGCAAAAAGTGTAATATGGGGTAATATTAGATGTCATAGAAGGATGTGTGATTTTTATAGCTCAGTTAATTTTCATGTTTGGAATTGCTGAATTAATGTTAGTTATTTTTTTCAGTGTTATCTCCTTTGTCTGGCCAGTGTGTGTGTGTGTGTCTCTGTTCTCCATGCCATGTGGCCAGCGGCCATTTTCTGCAGCCAGCCAGTGTGTTTTTACCATATGCGTGAATGTATTCCTTGTTTTCCATGCCTTCTTGCTCACTGTTGCTGTTTGATAATGGGCCAGTGGCCATTTTCTGCAGTCAGCCAGGGTGCTTTTGCCATAGGCTAGCATGTGTTCTTTGTTCTCCATGCTCCTTGCTCACTGTTGTTGTTTAACCATGTAGCCATCAGCCATTTACTATAGCCAGCCAGTGTGCTTTGGCCATAGGCTTGCCTGTGTTTTTTAACCTTCATGCCTCCATGCTTGCTGTTGTTGGTTTGACCATATGGCCAGAGGCCATTTTATGTACTGAGCCAGTGTGCTTTTGCAATAGGCTTGCATGTGTCCTTTGTTGTCTATGCCTCCTTGCTCATTCTTGTTGTTTGACCATGTGGTTGGTGGCCATTTTCTGCAGCCAGCCAGTGTGCTTTTCCCATAGGCTTGCATGTGTTCTTTGTTCTCCATACCTCCTTGCTTGCTGTTGTTGCTTGACCATGTGGCCGGTGGACATTTTCTGCAGCGAGTCAGTGTGCTTTTGCCATAGGCTTGCATGTGTTCTTTGTTGTCAATGCCTCATTGCTCACTGTTGTTTTTTGACCATGTGGCCAGCAGATATTTTCTTTAGACAGCAAGTGTGCTTTTCCAATAGGCTTGCATGTGTTCTTTGTTTTCCATGCCTCCTTGGTCACTGTTGTTGTTTGACCATGTAGCCAGCAAACATTTTCTTTAGACAGCTAGTGTGCTTTTCCAATAGGCTTGCATGTGTTCTTTGTTCTTTATGCCTCCTTGGTCACTGTTGTTGCTTGACCATGTGGCCGGTGGACATTTTCTGCAGCTAGTCAGTGCGCTTTTGCCTTAGGCTTGCATGTGTTCTTTGTTGTCCATGCCTCATTGCTCACTGTTGTTTTTTGACCATGTGGCCAGCAGACATTTTCTTTAGACAGCTAGTGTGCTTTTCCAATAGGCTTGCATGTGTTCTTTGTTCTCCATGCCTCCTTGGTCACTGTTGTTGTTTGACCATGTGGCCAGCAGCCATTTTCTGCATCCAGCCAGTGCGCATTTGCCAAAGGCTTGTGTTATATCAGTTAAATAATATGCTTGAAGATCATTGTAGTATCTGTATAGTATGAATATGATTATGATGAACAGTGCTTGATATCACATGAATTGTTTCGCATTTTTCACCTTCACCTCCTTGCCTCCCAATATGTTTATAGTCCTCTTGTAGTACAAACATCAGCAGTTAATTTTTGTTTTTTTATTTTAATGCTTTGTTTTAATTTTTTATTTGATTTTTTTATTTTTATTTTTTAAATGAATTTTATTTTAATTTTTTTATTACATTTTTAGATTTTTGATGTTATTTAAATTTTTGGACTTTTTCATTTTTATTGTTTCCATTTTGCTTCCATCCACCCCCTGAATGCAATTGATGCACAGCCGCACAACAGCATTCATTTTTTGAGGTATTATTCCATTTTCCCTGGACCCCTTGTTTTCTATAGAGTAGGTGCACGGCACACACATTAACACCATTCATTTAATTTTTTAATGATTTTTCCAGTTCTCCCTGGACCACCTTGCCTGCCATAGGTGCAAACTAGCCTTTATTTATTAGGGATTATTCCATTTACCTATGCACCTCCCTGCTACAGGGTGCTCCTTTAGAATAGATGCACATAAAGCAAAGAACTACATCTGTATGTTGTGTTTCCCTGATTGGAAATTACATTTCACATTATGGAGGTGTGGCTTGACTTTAAAATGGTTGGATATATTGTTGTTAATTATGACCTAAGTACCCAACCCCACTAAATCATAGTGTCTTTGAACTAATTCAAGCTGCAACAATGTCACGTTTCACTAAATGTTCTTCTTGCTTGTTTGCTTTTAGGTGCACAAATGAAGAGACATCACCCACAGTATTGCCAAACAGAAGGTCTGTACAAAACATGTGACCACACAACATGTGTTGTCAGTCCTCCAATCAATTTCTCTTGCACAGCTCAGTGCCACTGCCAACTGACAGCTTTATGATGGCCCCAAAGAAGGGTGGTGCCAAGAAAGTGGCCAGTGAGACGAAGCAGCTTTCCACCACTGGTGTGCCGACCAAAACCTTTTTCAAAACACATGTGCCTACCCTACTGGCCTCTGATGAGGAGCCCCGGAGCAGCACTCCTGCTTCAACAGCACTACCTCAATCTAAGCCCAAGCTCATGTCTGTCAGCAAGGCAGCCACTGCAATCATAGTGACACCAACAAGCAGTGAGGTTGAATTGCCTTTTCCTTTTCGCTAAGTAGTACCCAATTGTTTTAGGAAACAGAGCAAAGTGGACAGCAGCTGCAGCCAGCAATAATAGATCCTTCTGAAGTTGGAGTAGAACAGGAGGTTGAGCTTTCTTCTGAGGAAAAACCTCTTCTTTTAGAATCATTGGCTTCCAGATACCCATCAAGAAATAGGAAGGCTTTCCCATTGTCTTGTCTAAGAACCCCTTCCGTTGATGATGAGCTGGACATGGATTTGACACGGGCAAAGTCTAAGAGATAGCAGGAGAGGCAACAGAAAAGATAAGTTCCTGAAAATCTTAGAATTATGGAAGGGGATAAGGAGGAGGATGACAATAGGCCAATCATTGATATGGAAGCGGGTGCAGAGGAGTCCAACATTACCCCTCCTATTCAATCTGCTCCGAGGGATGTGGCACAGGTACCACCATAAGCACTGATGTTTGTAAAGCCCCAGCTGAGACCTTTACCAACCCCTACCTCAGTAGAAGTATGCCCTGCAGAGAGCCAATCGATGACACAACTACCTACCTCTAGTTTTTCTTCAGGTATTGGCACTGACACTAAGAAAGTATTCCTCCCCCGTTTGAAACTTTGTTTCACTTAGCAAGAAAGAGGAGAACATTGCAATATACTCCATATGCCACACTAGTGTCCGTCGAGGTAAGCCTGGTTCACACTATAGTACTTGAGGCCAAATGACCCGTATGAAAAAAAATCATGCAATCTGGTGGGAGGAGCACCTTACAAAATTGCTGAAAGTGGTGGTGGTGAAGGTGAGAAGAGCTGGGAAACATCATCTCCAATCATGGTGAGAGTTCACAAAAAAGAAGAGGGTGACATATTTACGCAAAGCAGCCCTGTCCCCAACAGTGCAATAGCATCACTCACCCCAGCGACCTCAAAATGGCACAAGAATCAGAGTCAGATGGAGACAACACAGCATACAGTGATTTCTCCAAGACGCATATTGAGTCTACCACCTCCTACTTCTCAGACGTCGCCTCTGTCAGTGGCCACAAAACAGATGAAAATCTAGGCTACTATTAGGGGATTGTTTAGGCAGGAGAGGCTCCACGACCGTAACCACCCAACGGCATGTTTGTACAGTAGGAAACTGGATAAAATGTTAGTTCTGGACCTCCTCCCTTTTTCTTTTGTGGAAGGAGTGGGATTTTTAAAATTCATGGTGGCCACCTGCCCAAAATGGAAGGTTTCAAGTTGGACCTATTTTGCCAGAGTTGCTGTTCTAGAGCTCCATCGTGATGTGTTGCAATTGGTTGTACAAGCTCTGCAGCAAAGTGTGACACACATGTGGACCAGCTGTTAAGCACTTGATTTTACGTTTATCACTGCGCAATGAATTTCTTTTCTGGTGGTTATGCAACAGCTATCTACAGGTCTCAATGCTGAAAATACTTTTAAGGGCGTTCAGCAGCATGCAACAGTAGCCATATTCGCAATGGAGAAATCCCATACATTTGCAAACATCTTGGAAGCGTTTAACAGCAAGATGTTTGGAAGTCTGTGACCCGGAGGTCTCAGAATTGGATTTCTTGCCAAGGACAATGGCAGTAATGTAGTCAAGGTCATGTCAGATGGTGGCTATTTCAGGGTCTTGTGTTTGGTGCATTGCATAAACCTGATTGTAAAGAAGTTTCTAAAAAAAAGAAAACATAGTCAGCAAAATACTAACCACCTGCAGAAGAATCTGCACTCGTTTCAGCCATTCTTGTAAAGTCCAAAAGCAGTTGAGGATTGTTCAGTGTGCAAATAGAGTACCAGTTAAAGCCCTCACACAGGAGGTGGAACTTGACTTATTCTATGTTGCAACATCTGTTTGAGTAGTACAGGCATATCAATGACTATGTCATTCAAAGAAGAGGGGATTCAATTAGGAAAAGTATGACATTGGCCTTGGACAAATGGGACTCATTGAAATGTCTAACACATATTCTACTCCCTTTTGAAGTTTTCACACGGGAAGTTAACATGGAGGACATTACGATGTGCCAAGCTATCCCAATGGTGCATCTGCTATAGGAACAGTTAAAAAAGGTGTCTGAAAGGTTCGCACTCGCAGGTTTGAACGAAAATGCAGAAGTGGATAACTTGGTTGAGAGCCTAATCCTTTGCTTGGCTGTTAATACAAGGCCACAACATTACATCATGTTGTCCAAAGAGTACATCTGTGCTATACTACTTGGTCCATGGTACAAATACATTCTTGCCACTTTCATTCCTTTTTCTGAAGGGGATGTTTCAAAATACAAGAGGTGGATAGTTGAGCAAGCCAAAGACATGGAAAAAGAATGATTGGAATTTAGAGCCCCGCTCCTAAGCTCTGGGGCAGTCTTCTCTCACAGCAGCCAACATTGGCAACAAGAACACTGGCAACAACCACAACTACAGGAACAGAAGAATTGGCCCCAAACTCTGCATTGGTTGGTTTCAAGTGTCAGATCTTAAGTCCAGTGCAGAGGTGAAAGCAAAAGAGGTTGAGCAAGTGGCAGCACCAATGACCATTCAGAGGATGTTCCAGGAGTATCTGGCTGGCCCAAAAGAGGTCTATGTGGATCAAAACCCATTGGTGTATTGGTATGGCAGATGTGTCAATGGCCAGAGTTCTGCAGGCTGGCAATAAAACATCTGCCTTGTCTGGTAGCCATTGTGTCTGCTGAGCATGTGTTCAGTGCAATTGGCACAGTTTTTAGAGTAAGAGGGACCAGTCTCTCTCTTCAAAATATGTAGAGATTGACCATGATCAAAATAAACCAACATTTCACACCAAACAATAACAGTGCTCCTGAAACAGCACAGGAAGAGGAGGAAGATGATTGTTCAGAATCAAGTATGTTAGGTGACCAGCTTCTGGGTGAACCACTTGTGTTTGAGGACAAACTCTACTTCCCTGACTGAGAATGCCACCATGGTACATTTTATTTATCGTTGAACTTCTTCCTTTTCCCCAAAAAATAGATGTAGCTAGTTGAGCATTATGTTTGTGTTTGATTTATGCTGCAATGCCATTTTTAGTCACATGTTTGGCTGGATTCGAGTTGGACCAGTGTGCAATGAAGAACAGTCTTCATTCCCTTCAGGACATTGGAGACAATGCCTGCCTCCCTCCCATGACTCTCCTTTTTGCATCATCTAGCATGGCTGTCACAGAAGATCATTCATTTACAAGAGTACCAAATTTCAATGTGTTGCTTGCATCGAAGAGGAGATACAATTATGTACATATAACTATGCTTGGATTGGAGGAGGTAACTAACTAAATGTGGCACCAATGAGTGATGATATATTGTTGAGTAATTGGGAGAGGTGATTGATGATTTATGAGGTGGCAGACAGTGAGGGAGGATGTTCAACTAATCAGTAAACTTGATTTTGGTGATTTGCAATGTTTTGGGACTAATGCGTGATCATTTTTTCCTAAAGGTGATTGGACACTTCAAACTTAGCAAAATGTACCTGCAGGGTCCACTCGTTTTCTGGTTCTTCAGAGACCAGACCAGTCACATTAGTTAGGAAACACAAATCTACAATAACTACTCCAATTCTGTTTCTCTACTTGTTCTTCAACTAAGTGCACTATTGGCCTATCTTGCTCAGGTCGGGACTGAGATGGAGTTACTCAGAGTCAGGAGGAGGATAGAAGAACTCAGATGGGACTACCTGGTCTTTTCACAATCATATTTTTTAGAACTGGGTGGGTTCACTTCACTCCTCCATAATTTGTATTTTTCAAACCTAGATGACAGAACATTTCGATATCTAATAATAACTTGAGTCTCTGGGGCAGAAGGACTATTTCCAATGCATTTAACTGAACTGTGTCATACTCATTCCTTCTTTTCCTTCCACAATAGATTGATGATGATTTGCTGCTCATCTCCCTGATAAATATTCTTCTTGTGTTGTGTAGTGTTTGTCTTTGTCCTACCTTCCCCTAAGTTCCCTTTTTCATCCATTCATTAAACCCTTTACCCTCTTTCCCTGGGCTGTGTGATTTGTTGTGGTGTGACTTAATTTACACCAAATGGATCACATACTTGGTGGGGCAAATATAGTTAAATGCAACACCAACTCACTGCGGGATCTTCTATTACCTGAGAAATAGCCCATCAGCCCCACTTACCCAACCATGCATAAAAGAATATCATTTGTCAGCATAAACATCAACATTTAAGCCTCTGTTATGTGTAAATGCTTAACCTTGTCCACTCTAGAATTTGACTATACTTTTCCTGTCTTGAGGGCTTTGCAACTTTGATTTTCATTAAATTTCATCTTCCCCATTGCTCAGAATAAGTTACTATTGCTAGTTTTTGTTATAATATCTGGTATTTTTCGCTGTCTCATGGCGGTAGTAGTCTGGTCTCAGTCTTTCTAAAGCTATAATATAATGTATAACCTACTAACTATGTGTTTTTCTTTCAATTTAGTTGCTCGTGATGGACAATCTGTATAACCAGCTGGGAGTGAGACCTTGCTTGTGATGCCTTCCCTATGAGCACACTACCACTACCATTAAGAAGGCACCTTGGGAAACCTACCAGTAAGGTGTTGAAAGACTGAAAGAAGTAGCAGTCATTGTTTTATCTATTCAGGTAAGAGAGCTATGGAGTGAAGTGAACTAGTTTAGTTAGTATTTAACTAACTTCTACTGCAGATGAGGTAAGTCATTGTTTATCTGGGTTTCTGTAATCAGTATAGGGAATGGCAGTATACCCCCTAATTGACAATATCATTACAGAGGGGAGTAGGGCACAGGTATAGCTAACTATAACTAACTGGAATACACTTTGAGAAGCAGAATAAGAAGGCAGACTACACCGCATCAGTGCAAAGTTAAAGTAAAACACAAAAAAGCATCTTCAGGCATAAAGTATATTAGAACTGTTTACCTTTACTAGAAATGTCCAAAAGTAAACCCACCCTCTTCGCCTACAACAGACTCACCCCTTTCCTAAAACAATATCTCCACAACCAATGTCTAAAATGTAAATGCCCATAAAAATCCAAAACAAAGTATAAACAAAGTAAATGCCCTTCCCAATCGCCAACTTCTCCGACCACAATGAAGCTCCCTCACACCAAAACCAAAATTTGAAAAAGGGCTGAGAAGAAGGCATTCTCCAGAAGGGTCTGCAGGTCTTGAAGCTGGGTCTCAAGCTGTGCCATCTGATGCAGACGTGCAACAGCACACACAGCATGCGGCAATGCAGTTGCCGGTCTGAAGGGTTTGATGGTACAGGCAGCTGCTGGTGGCTCTGGCATTGACATGACTTGGAGGCTGGAGGCATCTCCAACAGGCTGGTGGAACTGGGGCCTGGGGCAGGAGCATGCGCCTCACCCTCCTCCTCCACCAGCCATTGATACCCAGCCTGGGCTGTTTCCAACCTCTGCCACCAGAGCCAGGCTGCTATCTCCTGCCTGGTCAGTGGTTGTGGTGGACCTACAGAAGTGGCTATATCAAGAAAGAAAAAAAAAGAAAAAGACAAATTGTAAACAATGCTCTGTGTAAACAATTGTTCAAAATTACATAGAGGCACAGTAACAGTACATTGCTGGTCCCCTATGGCTATTGACATTTTTGATGTGATTAGGAGAGTCACAGGGACATGATTTTACCCACATATGTTTCACATAAAAATCACTGACTGACTGAAAGGAATTAAGGCAGATTATGAAAACTTAAGCCCTCATTAAAACCCTGGTGGTCGGTGTAAAAGTGGCAGTAATACCATCAACAGGCTGGAGGTAATTACCGCCAAATTATGACCATGACGGTGCGAACTCAGATAGACAGCCACTTTACCACACCGACCGCCAGGGCGGAAACAACAGCCACCACAGTGGTAGCCGCCTACAGCCAGGCGGAAGTCAATGTTCCGCCCACCATATTAAGACCTGCCAACCCACCACCTTTTCCGGGGCAGTACCAATGACATCAAAAGCCTGGCGGAAACACTGCACAGAAGTGAAAGGACTCACCATTGGAGACACAGGGAACAACCATGCCGCCATGGAACCCGAGCTGCATGCCTTCCCCATGATTTTCTACGTGCCGCTCCACTACGACAGTGAAGACCACGACAGTGAGTACAGGTGAGGGGGGAGGGGGGAGGAAAAAGAGAGTGACACACACACGCATAACACACACCCCAACACATACACACAAACAGCTGCAGTAATAAAACATAATTACCCTGTACCTCAGTTGAATAATGCAAGGACAACAGGAATTTCTTAAAGTGAGTGTAATGGACTGCTCTGAGTGGCCAGTGCCAGCAGGTGACATCAGAGACCCCTCCTGATAGGTGCTTACCTCTTTCAGTAGCCAATCCTCCTTTCTCAGTAGCCAAACCTCCTTTTCTGGCTATTTAGGGTCTCTCCTCTGGGCTATTCCTCAGATAACGAATGTAAGAGCTCACCAGAGTTCCTCTGCACTTCCCTCTTCGACTTCTGCCAAGGATCGACCGCTGACTGCTCCAGGACACCTGCAAAACCGCAACAAAGTAGCAGGTTGACTACCAGCAACATTGTAGCGCCTCATCCTGCTGGCTTTCTCAACTGTTTCCTGGTGGTGCATGCTCTGAGGGCTGTCTGCCTTCACCCTGCACTGGAAGCCAAGAAGAAATCTCCTGTGGGTCGACGGAATCTTCCCCCTGCTAACACAGGCACCAAATTACTACATCACCGGTCCTCTGGGTCCCCTCTCATCCTGACGAGCATGGTCCGTGGAACACAGGAGCTGGGTCCAAGTGTCTCCAACAGTCTAGTGGCCCTTTTGTCCAAATTTGGTGGAGGTAAGTCCTTGCCTTCCCACGCCAGATAGCAAACCTGTGTACTGTGTGATTTGCAGCTGCACTGGCTTCTGTGCACTTTTCCAAGACTTCCTTTGTGCACAGCCTAGCCCGGGTCCCCAGCACTCCGCCCTGCATTACCCAACTCGCTGAGTTGAAATCCAACCTTGTGGGACCCTCCTTTGTGACTCTGAGTCGACCGCTGTCCTCAGATCTTCTAAGTGCCTGCTCTGGTACTTCTCTGGGTGCTGCCTGCTTCCTTGGGGGCTCTCTGAGTTGCTGAGCACCCCCTCTGTCTTCTCCTCCAAGGGGCAACATCCTGGTCCTTCCTGGTCCCCAGCAGCACCCAAAATCCAACTTCAACTCTTGCAGCTAGCAAGGCTTGATTGCGGTATGTCTGCCTGGAAACACTTGTGCAACCTCCAGCACGCCGTGAGACATCTTCCATCCAAAGGAGAAGTTCCTAGCCCTTTTCGTTGTTGCAGAATCTTTGGCTTCTTCCACCCGGAGGCAGCCCGTTTGCACCTTTATCCGGGGTTTGGTGGGCTCCTGCCCCCCTGGACACTTTTGTGACTCTTGGACTTGGTCCCCTTCCTTTACAGGTCCTCAGGTCCAGGAATCCTTCTTCAGTGTTTTGCTGGTGCTTGTGGTTCTTGCGGAATCCCCTATCACGACTATTCTGTCTTTCTGGGGTAGTAGGGTAACTTTACTCCTACTCTTCAGGGTCTTGGGGTGGGGTATTTTGGACACTCTTACTGTTTTCTCACAGTCCCAGTGACCCTCTACAATCTCCCATAGGTCTGGGGTTCATTCGTGATTCGCATTCCACTTTTGGAGTATATGGTTTGTGTTGCCCCTAGGCCTATGTCTACCTATTGCATCCTATTGTGATTCTACATTGTTTGCGATACTTTTCTTACTGTTACTTACCTGTTTTGGGTTTGTGTACATATAATTTGTGTATATTACTTACCTCCTAAGTGAGGGTATCCTCTGAGATACTTTTGGCATATTGTCACTAAAATAAAGTTCCTTTATTGTTAGTAACTCTGAGTACTGTGTTTTCTTATGATATTCTGCTATATGATTTAAGTGGTATAGTAGGAGCTTTGCATGTCTCCTAGTTCAGCCTAAGCTGCTTTGCCATAGCTACCTCTAACAGCCTAAGCTGCTAGAAACACCTCTATTCTACTAATAAGGGATAACGGGACTTGGCACAAGGTGTAAGTACCACAAGGTACCCACTATAAGCCAGGCCAGCCTCCTACAGCGTGGTCACAGAGGTGTCCACCACCACCAGGTAGCTTCCATCAGAGGAGGTATCTGTGTCATAACTGTCCCCTCCAGTCTCCGCGGTGATGCTCCCCTTGCCCTCCGTCCCACTGGTGCTGTCACCGTTGGTGGACTATGCCTCCTGGGTCCTGTGGGATGCAGTTCCCTCCATTGCCAGTGCCTCTGCTCCTCTACTCCTCTGCCATATGATGCTAATGAACATAAGGGCAGGGTTACAAAACGAAAATGGGGGAAAGAGACAAAGGATACACTTGGTCAATGGCTGCACCAACACCACCATTGGTGGACACACCACTCTCACACACAGGAAACAGCCCTACAGCACTATGCATTGTACTACAAGTTATATTGCTAGCCAACAAGGCATGGGGAGGGGCACACGCCGACAAATGCAGCACACCTGGGACCCACACAGCCCTGACCAGTTGTGGATGCCTACGAGCTAGGTAACAAGATTTTTCCTTCTGAACCCCAGCCACAAGGGAACCTACGCTGCAATGTCAGGCCTGGCCTAGGGGCACCCACTGACACACATCCCCCACCCGGATACCACCCTACCATGTGTAAGTTGCAATGATGGGAACTGTACTCACCCCCTTGTGGGTGCTGTAATGCCCTCATGTGCCCATCCAGCTCAGGATAGGCCACCACCAGTATGCGGGCCATCAAGGGGGGTCAGGGATCGACAGGCACCCCTTCCTCATTGGAAGGCCATCCCCAGTTGGGCCTCTGCCGTCTTCCGTGCCCAGCGTCTCAGGTCCTCCCCTGTTTCCAACAGTGGGTGCTCCGCCTGCCGTAGACTCCCAGGCTTTTCACATACTTCGCAATGGCATGCCATATGCCCTCCTTTTGATGGGCGCTGACCTGCAGAGGAAATACATGCAGGAAATAGCATCAGTCAGACAATCCTGCCTGTTACACTTAAGGCCCACCATATCCATTCACATCACCATTTACACACACATGGCCCAGCACACAACCAATTCGCCACCCAGAGTACATCCACCCACCCCCCTACACAAGGCCGTCACATACACCACCCCACGCATTCATGCCACATGCATCGTGTCCACAGTGTACTCACCTGTTGGTCTGGAGGCCCATACAGCAGTCAATACTGGAGTAGGACCCCATCCAACAGTCGCTCTAACTCCGTCGAGGTGAAGGCAGGGGCCCTTTCCCCAGTCAGACGGGCCATGGTAGGTTCCAGACACAGGTCACAGCAGCACATGCAGTGTAGGTCCTCTCCTGTTGAAGGTCAGGTAGAAAGTGAGTGATCAGATAGAAAATGGCAGTCACGTCCGTGACAGTGCATACTGTCACTGCCGGCGTACATCACCTCTGGCCACTGTACCCCATAAGGCTCATTGTTAACCAATGAGGAATTCCCGACCTCCTCCTGCAACAGCACACAACGCCAGCGGAATTACCTCACTTCCACCTGTCCCTCCACACAGGACAGGCGGAAGTCATTTCGGGGTAGGGGGGCAGAACCTGGATAATAAGGGCGTCACAGTTAAAATTTGGACATACAGGACAAATCTCACTGACCCATTACAAATTAACATCATGCATTGTACTGTTGTAGGACCATTGTTCAGTTTGTGACCGGCTCCTCACTATTTTGTCCCTTAAATTGCTACCGCTGCAGATGAATAGGAGATGGAGACATACCCCCATGTACAGACCCCTGGTGTACTTGGCAACAATGGAGTTCAGACATATTATTATCCTCACCTATAGACTGGACAGGGCCACAATCACAGAGCTGTGTGCCCAACTGAAGCCTGACCTGATATCTGCTATTCATCACCCCACTGGGATCCCCGCTCTTGTGCAAGTTCTATCAGTGCTCCATTTGCTTGCAACTGATTCTTTCCAAGTGATAGTGGGCTTGGCAGCAGGAATGTCTAAGCCAATGTTCTTTATAGTGCTGACAAGAGTGTTGTCTGCCCTGATTAAACACATGTGCAGCTACATTGTTTTCCCCCGGGTGGAGGATTTGGCCACAGTGAAGGATTTTGGACACATCCCCAAAATAATTGGGGCTATTGATGGAACACTTATTACATTAGTCCCCCCATCAAACTGAACAGGTGTTCAGAAACCATAAGAGTTTCTACTCAATGAATGTACAGATGGTGTGCTTGGCAGACCAGTACATCTCCCATGTCAATACTAAGTATCCTAGGTCGGTGCATTATGCCTTTATCCTGAAGAATAATAGCATCCCAAATGTGATGGCCCAACTACAGAGGAACAGGGTGTGGATAGTAGGTGAGCCCTGGTTCACACCCAGTAGATGTTGGTGTATGGGTATGGTGTGGGCCATGTGGGATAGTGTGGCTAAATGTTGTCCCTAGATATTTGCAGGTGACTCTGGCTGCCCCAACCTATTATGGCTACTGACCCCTGTGAGGAATGCAAGGACAAGGGCAGAAGAACATTACAATGAGGCACATGAGCGAACAAGAAGGATAATCGAAAGGACCTTTGGCCTCCTGAAGGCCAGGTTCAGGTGCCTCCATCTAACAGGTGTATCCCTGTGATACTCATTCAAGAAGGTCTGCCAGATAATAGTGGCATGCTGCATGTTGCACAACCTTGCCCTGAGATGCCATGTGCCTTTTCTGCAGGAGGAGGAGGCTGGGGATGTCCTTGTGGCAGCAGTGGACCCTGACGACAGTGAGGATGAGGAGGGAAAGGATGAGGATGAGGAACAGCAGTGACTATATTTCCAATGACACACTGGTAAGACAGTGTTACTTCACATTTCATTGTCATGATTTTAAAATTATTTGGCACTGGCATCCTGTTATTTCCCACTTCTATGCCCACTTACTGTACCCTTTGGCAATTCATTTTACAGATGTTGGTGCCCTACTATAGCTCCTGGTGTGATCACTGCAGCCAACTACAGTTCTTTCCTATGTGTACATTTGCTGTACAGTTAAATTGCAATGTTTGAACCTGGTTAAACGAATACATACTTTAAAAATGTAACATTTTCCATACTTGTATTTTTTCAAAGGGTGTTTATTGAAGTGCTAAGAAGAAGAGGGGCAAGTGTATTGGGATAGGGTGATGATGGAGGAAAGTCCAGGGTATTGTTCCAGTCTATTTGTAGCACAGGTGCATTATCCAAGGGGACATAGGAAGGGGAGCAATTGCAGTTCAAGGAGGACAGGGTGACACGGTGGGACACAAGGATGACAAACAGGAGAGTCTAATTTCCTGGTGGGGGTCTTGGCAATAGTCTCTGGCTTCTGCCCCAATCGCAGGGAATGTTTGCGGGGTGGTTCTCCTTCTGCAAGGGGGGGGTGCTGGTGGCCTATGAGTCCTGTAGTGGGGCCTCCTGTCCACTAGCGGCAGCAGAGGTGGAAGGCAGTTCAGATGTCTGGCTAGTGGCAGGGGCCCACTCGTGTGAGACTGCCTTCCCTCATAATGTTGGCCATGTCTGCCAGCACCCCTGCAATGGAGACCAGGGTGGTGTTGATGTCCCGCAAGTCCTCCCTAATCACCTGGTACTGTCCTTCCTGCAGCCGCGTGTTTTCCTGCATCTTGTCCAGGATCTGGCCCATCGTGTCCTGGTAATGTTGGTAGGCTCCCAGGACCTCTGTGAGTGACTCCTGGAGAGTCAGTTCCCTGGGCCTGTCCTCCCCCTGGCACACAGCAGTCCTCCCAGTGTCCCTGTTGGCCTGTGCCTCTGTCCCCTGAACGGTGTGCCCACTGCCACTGACCTCAGGTCCCTGATTGTCTTGGGTATGAGGTGTGCCCTGGGGTCCCTGTAGAGGTGGATACACTGCTGATTGACATGTCCTGGGAACAGAGGTATGGGTACACTGGTTGGGTGCTGTGATGTTGTTTCCATATGGGGGAGGATCTGTGGTGGAATGTGCCTGTGCCTGGGTAACCAACTGTCCAGAGGTCCGTAATGGGCCAGGTTGGTCATCCAGATCCAGGCGACCAGAGTTGCTGTCATCACTGTGGGCCTCTTCAGTTGGGGGACTGGATAGTGCCGGCACCTCTTCTCCAGTGAGATTGACTTGGATACCTGTGGGGATGTAAATGATGTGTTATTCTTTCTGTGTGTAACATATTGTGCATGTCAGAGTCACCAGATCCTCGGGGTCTGTGCACGTTCCTAACACTTCCACTACAAGACAGATCCAATAATCTGATTAGAATTGTCACAGAGTCTAAGATAGTCCAAGTGGGGAAAAGGGGATTAGGAAGGGAACAGGTGGGAAGGAGACCTGTAAGAAGCAAAAAGGTTAAAACACACAATATCAAGATTATATCATATTAATCAATACTAGGCTATGACTCTAAGCATTGTCATTCTGAAAACATGGACAACCTAAGCATAGACTTAAATAACTAGGCTTCAAGATGACTGGATACCTGTGAGGGAATCAAGAAAGGTTAAATGCAACTTTCAAATTCAAGTATAATCTATTGCATGAGGATCAGGAAATAATCTGAATGATTTCTAAACCATCATATGAATCGTGTTTGAGAAACTTATTATGTACACACAACATTACATCTAGAACTCTAGCTTTTTTGTTTTCTCAAAATTGCTGGAACATGAATTGCGCACATTGCGGATTTTTACAAAGGTTATAAATACCATGGAATGATTGTGCACCATGAATAACATAAATTAGACTTGAGTAATAAATCACGCGTCTTGCCAACTTGAAAGCCACCAAGTGAATGCCTTAAAGTGGTAGCGCATAATGAACACCGTGATTTTAAACACAGAAAAGGAATAGCGCGGCTTGCCGATTCGCATGTCACCATATGAATGTCAGAAAATGGTAGCGTACAATGAATATCATGAATTACACACAAGAAATGAATCGTGCGTCTTGCTGATTCAAATGCCACCATGTAACTGCCAAGAAATGGTAGCGCACAATGAATATCAAGGGTTAAAGCATGAGAAACGAATTGCGCGTCTTGCCGATTCGAATGCCACCATGTAACTGCCAAGGAATGGTAGCGCACAATGAATATCAAGGGTTAAAGCACGAGAAATAAATCGCGCATCTTGCCGATTCGAATGCCACCATGTAACTGCCAAGGAATGGTAGCGCACAATGAATATCAAGGGTTAAAGCACGAGAAATGAATTGCGCGTCTTGCCGATTCTAATGCTACCTTCTAAATGCCATAAAATGGTAGCGCACATTGAATAACATGAATTAAACAGAAGAAATGAATTGCGCGTCTTGCCGATTCGAATGCTACCTTGTAAATGCCATAAAATGGTAGCGCACAATGAATATCAAGAGTTGCACACAAGCAAATAATCTCGCGTCTTGCCGATTTGAGTATCAGCATGTAAATGCCTTGAAAAACCAAGCGCACATTCACACGCACAAGAGTAAAACTGTTTATCATGCAAAATTAGGCCCAAGAACTCGAAAGCCTTTGAGAACGGGATCGGGGGCCCAGCCTGACCTCCGTCTTACCACCCTGATCAAAGATCACCAACAATGTGAAAAGGGCAAGGCCTGGAAGATCAAAGTAGGCCACCGGAACAGGAGCTCAGGAAGTTGCTGCTGCTCTGCACCGGGACCTCTGAATAGTGAGCACGTGGAGATGGGCTGGCTCCCTTTTATAGAGTCTTAGCCCAGCCCACCAACCACACCCAGACATGCTGCTGGGAAAGCTTCTAGAAGGCCCTGGAAGGGGACCACACCCTGACACAATCTGAAAGCCTGCAGCAGTACATTACATGTGAACAGTATTTATATGCATGCTGAACATAAGTCTTCAGGATTAAACTCTGCAATGCAAAAGGTTAAACAACATCATATCAACACAATGCATAAATTATGTTAGCTTGAAACTGTCAGGTTTTTGCATTCTAGTCGCCCATAGAGCACGCACTGCCCTGATGTTGAGAGTGCATCAGTGGGTTTCCCTATTTGGGTGTATTTGCCCTGGCAGCTTTCACTTGTGTGAGCTGGTATATGGTGGGCTAGCTGATTCTCTCTAGTGTGTATGCTTTGGTGATATGTGTCCATGCAGGGCTGTGAGTGATGCCCATGCATTGGTATGGCATGCAGGGCTTGGCATTGGAATGAGTGGGGTGCGATGGTGGGGTGTATGGGAAGTGGTGGAGTAATGGGAGTGAGGGTGGGAGTTGGGGTATGTGAATGCATGCAGGTAGGGTGGTGATAGCAGTATAGAGTTGACTTACCAGAGTCCATTCCTCCTTCTACTCCAGCCAGGCCCTCAAGATGCATGATTGCCAAGACTTGCTCCTCCCATGTTTTTAGTTGCGGGGGAGGAGGTGGGTGTCTACCACCAGTCCTCTGTACAGAGAGTTGGTGTCTTGCTGCAATGGAGCATACCTTTCCCCGTAGGTCGTTCCACATATTCCTGATGTCATCCCTAGTTCTTGGATGCTGTCCTACTGCATTGACCCTGTCCACGATTCTCCGCCATAGCTCCATCCTCCTAGCTATTGATATCTGCTGCACCTGTGCTCCAAATAGCTGAGGCTCTATCCTGATGATTTCCTCCACCATGACCCTTAGCTCCTCTGAGAATTGGGGGTGTCTTTGTGGTGCCATGGATGTTGTGGGAGGTATGTAGGTGCAAGTGTGTAGGGTAATGTGTTGGGGTCTGTGATGTGGGGTGCATGAGTGGTGTATAGGTGTAAGTGGTATGTGTCAGTGGTCTTGCTGTCTCTCTCTGGTGGCAATTATTTGTAATGGTAAAGGGTTGTCGGTAATGTGGGAGTGTGTTTCATAGTGGTGTGAGTGAGTGTGTGTGGTGTGTGTATGTGCCTCAGGTGTGTGTTGTTTGAATTGTCCAATGTGGCGTTGTTTTGTTTGTGTGTGTTTTGAGCGCAGTGGTATGAACTGCCAATGGTTTACCGTGGTTGAATATACACCGTGGTGATTCGTGGGTCATAATGTTGTGGGCGTTGTTCTGTTGGCGTAACGGTGTGGGCTTGGATACCGCCAGTTTTTCACTGACCTTTGGTGTGGTGGACTTGTGTCAATGGTTGAATAGTGACGGATTGGTGTGTTTATGTCATAATATGGTGAACAGATATCTGCTGCGGCGGCGGTATGTTAGTGGCAGTCACTGTGGCGGTAAGTGGGATTTACCGTCAATGTCATAATGGGGGCCATAGTGATTTTTTTTCCTTGTAAAGCATTTCCTTCAACCCCACAGAGACACTTTGAGCCTGATTACCACCTTGGTAAATAGGCTACTCCTTCACAAACATGACAGATATCCCATCCGTAGTATTACAAGTTTCATTGCATTCTATGGAATTTGAGCAACGGCAGGCGGGAGATCTGTCACATTTGTGACGGAGTAGATCATCCACCATGGTCGTAATCAGGCCCTTTGTGAGGAAAAAAAAATAACTCTCATTAATGAACAGGGAATCATCCACTATGAAGTACAAGTATTCAATTCTTGTGTGCTAAATGAATCGAGGCATGCTATCTAGCATATCAGGAACTTATTGCTACTTTCTGCAGTCTGCAGCTGGGTCAGCTGCACTGGACAATTATCTTACTTTGATTCCAATGGTGCTGCTCTTCTCCAAATGCTTTAAATTCTACCCTGACCCCAAAGAGGCATATAAATAATATATGTCACACACGTCAGGTAGTGTGGATAGTAGATATCCTGTCTGTCACAAGTAGACGGTGGGAAAAATGATGCACTGCAGTACAGGGAAAGGAACGGGATGTATAGATTTTATTGGACACAATTGGCACAGAGTATTCAATCCACAAAACATGAAATCACATGTACTTAATCCTACTTTACTTCCTGGCCTCGCCCTGAAACACAAATTATTTCAAACAAACACATTCGCTTGGCAGTAAGGAAAGGAAACTTGACTTACTCTACTGCAGGATAAGTTAGAGGGAAAGCCCAGGTAGGTAGAGGTTTTGCTATGGAATAATGGGGTGTCACTGATCATCACGTGTCTAGTATTTGGCTTAGTCAGTCACTGTAGTGTAAATTGAAAGCTGACGAATGTCAAAAGGGAAAAATTTGAAGGGGCATACATCCATTATAGAAGCCAATAAATAAATATATTAACCACTTGGCCAGTAAAACGTGTCTCATGTTTTTTTCAATGTTTTTGGTAGGCTGGGATAGAACTTGGGAACAAATAAAGGAGTGAAGTACTTGGAGGTGGCGGAAGGGGCACGGTGAGGAAAGGGAAAGACACCTTGTTTCTTTTTCAGTTTGCAATTGCTGCATTAACTGACGCAGACTCACATTGCACAGCCAACACTGCAGTGCCAGATTGAACCATGCAGCAGTACATTGCCCATGGGTCGAACATGCCATGGGCAGGGAAGTCATGAAACATCATGGGTCAGATCTGCCTTGCTTAACAAATACACTGGGTATAATAGTAATTGTCAATAACCAAGCAATGAGACTTACCACTGCCCATCTCTGCTGCCACAGGGGCTTCCCCTTCAACCGCTGTGTCATTTGGCACACTGGCGCTGGCCCCAGCACTGTTGGACTGCTCAGCTAGAAAAAACATTACACATTTTAGATGCCAGATACTCTTCCCCCTTTTATTTTTCTTAGCACAATACCACAACAATACATCACTACAATTTGCTTCACGGTGTATTGTCTTCAATCTTCAATGTTAGAAAAGCCAGGTAGTCAAGCTGACCAAAAACATTTCAGGCAGAGTTATGATGATGACTGTGAGTCATTTGAAGTGCATGAAAGGGTAGAATAAATTGACTTATGAAAAACATATGGTTTTGGTTGTCCTCATACTACTTTCCTGTCATGCTGCACTGTCATTGAAGCTGCTGGGATACTGATAATACATACAACACAACATTGAGGGGGTCGCTATAAACATGGCAACTCTCTCATCATTTTACTGTTTGAGCATTAGTAAGAAAAATTAAGCTTTCTCAGCAGACAAGCATAGAATAGCTTGCTAGCTTGGGTTTGAAAACTCTGCAATTTTCAGAGTAGAGTACCTACTCTATTGTCTTAGTCTTAGAGTACCAGTCCACTGGTTATTTAAGGTAGGAAAGAAGGAAACATTTATAACAGGCAAAAGAAAACTTCAGATTAGCACATATAGAAGGAAGTCAGCTACAGCAACAAGAAATATAGAAAAAGAATTGCAGGGAAGGATAACAAGAATTAGCAAACATTAAATAGAACAAAGAGGATTTGAAAAATGGGGAGAGGAAAAAGTTAGGGAAATGAATAATATTAGTGAGAACTTACTGGGGCCAGCAGAGTTGTCAGCCATGGCACTGGTGATGACTGTACTTCCACCCACGTGGCACTGGTGGTGGCAGCCTTGGCCTGACCATACAATGCCCTCTTCTTCTTGCCCTTAGGTGCTGATGTAAGAAATAAAGAAGATAACAAAAATAAATTAGAGTTACAGTCAATCTCCTAGAAAATGTTTTGACAGGCAAAGACAAATGCAATAACATTTTGACATTGTACTTTTGTAAATCAGATCATATATATTACCAATGTTGAGTTGACCTATTTCTAATTTCCTAAACCTTACCTTAAACCCTATTCCTAATTTCCTAAACTACATGTGGAACTACTAATACATTGCAACAAATGTTCTTTACTGGGCCAACTCAGTTAGTTTCCCTTTTCAATGCATAGATAGGTTCTACAAATCACTGGGAGATTGTTTGACACTGTATGAGCTACATAAAAAGAAAGACACAGAGAACGCTAGCTCACTGATATTACTACTACCACAGTACCACTGTCTTAGTGACAAGACAGAGGAGTCTCATTGACTTCTTAAATAATCAGCTTAAGTGAACGCCTACAGCGACAATTACAACTAGGTAGCTCCAAGCACCTGACATGCTCAAATAGGATCACTTAATATTCATAATCTTACGTGAACGTAACTTACCTCTGAGTGTGAGCAGCATACTAGTTGAAAAAACTTAGCATTGTAGGACACAACAAATGCATAATTACTTACCGAACCCCGCAGCCTAGATGCCCAGCAGGTCCAGCCGGTCTTGCTCCCGATCAAGGATGGTGGCCCAGTGGTGTGTCAAGTACTGGTGGATGTGCTGAACTCCAGCTCACATTCACACACACACCGGCTTACCCTCCCCCATAGCAGTCAGCGATTCTGCAGACCATACCCACTCCTGGGCCTGCCACCACCTGTTGCCATTGAGGAGAGAAGGTGCTACACAAGAAAAATATTGCGGCCACCTCTGTTCCAGAGAAAATGGCACAAACTGTACCCCTTGGTGGCACTGATGACCAGAAGGTGTGCGGTTTGAACCTGCACTGGCACTGTCTCACCCATGCTCTGCAATGACGCTGGGTGGGAAAAGAAATAGGAAATAGAAAGAATAGACATAATGTCACTGAAAATAAAGAAAAAGTGTAAAATACACAAATACACACACTAATTTAATAAAGGCAAAATAGGGGTGGATGAGTGGGACAATGAGAAGGATTACAGAGATTAAGAATAGATTAAAAATTAGGCCCAGCACCATGCAGAGAGCAAGTATAACAATATGGCCACAAGCACATGCAACCACATGGTGCAGTTTGTGCTCGTTTTGTAGCTCAGAAGGCACTGCTCGCTAAAATCAGCGCAAATAGGTTGCCGAGCAGTACTCTGCCCACTCGTGGAGTGAGGCTGAGTTCTCACAGGATTTTCTAGTCATTCTGTGGAATTCTGTGAAGAGAACTCAAAGAGTTCTGTCCAGGCCTAGAAATAGGCTGCACTTGGGATCATCCCTACAGTATTCAAAAAGGTACTTGCCAGTGACCACAGGGTGGCTCAGGTTCCCCCCACAGAAGGAAGGTGACACAAAAGAAGTTGGAGGGAAAGGATTTAAATTCTCTTTCAGAGCAGAAAAGGGGACATTTTAATGGGTGGAACCCGATGGGAACTTTTACACACCACAGTGTTATGACTGTCTTCAGTTAAGACACAATAATGAGGGCTTTATATTGCATGATGGGAAGTTGAGTTGCAATGCTAATGGTGCTGTATATGGAGATGATTTTGTTACAGAATATTTCTGAGGGCTTGTTGAAAAGGTCATGTGAGGGGCTGATGTTTCTGACAGTTTCCAGATATTCTTAAAACTCAGTTTTGCATTAGCAACTTTTATTACTCAGTTGTGCCACTGCCTCTTCTGTGTACACAACCGTAGGCATCGTCACAATGTTTCCACCTTTATTAATTGGTTTGAATATGAAGTTCTCATCTTCTGTCAATGATTTAAGGGCATGCCATTTTTCCTGTATGAAATTTATATTTTTTCTGATATTTTTACATCTTAGATATCTGGTCCCTTATTGTCAGCTCCTGGTATTCATCTAAGGCATCAAATGGCGTATTAGTCATACATTTGGATTTCTCCTTCATATAGTTGGCATCACTCTCAAAATCCATTGCTTTCAAATTAGCTGGTATATCAATCCATTCTTCTCCTCTTTTTCAGAGCGTTCTTCCAAATTAGTAAGGGAAAACAACAATGAAATGACACTCATAGGTATATTAGTCATAGGAATCTTGGAAACCTCTACTTCTCCCACATTAGTACATTTTTTCTCTGACATTATGTGCACCTTTAACAATTTAAATTTGTGTGTGAATTTGAAGAAATCTATCCTCCTCTGTATGGAGTTAAAGCTAACTGAGGGACAATATGGCAATCCCAAAGTCAATATGGATTTTTCGGCGCCTCTGAGTTCTCTATCCATGAAGTTAAGTATAGTTTTCTCAATCTCCTTCATATTGAGTTAGTTTTTCTCCTACTTTTTTTCATTCCATCTTGAGCCAGTACTTTGCTTGTTTTGCCATTTTGCCCCTAGTCTGAATGAGGCATCTTTTTGGTTGACTTCTCCTTTTTCTAGATTTTTCTCATCTCTGTTTCAGAAGAAGAAATGTGTCCCAAAAAGGTGCCCCATATTGCACTTTTTTCAAATGTTTCAGGCTTCTGGTCAATTTTTTTAGATCACTTTTTCTTGCAGTGTCATACTTTTTACCAGATGTACAGACCTGTCCTAGTCTGTAATCCTCCCAGGCCCACATAATTTTTTTCTGCTTCATGTTCTTGATTTCCTCCTCTTGTTTATCTAGTTACCCATCATAGCGTCCTTGAACTGTTTTCATCTAGGATTACAAAAGCTTCTCAGTTTGTTTTAAGTTTTTTTTTATGTTTGCCCATGTGCATTTTATCAAAATTTCAGATTTTTTTTTAACAATGTTCTACATGTTCTGCCATTCTGCCATATGTGATATAAAAAATGGAAGGCCTCTTGGTACCCTCCCCTTGTCCAAGTAATTTTGTAGGGAGGTTGCCTTCCGACATTTATTTATCTCTTGGCGAAATCGTTTCTCCAATCTTTCTAATTGGTTTCTTATAGTTTCTATTTTTTATTGCTGTATCCTTTGCAGTTCCTTTTTTGCAAGTGGGGGTAATTTCCTTGAAAATAAACTGTGCCGCCTCCCTCCTTTTTGGGCATATTCCATCTCCATAATGTATCCTGTACTCGTGTCTTGCACCTTGCAGCTGTAGTTTTGCCCAGATAAAAAATCAGTATAATCTGTTACATGCCAAAGGCTGTGCGTGGCTCTGGGTTGGGTGGTTATAGGGGGTTAGTCGCAGGCCAGGTCCTATGGCCAACTCCTCCGCACACAGTTGAAGGCCATGGGGGGGAGGGTACTTGGATTAACCTAAAGTAATTAAAATTACTTTATGTTAAAAACAAAATACAAATTCACTGAAAAAAAACAAAAGTTACAGGAACATTATAGAAATGAAATAGAATTTAAAAAACCATAGAAATTCACTTAGAAAACCAAAGGCTACAGGGATGTTATTTTAGGTTCATAATTTACTCGCACAAAACCATAGACATTCAGCAGGTATAGTTATGGTTATCTCAAGGCACTATAAGTCTCGCCCTAAGGTACCTATGACTCATGCACTCACCATGCTCTGCTAATTACCCCACATATTACAGCACTCATTACATCTTTTATAACATCATTAAAAATATCAATGTAAAATTAGCACTCAAATTATTGATGAGAAAACTGTGCAGGGTGGGGACACTAGTTATGTTTGCCTCATAAGGGATGCAGTCACTAAAGACTTCAACTATGACCATGAAGCTATTACCAGCAGTGACTTTACAACAGTATTTCATGTTGCGCACACTTGGCGGATACCGCCTCAATCAGGGTGGATTTTCCCCTGTGGTAAAGTAAAGGTAAAATGTAAAAAATTTATTAAAAAATACAGCAATTACTAACATTTTTAAAATAAAAATGCAATTATTCTGAATATAATGAATTTGAGTACATACTTTTCTGAAGTTTAAATAAAAAAAATGCCACCTAAAGTGAACAAAATAGTTTTTATTTATGAATTAATAATTATTTGAGGTAATGTAT
This sequence comes from Pleurodeles waltl, assembly GCF_031143425.1. Classification (NCBI taxonomy): domain Eukaryota; kingdom Metazoa; phylum Chordata; class Amphibia; order Caudata; family Salamandridae; genus Pleurodeles; species Pleurodeles waltl. The sequence continues at coordinate 715,485,131 of NC_090443.1, forward strand.
ATAACTGATTAAACATACTTTCATGATTTAAATCAAATATTAAAATTAGACCATTTTATAATTTAAAATTTTTAGTACAGTTGTATTTATATTTTATAAATAGACTTTTTAACCTTATATAAAGTTAATTTATATTTTGTAAATGGTTTAAATCATTACATTTATTTTAACATTAGTTCCTCATTTTAAGTCCCTTCCTCCATTCTTTTCTATGGTAGGGTGTTGAAGTGGTTGGTCATGTGAGGTGCTGGGCTTATTCCAGATCTAAGCTGAAGTACATTTATGAGTGGTTTGGGTCCTTTGTGGCAGTAGTAACTATAGAAAAGCAGTTTGTGAATAGCAATGAGCTTGCAATTTTGTATAGTGGTGTGTGCTCGTCCCTAGTTCTCTGTCAATCTCTCCTTAACCCTTCTTTCTTCTTCCCCTAACCTCTAGTTAAGTTTTTCTCATTTTTTTAGCCACTCCCTTCTGTCTTTCCAATATTTATTCCTAAAACATATTCTTATATTTGTAGAGATCTCCACTGTTGGGGCAGATGTATAGACCTCTCCACTTAGGTAGGTGAATAGCACTTTGTAGTATGTTGGTGTATTATTACATATACTACAACATGCAGTTTGTGTACTGAAAAAAGTGCACATCACAGAAAATCAACTTCAACAGTTCACAAATTTGTTAAATACTCTGCCCCGCTGGGTACATATAAATACCATAGTCAATGATTCCTGTTATTAACATGCAATTTGTGCAAATTCCCCTCTAAGGCAATGCATGATGGTGGAAAGAGTTTAAAAGTCTCAAAGTGTATTTCCAATTAATATACTGTTTCATTCTAATGGGCATGTACAGAAAGTAATTGAAATATTACTACGATTTTACTCATATTTGTGATTCAAACAGGAAACAAGGTATATGATAAAAAATATTAATTGTGTGTTACTTAAACATATATAAAACCATTAAAATACTCTGAAACAAAAAGCAAAGAGTAAATAGGAAATTGGTGATGATTATAGATGTACAAACAATTCTGTCATGATGTTTATGATGTGCCGTGAATCCACTCTCCTCACAGTTTATAATCTATCTTTACAACTCAACTTATTTTCAACATGATGAACTAATAAAAAAGCAAATGTTATAAAATTTGTGTTAATCACTAAATCAAAATGTCTAGCAATAGGATATGTGGTATATTTTTTTTTTTTTAGCTTTAACTTGTACTTATAAACTTTTCTTCACTTGCAAATTAGTGCCATCTCTTAGAGTAAGGGCATTCCAAAATGCATATCACAAGATCCTAAATACAGGTGAAATATTTTCTAGTCCGGCTGTGAGAAAACACCTCTTTTGGTGTGGTAATCCCCATGTTTTTGTGACATTGTCACTGTGTTTTTTAACTCTACATGAAGGGTCACTTTTCACCATTCCTGTGTGCTTGTGCTCTGACACATAGAAACACTATAAAATTGTCTGATCTTAAGCTGGCACATTCAACTTTTCAGTAAGGCCATAGTACAGTGCAGGGAATACATCCATGGCATGAAAGTTAAATGACACCTTTGGAGTGAAGCATGTATTATACCTCCACCCAGGCTGTCCAGTAAAACATTGCTTCAGACCTACTTGTGTAACTTGACTGCTGTAGTTTTTTAATACTGCAGGCAGGCCTATTTAATACTTTTTGACATAAAGGAACACTACTTTTAAATATTAAGTAAATCATCCCTTAGTAGGCCTTGCAGTCCACAAGGGTGGGTGCTTAAAAGTTGAAATTATTTTTGGATGAGCCTACAGTGCCAAGCGCACAAAAGCTTTTTTCAAAGTACAAGGTTGTAGATCTTTCTATGAAAAAACTAAAGTACAATTAAAATGCTATTTTAGTAACTTTGGATTAGAACAAGTGGATAATTATTATTAGCGACCCTACAGTTGCCTTTGCTGTCAGTAGTTTGCTTTTGATGAAGTGTGCAACCTGCTTCTAGAACTGAGACAATAGTTTGGGCAGTTTGGCAGGAAGACCTGTGTGTGAGCAGTGTGACTCATGCTATTTCAGAAAGGGCAGTTGAGAGGGTTTCAGAACTTTATTACTTGAAAAAGACCAGGGTGAAAGCAGCTCATTTATAACTAAGAGTAATTTAGGACCTGGGGAGTAGCAACATTTTGATACCAGGACACACAGTAGCAAGACCGCCTCCATCCCAGTGGGAAGAGAACTTCCATTCACCATCAATGAACATTGGAGTTATTCACCGTCAATGACACATTGGAATTCAAGATCTTTTTCCAAGACAACCTGTTATATATCGGGATATACCATCAATTGAAGCTGAACTCTGATAAAACAGAGATAGTGGTGACTACAAACAAAATACAGCAATTACATCCATCCTTTGGCAGTCTGAATGGGAACTGCTCCCACACTAAAGAAACCGGAGAATTCAAAAAATCAGGAGGCTATCATTCAAATTATTATTGCATTGGTATTGTTATGCATAGATCACGCTGATGCACCCGATCCTTCCTTTCAGTCTAAGTGACAGATTGCGACTGGTGCAAAATCACATTACACCTTTGATTGGCAAGCTTCACTGGCTTCCAGTGGGTAAGAGGACTATCTTTAAAACAATGTGCCTGACTTTTAAGTCCTTAAATGGCAACAGCACTGCTTTCATTTCTACAAGAATACAGTGTTACACTCCTAATCAACTTCTCTGATCAGCCAAGTTGCACCTATCTATGGTACCCAAATATAGAAGGAAGAGGCTGTGAGGCACTAGGTTGTCAGGGACTGACCCCCACAGTTGGAAATCCCTCCCATTACATCTGCGGTCTAACATCAATTATTTGGGTTTCAGAAAGCAGTTAAAAAGGTAGCTATTCAGACAAGCATATGGCTAATTCCTAGTAGTATAGTGGCCCTGTTGTCCTTGTACATAGCACCTACAGACCTTTTTTTGCAGTATGTGCTCTTAATAAGTACTCATAACCTAACCACATAACAGAACTCTTTCCAGAAGTAGTTTTATGTGGTTGAGAATCCGGAGAGGTTAAAGTATTCATTTCTAAGAGGACTTTATTGGATACAGCTTCCAGGGTTGCCCATCAGTGGTTTTTGAATGCTGGAAAACAGACTAAGGGCCAGGTATACTAAATTGTTGGTCACAAAAGCAGTTGCAATTAGCACCAGTTTTTTTGTGGCTTATTTTGTGAACTAACCTATGCACTGAACCTATGTGCAAATTGGGCAAATTCATAGAGATGGCGGCCTCCAAAGGTCAGCAGATCACTGTGTCTGTTATTGGTAATTTGTAAGAAAAGGTTTTCTTCTTTTAAAAGGTTCTCTACATGTTGGCAGTAGTCCCCAGTCTTCTGCCCCAGAAACCTTGTCCACAGTTCTCAAGGAGACCTCTTCTCTTGTGCAAGTAGTTTACCACCCAACCTTGTCAGTAACTTTTCAATGGTGTGTAACCATAAATCAGTTGGCAAACCTTTGATACATATGTTACAGAATCAGAGTAATTGTGATTACAAACTAAGGGGGTCATTCTGACCCTGGTGGCCGCCAAGGCCACCGACCACGGGAGCACCGCCAACAGGCTGGCGGTGCTCCCACGAGCATTCTGACCGCGGCGGTTCAGCCGCGGTCAGAAGCGGAAAGTTGGCGGTCTCCCGCCGACTTCCCGCTGCTCGTGGGAATCCTCCATGGCGGAGGAGCGCGCTCCGCCGCCATGGGGATTCTGACACCCCCTACCGCCATCCTGTTCCTGGCGGGTCTCCCGCCAGGAACAGGATGGCGGTAGGGGGTGCCGCAGGGCCCCTGGGGGCCCCTGCAGTGCCCATGCCAATGGCATGGGCACTGCAGGGGCCCCCGTAAGAGGGCCCCACTGTGTATTTCAGTGTCTGCAATGCAGACACTGAAATACGCGACGGGTGCAAACTGCACCCGTCGCACCCCTGCAACTATGCCGGCTCAATTCTGAGCCGCCGTCCTTGTTGCAGGGGCATTTCCTCTGGGCCGGCGGGCGCTCTTTTGCAGAGCGCCCGCCGGCCCAGAGGAAATGTCTGAATGGCCGCCGCGGTCTTTTGACCGCGGTGCGGTCATTTGGCGGCGGTACCTTGGCGGACGGCCTCCGCCGTCCGCCAAGGTCATAATCACCCCCTAAGTTAGTAAGTTTGGCCCAAAGATCAATCATAGAAATCGTGGGCAGGCATTGGTGTGAACAATATCCTTCCAATACGAGAACTTTGAGGAGAGTGAAATTTGAATGTTAGTACTCAGAGTTTTCCTGCCAAATCCAACAGTTTCAGCAGACCTTGTCCAGTGGGTATCTAAATTCTGGAGGATTTAATCAGATACAGCATTCAACTTTGGCCACTGAAGGATTTTGATTTGCAGGAAAAAAGCAAAGTCATGAAGTAGCTTCTTTGTCCAGGCACTTGCATTAACCTAATCCAGCCTCAGGTGCATCACAATGGGTCCACAATTGTGGCTGGGTCCCAGTTGAGGCACCCACAGATGCTATGCTATTTCTTGTTTTTTTAATCTAAAAGGTTTAAAAACATATGTCTCTGGTTTTGCTAATTTAAATTTGTTTGTGTTATTTTTCTTATTTAGTTTTCCTAGATTTTAGAAATTAGCTGTGGGACATCTATTATGTTGTATTTTTACTTTTTAATTGTTTTGGTATTGCTAAATACTTTACACCCTTTCCCTAAGTTAAGCCTGTCTGCTTTCTGCCATCACTACCAGGGGTTGAGCTTAAGTTTCAATTATTGAAACTTTGCCTTTAATCTGACCGGTTTGTGGACATATTCCTTGAAGTGAACTCACACCCACCACAAATAATAATCCACTTGCTTAACCCTGCTTAAGTTCTAAGGAGGGGACATCCAAACCACCAACCTCAAAATGATTTTTGAATGACATGTCTAGCACAACGTTAGAAACCATGTCATTGTTGTAACCAATTATTATCTAAAAAGCTGCTGAAATAGCTTTGTAATAATGAATCTTTAAAGGATTTCAATTATCTAAAAGGTGATAAAGGGGCAATCTGAACCACATCTTTTATCGTATCAGTCTTAGGTGAATACCAATGTTTTTTTCAAAATCTGTATAATACATGATACTTGTATACTAACATCAGCAATGAATCTAATCACATCTTCCCTTTGATTGATTTTATGGATGTGCTGACGAACAATAGTTTATCATCAATTTTTTGTTCAACCTTCTTTATTGCTTATTTTTCTACCGTTTTTTCCAGAAAAAATGTGTGCACTTTGCTGCCTTTTCTGTCATGTAAGTTACAGTAGTGCTACAATTTAGTTGAGCTCTGAGTAGCAAGGGAATGTCCAGTCTAGTAGGGAATATTCCATTAGGAAGTTACTGAATGGTGGCTATGTGCATTCAAAATGCTATTCCCATCTGTGGGATTGTAGTAAAGATAATTTTGAAATTGTCAATTGTTATTCCAGATAATACAGCCTTTTTTGTTTGGGAGTAATGTAAGTTGTCATTCTGTCCGTTAATGAGGACACTAGCATACCAGAAAACAATATGCAGATTACATTTGGTCAAATCTTGTCACCATTGAACTTGCTCCTGCCATCAGCCTATAAAATGATTTGCATAGCTAAGGGCGGAGCTGGTACCCATAGAAGATCCTGTCTGCCTGTAGATTTTGACCAGCAAAATATAAAAGGTTGATAGTGACAATTCAAGCATTTGAAGCAGCATATTTGTGTGTTTAAATATCTGCAATGGCCTAACTGCCCAAAAACCCCTGCAACTTTTATTCTACCTTCTTGCCTCATCCTTTTGTGCACTGTGTAACATCTAATATGATCCTTAAATATTCTGAGTTCTATTCTATGCCAAAGTTTTTCATAATAAAGTCTTTGATATCCTTAAAATATGAGGGAAGATTCGGGGCTAGAGGCAAATGAAAATAGCCAATATATAGAAGCATTTTCTATGAGGCCTCCTTGGGCTGCGATGATAGGTCTCCCAACAGGAATGGCAATGTCTTTTTGAACCATAACAGTTCCAGACAGGGTGTCATGAGTTGTCTCTTTTAAAAAATAAAGACTTCTCAAATTGAAGTAAACCCTTATCTCTTCTGTTGAAAAGTAAATCATAGTATGTCTGGGGCACACCAGTATAAACAATTTCAAATCATTGAGCTGAGGGTCTGCTTCTAACACATATATGTCTTGTGATCAGTGTACTATATTGCCACTCTTATTGATGAATAAGGGCCTGATTTAGAGATTGGTGAATTACTTGCTCCATCATAACCATGATGGATATCCTATCTGCTTTACTATAAGTGTGTGATATTCTATGGCACTTGTATAGGGTGCACAGGACATCCATCACATCTGTGACAGAGTAACCCAACAACAAACTACAAATCTGACCCTATATCTTTTAGATTTATTTATTGTAAGGGATTGTCTTTATTCCCTGGACAGATTGGTGGAAACGTTTTTTGGTGTCTTTCATCTCAAAACTTTAATCCCTTCCACAATTACCTTATAAAATGCATTTACACACAAAAATGATATGGAAGATAAAAAGTGTGATTTAGGTTTAAAACTACTTCCACTGCTAGGGGTATTTAGTATACCATTATGAGAAAATGCACCTTTTTATGTAGTAACCCCACAATCGTTTGTGGCCTGATGGTGAGGGCTTTTGAACTCAGAGCACTGGAGTACTCTTGTCAAATCTCCATTGTATGAACTCTAATCCCTAAAGCATTGTAAAATCAGCTTCTCTCCAAATGGCACGTTTAACTTTTGAAGGCCATAGATTATTTATAACAAAGTATGCCAATGGAATTGAAAGTTAAATGTCACCTGTGGACTGCAGCACCTGTTGTGCCATTTACTACACTGACATGTATACCCTGACTCCTACAACTTTTAAAACTACTCGCATGCTCCCCAACTGATGCCCCATTTTCTTACACTCATACGCGGAAAGAACTGAATGTAAGTTTTCCTCAGTTGTTAGAGTAGCATGGGAACACAATGATGCAAGGAATTATAGTATATCTATGTTACTAGTCAATTAATGTATCAAACAATTCTTAAATGTCTTCAAACAACTGATTTTTCTTTTTCTCAGTGTTGGAATTACGTTTTTAAATTTAACATATGTAAACTCAAAACATCTATTCTTCTCTTTGCATAATTGAAGGAGCTTTCATATTTGCTTTTCAGTTAATGTTAAGAAATTATTAGACATATAAATTACAATTTTTTTTTGGTTTCACACATCGTCAGTAATCTGTCACCTACTATCAGGAGTGAGAATCTCTGCTCACTGGAATTTGTCTCTGGCCACATTCAGTTTCTGGTGGTTTAATTTTTTATCTGTTAGCCTTCATTTTCTAAGTTCAACTCTGGGGCAACTTCATTGCCATCTTGTCAATTCTGAACAGATGAAGCTCCTCTAAAAAACTTGCCTTCTTACTTTGATCGGAAATAGATACTATATCAAGATTATGAGAAACAAAGTCAGAACCAATATTCAAGCTACCTTTTTTTTGTTCCATATTAATGGTATCACAGCAATCAGAGGAGGGGTTCATGGAACATCACGTCTCACCTGTAAAAGAGCAAGATTAGGACGCTCGAAGGGCGGCTTGCCAATTTATACCTCTGTAGCAAGCATTAGTGAAGCCAGAAGAGAACTCAGTAGAAGACATCAAGATGAAAGCAGGTAGAGCAACAATGCAATGCCAATGAGAAGACTAAGATTAGTGATTGCAATAGTTACCTGTACCCCAAAGGCTGAGTAAAGGGTTCCTTGCTTTTGATCAGTGAAATTAAATAGCTGATGGGCGAAGAACAAGACGCCACCTTTATCCTCTTGAGGGACATAAATCTGCATCTGTTGGGTACAATGGATGACAAATTCGTAGCGGTCCTGTCTTCACAATGGGAAATCCCACAACAAGGGAAGAACACAAAGGGCAAACTAACCAAAACAAGCAATCAACTGTTCAAGAAACTGGAGTCTCTTGGCCTCTGTGCCCAGGGCACTTTTTCGAAAGACAACCTACCTGCAGCAGCGTTTCTATTCCTCAAGGGCCTCTTCAACTCTAGATTACACTTTCACCAGCCTAGCATTGTTCCATAAAGTTTTCGTATCAATTGCAGAGGCGGAATCTAGAGACCATCTCCCACAGGTGTTTATAATTAACAGAAGGCCAGTAACTCTCCATATCTCGTCTGAAGTTCAACACTCCGCATACGCATTAACAATAAAAGAATCAAATATAGCATCTTGTGCATAGACATCCTCCTGGCCTCTGCCAAGAACATTCTACAAGGGCAGCAAGCTGAGAACTCAAAGCCGTCAGCTGCCTGGGAGACTTTCACCAAATCACTGGGAGAAACATTTACCACAACAATGAAAGCGCCCCCACTTCACTCTCTTGTAACAAAGGCAAGTAAAATTACACAAGAGTCTCATAAACTAAACTATCAGGAAATTACACTGGTACCCAAGCAATGTTGATCTGCAACAAGAACTCAGGACACCGTTTTAGTAACAAGACACCTAATTCAGAAGCACATCAGTAAGGGGAGACACGAGGGGGGCCTGGGCCCCAATGGGATATCTCAAGCAGGATGTCAGATACTGGTCAAAGAAGCTGGAGACGATATTCCAGCAGATTGTGAAGACGCCGTTATTCCAGAATCATGGAGAGGGTCCATCATCTCCCCGATCCACAAGCATGGCAATAAGATCAGTGCAAAAAATTACCAGTTTGTGGCACTGATCGACAGTGAAGCCAAACATTTTGCTGGTAAGGTTTTGGAGGAGTTAGCGGCCTGTGCTTTGGCCAATAACATCATCCCAATAAATCAGACCATCTTTAGTAAGAATGTGGGGACTATAACCAACAAAATCGCCCTATCCCTGCTGATAGATAGAGCTGAAGGGGCTAAGTATCTCCTCCACCTCTGCTTCATTGATTTTTCGGTCACTTGCAACCACATTGATTGCTGCATGTTATGGATGAAATTGGTTATATACTACACAGGGTAACCCAATTGCAATCCAATGGACCTGGATCTAATTATAGTACAAAACAACATTGACCAAAAAGTGCAAAAAATTACCAGTTTGTGGCACTGATCGACAGTGAAGCCAAACATTTTGCTGGTAAGGTTTTGGAGGAGTTAGCGGCCTGTGCTTTGGCCAATAACATCATCCCAATAAATCAGACCATCTTTAGTAAGAATGTGGGGACTATAACCAACAAAATCGCCCTATCCCTGCTGATAGATAGAGCTGAAGGGGCTAAGTATCTCCTCCACCTCTGCTTCATTGATTTTTCGGTCACTTGCAACCACATTGATTGCTGCATGTTATGGATGAAATTGTTTATATACTACACAAGGTAACCCAATTGCAATCCAATGGACCTGGATCTAATTATAGTACAAAACAACATTGACCAATCGGAAAAGCCCCTAAATGTCAATTCCTCAACACAGCATAAATACACAGAACACAGTTACAAAAAAAATCACAATAAATCTTCATTAATCCATAAAACATTATTTAATCATTCATTAAATTACAATTCCTACCATATCAACAAAAGAAGGACAGAATAAAGTGCAAAAATAGAAAAGTGCTCGTGATATTAAAAGCTGAAACCAAATCACCACACATCCAATAACACATTAAATTTAAAAAGCCTGTTGGTTGACCATTCCTCCAAATTGATTCAACGTTTTTTATATAGGGGTTCAAATCCCCACTTTAGTCCTCCACACAATTCAAAACCAATCCAGGCTACAACATTATCGTTGACGTTTCGACCCCACAAGAGTTATAGGGCCAATTCCGGTCTCCAACCAGGGTCTTCTTCAGGACTTATAGGTAGGCAACGTCTAGAATCAGTACCTCCGTCCGCACCAATCTTTATTTAATACATCCTCGAACCTCTTCACATCATCATGTGCATACATCTATTCACCCGGTTCTCTTCCTCAACTTGTTTAAGGTGAAAATTCCTTCTGCCTCCTTATTAATTCAATCCTGGGGGAAATTGGTGGCACGGAAACTTCCACAAAATATTTTGAGGCTCCTTATCACACTACATATAGACACCTGGGTGTAATTTAAACTGGGGTCGGGATGCATCTCTCAGAACATATACCAACTTCCAAAGACTTGAAGCAGGGCTGTGTCCTCGCACCTATGCTAATCAACCTTTTTCTTACTGACTTAATGGAAAATTTGGATCACTGCAGCTCTCATGCCCCGAAGCTGGGCAGCCTAGCTAACACAAATCTTCTCTATGCAGACGACCTAGTGCTAATACGCCAGACTACAGTGAGGCTGCAGCATCTTCTTAATGCCACCCACATTTGTTCAACCACAAATGGCTTTAAAATCAGTTTGATAAAACAAAAGCAATGTCAGTAAATAGTCAGGAAAAGGAGAATCCTAAGCTGGTATATTTAAGGCCAGCCTCTTGAGACAGTGTATATATTTTATCATTATTGACAACAAAGGAACTTTCTAAACACAGCGCGATGCCCTGAAGAGAAAGGTCACTGCTCTTGCACTGTCTTTAAAGAGTCTAAAAAGGAAAGAGTCTGGCCCTAATATAGCCACACTACTATGAGTAATTCAGGCAAAACTGATCCTGTTACTAGCTTATGGCAGCGAGGGTCTATGAGGAAGGGAATGCTTGAGGGAGTTGTCTCCAGGGCCTACAGGATGATCTTTTGCCTCCCCAAATATACCTCTCCTGCCCAGTTATGGCTGGAGTTTGGCCTTCAAAAGACAAGTGTGTACATCAATTGTTGGTTTGAAATGAAGACCACCTGCTCAAATTCATGAAATTTATGAGTGGAATTGGCAAACAGAAGCGCTCTCCTGTTTAAACTTACCTCAACAACTCCTTAACACAACTTGGCTTACACAGCCTTTGTGCAACATTAGCAACATACATCAGCTTTAAAAAGGCAGTACATAAAACCATCAAACATGTGTCGTTCTTGAAGGACAAGGCAGCAGTTGCCAATAGAGCCCATGGCTAGGTCGTGTTGCAAGGCTATCATAAAGATGAACCACAACCTTACCTTTACCTAGGCTTCTCCAACCTAGCAAAGGAAAAAAATTTGAGACATTGTTTGGGCGTTTTACCTTCACTTTTACATCTAGCTCCATGGGAATGCAAACTGTCTGTAATAGACTGTCTACTGTGTGGGAACGGCAAAGAAGATCTAGTCCACCTAATATGCGTTTGTGAGAAACTAATAGCAGAGAGAACAGCAATGTTACTGCCAATCTTCAATCAAAGAGGAATCTGAACCTGCAGAAAGGAGGTTTCATCTTGTTTCACGGCCACAGACACTCACCTAAACCGCCGTTACGTGAGATATCAAGGTCAAAAAGAAACAGACGGCACTGCAAGTCAGCGACCGACAAGGGCTCGTAAAAAATTGTTGCTCACCTGGTCATCTAGTGGGTAACAGGGAGCACTTGAACACCTCCCTCTGATCAATAATTAAGCATAAGCCCTGTCCCCGCTTGCTTTGGCTCCAAGTACCCCTTACAAGCCCATCCTTAGGTTATTCTGGCATGCCACTTCTCACAGCTGTTTGCACCCGCCACTTTGACCATCTACACTGACCAGACATAGGTAACAGTGTTTGCTTATGGATTAAGGGCCAGATGTACAAAACTTTTTGCATGGCGCAAACAGCAAATTTCGCTGTTTCCGACATGCAAAAAGCACATCGCGATGCTCATTCCCATTTTGCGAGTCGGTAACCTGGTTACCGACTCGCAAAATGGGAATGCAAGTCGCAAATAGGAAGGGGTGTTCCCCTTCCTATTTGCGATTCGCATCGCGGTGCAGAATTGCTTTGTGACCGCGGTTGCAAAGCAATTAGCAGTTAACCCATTGGCAAAAGGGAAGGGGTCCCCATGGGACCACTTCCACTTTGTGAATGGCCCTGAAAACATTTTTTCAGAGCAGGCAGTGGTCTTATGGACCACTGCCTGCTCTGAAAAAATGAAACAAAAACGTTTAATTTTTTCGTTTGCATTGCAACTCATTTTCCAAAAATAAAAAACTGCTCTATTTAAAAGCAGTCACAGACATGGTGGTCTGCTGTCTCCAGCAGGCCACCATCCCTGTGAGTGCTGTGAATCGCAAGGGGGTCGCAAATTGTGACCCACCTCATTAATATTAATGAGGTGGGTCTTTGCGACCCCCTTGTGATTCGCAGATGGTGTCAGGGACACCATCCTGCATCCGGGTTTGCGACTCACAATTTGCGAGACGCAAACTCGGAATTTCGTACATCTGGCCCTATGCTCTCAGCAGCCTGTGGAAGGGGGAAGTTCTTGTAACAAAGTAATTGTGGCCTGGGTTTTCACACAGTAGTCTTGCATACTTAGCTACGGGGTGTTTTGCATGAAACACCGACTCATAGCCTACTGCATTTTCCACTCTGAGCTGATTGCTCACGTAGGGTGACATATAGCTTTTAAACGCAGTTTTTAAGATTATTTATTTATATTGATTATTGGTTTTAACTAATGAGTAAATCTATTTGTGTGAAATGTTCACCTGTCAAACAATTGAAAGGTTCAGAATTTGGCCCTAGAGACATTATTAGCTCCTTAGTACTTGTGGTGCCGTTTATCAAGAACAGCAATGCTGTACAATAGTGTCTGCTTGTGATGAATGAATTACATTCCTCACCTTGTTAAGGCTGTTGCCTATAATGCAAGGTTAGATTTTCTATTCCCACGTCAAACTTAATCACATTGGGAAAAGCTTTGGACATTGGTACATTGGGAGGTGTCCTATATAGGTACTCGCAAGGTACTCAGAGAAGAGAATGTTGGACTTTGAGGCATGCGATTTATCATGTTCATTTTTATATACCAAAGATATATGTCCCACTCGGAAAAACCAGTACACAAATCAAAATTGTCAACAAACAAGAGACTCTGTTGCATATATTCTGTACATGTTCAGCTTTTGGGACTAAAGATTAGGCAATTGTCGACTGAGAAAGCATCCCCAGTGGAGCAGTAGAGAGCTTCAATGCTAGGTCTGAAGGGCAACGGGTGAAACCAGGAATGGGTCCTAATTTAAGTTGCATTAAGGGGTGGAGGGGCTACACGTTTTACATGAGAATAGGTATTTCACCCACAGTGTAAGCACTTTAACAAAGGGGAATGGACGTTGGTGGGACAAGGTGTATATTACCGGCAGTCATTTAGTTTGTGGCAAAGGACATGTAAGAACAAGGATCCTTGGTGGTCTAAATATAAGGAACTGTGTACTATGTTTATATTTAATTGACCTCAGTATTTTTATTATTTTCATGGCAATGCAATGGTATAATTAACTATGCAAATAAAATACAATTTGAATTTTGCAAAAGAAAATCATGTGCACTCCAAACAGCCATTTTGTTGAAAGTATTGGAATATGCAGAAGTTATATAGCATATTAAAACAGTGGATTGTTGAGAGCTCCATTTAAGACTATGGAATAACTCCAGGGTTATAACAGCTGGTATAAGTCTGGAGCGCCAACATTCTAATATTTGTTTATCTGTTTCTCCCTTTTTAATTTAGAATATTCTACTGTTAGTGGGTGGAATGTTCTAATAGCCTTATGGCCCTTCTGCCTCAAGCTATACCAGTTGTTAAAGGACTGCAGCTCGAGACTATAAAATTGGTTTAGGGTCTTTTACAACTGGTATAGCCCTCCGCAGTGGGCAATACGGCTATATTAAATTACATATTTGCCCACAAAAGCAAACATTACATTAAAAAAAAAAAAAAAAAAAAACATTATTACATGTTTATTGATATAAAACGTAGTTTTAAAACAAAATCATAATGACAGTACCAATTTAAATATTATCACAATCAAAAATATACTGTTAAGTCAATAAATATATATCTATAAAAACACAGAACTGTAAATAAAATAAAACAGAAATGTATTTTAAATAATTAAAAAATATGTATTCAAATATTTTTCAAATTATGATGAATACAACAAAATATAAGTAAACATACATTTTCAAAGTGTAAAAATATCAAACACATAAACTATAAAAATATGTTTCAAACATAACTTTAAAAAATATTTTAAACAATTTCCAAGCTGTTTTAAAACTCTTCCCACTCAATTCCCATAAAAGACCTACAACCTGTTTCTAAAATATAAAATAACAAAGTAACATAAATAAATATATATTCAAAATTAGAAATTCAATAATAATGTATTTAAATATGAACAATAAACTTTGCACAAACGATGTGAGACACAATATTTAAAAACTCAATATAAAATATGATATTTAAAAAGACAATGGGCCTGATTATGAGTCTGGTAGACTCAAGACTGCCAGACTCACGGTCGGACCTCCACAGCTGTGGTGGTCTGACCACCACATTATGACCCAACCACCATGTCCTCCAGGATCTCTGATCCAGACGGGATGATGGCGCTCTTTGTTGTGATCAGCCAGGGTGGTGCTGAAGTCAGCACCTCCCTGCTGATTACAATCTTGTTCTCCGCCAGCCTTTTTATGGTGGTCTGATGGACATGAAAATGCTGGCGGAGGACACGTGCAGTGTGGCTACAGGTGCCTCTGAACTGCATGGGCAGGGGTCCCCTGCCCAGCACCCTTCAAATGAGCAGTCTCTGCTGTGCACACAGTGCACATTTCAAGGGTGCTGGTGCATTTCTGCCAGCTCAATTATGATCCAGGAACAATGCTACCAGATCTTTTCCACTGGGCTGAAGGTTCCCGCCTGTCAGCCCAGTGCAAAATTTGTAATGGGGCCGGTGTGGAGACCGCCAGCATCGTGGCGATCTCCTCGTCTGGAGTTTGGTGGTCGGATGTTTTTCGACTGCCAAACTCGTAATGACCCTCAATATTCTTACCTGCACTATAACATACCATAATATTTTTGACTTTCCAATTTTATGGCAACAATATACTGACAATATGTTTTACACAATAATAAGATAGAACATTGAAATTACTGCATCCACCTCATTAGACAGGCACATTCTTTTGATCCTCCCCTTGATTCAAACATATATTTATGCCATTGTAGTGCATTGGGGAATGGACACATTAATGAGGTATATGTATACATTATTGTGCACTTACCAATGTACTCTTGGGTGGCTTCACAGTCCACTCCTCTCATTTCCATAATTCCTAACTTGCTGAGCATCCCAAGCCATTTCTTCTCATACAGCTCAAGGCATCTGTGGGCTTGTTCTCCCACATGTGACTCACAACAATATCCTTCACCTTCCTTTGAGATTGTTGGGCTGGTTCTTTACACCTTCCACATGCTATGAACATCACAACACAGAGTTCACTTTCTCAACGATATTCTTCCAGAGCCTTGGGCCACAGTTTACTTCCCCAGTGATACTCTTCCAGACCCTCTGCCAGTTTTGGCTGAGGTATTGACCAACCAGTAAACCAACAAACAATCATGGCCCGTAGTGACCTCCTCTGCTAATGTTCCTAATTCAGCATTATAGAACATTAATTTATTTTGCATGCCTGCATCCATTGTATCCCTCTGACTAGTTTATCAGTCATAATGGATTTTGGTGTAGGAGAATGACAATTAATTATGCAACATATCATGGTTTGTTTGGTGTTGTCCTGTGAATTACACTGTTAACTCCCTGCCTGTTTGGTAACTAGTGGGTAGAAAGAATGATGCTTGTGTTGGGAAATGTTCTTCCTTGGGTGAGCAGCGGTGTTTTTTGACTCCTACACCAGTGTGTTATACTACTGGGGCTCCATGTAGTGTAAACACCAACTTTTCCATACATACACATTTTATGCTGCTTGCGGTAAATATCACATGATAACGTTTTACATTTGGTCAGAATTGAGCGAGCAATGTTTACCTTTTACACATTTATTTCATTTGATATGTACAACAAGCAACAAATTTCTGATTCTATTGGGCTAGAAAAAAAGCTGACTCAAGAGTATTTTGTAGCCCACTTTACCAATTTATTGATGTAGCATGGCTAATCTGTTTTATTTGTAATATTTTATTGGTAAAACAAATGTTTTCTTTGAATGATTATAAGAAAGTGAATTATTAATTGGGGTGAATGGGAGTCCACCACAAGATATAAGGCCACAACCTTGTAAAGGGCCTCCTTTTAAAGCCCCTTGCACCACTGTTTTGTCATTGTTTTGATGCAGCATCAGTAGTAAAAGTGCTCTGCACTGCTCCATATTTACAAACTGATACATTGGGTGCAATGCATCAGTTTTAAAAGCCCTGCGTCACATTATACCTGCACTAGGCATTCCTTTACAATGTTTCACCACATCACTGTACGACTTCACTGCATCAAAATGTTATGTCTACTCAGACCAGGCATAAAATTGGCGCAGTGCTTTTTACAGTGGACTCACCTCTGTGTTCGGATGCACTGCTTGAGTTGCGTTAGTTTTCCGACGCAAATCCAGCAATGCATCACTTAAGCGCAAACAGATGCATTAGAAATTTTTACTCATCTTTGAAAAAGTGCGCCATGGAGCTCTGTATTGTAAATACAGCGCATTCATGATGCTGTTGGGGGATGTACTGTAGGTGAAAGAAATCAGACACACTGATAGCGAAGTGTCCATTTCATGTAAATGAGGCCCATAGTTTCAATAATTTAAATCTGAGCTCAACTTCCTGAAAACTACGGTACAAAGCAGATAGACTTACTTTAGGAAAATTTGTTAAGCATCTAGCAGTAACACTTTACTGTAATGAGTAAAATAATACCAAAAGAAAAAAATTCTGATGAGGGGAAATGATGAAATACAATTTCAAAGATCTAGAGGAAAAAGCACCAGGAAAAAGTAAAGCTCCAATCAGTAGTTACTTTTCATGGTTGACCGGGAACTAGGCACAATTTTAGCATGTGCAAGATACACAGATCAGTTTCATCCCAGCCAAAGAATTTAGCTTCTGAACTAAGGCCTCATTATGATTTTGGTGGTCCCACCAGGGCTGACCGGCAAGAACATTGTAATAAACGTTCCTGCCGGGCTGATCAATGGGAACAGTGTTAGGATCCATTGAGGGAGTCAAGGCCAAATATCCTAACCCTCAAGCACAATCAGAATGTGCATGGTCTGCAAAGCAGACAGTGCTCATTCCTACAGTGCTGGGCAGGAGGGGCCCCTACACTGCCCCCGACATGGTTGGGGGCAGTGCACAGGCTCCTCTCTGGCCCCCAGCACTTCTTTTCTGGCAGGATCCCCACCATGAAAAGGCTGGCAGAAAGAGCCAGGCAGCGCTGCCATGGCTGCTTGCAAGCCCGACCACGTCATGCCATCAGGACCAAGTTCCCGGCAGGGACAGTGGTCCTTTTGCGGTGCAACCGCCAAAGTCATAATTTGGTGGTTGGACCTTCAAAGCTGTGGCAGTCTGGCCACCACTGCAAGCCTGCCAAACTCGTAATGAGGCCATTAGACTCGGAAATGGAAATCTAGGTCATCCAGTGGTTCAAGGTTGCAGGATGTATTTACCAAAGTCCTCTCAAAGATGCATAGATGCTGGTTGAGGTCCAGCTAAAGCCATTGATATTGGTGAAGCTCGGTAAAGGTCCAAGAAGGAGAAATTCTGCAGTTTCACTGCTGATAAGTCTTTGCTTCAGGCTAATACTTTTTATGGCTTAGCCAGATCAAGATTTCTAATTTTGGACTTGCTCTTTGTATCAAATTCAAAATCTTCCAGTGGGCAAACTCATGGGGCAAGGCTGAAGTTGTTTCAAAATTTGCCACCTTTGCCACAGAGTCCAGTTAATTATCTGGAGTTCTTGGAAGTTCAAAAATATTCCAAAACACAACTTTGAGAGTTGCTGAAGCTGCTCCTTTGGTCAATTTTGGGGTTCCAGGGCTTTAGGGACAGAGCTTAGGGCCTCATTATGAGTTTGGCGGCTGTCCTGCCAGTCCACCATGTTGGCAGTCCTAAAAAGACCTTCATGTTTGAGGTCTTTCAGAACACCCTATTCCAAGTTATATAGGCAGGACTGCCAGTTGCCAACCAAGAAAGTCAGACTGGCAGTGGCGTGGAGGGCTGGAAATAGGCGGTCCAACCTGCAGCTCCAATAGCACCGTGACCAACCACTCACCGTATTATAAACACACAGTTTCATGGCGGACCCCCAGGGTGGTCAGTCAATGGCGGTCTGAACCATGGATGTCCCTGCTCATCAAAGTTGTACACAACTGCACATTGGATGAATTTGAAAACAACACACCTGACATACATTGCCATACTGGTAAAACCTGCCAAGGACACTATAAAACACATCCCTTCACACACCACAATCCTTTGCATCTCCAATGCAAAACACTAAAGCCGGATTGACCTTTGTACACAGAACAGATAGTAGGTACCACTTTTTTCTCACCATCTTTTTTTCACACCCAGCACACACTTTTGTCCAGTCACACCATTTTGAACTTCCACTGTTAGGTAAGCCACTGTCACACATTTTTTTCCCACCATGTCACGTTAAAAAAATCCCTGTTTTTCTGAGGATGAGTTAAGAGTCATAGTGGATGAAATTATAAGAGTAGAGCCACAATTGTTTGGAACACAAGTACAGCATACTCAATGCTGTAGATAACATACTCTGCACAAAGGAGGACATCAATAAGAGGTGGAATGACCTGAGGAGCAAGGTCTCCAGACACCAGCTGCAGACCACAAAGTCTGCTGGTGGCCCTCCCAGCAGTGCCCCATTATATCTCGTTCTGGAAGGAGAAGGTCTACCTGGGGAGTGAAGTCTGGTAACTCACAACACAAAAAATGTCACAGAAAGTCAATGTCATGCACGTGCACAGCTCACCTTTTGCCACTGTTACTGTCTCTCCACTCACCAGCCTAGTGATCACCTGTCAAAAGACCTCTATTTGGCAAGCCACATTTGAAGTGTACTCATTTGGGGAGAAGACATTTCTACAGTGTGTGTAGTATAGGGACTGACATGACTTAAACTCCCAGCAGGCACTATTCTACAACTACAAACACAAGACCAGTGGTCACTTGTGCACATACACAAATCACAAATGAACTTCACTCACCCAGAAGGATAGCATTTGTCTAGTAGAAAGAGTGACCTGACACACAACTCCCAGGAGGCACTATTCTTGTAACTACACTAGCACAGTAGTCACATGCTACAATGCATATGTTTGTAAACTCTCAATTGAAGTGGACTTACCTGGGGGGAGAACATTTGTCAAGTGTGTATACTAGAGAGATTGACATGACTGCAATTCACCGGAGACACAAGTTCAATTTCACGTTCTCAGTGCCACTCTATGAAGGCGTCACTATCAGCGTCAAAGATAAGTAATGCACGTAGGTATTCACATTATGGGGGTCATTACGACCCTGGCGGACGGCGGAGAACCGGCGGTAAGACCGCCAATAGGCTGGCGGTCTTACTCTGTGGAATTATGACCATGGCGGTTACCGCAATGGTCATCCGCCGGTTCTCCGTTCCGCCCACCAGGGCGGAGACGACCGCCCGGCGGCCGTCACTATACCGCCGGCGGTATTTGGACCCGGCTTACTGCGGTGGATTTCCAGTGGTTTGAACCGCCATGAAATCCATGGCGGTAAGCACTATCAGTGCCAGGGGATTCTTTCCCTGGCACTGATAGGGGTCTCCCCCACCCTCCACCCCCACTCCGACTCCCTCCCCTACCCACCCCACCCCCAAAGGTGGCAGGGCCCCCCTCCCCACCCCAATCCCCAACATCACTTCACCCATACCCACACGACACGCACGCAGGCACCACCTACATAATTACACGCACACACACCGACATACATGCCTACATCCACACACACAGTCATACACTCACACCCACATTGAAACATACATGCACACATCCATACAGACATACCCACAGACATACACACATCCATTCCCATACACACAGCACCCCGCAGGCATACACGCACTCACACACCCCCTCTACATACACACACGCACACCCCCATGCACCCACACAACACCCCACCACCCTCCTCCCCTCACGGACGATCGACTTACCTGGTCCGACGATCCTCCGGGAGGGGACGGGAGCCATGGGGGCAGCTCCGCCGACACCACACCGTCAACAGAACACTGCCACGGCGAATCACAGGACGTGATTCGCTGGGCGGTGTTCTGTTGATATGGCGTGGAGGTGGAGCAACCTCCACTTCCCCGCCTCCCACCAGTATGGCTGTTGGCAGCACTCCGTCCGTAAAAGGACGGAGAGCTGCCAACGGTCATAATAGGCCGAGCGGCAAACCGCCACCACTGGCGGTCTTGTGCAGGGCGGTCCCTCGGCGGTCTTGGAAAAACACCACTGAGGTCAAAATGACCCCCTATGTACTTTCCCACTTACATGTGACAGTAACATAATGGACCTTTTCATGGAATTGTTTAAATAATTTCTGCCCCAAGCATGCCTTCTTATCTATTGTTTGGAAACATACCTGTGTCAACGGTCCTACAAGATCAGTATAAATACATCTCACGCAGACAGGGTAATCAGAGGGATTCCTACCAGATGCCATCAACGCTATCTATGCTACACATCGCCTTGGTGCAGACCCAGCCTCCGTGTCCCCACGGAGTATGACCTGGAGACCTCATTGTAAGGTAACAAGGGTTGGGGAGCGCTTCTCATGGACATGGTACTGGCAGATTAGGTTTAACACACCTAGCTCTCTTTAGGTTAGAGATTAGGTTTATCATGCTAGGTTATTAGGGCCTATTCCACATCTATTTTACACTTCATGTTATTGCAAGATGGTGGGGGTCTTTGTATTCATGACTCTCAATTTTACAATTCTGTTTCTTGCATTGTTCATTATCCTACTCATTGCAGGCCATGCAATTTACAAACGATTGCAGTCTTATTAATACAACCTATTAAAAACTTTACTGCATCTCCTTCATTGAGAATTGTTGCTCATGTGAGAAAAGAGTATTCTCCATTTAACCACGACTCCCATGAGATGTCGCACTCTTGAGTCCATGCGTAAAGGCCGCCCCAAGTCACCTTTTAATATTTGTTTTTTTGGTGAGGTACTGCTTGTGAGCCGGGAGGGTTGGGCCAAAAGTTGCAACTTGTTTTGGCACTAATTTACAGATGCTTTGAGTAGCACTGCCTCTCACACAACAGGTACCCTAAGTACCATTTTACAGAGATGTCCGTGGTCCTTGGGAATGATCCTCCACAGCTGAACAGGGAGCACCTAACAAGGCTGTAGGATGTTCGAGCTCGAACTCTTAAAAGGACTTTCTCCCCATTTGGTGTTCCATCTCTTTACCCATTTCACACTATAGCTAATGCCATAGACATTACCAAGAATGTCAGACTCCACCTAATACCGCGTGGCTTGTCAGATGAGGGCAGTAATGTCATATTCATAGCAGAAGCTCATGAAGCTTACCAAACAGAAACATTCTACTCTTGGGTCATCTTTCTTGAAGAAGACCTTAGCACATTTACATTCCACACATACAGAATTATGAACATACCACAACGGTACCAAGCATACTAGTATCTT
Source organism: Pleurodeles waltl (assembly GCF_031143425.1). Lineage (NCBI taxonomy): Eukaryota > Metazoa > Chordata > Amphibia > Caudata > Salamandridae > Pleurodeles > Pleurodeles waltl. The sequence goes on from NC_090443.1 coordinate 715,506,783, forward strand.
GAAATACCAATTACTCATCAAGAACATTAGAACTGGTTTATTGGTGCCCTACCACACATAATACAACATGTGCGATTAGGTCCCTTATGTAATAAAGGACCAACATGGCCAATGTTTGCCACATATAGAGCACACCCCGGTCTACAAAACATGTAGGCAGCAGATCTGCCCAATCTCTACATTGAGCTAGTGATCCTCTACACGCGACTTGTTCAGTTCGTATTGCGAACTCTGAACACAACACCAGCGCGTCCAGCACCACCACCACCAGCTGGATATCAATTGGCCACTACTTCGATTAATCCACAGACAGTGCATTCTATCATGGGCAAAGTGCCCATGGATTGAGAGAAAATCATGTTCTGGATAGCCCATGAAACTAATCAGCTAGAAGCTGTGTTTCTCCATTGGGAACCACAGAAAAACATAGAATTCTCACAATGTGCTTGCCCTTTAGGATGGTTCCCTCAGTGGATGACTGCACCTCACAGGGTACAGTCTTCGCTTCAATATATACAACCACACATGGTACCCCGACACTTACAAATTACCGAAAATGTTAAAATAAATTCAGAATGAGCACGGTGCTTCTCCAGCCCTAGATTTGGGGATGAAACTGATGTGTAACTTTGACGTAGTCTCCTCAATAATACTCAGTAACATTAAAGGGGAAGCAGCAGCGTTGGCTATATGCCAGCGGCTCCGAGATATTCCACACTTGGAACCGGAAAAACTACCGAAAATAATTTACGATACCTATACCAGTATAGGACTGAATAGTTTGGAAGCCAAGCCGAAGAAGCCTTAAATGCATGATACCATCTCTATGAACGGTCCTAAACAAGCATAGGAGGGTTTTAAAAAGCACTGGGATAAACAAAAAAAATTTTAAAGATAGACAAAGTCAGAGAGCAAATTCTCCACATCTGGAGAACTCCGGTATGTACCGCCACATTATCACCGACCGCCGGGGTCATAATGACCCCCATAATCTCAGAAATAGAGAAAATATAAAAGCTCCTGATGCTTTCAGGATGCACTGAATAGACGGAGCGAGAGAGTGGGCCAGAAGAAAGACTCACTGCAGGCTTCAGACATCAAAGACAAGTCCCCACAACAAAAGCCACAGTTTAAAAAGAAAAATGGTGGCAGCACTGTCAATTAAAAATGCCAGTAAACTTGAGGACATTGCTGAAGAACAAGACGTGGGCAGTGACACTGCTGGACAGCGCAGCAGAAGTCATGATGTGTTGCAAGAGTCTGAAAGATCATCTAGATGCAACAGCAACTAGCGTCTTCATTGAAGTCGAAACTACGGATGGGCGTGTTCTCCCACCTGCAGGGTTTATGATTTAAACATTCAAATTCAGAGAGAGACATAGAGCGCACCAATAGTACGATATTCTAGGATGACCTTAGTTGTGATATCCTACTGGCCGAAAGGGAATGGCCACCCTAGCATGTCTGTGAGCGAGCTCCCACATGGGGAAGATATCATTTTGCCTTCTTTCTCTGATCTTGTTCCAGAAGCAGTAAAACAAGCCTATGCTGTTAACTGGGCTTTAGCGCAAGCACCTGCACTATACAGCAACCATGTAGGTTGGGATAAGGATTCTCCTTATCATGTAATACTGATTATGTCATGTTAGACCTGACAGCTTTAGGGTGGTCACCCCTAATGTTTTGCCTGCCTTCCTCTACTTTTTAGGCACTGTTTTTGCCTGTTTTAGGACTCTAGTAAAGTGCACTATATGTGCCTAGGGCCTGTAGATTAAATGCTACTAGTGGGCCTGCAGCACTGATTATGCCACCCACTTAAGTAGCCCCTTAACCATGTCTCAGGCCTGCCACCGCAGGGACTGTGTGTGCAGTTTCACTGCCCATTCGACTTGGCATTTTAAAGTACTTGCCAAGACTAAAACTATCCTTTTTCTATATATAAGTCCCCCCTAAGGAAGGCCCTAGGTAACCCATAGGGCGGGGTGCTGTGTAGACAAAAGGCAGGACAAGTACCTGTGTAGTTTACATGTCCTGATAGTGCAAAACTCCTAAATTCATTTTACACTGCTGTGAGGCCTGATCCTTTCATAGGGTAACAATAGGGCTTCCCTCATATACTGTTTGAGTGGTAGCTTCTGATCTGAAAGAAGTAACAAGGTCATAATTAGTATGGCCAGAATGTTAGTACAAAATCCTGCTGACAGGTGAAGTTGGATTTAATATTACTATTTTAGAAATGCCACTTTTAGAAAGTGAGCATTTCTCTGCACTTAAATCATTCTGTGCCTTCCAATCCACGTCTGGCTAGGTTTAGTTGACAGCTCCCTTGTGCATTCACTCAAACAAACCCCAAACACAGGATGCTCAGTCACTCTTGCATACATCTGCATATTGAATGGGTCTTCCAGGGCTGGGAGTGTGGAGGGCCTGACACTTACATGCCAAAGGACAGTTGCCTCCCCTCACACAAAGGACTGCCACACCCGCTACTGTGACTCTGGCAGAACTGTAAGGGGACCTTGAACACTTCTAAGCCACTTTTGAAGTCTCCCCCACTTCAAAGGCACATTTCGGTATTTAAACAGGGCCTCTGCCCCTACCAATTCAGACACTTCCTGGAGGAGAGAACCTGAAGCAGAACCTGCAACCTGCCAAGAAGAACAGTCTGGCTTCCCAAAGGACTCACTGGGTCTGCTTTTCTGAGAAGGACTGCTGCCTTGCTGTTGCCCTAATGCCTTGCTGCTTTCAGGCTGTGCTGAGAAGTCCTCTCTAAGGCCTTGGATAAAGCTTGCCTCCTGTTGCCTGAAGTCTCAGGACCAAAAAGAACTCCCTGGGCGGCGAAAATTGACGCACAGCCTGCAAGAAACGACGCACAGCCTGCAATGCGGTGAGAAAGTCACCGCACGCCGAACCGGAATGACGCAGCCCGACTTCGCAAGGAGAAGATCGACGCAGTGCCAGCACAGTGACTGGAAATTCAACGCACGGCCCACTGGATCAACGCAAAGCAGAGCCAGAGCAACACAGCCCAACTTCCTGAGAGGATTTCTACCGTCTGCCGTGCGGTAGAAATTTCCCACACAACACCCACTGGATCGACGCAGCCCCTGTGATTTTGTCCTGCAAGTGCCAGATTTCAAAGCATCGCCCCCGGGGCATCCGAAAACCCAGCAACTTGAATAAGATCCCAGTCTATGCACCGGAAATTGATGCAAAGTGAAAACTCAACGACGCATCGTCTGTGTGCGCCGGGAAAATCTATGCACACATCACCATTTTCCATGCATCTCCTCCTCTGCAGTCCCTTGCAGAGAATTTGAATGCAAACAAGGTACTTTGTGCTTGCAAGAGACATTTGTTGCTTTTAAAAGACTAAAGACACTATACATCATTTTTACAGTGATATCTCAACATATACTTATTGCATCTTGATCGTTTTGACCTGCATCTTACCAGATAAATATATATTTTTCAAAACAATGTGTGGTGTATTTTTGTGGTGTTCTACTGTGTTAGTGCATGATTTATTGCACAAATACTTTACACATTGCCTTCTATGTTAAGCCTGACTGCTCAGAGCCAAGCTACCAGCGGGTGGACACAGGATAATTTGTATTGTGTGTGACTTACCCTGACTAGAGTGAGGGTCCTTGCTTGGACAGGGGGTAACCTGACTGCCAACCAAAGACTCCATTTCTAACAGGTCTTCACACAAGTCTCAACCACAATATCCTGTTAAACACAAAGCAAAGGCTCCAAGAGGAGATCCTCACTCAGCTTGAGTACCAGGGAGTAATTAAGCCCTTTGTATCTGCAATGAATAATCTGTTATTCCCTGTTGAAAAGCCTGACTATTCAGAATAGTCTTAGTTCACAGACACTTAAATAGCCATACACGCACATATGCAATACAAACTTCACACAGCACTAATTAACAACATAGGCCCTCATTACAACATTGGCGGTAAAAGCCGCTTACCGCCGTGCAGAAGACCGCCAACACACCGCCGCGGCTGTGGAATTCCGCCACAGCTATTATGACCCACAGCACGGAATCCGCCAAAATTCAGACACCCACACAAGTCCGCCACACCAAAGGTCAGTGATAAACTGGCAAAAACAAAACCTCCACCGTCACGCCAACAGAAATACACCCACACTATCACGACCCACGAATCCACGCGGCGGTCTTTCAACCGCGGTATTCCATTGGCGGTACACAACGCCGCGCTCAAAATACACACACACATACAACACACAGCCACATTGGACAAATACACACACCTGATACACATACAGACGCCACCCCCACACACTCAATACAATATAAAACACACACCCACATCACCCACAAACCCCTACTACCAAAAATTCTGAAAGAAGGCCAGAGAAAGACAGCACCACAGGCACACAACACCATCACCCACAGAACTTCCACGCACCTCACAAAATACACCACTGCAGATGAGCACACTTATCACCACACACTCCACCCTATACATCACCTACACCACCCCATGGCTCGGCAAAGACACCCCAGGTTCTCGGAGGAAGAGCTCAGGGTCATGGTGGAGGAAATCGTCCGGGTAGAGCCACAGCTATTCGGAGCACAGGTGCAGCACACCTCAATTGCAAGGAAGATGGAGCTATGGCGAAGAATAGTGGACAGGGTAAACGCAGTGGGACAGCACCCAAGAAATCGGGAGGACATCAGGAAGAGTTGGAACGACCTACGGGGGAAGGTTCGTTCCGTGGTCTCAAGACAACACCTGGCAGTTCAGCGGACTGGCGGCGGACCCCACCTCCTCCCCCACAATCAACAACATGGGAGGAGTAGGTCTTGGCGATTCTGCATCCTGAGGGCCTCGCAGGAGTCGGTGGAGGAATGGACTCTGGTAAGACAAATCTTAACTATTACATCCCCCACCCTACCTGCATGCCATCACATAAACCCACCCTCACCCTCACCCCCAGCACTCCGACTCCTCACATATGTCCCAACATCACAAACCACACATCCCAACACCAAGCCCTGCATGCAACAACAAAGTATGGACACTCATCACTAAAGCATGCCCACTGCACATACAACCCCCTAAACCATCATCACACAAGGTTCCATACAGGAATGCAAGCACTGGGGTACACGGTCACCCACCCATTGCACACCATGACACACACAGATGTAATAACCATCCTTTTATACCCCTGCAGGACCCCTACCCAACGTCACCGGACAGAAGGGTCCACACATGTCCAACTGGATCTAGATGACCAGCCCGGTCCATCGGGCACCTCTGGACAGTCGGTTGCCCTCACCCAGTAACAGGCCACCACAGACCTTCCCCTCTCTGGAAACACCAGCACAGCACCCACCCAGCATGCCCATACCTCCATCCCCAGGACACGTAAATCAGCTGTGTGTCCACCACTACAGGGAACCCAGGCTAACCCACCACCCCAACAACAACAGGGACCTGGGGGCAGTGGTAGTGGGCACATGGTCCAGGGGACGGAGGCCCAGGAACACAGGGGAACTGGGAGGGCTGCTGTGCGACAGGGGGCGGACAGGCCAAGGGAACCCACTCTCCACGAGGCCCTCTCCTCCATCATGGGAGCCTACCACCACTCCCAGGAGACTATGTCAATGGTACTGGCCAAGTTTCCAGAGACCCAGTGCCTGCAGGAGGAACAGTATGTGGGCTTCAGGGAGGAACTCAGAACCATCAGCTCCACCCTGGGCACCATAGTAGGGGTGCTGAAGGAAGTACTCAACACCAGGAGGGACACTGTGGCAATGCAAGGGGCCCCTGACACTAGCATGGACGATGAACTGCCCACCACCTCCGCCGGCGCTAGTGGACAGGATGCCCCGCCACAGGACCACCACACCATCACCCCACCCCCTGAAGAGGGAGAACCACCCCGCAAACGGTCCCTGAGATCGAGGAACAAGACAGAGCACGATGCCAAGACCACCGCTAAGAAATGAGACCACCCTGATTGTCATCCTACTGTCCCACTTTGTCACCCTGTCCATACTTAAACTGCCCCAGCTCCACTTCCTATGCCCATATGGGCAATGCACCTGTGAGACTAATAGACTGGACTCTGACATGGACATTCCTCCGCCATCACCCCTCACCATTTCACTACCCCCTCCAATATTGAGCTCTTAAATAAACACACTTAAAGCACAAAACAATCTGGAGTCTGTCTGTGATTTCGAAATAGCGTATTAGCAATTACAGTGACAACATCTCTTTCAATTGTAATGTCAACAAACCTATGTCACACAGCTCTAGTCCATGAGGAATCTAAGCAGATGTCACACAGTGGGTCCCACATTTGTGAAATCGTAAGGGAAAGTGACAACTCAGTGACCATACACTGGGTGAAAACGACAGACAGTAGAGAGGTAGTAGTGTTAAAGTACATGTAGTAGGCAGGTCTGTACTCTTACCTGTGTCTCACTGGAAATATTGCTGGATCACTGAATCCCTGCTGTTCATGGCTTCTTCCTCTGCTTCCTTGTCTTCACTGTCCACAGGCTCCACAGCTGCCACAACACTGTCATCTGGACCATCCTCCTGCAGAAAAGGCACCCGTCGTCGCAAAGCCAAGTTGTGAAGCATACAGCAGGCCACGATGATCTGGCACACCTTCTTTGGCAAGTAGAATAGGGATCCACCTGTCATATGGAGGCACCGAAACTTGGCCTTCAGGAGGCCGAAGGTCCGCTCGTTCACCCTCCTAGTTCGCCCATGGGCCTCATTGTAGCGTTCCTCTGCCCTTGTCCTGGGATTCCTCACTGGGGTCAGTAGCCATGACAGGTCACCTGCAAATGGAGAGGGACAACTGTTAGACACACACTAACCTGGAGGGATATCCCCAGACCCAGACAACCATTCCCACTGACTAGCTTCAAGGTGCTCACCTAATAGCCACACACGGTGCCTCTGCAGTTGACCCATCACATAAGGGATGCTGCTATTCCGCAGGATGTAGGCGTCATGCACTGAGCCAGGGAACATGGCATTCACATGGGAGATGTACTGGTCTGCCAAACATACCATCTGTACATTCATCGAATGATAACTCTTCCGGTTTCTGTACACCTGTTCACTCCTGTGGGGGGGGGGCCAAAGCCACATGGGTCCCATCAATGGCACCTATGATGTTGGGAATGTGTCCCAGGGCATAGAAATCACCTTTCACTGTAGGCAAACAAGGTTTGTGTATCTTGGGAGGGGGCGTCACAGACACACTGGGAGAGGACACAGGGGACGTGTGAATGGTAGTGGGGGTGGTGACTGCACGTGAGCGGGGTGTGGTGGTGGGTGTGCTGGAGAGGGACGTAGTGGCTGTAGAGGTAGTGCATGCAGGTGTGAGTGTAGACGAGACTGGGAGGGAGGAGGGAGACGACGAGGAGGGGGACACAGTGGAGGCAGTGGATGTTGGTGTGTCTGCATGTGTGTAATGCTTGCGTGAGTGCCTGTGGGATGTGTGGTGCTTATGTTTGCCTGAGCTTCCCTTGTGTGTTGAGGTGTGTGCATGCTGGTCTGTAGGTGTGCTTGGGATAGGCTGAGGTACACGGGATTGGGTCAGGGTGGAGGAAGTTGGAGGCTTGACACAGGGACAATAACTGCCATCAGTGCTGAGGCCAGAGTCTGAAAAGCTCGCTGAAGTGCCGCATGACCAGAATGAATGCCCTCCAGGAATGCATTTGTTTGTTGCAACTGCCTTTCTACACACTGGATGGCATTCAAAATGGTAGACTGCCCAACAGTGAGGTACCTGAGGAGGTCCATGGCCTCCTCACTGAGGGCAGCAGGGGTGACTGGGGCAGGGCCTGAGGTGCCTGGGGCGAAGGTGATGCCCACCCTCCCGGATGAGCGGGCACGGGGCAAAGGCTGAGGGGATGCTGGGAGGGCAGTGCTGGAAGGGGGGGGTGGTGGCTGTACCTGTCGATGGGGGGGCATCCCACACCTCCCCCACCCCGTCCGTCTCATAGGTCCCGAACTAGCACCTCAGCCACAACATCTCCGGGACCAGTGGTGACTGTAGTCACCGGAATCTGGAGTGCAACGGCCACCAGGGTAGCCAGTGTGGCACGGAGCCACAGCACAGACAGTCCCCCACCGGTGAAGCATCAGAAGTTGGCCAGTGCCCAGCGGGAGAGGGGGAAGACTCCAGCCACCAAAGCCGCTCCCAGGGGTCCCGGTTGAAGTGTGGAGTCAGCTGTGACACCTTCCAAGGTGGGGAAGGGCCACAAGAAACCCGGCAAGTCTGGGAAGAGCAGCACGGCGGAGAAGACCGCCATCATCCCCGCTGCCCAGGGGGCCACCTCCAGCACAAGCCCAGCTGCCCAGGACAGGACCGGCAGCACAAGCCCAGCTGCCCAGGACAGGACCGCCAGCACCAGCCCTACTGCCCAGGAGGAGCCCGCCAGCACCAGCCCACCTGCCCAGGAGGGGCCCGCCAGCACCAGCCCACCTGTCCAGGAGGGGCCCGCCAGCACCAGCCCACCTGCCCAGGAGGGGCCCGCCAGCGCAAGCCCACCTGCCCAGGAGGGGCCCTCCAGCGCAAGCCCCGCTGGGCCATATAGGCCCGTCAGCAAAAGCCCTGCTGGGCCATGAAGGCCCACCAGCAAAAGCCCCGCTGGGCCATGAAGGACCTCCAGAAACTGAGTCCCTGCAATGGAGACCGCCGCCTCAAGCACCGCTGAACAGGGCACCGCCATCTCAAGCACCGCTGAACAGGGCACCAGTGGAGACTGTTATCCACTTGAGAGACTGTGACTTTGCACTTCCCAGGATATGGCAGTGGCAAACCACCCACTGTAGAGACTTGAGAGACTGTGGCTTTGCACTCCCCAGGATTGAACAGTGGGCAAACCACCCACTGTAGAGACTTGAGAGACTGTGGCTTTTCACCCCCCAGGATTGAACAGTGGGCATGTGGCCCCCCGTGGATTTGGCGTTGTGCACTCATCCGGCTGAGGTGCCCCCCCTTTCCCTCCCCCTGAGGTGCCTATTTAGTTGCTCTCCTATGCCCCTGCAGTGTTCTCTCCATCATGGTCGGGGATCTTGTGTGGGCCTCGCCCATACCGTGTGGTCCCAGTGTTCCACAGACTTTCTTAGAGCACTACCTGGACTACTATGCTTGGTGTATCTTTTGAACATGCTGTATATATATATATTTCTGCCTACTTGCTTTTATTATATTACAATGGTTACACTCATTTTCTATTGTCTTTGCATTCTTCTGTGGGGTTTGGGGGCTGTAACTGTGATGTATTGATTTGCATTAGTGTGTGTGTTGAGTGGGTGAGGGTGGGGGTGTTGCGTGTTGCGTGTCGTAGGTGCTGTACTCACTGTGGTCTTCGCCGCCGGCGTTCGTGCTCCTGGTAGAGGAGCAGGAAGACTATTGTAGGGAGAATTTGGAGTTCTGGATCCATGGCGTCCTCGTTTCTCGTGGGGTGTGTAGAGGTGAGCATTTTACCTTCAGGATTCCTGTTTCCGCCATGTTTTTATCCACGGTGAATCCGGCCCGGAAAAGGTAGCGGATTGGCCTGTCATAATAGTGTGGGCGGTACATTGTCTCCCGCCTGTCTGTTGGCGGTGACCGCCGCGCTGTTTGTTTGTACCGCTGTGGTGGTCGGAGTGTTAAAGTGGCTGTCTTTGTTGGCGGTTTCTGCCACGGTCGTAATTGCAACTTTTTGACCGCCGGCCTGTTGCCGGTCTTACCGCCGCTTTAACACCGACCGCCAGGGTTGTAATGACCACCATAGTGTGTTAAAAATACAAAACAACATTGGATATCTCCAATGGTTTTTTCTGCCAAAACTTTGCACATGAAAGTCGGGACATGAGTGCATTCTCATTTGGCTCACAAAAACACTTCTTTTGTTTGCCCCAAGGCTACAAGAACAGCTCAGGACTGTTCTTAGCCTGTGTAACATCAATATTGCATGATATTGATTCCAACGGGTTGTCCTATGTGGATGATATCTATCTCACAGATAATGACCTCAACATTCCTCCTACCAGGGTCAATCGGATCGTTCTGGGATTAGGAAAACTAAAATAGCCTTCCTCGGTGTACTGTTCCTGGGATAAGAGCTATCAAACGAGGGCAAGAGCCTGGCCCTGCAGTTTTTAGAGAAATGTACTCAACACTAGCCACCAAATGCTATCAGGAATCTGCAATCTTTACTTGGTTTCTTTAACTTTGGCATAGCTTACATTCCGGAGTATGCACAATGTATCAAGCCACTTTATGACTTAAAACACCCTGATTTTTCTAGCCGACACTCGACAGTAGAACATACATGCATCTTGAGAGGTGTATAACAGGAGATGCTAGAAGCAAAACACTTACACACCTGTGATAACAAAATACATTTAAATAAAAGGCAGGCACCATTGGGTTCTCTTATGTCACCTTTAATGAAGGTGACAGGTGCCCATAGCATATAAATCACATTTATATTCCAATGCAGGACAACACTTTGCACCCACAGAAAAAAATCAAACTGAAGTACAGATGGCTTTCATCAAGGAAAGGCCACTTGACCAAGGGAAACACATTATTGTCATTACCCCAGGGCCAGCCTTGGAGGCCATCATCAAAGCCAGCATTCCTAAAGCTAAAGCATTATATCCACGCTGGGTTCAGTGGGCATCCTACCTGACTGCCCCCAATGTTGATTACATCTTTGATACAAAACTTCAAACACAAGAATTCCTCCAATACGAACAGCAGTTCCTCGCACCTCTAGACATTTGGCCGCTTGACATATACCATACTGTCTTTTACACTAATGGTTCAGCACAACCAACTGTAGGTACTAAACATCAGTACTCAGCTGCTTTTGCAGCCGTGAGCGGAGTGATGAAGGATGGTGTTTTCCACCCTCACAAAACCTACACGCAGACCCTGGGGCACTGCACAGGACATATTTATGAACTTAAAGCCCTTATCTTGGCACTAAAACATACGGATCCAGGACAACTCACATTGATTGCTTGTCTAGTCATACAATGATTATCTTAGACCACTATAATGTGTTTACATGAACCATTGTGGTCCCCACATAAATTTATATTAGTCACTGTAGATTGTTGTTCTAGACTCCTGTGGGTATGACCTCAGGAGTCAGCTGATGCTCAAACTGTTATAAAAGACTTGCTGATCTTTATCGGTACATATGCGGTTGCAGCAGTCCATTTGGACCAGGGCCCTGCTTTTACCTCTAAAGCATTGAGGGACACCATGAGGAGGATCGGTGTTGAACTCCATTACTCCTCACCCTACCATCCCCATGGAAATTTGATTGTGGAGAGGAGGAATCGAGATCTAAGGCAGTCCTTAACAGTTATAGTATTAGGTTCTTGTCGCAGCTGGCTTCAGCACTGAATTATCTGCTGAGACGGTCCTTGGGAGGATGGACTCCTTATGAGGTTCTCTTTGGGATATCTATGTATGTCCCAGATCTAAATGGCCCTGGTTTGGTGGCAGCAGATACAACTTTTGACATAAATGAACGTCTCACTGTCTTACATGAGCTTCAGCAATTTTGTGATGATAAATCATCCACCAGTGCTGCCACCTTAGGAATAAGGGATTTGCCAACAACTTCTACTGGCTGGATTCCTAAAGTTGGGGATCTGGTTCATGAGAAGATTGCTGTGAAGAAGGAATTTGTCCCATCCTACAGAGCACTGGTCCAAGTCTTGGGAATACAAAGTGCCAGAACTTTCATCCTACCGCCGCTGCCAGGTTCGAAAGCAAATAGATTTGTCTCCATTGACAACATCAAATTACATCATGTGGTTGATCCTGCACAGTAGACCCAAAGGTCCCTTGGGTAGTTCCCGGTTCACCTCTCACTACCCAACAGGACATACTTCTTCAAAGAAGAAACAATAACTCTTCTGACTACAACAACATGTACAACAATGCTACAAATGCCTTCTCGAGCATGGGGAGGGTGGAAAATGAGCTTTTCCTTATTCCTGTCACCACCTCAACAACAACACCTGTCCAACATGTGGCTGTCTTCTACTCCAACTCTGATAACATTGTCAACTATGAGCCTCCATCCAAAGTGGATCCACATTTGGCTTGAAAATAACTATTTAATTTACCCATGGAACTATCTGTGGATAATTCTGACAGTGCTTGCCTTTCTCTTATGGATTGTTTTCATGACTGTTTTCTTTCTCCTTAGAAATGGTAATCATCTTTCTGAATGCTCTTCTGTTGAGTCTGTGGTTGAAGTCTTAACTCCATATCTTTCCTCACATAAGGTCCGAAGAGACTTGTCCCTTGTGAGCATTTCAGAAGTACCCATTCCTGATGGGATTCTGTGGGAAAATGTTGCATTTGATACATACTGGCCTACTGAGGTCATTCAAATGCCATATATTTTCCAAATGTCAATGACTGATGTAATTATACCTGGTGTTTTTTCTGACAACTGGATGTTAAAACAATTGATCTCATGCTAGCTGATTTGCAGGATTACAATGTATTTGAAAGTGATGATGTGTACACTAACACAAAGAATTATGGGGACATGTTCTGATATAGTAACTGGAGACATTACTACCTGTACTGTGCAACTAGACACAAATCAGTATATAATTACACACAGTGGGAACACTGTTCAACTCCGCTTTTGGGGAGCCAAAACCATTTTTCAGATAAATTTACATATTTTTCTGGGCATGACATTAAGAATGCAGAATCATACTATTTCAAGTTACCACCTTCAAAAATTAGGAAGACTTTGCTAACAAAAAATTGATTCATTCAGATTCCTTTGTTTCTCGACTTGCAGATGAAAGATATGAATATTGGAAGAACACTATTGATGTAAAGAGTGTTTGGGGATTACAAGATTGACAAGCTTTATTTAGAGCATGCCTTATTCCTGTTCAAATTATCTTTTTGAATGAAACAATACAACAGATATCTTGTCTAGGGATAGCAAAAATTAAGGAAATCAATGCACCCAGTATCCCCACACCAGCAAAATGTATCAATTGGCAGTCCTTCCTAAATGTAATGAACACTCTGTCCAACAGGATATACTCCCTCATTAACATAGGGTCATCTGTAATAGACATCATTCAGAATGACATGTCCTTTTTACACCATGGTCAAAGTCAACTGCGTTCCATCACGAAGTTAGGTTGGACATTACAGGTTCTGAAAAATGGCAGCATTCCATGGAACTACGTTAACAGTAGTGACCTGTTTGCGGCTTTTATTCTATCAAGGGAACAGCAGACAATGGCTAAAAGGGAGGCAAGTTTCACCATGCTTCGTATAGAGAAGTTAGAAAAGTTGCCTTTCACTGTGGCAAAAAGTCCATTGACAGTATGACTCATGGATGGCTTTATAAATCTGCCCATTTCCACTTTTTGTTTTTCAAAATGCTTGAAAAATCTTGCTGTGTGCATATACGAGCAGACAGGCAATAGCTATATTAAAGAAGAGTGGGAGTTGCCCTTTGAACATAAATGCCTGAACAGCAAAACAGAGGTCTTTCTTAGTGGAAGCGAATGTGAGACTACTGTTAGTCATTCAATGATCAGCAAACAGGTGTCCCGTCATGGTCTTTGCAATATGGTTGTGGCCTGTTTTTGAAGCGTACTCCCATCCCTTTGATTTGTACAGCATTTCATCTACTTTCAAATGGAAGTTATGTGGTCCTGAACGAGCAGAGCTGTTGTGGTATGAGATCAGGAATTGCCTACGCAATTTCAGTTTCTAAGATTGTAACGTGTTGCGGACATGTTTTATTCCTCACCACACAAGAGATAAGATTAGCAGAAATGTGGCCTCACATTGATACTACTAATGCAAATTATGACAAGCTGAACAGACTAAAGGTGCTATTGTTCCAGAAACAAAGTGTGTTGACATCGGCTAGAGAGATGTACGCTCTCCAGATAGCAAGATCATCAGCTGAGAAACAATCCCTATTAAATACCAACTTCCCCAAACACTTTGGTGAGCTGGTACCCAGAATATTTAACACTTCGAGCACTACAGGGATTGTGCACTTCTTTCAGGCTATCGGGTCTGGATTCATGTCCATCTTCCAGACTGTCTTCAGAGTCATTCCTTCAGCTATCCATTCATTCTTTTCAAGTGTGTTTGGCGGTTTTTCTGTGACTTTGGCAGTCTGCGGTGGGATACTACTGCTGGTGTTTCTGTACGCAGTGGTTGTGCCTTCCCAGCTAAGGAAGGTGATGGAGCTACTACTACGAGCCCAACTGTGCCATGATTGCATGGTACAGTTCCTTGGTGGGCCATTGCTGGAAGAATTAGAGCATGATTGGTCACTGTCATTCCGACCAGTCCCATGGTGTGTGCAACCAGTCTTTCATAGCACCTGGTGCCTGTTCGAACATCTATCTTTGGTGTGTCTTGCTGTTCCGCCAGTGCCTTCTGTGGACAAAGAGCTGCTTATGTTCCAATGAGGGTTCATTGATGGTCGTGCACCATGAGAGTGAGGCTGTTTCGTGAGGCCACTTATGAGCTGTCCCTGGTGTACTATCTGGGTCCTTTAGGCACTTTGGATGGTACTGGTCTCGCTGGTAATCCTGCGCCTGAGGCTGCTGCACACTACTGCTCCATGGATCCATCGGCCAATCCTCTCATCGATCTTACATCTAACAATGTTGTTTCTTTCCTGAATGCTCTTGCTTTCGATGACTACTGTTCAATGAATTTGACCATTGATTTATTCTAAAGTGTCAAGATGTTGACAACATTGCCTTTAACTTTGGCCTGCTGTGCTTGCCATGGTCGACATTTTGTCTCTTTGTATGTTTTAGCTATTTTTTTACACATTTTTAATTAGATTTTAGTTATATTTTAATGTGAGTTTAGCTTGTTTTAGGCCAGAGCATTTTAGCTTGTGTTGTTCACCTTCTCTGGCGTCATCATTATGCCATCATACTTGGTCCGGCAATGGGGAGGGTGTAGTGGATCCTGTTTGGTTTTATTGGGAATCAGGAGTTAGCTTAGCCTTCTGGCTTGCAGGCTTGTGCCCCTGTCATCTAGGGCCAGATGAATCATGTTATCCAATAGCGATTACATAATTGAGATTATTTTTTGCGAATCGCAATTAAGTAATTGCTATTGGAAGGTATGACACTCCAGGAGTTTCATACTGCCATTCGCAAGGGCCGCAAGTGGACCTACTTCATCAATATTCATGAGGTAGGTCGCAATTTGCGAGCCATTGCGAATGGCTACAATCACAGGGATGGTGGCCTGCTGGGCTCAACAGACCACCAAGTATGTGATTGCTTTTCAATAGAGCAATCTTTTTTTTTTAATGCTGCCCGTTTTTCTTAAAGGAAAATGGGATGCGTTTAAAAATGAAAAATTAAAAGTTTTTTTACATTTTTTTAAGAGTAGGCAGTGGTCCGTGGGACCACTGCTTGCTCTTAAAAAATGTTTTTGCATGCATTCACAAGGGGGAAGGGGTCTCTTGGGGACCCCTTCCCTTTTGCAAATGGGTTACCACCTACTTGGAGTAGGTGGTAACTGCGATTGATTTGCAACCACATTCACTGTCACAAAATAATCATACATACCTCTTCAATTCAGTATTAGGACGGGACACCCTTGACATGCCCCTTCCTAATACAGAATCGGTATGTAGTTGCAAATTGGACTTTTACATACCAAAATGCATTTTGGAGATCACAAACTGTCCATTGGCCCAGTTCCGTTCGCAAAAATGTTTGATACATCTGGCCCCTGGTGACTTTTAACCTACTTAGCCTGCTCTGTTTTAGAGCATTTATTTAATTATTTCTTCCAAAATGGCTGCTAAGTTTATAGTTAGGAAGATGTTTTAATTTCCCATTATCAGTGCCACTCTGTGAGGGCTTCACTATCTGTGTCAAAGATAAGTGATATACATAGGTATTCACGTTATGTACTTTCCCATTTATGTGCAACAGTAACATAATGTACCTTTTCATGGAATTATTTATATAATTGCCGGTCCAAGCATGCCTTCTTATCTATTATTTGGGAACATAACTGTGTCAGTGGTCCTACAACATCTGTATGAATGCATCTCATGCAGACAGGATTATCAGAGGGATTCCTACCAGATGCTATCAGTGCTATCTAGTTATACATTGACTTGATGTAGACCCAGCCTTCGTGTCCCCTCAGAGTCTGATCTAGAACCCTCATTCCAAGGTAACGAAGATTAGGGGGGCTCTTCTCATAGGCATGGTACTGGCAGATTAGATTTAACACACCTAGCTCTCTTTAGGTTTGAGATTAAGTTTATCATGCTAGGGTAGTAGGGCCTATTTCACATTTATTTTACACCTCACGTTATTGCAAGAAGGTGGGGGTATTTGTATTCATGACTCTCGTTTTTAAAATTCTGGTTCTTGCATTGTTCATTATCCTAATCATTGCAGCTCATGCAAGTTACAGTAGATTGAAGTCTTATTAATAAAACCTATTGAAAATCTTACTGTATCCCCTTCATTGTCTGTATGTTACTGAGACTTGTTGCTCAGGTGAGAAAACGTCAATCTCCGTTTAACCACTACCCCCTGAGATATCCCACTCTTGAGTCCATTCGTAAAGGCTTCCACAAATCACCTTTTACTATTTTGGTTGTTTGGTGAGGTACTGCTTGTGATCCGGGAGGGTTGGGCGACAGCTGTGACTTGTTGTAGGATTGGCCTAGTTGCCTACAAACAAAAGTGCTGTCATCCTTTGGACCAGCAGACTTGTCTAGAGCAAGAGTCCAACTATGACACTTAATTTCCACATTTTGCTATGTAGAGATGAACGACCATGTGAACCATATGGTGAAGACATGACTTACTTGTCTAAGGAGGGATATGTCACAGGTACACAGTGTCCTGCTCAGGATTACAACCATTCTACACAAACACATCAGTTCAAGTGTCTGGTTACAACAAACATTTTATGCCAGTGCACATCACATAGGCTGTCCATATGTCTGGACCTTTGTGACATGAGAATGTGTGACTAATACTGAGTTAAAGTACATATTCCAGGGTACAGACTCCCAGAACACGGAAGGGAGGGATTTGTCAGACATTGTACTGTAGAATAGGCAAACATTAAAGTGGTTGACATCAGCAGCTTAAGCCTTATCACATACCACACTGAAGTAATCTATGTTCACATAATCCAAGCTACAGACATATGGCAGTACAACAGTCATTGATCAAATGTCCATCTTTATACAATGACCATGCATCTGGTGGTATGACACAAACGTATGTCAGAGTTGTGGCACAGCCACTGTGGCCTGTGGTGATGAAACACATCAACAGGTACATACAGGTCATACAAGAAGAGTATTTAGCCAATGTGAAGGGTGAATGCCTTGCTTACAATTGATGACTACATATTTCATGCTCACACAATGAAATGCAATCGGCCCAACACAGCACATTAAAAAAGTTCAATGTGCACTTCTGACTTTCTACCCAAACACTCTTAAAGCTGCTTTGACAGAGGTCTCATACACCCCAAATCCGTAACCTACATTACCTGGAACAATCCATGCCCAGTCTATATGTCAGAACAGCATCAGATACCTGCCAATGTCACAACTCTGAAATGCCCACATGAGGAAGTTATTGTGAAGGTACTGGTTCAAAGACAAAACAAGGAGTATGGGCTTGCAAATATACCTATTACACAAGTCACATAGCAAGCAACTGGAACTGAAAGTACATTGAAATGAGACTGATACAAACAAAACAGCATCATCAAGGTGGGGATATGTCAAATACTGACTCTTCAAGCAGCCTTTGTCTAAATATTGCAGAGCAACAGCTCACTAGTTGTTGCTAAAACACTCAACTCTACACATTCTCACAACTACAGTTCATTGTACATTCACAATCATTACATCACTTCACATACTTACACTCATGAAAATTAGCTTTTGATGAGATCTTCCCACAAGTCAGCTCCTTACTCTTCACCACTGTTATCCTCACTTGGCATTTCAGGGGGCTCACACAGTGGCACTGCAGGCTCCTTCTCCTCTGGGATGCAGGGAATATTCCTCCACAGAGCAATGATGTGGAGCATGCAGCATGCCACAGTTATGTGACACACTTTTCCGGGTGAGTAGAGGAGGGTTCCACCAGTCCAGTCAAGAGTCTGGCCTATAGGAGCCCAAAAGGCTGCTTCACTACCTGCTGTGTTCTTCCATTTGCCTCATTGAAGCAGACTTCCCCTGGAATAGTTGGATTTCTCATTGGCATCAACAACCAAGGATGGTGTGGATATATGGATTCTCCTGTTAAGTAACAGGGAATATGTGCAACAATGATTCACTCTGTTCATGATTGTAGCACCAGACATTGCATGTACACAAACAGGATGGATGTGACTTACCAACCAGCCAGGCCCTCTGTGGGTATAGTTGTGACACCATCTGGGGTATGGTGCTGTTTCGCATAATGAAGGAATCATGATAATGGGCACAGACCTGTGAAATGTAGAGATCTGCCAAACAGACAACGTGTATGTTGATGTAATGGAAGTTCTTTCTGTTGTGGTATTGTTCATTGGCCTGAGGTGGGAGCAGGGCAACATGTGTGCTATCAATGGTACCCACCACATGTGGGATGCGGGTAAAACCATAAAAGTGAGCCAACGCATGGGCTAAATCCTAAATTTGGAGAAACTGGATATAGCTGTCCAGGTCTTTAAACATTGCTGAGAGGACATCCTTCAACACCAGACTGAACAATGGTTTGGACATGCCAGCAGCTAAGGGCAATTATATGTTAGAAGGACCCTGTAGCTAAGAAGTGCGATAGTGATACGACTTGCAGAATGGGTGGTATGCTGGTTCGATAAAAGATAGTGTCACGTAGGTTCTCATTATCCTAATGAGGCTACATGATTTGGGCGTCAGAATCGCATAGTTTGTGGGGTACTAAGTACAATTGAACATCATGTGACGCCTGTCGGCCTAATCTGGGTTTTCCAGCTAACTAGCAGCGCCTCATCTCCACCCAAGAGCAGGGATGATTGTGGCAACTGGGCGCATGACAAGGAAGACTCCTCAGGGAAATTGTGGTCGATTAGATCCCGTCCCTTTCTCTTAGTTACATTATTGTCACACAGGCAAAGACAAACAGAGGCAAAATATAGTTCAAAAAGGGTTTAGTGAAGTAACTGCATCTTAAATAAAATGGCATGTATTGCAATAACTAGGATGATACAACACAATGAAAGCAGGAGTGTGTCAAGGAGAGTGAAACACAAAGACGGTCCCACCATACTGTCATTAGGAGTGATATTTAGTTCTCCTACCTGATCTATGTTAGAGCACAGCATAACAAGCCTAATCCACTTTTCAGGTTTCCCCCTGGGAAAACATCATCCCTCGTATCTGAGTAAGGAAGCCTGCAGTCTAGAGAGACACCATCCCCATGTAAGCCAGGTGCTTGGCAGTCTAAGCAAGCAGCTGTAGTGAGGTTATCAACAATCAGCAGTCATGGTCGTTCGGCTGGAATCTCCCTCTAACATGTATGTGACAAAAGTGTGGTTTTATAATAAAACAGTTGACATTCAAAGAAATGGTCCTCACGTATGAGTGTATATGTTTCTGAGAATGTTGGAAACACAGCGTACCACTTTTGCCGGCAACCTTATCTGACTGCAGCCTTGAAGAAAGCACAAAGTGAAATGACTGTCCTACTGAGAATGTAATGCTTTCCTAGGCGAAAGAACAATTAGATAGAAAGAAATAAAACAACACCGCAAATGTGGCTATTACTAGAAACATAAAGTGATGCTGAATAAAATGTAACTGGGCTAAAGTGCACAATGGCAAGCCTAGTTTGCTAAAAGAAGGTGTCTAAGATATGGCTAAAATAGCTATACAAAAGCCTCCCCTTGCCGGTTCAAAGGTGGTTTAAAAGGTTAAATAAAAAAGCAAAGCCCTAAAAAGTCTCTTAATAAAGAAATATAAGCATAAAAGTCAATAATGACAAGTTAAAAAGACACTTGATCATGAAGGAAAAGAAGGACAATTTAACCCTTCAATAGTTGCACCAAAGAAAGCCAAATTCAAAGTTCAGTGTCATTTTGAAAATCGCCAATTATATCAGGGACAATTGACACCAGGAAATGTTCCACTTTGGCAGGTGGTAAAGTATCCAAATCGTTGCCAAGAAAAACCATAGTGTTCCAAAGCCTGAGCTCCAGCCCAGGCAGCAACATTCCGTGTTGTGCCCAATGTTGAGTTAAGAGTCACAGTATCCTCAAAGGGCAACTCATAGATGGCTTCCCGTAGCAAACACAACGCGCATGTCTGATAATCAGCCCTAATTGAGAACATCAACAGATCAGCGCCCAAGGAAAGTAAGCACCCCGTAGAAAGACAGACTTTCATTGCACATTCAAAAAGGCACCAAAGGCATTGAAACACGGGCTGCATACAATCCAAAACTGGTCAGAATGACAAGGACCAGTCGCACTCCATTTGTTCTGGTGGAAGCACTTTCATTCCTCCTTGCTGTGAAGGGACAGCCATTGTGCAGAAAAAGTAGCAACAGCAAGATGCCACCTACTATACCAAAGTAATCGGAAATCCTCTGAAAATACTCACAAATATTGAGTGTATGGCTGAAGGTATGAAGCCAAATCTAGAGGAGAAGGTGTGAATGAAACCAGAACCAACAGCCTTAAAAAAATGTGCGATTTCAGTAGTACTGGATGCATTGAATATTAGTCCCATGAGTTCACAAAAGTGTCTCAGAAAATTTGTGCTTAAAAGGGACTGAATCTCTGCTGTTGACCTCGCAACCTGAAGCGCATATGTCTCGCGTGCAGATGTAAGCTACCAAGGCAATTCTTTTTACTTTTGGGGCACACAATAATTGCCTTAAAGCAAACTATGCACTATTTTGAAGAAAATCCAACATGACAGAGTCTTTCTCCTCCTGGAGGGATCATGTGTGTAGGCAGGGGTGTGTTTATGGAAATGAGAAGTCCCCTACTCTTTAGCTACACCAAGCTGATTTTGGGACTAACAAAGCCTCCCCCTGGACTGATGTAAATCTGGCTACAGACGGCCTATGGAACCAAAGGTCTCTCTTCTTCACATCTCTATTTACATTTAACTATAAAGAGGCATGCCTCACCATGGTCCCTTTCTAGCTAATGAAGCTCCTAGCTTTCCTTTCTGAGCTGATATCTGATACATACCTCATACTTACGTCTTACTGTGAAAAGGCCTAGGCCATGGTTCCCTCCCTGGGAACCATTGTCACACCTTGTTAAGGGGAAGCACATTGTAGGGCCATCATCCAGCAGATTAATGCTTATTAGCCTACCGGAGACTAAGGCAGGCAAAGGGTACATTTTCAAAAGCCACCTTCCCTAAATAATTATTTCAAATCTGAGTTCATAAGTCAAATAGATTTTTATTAAACATTAAAAATAATATTTTATATATTCCAGTAGCTAGTTATAAATTGAACAAAGCATTGTTAAGGATTTTATTCTGGACTCTTGTTCTTCTTGTTGGATAACTACAACCTTTTACAGAGGAAATAGCTTTTGATGGCTAGTCACTGTTGGTACATGTCAGCATTACATTCTTGTACATAAATCTTATAGATACTAGGCACCTTATCATCTGGGATACCAGACCTACATAGAGATCACTTATTTAATAGTTAAAAGTAACCTACTTTCATACAAAAAAGGGCTAGTATGACAGGTTCACCTGCAGATTAAAAAGCTGCAGGAGTCAGTCTACTTAGGTAGACATGATGCCATATTTTCTCTTTCAGCCTAGTGGATGTCACAATATGTGCTGCAGTCCATAGGTGACTTTTAGCTTTTCTTTGCCATTGGTATATTTCTTGAGCCTTATATTATGCCCTTACAGGAAAGTTAAAGATGCAGATTAGGAGTGAGTCAATTTTATAATGTTGTAGCATTCACAGCACATATACTGGGGACTGGACAGCAATGCATCAGTGTGCACAGTAAACAAACCAGCAGCATTGATCCAAAAAACTAATTTCTCACAACAGTGATGAAGGTTACTAATGAACAAGGTTTTTGGTCTGTGAAGGGAACATAGCATTTTGTATTGTAGCTGTAACACATTTTTGTTGCAAAAATCATGTTTATCATAAATTTTGATTTGAGTTTACCACTCATCTCAGACAACTGAACTGAGTATAACGTTTATACTCTTATTGGCAATGTTTCTCAGCCAAGTTAGAATTTGTTTTTACAAATACCATTAGAAAACATGAAGACAAAATACAGTTCATTTTTGTTGTTTGTATTGTTTCTGTTTTTCTAATACGTACTGAGAGTTGTCCATTCTAAAGTGTTGTCCTTGCACCTTTAGAAATGTAATTTTGATATTAAACTCTTAATTGACTCTCCCTCTTTCATTTGGTTGTACCGAATGAGGGCACAACTGTTATTTCTCTTTGTATTAGATTCTGAAAGTGAATGTTGGTTTACACTTCTTGCTATTACTGTAGTGTTTTCAAAGAGTTTAAAATTCCTAAGATCGTATTCTTCGCATTAATTGTATTTATATTAAATACACGTATTGCTTTTGTTCATTTAAAAATGACAGAAGGAGGAATTGCAATGCTGGGTTTGTGTCCCTATTGTTAATGAACTCCAAGATTTGTTTTTTTTCTTTCATCGCAGTTGCTATAAACTTTCACTGCTAAACGTTAAAAGTGGTTGTTCCATGGCTAGTTGGCAGTGCACTGTCAAGAAAAATGGGTTTTATCCCACTGGAACACAGTTAGATAGTGATTAATGTTCTCCTAATACCTGCTGTGAGTAATTTCAAATTGAAGAAAAATGATAAAAAAGGTCGTTTTTGACAGTAAATTTTATTGCATTCAAATTCGTTCATAGTTATGGAGACGGTTCCCACCAGCAGTACAATGGGTGCAGGCTGGAGAGCCGACAGGGGCTGCCTGGGCTTTGGGTCTCCACCCGGGGCCCCCAATAATTTAAGCTGTTACAGGTGCCCTGAGTGGGCACCATGGCTCCCACCTTGAAAACATAGCCAGCTACCACTGGCACCAACTGTGGACACTGGCCAGGGAGCCAGCAGGGACAGCATAGGAGTTAAACATCGCCTTTGCAGCCCAAACCAAAGAAAAATGTAGTAAGTCCCTGGGTGGGCACCTGGGATCCACAGAAAAAAAGCAATGACTGGCAGGGGTGGTGAGAACCTTAAGCCTCCTTTTACAGACCCTCAACTAAAATAAAAATGTGTGGGTGCCCTGGATGGATAAATATAACTTGTGTCCTCATCATGCATTGCTAAATACCTCACTTAATACATCACGCATGACATGTTGTAAGACTGCGTTGATAACTTCACTTTGAAATCTGAAATATATTGAACACGGTGTCTGATGGTGGTGTGAGGTATAGCTATCTTAGAACATGAGTTATGGTTACTTGAGATAACTATAACTGATGAATTTCAGTGGTTTTGTTGGTTAAAATAGTATGTTTTAACTGACAATCCACCTAACTTTTCTTTAACCTATTTTTTATTGAATTATTGACCTTACAAGGTTTGTTTTTAATGTAAAGGAACATGGTATTGGTATTCCTAACTATAGCTTCACTTTATCCTTTTATTTTGACTCAGTAAAAAAACATATATATATATATTATCACATCCAATAAATAATGATACACTGAAATTGGCTATTTCTTGGATGCTGTAAATGATATAAATTAGCAATTTAGGATTAAAATGGTGCATAATCAGGGTAGAACTGGCCAATAGATTGATCAGGCTGTTTTTTTGTTTTTATGGCTGTTTGTGGGCCTGGTTTATAGCCTGTGAATTTCCCTGATACTAAAACAAACATTGATTACAGCAAGCTCAAATCTGTGCAGTCTTCATACCTTGCAAAACAATTATACAGAGTGTCTTTACAAAGTAAAACTATCACAATTTGCAAATAAGAGGCACTTTTTTTTAGCATTCTAATTCATTAATAGGGGTCATCTTTATTTTGTCGCCCGGGACTATTTTTTGTCCCAGTATGATCCTGAGCATAACATGCAGAAACCACCACATTCTGTATGACCTTTTACTTTTCTGCCGACATTTATCAAGTAAAAAAGCCAGTTATCAGATTTGTCTGACATACTCATAATTCGGACTCCCAAGCACGCACAGGCTCGCATGGAGGCCTTAAATAATGGAGGTTTTTGTGATGTAACTACTGAAATATCGTTGGAAGTACTTTTCAGCTGCTTTGGCTCACTGTTTGCACATCTCATCACTCAGTGCCTCAACCCTTCAGCTATTTTAATAATTTCCTTAACATATCTGATGATGTTGCTTTTAACGTTGCTTTTTCATTTTTCCTTTCCCTATCTTCACTACATCCCCTCAGATCTCTGCTTTATTGATATGCACTATATCATAATCGCAGTGCTTCATTTTGTGCTTACACTCATAAAACCTTCAGAAACTCACTGCTCTCTTTACAGAGTAGTAACCTGCACAATGGTATTATTTCATGAGAGCATCCTGTGGATTCCTGGAATTTCAAGTGTATCTCATTGGTATTCCGAATACAGTGCTCAACTTGTACAACATTGACATATTGTCAAGGTGTCATCTTTTTTGCATTTCCTTATCTTGTTCTTTCCTACTTGCCATGCCATGCTTCAATTGGCAATCTTAGGCTATAATTATACATTGAAAATGAATTAAAAATACATGATATTGAACCCTGAATTACATTCTTTTGAAAAAAGGAGATTTATTCGTGCAATACACTGTGGGTTAGACCACACTTAATTGAAAAGTTGTAACAATTAATTGAATACATTTCAAAGTATATTAAGGGGGATCTGGGCTTAAAATCTCTATGTAAAGGCTAAGCACTGTATGCTGAGTGACAGGCAACGTCTTCTAATGTTTTTTCACTGCACTGTAAATGTCACTATACTTTTAAGTCTATCGTTAATTTTAGCTCCAAATACTGAAAGAAGAAATGAAAAGATTTATCCCATTCTGCAGATGATGTTATTTCAAATTTCTGTTTCTTTGCTACGAATACTCAAATAATGTTCACATTATTTATACAATATTTCATTGCATTTTCTTCTCAATAAAATTACATTTAGTGATTAGAAGCAGTTGTTGCTGCCAATGTGTCAGTCACATTCTGTTTAATTGGATCAATTTCACCTGTCTTGCTTTGAGCATTTTTATGTTCTAGGCATGGACTCCAGCGAATTTGCACTACTTTGTGGAACACGTTAATATAACATATTACCCTTGCGTACAGATTACTTTTTTATAATAAATGAAACAAAACATACTTATTGGTCAACAACATTGCTTTTTTTGATGCAGTACCATTAAGTACATTTTTCTAGTTCTAACCATAGCAACTCCTCTCGCTCTCACAAGATTGTATTTCACTGCATAGCACTTACAACTACTGATGAGGTGTTAAAGCACTTTGTGGATGGATAGTGTGCTACTCCACTGAGCCCATAGGTTGGTAGTGCTAGTTGTTCATGTTGCAGTTAGATTAATATTATGCAACATTATTAGAGTTGGTAAAACAATTAGTTGCATGTAAAATCTAATCGAGAGAAAATTAGAATTTGATTGTTGTACTTTTTGCAGATACTTTAGGTATGTATCGATTTACCTTTCTAATTGTGTCTTTGTGGTTAGTGGGAATGGAAGGAATCCATCTTCCTTATTGTTTGGTTGTCTTATACAGAGCTTTCTTATACAGAGATTTCTTAGACGGTAGTGTTGCTGTTAGAGAATACTGTTATATATATTTTGGGTCATGCTTACATTGGCTCGGACACTGAACATAAGGAGTTCAGTAGAATTTAGGGCCTGATTTAGGACGTAATTTATGAGGCCTGTAGTGCAGTGTGGTGCAGTAAGTGCCTTGCACTGCCTTGCAAGTGTCTAGCAAGTGACTTGCGGGGCTGCCCTCCACCATTGGGAAAGGGGAGAAATGCACTGTATCTACAAGCACATTTCTGTCCTCTCCCCCTGTGCTGGCCCACTAATTGCTTCTTTGCGCCAATGCAAGCACCCTTACACCATGGTGCAAGGATGCCTGCGTTGTGGGAATGATTGTTTTTGTGCAAGAAGGGACACTTACCTGCACAAAACAATCACAATAAGTGTTTTCTTCTTTCTATGTGTGCTAAAGACTACAGTACACATAGAAAGAGGAAAAAATGGGGAGAAATAAAGTTATTTTTCCCCATTGCATCTTCCTTACGCCACCCCTGAGGTGGCATAGGAATTTGATGCATTCTGAGACTTGAAAATCTGGGAATGCATGAGTTTCCTTCTGGTTCCATTGGTATTGCGTGGAAAAACCCAAAGCAATACCCCTTCAACACCCATTTAATGCATTGTTATGTGTGAAAGGGGTCCATATTTACAAGTCATGAAAAGCAGCGCAAGGTGTCTTTGCATGGCCTTGCAAATATGTGCTGGGACACTGCACCACCGGAGCACCAAACAAAATGATGCTCCGTTGACGCAGTGTGACACTAGGGTCTCGTAAATGAGGGTTAGAGTTTGACAGAGGGGTTAATCAGTCACAAATGTGATGGATAGCCCCTCCAACGTAGCACAAGTTCCTTAGGTCAGTGGTTCCCAACCTTTTGACTCTTGAGGACCCCCACCAAATTACTACTGGAAGCCGGTTATCCCCAAGCAATTCGTCTGATTTAAATTACAAAAAAATACATAAACAAGAACACACCAAATACTTGAATTACTAAAGATATAATTATTTTATTTTGAAAAAAGATGAACACATCGAAACATTTTAATTGGAATGTTGGTGCTGCATCTCGGCAAGTATCGGTTTATTTAGGAAAGCTGAATCTTCATGTCAGATTCTACATTTTCCAAGCGATTTCTGTTTTTTAGTTTTTAGGTACATAAGATCTGAGAAAGTTTTTTCACATAAATATGTGGTGGAGAAAGGAAGTAAAACCATAAGGGCCTCTCAGCTCTCCATGACCTCCATGTCACATGTAATTCATTTGTTTTATAACACCTCTCATACCAGCGTAGGGTGTTGGAGCACTTTACAGGGGACTACAAAGTGTAGGATTCACTTGTCATCCATCCCGGTATGCATTTTCTAAGAGTGCTTGGTCTAGAGAAGCACAAACTCAGGATTCAGAAAATAACACAATGGTTGACTTTAATAATAAGAATGTATTTCAATGCAAGCAACCCTTTTTTAGCAGCATAAGGATGATGAAAGATGGAAAAAAATTACTTTCTAATTTGTGCCATGCAGTTTACATGCAGCTCTTTGATGGCAGTTCATAGCTCACTGTGCTAGTTTATGATTGAAACTTATGAACTGCACAGCAACACAAGAAGCTCAGTGACAAAAGCAGAAACCTACAGTTCTATTCAAATAAAATGCTCTTCTTTGCATGATACAAGTTCATTGCAACAGGCATATGAACAATCTGAGTTACCTTAGATGAGTTAAACTGCCACTAGACAGAACTTCCAACTCTCTCTAGCAGGTACAATAATCATCAGAGTTATCCTGACGCTTTTATTTTCCCCTGGAAGCTGCTGGATGTACATGCAACTTTACCTGCTTTTCAAACTGCTGCACAATGGAAGTAATAAATATAAAAACAAACAGCAAGAGGCCTCAGCTGGAGAAGTGCCTTCCTGCCGACCCAGGCTTGTGGACCCCCTGGGAATGTGCAACAGACCCCTGGGGGTCTGCGGACCACAGGTTGGGAACTGCTGCCATAGGCTATAATGGAATTGTAATACAGTGGACAAAATATGTCACATTTGTGACGGAGTAACCCCCTCTGTCAAACTCTAAATCGGGTCCTTAATTTGAAAAGGCAAACAAAATATTAAAGAATGTGAGGTAGACTGATGTGAATTAAGTTAGTGGAGGAATGAACTAAATATGTTATTCAAGTCTTGCCTGTTTTGGTGATTACTCACATGCTGTCATGCCATGGAGTACAAGTACATGAAGACATTTTTATTGTTGTTTTTTTATTTTTTATTGGAATTGTATCAGATAATGTGAGAACTGAAAGGTTCTGGAATGTCATGGGTGCTATGCAGGGTTCCGTTGCTGCATACATTATGACTTTGATGTAAATCTGCAAGGCGTGCTTTCCCACCCACAGGCGTCAGAGGAAAACCTGGTTCAATGACCAGCAATGAGTGTGAAAGACAACTTATTGTAGTCCCACATGGCACTATTCAATGTGTAAGTGACACTGAAGTATTGCTTTTGAGTTACTAACAATCCCTATTGGAAACAGCAACAAACCTAATTTCGTTATGCACAATATCAAAAGCTCTGAGCTAAGAAAAATGAACAACTTTAGGTTAAAATCATTTATTACTACAGGAACAATCTGTTTCTGTTCTTAGCACATCTTAAACAACTACACAGAATATTATCAAAACAGCAACAAGGCACAGTATAAATAATGAGAATAAAATGAACATTTCCAGCATTTGTAAAATGTAATTTAAAATATTATCTAGACCCTAACACCCTAACACCTACTTCTATGCATGAAACTATGAGATCATGAAAGGCAGAGCAACTTGCATTCAGAGTTTTATAGGGAGAAGATCAAAAGGGCATACCTTGTTGACAGCAAAGGCTGTCTTTCTATGTTGATACATGAGACAGTAGTCCCCAAGAAGGGCAAACACCCACTGTGGTAGCAGTCAGTTAGTCTTCCTCCAGGAATTGGCTTTATCAACCCCAGCCTTCAGGCGAGATGTGTCATCTGTAAAGTGTGAAGTGCGCTGGCAGCAGGTGAGACTGTCTCTGCCAGAATCTCCGGAAATAATCTGTGAAAAGGACCTCTCCTGACAAGTGGTTGAGTGGAAGTCCCTTTATCCTAAATGTTATCAGAGGTTGGAATTTCTGCCATAAGTTCAGAAATGTCTGTTATAGATTATGGGCATCAATGTATGCATCCTAGATGTTTTCTTGTGAACATATAAGGGTAAAAGATGTCAATTCAGGTGACAATATTTTGGTTATGTGACTGTATGTGCTCTTATTTCCGTTGACACGGTGACAAGTAGACATTTAACCCAGATGCAGGTTGCATTAGATATTGTATTTATGTCATTAATTGAAAAACCTCATGATACCACAGTTTCAGGAAAGATAAAGTCTGGCTGCATTTGCTTCTAAAGGCGGACATGAAAATTATTCTGCATAAATCAGGGAATATGGAAGCTTTCATTGTCTAAGTTAGGGAAGATGGAAATCTCCATGAACTAAGATGGGGTCAGAGTCGACATAAGATGGCCCTCATTACAACATTGGCGGTAAATGCCGCTGACTGCCGTGCTGATGGCCGTCAACATACCGTGTCCGCAGTGGAAATCCGCTACAGGTATTATGACCCACACTGAGAAATCCTCCACAATACAGACACCCACACAAGCCCGCCACACCAAAGGTCAGTGATAAACTGGCGATAACAAAACCTCCACCGTCACGCCAACAGGAATATGCCCACACTATCACAACCCACTAATCCACGCAGCGGTCTTTACCATTGGTGGTGCACACTGCCGCACTCAAAATACATACACACTTACAAAACACAACCACATTGGACAATTCTAAATACACACATTTGAGACACATACTCACACCACACCCACACACTCACACCACTATAAAACACACACCCACATTACCCACAACCCCTTGCACTGAAAATGAAGAAGCAGAGAGAGAGAAAAGCAAAGACAACACCAGCATCCAGAGGCACACAACACCATCACTCATACACCATCAACACACAAAACACCACATACCCCAAAACATCACCCGCACATCACATCTAACATCACCTCACACATCACTCACACCACCTCATGGCACCTCAAAGACACCCCAGGTATTCTGAGGAGGAGCTCAGGGTCATGGTGGAGGAAATCATCCAGGTAGAGCCACAGCTATTCGGATCACAGGTGCAGCAGACCTCCATTGCAAGGAAGATGGAGCAATTGCGGAGAATTGTCGACAGGGTCAACGCAGTGGGACAGCATCCAAGAACACGGGATGACATCAGGAAGAGGTGGAACGGCCTACGGGGGAAGGTACGTTCCGTGGTATGCAGACACCAGGTAGCCGTACAGAGGACTGGCAGTGGACCCTCACCTCCTCCCCCAAAACTAACAACATAGGAGGAGCAAGTCTTGGCAATGATGCATCCTGAGGGCTTTGCAGGAGTAGCAGGAGGACTGGACTCTGGTAAGTCATATCTTTACTACTATATCCCCCCCACCCTACCTGCATGCCATCACTAACTCCTACCCCTACCCTCACCCCCATCACTCATACACCGCACATACACCCCACCACCACAACCCACACATCCCAATACCAAGCCCTGCATGCAACAGCAATGCATGGACACCCATCACAGACCTCCATGGACACCCATCACCAAAGCATGTCAAAGACAGAGACTCATCCAGGGCACACAATCAGCACTCACACAAGGGCCAAGGCGATAGTGCAAGCACAGGAATAGAGGGAAACACACCCATTGCACAAGATGGCACACACAGATATAATAATAATGCATTTACACCCCAACAGGACCCCTACACAATGTCACCGGATAGGAGGTGCCAGCCATATCTAGTCCCCCCAATAGAAGAGTCCCACAGTAATGACAGCAGCTCTGCACGCCTCGATCAAGATGACCAGCCCGGCCCATCAGGGACCTCTGGACAGTCAGTTCCCCTGCCACAGTCCCACCCCACCACAGAACCTCCCCCCTCAGGAAACAACACCACAGCACCCACCCAGCGGGCCCATGCCACTGTCCCCAGGACACGTCAATCAGCAGTGCGTCCACCACTACAGGGACCCCAGGCAAACCCACTAACCCAAGACAATCAGGGACCTGGGGTCAGTGGCAGTGGGCACACGGTTCAGGGGACAGAGGCACAGGACAACAGGGAAGCTGGGAGGACTGCTGTGCGACAGGGGGAGGACAGGCCCAGGGAACCCACTGTCCACGACGCCCTCTCCAACATCATGGGAGCCTCCCACCATTCCCAGGAGACAATGGCAATGGTACTGGCCAAGTTTCAGGAGACCCAGCGGCTGCAGGAGGAACAGCATTTGGGGTTCAAGGAGGAACTCAAATCCATCAATACCACCCTGGGCACCATTGTAGGGGTGCTGAAGGCACTCGTCAACACCAAGAGGGACACTGTGGCACAACAAGGGGCCCATGACACTAGCCTGGAGGATGAACTGCCCACCACCTCCGCCGGCGCTAGTGGACAGGAGGCACCGCCACAGGACCACAACACCAGCACCCCACCCCCTGAAGATGGAGAACCACCCCGCAAACGGTCCCTGAGATCCAGGACAAAGACAGAGAACAATGCCAAGACCCCCGCCAAGAAATGAGACCACCCTGAATGTCATCCTTCTGTCCCACTTTGTCACCCCGTCCATCCTTAAACTGCCCTAGCTCCACTTCCTATGCCCCTTTGGACAATGCACCTGTGAGACTAATAGACTGGACTCTGCCATGGACATTTCTCCACCATCACCCCTGACCAATTTCCAACCCCCTACACTATTTTGCACTTAAATAAACACCCTTAAATCGCAGAACAATCTGGAGTCAGTCTGTGCTTTCGAAATTGTGTATTTGCAATAACTGTGGAAAAATGCTATATCCAATGTATTGTCAACATACCTATGTCACACAGCTCTAGTCCATGCGGAAACAAAGCAGATGTCACTCAGTGGGACCCACATCTGTGAAATTGAAAGGGAAAGTGACAAATCAGGGTCCATACACTGGGTGAAAGCGACAGACAGATGAGAGTTTGAATTATATCAGATGTAGCAGGCAGTGTTGTCTTCTTACCTGTGTCTCAATGTAAGTATTGATGAATCACTGTGTTCCTGTTTTCTATGTCCTTTTCTTCTGCTTCCTCGTCGTCACTGTCCACAGGCTCCACAGCTGCCACATCACCTCCATCTGGACCATCCTCCCGCAGAAAAGGCACCTGTTGTCGCAAAGCCAAGTTGTGATGCATACAGCAGGCCACGATGATCTGGCACACCTTCTTTGGTGAGTAGAATAGGGAACCACCTGTCATATGGAGGCACCTGAACCTGGCCTTCAGGAGGCCGAAGGTCCCTTCTATAATCCCCCTAGTTCACCCATGTGCCTCATTGTAGCGTTCCTCTGCCCTTGTCGTGGGATTTCTCACTGGGGTCAGTAGCCATGACAGGTTGGGGTAATCAGAGTCACCTGCAAATGTCGAGGGACAACTGTTAGACACACACTAACTCTTAGGGACATCCCCAGACCCAGACACCTAGTCACACTGTATTGGGTCCATGTCCTCACCAAAAGCCACACACGGTGCCTCTGGAGTTGCCCCATCACATAAGGGATGCTGCCATTCCTCAAAATATGAGCGTCATGCACCTAGCCAGGAAACTTGGCATTCACATGGGAGATGTACTGGTCAGCCAATCGGCATCACTGGGACATCACTGATGCAATGGCCACTGTTGTTTGAAAAGACCCATTTGCCAGGAAATGGAGTACTGACAGGACCTGTACTAGAGGGGGGATTCCTGTGGGATGGCGGATAGCTGACATCAGGTCTGGCTCCAACTGGGCACACAGTTCCAGGATTGTGGTACGATCAAGTCTGTATGTGACAATTACATGTCGCTCCTCCATTGTCGACAGGTCCACCAGCGGTCTGTACACCGGAGGATGCTGCCATCTCCTCACCTGCCGCAGCGGACGTGCTCTATGGAGGAGAACAGTGAGCAGAGAGTCAACCAACACTGAGGTACGGAAACACAATTTTATTCTATAATTTTTTTTAATCAATATATGCCTGTATAAGTGTTTATGCAAGACCTAGATATGTGTGATGCAGTCAAAATTAATGCCATGTGGCCCCCTGAAATGGCGGTTGCCTGACCTGTAAGGTGGGACAAGGGGATATAAGGTAACTGCGCTGGCGTTGTACACCGTCGCGGTAGGCGGTCGAAGACCGCAGCGCAATCCTGCATTGGTTAACATTGGACCCTATGGGTGCCAGGAGCCAATGACGATGTACGCCGGCAGTGACGGTACGCACCGCCGCAGACGTCACTGCCTGTTCACTCACTTGATACCTGATCTTCGACAGGAGAGGACCTACACTGCAAGTGCTGCTGTGACCTCAGTCTGGAAGAGACAATGGCTCATGTGTCTGGGGAAAGGGCCCCTGCCTTCAGCACGGAGGAGTTGGGGAAACTAGTGGATGGGGTCCTCCCCAGTACACGCTACTCTACGGTCCTCCAGACAAACAGGTAAGTACACTGTGAGCATGCTGAATGGGCAAAGCCTGTGTGGAGTGGTGTGGATGAAAGATGGGGGGGAATGAGGGGTGCATGAAACGACGGTGGGTGCATGTGCGTCATGGCAAGGGTAGGGATGCGGGCCAATGACTGTGACGGTGTGGACGGTTATATCTTCTCCTTTTCCCCTGTACTATTCCTGTAGGTCAGCGCCCACCAGAAGAAGGATATTTGGCGTGCCATCGCCAAGGAAGTCCGGACCCTGGGGGTCTACCACAGACAGAGCACCCACTGCCGTAAAAGATGAGAGGACATTCGCCGCTGGAGCAAGAAGACAGCGGAGGCCCAGCTGGGGATGGCCACCCAACGTGGGAGGGGTGCCATCGCACCATGACCTCCCTGATGTTCTGGATCCTGGTGGTGGCGTATCCGGAGTTGGATGGGCGCTTGAGGGCATCACAGTAGCCACAAGGGGGTGAGTACAATCTCATTCTGCTGATTCAGCCCGCATTGTAGGTGTCTGGGTGGGGGAGGTGGGTTGTTGGTTCCCATAGGCCAGGGCGAGTTTAGTAGGCAAGGTCCCTGCTTAAGGCAGGCCATGTGGCACCCCACCCTACCTGTGTTCAGAGCCAACTACACCTAGTCAGGCTCCTGTGACTTCAATGTGTGCCACAATCGGGCATAGGCCTTGTACCCCATGTCCCTGTGATAAATTTGGAGACTCAAAGTGCCGGCGTAGCGCAGGGGGCCCCTGTGTCTGTAGTGTCTGCCAATGGTAGCGGTATTGCATGCACTCAACATGTCTTTCTTCTGTCTTCCCCCCTTTTTGTGTTCTTCCTGTTCTTGTGTGCGTTATCATCATCAAGCGGAGGAGCAGTGGCACCGGAGCAGGAGGGAGCTGTATCCCACATGGCCCTGGAGGGCGAGACTATGGAGTCAGAAGCCACCAGTGGGACGGAGGGCGAGGGGAGCTCCACGGCAGGGACAGGAGCTGAAACCAGCGACACAGACTCCTCCTCTGATGGAAGCTCCCTTTCGGTGGCGGGCCCCTCTCTGCCCCTGCATCTACAGGTGCAGCCGCCAACGCCCCTACCAGCACCGCCCTCCCAGCAGCCCCTCAGCGTGTGCTCCGTGCCCGCTCACCCAGGAGGTTGGGCATCTCCTTTGCCCCAGTCACCTCAGGCCCTGCCCCTGTCAGCCCTGCTGCCCTCAGTGAGGAGGCCATTGACCTCCTCAGGTCCCTCACTGTTGGGCAGTCTACCTTTCTGAATGCCATCCCGGGTGTAGAGAGGCAGTTGCAACAGACAAATGCATACCTGGAGGGCATTCATTCTGGTCAGGCAGCCCAACAGCGAGCTTTTCAGACTCTGGCCTCAGCACTGATGGTAGCCATTGTCCCTGTGTCCAGCCCCCTCTCCAACTTCCTCCACCCAGACCCAAACCCCTGTACCTCAGCCTATCCCAAGCACACCATCAGACCAGCATGCACACACCTCAACACACAAGGGAAGCTCAGGCAAACATAACCACCACACATCCCACGGGCACTCAGGCAAGCATCATACCCATGCACACATACCAACATCCACTGTCTCCAATGTGTCCCCCTCCTCCTCGTCTCCCTCCTTCCTCCCAGTCTCGTCTCCACCCACACCTGCATGCACTACATCTTCAGCCACTACCTCCATCACCAGCACACCCACCACCACACCCAGCTCACTTGCACTCACCACCCCACTACCATTCACACATCCTGTGTGTCCTCTCCCAGTGTGTCTGTGAGCCCACCTCCCAAGGTACACAAACGCAGCCACACACCCACCCAACAGCCATCCACCTCACAACAGCCTCCAGCCCATGCACCTTCACCCAAAGCCAGCAAACGTACACCTCCTACAACCACTACCTCTTCCTCCACTCCCAAACCCCCTCCATCTACCCATCCCAGTGTGTCCCAAAAACATTTCCTGTCCAACCTTGACCTCTTCCCCTCACCTCCCCCACCCCTTCTGTCCCCTAGGGCCCGCCTTTCCAGGTCCCAACCCAGCACCTCAGCCACAACATCTGCGGGAACAGTGGTGCCAGTAGTAACCGGCTTCTGGAGTGTGCCAAGCAGCAGGGCAGCCAGTGTGCCAAGGAGCCAGACCACAGACAGTCCCCCACCTCAAAAGCACAAAAAGTTGGCCACTGCCTGGCGGGAGAGAGGCAAAACATCTACCACCAAAGCCTCTCCCAGGAGTATAGTTGGGAGTGGGAAGACAGCTGCGCCACCATCCAATGTTGGGGAAGGGGCACAGAAAAACAGGCAAGTCGCTGAAAACCTGCACAGGGGACAAGACCACCACCAGCACCGCTGAACAGGACACCGCCGCCACCAGCACCGCTACCAAGGACACCGCCGCCACAAGCACCGCTGCCAAGGACACCGCCACCACCAGGACCGCTGAACAGGACACCGCCGCCACCAGCACCGCTGAACAGGACACCGCCGCCACCAGCACTGCTGAACAGGACAACGCCGACACCAGCACCGCTGAACAGGACACCGCCGACACCAGCACCGCAGGCCAATGAACGCTAAAAGCTCCGACGCTACTGAGGCCGCCACGAGCAGGATGAAGCTCTCTGGGCACAAAGCCACCTCCAGAACCAGTGGGTAAAGGGATCCACTACCTCAATCCTTGGCAGGATGAAGCTCTCTGGGCACAAAGCCCCCTCCAGAACCAGTGGAGAAAGGCATCCACTACCTCAGTCCTTGGCAGGATGAAGCTCTCTGGGCACCAAGCCCCCTCCAGAACCAGTGGAGAAAGGCATCCACTACCTCAGTCCTTGGCAGGATGAAGCACTCTGGGCACAAAGCCCCCTCCAGATTCAGAGGAGACTGTTATCCACTTGACAGAATGTGGCTTTGCACTCCCCAGGATACAGCAGTGGGCAAACCACCCACTGGAGAGACTTGAGAGAATGTGGCTTTGCACTCCCCAGGATACAGCAGTGGGCAAACCACCCACTGGAGAGACTTGAGAGACTGTGGCTTCGCACTCCTCAGGATACAGCAGTGAGCAAACCACCCACTGGAGAGACTTGAGAGACTGTGGCTTTGCACTCGCCAGGATAGAGCAGTGGGCAAACCACCCACTGGAGAGGCTTGAGAGACTGTGGCTTTGCACTCCCCAGGATACAGCAGTGAGCATGGAGCCCCCTTGTGGATCTGGCGTTGTGCACTCATCCGGCTGAGGTGCCCCCCCTTCCCTTCCCCCTGAGGTGTCTGTTGTATTTCTATCTGATGCCCCAGCAGTGTTCTCTCCGTTTTGATCGGGTATCTTTTTTGGGCCTCACCCATGCATTTTGGGCCAAGTGGTCCACGTACATTAATGGTGGAATACCTTGGACTTGTATTCTTGGTGTATATATTTGTTTATAGTGTGTATATATATTTTTGATTACTGTAGTTTAATAGATTACAAACGTTCAACTCATTTCTTTTTGTCCTTGCGTTCTTCCAGGGTGGGGTTGGGGGTTGTAAATGTAATGTATCAACATGTACTTGTGTGTG
This sequence comes from Pleurodeles waltl, assembly GCF_031143425.1. Classification (NCBI taxonomy): domain Eukaryota; kingdom Metazoa; phylum Chordata; class Amphibia; order Caudata; family Salamandridae; genus Pleurodeles; species Pleurodeles waltl. The sequence continues at coordinate 715,543,794 of NC_090443.1, forward strand.
TGGGTTATATTGGGTGAGGGTAGGGGTGGGAGTGTTGCGTGTTGCGTGTGTGTGTCACTCTTTTTTTCCCTCCCCTGTGTCGTAGGTGCAGTACTCACCGTGGTCTTCGCCCTCCTCCCCTCCCCTTTGAGCTAGGTGCAGTACTCACCGTCATCGTCACCGCTGCCGCCTTCTTCCCACTTCGCCGTGTATTAATAGATTTAGCAACATAGGCAGGACCTGTAACTCGGGCTCCATGGCATCCTGGCTCTTCGTTGATTGTTGAGAGGAGTTTTCCTTCTGTGTTCTGTTTCTGCCATGCTTTTGATGGCATTGGTACCACCCCGGAAAAGCTAGCTGATTGGTGCCTTGTAATAGTGTGAGTGGTACATTGTCTTCCACCTGTCTGTTGGCAGTGACGGCTGCGGTGTTTGTTGCTACCGCCGTGGTGGTCAGAGTGTTAAAGTGGCTATCTGTGTTCGCGATTTCCGCCATGGTCGTGATTCCATTTTTTTAACCTCCGGCCTGTTAGCGGTATTACCACCACTTTAACACCAACCGCCAGGGTTCTAATAAGGGCCTTTATGTCATCCCCGGCATGCACAACTGAATTTGACATCTAAGGGGCTTGTCTAACCAACAAGGATTTGATGAATGAGTAGGGAAACACATGCTCTAGATATCTATCTAAAATAAGATACTTGTCTAAACCATTTAGATGCAATATTCCATAAAGCCTGTCATATGCATTGTAGATATAAAAGATACATAAAACATGTGAGAGGATATATAGTTCACATAGCAAAGCATGACTATTTTGTAATTCTTGCATGGATGCTTTGTTAGAATTAATAACAAATAAATCACATTTTACAATCTATCTAAAGCATTTTATGCATGTAGGTGAAAAAACATACCAGTGATTAGATAGTTAGGCAAGATTAGAAATAAGTAGTATGTTGCATGAATGAGATTTTACCTTAAAAACAAAAGACAAGAGGCATCTGGGACAGCAGGAAACAGTTTGTTTAATCAAAGATTATGGCCAGGACAGTAATTACAGAATCGGGTCTGAGTACTGTCTCTCAAAGTACATTGGTTCAGAACACATTTTATACCATTCTCAAGGACCATAAAATGAGAACAGCTGCCCTGGATTCATGAACATAAATTCTAGGGAGAGAATGCATATGGGTTCCGACCTGGTGTGGGCACAAATGTTGGCCAGTGAGTCCTGCCCAGATGTCTGGCCTGAGGGGTATGTGGTCACCTTATGTGCTGTGTGTATTGCAGCCTGATTGACTGGGTGCACCTAAGTACATGCAGCATGTAACTTCATGGTGTTTTGGAATGTCCTTGTCCCTCTGGCCGTATGTTCCTTATTGGGGCCAGTCTCCTGGGACTGGTGAGGTGTAGCTGCCTATCTGTGGGATGTTAATCTAAGATGTCTATGTGTGGGTATGTGGCTGTCAGCTAAATGTTATCCCACCTGTGACCTGTCAGTTATTAACCTTCAGACTTGGGTCACAGGGCCTGCCTGACGACATACCTTTGTGCTGGGGTTGATGGGGAGTTCACAATGGGGGAATCTAACAGTGGCTATGTGATTTATTTTTTAATATAAAAATGTATTGTTCACATACAGAGATAATTTATTATTATGCGCATCATTATGTATAAAAAGCAAAAATGAAGAGAGTTCATTAAAAAGAAGAAAAAATATGTTATTTTCAGTTCTTAGTTCATATAGGCTTTGTGGTATATATGGTGGATTTGTTGGTTGACTTAATTGTTGATTTCACTCCTCATTAGAGTACCTATTATAAACTTCAACCACTGAAGTCAAAGGGACTTGTTTTTGTAAGAGAACAGACAAATATTTGTTCAAGTCGCCAAAATGCATAGATTTCATACTTATATTAGGCCAATGGATGTTCCAAATAGCATTTCTAGGTAGAAGATACAAGGTCCTTCAAGAACACTGAATTTTTTCTGAAATTTGTACTATTTTGAAAAGACTGTATGTGGATTCTTTTTAGCCATCATCTTTTTCGTGAGTGTAACAATATCAGGTTAATTTCATGGAAAAATGATCAAGGCACAAAACCTGATATGCATGTTTGGAATGCCAAACTTAGTTGTATGATTGCTCTTCACAAAGCTTGCTTGTGTTGTAAAAAATTCAGATCTTCCTTCATGAGGTCTAATCCTGAGAACAAAATGTGATTTGATGAGTGCACTCATGTGCATTCTATTATTGATAACTATTAAAACAGTTTGCATGTTTTCTTGATCTATTTGCCTAATTCTTTCTGTATCTTCTTTTTCAGAATGATTATTCAATTTATTATATATCGCACATATTCCTGTGGCAAGGAGTCTTTTGTTTCTTCGAGGATGCGATCCCAGAAGAAAATCTGAAATATCCATGTTTTCATTAAGGGAGAAGTGTTCTTTCACTGCTGAGAGACTAGAGTGTTCAACCATCATTGGCATAACTTGCCTATACAAACCACTAGAGGTGTTTGTGTATTATACGTGGATCAAGACAGTTCATTTTAGGTCAAGGAGTGTTGGAAAGGAAACACTGAATGCAGGTGCTAGACTCATAAGGCCAAACCTTCATCAGATAATTGTGATGAATTATATGTTCCATCATGTCTTTTGAATAGAAGGTTTCTTCAAATCCTTCATTGTTCGGAATCCTAGACATGTAGTTTGTTGGGCAGCTTTGTTTAAAAAGATTCCTTCTTTTGGTATTGTACAGGCTAGAAATAAAGCTTCTTTACCTTGGATTTACCAAACTTTGGTTCCAGAAATACTTTTCATCAAAATTTGCTTTCCAATACTCATACCCTTGAATAGACAGGTTTTCGCTAAATTCTATAGAGTAAATTAGCTTGTTGGTAGTCATTAGATTTTACTAAAGCTGTTGCAGCTTCTGCATGAAATAGAAGGTTGAAGGTTGTGACCTGTCAGCACTGTGAAAGTATGGAAATTTCTTCATGAAATTAGAATGGCTCTTGGGAGGTGGAGCCTCACAATGTTCTCATTGTGTTTAATTATTAAATTCTCTAGGATAACTAGTTCTGTGTATGAAATAATGTGCATTGTAATGATAGCAATACATTTCTTTGTATTTTGCTGAATTCAAATAAGAAGCTTAATTATTCAAAGTAGCATGTGCCTACAAATCAGACATACGTTTATTAACATTCTCAATGTTCCAATCATCTGAAAGTGAACCGGGTATTATAGCATCATTCATTGAAACCTTTATCACATAAGGGGATTGCAATGTCTCAGTGGGTCACATAATCAGATATTGAACCTTTTCTGAGGCTATGTCCTCAGGCACAGAATGAACTGTGATGTTTACAGTTTGCAGCATAGTACCTCTTGGGGTTCCGTAGAGGGGGAGTGAGCTCACAAACCTCAAGAGATACAATTGTTCTTGCAGGGACAAATTGTCAGTTGAGTAGCAGTAGAACAACGGATATGGTTGACAACCACATTATGGGAAGAAAAGTTCCTAAAGCGATCCAGGCATAGGAATACAGTGGTATCATATATTTGTCACAGAACCATTAGCAAGTGCAGAACAATCGTTTGATGTGTGTGACTGCAGAAGGGGTTGAAAATTCTTCTGAAAAATATACAGTCATTTTCAGTGTTATTGGTCTCTCAAATGGTGTAGCATCAAATGGTGTAGCATCAAGTGGAATTTCATAGTAAACCTTGGAATTATGTTGGACAGTAGGCATTGCCACATTAGCAGAATCAACTGTGTTTGTTGCACTCATCATTCGGCACAGAGATGGTCATTCCATGTTTGGCGGTAAGTGGACAGCCATGCTGGCGGTGGCAGTTAGACCGCCACCAGTGTAGAGGTGCAGACCACCATATAGTAAAGTGGTGAACCCAATGCAACACAGACAATTTACTGCCAGTACCACCACCGCCGACAAGCAGCAGCCAGTGCGGTAGCCAACTTCAGACTGGTGGGAACCAATAATCCTCTCACCATATTACGAGTCACCAGACCGCCAGGATATCTGGTACGGGCAGACCGTGTTGAAACTCATAGTGGAAACAGAATGCACAACAGAAGACACTTACCTCCAGGTTCACAGACGTGTCCGTGGCAGGCATGGCAAATGAACTGCAAGTCCTCCCAGTGTTGTATCTCGCCATATACCTTCAGGGACAGTGACAATGACGAAGTTGACAACCGTGAGTACGCCTAGCACATAGTGGAGGAAATGGCAGTGATACACACCCACACATAACACACACTCCCGGCACAGACAGTGAAGGCCACACACACGCATAAAGCATACCATACCAACACACACATGTACACACGCACACACCAAATACGAAAAATCCAAGTTCCCAATACACATAAGGCTGAGCTGATACGTGCTAAATTCACAGCACAACGCACACAAACATCACCAGCACAGTCATACACATCCATAAACAACACCCTATAATCACACAACAACTAGACCACAAACACTTTAACGCAGTCATAGACAAGGCATGTTGTGAAACACTTTACATCCACACACACAAAAAACTGTATGAAGCAATGACACGCAATCAATATCAGTGAACACACATGCAAACAATGACATAGGTGACACGTCATGTACAACCAACATACAAAGAATTCCACAGATGCAGCACCATACACACGGATGCACACAACATCCCATACAATCCCACAAGAAAGCAGTCAGACACATTACAACATGCACATTGCACAACCCATCTACCCAGCGCATGCAACAACACAGACGCAACCCATACACAGACCTCATACATCAATGCACACAGATGTCACACCACAATGTAGAAGGAAACCAGGACAATCATCTCATCTTGTCAACCACAGCAATGTGGGCAGATGTAATAAAACATAACAATAAACATGAAATATATACAGAGGGTGCTGAATGGCAAGCCCAATGTGCAGAACTGCACAACACATAGTAAACATATCATGGCCCTAACTTGACTCCTGACAGCAAAAAGGCCTTCATGTCATAGGGGCATCAATTGTAAATGCAGGCACCTAGGGTCTTTGGGGGTGGTGGTGAGGGTGGCTTGGAGTTTGAAGGGGGTGTCTCTGTTTGGGCTTGGGAGGGGGGTCCTTGGCTCAGGGAATAGAAGACTTTTTGCTGGGTGGAGGAGCAGGGCAAACACCAGAGGGGGTACTAGAGGAATGGGAGGTTGAAGGGCCTGGCAGGGGCAGGGGGACATGATGTTTAGGGGCAACACGGGCTGGGACAGGAGTCAGGAAGAGGTCAAGGGGGAAGGAAGATCTTTTTAGGTGCACGGGGTGGTCACATAAATGAGGGATGGGAGTGGAGATAGAGGGAGTGCTCATGTGACATGTTGGTGTGCTATACGCGGATGCTAGTGTGTGCAATGTATGCATCTGTGTGGTGGGTGTACGTCTTGGGAGGAGGGGGATAAAGATGCAGGAAGAGGGAATGGAAGATGTGTGAGTGAATGTTGCGGTGGTGTGTGCAAGTGAGGTGGATGTGCTGCAGGTGACAGAGAAGGTAGTCGTGGTGAGTGCGGATGTGGTGTGTGAGATGGGCATCTGTGAGTCTGCTGTTGTAGTGATTGAGGGTTTGACATCAATGCTCGCACGACCAGTGTGTGATGATGCAGTGCTGGCAGGTGTGAGTGTTGATGTGACTGTAAGGGAGGCAGTGTGGGAAGAGTCTGTTGTATATCCAGATATGTGCTGTGTGTGTGCATGCCTCTGGGTTTGTTTGTGGTGCTTATGTTTGTCTTTGGGCACCTTGTCTGTTGTAGTGGGTGTATGCTGGTCTGTAGATGTGTCCTGGAAGGGTGAAGAGAGAGGGCTTGTGGATTGGGAATAGGTAGCTGGAGGGGTGACGGAATATGAAGGGACACTGGCCACCATCAACAAGGAGGCCAGATCCTGAAATGATCTCTGTAGGCCAGACAAGGCGCCATGAATGCCTTCTAGGTAGGCATTGGACTGCTGCATCTGGGATGCCAGTCCTTGGATGGCCTTCACAATGGCTGTCTGGCCAACAGAGATGGACCTCATGAGGTCAATAGCCTCCTCATTGAGGGCAGCAGGGCTGACTGGGGCAGGGGCAAAGGTTCCTGCAGAGAAGGAGACACCCATTCTCCTGGGTGAGCGGGCACAGGCAACTGGATGGGGAGCTACAGGGAGGGTAGTGTTGGTAAGGGGGGTGGCAGACAAGGGGGGTGCTGGGCTGGTCCCAGGTGGCTCCGCCACTACCAGAGAGCCTCCATCTGAATCAGATGTCATGGTAGCTCTAGTCTCCCCAGTTGTGCTCCCCTTGCCCTCCGTCCCACTGGTCCCTTTGGCTTTGCTAGTGTCAGCCTCTTGTGGGCTGCAGCATCCTTACTCGCCGGTGCCCTTCATCCTTCGCCAGATGATGCTAATGCACACATAGACAGAGGAGGTCAGAGAAGGAGGGAGGGAGCAAAAGAAAGGGAGGAAATGGTGAAAACCCACACATCCACTTCACATACAAACAATACACACATTTGCCCCTGTCAGGAAAACAAGAGCCCATTTGCAGTCATGAGCAATAGAGTCCTTCAAGCCAATCCGAACTTATCACCGATTACCTCATCCCTGCAGCCTAGACACTTGAATGAAAACTTCTACATGCATGTCACCTGGCTAACTGACTAATCCAACAATTTAATCCATGAACGTACTCAACTGCATGTCAGTCATGACAGGTTGAAACAATTTGACCTCAGAGGAACTGTGCACACAAACTAAATGACAGGAATGTGTGGATTACATTTGGTACAGATGTCCATTGATATTGCAATTAAAGCAATTGCAATGTAAACTAAACATACCTGTCAATGCCCAAATACAGTACATACATGATCACTTTGGACTTTTACAGTCTTCACAGAGATGGAGTATGAAGCCAGTAAAATGCCTGAACATTTGAATAACTTATATGTACAGTAGAAAATGTGTAACAGTACCACCACTTCTGCTCCTGCATGTCTTTTATAGCTAACGCATCACACTCCAACATAATTGGTCTGACAACCAGGACTGTACACTTCCCAAATTTCATCTGACCAAGTAAATCCCAAGTCCAGTGAGGGTCACAGTAGACAACCATGCAGAAGTCACCTAACAGTCTACACTTACCCCCATGTGGCTGCTTTGCTGTCCTCAAGCACCCATCCAACTCTAGGTAGGCCACTGCCAGCAGGCAGGCCATTAGGGGGGTCTGGGTCTTCTATGTTGAGATGCCATTCCTAGCTGGGCCTCTGCGGTCTTCCGGGCCCAGTGTCTCAGGTCCTCCCGCCGCTTCCTGCAGTGGGTGATCCGCTGGCTATGGACCCCCAGGGTCCGCACTTCCTTGGCGATGGCTCTCCACAACCCTTTCTTCTGGTAGGCACTGACCTGCATGGGAAACATTGAGAAAATGGAGGACATGATGTAAATGATACCAATACAGCTGCAACCTTTGGTGACATACAACATACACAGCCCATGCACATTGCCAATATACCACACACCACACACATCATGTGCATGCAAAACCCCAAATCAGTCATCACTTGTCAATGTGCACACAAGTTTGCCATCAAACAACACCCGAAATGTGGGACAAAGGACGTTGTACTGACCCGTTGCCCTGTAGCCCCATACAACTGCCCATACAGGGGTAGGACCCCTTCCACCAGTTTATCAAGCTCCTCAGCTGTGAAGGCTGAGGCCCTATCCCCTGCAGTGCGTGCCATTGTGGCTCCAAGATTCAGGGCACAGTAGCACATGAAGTGGAGGTCTTCCTTGCCCGAATGCCAGGAGTCAAGAGAGCTTGCCCATATAAAATAGCAGTCACGACCCCAGTGGTCATAACTGTCAGCGCCAGAGGTGATCGTCATTATTCCCAGTTTCCCATAGACGTCAATGTTAACCAATGAGAAACTGCACAGAGGTTCCGACTGCCTTCCGCCATGAGGACTCCTGCTGGCAGAATGAGGTCACTTCCATCTGTCCTATGCATGCAGGACAGGAGGATGCCATTTTAGTATGTTACATGACTGTCCTGGGTTCAAACTGTGTCATTACCTGCATATCGTCACAAAATGATTCATATAGGTTTCATTTTGTCACTACATATGCTTGTATTGACAATCCATATGGTGGAACACATGGAAAGTCTTTGTTTATACATCACTATGGGGGTCATTCTGACCCTGGCGGTCTTGGACCGCCAGGGCAAGAATGACGGAAGCACCGCCAACAGGCTGGCGGTGCTTCATTCCCTATTCCGACCGCGGCGGTAAAGCCGCGGTCGCACCGCCGGGGCCAGCGGTGTCCCGACAATTTTCCCCCGGCGGTGATAATGATCCCCTTACCGCCAGCCTGTTTCTGGCGGTTTACACCTCCAGGAAGAGACTGGCGGTAAGGGGTGTCCTGGGGTCCCCTAAAAGGGCCCCGGCCTGCTTTTCACTGTCTGAATGGCAGACAGTGAAAAGCGCGACGGGTGCAACTGCACCCGTCGCACCGCCGCAACACCGCCGGCTCCATTAGGAGCCGGCTCCTGTGTTGCGGCCTCATTACCTCTGGGTCGGCGGGCGCTAACATGGTTAGCGGCCGCCGGCCCAGCGGGAATGTTGGAATGGGGGCCGCGTTATTGCGGCCGGATGGCGGTTCCCGCCTGGTGGGCGGCAGTAGCCCCTATATGTCCTGTACATGTCCCTGGTCACAGGTATGGCATTATGTGGCATTGTCTGGGTAGGAATGGAGTGTGGAGTAATGTGTCTTTCCACAACATGACAGCCAACTTACATGACCAATACTTCATGCTTGTTGTATGTCATACATGGTTCACAACATTGTGAGATGTGCCCAGATTGTTGTTTGTATCCCTGCCTAGATACCGCCAAAATGGAGTGATGAGGAATGCACCATTTTACCGGCCCTTAGTAGATCTTGAAACCATGGAAGAGCACCACATCATCATGCCCTATCGACTGAACCGGGTGTCCATCAGGGAATTGGTCGCCCAGACCTCCTGCCGGCTTTGAGAAATCCCCATGCCATCCCTCCAACACTCCAGGTGTTGGCAGTCCTGCGTTTTCAGGCCAATGGCTCCTTTCAGGTGACTGTGGGACTGGCTGCAGGGATGTCACAGTCCAAGTTCAGTAAGGTGTTACAGGATGTGCTGGATATATGTGAACAGGTACATAAGGCTCCAACAACGTGCTGAATTGACCACTGTTAAAGCAGCCTTCTACAACATATCATATATCCCACATGTAATAGGGGCCACTGATAGGAGTCACATTGCCTTGGTACCGCAGAGGGCCTATGAACAGGTCTACAGAAAGCAGAAGAGTACATATTCGCTCAATGTACAAGTGGTTTGTCTTGCAGACAAGTACATAACACGTGTAACAGTGAAATTCCTTGGTTGGATATATGATTCCTACACCCTGAGGAACAGCAGTGTCCCTGCATTGATGTCACAGATACTAGGATAAAGGACCTGGCTAGTAGGTATGTGTACTTGTCTCCATGTCAGATGTTTGATATCCTTCCCTACATAGTCTGCACTATGCCTAACTTTGTTACCTATAGTCATATCTCCTTTTCCACGCAGGAAACCTGATACCTGTTAGACAACCCACTACAGGAGGGGAGAACAGGTACAATGAGGCACATGGCCGGACGAGGCGGGTGATTGAGAAGACTTTCGGCCTCTTGAAAGCTAGATTTCGTTGCCTCCATGTGTCTGGTGGTGCCCTACAATACCGACCAAGGAAAGTCGCCAAGATCGTGGTTGCATGCTGCATGCTCCATAGACTGACCCTCAGAAGGCACATCCCACTGTTGGAGGAGGGGGAATTGATGCTGGAGCACTGGTTGAGGTCATGACTCTGGTACTGGGGAGGAGGCAGACGAGGATAAGGTACATGACAAAAGGACTGACCTGGACTATGTATTGGTAATGCTAGTTTGTATTCAGATTGTGCATGCATCGAGGTGTGTGTAGATACTACTGCTTTCCATCTTGGTCTCTGGCCCTGAAAGGTTGCTGACTTACTGTGAGGGATAGTGGAAATGCATTGCTGCCAATGACATGTGTGAAATGCTGGTGCCAGAACGAAACACCTTTATGATTGTACCAAAGGTTTTGGATCCTCAGTCTGACTGTCTGGGTAAATGTAAGGGACACTTATCAGTCTTGTCCTGCTGTGTAGGCCTCTCATGCTGCATTGTCAGCTGATGTGTGGCAAATACCTGTTCCTGACTACACAAGGAGGTGATCGGTAGACAATGTCACCTATGTGAAATCTTTACTTTACTCCACATGTGTGTGAGTGACAGTGAGGACCCTTACATATTTGGTATCACAGCTGCTAGGGCAATCGTCCTGTGTTTGTGTTCTACTGCTGTTGATGTGTGGATGTGGACTACATACCTTACAACACTGAGCCTAATTCAATCATTTTCCCTCTTCAGGTCACATGTCTGTTTGCCAGCTGATTATTGATATGCCTGTTGGCACCCTTTCCACTGGATGTTACTACAATATGGATGTACTTACTCACTTGCTGGAGATTCCTACTACATCTATCACTTTGACATTCTTGTAGTGCCGATATGTGTATTTGTTTGTTGCTTGTAAACAGAAATGCCACTTTAAACAATGAAGACACATGCACCATGACCTGGTGTTGATTGAGTGTTTAACATCACAGTCCAGAGGAGTGGGGACTAGATTTAGGTGAAGATCAGAGAGGGTGATCCATATGTATGTTTCACAGGTCCTGTATCCATTAGCCTTGGGATAATGGGAACTTGTCATTGGATACACAACAGGGTGTAACAGTGGCACACAAGGGTGACAGTTCAGGAGAGGGATCACTTCCTGGAGGGGGATTGCTTTTTGCCTCAGGTTCCACAGGATGTCTGGGCGGCCAACCTCTTTTACAGGGGGGGGTCCCGCTGCTGCATGGGTCAGGGTGCTGGTGGCCTGTAGGTCCTCTTGCTGTGCCTCCATTCTAGTAGCAGGTGCTGATGTAGAGGGCAGTGGTGTTGTGTGACTACTGGATGGGGACTGCTGTTGGGTGGCTGACGTATGCAGGATGGTGTTGAGTTCTTTGAACTCTCCTAACATGGAAAGCATGGTGGCATTGAGTACCTGCCACTGCTGCACGGCCTCCTTGTGATATTCCCCTTGCATCCTTTGGGTCTCCTGCAAGGTGGTGAGCATCTGACCCATCTTGTCCTGGTAGGCTCCCAGGGCTCTGGAGACGGCCTCCTGGCCAGTCGTGTCCTGTTGCTGTCTCGTCCTTTGGCCCACGATTGCCCTCCCAATGGCCATTGTCCCCTGTGCCCCTTGTGCACCAGGGCTGTCATTGTCTTGGGATTGCAATGTTGACTCATGCCTGTTAGAAATGGGGTTTTTGGTTGGCAGTCAGGTTGCCCTCTGTCCAAGCAAGAACCCTCACTCTAGTCAGGGTAAGTCACACACAATCCAAAATCAGCCTGTGCTCACCCTCCGGTAGCTTGGCACGAGCAGTCAGGCTTAACTTAGAAGGCAATGTGTAAAGCATTTGTGCAATAAATCATACAACACCATAGCATAACACCACAAAAATACACCACACAGTGTTTAGAAAAATATATAATATTTATCTGGGTATCTTCAGGTCAAAACGATCAAAGTTGCAATACGAATTTGTAAAGATATCACTGAAAAGTGATATAAAGTGTCTTAAGTCTTTAGAAAGTAAACAAAGTCTCTTTCAAACACAAAGTACCTGGTTTCTGGTGGAAAATCTCCTCAGAGGGCCACAGGAGAAGAGGTACGTGGAAAACTGGTGTGTGCGTCGATTTCTCCTCAGCACACACGGACTTGCGTCGTTATTTTCCACGCGGGGAGTCGTGCGCCGTTTCCGGCACGCGGACAGTCTCTTACTGTGGTTTGCGGGGAGTACCAGATGTCCCGGGTCTGTGCGTGGATTTTCCTGCTTGTTTTCCGGCTGCGCGTCGTTCTGCGGGGATGTGCGTCGAAGTTTCGATCTCACGGCAGGCGTCGCATCGATTTCTCCTGCGGAGTCGGGCGGCGATGTCCTTGCAAGGCCGTGTGTCAAAGTTTTGATCTCACGGCAGGCGTCGCGACGATTTCTCCTGGGAAGTCGGGCGGCGTTGTCCTTACGAGGCCGTGCGTCAAAGTTTCGATCTCACGGCAGGCGTTGCGTCAATTTCTCCCGGGAAGTCTGGCGGCGTTGTCCTTGCGAGGCCGTGCGTCAAAGTTTCGGTCGTCCCGAAGGCGTCACGTCGATCAGCGTCGGTGTGCGGCGTTTTTCTTGCCGCGGAACAAGCTGTGCGTCGAAAAGTTCGGCGCACGGACCGTCCAAGAGGAAGAGAGAAGTCTTTTTGGTCCTGAGACTTCAGGGAACAGGAGGCAAGCTCTATCCAAGCCCTTGGAGAGCACTTTTACAGCCAGACAAGAGTTCAGCAAGGCAGCAGGCCAACAGCAAGGCAGCAGTCCTTTGTAGAAAAGCAGACAGGTGAGTCCTTTGAGCAGCCAGGCAGTTCTTCTTGGCAGGATGTAGTTTCTGGTTCAGGTTTCTTCTCCAGCAAGTGTCTGATGAGGTAGGGCAGAGGCCCTGTTTTATACCCAAATGTGCCTTTGAAGTGGGGGAGACTTCAAAGAGTGGCTAAGAAGTGCACCAGGTCCCCTTTCAGTTCAATCCTGTCTGCCAGGGTCCCAGTAGGGGGTGTGTCAGTCCTTTGTGTGAGAGCAGGCCCTCCACCCTCCCAGCCCAGGAAGACCCATTCAAAAAGCAGATTTATGCAAGTGAGGCTGAGTAACCTGTGTTTGGGGTGTGTCTGAGTGAATGCACAAGGAGCTGTCAACCAAGCCCAGCCAGACGTGGATTGTAAGGCACAGAAGGATTTAAGTGCAAAGAAATGCTCACTTTCTAAAAGTGGCATTTCTAGAATAGTAATATTAAATCCGACTTCACCAGTCAGCAGGACTTTGTATTACCATTCTGGACATACTAAATATGATCTTCCTGCTCCTTTCAGATCAGCAGCTGCCACTTCAACAGTGTATGAGGGCAGCCCCAATGTTAGCCTATGAAGGGAGCAGGCCTCACAGTAGTGTAAAAACGAATTCAGGGGTTTTACACTACCAGGACATATAACTACACAGGTACATGTCCTGCCTTTTACCTACACAGCACCCTGCTCTAGGGGTTACCTAGGGCACACATTAAGGGTGACTTATATGTAGAAAAAGGGGAGTTCTAGGCTTGGCAAGTACTTTTAAATGCCAAGTCGAGGTGGCAGTGAAACTGCACACACAGGCCTTGCAATGGCAGGCCTGAGACAAGGAAAAGGGGCTACTTAAGTGGGTGGCACAACCAGTGCTGCTGGCCCACTAGTAGCATTTAATTTACCAGCCCTATGCACATAAAGTGCACCTTACTAGGGACTTATAAGTAATTTAATAGTCCAATCAGGTATGATTCAAGGTTACCATGTTTTAAGGGAGAGAGCATATGCACTTTAGCACCGGTTAGCAGTGGTAAAGTGCGCAGAGTCTAAAAACCAGCAAAAATGAGGTCAGAAAAAGAAAAGGAGGAAGGCAAAATGTTTGGGGATGACCCTGTCAAAAAGCCAGGTCCAACAATGCCCATGCACTGTGGGGCACACTGATGTTTGATGTGACCTCGGGACACAGGTTTGGGAAGGTGGGCTCAGTTGTGCAATGGATGGAACAGGGGAGGTGGTTTCAGTTGTGGGTAGGGTGAGGCTGGTGGTGGTGGACTAACGACTCATGCCTGATAGGCAAGGTATGTCATCCCGATCCAGACATCCAGGGAATTCCTCCTCTATTGGACCTGCTTCCAGGGCTGGGCTTTCTGTCACTGGCATCCTTTGCTGTGTGGCAGTACTTGGGAGACCTGTGGAATGAGAGGTATGGTGTCACATGATGGTATTGTACAAGTGGTACACATGGTTGTATGTCATCATTGTCTGGATTTGCAAGGCAATAATGGCATTAACAGTTACTAGACTACTGCTTGTGTTTGCATCAGTAGAATGTTGCATTGGTCCTATTTTGATCAATAGTTGGTTTCGTCTTGCTACTGTCATTGCCATGTACTGATGCACATTTGGTTTTACGTGCAGGTGCACAGATGTGAAGTGCATTTAGCAGTCATGCAAGGGTAGGGAGTGTTGCATTGTGGTACTTGATGGAGTGTGGTGAATCCATGCACTAGGTTGTCCAGTGAAGGAATGGTATTAGTAGGGAGCTGTGGCATGCAAGGGTGGGTATTGGACCCATAGTTAGTTTGTGCATGTTAGGGTGGTTTGAGGGAGTGAGAGGGTGGTGGGCGTACATGCTGTGCAGGGGTACATGTTGGCCAGGCAGTGTAGTTGAGTTACCAGTGTCCAGTCCACTAGATGTTCCCATCAGCCCCTCTGGGTGTAGGATGGCAAAGACCTTCTCCTGCCACGATAATACTGGGGGAGGTGGTGCGACCCACCACCAGTTTTCATTACGGTGATTTGGTTTTGTGATGCCATGGCCCGTACCTTCCCCCATAGGTCGTTCCACCTCTTCTTATTGTCGTCCCTTGTGCATGGATGGTTTCCCACTGTGTTCACCCTGATGGCGATCCTCTGCCATAAGTCTGTTTTTTTCCGGGCTATGGATGTCTTCTGGACCTGTGCTCCAAACAGTTGTGGCTCCTCTCTGATGATTTCGTGAACCATGTCTCTCAGCTCCTCGTCTGTGAATCGTGTTTTTTTTGTGGTGCAATGCTTGTTGTGTTGTGGGTGTGGAGTGTGGTGTATATGATGTGCAGAGATGGTGGATGTGCAATTTGTTGGTGTGAGTTTGAGTGCTAGGATATGCATGTGGTTTGTGGTGTTTGTGCATAGTTATGATGTGTGTGTTGTGTTGCTCTTGATACTGTGTGTTATGTGATGTGTGTTCAGTGTGAATGTGCCTGTGATATCTAGGTGCAGAGTCTTCTGTCAGTGTGCTCTTGCCTCGCAATGTCAGACTTTCTGGGTGCAAAGCATTTTGGGTATGTGTGGGGGTGTATTTTGTAGTGCTTGTGTCAGGGGTGGGTGGTCTGTGTATCAGGTGTGGGGTATTGGTATTGTCCAATGTGGTGCAGTGTTCTGGTGGAAGTGCTTTTTTATCTGCGGCGATTCGGACCACCAATGGATTGCCGCCGTGCTAAGACCTTGGTGCTGATTTGTGATTTGTGATTTCGAGGACGAGATGCTGTTGATGTGGCGGTGCTGTTGGTGTAGATGCCTCTTTCATACCATCATTGAGGTCAACAGTGTTGGTTTTTTGGTATTTTGTGGCAGTGTTGTGTTGGTGACTCATAATACAGCAGTCTTCAGACCACCATCACTAGCGGTCTTTTGGTGCCCGCTTACACAGCAGACTTCGGTGTGGACCACCAGAGTCAAAATGACCACCAGAGTGTTAAGCTAAAACATCCCTGTCCAGAAAGTCAAGCTAGAAATGTTACTGCTTTGATCAGGGGGTATGGTATTCAGAGTAAGGAGAGACTGGGAAACACTACTCTGAGTTCTTCTTGGTGTTTGTGGTGGCCGGTTGTAGAGAACTGCCCCCATTGACACTAGGCACGGCAAATCCTTTTTGACTGCTAAAGCATTTGCATTTTTCTATGGCAAAACCCAATGGAATTGAGGGCATGATAAAATAGCTACCAATATGTTCTTATATTGATTAGTTGAATTAAGGGGACTGATGTAGTCCAAATAAATCACCCAGAAGGGGTTATTCAAAATCATGAGGGGAGAAGGTGAGAGCCTTTTGACCATGAAGGGTTTAATCTGCTGATAAATATTGCATTGTCTATCCTAGTCCCTAGTCTGTTTCTATAAACAAGGCCACCAATTGCATTCCTGTAGCATTGCTACAGTTGCATTTATTCCTGCATCTACAAAGGCCAACCCCTTGTGTGCTTCTTTGATTAATTCTAGTCTAGACAGATTATTAGATGTCAACCTGTCTCCCACTCCTGGTATCATAACAAGAATGTTATCTGAATTAAGGGTGTAAGAGTATCTGGGAGGAGAACCTGCAGGAGGTTTCCCAGCAGGCTTAGTTGCATTAATGGCTGTTAAAATATCTGTGTCAGTCTTTTTTTGAAAATGGGCAGACTGAATTGCAGCTTCTGACACATGGTCACCTGCACAGTTCCCTTTAGAGTGAATACCACTACGCAGATGGCCAAAAGTGTGCCTCACATGGGCAGATAGAAGCTTGTCTTGTAAGACTGCTACCTTTCCCCAAAGCTGTTTATTTTGAAGGGTTTCCCTTTCAATCCTTGAATTCATTCAATTGGCAATGTTGCAAATCAACATTGTAACCTTGCACACAGCAAGCTGTGTCCCACACAACTACAGTAGTGTGGAAATGGATGAGTCAGTCTTCTGTAATGCAAGTAGCAGGGCACGTAGCAGGGCATGTATGTCTGCATGTTGTGGAGTACTGTCACCTAGGAGTGTGGTGTGGGTGTGTTTTGGGATTAACTCATCATCCTTCACTATACCTTGCACTGCTGGGCAGGCTGCACAATACTTGCAATTAGTTCCTACTGTGGGTTGGGCAGAGCCATCTCTCTGCCCCTTACCAGATACTCTGGTAAGACTCTAAAGGTAAAGTGTTTGGAGTCAGAACAGTATCCTACTCATATTGGAAAAAAGCTTGTGTACAAAGAGAGGGATCATACTGAAACTGTACACCCACTGCATGTAAAGAAGGGGCTTAATGTACCCATCTTCAGTGCCAGGCACGAGCAATAGGAGTGCTTCCGCTTGTGGCGTCCTCTAGTGCTGGTATGGGAGAAACAACAATTATATGTTTTCCCTGCACCAAAGGGCACTCCTTTAGAATAGCTGTTTATACACCTATCAGAATTTTTACAATAGAAGCAAATAGTGTTTCAGCCAGGTAATAGAAGTGAAACTTGCAAACAATGGGGACGGTCTGCCCTTCTTTGCAGGTCACATTGGAGTAACCTTAGCGACTAGGTATGACTCTAATAACTAGGTTTTCTTTTATCCCTAGTTTGTGAATATTTTGTCTCAAGCATGTCTGCTGGTAACACATGCAAGATATAAGTATGCACGCTCTACCATTGTTTGGATGAAAGGTGGGAGAAATCAGGTCATAGAGAGGCTTCACTCTCTCTTCGTAGTGAAGCAAATATGTACATCAAACGTTTAGAAACCGCAACAGGGATTGAAACATTTTCAGTGTTTTGAAAGGCTGCAAGGTAGCACACTTCCGGAGGAAGTCCAGAGTTAGACCCTTTCCCTCACTGGAAAATTCATATCCGAGGAAGGTCAATGTCAGGTAGGTGAGTTTCTGTTTCTTAAAATTGATCTTGCAACCATGGGTTTTCAACTAAGTCACTACTTTGTCTAGTCTAGTAAGGTGTAAATTAAAGTCATCATCAGTTAGGTAGATAGCAATGTACGACAATACCTTTGGATATGGTTGCAAGATCTCCATGATTCACACTGAAAACAACTAGGACTATTCTTATAGCACATGGGCAAATGCCAAAATGAAAATTGTACTCCATCAAAACTAAACAGTGTTGAAAATTCACTTTCAGGTGCTAAACTTTGACTGAAAAACCCATTGGAAATATTCTGGGTCGTTTTGGTTTTTTTCCACACCAGATTCATCAATAAACCTGCACAAGTCGCCTGTATAGGGTTACTGTGTAATTTATTGACCTTATTACCTCTGCATGGGATAGGGCTCCAGGGAGAGTAACAGAAGTGTAACCCACCAAGACTGGCCTTCTTGACTTGTCATTGTTCAGAGACCCCATACTAACATGTTGGTATGTAAGGGGCAGTTGAAAACACCTAACCAATTTTAGTGTTCTCGAAAAGTTAAAAGGATTTCCAAATCTTAGTATGCCCTATAATGCACAGGCAAATCTACCACTGTATATTCATGAAACTGCCCTGAGGCAGCATCAATAGGCTCAAACTCCATCCAGGAGTAAAATGTTTCAAATGCATATGCTCGATGTTCAGCTATTACACAGAAGTAACCACCCTCCTCTGATCAGAGACACCTTAAGCTTTGAGGTGATGAGTAATTGCTTCCCTGAAATTGGCCCCTACTATGATAGGTGCTGCTATGATGAAGGGATTCAATTTGTAATTGGAATCAAAGAATTAGAAAAACCATAGCACAGGGAATAACCATTTATGAGTCAAGCTTGACAAACCTACAGAAATAAGTGCTTCCTTATCTCCAATAGGAGGTATCCATGATTACTACGAACGTCTCCGTAATGACGTAGTAATGGTTCAGATGTGTGTGATAAGTGTAAACTACTCAAGGCACCAATTGTTGCCTAAGTTACAACTTTGGTGTAACTCTACAAGGTGTGCTTTCCCGCTCACGGGTGACACAGGTGAACTTGGTTCAATGCACCAGAGATTATTGTGAACGACAAGTTATTGGAGCCCAACAAGACACAATTCAATGTTCAATTGACATAGAAGTATTGCTTTTAGGTTACTAACAATCCCATAAACGGATCAGGGACACAGTGGAAAGAGAGACAAGCATATTTCATTATTCATGGCATTATACTAAGAAGAATGAACATTTTTAAGTCAAAAGGATTTAAACTACAAGAGCAATTTCTTTTTAAGCACATCTAAAACAACTACACAGAATAGTTTAAAACCAGCAACAAGGCATATTATAAATAATGAGAATAAAATTAAAATTTTCAGCAGTGTTAAAATGCCATTTAAAATATTATCTGGAGCCTCACACCCTAACGCCTACTTCTATGCACTATGCTATGAGAGCATGAAAGGCAGAGAAACTTGCAGTCTGGAATTTCTTAGGGAGAAGAACGCACTGCATACCTTGCTGACAACAAGGCTGTCTTATCAGTGAAGGCATGAAGACAGCATTCCCCATGAAGTGCAAACACCCATTACAATAGCAGTCAGTCAGTCTTCCTCTAGGACCTGGCTTTATCAGCTTCAATCTCCAGGCGAGATGTGTCATCTATGAAATGTGAAGTGTGCTGGCAGCAGGTGAGACATCTCTCTTAGAATCTCGGGCGATAATCTGGGCAAAGGTCCTCTCCTGACAAGTGGCCAAGTGTTGGTCTTTACATCCTAAATCTTGACAGAAATTGGAATTTCTGGCATCAGTTTAGGAATGTCTGACATAGATTATGGGCATCAAAGTATGCATCCTAGACGTTTCCTTATGTACATAAAAGGCAAAAATATGGCAATTTATACTACATTATTTTGGTTATGTGTGTTCTTATTTGACCTTGATATGGTGAATAGTAGACATTTGGCCCAGATGAATGTGGCAGTAGATGTTGTATCTACATGATTAAATGAAGAACTTGACAATATCAAGTTCTGGAAAGATAAGGTCTCATGTCATCTGGGTCTAAAGGCAGACATGATGATGATTATGCATAAATCAGGGAATATGGCTACTTCTATTGTCCACGGTAAGGAAGATGGGGCCAGATGTATAAAAGGACTTTGTATTCGCAAATAGTGCGGATCTGTAAATTCCACCGTTTACAAATGCAAAATCACCTTTCACAATGTATGAAAGGCATTCGCAGTGCAATTTTAAGGAATCGCTAAAACAGCGATACCCAAATAGCGATGAGATTTTGCAAATCGCACTCTGCGATTCACAAAACCCGAATTGCAATGCAATGCAATGCATCAACCAGTTGCAAATTGTGATTATTTGCAAAATGGCTTTTTGCACGTGCAATTTACTGCGAATTAAAATCAGGTGGTAAACACGTGCAACCTATATAAGAAGGACAAATTTCCATAGTTGTTCCTGGCACTGAAAACCACTTTGTGTGAGGATATGCTCTATGTGAAAGGACAGAATGATCACGCTGAAGCTAGCCAGTAGCCAAAATGGGCAGATCAATTGTCCTTGCTGTAGGTTATGGTAGACAGAACAAAACGTAAATGACACCTTAATAGACCAATGGCTGAAGTGAGCTGAACCTTTGCCCTAATTGCCAAATTTTAATTATGCCCTCTGGTGGGGGGTTGGGGGCAGTACTACAAGTTGTTGTCGATCCCACCAAATATATAGTCCCTGGTGGCCGCATATGAGACCTACTCAGGAATCCATGGCAGAAGAACATCACTGGGAACTCCCCCTTTTTTCATGGTGCCCCTCTTGTCAAGATTGCTGTCTGGGGAAGGCAGTAAGCACCCGGCAAATGCAAACATATACAAAATGGCTGCTTTATTTTTGATTCCCTGTGGTTGGCTGCTTGGGTCCCAATTCAGGCCCCTACAAAAGAGAAAACAGCAAAAGAAATGTAGATGCCCATTTGGCAGGGACCTGACCTTCCAAAAACAAGTAACCCAGCTGTCTATTGGTAATTCCTGCTCCTGGATCACAATGCATTCATGAGCCCTGAGCTGGAATCATTTGAGGCTGGTGTCCATGAAAAGGGGAGATTCTCCATTTTCCAGTGATGTTTCTCTCAAAAAACAACCACCACCACTGGGGCTTGGTGGAATCTAACTGTACCTGCAGAGCAGTGCTAGCTGCTTCTTGATACACGCTTCCTGTTGGAATAATATTAGCTTGTGGGGATTCTTCTTGTGAGAGCACCGAAGTTCCTCGGCACCCATTATGAACAAATAGTTCATGTCCACCAACCTATGAAGGTATTCTGGTGGACATGGACAGTTTGTTGACAACACTAGAGGGGTTAAACAGAGAAGCAAAAACAAATAGTACAACAGAAGGATTACACAACTCTTCAGTGAACCTAAAGGAGAAACTACTCCAGCTTTCGTCAGTTTATTGAATTAAAAAAAAAAATAGAACATACCCACCAAGAGCTAGACCAAAGCCCTAAACTTTCTGCTGTAAAGTATCCAAACAATCTTAACATATGCACAACAGACTAGCTAACAAAGTACAGCCATTCAGAAATGTATAAGGCATAGATGAATGGGACAAAATTCTAGAAAAAGGTAACTTACTGTTTATCCATGTAAATGTACACAAGTGGGACAATGCCTAAATCTCCCATTTTGGAAATGGCAATGAAGAGTCTAATTCTATAACTTCAAAAGGTGCGAGTAATTAAACAATCCTATAAGACCGTACCCAGCAACACAGTAATAGTTTGTCTAAAAAATTAGTCCAACATCCATTTAAGAACATTGCCTGGACTTCTCATCATTGTTGCATCCTCAGACATGGCAGAAGGCACAATGGGTTTGCTAATTGAATGCTATACTATATTGCTAGTCCTAATTAACATATTGGTGATGTGCAGCCTAAACTCCTTTCCCTATCATTAGTAGAATAGTCACAAAAGGGTCTAGGTGTAAGGACATAAAACAATGATCTAGGGGGAAAGGTTCAAAGGTTTTTTGATGTTTCAAATGGCTTGATTTGCAGAATTGGGCCCTTCATGACTGAAAAAAGCTTAATTTAATGAACAAAAGGCAGATACAAATCAATAACTTTTTGATTCTGTATTTGGAAGGGGCGTCTTTAGGGCATCCCTTCCAAATACTGATTCACAGTAGTATGTATTAACAGTTTACGATGGATTCTGGTTGCAAAACATTAATACTTGACCACCCGCTCAAAAGTAGTGGTAACCCATTCACAATTGGAAGGGGCCCTTTTGGGACTTGTTTGCCTTTGAGAATGTAAAAGAAATATTTTTTGAGAGCCGACAGCAGAGTCCCGCAGATGACTGCCTAATCTTGAAAAATGTTTAATTTCCTTTTTCTAAATGCATCCAGTTTTCCTTTAAGGAAAACATGCTGCCTCAAAAAAAAATTACTTTGTTCAAAAGCAATCACAGATATAATGATCTGCTGACCCAAGCAGGAAACCATCCCTGAGATGGTGGGAAATCCTAATGGGTAGTACATTTTGACCTAATGAATTATAATTTATTAAGTAGGTTGATTATTAGGAATCACTATTTTAAAATAAGAAGTTTCCTACAATAGGCATAGCAATTTCCTAATTGCAATTTGGAGATATTTGCAAATAGGAAATTGGTATTCCCAATGTTCGTACATTTGTCCCTAAGTGCCTGAAAACACTAATAAGTGCATCACTATAGTGTGTCAACATACTTGCACACCATATCTAGCATGTGTAAACTCTTTTATGGTAGTTGACAGTTGTACTGCTGTAACCACATTCAGCATCGATTCATCAGGAAAATAAGAACAGTTTATTGAATTCAGGTGCCAGATAACTCACATCCCCCTAGTGATTATTGGTGCCTCACAAACTTTGTATAACATAGATGATTATCAAATAGAGAATTAAAAACACCTACTGGTGTGACAAATAAGGATTTATGTATGCATGTTGTATCATGGGAGTAGTGAATAGCAATTCTGTGAACCAACAGTGCAAACCTATAATGGTTGTGTAATGTAATGTCAAAAAAATCATAAAGGGAGTGTTCTGAGATGTATACTCACCCTGAATGGGTCTTCAAAATGCATACCGGGATAGCATTCAAACAATTGCCAATATGTGTTCATACATTAAATACTAAGGGGTTGTTTAGAGGAGCTAAAGTCTGGTTTGAAACTGTAACTTTCACCATCAGGTAAACCTAGATAGAGCTAACAAAAAGAAGGAAAACAATTGCATAAACACTCACAAAACAAGGTACAAACACTACCGGGTAAAAAGCCATTAAGGGACTGGTTTCACTCTGTACATAGGGTGTCCATACATCCGTCTAGTAAATCCTAAAAGACAAAGATGCTGATCAATTTAGAGGAATAGTGTGTGTGTGTATAGAGAGATTGGTTAGTGTTATAGCCAGGATCCATTGTTTTCTTCAGGAGTGTGTTGCAGTTCCAGTGGTTGGTTTTGTGTGATGCTTACTTCACTTTAAGACTTGTCTGGAGAACATATAAAAATGTGTTGACATTGTAATAGGGCCTGCTCTTCGTCTCTTTTAGATTCCTTTTCTAATTTGACATCTTTTACTAATGGTGACTTTTTACATATTTTCCTCTAACACTACAATGTGCCACATACACATTTATTCTGGGTATGCATTGTCGCCCTGTAGTCTGCAAATTTACTTCCAGGTTCGTACAATCAGAACGCAATTCTTTTTCTGTGCTCATCAGAGACAATTCTTTTATGTTAGACTAACCAAAGAAGCTGTTCTGCACCTCTGCCACAGTGTGATAAGGATAGTGTTTTATTATGCAAACAGCATCCATGCTAGGCTCGGTGAGAGGGGCTCTTCATACTGAGATTATCTTTGAAACACTTGAACTGTAACAGATAGGAGTAGTGTAACACTACTAACAATTAACATGGTTGAATTTTTTGCATTTTTCACCATTCTAATAATGTGTATTACAACTATGCATCTCATCTGCTTAATCATCACAGCTCACGTTTTCTTTACAAGAATATGATTATTTCAATAAATGTTTTGAAAATGCATTTTTGTATTTTTCTTGTTTATACTTTAAGCATGCAAAAGTAACAAACAAAAGGGTTAGATCTGTTTACACAAATCCTTTGGGAATCATAATGGTCATGTTTGAGGTTACCTTACAAATAACATCAATTACCCTGGCCGGTTAGGGGTTAAGAAGTCGTACAATGAGTTAGCCTAATAAAGCAAATCAACATTTACTGATAATATATAAAGACTAAGGGCCTGATTTAGATCTTGGCAGAGGGGTTACTCCGTTGATATAATACACAGTCCTACTAAACTCATAGGAAACATACGACAACACTATCAGAACAATTAAAGAAAGTGCATTTTGTGAATAGCATTTGTCTTATTGTTTTTTGGGTGTGTTTGATTATTTTCATGTCCCTTCCTCAACTTCCAAAAATGTCACTGATTTTTTTAGTAATTATTCGCTTATTTTCAGTCACTTCCCCTGGTCCCTCATACATCTATTTGAAACATGTATACTTATATGAGCGGAGATATGTAGTAGAGATGTCTGAACAAAAAAGATAGAAGAGGCTGAGGCAAAGATATTTTGCTGGCGATTTGTAAATTGTAGTTAGTATTACTTAAATAGTACTATTGGAGTACTACTTTACATAATCCAAATTGCAGTTTGTGAATACTGTAGTATATTTTTACAACAATACTATGGTCTAATGATACATAATACTTGATATTCAGGTACCATATTCAGAAGGCTATTGTCAAAAACAAATAACATCAAGAGTCCACTGCAGGGCATAACTGAGGGTAATAATGGCATTAAGCAAGCAGTGGCATTAAGGGCATGGAGCAAGCATTATCCTGGATTGGAGAATAACCAACCAAAAAACTGATGTAGAAGGTTCAAAAGTATTCTGTACATCAGTTGGTAAATGCCACAACTTTTCTGAGCCATAGGAGCACACTCCTACATGAAGACCTCATTAGGGGTACTTCTGAACTGGAATGGGGGCTGTCAAATCCCACACTCCAGCTCCCACCATCACTCCTATTGCCATCAAACCCTTCAGTGTAGCCAGTATGCCCCCCCCCACTCACCCTAATACCAGGGGCCATAATAGAGTATGTGGAGCCACCAATGAGTCCAATATCAAGTGTAAACACAATCGGCTCAAAAGGCGATCACGACAGAGATATTCAAATACCAGTACTGGCTTTTTCAGTTTTTTTAGTTCAAATGCTTTGATTTCTTGATGTTTTTATATTTTGCTGACCTGTTCTGTTCACCTTTTAGGTTGAACTCAATTTCATATGTTTGTTTCTGTGCTGTTTCGAAAATATCAGAAAGTACCATATATCTAGCATATACCACTTGCAGTGTGATTCATTGCAATGTGTATTCCCAGGCTCAGAAATAATTGTGTACCACTTCATTTCTCCTACTACACCCTTCCATGGCTTCATCATCATCATGTACAGGAAGCATCCCAAGGTCTTGCTGTCCCACTTCATCCTTCATCTAATGGCCAATGCACCTCTGCATTGCACTGTTTAGTTACAAGCCATATTTAGCAAGAAATGAGCAGCATGTCATTAGATCTTATGATAGTGTCTCACCTGATTTGTGAGTCACCTTAAACTTCCTTTCAGTAGCACAAATGCTCACTGTATCATGTTTTTGTTCTTCTATGAGTCCTGTTGTATCTGTATTAGACTGCAGTGCTATGATGTTAGTAAGCTGTAATTATCCCCATACATGTGCAATAGGCATTTTCAAAAGTACATTTTGTTGTGCTGACATGTATAGAATATTGTGCAAACATTCCCGATTCCCACCTATGCCTCCTTTTCGTCTTATACGGGAGCCACCTTCACTCATGTTTGTCATTTTGAAGTAGCTGGTGAATGGTGCTGTGGCTGGGCATGTAGGACATGCCTGGGTGAAATATAACATAGTACTAATGTGAAATTCCCAAAATTATGCCATTATGCTACTTTGTGTAATTACACGCCGATCACAGTAAATATTTATCACAAGTGCCACATTGGCAGTACACATTTACCACAAACACACATGAACAACAGAACACGAAAAAATGTTTGTGTTGCTTTAGTTTTTTGCACTTTTTTGCGTAAAGTGCATTTTTTTCCCAAAAATTGACACAAGGACACATTTTACACTCTAATTTAGCACTAAACAGCAACTGTACAGCATGTATCATCCATTTCTATTTTCAGATATGTTATATGTGATTGGTGACAGGCATGTTTACAAATCTATTGTCTATGGTTCCATTTCCATTGAGGCAATTAATGCCCTTATTACAACCCTGGTGGTAACTGCCGCCTACCGCCGTTCTGACGACTGCCAACATACCGTGACAGTGCGGTATTCCGCTACGAGTATTATGACCCACACTGAGAAATCCGCCACTATACAGACACCTACACAAGTCCGCCAGACCAAAGGCCAGTGATAAATTGGCGGTAGCAAAACCCACACCATTACACCAACAGAAATACTCCTACAGTATCAGGACCCACGAATCACTGGTCTTTCAACTGCGGTAAAACATTGGTGGAGCACACCGCCACGCTCAAAATACCCACACATTTACAAAACATCACCACATTGGACAATTCAAACTACACACACCTGACACACATACACACACCACACCCACACACTCAGAATACTATAAAACACACACCCACATTGCCCACAACCCTTTCAATGAAAAAAAAAGATTGCCAACACAGAGAGACACAAGCCAGGAGCACCCACTCAGTCTGAGCCACAGAACACCATCACCCATACACCATCCACGCACCTCACAGCACACACCACAACATATCACCCCACACATCACCCCACACATCCTCACACATATCACTCACACAACATCCATGGCACCCCAAAGACAACCCAGGTTTTCAGAGGAGGAGCTAAGGGTCATGGTGGAGAAAATTCTCTGTGTAGAGCTACAGCTATTCGGATCACAGGTGCTGCAGACGTCCATTGCTAAGAAGATGGACCTATGGCGGAGAATCGTGGATAGGGTCAATGCCATGGGAAAGCACCCCAGAACAAGGGATGACATCAGGAAGAGGTGGAAAGACTTACGGGGGAAGGTGCGTTCAGTGGTTGCAAGACACCAGGTAGTTGTACAGAGGACTGGCGGTGGAACCCCACCTCCTCCCCCACAACTAACAGCATGGGAGGAGCAAGTCTTGGCAGTAATGCATCCTGAAGGCCTTGCAGTAGTAGCAGGAGGACTGGACTCTGGTAAATCAAATCTTTACTACTATATCCCCCACCCTACCTGCATACCATCACAAACTCCTACCCTTACCCTCATCCCATCACTCCACCACCTCACATATACCCCACTATCACAACACACCTATCCCAAAAACAAGCCCTGCTTGTAACACCAATCCATGGACCACCATCACAGACCTGCATAGACACCCATCACCACAGCATGTCCATTGGAGAGAATCACCCAGACTCAAAACCACCATGCACACAAGGCAAAGATGACACGGCAATCACAACAATATAGGGAAACACACCCATGCACAAGATGGCACACACAGAAACAATAACACTGCATTTTCATCCCCACAGGACCCCTACTCAACGTCACTGGAGAGGAGTTGCCAGCAACATCCATCCCCACCCGAGAGGAAGCCCACAGTGATGACAGCAGCTCTGCATGCCTAGATCACGATGACCAACTTGGCCCATCAGGGACCTATGGACAGTCGGTTACCCTGCCACAGTCCCAACCCACCACAGAGCCTCCCCCCTCAGGAAACACCAACACAGCACCCACCCAGTGGGCCCATGCCACTGTCCCCAGGACACGTCAATCAGCAGTGTGTTCACCACTACAGGGACCCCAGGCAACCCCACAAACACAGAACGATCAGGGACCTGGGGTCAGTGGCAGTGGGCACATGGTTCAGGGGAAAGAGGCACAGGACAACAGGGAAACTGGGAGGACTGCTGTGTGACAGGGGGAGGACAGGCCCAGGGAACTGACTCTCCAGGAGGCACTCAGTAACATCCTGGGAGCATACCACCATTCCCAGGAAACCATGGGCCAGATACTGTACAAGTTGCAGGAGACCCAGCGGCTGCAGGAGGGAAAGTACCTGAGGGTCGGGGAGGACCTAAAAAACATCTACACCATCCTGGTCACCATTGCAGGGGTTCTGGCTGACATGGCCAATACCATGAGGGAGGCAGTGGCACAACAAAGGGCTCCTGACACTAGTCACACCAAAGAACAGCCCTCCACCTCCGCCGGCGCTAGTGGACAGGAGGCCCACCACAGGACCAATAGGCCGCCAGCAGTCCATCCCCTACAGAACGAAAACCACCCCGCAAATGGTCCCTGCGATCTAGGCAGAAGCCAGAGAACATTGCCGAGACCCTCGCCAGGAAACAGGACTCTCCTGATTGTCACCCTTCTGTCCCACTCTGTCACCCTGTCCACATTGAACTGCCATTACTTCCCGTCCTATGCCCCAGTGGAAAATGCACCTGTGATACCAGGAGACTGGACTCTGGACATTCCTCCACCATCACCCCAGCCCATCGCACATCCCCCTCTACATATGAGCACTTAAATAAACACCCTTGGAACAAATACAAATCTTGAGTCTGTTAAATGATTGAATTATGTATTAGTACAACATTCTAAAAACATTGCAAGTCATATGTACAGGTACATATACATTGGTATGACCTTTAGTGGGCAGCAGTAAACATACCAGGAGCCAGAGTGGGCCACAGAGATCTGAAAATAGAGATGCCAATGGGTACAGTAAGTGGCCATAGACATAGGGAAATCAGGCTGCCATGTACAATGTCCAACAGAAAACTAAAATGAAAGTGAAGTTTCAAGGTCTTAACTGTGTGTCACTGGAAGTACTGCTGTATTATAGGACTTCTGTTGTCCACATCTTCTTAATCTGCCTCCTCTTCCTCACTATCCACAGGCTCCACCACTACCACAAGACCATCTCCAGGCTCATCCTCCTGCAGAAAAGGCACCTGGCGCCTCAAGGCCAGGTTGTGCAACATGCAACATTCCACGATGATCTGGCACACCTTCTTGGGTGAGTAGTACTGGGATCCACCTGTCAGATGGAGGCAACGGATCCTGGCCTTCAGGAGGCCGAAGGCTTTTTAAATTATCCTCTTTGCTCACCCATGTGCCTCATTGTAACGTTCCTCTGCCCTTGTCCTGGCATTCCTCACTGGGGTCAGTAGCATGAGAGGTTGAGTCACCTGCAAATATCGAAGGATATCTGTTAGACACACACTAACCCTTATGGACAACCCCATACCCAGATACCAACTTATACTGGGTGGGGACCTTGGGCTCACCTATTAGCCATACCCGGTGCCTTCGGAGTTGGCCCATCACATATGGGATGCTGCTATTCCTCAAGGTAAATGTGTCATGCACAGAGCCAGGATACTTGGCATTCAAACGGGAGATGGACTGGTCCGCCAAACACATCATCTGCACATTCATAGAGTGATAGCTTTTTCTATTCCTGAACACTCGTTCATTTTTCCGGGGAGGGGGACAAATGCCACATGTGTACCATCAATGGCACCAATGATGTTGGGGATATGTCCCAGGGCATAAAAGTCAGCTTTCACTGTGGCCAAACCCTCCACCTGGGGGAATACCATGTAGCTACGCATGTGTCTCAGCAGTGATGACAACACTCTGGTCAACACGTTAGAAAACATTGGCTGAGACATCCCTGATGCCATGGCCACTGTTGTTTGGAAGGAACCACTTGCCATGAAATGGAGCACTGACAGGACCTGCATTACAGGGGGATACCTGTGGGCTGGGGGATAGATGACATCAGGTCTGGCTCCAGTTAGGCACACAGTTCTTGGAGTGTGGCCCAATCAAGTCTGTATGTTAGTATAATGTATCTGTCCTCCATTGTCGCAAGGTCCACCAGGGGTCTGTACACCGGAGGATGTTGCCATCTAATACTCATCCTCAGCGGTTGAAGCCTATGGAGGAAAACGGTGAGCAGAGGGTCATATTCACACATCAATTGAAATAATGATGCATCTTTTCCTTTACAGAACCTGTATGTGAATCCGAGAGTCAGCTGCTGTGCTAATGTCTGCTGTGACGCAGTTAGGTGCCATGGTCTGTGCCCCCCTGAAAAGGCGGCTGCCTGACCTGTGAGGAGGGACAAGTGGAAATGAGGTAATTCCGCTGGCGACCGCTGCGCAACTTCGTATTGGTTATTATTGGCCCTATGGGTTTTAGGAGCCAATGCCGATGTATGCCAGCAGTGACGGTACACACCGCCATGGATGTGACCGCCATTTTCTATCTATTCACTCACTTGCTACCTGACCTTCAACAGGAGAGGACCTACACTGCAAGTGCTGCTGTGACCTGTGTCTGGAAGCGACAACGGCTCATGCGTCTGGGGAAATGGCCCCTGCATTCACTGTGGAGGAGTTGGAGCAACTGGTGGATGGGGTCCTACCCCAGTACACGTTACTCTACGGTCCTCCAGACAAACAGGTGAGTACACTGTGAGCATGATGAATGTATGGATTACTGTGTGTGTAAGCCACATGTAGGGAGGGCTGAGGCGTCCTGGCCAGAGTGCTGCATGTATGTGCGTCAGGGAATGGGAGGGATCTGGTGGGCCATGAATGTGATGGTCTGGACGGTTAACTAATTCCCTTTTCTGCGGTCAGTGCCCATCAGAAAAAGGGTATGTGGAGTGCCATCACCGAGGAGGTGCGGACCCTGGGGGTCTTTGACAGGCAGAGCACCCACTGCTGCAAACAGTGGCCATTGTACCCTGACCCCCATGATGTTCCACAATTCTGGCGGTGGCCTATCCAGAGTTGGATGGGCGCTTGAAGGCATCACAAGGGGGTGAGTAGAGATTCAGAATCATGACTGTGCACGCGTTAAGGTTTACCTGGGTGGGGGATGTGGGCTGTTGGTGCCCCTAGGCGAGGGCGAGCATGGCAGGGTAGGTCCCTTGTTGGGCAGGCTCCGAAGCACTCCAACCCCAATAGTGTTAGTGGGCATCTACTACTGGGCAGGGTCCTGTGGGTTTCAGGTGTGCAGATAATGGCGTTAGGCATTGTACTCCATGGGCTGGTGACTATCTTAGTAACTGGTATTGCATGGCCTAGTGCATAGGGCTGCTCCCTGTGTGTTGTGTACGCCAACGGTAGTGGTGTTGCTGGCATTGACCAAGTGTATCCTCTGTCTCTCCCACCCTTTTTGTTTTATCACCATGTCCTTGTGGGCACTAGCATCATCTGGCAGAGGAGCAGAGGCACCAGCGATGGAGGGAGCTGCATCCCACATGGGCCAGGAGGCTGAATCCACCCACGGTGAGGGCACCAGTGGGACGGAGGGCGAGGGGAGCACCACGACGGGGACAGGATGGGACACCACAGACAGCGACTCCTCCTCCAATGGAAGCTCCTTGGCGGTGGCGGACACCTCTGTGCCCACCCCAAAAACAGGTACTGCCGCCACCCCCTCTACCAGCACCTCCCTCCCAGCAGCCCCTCAGCGTGTTTCCCGTGCCCGCTCACCCAGGAGAGTGGGCATCTCCTTCGCCCCAGGCACCTCAGGCCCTGCCCCAGTCAGCCCTGCTGCCCTCAGTGAGGAAGCTATTGACCTCCTGAGATCCCTCACTGTTGGGCAGTCAACCATTCTAAATGCCATCATGGTGTTGAGAGGCATTTGCAACAAACAAATGCATACCTGGAGGGCATTCATTCTGGCGTGGTGGCCCAACAGAGAGCATTTCAGGCTCTGGCCTCAGCTTCCCCCCTCCAACTTCCACTACCGAGACCCAATCCCATCTACCTCAGCCAATCCCAAGCACACCTTCAGACAAGCATTCACCCTAATCAACACATAAAAGTGGCTCAGGCAACACAAGCACCACACTTCATCTCACAGGCACTCACACAAGCACCATACCCATGCTGACACACCAACATCCACTGCCTCTACTGTGTCCCCCTCCTCCTCATCATCCACCTCGCTCCCAGTAGTGTCTCCACTCGCACCTGCATGCACTACATCCTCATCCGCTACCTCCATCACCAGCATGCCCATCTCAACACACCCCTCATTGGTGGTCACCACCCCCATATCCATGCACATGTCCCCTGTGTCCTCTCCCGGTGAGTCTGTGACCCCTCCTCCCAAAGTACACAAATGCAAGCACCCACCCACCCAACAGCAATCCACAATAGCAGCTAGCCCATGCACCTGCACCCAAACTCAGCAGACTGACACCTCCTACAACCACTCCCTCTTTCTCCACTCCCAAACCCTGTCCTTCTTCCCACCCCAGTGTCCCTAAGAAGCTTTTCCTGGCAAACATTGATCTCCTCCCTCTCCCTCCCCCCCGTCCTTCCCCACGGCCTGGGTGGCCAGAACCCAGCCCAGCACCTCGCCAACAAAGTTGATGTCCACTGTGGTTCCTGCAGCTATCAGAGGCTCAAAGGGGGCACCCATCAGCCCAGCCAGTGTGCCACCAACCCATGCCAAGGCCAAAGCCATTCCACCACCTGGCAGGGTGAAGAGGGGGACAGCATCTAGCAAGGGGAAGGAGCCACAACCACCCAGCAAGGACACCTCAAAGACTCCAGCTGCCAGACCCAAAGGTCACACCACCATCTGCCAAGGTGAGGAAGGGACAGAAAACACCAGGCAAGGCACTGCAGTTGTCCGAGGCTGCAGGTGAAGGCCTGGTGGATACCAGTACAAACGCCAGCACTGCCACCTGCACCGGGGCCAACACCACCAGCAGCCCCGCCGCTAGCACCACCGCAAGCACCGCCACCTGCACCGCCACCTGCACCACCACCTGCACTGCCGCAAGCACCACTACTGTCAGCAGCAGCAGCCCCGGTGGGCAGCCATCCGAGGCTGCACGAGAAGGGCTGGAGCCTCCCTCCACCACTGGCAGCACTGGCACCTGCACCACGGCCAGCACCGTCACCTGCACCGCCGCTAGCACCGCCGCAGGCACCGCTGCAAGCACTGCCACTAACACCACCACCTGCACCGCTGACAGTAGTAC
This sequence comes from Pleurodeles waltl, assembly GCF_031143425.1. Taxonomy (NCBI): domain Eukaryota; kingdom Metazoa; phylum Chordata; class Amphibia; order Caudata; family Salamandridae; genus Pleurodeles; species Pleurodeles waltl. Next base: position 715,576,461 of record NC_090443.1, read on the forward strand.
CACTACCAGCAGCAGCAGCAGCCCCAGTGGGCAGCCGTCCGAGGCTGCAGGAGAAGAGCTGGAGCCTCCCTCCACCACTGGCAGCACCCCCACCAGCACCGACACTACCACCAGTTTGCAGCCGTAGCCGCCGCTAGATGGAGTCTAGCTTTGCCTCCATGGAATATCATGCAACCTGGTCCCTGCAAATCTCGTGCCTCAGACACCCAGGTGAGGTACTGTGAACTGCCACACCCCAAGTGTTGCATCACTGGGCACAAAGCCCCCTCCAGAACCAGTGGAGATATGCATCCACTCACCCTATTCTTGGCAGGATGAAGCAGACTGGGCACAAAGCCCCCTCCAGAACCAGTGGAGAAAGGCATCCACTCACCCTATCCTTGGCAGCATGAAGCAGACTGGGCACAAAGCCCCCTCCAGAACCAGTGGAGATATTCATCCACTCACCCTATCCCTGGCAGGATGAAGCATACTGGGCACAAAGCCCCCTCCAGGACTAGTAGAAGAAGCCATCCACTTGAAAGACTGCGGGCTTACACTCCCCAGGACCAACCAGTGGGAAAACCACCCACTTGAGAGATTGTGGCTTTGCACTCCCCAGGATCAAGCAGTGGGCAAACCACCCACTTGAGAGACTGTGGCCTTGCACTCCCCAGGACCAAGCAGTGGGCAAACCATCCACTAGAGAGACTGTGGCCCTGAACTCCCTAGAACCAAGCAGTGGGCAAACCACCCACTTGAGAGACTGTGGCCTTGCACTCCCCAGGACCAAGCAGTGGGCAAACCATCGCCTAGGGAGACTGTGGCTTTGCACTCCCCAGGACATCGCTGTGGGCATGGAGCCCCCTCCAGGAGCAGTGGCATTATTCCATCTTTCGGCTGAGGTGCCCCCCACTTCCCCATCCCCCTGAGGTGCCTGTGTGTTTTCGATCTGATGCCCCTGCAGTGTTCTCTCCATATTGAGGCAGGAGTCAAGTGTGGGCTTGACCTATGAGTTTTGACCCAGTGGTCCACGGACATTTTGAGTGGACAATGTACTGCCTTATGTATATATTATATATTTTTGTAAAATACTGTTTTTAAAATTATTACGTATATCTGACTATTTCTAAAATATCACTGATTTGACTCTATTCCTTTTTTCCTTGCGTTCTTCCAGGGGGTTACGGGGTATAAATGTAATGTTGATGCATGTGTTTGTGTGTATGGTGTTGTGGGTGAGGGTGGGGGATGGGGGTGTTGTATGTTGCGTTTGTGTGTCACTCTCTTTTTCCTCCCCCCTCCCCTGTGTACTAGGTGCAGTACTCACCGTGGTCGTCGCCGCCGCCGTTCATACTCCTGGTAGATGAGGAGGTAGTCCAGCATGGGGATGGCGTGCAGCTCGAGCTCCATGGCGTCCTAGTTCTTCGTTGAGTGTCGAGAGGTGAGCGGTTCCCCTTATGGGTGCTATTTCCGCCGTGCTTTTGATGGCGTTGGTACCACCCCGGAAAAGCTGGCGGATGGGCGGGTTGTGATGGGGTGGGTGGTACATTGACTTCCACCTGTCTGTTGGCGGTTACTGCTGCGGTGTTTGTTGCTACCGCCGTGGTGTTCGGAGTGTTAAAGTGGCTGTATGTGTTGGCGGTTTCCGCCTTGTGGTCGTGATCCCATCTTTTTTTACCGCAGGCCTGTTGGCGGTATTACCGCCGCTTTAACACCGACCGCCAGGGTTGTAATGAGGGCCTAAGTGTGTTATGGTGAAAAGGGGTTCCCTTGTAACCCATAAGACACTCTGATTTTCAGAGAAGTGAATGTCTTTTAATATTCATGTGAAAGGTCCTTAGACATCAATTAAAATAATGTGGCACTGTATTCAGTTAGATGCAACCATTACAAAACCACAGATCTATATGATCCTGATGCAAGTTGATGTAGTGAAGTAGGTATTTGCACATGTGTATTTGTCTTGTATATGTGTTAGGCTGCACTAGTAAATTATTCTACTGAATGATTTTGAGTGAAGCCTGGCTTGTTAATCCCTGGGGGCATTTCTTAATCACTCATCAACAGTTAAGTGACCCTTAGCCCATACAGCCTCCTCTTGTTCTCCTGGAACAGGGAAAATCAATTTGAAATCACAGCTCCTTCTTTCAGTACAGCCACCAGACTGGCTGAAAATAAGGAGATGGAAGAGCGCCTCCAACATGTGGATGAATTGCGTGGGTGTAGAGGGATCTCTGATTGGATTTCCATGATCCCAAGACGACCTTATTAAAGAAGCGCTTTATGGCACACTCACTGCAAGTGACATATTAGGTTAAGCATGGTTTGCAAGCCTCCTGAGACTGTTTGTTTCTGAGCCTGCATCTCTATTGAAATGGGGAACAGTGTTAAGTTCAATTTCTCTTTGCTTGTGTCCACAGACTCACACAAATGAGGAATCATGCCCTTCAAATTGCATGACCAGAAGAAGTGAACACATACAATCCATATTACAGAAAGCTATGGATTTAAAACAGAGCATATGTAGCTGAGGCCTAGGCAGCTGCTTGTAGATATTATAGAGGTCAAATATCAGCTTTAAGAAGCATCAAAAGGCAGAATACAACAAAATGATTTGTTTCCTCAGAGAAAGCATATTTATAACATGGTCCCAAGCACTGCTGGTCCCCTAAACATCTTTTTTCAACACAAACATTCCCCAAAGCAACTCAGGTATGCATACATACCACCAACATTTAAAAAGCTAAACAAATGATCTAAATAAAAGAGGCACACTCCAATGCACTCTACTTGTGCAAGGGGAGTTTAAATACCATTTTTGGGAGCATTTCCAATCATACAACATTTGCCAGTTTAGGTAAAGATCATTCAAGGGCTTCAATTCCACTCTAGCACTTTTTTTAGAGGATTTCCTGTGTTCTCTCAACCATCACCTTATTAAACTAGTCCACAAACTGTGTCAGGTTCCTTGTCAGTACTACCATGATTTATCTCCTTCCTGTCAAATCAGAGTTAACAAATTAGAATTGGCAACAGCAATTCAAAATGTAACTTGCATAGCGCTTCAAGGATCTTTAAAATCTGAACTCTTCAACATACATGTGACTTTTAGCATTGATAATCACACACTGCCAATGTAGATCTCAATGTATGTAAACAAGACACATGTCCACATTTAGACTGACAATAACGCGGTCTGCGGAAGCAAAATCATGTACTGTGAGGGACACATTGACTATGTAAGAAAGAACCATGAGTGATTATTAACCCAAACAAAGATCTTGATAATGAGAAGCCCAGTAGAGGTCACTTTCCTGTTTTAATGGTTCCATTAATATGGCCCATATTCTGTTCAAGTCCAAATGGTAAAACAATGGGAGAGGGGGTCTGGTTCATTCCAGATCATTCCTTTTCACAACAGATTACAGAAGCAACTAAAAACACCAATGTTCCAATGTTAAGGTAGAGGAGTGTCCTTTGCCTCTGTAGGATGAAACTCACACAATAAAACATAGCAATACCTCAGTACAACCGTCACTGAATAACTAACATCATTTACAGAGGGCACAGATGACAGAGATCAAGAAACCCCAAATGATCATAATGTTAGGAGGTAAACCAAATAACTCTATCAGTGAAATGTTTTGCTGACTTCTGTTGAAGCAAGAGATAAAGTTAAATGTCAATGCTTTTCATGCAGCACTTTTGAAGAAGACCTAGGTATCTTTGGAAACCAGTTTCCAAATACACCCTCACAGAAAATCTACAGTAAGGCAACACTAAACTGGTTGTCTAAGGTGACTTCAATCTTAAAAAATTAATTGAAGAGTTGGGTCATAGCTTTAGAATGTGCTGACTCCTTTCCAGGGAAGCAGTCCCAACCTTCAAGCATTTAAGAACATCCTGAAGGCGCTCCTATTCAAGCAGTCTATCCACAAAAATCATACTACCAAAGAAACTATTCCTCTTCTCGAAGGGATCAAACTTCACAAAATAGTGTACTTAACTATTGAAAATCACTTTAACCATGGTCAGATGTGCCAGAGGCCAAGGCCCACCTCGCTTTGTGTCAATCTGTACACAATCATGTAGTACTCACCTTGAAGCTTTCAGGTGCTATGAATTGGTATGAAAGAAACTTTCATGTGTATTCAAAAAATAAATAAATTACAAACTAAATAAAGAAAAGTTCTGATGTGTTTCAAAAAGTGGGCTCCTCAGCTTCTGACTATGCAATGTCACATTAGGCTTTCTGAGTAGAGTTTCATGATTATCGAACATTTCTCTACACTTTCCTTATCCGTCGGTCGGCATAGTTTTAGAACAATCCAGAGGAGAGAAAAAAAAGTTATGTCTAGGAACTCTGGATCTTTGTAAAGTTACAAAAGCAGGTGGTGTTTCTTCTGCCTATTCCTTCTTTAGGCTCTTAGTTCTGCCTGCCTGATTAATCGGTGCTGGAGAGTCTGAAACTTTCCCCAATAAAACTTTTGTTCTTGTTTCCATTAGTTTGATGAAAACATCCTTCTCTGTTCAGTGTGCAAAAGCAGATGCCTGCAATGGTTATTGTGAAAATGATGCAAATAGTTTATGGGAAGTACAGGGACAGGACTTAGATCTCGAGACACAGTGGCCTTTTTTTTCTGTGAAGAGAGAAAAATATTTTATTTGAACCTAGCAAACCACTTTTTCCTAGCTGTCAAACAGTTTTTGATTTTAATAAAAAAGGTATAATTTTACTGTGGAATATAATTCTGTTAAAATGTCTGCATTATGAAAGATGTTTGAATGTCTCTTTCAGCTCTAGTTTTGGAGCTAAGTTGGCTATCAGGAAAATAGAGAGGGCAGGCCCAGGTGACAGCCATATCTGCTTGTAAAAAATGAGCTCACTATCCTTGAAATCAGCCCAACGGGTCCCAGGTTATGCTCTGTGGAACGTTTGACCTTTGACTTCCTTTTAAAACAGAGAATTGGAGTGCGGGGACTGGCTGTAAATTCTTTAAACATCCCTGGGGTGAGCCAATACCCAGGGGTTGGTGCATCAATCTTTAATCAATTTTTTGAGGGAGCAGGACTGTATGTGGCCCCTTCCCTACATGCTTTTTGTTCTGGGAGGTTGATGCAAAAACTGAAAAATAGGCTGGTGTGACTGATGCAAGGGTGGTTTGGGTACAGGACCCAATCTCCAGACCCTGATTATGAGAGGATGAGGGGCTTCCTTTGATGCACAGCCCATGGTTCTTGCGGGCAGGGGGAATCCATCAAGCTCCTGCCAGTGATGAGAGCCAGAAAGACAGACTGCTCTGGCCCAACAGGAGCCGACGAAAGGCTGCTGGCTTTTCGCATCTGAGGTAGAGGGCATCCGAAGAGGTGGCTGCTGCCTCAGGTGTCTTGTGACTCCATTGTGCCTCCCAAAAAATGTTCACAGCTGTGAGTGTCCTGGATGGGACTGGAGCACCCATTAAAAAATAACATAGAAAAAAGAAACACAGTGCAGCCAATGCTGCTCATAAAATATTCACTTTTCTAGGTGAGGCTTATTTGTATATCCCTCTTTTCTATAGTGCCCGAAGGAGGGGCAAAGGAAACCCCCAATGTATTTTGGGAGTGTTATGTGGGGCCTGCAGGGAGTGCAGCAGCCCATAAGTGAAGTTTACTAAACTAACCCTAAGTCACTTGAAGTCAAGTAGGGATGACCCCCAGGAAACCTATTAGCATTTTAAGCACTCCCATAGCTGGCACATGTTGGTCTTCAGCTTGGGAGCAGAGGGGCCCTTAGTGGTTTGTCCTATGGCTACATTTTATGTGGACTAAAGTAGTAAAATAAAGACTCTGAACACATATTATGTAAAGCATCTTGCTAGCAATGCTTTTGATAAACATTGTTAACAATAAAGATTGCATTTAATCATGGGTATTGATTCTATTGTGATTGTGACTTTTAACTTGTGAATGCTGTTATTATAATGTGATGGCCATTTGATGAAGCAAATATGAGCTTGCTTTCTATTTTGATGTGGTGACCCCTTGACAATGCCAGTAGGCTTGCCTTATATTCTAATGAAGTGACCACATGACAAAGCACAGAGGCTACCTAATTTAAGATGGTACCACCTTATATTGTGATATGTTATCTGGTATAGGTTGGGGTATTGAGATTATTGGGATCATATCCCACTAGGGGTCAAATTTGATTTCAGAATTTCACCATAGGTATTTTCTTCTACCGTATGTACACATTTGCAAAATAGTATATAGTATTTAGTAGTGTGCCTGTAATAAATATACTTATCCTTTTTAAGGTAAAAGCAGTGACTGGACAATGATTTATTGAGTGTTGGTATTGTGTGCCAGCAATTGGAGATTACTAGCCCACCCCACTTCCCCTGAGTAGGCCTTGGACTGCTGTACTTTGCTAACCCGAGGGAATTAAGGGGGTCATTCCAACCCTGGCGGTCGGTGTTAAAGCGGCGGCCAACCCGCCAACAGGCAGGCGGTAAAAAAAAATGGAATTCTGACCCTGGTGGGAACTGCCAACAGAGACCGCCACTTTAACACTCCGACCGCCACGGCGGGACAAACAAACAGCGCGGCGGTCACCGCCAACAGACAGGCGGGAGCCAATGTACCGCCCACCCTATCACAACCCACCAATCCGCCACCTTTTCCGGGGCGGTAGCCCCGCCGATAAAAACACGTCGGAAACAGACATTACGAACGGAAAACGCTCACCTCTACACACTCCACGAGGAATCTGGACAGCATTGAACCCGAACTACACATCCTACCAGCTATTGTCTTCCTGCTCCTCTACCAGGAGCACGAACGCCGGCGCAGAAGACACCGGTGAGTACTGCACCTAAGACACAGGGGAGGGGGGAGGCAAAAAATTACGGGCACACACATACGTGACACACCCACCCTCACCCTCACCCACAACTACATACACATCAATGCAGAGCAACAACTCAGAGTGAAACCCCCCAAACCCCGCGGAAGAATGCAGAGACAAAATAAAATGTTCATGAATCTTGAAGTATATTGAACGGCTAAGTTAAAAAATATATCCAACATCCATAACTATATATACAAATGTAAATTGTCCTGTTCAAATTGGGTATCAGCCATTGTTCGTGGGCCAATGGGCCTAAACACATGGGCAAAGCCCACACACGATACCCGAATCCATTGGAGAGAACACTGCAGGGGCATCAGATAGCAAAACTACAGGCACCTCAGGGGGAAGGGAAGGGGGGGCACCTCAGCCAGATGAGTCCACGACGCCAGATCCACGAGGGGCCTCCATGCCCACTGTTCAAACCTGGGGAGTGCAAAGCCACAGTCTCACAAGTCTCTACAGTGGGTGGATTGCCCACTGTGCCATCTTGGGGAGTGCAAAGCCACAGTCTCACAAGTCTCTACAGTGGGTGGATTGCCCACTGTGCCATCCTGGGGAGTGCAAAGCCACAGTCAATCAAGTGGATTACAGACTCCACTGGTTCTGGAGGAGGCATGGTGCCCAGAGTGCTTCGTGCAGCCCTGGCCGACAGAGATCCTGCCCTGCCCCTTCTGCCAATGGGCCAGCGGTGCATGAGACTGCGGTGCCCTGTCCAGCGGTGCTTGACTTGAAGGGCCCAGCGGAGCAGTGCAGAGACGGCGGTGCCCAGCAGAGCGGTGCTTGACATGAAGGGCCCAGCGGAGCGGTGCTTGACTTGAAGGGCCCAGCGGAGCGGTGCAGAGACGGCGGTGCCCAGCGGAGCGGTGCTTGACTTGAAGGGCCCAGCGGAGCGGTGCTTGACTTGAAGGGCCCAGCGGAGCGGTGCAGAGACGGCAGTGCCCAGCGGAGCGGTGCTTGACTTGAAGGGCCCAGCGGAGCGGTGCTTGACTTGAAGGGCTCAGCGGAGCGGTGCAGAGACGGCGGTGCCCAGCGGAGCGGTGCTTGACTTGAAGGGCCCAGCGGAGCGGTGCAAAGACGGCGGTGCCCAGCAGAGCGGTGCTTGACTTGAAGAGCCCAGCGGAGCGGTGCAGAGACGGCGGTGCCCAGCGGAGCGGTGCTTGACTTGAAGGGCCCAGCGGAGCGGTGCTTGACTTGAAGGGCCCAGCGGAGCAGTGCAGAGACGGCGGGGCCCAGCGGAGCGGTGCTTGACTTGAAGGGCCCAGCGGAGCGGTGCTTGACTTGAAGGGCCCTGTTCAGCGGTTCTTGAGACGGCGGTGCCCTGTTCAGCGGTGCTTGACTTGAAGGGCCCTGTTCAGTGGTTCTTGAGACGGCGGTGCCCTGTTCAGCGGTGCTTGACTTGAAGGGCCCTGTTCAGCGGTGCTTGACTTGAAGGGCCCTGTTCAGCGGTTCTTGAGACAGCGGTGCCCTGTTCAACGGTGCTTGACATGTGTCTCCAGGGCACCAGATCCGGCCATGACATGGATCTCACTCGCCACCCGACATGTGGCTGCTGTGCCCTTCGTGCACATCCGTCTTTTCGCTTGCGGGGCCCTCCTGTGCTGCTGTCCCGGGCCCGTGGGTGTCCTCCTTCACCCCTGGAATGGGGCTGGTGGGGCCCTCCTGGGCAGCTCGCCTGCTGCCAGACTTGTCGGGCGTGCTGCCCTTGCCACCCTTCCCTGCTCCTCTGTGGCCCTTTCCTCCCTTTGTCGGTGTGCCAGGTGGCACCCCACTTCCTGACGGTGCCAGGGTAGTGCCCTTGGAGCCTGCTGTCTCTGGCCTCTCGCGCCGGGCACTGGCTTTTTTGGCTTTCTTTCCAGGGGGTGGGCTGGCTGTATCTTTACTGCTATCCGAAGTAGCTGGCGTTGAAGGTGTTGGACTCCAAAATCCTTGGACTATTGTCCTTGTAGGTCCAGGTTTTGTGGTGGCTGAGGTGTTGGTTGGAGTCTTATGAGATGGAGGGGGTGGGTCAGGTGATGGAAAGAGGTTAATTTTGGACAGGAAAAACTTTTTAGGAGCAGTGGGAATGGTAGGTGTAGTGGGTATGGGAGTGGAGGAAGAGGAAGTGGTTGTAGGTGAGTCAAGTCTGGTGTCTTTGGGTGCAGGTGCTTGTGCTGGAGGCTGTCGTGAGGTGGATGGCTGTTGGGTGGGTGCCTGCGTTTGTGTGGTTTGGAAGAGGGGGTGACAGACACACTGGGAGAGGACACAGGGGACGTGTAAATGGTAGTGGGGGTGGTGACTGCATGTGTGCGGAGTGTTCTGGTGGGTGTGCTGGTGATGGACGTAGTGGCTGATGATGTTGTGCATGCAAGTGTGAGTGGAGACGTCACAAGGAGGGAGGAGGGAGACGAGGAGGAGGGGGACACAGAGGAGGCCGTGGCTGTTGGCATGTCTGCATGTGGCTGTTGCTTGAGTGAATGCTTGTGTGATGTGTGTTGCTTATGTCTGGATGAGCTTCCCTTGGGTGTTGAGGTGTGTGCAGGCTGGTCTATAGGTGTGTCTGGTATAGGCAGAGGTACAGGGGAGTGGGACTGGGTTGAGGAAGTTGGAGGAGGGAGGCAGGAGACAGGGACAATGGCTGCCGTCAGTGCTGAGGCCAGAGCGTTGAACGATCGCTGATGGGCAGCCTGACCCGAATGAATGCCCTCCAGGTATGCATTACTCCGTTGCACCTCCCTTTCTACACCCTGGATGGCATTCAAAAGGGTAGACTGCCCAACAATGAGCGTCCGCAGGAGGTCAATGACCTCCTCACTGAGGGCAGCAGGGGTAACTGGGGCAGGGCCTGAGGTGCCTGGGGCGAAGGAGATGCCCACCTCCTGGGTGAGCGGGCACGGGGCGAAGGCTGAGGGCTGCTGGGAGGGCAGAGCTGGTGCGCTGGGTGGCGGCTGTACCGGTTGTTGTGGTGGGCACGGATGTTGCCGCCACCACAAGGGAGCTCCCTTCCGAGGACTTGTCTGTGTCGCTGGTGTCACTACGTGTCCCCGCTGTGGAGCTCCCCTCGCCCTCCGTCTCACTGGTGAACTCCGAGTCGGTTGCATGGCCCTCCATGGTCATGTGAGATGCAGCTCCCTCGTGCTCTGATGCCACTTCTCCTCCGCCTGATGATGCTAATGCACACATGAACAGGAAGAACACCAAAAAAAGGGCGGGGGGAATAAAGACATGTTGAGTGCATGCAGTGGCGACACAGTTGGCGGAGAGGACAGACACAGAAGCCCCCTGCACTACGCCGCGCACTTGGGGTACACTACTCAATCCGTGGGACATGGCCTACAAGCCTATGGACGACAAATCCATACATAGGTGACACAGGGCCATGATTAGCTGTACTAGGCAACCTACAGAGGTGGGGGGCGGGGGCACAGGGCCATGCCTAACGGAGGGGCCTAGCCTACGGAAATCGCCCTGGCCTAGGGTTAGCCACAGCCCTCCTCCCCCACCCAGACACCTCCACTGCGCGCAAAGTCAGCAGAATGTATTTGTACTCACCCCCTTGTGTCTGCTGTGATGTCCTCACGTGCCCATCCAAATCGGGGTAGGCCACCGCCAGGATCCGGGACATCAGGGGGGTCAATTGACGAGTGCCACCCCTCCTACGTTGGAGGCCATCCCCAGCAGAGCCTCTGCGGTCTTCCTGCTCCCGCGGCGGATGTCCTCCCACCTCTTGCGGCAGTGGGTGCCCCGTCTGTTGTGGACCCCCAGGGTCCGGACGTCCTTGGCGATGGCACGCCAAATGTCAATTTTCTGATGGGCGCTGACCTATGTGACATGTACAGGGGGAGAAAAATAAACAATAATTTTCTGCATGCTCGATGTGAGTGGCCCCCCAACCCCACCCTTGCCATGTGGCACATGCTTTCATCTGTCGTTTGATGCATGCCTCATTCGCTCCCATCCCCACCATCGTTCATTCACCCCACTCAACCCAGGCATTGGCCATAAAGCATGGTCCCAGTGTACTTACCTTATGGTCTGGATGACCGTAGAGTAGTGCATACTGGGGGAGGACCCCATCCACGAGTTTCTCCAATTCTTCAGAAGTGAAGGCAGAGTCCCTTTCCCCAGTGGCAGCAGCCATTGTCTCTTCCAGACCGAGGTCACAGCAGCACTTGCAGTATAGGTCCTCTCCTGTGGATGATCAGGTATCGAGTGATTAAGCAGTTAGAAAATGGCGGTCACGCCCGTGGCGGTGCGTACCGCGGTAGTGCGTACCGCGGCCACCAGCGCACATCGTCATTGGCTCCTGAGACCCATAGGGTTCAATGTTAACCAATGCGGCTTTGTGCCGCGGTCTTCGACCGCCTCCCGCCACGGTGTGCCACGCCAGCGCATTGGCCTCACATCCCACTGTCGCACTTCACAGGTCAGGCAGCCGCCATGTCAAGGGCCCACATGGCTTAAAATCTACTGCGTCACACATACCTAGGCCTTGCATCAACACTCATACAAGCCATTCAATGCATTGAGAATCGTGTACTGTGCAAGCTGTGGGAAAGTACCTGTGGGTTGATTGACTCTGTACTCCATGTTGTCCTTCCTAGGCACCGTCTGCTGGGACATGCGAGGAGATGGAGGAATCTTCCCGTGTACAGACCGCTGGTGGACCTGTCGACAATGGAAGAAAGACATTTCATACTGACATACAGGCTTGACAGAGCCACTATACAGGAACTGTGTGCCCAACTGGAGCCAGATCTGATGTCACCCATCCGCCAACCCACAGGGATTCCCCCTCTAGTGCAGGTTCTGTCAGTACTCCATTTCTTGGCAAGTGGGTCATTCCAAACTACAGTGGCCATTTCATCAGGGATGTCACAGCCTATGTTTTCCAAGGTGTTGTCCAGAGTGTTGTCTGCCCTGTTGAAATACATGCGGAGCTACATTATTTTCCCTGAGGTGGGCGATTTGGCTACGGTGAAGGGTGATTTCTATGCGCTTGGACATATTCCCAACATCATTGGTGCAATTGATGGGACACATGTTGCTTTGGTCCCCCCCAGCACGAGTGAACAGGTGTACAGGAACAGAAAAAGTTATCATTCCATGAATGTCCAGGTGGTCTGTTTGGCTGACCAGTACATCTCCCATGTAAATGCCAAGTTCCCTGGGTCAGTGCATGACGTGTACATCATGCGAAATATCAGCATCCCTTACCTGATGGAACTACTTCAGAGACACCGTGTGTGGCTAATTGGTGACTCTGGTTACCCTAACCTGTCATGGCTACTGACCCCAGTGAGGAATCCCAGGACAAGGGCAGAGGAACGGTACAATGAGGCCCATGGGCGGACTAGGAGGGTGATCGAGCGGACCTTCGGCCTCCTGAAGGCCAGGTTTAGGTGCTTCCATATGACAGGTGGATCCCTAATGTACTCACCAAAGAAGGTGTGCCATATCATCGTGGCCTGCTGTATGCTTCACAACCTGGCTTTGCGCCGCCAGGTGCCTTTCCTGCAGGAGGATGGTCCAGATGGTGGTGTTGTGGCAGCTGTGGAGCCTGCGGAGAGTGAAGAGGAGGAAGACGAAGAGGACGTCACAGACAACAGGGACAGAGTAATACAGCAGTATTTTCAATAACATACAGGTAAGAATCAACACCGGAATTTACATTTACTTAAAGTCTCCTGCCTCTCTACTGTCTGAGTTTCCACCCAGTGTATGTTCACTGAGTTGTGTCTTTCCCTTCCAATTTCAGAGATGTGGGCCCCACTCCGTGACCTCTGCTTTGTTTCCCCATGGACTACAGCTGTGTGACAGTGGTATGTTGTCATCACAATGTAACTGGACATTTTGGCACGGTTCTGTGTAATACATTTGTTCAAAAATACAGGCAGACTCCAGATTATTTTTGTGCAATAAGTGTGTTTATTAAAGTGTAAAATTTAGGGAAATGGTTGCAATTCGGTGATGGTGGAGGAATGTCCATTTCAGAGTCCAGATTTTCAGTCTCACAGGTGCATTGTCCATATGCCTGTGGAAGGTTGAGCAGGGGCAGTTTAAGGTTGGACAGGGTGACAATGTGGGACAGTGGGATGACAATCAGGGGGTATCCTTTCCAGGCGGGGGTCTTGGCATCCTACTCTGTCTTCTTCCTAGATCTCAGGCACCGCTTGCGGGGTGGTTCTCCTTCTGCAGGGGGTGGGGTTCTGGTGGCCTGTTCTTGTCTCGGGGCCTCCTGTCCACTAGCGCCGGCGGAGGTGGTAGCCTGTTCTTGGTCCATGCTAGTGACAGGGGCCCTTTGTGGTGCCACATGGTCCCACAATGTGCTGACAATCTGATTGAGAGCCAGAACGATGGTGCCCATTGCGGAACTGATGCTTCTGAGTTCTTCCCGGAACCCCATAAACTGTTCCTCCTGCAGTACCTGGAGCTCCTGGAACCTGGCCAGGACCGTCGCCATCGTCTCCTGGGAGCGGTGGTATGCTCCCATGATGGAGGAGAGGGCCTCGTGGAGAGTGGGTTCCCTGGGCCTGTCCCCCCACTGTCGCACAGCAGCCCTCCCAGTTCCCCTGTTTCCCTGGGCCTCTGTCCCCTGGACCGTGTGCCCACTACCACTGCCCCCAGGTCCCTGTTGTTGTTGGGGTGGTGGGTTAACCTGGGTGCCCTGTAGTGGTGGACACACCGCTGATTGACGTGTCCTGGAGACAGAGGCATGGGCCCGCTGGGTGGGTGCTGTGCTGGTGTTCCCAGAGGGGGGTGGTCTGCTGTGGCCTGTGGCTGTCTGAGGGGAACCGACTGTCCCGAGGTCCCCGATGGGCCGGGCTGGTCATCTGGGTCCAGGGAGACAGAGCTGTTGTCATCACTGTGGGCCTCTTCTGGGGGTGGAATGGACATTTCTGGACCCTCCTGGGCGGTGTCGTGGCGTTCGGGTCCTGCAGGGGTATAAGAGTATGGTTATTGCTTCTGTGTGTGCCATAGCGTGCAATGGGTGGGTGCCCGTGTACCCTAGTGCTGGCATTCCCTTATGGGGGCTGTTATGACGGTGGTTTGGGGGGGGGTATGTGCAGTGGGCATGCTTAGGTGATGGGTGTCCATGGTTTGTGGTCGCATGCAGGGCTTGGTGTTGGGATGGGTGGGTTGTGATGGTGAGACATTAGCAAGGAGGATGTGTGTTGGGGGTGGGGGGGGAGGGCGGGGTATGATTTGGCATGCCGGTGGGTGGGGGGGATGAAGTAGTTGAGATTCGACTTACCAGAGTCCATTCCTCCACCTACTCCTGCAAGGCCCTCAGGATGCAGGATCGCCAAGACCTGTTCCTCCCATGTTGTAAATTCTGGGGGTTGAGGTGGGGGTCAGCCGCCAGTCCGCTGCACCGCGATGTTGTGCCTTGATACCATGGAACGCACCTTCCCCCGTAGGTCGTTCCACCGCTTCCTGATGTCGTCCCGATTTCGTGGATGCTGTCCCACAGCGTTGACCCTGTCCACTATTCTTTGCCATAGCTCCATCTTCCTGGCAATGGTGGTGTGCTGCACCTGTGCCCCGAAGAGCTGGGGCTGTACCCGAACTATTTCCTCCACCATGACCCTGAGTTCAGCGTCTGAAAACCTGGGGTGTCTTTGGGGTGCCATGGGGTGGTGTGGATGAGGTGTGGGGTGGCGTTTGTGGTGATGAGTGTGGTGCGTGTGGTGGTGTGTGGTGTTTTGTGCATGGATGTTGTGTGGGTGATGGTGTTGTGTGCCTCTGTGTGGTGGGATTGTCTATTCTGTGCTCTCTCTCTGGCCTTCGTCAATAATTTTGGGTCGTAGGGGTTTGTGGGTGATGTGGGTGTGTGTTTTATGTTGTGTTGGGTGTGTGGGAGTGGTGTTAGTATGTGTATCAGGTGTGTGTGTTTCAAAATGACCAATGTGGCAGTGTTTTGGAGCTGTGTGTGTATTTTGACCGCAGCGGTGTGTACCGCCAATGGAATACCGTGGTTGAAAGACCGCCGCGTGGATTCGTGGTTCGGAATGGAATGGGCATATTTCTGTTGGTGTGACGGTGGAGGTTTGGTCATCGCCAGTTTTTCGCTGCCCGTTGGTGTGGCGGACTTTTGTGGATGTCGGGTTTTTGGCGGTTTGCCTGTTGCGGGTCAGAATGACCGTGGCGGTTTCCCGCGGCAGCGGCGGTGTTATGGCGGTCTTCTGACCGGCGGTAAGCGCCTTTTACCGCCGAGGTCAGAATGACCACCTAAGTGTCCTTAGCCTTTTTTAAGGTAAGAGCACTGACTGGACAATGATTTATTGAGTGTTGTTATTGTGTACCAGCACTTGGAGATTACTAGCCTATCCCACTTCCCCTGAGTAGGCCTTAGATTGCTGTACTTTGCTATGCTGAGAGAGTCAAGTGCTACAGTGGGGTACTTGGTTCCCAGGAGGGTGTCATGATGCCCTACTACTTGCCCAGGACTCACTTCCTGCACAACTAATGAACCAATTTCCTACACTTACAAGCATATTTTCACAATGCAGTGCCACAATGATTGACATTGAAAACATCTGTTTTGTTGTCTGTGAATGCACTGTGTGAAACCCCCACCAAAAAGCAGGAATCCACTTGTTTGCTATTAGGATGGCGCGTGCCAAATGCATCTCTTCAGATAGTGAGTCGCACTGGTGTGTAGGAACATTTTGCAATGGGAATGCGGTTGCAAATCATTCAAGTTGGAGGTAACCCATTTGCAAACGGGACGGGGCCCCCAAGGACCTCTTCTCCTTTGTGAATATTGGTGAAAACATTTTTTAAGAGCAAGCAGTGGTCCCACAGACCACTACCCACTCCTAAAAAATGAAAAGAAAACTTGTCAGTTTTCTTTTTGTAATGCATACCGTTTTCCTTTAAGGAAACAGGCTGCATTACAAGTAAAAAAAAAGATTGCTTTATTTAAAAAGCCATCACAGACATGATGGTCTGCTGACCCCAGCAGGCCACCATCCCTGTGATTGTTGCCAGTCCCAAATGGGTCGCAAATTGCGACCTGCCTCATGAATAATAATGAGGCAGGTCTCTTGTGACCCATTTGAGAATCGCAAACAGTGTCAAACAAACTGTTGTACATATCTGTCTGCACTTTCCTAATAGCGAATAGCAAAAATGTGCTATTAGGAAATTGCAAACATCAAGCTATGTACACCTGGCCCTTGGTTCCTTATTCCATATATAACATAAGAAAAATGAAACACTAGCATCAAGAAGGGCTTTGATGTTGGAACTCACAGGTATCTAACTACTGATGCCTCGTCTTGCATAAGAAACTCAAACCAGGCCACTAGTCTTGTATCTGAAGCAAATTTCTTAGATTCTATCAGACAGGAATAAAACATTTTTTATTTCCCCAAGGTAAGTGTTATCTCCGCCTGTAAAGTCTTCTATCGATATTACTTATCTTTCCACCAAAAAACACGAAAAACCAAAGATAAAATTAACAGATGAAAGGCACCATGCTTGTATTTTTCAATGGCTTTGGAAATTGTGTCTTTGTCAAAATGCCCCAAGCTCCCATACGAAAGTGGACTTTTTGTCTGGAAGGTTTGATCATACTATTTTTACACATCTGACAAAAAACCCCTTATCTCAGCTGCACTAATTTGCCATGTCAAATTAGTGTGATGAAAAATTTCTAATTACTTTAGAAGATCATTTAGAGCATTAGCACCACCGCAGTTTCTTGTTCCTGTGCTACTTTATTTGCATACTAATCCGCGGGGCTGTGTTAGGTGACAAAGCCAAATATCGCATTATTTATTATTTGCTCCCTTAGCAGAGAGTGTGCTGACTCAGCTTCACAGATGCCCCAAAAGGCTTGATACGGAAATCTGAGCTGCGTTGATTAAGGGAAGGTGCATTTTTGTATGTTACATTCCCATCGCAGTAATTGAAAAGTGTGAATTTCGTTAACAATACGTACACTAGACCTGCAATGACCTAGTTTCAGTAAAGAAGAATGCACGTTTGTTCTGCTTTATTATATTAACACTCTCAGGTAAGCTTCTGTTGTCTTTACAGTACAATATTAAGAAGTAGGAGTAATACTTTTAGATTCTAGGTGGCTTTTCATAAGGCTTAACACAAAACAAAATATACAGAATGATAAAAGGAATGCCTGATTATAATAGGCACAGATTGGTTCCGAAAATATTCTGAGCCACCCCGAGTGCCCGCTACGTTTGTCTCTCCAATTTCTGTATCTCAATACAGAATGACACACATTTATCTCTATAGTTTCTGTAGCTCATTATAGAATAACACGCAATAGCAATTAACACTTAGAGGGCCTAAGCTTCCTACTCTCGACATGTTCATTTCAGAAGGAAATCACTCGTTCTCCATTACTCACTGACCCATTCCACGAAGGAATGTACCCTGTAAAAATATGTCATTTAAGAGCCTTGATGAAATGCCCCTTCAGTGGTTTGCATTTTACAATTGCTATTCAAATACATTAGGTGAATTTAGTTTTAACATGTGTGATCTTTGGATTACTTACTGATCATTAATCCGTTTGCTTTGTACCCTTATTGGTCGTGGCTTTCAACCAGCCCTGTGCCATGAGAATTACTTTAGGCAAATAATGTTTTTCTGCCAACAACACTCTGGCCCTCATTAGGAGTTTGGCGGGCAGAAGAGGCTGCCCGCCAAACTCAAGCAGGTCAGGAGACCGCCAGTGCAGTCTCCTTCCCGCTGGCCCTATCATTTCCACCCGCTGGCCCAGCGGAAAATGCACAACAACATTGACGCCGGCTTGTAATATGACTGGCGGCAATGCTGTTGTGTGTCAGGTGCACCAGCACCCATTGATCAAATCACTGCCTGCAAAGCAGACAGTGGGGGGCTCCCGCACTGCCCATGCCAAGAGCATGGGCAGTGCAGAGGCCCCCCTGGGGCCGCCGGCACCCACCTCCACCAGAATTTACATGTCAGTGAAACTGCCGGGTAAACACCGGCGGAGAGAGGGATCGTAATCTCCAGTGCAGCACTACTTGCACCACTGCCCTGGTGGATTGGGACCGCCAGCACCACCATGGTGTTTGGCTGCCAAAAAGTGGCATTGCCGGCTGTCCGACCGTGGCACTTTCAGCACAGTCATAATGTCATGGTCAGATTGCTGCTTTGGCAGCAGTCCGACGATGACCGAGGCACTGCCAGGGTCAGAATGAGGCCCTCAGAGTGATCAATTCACAAAGATGTGAGTGGAGACCTTTGCATGTGTAGTAGTACTCCAGATACTGCACATACTTCTCCTTCAGATGCATGTCACAAAAAGAATCATAAAACTGCACCTGTAGTAGTAGTGTATTACTGCGCGTGTAGTAGTTGTGCACTGTCACACATTTAGAAGTAGTGCATCAACCATGACATTTGCACCATGGCTGTTATGAAGCATTGTGCTGGATCAACAAATAATTTGCTAACTTATTTTCCTCAAAGTGCCGCTGATAAAGCTGATACGCACCATAAAAATATAGTTTATTCCTTGCATGCCACTATTTCATGGCCTAAGGTACAAATGAATGGTAAGTATGGCCAAGAAACAACTGCCAACCTGTCTATGTATGCAAAGTCAATATTGTACTGACTCCTTTCATAAATGTCTTGTGTGACATGAAATGCTAATGTTTTCTGGTTATTCCACACATCTAACCAATGGCCCACTACAGCACTGTCTAGCACCTAGGTCACAACTTGAAAAGGTACAATGACTAAGATATGATGATATATATCCAAAACAGCTGAATGTACTATCCAGTACAGTTATCATGTGATTTTATTTCCATCTTGACAGCTACAGTTGCCCAGCCTCTCCCAGTGAAAATGTGATGTTGTACTTGTACCAGGTTTTTTCCTTGGCACTGGGAGCATTTTCTGCACTGAAAAATCAGTGCAAATGGCACCATGTGGCATGCCAGAGGGTGCAGCTACTCCAGTTTATTTTGCTGCTGCTCAAGTAGATTGACTACTCGAGCGACAGCTTTTGACCACAAATGTTTGCAACTGCCTGTGTTACAAAAATCTCATGGGGTGTGCTCATAGTGACTGGAAATCACACTAGTGGATGCCAAATCTTGCTTGCACTCACCTACTTACAGTCCTGTAGCCATTTGCGAGCAAAAAAATCCACCATGTCGACTCCACAAATGCGAATGCAAAGCTATGTAGAAAAAATGATTGAAGGCCTTCAAGCAGTGGTCCAGTTGTGGAACACACTTCTGCTCTCTCTGACTGGAAGAATGGCAGTTGCAAAAATGGTGTTCCTCCCTAGCTGTCTATACACTTTGCAACATAAGTTCAATACATTATCAAGAACAGTGTTTTGACTATTACATTCCCTGCTCACAACATTACTCTGAAGGGGCGCCAGAGGTATAGTGGCATCGGACCACTTGCACCTGCCAACAGTGGAGGGGGGATTGGCGGTCCCACAGCTAGATTGCTATTACTTTGTTTCCCAAATACAACACACTCCGCACTGGCTAGTGGATTAGGAGAAGACATTATTATCGGACACCTTGTATACATGGGGGCCGAGCTCCAGAAAGACTACCATATTTGATTACACACACGGCAATGTTGTAGGAAAGAACCATCAAAGTGATATTAGAGAGGGCCCCAATCGCCAGGGAGTTTACTTTCTTGGAGTTACCAGCTTTCTGCACACTGACCACGGCAGTGGACACAACAGCCTGGAGAGCAGGAGGGTGTGAGACATTAGGGGACCTTTACCCTGCGGATGATTTCCTGTCTTTTGAGGCTGCATGGTAAGCATTTAACCTGGGACAGCGGCAATTTCTGGTGTACGCTAGTATAGCCAACATAGCTAAAGAGATATGGCAGACCTATCCAGCCACCCCTTCCCCTTCCCTGGTGTTTTGGGCTCCACCGGAGGTTGAAGATGTGCAGCAATTGCATTGGCAGAAAAACTGAGAACCCAGTTCACAGCTAAAGAGGCATGGGAAAGAGACCCCGATTGCAGATGAACGGTGGACTATGATGTGCTTGTTGGTGCACGAGCTTTAAATTGATGCATTTCAATTATTTACACCGCACATATATCACCCTTGTCCTAATATACAGGCTGGATCATACTAGGTCAACAAACTGCCACCGATGCCAAGAAGTTCACGCATCCTGTATACATCTCGCCTGGCAATGCTCAGCTATTGGGGGGATACTGGGAGGAGGTGTTCCAAGACTTAGAGACCTCTTGTGGGATAAGATTGGACTGAGACCCTGCAGTGGGGCTCTTGGTAGAGGTACAATTCCACAAAGGGAAAAATATGGAGTATAAGTTTATGCATCTGACACTACTGCTAGCCATGCGCAGGGTAGCCATTGCTTGGATGGGAAACAGGGGACCCATTGTAGACCACTGGAAGAAAGATGTGGGGGAGTGGGTGGAGGCCGAGGAAATTCAGCTTAAATCAACACACACAGGTGAAAAACTGGAAGATAATTTAAAAGCATGGTGACTACTACTGGATAGTTTTGAAGGTAGGGATACCCAATTTTTAGGAGAAACAATGGACCAAGAGGGGTGAGCGGCGGTGCGAGAGATAGTTAAACACCACAGTATCAGCAATTGGGGGCCATTTGAGTGGGGACATGAGGTCGGTGATTGCAATATCAGAATATTATAAAATATTTCATTATGACAGTGTGGTAAATGTATTATTTAAACTTGTATACTTAAAATCCATGGTGATCTCCAATGTTCAAATGTTGTTATTCAGCTGTTACAGATTTATTGATGTCATTCTGACAAAAGAAACCACTAAACAGATTGTTTAAAAAAAATCCACCATGTGCCAATTACCGTAATTTATCTGGAACTCCACTTTACAAGAATAAAGCAGAGTCTCCAAACTTCTGCCAATTAAGCCAGCAGAATGGAATATTTTGCCCACCCTTTTTTTAAACATGATTTAATTATGCTACATTTTCACATGAAACTCCATCTTGGATAAAGTGGATGCTGTTCTGATGATGCTTCCACTCCTTTCTTCACTCATTCTATTCTGGTTTCCTCCTGCACATCTTCTTTCCCCACAGGACTGCAGAATGAAGACAAGTTGATGCAATGTTCCTGCTGTGCTCTGAATGAAATTTCTAGTGTTCCTAACTATAATATTTTTCCAAGGTCCTTCCACTGCAGTTCTGTTGTTAAGGCTAGTCTTATTCATCAGTGTAAAGGTTTCTTTTATGAATGTTTCATATTAGTTTGAACATCTCTCAAATAGCAATAACATAGAAGATGCTGGATGCTTTCTTAAAAGTGGATAGTTCTTATGAACTTATGTAGTGATGTAGACTATTATGATTGGCTGAAAGAGTTGTCCCAGGCCCACTTTCCCCGTGCTGCTGCATTGCTCTTGCTCCTGTCTTCTTCCTGCTTTTCCCCCATTTTGTGAGTGCCTTCTGCTTACTTTTCCCTTGTTCTCACTGCTTTCTCTATACTTTTTTCTCCATTTATTGTGTGTCTTCTGCTTGCTTTTCCCTTGTTTTCACATCTTTCACATTGGTTTTTCCCCTCTTTTCTTGTGCGTCTCCTTGCTTTTCCCTCATTCTCACTGCTCTCTCCTTGCTTTCCTTCCTTTTTTGAGTGTCTTCTTCCTGCTTTTCCCTCACTTTCACTGCTTTCTCCTTGCTTTTTTGTCTATTTTTGTGTGCCTTTTCCTTGCTTTTCCCCCGTTCTCACTGTTTCCCAGTTGCTTTTCCCCAATTTTTGCTGTGTCTTCTCCTTGGTTTTGTCTCATTTTCACTGCTTTCTCCTGGACCTGCAAGTACCTGGATACCCTGTTGGGTGATTAGCCACACTTTACAAATCCTGATTGATTGATTGATTGACTTGCTGTCATGCTATGATGGGCTTGCTGTGTTTACTAACCTGTTGTGCAAGAATTGTGTATAAGAATCCCTGGTTTCGGAAGTGAGCCAGAGACTTTTGATTTTTTTATGAAGGATGCTGCCCATAGTTTTTCTGATTTTTTATGTTCATTTGGGACTTAGAATACAGTCTAATTTCAACAAGTCCTGAATGACCCTGCATTTGAACAATCTTGGCATTTATTCTGTACTTCTGTACTTCTGTGCTTGATTTTGAGAATTTTGTAATAAATCCCTTTAACTTTCCTATGATCTAGAACTCAGGTATTGAGTGCGTACAATGATTTATTTTGCTACTCTGCTAAGTTATAGTTCAAGAGGGTGCCTTTTTGCACAAGATCAATCTGGAGCAGAATCACCTGAGGTAAATTTTGGGGTAAACTGAATTTGTTGGGGGTTCTAAATATTGGGGTATGGGTTTCTGCCTCCACACACTCA
Organism: Pleurodeles waltl; assembly: GCF_031143425.1. Lineage (NCBI taxonomy): Eukaryota > Metazoa > Chordata > Amphibia > Caudata > Salamandridae > Pleurodeles > Pleurodeles waltl. The sequence goes on from NC_090443.1 coordinate 715,598,674, forward strand.
TTAGCCCATATCAGACAACATTCTGCAAGCAGGACATCAGTTCAGGTATCTCTGTGAGCTAAACTTTTATGTCACTACTTGAAGCTCTGATCCCTCCTGTGTATTTGTACAATAGCCATGAACAATAAATAGATAAATCTCATCATAACAAGAAAACACTCAGAACCTTTTTCAGAAGAAGCTAATTTAATACGTTTGGGATCCAGATTCATGAGTAAACATGATCTTCATGCTAACAAAAGTGTTACATTGTGGTTGCCAGTAGAATAAATGACATATTGGATTCAGATAAATTATTCTGAAGGATTGATTGTCACAGATCCTTATTTAGATAGTTCTAATATTTCATTTTTTCTTTTTAGTTGAGCCCATTCAAGTATGTAATTTATCTTGATGGCACTACAAGGATTTTCAGGTCTTTCCCATATTAACAGGAACAAACTAAAATGTTTAGGATCTATAGTCCATGTAGCTAGAATTTGGTCTGTAATGATTTTATTTTGTTATTATTTGAAGGGAAGAAAAACTTACTGCCCCTTTGTCGATCAGAGCTTGAACCTCTAATTCTATAAAGGACTGATCTGCAAGGGGAAAAACACATTTGAAGAGGGGGTTTCAATTGCTTCGAAGTACTGATAAACTCCAAACGGAACCCCAAGACCATCTGAAGAACCCAAGGATCTCCAGAAATCCAATGGTCCAGAAACAATCCCACTGTGCCCCCTAAAAGTACTTGAGAATGTTGTATAATGCTTACTGGAGTAGCCAGCGTCCTGAATTGCTCCCTGTTGTCCCCTTCAGGGACCTCCACGGAATCTGGAGCGTCCTCCTCTGGAGCGGGTGGGATAAAAGATAGAGTCTGCAGATTGATCTCCGTACCAACCTCCTCTCCCTCTGGGGTAGTAGTTCTGAGGACTTGCGAAAGATCCTCGGCCGGACATTCGCCCTCCATAACGACCAGCCCTCAGAAAAAGGCCTCTTTTAAAAACCTTCTTGAGGGACATCTGTGTCTTGTCGAGGGAGGAAAAGGTAGAGCAGAACTTAACAAGTTCTTTAATAAAGGAAGAACCAAATAGTAATCCATTAGCAGAAGGTCCCTCCTCTGAGGTGGCTAAATCATGTAGTTTAGGGTCAATACGCATGAGTATGAACTTCATGCGTTCTGAAGAAATTGCGCAATTCGTAGTGCCCAGTTGACAAATGGCTCTTTGAGCCTAACCAATTAGAACATCAGTGTCCACCTGGGTCCCCTGATTCCTTATTGTGGAAGGCCATTTCTAGAATCTTTGTCAAAGGACCAGACGTGTCAAGCAACTTGTATTGGCAGTTACGCTACAACCTATCTAGACCCTTTTTCGGGTCACTAGCTAACTTTTTCATAAAAGTCACCATGGTAGGGTCTATTTCTGGAGTGTCTGTAACCTTACCCTCCAGATCCGGTCTAGGACATTCCGCCCGAAGGCCGGACCGCAGCTCTTTATCGAAGTTCCCGCGAATATTGGACTGAACATACTTCGCCACTTCTGGGGGAGGGACCCAATTGGACTCCCAGTGGTGAACAATCTCTGTGGGATCGAAGTCTAGGACCCTGATAGGGGAAGCATGCTTTTTTGGTTTCTTGCTGGGTCCCAGAATCTCAGAGTCATCAGAATCCTCTGAAGAGGAATTTTTGTTTGACGAAGTTGGGGAAAAACCAGAGTCTTTTTTGGTGCTATAGTTATGTTCACTAGCACGCTTACGTCGAAGTTTCACAAAAGCATCGGTATGGATGTCCCGTATCCAATGCCTTATCTAAGTTCTTAGATTTTGATGTTGATTTAGACCCCTTGTTCTGAATCTGGGATTCCTGTAGCAAACCCTGGGTGCAGCCATAATCAAATAGTTGGCCAGAAAAAGGTCCTAAAGCCCTGACAAAGGCATCGTTGACAGACTGTTGAACCCTGTTATCAAGGGATTCCACCAGGTTCATCTCTAACTGATTTTCTGTCTCCTCAGGATATTAACCTGATTCATGCTCATCCCATTGAGCTATTCTCCTATATATATATATATATATATATATATACTCAATTAAAATCAAAAGATGTACAGGTTATCAATATAGGGGGAGTGCAAAAACGCCTGACAGGCTGAAAGGCTAATAAAATGTGGAGGAAGAAGCCTGTAGCAAAATCCAAGCATTCAAGGCAAAGCCTCTTAGTTTAGTACAGCCCACATTATAACTGAAACTGGGCAAACAGTGTGCACCAGAGAGAGTCAGAGGGGGGCCTCCGCACGCACGCATTCTAGAAACGCGAGCTCATCTCCCAGAGGAAAACTCTGTAACAGATCAGCTCGTAAAACTGAAGTGTGACACCACGAGGAGGATGGCACTAGAAATAGAAATAGGACTACGCGCTAGTCGCGTAGTCCACTCCCACTCCCACTTCACAAAAGGGCTAACTCGGCAAAAAGCCGATAGAAAAAACTACATGCGAAGCACTGAAAATGAGAAACACATACACAATGCACAAACAACAGTATATCAGTCAAATAATCAATGCAAGCAATCGAGTACTTATCTGCTGCGGAGCAGCAAAGTAAGATGAAGTGACTCTAGGGGTCATGATATATACGGACAGGGGTCTTGACTGGTGATTGCTACACGTGACCTATTGTAAAGAATCATGGGCCAGATGTAGGAAAGGATTTGCAACTCGCAAACGGCAAAAACTGCCGTTTGCGAGTTGCAAATCGCATTTTCCTATGCAGAAATGCATTCTGCGAGTCGGACCGACTCGCAAAATGCATTTCAGAATCGCAAATAGGAAGGGGTGTTCCCTTCCTATTTGCGATTCCTAGTGGTATGCAATACCATTTGCTACCGCATATGCGGTCGCAAATGGTGTTGCAGTTACCATCCACTTCAAGTGGATGGTAACCCACTCGCAAATTGGAAGGGGTCCCCATGGGACCCCTTCCAGTTTGTGACTGGACCCAAAAACATTTTTTCAGGGCAGGGAGTGGTCCAAGGGACCACTCGCTGCCCGGAAAAAATACCGAAACTAAAGGTTTCGGTTTTTTTTTTAAGTGCAGCTCGTTTTCCTTTAAGGAAAACGGGCTACACTTAAAAAAAAAAAAACTGCTTTATTTAAAGCAGTCACGAACACGGAGGTCTGCTGACTACAGCAGGCCTCCATGTTTGCGAGTGCCCATAGTCGGTATGGGGCCGCAATTTGCGACCCACCTCATTAATATTAATGAGGTGGGTCATTGCGACCCCATACCGACTCGCAGACGGTGTCTGAGACACCGTTCTGCATAACATTTTGCGAGTTGCAAATAGCGAGTCGCTAAGACTCGCTATTTGCAACTCGCAAAATGCTTCTTTACTACATCTGGCCCCATGTGTTTTTATGTTTTTTGTTTTACTGTATTTTGATTGGCTGCTGTGTTGAGACAGTAAAAGGAAGAAAAAGCATAATCCTCGCCTCTGTGTCCTTAATAGAATTGAAAATTCTTGACGCGTAAGCTAGATTTTTTTTTATTTATTCCCTTTGTCTGCGCCCGGCCCTTAGGATGTGTGTTGGTTACATTTTATTGCAGTGGCTGGGTGGCTCACTACACGGTGCAGAGATAAGCAGTTAAGCTGCTCATTTTGTGTGTGGCAACCCAAGTGGGATCCTAGGTATCCTTCAAAGAGTCACATGTCCCAGGGCAAACGTTTCAGAACGCTAAATGGAAACAGAGTGTCCTAACTACAGCGCATGCTCAGTACTGAAAGTATAAACATTGCAGAAAATGAAAACTGACATTTTAAATAATTGTATAAGTGAAGTAATTAAAGGCCACTTTGGCTGCCAGTAGCAAGAGAATAGAATGGCTGATCAATGGGGGATGCTGGGGATCTAGTTATAATGTACTGATTGTGCAATGATTGTGCGCCTCTGCAAACAATTGTCTAAGTTGGTTGTTCAATAAGGTTGTTTTCTGGGTGCTGCAGTTTTGTTCTTATTACAGGATGCTTTCTTTTCTAACTATTTGTCTGCTGTGGTTTTATTAAAATTAGGTTTTTCCTATATTAACACAAAATCCACATTAACCTATAATTCTTCTTTGCAATGTGTGTATGCTTCCCTTCAGCTTAGATACATCACCACAACAATTTTAGCTGGCAACAGTCACACCGCCTTCTGTGATTCTCATTTTGCTACTTCACAGCTGTATGATCAACATCTACATTCCAGTAATGTTGTGGAAGTGGTGCTTTCTTGTGTCGGTGTGCTCATTCTAAACTCTTGGTTTCCAAGCACAAGAGTATTTACTTCCTTTAAAGCAGCTGCGCAGCCTATCTATGATGTGGGAAAGAATACTGTTCTCTTTCATGTTACTATTTGTTGGCCTCATGCAGGACACATCTAATACCAACTCGCTGACGGTCACCAATCTCCCTGGTAGGGCTAACTTTTGACTTGCAAGACCCAAGTCACAAGAACAAGTGTCATGGATGCTTGGCTAAGTTACAAAGGACTAACTACCATACAGGTACCCCAGATGAGTCCCCACTTAAGATGCATTTCTTGTGTCCTCTCTATGAGAAAGGGAACTAGGCCACAGATGGGCAATATGTATCCATAGTCCATGTCATGACATCCCAGGACAAAAGTACCCCATGCTGTCAACATCCAGGTGGCTGAGTGAGCCATGGCAGAAAGGGCTCCATGAATGCCCTCACCACTCACCTGATGAACATAGGCACCATTCTGAGGCCCAAAGTTGAGTGTTGGAGAAGTCTAAAATAATGATTCAGGGCAAACCGTCAAGGAGTCTTCATCAGTGGCACTTGGGCATGTATGAAGTAGAGGTGGTATTAGAGTACAAGTACCTGGGCATAATTCCTCATAGACACAGTTTCTTCAAACCACATCTGGAGCTCATGCTCTGGAAATTAATAGCTCTTACTGCAGCCTTCAAGCACAGGAAAGCAGCCATAACATCTCCCACATACCTCCCTCTGCTGAAAATAATCCAGGACAAGTTAGTTCGCCTATGGAAGTAAAGCCTTAAGGGGCAGAGACGTTGTTCACCTAACGTTATTACCAAGCATTTTAAGTCAGTCTTCTTCCTGCCGGGATACTCATCTCCAGTCTAGTTGCATCTTAAATTTGGCCTAATTAAGCAAACAAAAGCATGGCAAAGAGCCTTCATAAAACTTTTTTACAAGCTAAAGAGAGCTAACAGCATGATCCTGAATAACTATATTTGGTTAGGAATCATCAGCAGAGACTAATCCCTGGCCAGAGATTACGGAGATTACCTTACCAGTCCTCTAGTAACCCTTGGATTAACAAACCAATAGGAGACAATCTTCACCTTCTTCTTTAAAGTTAAGGTAATGGTAAACAAAAAAGTTAAAACATGTTTGCTGTTGGCAGATAAAGAGGCATTTGTGCTGAGGTAGCTCATTTGGCTTACAATGGCTTCTTACACTAAGTTAACACCATAACTGTACCTGGGCACTGCCATTAAAGCCAAGATCAAAGCATTGTTCCTGAGATATTGTCTGGTGTGCCTACCATCACTTCAACACTTACCACCATGGAAGTGAACCAGTACAATGGAGCTTTGCCGACACTGCAGAAAAGCTCCAAAGACTATGGTCCATCAAATCTGCATGTGTGAAGCAAAAATAAAATATCGAAGAGCCATTCTATGACCAGTTTGTAACAAGAGAGGATATGCTACTGTCGGCCCGTGATTATAGTTCACTTTAACTGGACGGACATTTAGCTCAACTGCAAGCTCACTAAGTACTTGATTAGATTTCACTAAAAAGTCAATCGTCTAACTGATGCTGTAATTCCAGCAGCAGCATAAGCTTCTTGAACTAGCTTCTGTACACACCTTTCTTTTAAATTCGTGTTGTACAGCCACTTCAATGCAGACTGGCAGTTTAAGACTGATGCTGTATTTTTATTTCATGGATTAACTGTCACAATACGTACTTTATATGTGTAATACCCTGCACAATGTTTTCACTTATTGCTACTATTAAAATTGTCCTTTAAGGAAACAAATTACGATAAGGTCCAGCCAGTAGTAGCCCCCCTTTCTGAAGGTGAATTTATGTACCTTGCACTTTAAATGATAATACTTTGCGTAACTGCTCTTGTTTTGCAAATCTATACTGACATCTTGCAACATGGCCTTTCTCCCGGCACGATTTTATTTTAAAGGTTTTATGAATGCATTTAGAGATATAGTGCTTTGAATAACTGTGCACTTCAATAAATTTGAATTGAAACTGAACCTAAGTGTTGGAGAACCAAATCCTGTGTAATGCTGCAGGACAAATTTCAATTGCATACAGTCTTTTACAGATCTGAAAGAGGACAATACTATATAGAAAAATGATGTACTTCACCTTATAGAGGCCCTTGCTAATAGGGGTCCATTTCATTATGCTGGAAGAGGGGCCAATTGTATGAAAACACTGGTTGCAAAAAGTGATCACAAATTGCACACTAGTCATTGATTTTGCACTAATTGGCCACATCATAAAATCTTCAGTTGAAGGGAGTCACAGAATGACCTGCTTAAGGAGCAGCAATAAACCAGGTCTCTGTTTGTGACCTCATGTGACTGGCTTCAAGCAAAGTGAAAGTGGCCTGCAGGGAGCAGCAGATCACTAACTGTGTTTACATTAAAAAACAATTAGTGTTTAAGCAGCCTATGTTCCATGAAGGAATATTGTGCTGCTTAAAACAAAATCTGATTTGGGAAGACCTCCTGTGTAAGAAATTGGGTTACTGGCTGAGGGGGGTGAAATCCTACTCAAGCAAAAACCACAGTCCTTGTCAAGGTGAAGTCATAAGCAAGCCCCAAGTTAACCTGAGCTCAGCGCTTGGGAGCTTGCACAGAGCAGACAGGTTTAACTTAGAGGCAATGTGTAAAGTATTTATGTAGCTCTTCAAACACTATTAAAGTGAAAATGCAGCACTAGAAAAATCCCATACCAATTTAGAAAAATAGAATAGATTTTAGCAAGTAAACCAAGACCAAAATGACAAAAATCCAAACAGTAGAAATGAAGATAGATAACTTTAAAGTGAGAAAAAACCCAAAGCTCCAACTATGGTAATCTGGTCATGCCAGAATGGGACAAAGTCACAAGTTCAGGTTAACCACGATGGAGTGCAGGCCGGCTACAGGGACCCAGTTAGGTCTGCTGAACAGGAGTACCATATCCTGGTTGCAGAGCTTTGCAAGGTCCCTCGTTGAGGATGTGTTGTGCTGCCAGGGCAATGCGAGATCCAGGTCGGAGATGTATTGTGTATTATTAATTTCAAGGAGCTGCAAGGCTGTGGTGAGACATCCTGTGTCATCATCAATGCTGCTGACGACAAGGGCTGTGGGCGAGCATGTGTCATGCAGCAGCAGTTTGGATGAGGCAGCGGGCTGCAGGGGTAATGCGAAGGCCTTTCAGGACAGTCCACACAACAGAGGCGATGCATAAGTCCTGCTCGGAGTTTCGCTGTTTAGCAGAGGAGATGTGTCAGTTCTCCTGGGTCCAAAGATGGGCTGGCAGAGCAATTTCAGGCCCACCTCCAGGGGTTCAGGACAAAGGTGGCACTACTTGGCAGGGTGGTACTTACAGTTGCAAAGTCCAGGTGTGGGATACAGAAGACTATCCCTTGGAGTTCTCTTGTGCTGCAGGTTGCAGGTGCAGGTTGCAGGTCCAGTTCTTGTCACCCAGGGTTAGGGACAGCAGAGCAGCAGGTAAGCACAGCAGTTAAGCACAGCAGGGCAGCAGTCCTTCACGGCAATAGTGCAGCAGAGTGGCAGTCCTTTCAGCAGCACAGTAGTATTTTTACCTCACAGAGTCTTTCACAGGTCCAGAAGTATACTAAAGAGTTGATGCCTGAGGTCCAAAATATATACCTGGAGCCTCCTTCAAAGGGGGAGAAGCATTTAAAGGTTTATCCTTGAAGTGCACAGCTTTCCTGCCTCCCTTGCCCTGGCTCCAGATTAACTACAGGGAGTATGCAAGGCTTGAGGCACTGCCACACTCATCCTCCTCAGCCTCTCAGGCTGCATTTGACACAGTCTCGCACTCCACCCTTTGCGACAGACTGCACGACGCCAGCATCCGAGACAAAGCACCGACCCGGATCAAGTCCTTCCTCACCGGAAGAACACAGAGGGTTAGACTACCACTGTTCACATCAGAACCTAAAGACACTTGCGGCGGAATACCCCAAGGTTGCTTAAATGAGTGGGGCAATAAGTGCTGCAGGCCCACTAATACCAGTTAATTTACAGGACCTGTGTATATGGAGTACCACTTTACTAGGGACATATAAGTAAATTAATCATGCTAATTTCAGACAAGCTAATGTTACCATATTTCAAGGCGTGAGTACATGCACTTTAGCCGGGGGCGTAACGTGGTCAGTAAGATTGGGGGGTGCAAGCTTCAGATTTTCCAAATTATCATGCTGGGATATAATGTGAAAATACATTATAGGAAAAGCAGGGTTCATGAAAGGGGCTTAAGGGGCAGATGAAATGGAGAGAATGTGGATTGGTAGTGGGACTAAGTAGGAGGAAACACAATATCTTGTAAAATGCCCAACATTTTTGAGGACTTCTAAAATGGAGAGGGAGAGAGCACATGTGTGTTTTTGTCTGTGTGTATCTAAAAAATCCTGGTGAAATCTGACGGACACCTCACCATACCCAACTGAAAGCACCTGTACCTAACTATTTAGCAGAAAAATACATTTATGAGGGGTTTTAACACCCCAAACACCACCCTTGAAGCTACGCCCCTGAATTTAGCCTAGGGCCAACAAAAACAAGATCAGAAAAATATGGAGGCGTAAGGCAAAAATTGGGGGTGGGAGATCACCCTACAGGCTGACAGGTCTAACAGGGGGTGAGACAACTGTCTTCTGGACCATTGTATTCCCTCATCCCAAGGTCACCCAACATTATTTCGAAAGGGAAAGCTGTCTAGTGCAACTAATTCACTTTCATGAAGGAGTTACCAATTTCTTTGAGGAGTCTGTAACTATTCAGTGGCTTGCAACTGCAGCTTCAAACTACTGATCCACACCATTCTGAATCACAATTAGGAGGGAATAAACCTTTTACAATTGAGATTTGAAATGGGTAAATTAATTGATCTTGTGAGTTGGAAAGTGTTTGCTGATTTGCAAAATTGGTTTAGTACATTACCAAAAAGTCATTTTGTGGCTCTAACTTGTAATCCTGTGAAATGTAGGTTTTGCAACTGCAAAATGGCTTTCTACACCTGGGCACTACTTAATCCAATATTAACGTCCCTCAAACATCTGGGGCCCTATTACAGATAGGCTACACTTTTTGTGTTTGCGCCACAGAGCACCTTAAAATAGGTGTGCCATGCACAAACAGGGAAAATGCACCATAATATTGAGAATGCACTGCCCCTAGGGCAGCTGTGAAATGTTGCTTCCCTGTGGGCAGTGCATTCAAGTGGAATGTATAGTGACTGCTTCAAAGCCGCTCCGTGTTTCACTGTGCAGGCAGCACACCCACCTCTATTTTTAAGCGGCGAGTGCAGTGAGTGACTGCACCTGCCTGCAAGATGATGTCCTGGGGGATCTATAGGACCTCCTTGCCCCCTACAGAGGGCTGCCGTCAGGGGGCACACTGCCATGCACCACCTTTTGGTGTGCCTGCTGACAGCTTCCTTGTATTTGCACAGGGGCCCATAATACAGTACATGTGCAGAAGTAAAGAAATTCCCTCACTTGCATGGGGCCACACCATAATGCAAATGAGGAAACACCCTCTTGAGATAAAGCTGATGCTACATGTGTGTCAATGCTATTTGTATTACAGAATGGGCCTCACAAGCATCTGTGGCCCCTTCTGTAATATCAAATTGTCCGGGATGCGCACACAGCAGATGCATATGCCTGTTGAGCTACAGAGGCACTTTCTATAATACGGCCTGGGTGGATTGCAAGCAATTGAGGCCTCTTTTTACTCACCAGACCTAAAAGTCATCAATAAATAATCCCTTTGCTCACTGTACATGAGATTGGCTAAAAGGGATATAGAAAATCACAGTTTTTCACCCTCTTTTTAGTCAACTAGGAGTAGACCACACATAGTACTTAGTGATGAACGCAGTCGGTGACCTGTTTAACTACACCTCACTCCACTTTAAATTTTTGGAATTGAGTAGTGGTCCTGTGACGAAAGAACATAATATCATGCTCACACTAATGGTATCAAACGTTTTACCCTTTTAATTACTGAGGCCTTTCTATCCCCATTGCTGAGTCCTTGCTTTGATATTTGGAGTTCTTCACACTTGTGCTTTCATACATTTGTTTCTACATAAGTGATTCATTCCAAATCAGTGTCCTTTTTTTCAACATCATTGAGATTCTAAAAGTACACAGGGCATGTAGATTCACCTGAAGGGAATAGAGAAAATATTCAAAATATAGCTACATTTTGGTATTTAATTTTGGGGGAAAATGCAAAAAAATGCTGAGCACGAGAGTATATATTGTTTTTCTAAATACTGCTTCAGTGAAAGGTTTTCTCTACTAGGACTACCATCTTCCCAAAATTCAAGAGCAAGTAGAGCTGTATTTTTGAGCTTTCAACCTATGTGCAGTTTGTAGTGGAAACAGGTGTGAAACCATGGGTGATCCCGGAAAGCTATACATTTCTGAAAGTTAGACAAGATTTTTATTTCGACAAAGGGGAATTTGTATAGATCCTTAAAGGTTTTACCAAAGAAACTAATCATTGAAAAAAACACATAATTAAAATCATAATATGAAAACATAATCATAGGTGATGTTAGAAATGGGGTCTTTGGTTGACTGTCAGGATACCCCCTGTTCAAGCAAGGACCCTCACTCTAGTCAGGGTGAAAGAGAATCACCATCAGCTAGCACCTACTAACACCCTTGATAGCCTGGCAGAGCAGTAGGCTTAACTTCAGAGTGCTAGGTGTAAGGTTTTTGTACCAACACACACAGTAACTTAATGAAAACACTACAAAATGACACAACACCAGTTTAGAAAAATAGAAAATATTTATCTAAACAAAACAAGACCAAAACGACAAAAATCCATAATACACAAGTAAAGTTATCAATTGAAAAGCAAAAAGAGTATTTATGTAGTTTAAAACACACACTAACACTGTTAGCGTGAAACTGTACCTTGGGTGCATCAAAAATAACCCTGCACGGGCGAGTGTGCGTCAAAAAGGGCTTGCGATGCATCGATTTTACTCACGAGCAAGACCTTGAGTCATTTCTCCTTTCGCTGGGTTGGGGTGGGTCGGGTCGTTTCTTCTCTCCGCAGGATAGCGATGCGTCGAACCGGTCAGCACTCTTGGGTCCAGGCAGGCCTTACATTGTTTTTACACACCCAGTGGTGCTTGCATTAGAAATCCAGCCGCACAATGATCTGAAAACCACGCAGCGTGGGTTGCATTCTCCCAGCCTCTGTCAGCGATGCTGCACGTCATTTCTCCAGCTCTGTGTGTTGATTCTTCGGTCACGTTTCTGGTGAGTGGCGATTTTCAGCCGCGGAGTCAGCAGCGTGTCATTTCTTCAGCCGCAGATCAGAGTTGCATCGATCTTTTCCCCGCACGGCGCTCTTTGCGTGGATTTCCTCCTCTTAGGCTGCCAGCTTCACCTTTCAGGGTCCCAGGAACTGGATGGGCACCACAGGGCAGAGTAGGAGTCTCTTCAGAGACTCCAGGTGCTGGCAGAGAAAAGTCTTTGCTGTCCCTGAGACTTCAAACAACAGGAGGCAACCTCTAAATCAAGCCCTTGGAGATTTCTTCTCAAGATGGAAGGCACACAAAGTCCAGTCTTTGCCCTCTTACTCCGGCAGAAGCAGCAACTGCAGGATAGCTTCACAAAGCACAGTCACAGGCAGGGAAGCTCTTCTTCCTCAGCTCTTCAGCTCTTCTCCAGACAGAGGTTCATCTTGGTTTCCAGAAGTGTTCTAAAGTTTGTGGTTTTGGTTGCCCTTCTTCTACCCAATTTCTCCTTTGAAGTATGCCCACTTCAAAGTAAAGTGTCTTTTGAATGTGAAATCCTGCCTTGCTCAGGCCAGGCCCCAGACACTCATCAGGGGGTTGGAGACTGCATTGTGAGGGGGCATGCACAGCCCTTTCAGGTGTGAGTGACTGCTTCTCCACTCCCTCCTAGCACAGATGGCTCATCAGGATTTGCAGGTTACACCCCAGCTCCCTTTGTGTCACTGTCTAGTGTGAGGTGCAACCAGCCCAACTGTCAAGCTGACCCACACAGGGAATTCACAAACAGGCAGAGTCACAGAAATGGTATAAGCAAGAAAATACTCACTTTCTAAAAGTGGGATTTTCAAACATACAATCTCAAAATCAACTTTACTTAAAGATGTATTTTTAAATTGTGAGCTCAGAGACCCCAAACTCCACATGTCCATCCGCTCTCAAACGGAATCTACACTTTAATCAGATTTAAAGGTAGCCCCAATGTTAACCTATAAGAGGGACAGGCCTTGCAACAGTGAAAAACCAATGTAGCAATATTTGACTGTCTGGACATATAAAACACATTACTATATGCCCCACCTTAACCATACACTCCACCCTGCCCTTAGGGCTACCTAGGGCCTATCTTAGGGGTGCCTTACATGTAAGAAAAAGGAAGGTTTAGGCCTGGCAAGTGGGTACACTTGCCAAGTCAAATTCACAGTCAAAACTGCACACACAGACACTGCAATGGCAGGTCTGAGACACGATTACAGAGCTACTTATGTGGGTGGCACAACCAGTGCTGCAGGCCCACTAGTAGCATTTGATTTACAGGCCCTGGCACCTCTAGTGCACTGTACTAGGGACTTACTAGTAAATCAAATATGCCAATCATGGATAAGCCAATTACATACACATTTTGTAAAGGAGCACTTGCATTTTAGCACTGGCTAGCAGTGGTAAAGTGCCCAGAATAACAAAAACAGCAAAATCAGAGTCCAGCACACATCAACAACCCGGGGAACAAAGGCAAAAAAGTTAAGAGAGACCACACCAAGGAAGAAAAGTCTAACAGGTGACAATGTCTTCATGTATAAGTTTTGGCACAAAAGCTGATTTACAAAAACAAGGTACTGTTACATCTTATAGATCCTTCTGATCACAGGGAGTTTGCAGATTTTCCCAAAACATACAATACATAGACCTAATGATTTTTCATTGTATACGGACCATACAGCACTTCCTATGAATGAATGAAAAATAGGTATGAAGGAAACATATATTTCTGAAATGTGCCCAAGATATTGATTCTAGCAACAGTGGTTATTTGTATACCTCTACATTTGGGTTCACCAATACTATTGTGATTCCAAAGGCAGTTTACAAAATGTCTTTTTTTCTTTTACACTGGCTCACATTTAGAAGTCAAAAATGCAGAAAAATCTGATTGGTAATAACAAATGGCCTAATATTCCATGATCCCACATGGCTCCTGATAAATGTGCTACCTCATTTGTGTATTGTTGGTAAATGCCAGTGACAGGAAAGGCCCCAAATTCAAGAGCAGATCAAAAAAATGATGGCACTCAAATTCAATCCTTTTTTGCAGTGTACATAGCTGTGGATTTTGGGCCTGGGCTCGGCCTCCACCCAAGGAAACCTACCGTACCCAGACATTTCGGAAACCTAGAAACCTAGGGAAGTTCAGGTTGGTATGGCTTGCATGGATAACATGCCATTTTTTATGCAGAAGGCCTTGCAAACTGAAAGCTTTGGCTAAAAGCATGCATCTTCCACACATTTCAATGACGGAAAGTGGCAGTATCTGGGGGTATCCACAAATTTCAAACCTTCCAGGGTCCCAAAATTGTCCCAATAAAAAAAAACAGAAAAGTTCAATTAGCAACAACAAATGGTCTACTATTCTGTATTCCCACATGTCTCCTGAGAAAAGTGGCACCCCACTTGTGTGGGTCGAACCGGTGCCCATGACAGACTAGGTCTCAAAACTTCACAAGGACAGATCAAATGATTCCACTAAAAACTGACCCTTTTTTCCTATGTGAGTAGCTGTGGGTTATGGACCTGGGCTTGGCTGCCATCTCTGAAAATCTATCAAATCAAGGCATTTCAGAGAGGTAGACACCCAGGGAAATTCAGCCTGGTCTGGCTTGCATGGTTCTCACAATATTTTCTTACCCACAATGCCGTCAAACTGTGGCAGAAAACACACATTGTCTCTCATTTCTGTGAGGGAAAGTACTAGAATCTGTGCCGATCCACAAAACTCCCTCCACCCACATTTTCTACACCTCTTGTGATAAAATAACTACCCTACCTTCATCACGCAGCTTAGAATCCACAACACAACTTTGTTCAAAACCCAGTGTTGATACTTCATTTTCTGTCACAAAAATGACCTGACTTGGCAATGGGGATTGCTGTGGTATTGGGCACAGGCTGACACCTAGAATAACCCATCAAACACAAACATTTTTAAAAGGTAGAGACCCAGGGGAGTTAAAGTAGTTGTGACTTGCATGGATCCTATGCGGATTTGTACCTAGAAGGCCTCATAAATCTTAAACTGTGGCTACAAACAACCATTTTCCTTATATTTCTGTGAGAAAAGGTCCGGAAGCTGTGTGGATCCACACATTTACTAATTCTCAGCATTTCCACATGTCTCTTGATATAATGGGGCCCCATTTTTGTGCCTAGTTCTATTGCCCACAAAAGGAATGGAAAAACCAGTGACCACACACAGATCATATAACCTTTGCAAGGTCATTGCTTTTGATCTGCTCTTGTCCTAGGCCCAAGGCCAAGTTATACAAGGTGGGTACTACTTTTATCACATGGCGTGGGAGAACACTTCTGGAATTGTCTCTCACACAAATGTGAGGAAAATATGTGTATATATAAAGTTTGGAGCTGACAGGGGTCTATGGGTAAGAAAGTATTATGGAACGTATATGAAACACACAATCCTGGGCTCACCTTGGGGTCCACTTTTTAGAAATGTCTGGGTTTGGTGCATTTTCCTGATTGCCAGATGACCCCCAATGTGCTGGCCCATATGTAAAACCACACCAATAGGAAAATAAATTTACTTTAGCTTGAGAAAAAAACTGTTGGGGCATTAGGAGTGGGCCTGGGGCCTGATGTCAGCGTGGGATTGGTCCCCACTCCATTATCGTTTTGAAAGTGCATTTTTTCTCTAGGGCAGGTTGGAAGCAGACTTTTCTCCTCCACTAGGGGAGCATAAAAACTTTGTTTCCCCTTTTCACTGTGCCTGTGGCCTAATGCCAGGGTAGGGCACATTCATCACCTTCTTGCCCCACCGTAAAACCCTGGTTCTAGTGGGATTTCTATCCATCTCACACCCAAGGGTAGATTATGGGCAACCCCTAAATTGGTGCAATTTTTTGATCTAAATCTTTGAGAGGGCAGAATGATGTTACTACCCTTTCTAGGTTGGTGGTATGACCCAATGCCAGGGTGGGCTTCAACCCATCTTTTTGGTTCCATTTCAAAATCCCTGATGTTTAGTGGAATTTCTACCCTCTTTGGGAGGAAATTTGGGCAAATCACATATTTGACCCCATGGAACATGATGACCGTGTTGCTCCTTTTAATGTATTAGAATGACTTTCTGAATGATGCTGTCCCATTATGGCTGATTACTTGTTACTAATCACAACTGTATTTCTTATGGAGGGTTTACTGGGCGAGTAGAAGATTTACTGGGCGAATAGAAGATGCTTGGTCCTTGCACACAAAGGTTGCTTATCACAAATAAAATTACAATTTGTTTACATCTTCTGGTCTACATAATATAAAGTGACTATCCAAAGGTTTCCATGCCAGGGCAAACAGGTACCTCTTGCATTGGGTATTTAAGTAGCTCATACCTTCCAGTACGAAAATGTGGAATGTTGATTTAGGAAGGTACGTTTATAATTACTCATGGCTTGCATTCCTCATGATGCAGAAAAGGTTACACTTTCACTTATCCTGCACGCACTCGGCCCTTGACTCATGAGTATCAAGAACAAACATGATGAGCAATTCCCAGACCCATAAGAAAATAATTTCATGGAACGTGAATGGGCTGAGAAAATTTGAAAAAGATCACTGTGACTATCACCTGCCTACTTGCATGTGTATGTTGTTATACCAATGACTACATTTTAATTTAAAAGAAGCTTCAGACACAAAAAGGAATTTCACTAACTAACATTCTCTGTCTTTCTTATAAATATTGCCTTAAATGACACCAGGTATCAAGGAGCAATAACTGCATCACATTGAGACCACAGGTCCTAAGGCATAAACCTGATCCCAAGTGCGCATTTTAGAAGGGCTGACACATGTATATATCCACACATGAAGGGTTCAATCTCCTGGTTGGGAATTATTAGTTAAGGTCGCTAGTTTTAGACAGTTATAATGGTGATACAGTGGCTCTAAAGGCTATTCAAGAAAATAGACTAGAAGTGAGTACGCATAGAACTCCTAGGTGGATTTTAGAAGTCACATTTGGGGCACTATTCATTGGAGTGTTGCCAGTACAAGATGGAGGGAATACTGTGATAAAGCACTCCACAACATGTGGTGAGGGTTTGTTCTCTGTATCTCATAGAAAATAGTCAATGTTATGCCCTAAGTCAAATATTTTCAAATAATTGTCTGAGGGCCATGTTTAGAGTAGAGGGTCCAGTTGCCATTGCAATGTATTTTTCATTGGTGTAGCAGCGTCTGTGTAATACACGGCAAAAGCTTCAGTCATAAACAAGAAGAAACTATTTGACTGTTCTTCAAAATCGAGTCTGAAATGCACTAGTTGCAGCACTTATCGCTCTGCGTCTTTTAAGTACGGTACCGATAGATAAACACACGTCTAACTGTTTTGGCAGACGAAAATTCTTCATTGATTGCTTCAATCTGCCATACAAGCTTTCAAATGAATGTATCTGGTAGTGCTGTGAATGAAGGCCTACAATATACTAATAATTGACTCTTTGATGCCAGTTTATATAGATTATAAGTAAGAGAAACTATGATGACCCAAAAGCGTAGAAGGAACCTCGGTTTACAATGCAGTGAAAATTGTGACTAATAAGGACTCCTATGAAAGGTGTATTTTTATTTTCGACACCACAGTTTAAAGATGTAGTTACAACACAACTCGGTTTCTGTAGAAATGTCTGTTGCAGTCTATTCTTTGGTAATCAACCGAACAAAAAGTGCAAACATTATTTTTTTTTTTTTTTGCTGATCTCTTTTCCAAGATATACATCCATACCTATTGTAGTGCAGATTGCACCATGCCCAGTAGGTTGTGAACACTTCAATATTTATGTAAAGTGCAGAATTATAAATCTAAGCAGAATCAGATGACACACATAAGCAGTATGAATCAATAATGCTCTCAGGCTGTCAAACAATCAATTTAAGATTCAGGGGGTCATTCTAACTCTGGCGGGCGGCTGAGGCCGCCCGCCAGAGTTCCCCCTCCAGAACACCGCTCCGCGGTCCGAAGACCGCCGCGGTGATTCTGTGTTTCCCGCTGGGCTGGCGGGCGACCGCCAGAAGGCTGCCCGCCAGCCCAGCAGGAAACCCCTTCCCACGAGGAAGCCGGCTCCGAATGGAGCCGGCGGAGTGGGAAGGGTGCGACGGGTGCAGTTGCACCCGTCGCAAATTTCAGTGTCTGCTAAGCAGACACTGAAATTCTTTGTGGGGCCCTCTTACGGGGGCCCCACGACACCCCATACCGCCATCCTGTTCCTGGCGGCCGAACCGCCAGGAACAGGATGGCGGTATGGGGTGTCGGAATCCCCATGGCGGCGCAGCAAGCTGCGCCGCCATGGAGGATTCCTTAGGGCAGCGGAAAACCGGCAGGAGACCGCCGGTTTTCCCTTTCTGACCGCGGCCAAACCGCCGCGGTCAGAATGCCCTTGAGAGCACCGCCAGCCTGTTGGCGGTGCTCTCGCAGTCGTTGACCCTGGCGGTCAATGACCGCCAGGGTCAGAATGACCCCTTCAGTCTTAACCCCTTTGCTGCCAGGCCTTTTCCCCATCAGGTGGCAAGCATTTTTTTGGCTATTTGAGGCAGTTCGCGCTTAGGCCCTCATAACTTTTTGTCTACATAAGCTACCCACACCAAGTTTGCATCTTTTTTTTCCAACATCCTGGGGACTCTAGAGGTACCCAGACACTGTGGGTTCCCTTGAAGGAGTCCAAGAAATTAACCAAAATACAGTGAAAATTTCGTTTTTTAAAAACAAATGGGAAAAAAGGGCTGCAGAAGAAGGCTTCTGTTTTTTTTCCCTGAAAATGGCATCAACAAAGGGTTTGCGGTGCTAAAATAACCAGCTTCCTAGCTTTCAGGAACAGGCAGACTTGAATCAGAAAACCCAATTTTTCAACACACATTTGGCATTTTACTGGGACATACCCCATTTTTATGATTTTTTGTGCTTTCAGCCTCCTTCCAGTCAGTGACAGAAATGAGTGTGAAACCAATGCTGGATCCCAAAAACCTAACTAGTTCTGAAAAGTAGACACAATTCTGAATTCAGCAATGGGTAATTTTTGTAGATCCTACAAGGGTTTCCTACAGAAAATAACAGCTGAAATAAAAAAATATTGAAATTGAGGTGAAAAAACAGCCATTTTTCTCTACTTTTCACTCTGTAACTTTTTCCTGCAATGTCAAACTTTTTGAAAGAAATATACCGTTACATCTGCTGGACTCTACTGGTTGGGGGGATATATAGGGCTTGTAGGTTCATCAAGAACCCTAGGTACCCAGAGCCAATAAATGAGCTGCACCTTGCAATGGATTTTCATTCTATACCGGGTATACAGCAATTCATTTGCTGAAATATAAAGAGTGAAAAATAGGTATCAAGAAAATCTTTGTATTTCCAAAATGGGCACAAGATAAGGTGTTGAGAAGCAGTGGTTATTTGCACATCTCTGAATTCCGGGGTGCCCAGACTAGCATGTGAATTACAGGGCATTTCTCAATTACATGACTTTTTTACACACTGTCTTACATTTGGAAGGAAAAATTGAAGCAAAAGACAAGGCGCAATAACACTTATTTTACTATTCTGTGTTCCCCCAAGTCTCCCGATAAAAATGGTACCTCACTTGCGTGGGTAGGCCTGATGCTCGCAACAGGAAATGCAACATGGACACATAACATTTTTACATTTAAATATGATATGTTTTTTGCAAAGTGCCTAGCTGTGGATTTTGGCCTGTAGCTCAGCCGGCACCTAAGGAAACCTATCAAACCTGTGCATTTTTAAAAACTAGACACCTAGGGGAATCCAACATGGGGTGACTTGTGGAGCTCTCACCAGGTTTTGTTACCCAGAATCCTTTGCAAAATATGGCTAAAAAAACACTTTCTCCTCACATTTTGGTGACCGAAAGTTCTGGAATCTGAGAGGAGCCACACATTTCCTTCCACTCAGCGTTCCCCCAAGTGTCACGATAAAAACGGTACCTCACTTGTGTGGGTAGGCCTAGCACCTGCAACAGGAAACCCCCCAAAACACAACATGGACACATCACATCTTCCGAAAGAAAACAGAGGTGTTTTTTGCAAAGTGCCTACCTGTGGATTTTGGCCTCTAGCTCAGCCGGCACATAAGGAAACCTACCAAACCTGTGCATTTTTTTAAAACTAGACACCGAGGGGAATCCAGGATGGGGTGACTTGTGGGGCTCGCACCAGGTTTTGTTACCCAGAATCCTTTGCAAACCTCAAACTTTGGCTAAAAAAAACTTTCTCCTCATATTTCAGTGACAGAAAGTTCTGAAATCTGAGAAGAGACACAAATTTCCTTCCACCCAGCGTTCCTCCAAGTCTCACGATAAAAATGATACCTCACTTGTGTGGGTAGGGCTAGTGCCCGCGACAGGAAATGCCCCAAAACACAATGTGGACACATCACATTTTCCCAAAGAAAACAGAGGTGTTTTTTGCAAGTGTCTACCTGTGGATTTTGGCCTCCAGCTCAGCCGGCACCTGGGGAATCCTACCAAACCTGTGCATTTTTTTAAAACTAGACCCCTGAGGGAATCCAAGATGGGGTGACTTGTGGGGCTCTTACCAGGTTTTGTTACCCGGAATCCTTTGCAAACCTAAAAATTTGGCTAAAAAAACACTTTCTCCTCACATTTCGGTGACAGAAAGTTCTGGAATCTAAGAGGAGCCACAAATTTCCTTCCACCCACCGTTTCCCCAAGTCTCATGATAAAAATGATACCTTACTTGTGTGGGTAGGCCTAACGCCCGCGACAGGAAATGCCCCAAAACACAATGTGGACACATCACAATTTCCCAAAGAAAACAGAGGTGTTTTTTGCAAGTGTCTACCTCTGGATTTTGGCCTCTAGCTCAGCCGGCACCTGAGGAAACCTACCAAACCTGTGCATTTTTGAAAACTAGACACCTAGGGGAATCCAAGATGTGGTGACTTGTGGGGCTCGTATCAGGTTTTGTTACCCAGAATCCTTTGCAAACCTCAAAATTTGGCTAAAAAAACACTTTCTACTCACATTTCGGTGACAGAAGGTTCTGGAATCTGAGAGGAGCCACAAATTTCCTTCCACCCACCGTTTCTCCAAGTCTCACGATAAAAATTATACTTTACTTGTGTGGGTAGGCCTAGCGCCCGTGACAGGAAATGCCCCAAAACACAACGTGGACACATCACATTTTCCCAAAGAAAACAGAGGTGTTTTTTTGCAAAGTGCCTTCCTGTGGAGTTTGGCCTCCAGCTCAGCCGGCATCTAGGGAAACCTACCAAACCTGTGCATTTTTTAAAACTAGACACCTAGGGGAATTCAAGATGGGGTGACCTGTGGGGCTCTCACCAGGTTTTGTTACCCAGAATCCTTTGCAAACCTCAAAATTTGGCTACAAAAACACTTTCTCCTCACATTTCGGTGACAGCAATTTCTGGAATCTGAGAGGAGCCACAAATTTCCTTCTGCCCAGCGTTCCCCTGAGTCACCTGATAAAAATGATATCTCACTTGTGTGGGTAGGCCTAGTGCCCCGCAACAGGAAATGCCCCAAAACACTATCTGGGCACATCAAAATGATCAAATACCAAACTACCTGTTTTTGGCAGGGGGCAACCTGCGTGTTTGCTCCTGGGCTCAGCAGCAATCTAGGGAAACCTACCAAACCCAGACATTTCTGAAAGCTAGACACCCGAGGGAGTCCAGGGAGGTATGACTTGCGTGAATCCCCCAGTGATTTCTTACCCAGAATCCTCAGCAAACCTCAAATTTAGCTAAAAAAATCACTTTTCCCCCACATTTCTATGTGGGATCAGCGCACAGGGATAAATTTCCTACCACTCAACGTTCCCCTCAGTCTCCCAGTAAAAATGATACCTCACTTGTGTAGGTGGGCCAAATGCCTTTGACAGGGAAAAGCCAAAAACATCTCGAAATTGAGGGGAACCAAAGTGGGTCCAAAAGGGCAGATTTAAATAAAACATTTTTAGGCTGACAAGTGCAGCAGAATTTTTATTGGTATAGATTGGACAATGTTGGGTGGTAGGAATTTTTTGGATTCCTGCAGATTACGGAAGGTTCCATCACAAAAATGTGGGAAAAATGTGTGATTTCTGCAAAGTTGGAGGTTTGCAGGGCATTGTGGGTAAGAAAATGGTGCGCCCAGGGGGGACAGGAATGGCCTAAAAATTATTTGCCCCTCTGTGGAGCGGCCCTTACCCAAGGGGCTGCTCCCCTTATACGTAAGTATGAGATTAAAAAAAAATCCCTGGTGTCTAGTGCTTTCTGCCCCCCGGGCAGATTAGCCTAATATTATTAGGCTGATCTGCCCCCGGGGGGGGGCAGAAATGACCTAGAAACAATTTGGCCCCCCAGGGAGCGACCCTTGCTGAAGGGGTCGCTCTCCCTAAATATAAAAGAAAAAAAAAAGCTGGTGTCTATGGGGTTTTCTGCCCCAAGGGGGGGCAGATTGGCCTAATTATATTATGCCGTTCTGCCCCAAGTGGGGGCAGAAATGCCCTAGAAACAATTTGGCCCCCCAGGGAGTGACCCTTGCTGGAGGGGTCACTCCCTCAACCAAAAAGAAAAATAAATCCCTGGTGTCTAGGTTTTCTGTCCCCCCCCCCGGGGGCAGAGCAGCCTAATTATATTAGGCCAATCTGCCCCCAGGGGGTGCAGAAATGACCTAAAAGGTATTTACCCCCCGGGGGAGCGGCCCTTGCCCAAGGGGCCGCTCCGCTCATGTTTATTTCACACAAACAAAATCCCTGGTATCTAGTGGGCCTTTCTGCTGCCCAATCGCGAAATGCTTGCAGGGACATGAAAGGAAAGGCCTTTCCTTTCCTTTCATGTCTCTGCTGGCCCCCTCCTCCCGAGCGGAAGAGAAATGCTAAGCATCTCTCTTCCGCAATTGTGCTGGAAGCATGCTTCCAGCGCGATGGGAGGTGACCTCTGATGAGGTCAGCACGCTTTCGGGTGCTGACGTCATCAGACGTCATTGGGGGGTTGGGGGGGTCGGGAGGGGTCAGGAGGGGTCAGCAGGGGTCAGGAGTGGAAGGGAAAGCAATTCCACTTCCAGCCCTGACCTGGGGGCGGCCCTCGGGGGGAGCGCTAGCGCTTCCCCTGAGTGCCGGTGTATGGACGTAATGGTTACGTCCATGGCACCACACAGGCGCAGCCATGGACGCAACCATTACATCATGGCGTTAAAGGGGTTGATTTAAAAACTGTCAATAATTCGACCCAAACCATATGTCCCTTGGTCCTTATTAGGAAAACAACAACAGACCACCTGTCTACATCATTAGGGCAATATGGCCCTCTGGTCACTTACCGCTCTTCAGATCACCGGACACAAGAATGACTCCCTGACAAGGGATGAGAATATTGGAAGAGGCATGGGAACAGCGCACAGCACAGAATAGTAGAGCATGGAGGCTGCATGGGCAAAGGCAAGTTATACTTAGTATAAAAGAAAATGGATTAGGAAAGATTTTTGTATTGTAAGCTAATGAAGCTCCAACTACTTGTCAGTGCATCTTCATTTGTGAAGCTGGATCCATTTGGAGTATTCAACAGCTGGCAAGTGGTGTGCAGAGGCAATCACACCAAAACCCTTAATTCTTTTTTGCAGTTTTTCATACGTGGAAACCACCACGTTAGATTTCATTTGATGAAGAAATCTCAGAAAAGTGTGTCTATTAAGGCAACTATGCAGATAAGGGGCTTGGGAAAGAACAAGAGGCAATGATCCGGCCTAACTATTCTTTCTTCAACCTCTCTTCTATATTGTGCTAAGAAAGGACTGGTTGTTCTGTCTGCCAAAACAGAAATCTCCAAGAACCTTCAGCCAACCCTGGCAAACCCCAAAACTACTGACCAATCTCCCTGCTCCCATTCCCAGTGAGAGTACTGGAAAAGATCATCAACAAGCAGCTCACGGCATACCTGGAGCAGAACCAGCTACTCAAAGCCCCCCAATCCACCTTCTGCAGCAATCACAGCACTGAAATTGCCTGATCAAACCCACAACGACATCCAAACCCTCCTCGACCAAAGAGAAACAGCAGCTTTGATCATCCTTGAACTCTCTGCAGCCTTGAACACCATATGCCACCACATACTGATCTAAAGACTCCATCCATGGGGGTGCCCTCAAATGGATCAGCTCCTTTCCCACAGGAAGAACCCAGATGATACACCTCCCAATTTTCCCCTCTGAACCCAAGGAGATCACTTGTGGTGTCCCCCTTGGCCCATCCCTCAGACCCATGCTCTTCAACGCATATATGACCCCGCTGTTCAACATCGGCAGATCCCATGGTCTCAACATAACTTCCTATGCAGACGACACCCAACTTATCCTCTCATTTACCGACGACCCCTCCACCACCAGAAACAACTTCCACAGATGCATGACAAGCATCACTGACTGAATGAATAACAACTGCCTTCAGCTGAACACAGACAAGATGGAAGTACTGATCTTTGGCAATAGCAGAAACACATGGCATGACTGCTGCTGGCGATCAGAAATAATACCCACTCCCTCCAACCATGCCAGAAACCTCAGAATAATCATTGACAACAATCTCACCATGAAATCACAGACCAACATTGTCTCCCCTGCCTGCTTCCTCACTTTGCGCATGCTACAAAAGAGCTTTAAGTGTAAACCCCTACACCTGGAATGCACTGTGACACTATCCCTCATCACCAGCCAACTGGACTACAGCAAAGCCCTCTACATAGGAATCCCCACACACCTCCTACAGAAACTTCAGACCATACACCATGCTGCAGCCAGACTCATCTTTGGCCTTCCCTGATGAACCCACATCGCACCCCACCTCAGGCAACTCCTCTGGCTCCCTGTACAGAAGAGATGCCAATTCAGGCTGCTGACCCATGCACACAAGGCTCTACATGACCAAGGACCCATGTACATTAACCACCACCTCATCTTACCTACCCTTCACTTGCCCTTACTCTCTGCATCTACCGAAGCAGAAGTGGAAGAGGCTCCTTCTCCCACATCGTAGCAAAAACCTGGCACAACCTCCCCATGCATCTCCGGACCATCACCTCACTTCCGGAACTCTGAATTAGTCCTCAAGACCTCTGGAACCTGCAACAATCGCCTGGATACTCTATCAGTTGACTAGCTGCGCTTCATACATCCTGATTGATTGAAACAGGACTCCTCTGCGACTGTTAGCCAATGTGCCTGATGTTTTACAAATGCTGAAGTTGCAAGGAATACCTAGCAATATTAAAGGCGAAACATGTTGCACTCCCTTCTGTCACACTGAAAGATGGGCTTCCAGAGCTTTTTTTAAATTCTCCTGGATAACTTAAGCGATCAAGACGTATGTATTTGAAAAGATATCTAAAGGCCTATCCAGAAACAGTATTGCACAGTTGATTATCACTCGCACAAGAAATATCAATATAAAACCTTTGTCACTACATTGATAAGGAATATCACGTTAGAAGAAAAGTAGAGCAAAATAAAAAATAATGGTGAATGTATAAAGAGACTACCCCTAATGCATAATATGGGTCCCTTTATGGATATTGAAGCAAATAGCTTGTGAGCTTCAGCCTTGCTCCACGGATCCATTCATGGTTTATTTAAATGTTGGTTTTCTCAAATAGTTCTCATTCACTATACAATGGTACAATGTCATCCAGCATGAGTTCAGCCCCCTGGATAACTTTAGGACTGTCCTTGATGCTTAAATCTCTGAGAAAAGAAGTCTATGGGGATGCCCCTTGGGCACACTAGCTCATTATCACAGAGAGACGGATTCTTATTACACAATCTATTAAGATCTTTCAGAATATTACACAATCTGTTAAACCCCCTGGATAACTTTAGAACTCTCCTCGATGCTGAAAGCTCTGAGCAAAGAAGTCTATGGGGATGCCCCTTGGGCACACTAGCTCATTGTCACAGAGAGACAGATTCTTCTTATACAATCTATTAAGAACCTTCTGGGATTTTAGGATTCTTTTCTAGTATGTCTATGAAGTACACCAAAGTCAAAGGTTTGCTATCAAAAGAGAAAAAGGACAAAGTATCCCAGTTCTTAATAAAGGCTGGACAAAAGTGAGTGAACTGATTGCATCAGGGGATACTAGGATCACCTACTATTTAATCAGTTGAGTCAACATGGAGTCAACAGTAATAGCACATTATCAGGACAAATATTTTGTAATCTTCCAGCACTGGCTCAAAAACATAACCACCTAGTGGCTTTGTGGACCCTACATTGAAATTGGACATAACCTTTTAACTGCCTGGTTATCATTTTGTTAGATTTAGATAGTCCCGAAAAAGGCTGTGACTATGGATCTGTAAGTGAGTTGCACATTGATTGAGTAGTCCTAGATCCCCAAGGACTAGCTATTTTAAAAGAAGGTGGGTTGTAGTCTCCCAGGCCCCTAGAAGCAAAATGTGTACCTACCACAACACGGTATCCAGGGCACAGTGGCTGGCTTGTCACTGTACTATAGTTGAGTCTTAAAAGGAAGATGGAGGGACCCAGAGAGTGTGGTTTGGGGCAGGCCTTCAACCTACAGCAAGAATAATCCAGTTATTCACTGGGAATTGTCATGGTCAATCCAGTGGCGTAGCGTGGGGGGTCCAGGGGGGGCCGGCCGCACTGGGCGCAACATCTTGGAAGAGACTTAATCCACGGGTTAGAGGGCGCAAATTACTTGCCTTGCCCCGGGTTAGGGGGCGCAAATTACTTGCCTTGCCCCAGGTGCTGACAACCCACACTACGCCACTGGGTCAATCCAATAGGATGAAGTCACCAACACAGTCAAGTTCAGCTGTTGATTATTTCAAACAAGGAAATACCACATCTCTTGAATTTGCCTTGGTTTAAACAATCCTTAATCATGCTGGGTTGCTAGAGTTTCAATTAAGCAGTGACGTAACACAAAAATAAATTGGTAAACTTTCCATACTACAATAAAAGTGAAATAGAAATACAAAAAAATATACCTGAAATGCAATGCCAAATTGTTACTTTCTCTGTTCGTGAATTCAAGGCAATAGGTAGTTAGAAGGTGGGTCGCCAACAATGCTTGTTTGTTGTTAACCATACACATAGGGGCTCATTCTGACCGCGGCGGACGGCGGTCGCCGCCCGCCACGCGGTTCCCGCCGAAAGACCGCTCCGCGGTCAAAAGACCGCGGCGGTCATTCTGGCTTTCCCACTGGGCTGGCGGGCGACCAATGAAAGTCCGCCCGCCAGCCGAGCGGGAAACACCCTTCCCACGAGGACGCCGGCTCAGAATTGAGCCGGCGGAGTGGGAAGGTGCGACGGGTGCAGTTGCACCCGTCGCGAATTTCAGTGTCTGCTAGGCAGACACTGAAATTATTTTTTGGGCCCTCTTACGGGGGCCCCTGCAGTGCCCATGCCATTGGCATGGGCACTGCAGGGGCCCCCAGGGGCCCCGCGGCACCCCCTACCGCCATCCTGTTCCCTGCGGGAGAACCGCCAGGAACTGGATGGCGGTAGGGGGTGTCAGAATCCCCATGGCGGCGGAGCGCGCTCCGCCGCCATGGAGGATTCTCAAGGGCAGCGGAAAGTCGGCGGGACACCACCGACTTTCCGTTTCTGGCCGCGGCTGAACCGCCGCGGTCAGAATGCCCAGCGGTGCACCGCCAGCCTGTTGGCGGTGCTACCGCCGACCTCCGCCATGGCGGTAATTACCGCCAGGGTCAGAATGACCCCCATTATCTTTAGACATGCAACAGATTCATACACTTGTGTGATTACTCACATCTTTTTAACCAATCTTGTAAATTCATGCATGTTTCTGCCATGAACTGTACTTCCCTCATATGGGAATATAACTTTCCATTTGCATGTTAGTTTTCCTCCATTTGTTGCATATCTTACCCCTTTCCAGTACAACCATATTGTGCAATGTTGAGGAGAACTTGGAACAAGCAAGACATGATTTTTTGCAGGAAGGCAGTGACGGCCTTCTTTGAACTATCGAACATCAGGCTGATCTGCACAATGGTGCAACTCTTTCAGAGAGTTAGGAAAAAGATTGAAGTTAGGCCTTATCTGTTGCTGGGGAAGGAGGTTTCCGGACAAATATAGCTTAAAAAACATAATTTTATTTCAATAACATTTATTGTAACTCCCTTGTCCTTAGTAGGTACCTGCAGGAAGGCACGTGTGGTTGGGGAATGCACTTTTTATTCTGCTGCACCGGTACTTTACGCCAACAACATTTACCGCAACACTCAGCCCCTGCTCTGGAATGCTGCACTTAATATTCCTTTTTTACTTTATCTGGCAATTTGTGGAAGCTTAGGCCCTAAGGCACCTTTACTGCAGCACTTGCACACTACTGCTTTAAGAAACTGCTCCTGCACTTTATAATGACATCATCTACTGTAATACTCTCTTCCCGTCCTCTGACACAGCACCTAATACCCGTTGCCTTATTTATCATCCATACTTGTACAATTTATAATCATTGCCACTAAGGTGAGTTTGTGTCCATACTTGCCGATTACCGTGCCATCATTATTGCACTTTATTTCATGCACTTGCACCTTCTGGCTACATAGACCGTAACATTGTTTTTTTGGAGTAATGTTGTAGCCCCTGGAGATGTACCCAACCTTAGAAATAGGCTGCTTTTTTTTAAGGGGGAAATTATCAACACTTTTTTTTTTTGCTGATTCTTCTGTCTTCCCTGTCTAAGGGCCAATTTTAAATATTTTAAGTTTTAGGAAAGAAAGGCTGTCCCCTTTGCAATCTCCCAGAAACACTTGAATTATATGGTCTCATTGTCTTTTTTGAAGGAATCACGCAGTAAGGATTCATTATTGTTATAATCTTGTGCAATGCTGTCATATTTCTTTTGGTTCCTTAAATTCTTTCACTTGGAACTGGTGACTCAGGTTCCTTGACTTTAAGAAAATAAATATTAAGTCGTATTGAGTCACCCAAATCATATAATCGTACACAAGAGGTGCTGCAGTGGCTGACCTCTGGTAGGGTGATCCATTAAGGTCAGACAGTAGGCCACCTTCCTGCACAGGGAACAACAGAGACCACAAATGATGCATTTCTACTCAGAGCTTACCTATGAAAGGAGAGGATGTGGCTTAAAAGGCCAGAGCAGCTGACTTTGGAACTGGGAACCAGGTTTGTGTCTGTAGGTCACTCAAAAATGTGTAATTCTGGGCAAATCACTTAGGCTCTCATTACAACCCTGGCGGTCGGTGATAAAGTGGCGGTAATACTGCCAACAGGCTGGCGGTAATTACCGCCAAATTATGACCATGGTGGTGGGAACTACGATAGACAGACACTTTACCACACCGACCACCAGGAAAGAAACAACAGCCACCATGGAGATAGCCGTCTACAGCCAGGCAGAAGTCAATGTCCCGCCCACCGTATTAAGACAACCCAATCTGCCACCTTTTCTGGGGTGGTACCAATGACACCAGAAGCCTGGCGGAAACTGAGCTCAGAAGGGAAAGGACTCACCATTGGAGACACATGGAACAACCATGTAGCCATGGAGCCCTACCTGCAAATCTTTTCAATGATATTCTACATCCTGCTCCTCCACGAACACCAACAACGGTGAAGACGACTGCGGTGAGTGCAGCTGCCTAGCACACATGGAGGGGGGAGGAAAAAGATAGTGACACACACATGCAACACACACACACACCCCCACCCCTAACACCATACAAACAATCAGATGCAGTAAGAAAACATATTTATCCCGTACCCCTCAGGAACAATGCAAGGACTACAGGAATAGATGAAAGTGAGTGTAATAATATAAATATAGTAGAAATACAAAAATTAAATCTAATTATATATATATATATATATATATATATATATATATATATATATATATATATACATACATATATGTACAGTTCAAGGGACACTGCCCAGTCCTCAATGTGCTTGGGCCACAGGGCCACATGACAAAGTCCAAGGCAAGGCCCCATTTGTCTCCTGCAGCAACACAGAGAGAACACTGCAGGGGCATCAGTTGGAAAATAGGCAGGCACCTCAGGGGGATGGGGAATGGGGGGCACCTCAGCCGGCAGATGGAACAACACCACTGGTCCTGGAGGGGGCAACAGGCCTATTGGTTTGTCCTGGGGAGTGAAGCCCACAGTCTCTCAAGTGGGTGATTTGTCCACATTCTCTAGAGGGGACAACATGCCCTGTGCTTGGTACTGGGGAGTGCAAGGCCACAGTCTCTCAAGTGAATGATTTGCCCACATGCTCTGGAGGGGGCAACATGCCCTGTGCTTGGTCCTGGGGAGTGCAAGGCCACAGTCTCTCAAGTGAGTGATTTGCCCATATGCCCTGGAGGGGGCAATATGCCCTGTGCTTGGTCCTGGGGAGTGATAGGCCACAGTCTCTCATGTGGATGATCTATTGACTGGTTCTGGAGGGGGCATTGTGCCCTGTGCTCTTGTTCCTTGGGAGGATGGGGTGAATGGGTGCCATACCCACTGGTGCCCTGTGCTTCAGATCCTGGGGAGTGCAAGGTCATAGTCTCTCAGCTGGGTGTCATTCCCACAGGATATGCAGAGGGCAGGCCTCACAACAGCCCTTGGAGGCAGGACTACAGACCGTCCGCCGGCGGTGACGGCTTCTCAGTGGTGGTGGTGGTGGTGGTGCTGCTGCTGCTGGTGGTGGGGGAGGCTCCAGCCTATCACCTGCAGCCTCGGATGGCTGCCCACTGCTGGTGGTGGTGCTGCTGCTGCTGGTGGTGAGGAGAGCCCCCCTGCTGGTGGTGGTGGTGGAGCTGCTGCTGCTGGTGGTGGGGGAGGCTCCAGCCCATCCCCTGCAGCCTCAGACGGCCGCCCACTAGTGGTGATGGTAGTTTTGCTGCTGCTGGTGATGGGGGGAGGCTCCAGCCCATCCCCTGCAGCCTCGGACGGCTGCCCACTGCTGATGGTGGTGGTGGTGCTGCTGCTGCTGGTGGTGGGGAGAGGCTCCAGCCTATCCGCTGCAGCCTCGGAGGACTGCACAACCATGGTTGGTGGTGGGGGCTCCGACTTAGTCCCTGCACTGGGCCCCTTGTCCTTCCTGCCTGATGGTGCAGTCCCCTTGCTCTTCCTGGCAGCAGCTGGGGATGGCCCCTTGCCCTTCCTGGCAGCAGCTGGTGATGGCTCCTTGCCCTTCAGGGCAGCACTTGGGGCAGGCACCCTTTCACTGAGGGTGCCTGGTGCCCTGGATCCTTTCCTACCACGACTGGGTGTGGCAACTACTGGGCCCTTGAACTGTGTGGTTGAGGTACTTGCCTGTTTTTTTTTTGCCACGCTGGCCAGACGTGAAGGATGGGGGGAGGGGTAGGAAAGAGGACAATGCTGGAGAGGAAAAGCTGCTTAAGGACATTGGGGTGGGGAGAGGGACAAGGTTTGGGAATGGAGGAAGAGGAAGTGGTTGTGGGAGGTGTCTGTCTGCTGTGTTTGGGTGCAGGTGCTTGGGCTGGATGCTGTTGTGAGGTGGATGGTTTTTGGGTGCCTGAGTGCTTGCGTTTGTGTACCTTGGGAGGTGGGGACAGACACAGTGGGAGAGGACACAGGGGACATGTGCATTGCTGTTGTGGAGGTGTCTGCCAGTGAGGTTTGTGTTCTGCTAGGTGTGGTGGTGATGGTGGTAGTGGATGAGGATGTAGTGCATGAAGGTATGAGTGTGCATGCAAATGGGAGGGAGATGAAGGAGGAGGGGGACACAGTGGAGGCAGTGGATGGTGGTATGTCTGCATCTGGATGGTGTTTGTGTGAGT
The DNA here is from genome assembly GCF_031143425.1 of Pleurodeles waltl. Taxonomy (NCBI): domain Eukaryota; kingdom Metazoa; phylum Chordata; class Amphibia; order Caudata; family Salamandridae; genus Pleurodeles; species Pleurodeles waltl. The sequence goes on from NC_090443.1 coordinate 715,630,062, forward strand.
GCTTGTGGGATGATGTGTGGTGCTTGTGTTTGCCTGTGCGACTCTTGTGTGTTGTCCTGTGTGCATGCTCGTCTGCCTGTGTGCTTGGGATAGGTTGGGGTTGAGGGGAATGGGATTGGGAAGAGGAAGTTGGAGGGGGAGGGTGGAAACAAGGACAATGGCTGTAATCAGAGAGGAGGCCAGAGCCTGGATTGATCTCTGTTGGGCTACCAAGCCAGTGTGAATGCCCTCCAGGAATGCATTGGTCTGTTGAATGCCTTCCAGGAATGCATTGGTCTGTTGCATTTGGGCTGCCAGCCCCTGGATGGCATTCACAATGGTTGACTGCTCTACAGAGATGGATTGCAGAAGGTCAATAGCCTCCTCACTCAGGGCAGCAGGGCTAACTGGGGCAGGGCCTGAGGTGCCTGGGGAAAATGAGATGCCCACCCTCAGCGGGCACAGGCAACTCGCTGAGGGGCTGCTGGGAGGGCGGTGCTGGTACGGGGTTGTGGCTGTACCTGTAGCTGGAGTGGTCACAGAAGTGTCCGCCACAAACAGGAAACTTCAATCGGAGGAGGTATCTGTGTCCAAACTGCCCCCTCCAGTCTCCGCCGTGGTGATCCCCTCACCCTTCGTCCCACTGGTTTCCTCACCGTCGGTGGACTCTGCCTTCTGGGTCCTGTGGGATGTAGCTCCCTCCATCGCCAGTGCCTCTGCTCCTCCGCCAGATGATGCTAATGCACATAAGGACAGGATGACAAAACAAAAAGGGGAGGAGAAACAAAGGATACACTGGGTCAAAGGCTGCACCAACACCACAGTTGGCGTACACACCACCCTCACACACAGGGAACGGCCCTACGGACTATGAAATGCACAACCAGTAATAATTCTAGCCACCAGGGCTTGGGGAGGGGCACATACCGCCAACTGCAGTACACCTGGGACCCACACAGCCCTGCCCAGTAGTGGATGCCTACAAGTTAGGTATCAGGAATATCACTTTAGAACCCTGCCCAACATGGAACCTACTCTGCAATGTCAGGCCTGGCCTAGGGGCACCCACTGACACACATCCCCCACCCGGGTATCCCCCTACCATGCAGAAGTTCTAATGATGGGCACTGTACTCACCCCCTTGTGGCTGCTATGATGCCCTCAAGTGCCCATCCAGCTCCGGATAGGCCACCACCAGTATGCGGGCCATCAGGGGGGTCAGGGTTTGACGGGCACCCCTTCCTCGTTAGGAGGCCATCCCCAGCAGGGCCTCTGCTGTCTTCCGTGCCCACAGTTTCAGGTCCTCCCACCGTTCCCAACAGTGGGTGCTCCACCTGCTGTAGACCCCCAGGGTCCACACGTCCTTGGCAATGGCACGCCATATACCCTCTTTTTGATGGGTGCTGATCTACAGAGAAATACACACAGGTAAAGGTATTAGTCAGACCGTCCTGCCTGTTACACGCATGGCCCACCATACCCCTTCACATCGCCATTTACACACAAAGGGCCCGGCACACAAGCTGTTCGCCGCCCAGGGGCCATCCACCAACCCCCCTACATGAGGCCTTCATGCACACCACTCCATGCATTCATGCCCCATGTATCATGCTCACAGTGTACTCACCTGTTCGTCTGGAGGTCCATACAGCAGTCGGTACTGGGGTTAGACCCCCATCCACCAGTCGCTCCAAATCCACTGAGGTGAAGGCAGGGGCCCTTTCCCCAGTCACACGAGCCATGGTAGGTTCCAGACACAGGCCACAGCAGCACATGCAGTGTAGGTCCTCTCCTGTTGAAGGTCAGGTAGCAAGTGAGGGTTCAGATAGAAAATGGTGGTCACATCCACGACGGTGCATACCGTCACCGCCGGCGTACATCACCATTGGCCACTGTACTCCATAGGACCCAATATTATCCAATGAGGCATTGCACAGCAGTTCCCGGCCACCTCCTGCAATGGCGTACAATGTCGGCGGAATTACCTCACTTCCACCTGTCCCTCCACACAGGACAGGCGGATGCCATTTCAGGAGGGGGGCAGGCCCTGGATCATAACTGCGTCTCAGTACACAATTTGACATACAGGAAAAATGCCACATATACATTATAAATTTACATCAGCTTCTCACTCTTTTGCCCCATAGATTGCTACCGCTGCAGATGAATAGGAGATGGAGACATACCCCCATGCACAGACCCCTTGTGGACTTGGCAACAATGGAGGACAAGCACATTATCCTCACCTATAGACTTGACAGGGCCACAATCACGAAGCTGTGTGCCCAATTGGACCCTGACCTGATATCTGCTATCCGTCGCCCCACTGGGATCCCCCTTGTGCAAGTCCTAGCTGTGCTCCATTTCTTGGCAACTGGTTCTTTCCAAGTGACAGTGGGCTTGGCAGCAGGAATGTCATAGCCAATGTTCTCAATAGTGCTGACCAGAGTGTTGTCTGCCCTGATTAAACACATGTGCATCTACATTGTTTCCCCCAGGTGGAGGATTTGACCAGAGTGAAGGCTGACTACTATGCAATTGGACACATCCCCAACATCATTGGGGCAATTGACGGAACACATATTGCATTTGCCCCCCCCCGGCAAAATGAACAGGTGTTCAGAAGTCAAAAGAGTTTTCATTTATGGATGTCCAGATGATGTGCTTGGCGGACCAGTACATCTCCCATGTCAATGCTAAGTATCCTGGGTCGGTGCATGATGCCTTTATCCTGAGGAATATCAGCTTCCCAAATGTGATGGCCCAACTACAGAGGCACTGGGTGTAGCTAATAGGTGAGCCCTGGTTCCCACCCAGTGGATGTTGGTGTATGGTGTGGGCCATATGGTATAGTGTGTGACTAAATGTTGCCCCTCGAAATTTGCAAGTGACTCTGGTTATCCCAACCTATCATGTCTACTGACCCCTGTGAAGAATCCAAGGACAAGGGCGGAGGAACGTTACAATGAGGCACATGGGCGAACAAGAATAATAATTGAACGTACCTTTGGCCTCCTGAAGGCCAGGTTTTGGTGCCTCCATCTAACAGGTGGATCCCTGTGCTACTCACCCAAGAAGGTCTGCCAGATAATCATAGCATGCTGCATGTTTCACAACCTTGCCTTGAGACGCCATGTGCTTTTTCTGCAGGAGGAGGAAGCTGGAGATGGCTGTGTGGCAGCAGTGGACCCTGTGGACAATGAGGATGAGGAGGCAGAGGATGAGGATGAGGACACCAGAACTGCAGTGATTCAACAATACTTCCAATGACACACAGGTTAGAAAGTGTTACTTCACATTTCATTGACATTTTTTGGATTATCTTTGTCACTGGCAGGCTGTTATTTCCCACTTCTATGCCCACTCACTGTACCGTTTTGCAACTCTTTTTGCAGATGTTGGTGCCTCACTGTCACTCCGGGTGTGATCACTGCAGCCAACTATAGGTCTATCCTATCTGAACATTACTGTTCAGTTGAATTGCAATGTTTGAACCTGGTTAAATGAATACATACTTAAATCATTTGACATACTCCATACTCCATACTTGTATTTATTCAAAAGGTATTTCTTGAAGTGATAAGGAGGAGTGGGGCAAGAGCATTGGGATAGGGTGATGATGGAGGAATGTCCAGGGTATAGTTCCAGTCTATTTGTAGCACAGATGCATTGTCCATGGGGACATAGGAACGGGAACAATGGCAGTTCAAGGAGGACAGGGTGACAGAGTGGGACACATGGGTGACAATCAGGAGAGTCTCATTTCCTGGTGGGGGTCTTGACAATAGTGTCAGGCTTCTGCCTGGATCATAGGGAAAGTTTGCAGGGTGGATCTCCTTCTGCAGGGGGAGTGGTGCTGGTGGCCTGTTGGTCCTGTGGCAGGCCCTCCTGTCCACTAGCAGCAGCGGAGGTGGAAGGCAGTTCAGATGTCTGGCTTGTGGCAGGGACCCGCTGTTGTGAAACTGCTTCCCTCATAATGTTGGTCATGACTGCCAGCACCCCTGCTATGGAGAACAGGGTGTTGTTAATTGCCTGCAAGTCCTCCCTGATCCCCTGGTACTGTCCCTCCTGCAGCTGCCTGTTCTCCTGCACGTTGGCCAGGATCTGGCCCAGTGTATCCTGGTAATGTTGGTATGCTCCCAGGATCTCTGTGAGTGCCTCCTGGAGAGTCTGTTCCCTGGTCCTGTCCTCCCCCTGGTATACAGCAGTCCTCCCAGTGTCCCTGTTGTCCTGTGCCTCTGTCCCCTGAACTGTGTGCCCACTGCCACTGACCCCAGGTCCCTGATTGTCTTGGGGGTGAGGTGTGCCTTGGGGTCCCTGTAGTGGTGGACACACTGCTGATTGACGTGTTGTGGGGACAGAGGTATGGGTACGCTGGGTGGGTGCTGTGGTGGTGTTTCCTGAGGGGGGAGGCTCTGTGGTGGTGTGTGGCTGTGCCTGGGTAACTGACTGTCTGGAGGTTCCTGATGGGCCAGGTTGGTCATCCAGATCCAGGCGACCAGAGTCACTGCCATTACTGTGGGCCTCTTCTGTGGGGGGACTGGATAGTGCTGGTACCTCTTCTCCACTGACATTGGCTAGGATACCTTTGGGGATGTAAATGCAGTGTTATTGTTTCTGTGTGTGACAAATTGTGCATCAGTGGGTTGCCCTCTTTGGTTGTATTCGCCCTGGCAGCTTTAGCTTGTGTGAGTTTGCATGTAGTGGGCTAGCTGATTCTCTCTAGTATGCATGCTTTAGTGATAGGTGTCCAAACAGGGCTGTAAGTGATGTCCATACATTGGTGGTCCATGCAGGGCTTGGCATCGGAGTGGGTGATGTGTGATGGTGGGGTGTGTGGGAGGTGGTGGAGTGATGGGAGTGGGGGTGGGGTAAGGGGTATGTGATGGCATGCAGGTAGGGGGGTGATAGGATTAGAGAGTTGACCTACCAGAGTCCAGTCTCCTCCTACTCCTGCCAGACCCTCAGGATGCATTATTCCCAAGACTTGCTCCTCCCATGTTGTAAGTTGTGGGGGAGGAGGTCGGGGTCCACCGCCAGTCCTCTGTACAGCGAGTTGGTTTCTTGCTGCTATGGAATGTACCTTGCCCCGTAGGTCCTTCCACTTCTTCCTGATATCATCCCTTGTTATTGGGTCATGTCCCACGGCGTTAACCCTGTCCACGATTCTCCGCCATAGCTCCATCTTCCTAGCAATGGAGATCTGCTGCACCTGTGCTCCAAATAGCTGAGGTTCTACCCTGATGATTTCCTCCGCCATGACCCTTAGCTCCTCCTCTAAGAATCTGGGGTGTCTTGGAGGTGCCATGGGTGTCGTGTGAGTAGTGTGGGTGAGGGTGTGTAGGGTGATGTTTTGGGGTGTGTGTTGTAAGGTACATGGGTGGTGTTTAGGTGATGGTGGTGTGTGGCTCTGGTCTTGTCTGTGGTCGTGGTGTCTGTCTTGTGCCAATGGTTTGTAGTCATAAAGGGTTATGGGTACTGTGGGTGTGTGTTTTATAGTGGTGTGGGTGAGGTGTGTGTGGGTTCCCTTGAAGGAGTCCAAGAAATTAACCAAAATACAGTGAAAATTTCGTTTTTTTAAAACAAATGGGAAAAAAGGGCTGCAGAAGAAGGCTTCTGTTTTTTTTCCCTGAAAATGGCATCAACAAAGGGTTTGCGGTGCTAAAATAACCAGCTTCCTAGCTTTCAGGAACAGGCAGACTTGAATCAGAAAACCCAATTTTTCAACACACATTTGGCATTTTACTGGGACATACCCCATTTTTATGATTTTTTGTGCTTTCAGCCTCCTTCCAGTCAGTGACAGAAATGAGTGTGAAACCAATGCTGGATCCCAAAAACCTAAATAGTTCTGAAAAGTAGACACAATTCTGAATTCAGCAATGGGTAATTTTTGTAGATCCTACAAGGGTTTCCTACAGAAAATAACAGCTGAAATAAAAAAATATTGAAATTGAGGTGAAAAAAACAGCCATTTTTCTCTACTTTTTACTCTGTAACTTTTTCCTGCAATGTCAAATTTTTGAAAGAAATATACCGTTACATCTGCTGCACTCTACTGGTTGGGGGGATATATAGGGCTTGTAGGTTCATCAAGAACCCTAGGTACCCAGAGCCAATAAATGAGCTGCACCTTGCAATGGATTTTCATTCTATACCGGGTATACAGCAATTCATTTGCTGAAATATAAAGAGTGAAAAATAGGTATCAAGAAAATCTTTGTATTTCCAAAATGGGCACAAGATAAGGTGTTGAGAAGCAGTGGTTATTTGCACATCTCTGAATTCCGGGGTGCCCATACTAGCATGTGAATTACAGGGCATTTCTCAATTACATGTCTTTTTTACACGCTGTCTTACATTTGGAAGGAAAAATTGAAGCAAAAGACAAGGCGCAATAACACTTATTTTACTATTCTGTGTTCCCCCAAGTCTCCCGATAAAAATGGTACCTCACTTGCGTGGGTAAGCCTGATGCTCGCAACAGGAAATGCAACATGGACACATAACATTATTACATTTAAATATGATATGTTTTTTGCAAAGTGCCTAGCTGTGGATTTTGGCCTGTAGCTCAGCCGGCACCTAAGGAAACCTATCAAACCTGTGCATTTTTAAAAACTAGACACCTAGGGGAATCCAACATGGGGTGACTTGTGGAGCTCTCACCAGGTTTTGTTACCCAGAATCCTTTACAAACCTCAAAATATGGCTAAAAAAACACTTTCTCCTCACATTTTGGTGACCAAAAGTTCTGGAATCTGAGAGGAGCCACACATTTCCTTCCACTCAGCGTTCCCCCAAGTGTCACGATAAAGATGGTACCTCACTTGTGTGGGTAGGCCTAGCACCCGCAACAGGAAAAACCCCAAAACACAACATGGACACATCACATTTTCCCAAATAAAACAGAGGTGTTTTTTGCAAAGTGCCTACCTGTGGATTTTGGCCTCTAGCTCAGCCGGCACATAAGGAAACCTACCAAACCTGTGCATTTTTTAAAACTAGACACAGAGGGGAATCCAGGATGGGGTGACTTGTGGGGCTCGCACCAGGTTTTGTTACCCAGAATCCTTTGCAAACCTCAAACTTTGGCTAAAAAAAACTTTCTCCTCACATTTCAGTGACAGAAAGTTCTGAAATCTGAGAGGAGACACAAATTTCCTTCCACCCAGCGTTCCTCCAAGTCTCATGATAAAAATGATACCTCACTTGTGTGGGTAGGGCTAGTGCCCGCGACAGGAAATGCCCCAAAACACAATGTGGACACATCACATTTTCCCAAAGAAAACAGAGGTGTTTTTTGCAACGTGCCTACCTGTGGATTTTGGCCTCCAGCTCAGCCGGCACCTGGGGAAACCCACCAAACCTGTGCATTTTTTTAAAACTAGACACCTAAGGGAATCCAAGATGGGGAGACTTGTGGGGCTCTTACCAGGTTTTGTTACCCGGAATCCTTTGCAAACCTCAAAATTTCGCTAAAAAAACACTTTCTCCTCACATTTCGGTGACAGAAAGTTCTGGAATCTAAGAGGAGCCACAAATTTCCTTCCACCCACCGTTTCCCCAAGTCTCATGATAAAAATGATACACTACTTGTGTGGGTAGGCCTAGCGCCTGCGACAGGAAATGCCCCAAAACACAATGTGGACACATCACAATTTCCCAAAGAAAACAGAGGTGTTTTTTGCAAGTGTCTACCTGTGGATTTTGGCCTCTAGCTCAGCCGGCACCTGAGGAAACCTACCAAACATGTGCATTTTTGAAAACTAGACACCTAGGGGAATCCAAGATGTGGTGACTTGTGGGGCTCTTATCAGGTTTTGTTACCCAGAATCCTTTGCAAACCTCAAAATTTGGCTAAAAAACACTTTCTACTCACATTTCGGTGACAGAAGGTTCTGGAATTTGAGAGGAGCCACAAATTTCCTTCCACCCACCGTTTCTCCAAGTCTCACGATAAAAATGATACTTTACTTGTGTGGGTAGGCTTAGCACCCGCGACAGGAAATGCCCCAAAACACAACGTGGACACATCACATTTTCCCAAAGAAAACAGAGGTGTTTTTTGCAAAGTGCCTACCTGTGGATTTTGGCCTCTAGCTCAGCCGGCACCTAAGGAAACCTAACAAGCCTGTGCATTTTTTAAAACTAGACACTAAGGGGAATCCAGGATGGGGTGACTTGTGGGGTTGTCACCAGGTTTTGTTATCCAGAATCCTTTGCAAACCTCAAACTTTGGCTAAAAAAAATGTTCTCCTCACATCTCAGTGACAGAAAGTTCTGAAATCTGAGAGGAGACACAAATTTCCTTCCACCCAGCGTTCCCCCAAGTCTCACGATAAAAATGATACTTCACTTGTGTGGGTAGGCCTAGTGCCCGCGACAGGAAATGCCCCAAAACACAACGTGGACACCTCACATTTTCCCAAAGAAAACAGAGGTGTTTTTTGCAAAGTGCCTACATGTGGATTTTGGCCTCTAGCTCAGCCGGCACCTGGGGAAACCTACCAAACCTGTGCATTTTTTTAAAACTAGACACCTAAGGGAATCCAAGATGGGGTGACTTGTGGGGCTCTTACCAGGTTTTGTTTCCCGGAATCCTTTGCAAACCTCAAAATTTGGCTTAAAAAACACTTTCTCCTCACATTTCGGTGACAGAAAGTTCTGGAATCTAAGAGGAGCCACAAATTTCCTTCCACCCACCGTTTCCCCAAGTCTCATGATAAAAATGATACCTTACTTGTGTGGGTAGGCCTAGTGCCCGCGACAGGAAATGCCCCAAAACACAATGTGGACACATCACAATTTCCCAAAGGAAACAGAGGTGTTTTTTGCAAGTGTCTACCTGTGGATTTTGGCCTCTAGCTCAGCCGGCACCTGAGGAAACCTACCAAACATGTGCATTTTTGAAAACTAGACACCTAGGGGAATCCAAGATGTGGTGACTTGTGGGGCTCTTATCAGGTTTTGGTACACAGAATCCTTTGCAAACCTCAAAATTTGGCTAAAAAAACACTTTCTACTCACATTTCGGTGACAGAAGGTTCTGGAATCTGAGAGGAGCCACAAATTTCCTTCCACCCACTGTTTCTCAAAGTCTCACGATAAAAATGATACTTTACTTGTGTGGGTAGGCTTAGCACCCGCGACAGGAAATGCCCCAAAACACAACGTGGACACATCACATTTTGCCAAAGAAAACAGAGGTGTTTTTTGCAAAGTGCCTACCTGTGGATTTTGGCCTCTAGCTCAGCCGGCACCTAAGGAAACCTAACAAGCCTGTGCATTTTTTTAAACTAGACACCAAGGGGAATCCAGGATGGGATGACTTGTGGGGTTGTCACCAGGTTTTGTTATCCAGAATCCTTTGCAAACCTCAAACTTTGGCTAAAAAAAAAGTTCTCCTCACATCTCAGTGACAGAAAGTTCTGAAATCTGAGAGTAGACACAAATTTCCTTCCACCCAGCGTTCCCCCAAGTCTCACGATAAAAATGATACCTCACTTGTGTGGGTAGGCCTAGTGCCCGCGACAGGAAATGTCCCAAAACACAACGTGGACACCTCACATTTTCCCAAAGAAAACAGAGGTGTTTTTTGCAAAGTGCCTACATGTGGATTTTGGCCTCTAGCTCAGCCGGCACCTGGGGAGACCTACCAAACCTGTGCATTTTTGAAAACTAGACACCTAAGGGAATCCAAGATGGGGTGACTTGTGGGGCTCTTACCAGGTTTTGTTACCCAGAATCCTTTGCAAACCTAAAAATTTGGCTAAAAAACACTTTCTGCTCACAATTCGGTGACAGAAAGTTCTGGAATCGCAGAGGAGCCACACATTTCCTTCCACCCACTGTTTCACCAAGTCTCACAATAAAAATTATACCTTACTTGTGTGGGTAGGCCTAGCGCCCACAACAGGAAATGCCCCAAAACACAACGTGGACACATCACAATTTCCCAAAGAAAACAGAGGTGTTTTTTGCAAGTGTCTACCTGTGGATTTTGGCCTCTAGCTCAGCCGGCACCTGAGGAAACCTACCAAACCTGTGCATTTTTGAAAACTAGACACCTAGGGGAATCCAAGATGTGGTGACTTGTGGGGCTCGTATCAGGTTTTGTTACCCAGAATCCTTTGCAAACCTCAAAATATGGCTAAAAAAACACTTTCTCCTCACATTTTGGTGACCGAAAGTTCTGGAATCTGAGAGGAGCCACACATTTCCTTCCACTCAGCGTTCCCCCAAGTGTCACGATAAAAATGGTACCTCACTTGTGTGGGTAGGCCTAGCACCCGCAACAGGAAAACCCCCAAAACACAACATGGACACATCACATTTTCCCAAATAAAACAGAGGTGTTTTTTGCAAAGTGCCTACCTGTGGATTTTGGCCTCTAGCTCAGCCGGCACATAAGGAAACCTACCAAACCTGTGCATTTTTTAAAACTAGACACAGAGGGGAATCCAGGATGGGGTGACTTGTGGGGCTCGCACCAGGTTTTGTTACCCAGAATCCTTTGCAAACCTCAAACTTTGGCTAAAAAAAACTTTCTCCTCACATTTCAGTGATAGAAAGTTCTGAAATCTGAGAGGAGACACAAATTTCCTTCCTCCCAGCGTTCCTCCAAGTCTCACGATAAAAATGATACCTCACTTGTGTGGGTAGGGCTAGTGCCCGCGACAGGAAATGCCCCAAAACACAATGTGGACACCTCACATTTTCCCAAAGAAAACAGAGGTGTTTTTTGCAAAGTTCCTACCTGTGGATTTTGGCCTCCAGCTCAGCCGGCACCTGGGGAGACCTACCAAACCTGTGCATTTTTTTAAAACTAGACACCTAAGGGAATCCAAGATGGGGTGACTTGTGGGGCTCTTACCAGGTTTTGTTACCCGGAATCCTTTGCAAACCTCAAAATTTGGCTAAAAAAACACTTTCTCCTCACATTTCGGTGACAGAAAGTTCTGGAATCTAAGAGGAGCCACAAATTTCCTTCCACCCACCGTTTCCCCAAGTCTCATGATAAAAATTATACCTTACTTGTGTGTGTAGGCCTAACGCCCGTGACAGGAAATGCCCCAAAACACAATGTGGACACATCACAATTTCCCAAAGAAAACAGAGGTGTTTTTTGCAAGTGTCTACCTGTGGATTTTGGCCTCTAGCTCAGCCGGCACCTGAGGAAACCTACCAAACCTGTGCATTTTTGAAAACTAGACACCTAGGGGAATCCAAGATGTGGTGACTTGTGGGGCTCTTATCAGGTTTTGTTACACAGAATCCATTGCAAACCTCAAAATTTGGCTAAAAAAACACTTTCTACTCACATTTCGGTGACAGAAGGTTCTGGAATCTGAGAGGAGCCACAAATTTCCTTCCACCCACCGTTTCTCCAAGTCTCACGATAAAAATGATACTTTACTTGTGTGGGTAGGCTTAGCACCCGCGACAGGAAATGCCCCAAAACACAACGTGGACACATCACATTTTCCCAAAGAAAACAGAGGTGTTTTTTGCAAAGTGCCTACCTGTGGATTTTGGCCTCTAGCTCAGCCGGCACCTAAGTAAACCTAACAAGCCTGTGCATTTTTTTAAACTAGACACCAAGGGGAATCCAGGATGGGGTGACTAGTGGGGTTGTCACCAGGTTTTGTTACCCAGAATCCTTTGCAAACCTCAAACTTTGGCTAAAAAAAACGTTCTCCTCACATCTCAGTGACAGAAAGTTCTGAAATCTGAGAGGAGACACAAATTTCCTTCCTCCCAGCGTTCCTCCAAGTCTCACGATAAAAATGATACCTCACTTGTGTGGGTAGGGCTAGTGCCCGCGACAGGAAATGCCCCAAAACACAATGTGGACACCTCACATTTTCCCAAAGAAAACAGAGGTGTTTTTTGCAAAGTTCCTACCTGTGGATTTTGGCCTCCAGCTCAGCCGGCACCTGGGGAAACCTACCAAACCTGTGCATTTTTTTAAAACTAGACACCTAAGGGAATCCAAGATGGGGTGACTTGTGGGGCTCTTACCAGGTTTTGTTACCCGGAATCCTTTGCAAACCTCAAAATTTGGCTAAAAAAACACTTTCTCCTCACATTTCGGTGACAGAAAGTTCTGGAATCTAAGAGGAACCACAAATTTCCTTCCACCCACCGTTTCCCCAAGTCTCATGATAAAAATGATACCTTACTTGTGTGGGTAGGCCTAACGCCCGTGACAGGAAATGCCCCAAAACACAATGTGGACACATCACAATTTCCCAAAGAAAACAGAGGTGTTTTTTGCAAGTGTCTACCTGTGGATTTTGGCCTCTAGCTCAGCCGGCACCTGAGGAAACCTACCAAACCTGTGCATTTTTGAAAACTAGACACCTAGGGGAATCCAAGATGTGGTGACTTGTGGGGCTCTTATCAGGTTTTGTTACACAGAATCCATTGCAAACCTCAAAATTCGGCTAAAAAAACACTTTCTACTCACATTTCGGTGACAGAAGGTTCTGGAATCTGAGAGGAGCCACAAATTTCCTTCCACCCACCGTTTCTCCAAGTCTCACGATAAAAATGATACTTTACTTGTGTGGGTAGGCTTAGCACCCGCGACAGGAAATGCCCCAAAACACAACGTGGACACATCACATTTTCCCAAAGAAAACAGAGGTGTTTTTTGCAAAGTGCCTACCTGTGGATTTTGGCCTCTAGCTCAGCCGGCACCTAAGTAAACCTAACAAGCCTGTGCATTTTTTTAAACTAGACACCAAGGGGAATCCAGGATGGGGTGACTAGTGGGGTTGTCACCAGGTTTTGTTATCCAGAATCCTTTGCAAACCTCAAACTTTGGCTAAAAAAAACGTTCTCCTCACATCTCAGTGACAGAAAGTTCTGAAATCTGAGAGGAGACACAAATTTCATTCCACCCATCGTTCCCCCAAGTCTCACGATAAAAATGATACCTCACTTGTGTGGGTAGGCCTAGTGCCCGCGACAGGAAATGCCCCAAAACACAATGTGGACACCTCACATTTTCCCAAAGAAAACAGAGGTGTTTTTTGCAAAGTTCCTACCTGTGGATTTTGGCCTCCAGCTCAGCCGGCACCTGGGGAGACCTACCAAACCTGTGCATTTTTTTAAAACTAGACACCTAAGGGAATCCAAGATGGGGTGACTTGTGGGGCTCTTACCAGGTTTTGTTACCCGGAATCCTTTGCAAACCTCAAAATTTGGCTAAAAAAACACTTTCTCCTCACATTTCGGTGACAGAAAGTTCTGGAATCTAAGAGGAGCCACAAATTTCCTTCCACCCACCGTTTCCCCAAGTCTCATGATAAAAATTATACCTTACTTGTGTGTGTAGGCCTAACGCCCGTGACAGGAAATGCCCCAAAACACAATGTGGACACATCACAATTTCCCAAAGAAAACAGAGGTGTTTTTTGCAAGTGTCTACCTGTGGATTTTGGCCTCTAGCTCAGCCGGCACCTGAGGAAACCTACCAAACCTGTGCATTTTTGAAAACTAGACACCTAGGGGAATCCAAGATGTGGTGACTTGTGGGGCTCTTATCAGGTTTTGTTACACAGAATCCATTGCAAACCTCAAAATTTGGCTAAAAAAACACTTTCTACTCACATTTCGGTGACAGAAGGTTCTGGAATCTGAGAGGAGCCACAAATTTCCTTCCACCCACCGTTTCTCCAAGTCTCACGATAAAAATGATACTTTACTTGTGTGGGTAGGCTTAGCACCCGCGACAGGAAATGCCCCAAAACACAACGTGGACACATCACATTTTCCCAAAGAAAACAGAGGTGTTTTTTGCAAAGTGCCTACCTGTGGATTTTGGCCTCTAGCTCAGCCGGCACCTAAGTAAACCTAACAAGCCTGTGCATTTTTTTAAACTAGACACCAAGGGGAATCCAGGATGGGGTGACTAGTGGGGTTGTCACCAGGTTTTGTTACCCAGAATCCTTTGCAAACCTCAAACTTTGGCTAAAAAAAACGTTCTCCTCACATCTCAGTGACAGAAAGTTCTGAAATCTGAGAGGAGACACAAATTTCCTTCCTCCCAGCGTTCCTCCAAGTCTCACGATAAAAATGATACCTCACTTGTGTGGGTAGGGCTAGTGCCCGCGACAGGAAATGCCCCAAAACACAATGTGGACACCTCACATTTTCCCAAAGAAAACAGAGGTGTTTTTTGCAAAGTTCCTACCTGTGGATTTTGGCCTCCAGCTCAGCCGGCACCTGGGGAAACCTACCAAACCTGTGCATTTTTTTAAAACTAGACACCTAAGGGAATCCAAGATGGGGTGACTTGTGGGGCTCTTACCAGGTTTTGTTACCCGGAATCCTTTGCAAACCTCAAAATTTGGCTAAAAAAACACTTTCTCCTCACATTTCGGTGACAGAAAGTTCTGGAATCTAAGAGGAACCACAAATTTCCTTCCACCCACCGTTTCCCCAAGTCTCATGATAAAAATGATACCTTACTTGTGTGGGTAGGCCTAACGCCCGTGACAGGAAATGCCCCAAAACACAATGTGGACACATCACAATTTCCCAAAGAAAACAGAGGTGTTTTTTGCAAGTGTCTACCTGTGGATTTTGGCCTCTAGCTCAGCCGGCACCTGAGGAAACCTACCAAACCTGTGCATTTTTGAAAACTAGACACCTAGGGGAATCCAAGATGTGGTGACTTGTGGGGCTCTTATCAGGTTTTGTTACACAGAATCCATTGCAAACCTCAAAATTCGGCTAAAAAAACACTTTCTACTCACATTTCGGTGACAGAAGGTTCTGGAATCTGAGAGGAGCCACAAATTTCCTTCCACCCACCGTTTCTCCAAGTCTCACGATAAAAATGATACTTTACTTGTGTGGGTAGGCTTAGCACCCGCGACAGGAAATGCCCCAAAACACAACGTGGACACATCACATTTTCCCAAAGAAAACAGAGGTGTTTTTTGCAAAGTGCCTACCTGTGGATTTTGGCCTCTAGCTCAGCCGGCACCTAAGTAAACCTAACAAGCCTGTGCATTTTTTTAAACTAGACACCAAGGGGAATCCAGGATGGGGTGACTAGTGGGGTTGTCACCAGGTTTTGTTATCCAGAATCCTTTGCAAACCTCAAACTTTGGCTAAAAAAAACGTTCTCCTCACATCTCAGTGACAGAAAGTTCTGAAATCTGAGAGGAGACACAAATTTCATTCCACCCATCGTTCCCCCAAGTCTCACGATAAAAATGATACCTCACTTGTGTGGGTAGGCCTAGTGCCCGCGACAGGAAATGCCCCAAAACACAACGTGGACACCTCACATTTTCCCAAAGAAAACAGAGGTGTTTTTTGCAAAGTGCCTACATGTGGATTTTGGCCTCTAGCTCAGCCGGCACCTGGTGAGACCTACCAAACCTGTGCATTTTTGAAAACTAGACACCTAAGGGAATCCAAGATGGGGTGACTTGTGGGGCTCTTACCAGGTTTTGTTACCCAGAATCCTTTGCAAACCTCAAAATTTGGCTAAAAAAACACTTTCTCCTCATATTTCGGTGACAGAAAGTTCTGGAATCGCAGAGGAGCCACACATTTCCTTCCACCCACTGTTTCCCCAAGTCTCACGATAACAATTATACCTTACTTGTGTGGGTAGGCATAGCGCCCACAACAGGAAATGCCCCAAAACACAACGTGGACACATCACAATTTCCCAAAGAAAACAGAGGTGTTTTTTGCAAGTATCTACCTGTGGATTTTGGCCTCTAGCTCAGCCGGCACCTGAGGAAACCTACCAAACCTGTGCATTTTTGAAAACTAGACACCTAGGGGAATCCAAGATGTGGTGACTTGTGGGGCTCGTATCAGGTTTTGTTACCCAGAATCCTTTGCAAACCTCAAAATTTGGCTAAAAAAACACTTTCTACTCACATTTCGGTGACAGAAGGTTCTGGAATCTGAGAGGAGCCACAAATTTCCTTCCACCCACCGTTTCTCCAAGTCTCACGATAAAAATGATACTTTACTTGTGTGGGTAGGCCTAGCGCCCGTGACAGGAAATGCCCCAAAACACAACGTGGACACATCACATTTTCCCAAAGAAAACAGAGGTGTTTTTTTGCAAAGTGCCTTCCTGTGGAGTTTGGCCTCCAGCTCAGCCGGCATCTAGGGAAACCTACCCAACCTGTGCATTTTTTAAAACTAGACACCTAGGGGAATTCAAGATGGGGTGACTTGTGGGGCTCTCACCAGGTTTTGTTACCCAGAATCCTTTGCAAACCTCAAAATTTGGCTACAAAAACACTTTCTCCTCACATTTCGGAGACAGAAATTTCTGGAATCTGAGAGGAGCCACAAATTTCCTTCTGCCCAGCGTTCCCCTGAGTCACCTGATAAAAATGATATCTCACTTGTGTGGGTAGGCCTAGTGCCCCGCAACAGGAATTGCCCCAAAACACTATCTGGGCACATCAAAATGATCAAATACCAAACTACCTGTTTTTGGCAGGGGGCAACCTGTGTTTTTGGTCCTGGGCTCAGCAGCAATCTAGGGAAACCTACCAAACCCAAACATTTCTGAAAGCTAGACACCCGAGGGAGTCCAGGGAGGTATGACTTGCGTGAATCCCCCAGTGATTTCTTACCAAGAATCCTCAGCAAACCTCAAATTTAGCTAAAAAATCACTTTTCCCCCACATTTCTATGTGGGATCAGCGCACAGGGACAAATTTCCTACCACCCAACGTTCCCCTCAGTCTCCCAGTAAAAATGATACCTCACTTGTGTAGGTGGGCCAAATGCCTTTGACAGGGAAAAGCCAAAAACATCTCGAAATTGAGGGGAACCAAAGTGGGTCCAAAAGGGCAGATTTAAATAAAACATTTTTAGGCTGACAAGTGCAGCAGAATTTTTATTGGTATAGATTGGACAATGTTGGGTGGTTGGAATTTTTTGGATTCTTGCAGATTCCGGAAGGTTCCATCACAAAAATGTGGGAAAAATGTGTGATTTCTGCAAAGTTGGAGGTTTGCAGGGCATTGTGGGTAAGAAAATGGTGCGCCCAGGGGGGACAGGAATGGCCTAAAAATTATTTGCCCCTCTGTGGAGCGGCCCTTACCCAAGGGGCTGCTCCCCTTATATGTAAGTATAAGATTTAAAAAAAATCCCTGGTGTCTAGTGGTTTCTGCCCCCCGGGCAGATTAGCCTAATATTATTATGCCGTTCTGCCCCAATGGGGGGCAGAAATGCCCTAGAAACAATTTGGCCCCCCAGGGAGTGACCCTTGCTGGAGGGGTCGCTCCCTCAACCAAAAAGAAAAAATAATCCCTGGTGTCTAGGAGGTTTTCTGCCCCCCCCCCGGGGGCAGAGCAGCCTAATTATATTAGGCCAATCTGCCCCCAGGGGGTGCAGAAATGACCTAAAAAGTATTTGCCCCCCGGGGGAGCGGCCCTTGCCCAAGGGGCCGCTCCGCTCATGTTTATTTCACACAAACAAAATCCCTGGTGTCTAGTGGGCCTTTCTGCTGCCCAATCGCGAAATGCTTGCAGAGACATGAAAGGAAAGGCCTTTCCTTTCCTTTCATGTCTCTGCTGGCCCCCTCCTCCCGAGCGGAAGAGAAATGCTAAGCATCTCTCTTCCGCAATCGTGCTGGAAGCATGCTTCCAGCGCGATGGGAGGTGACCTCTGATGAGGTCAGCACGCTTTCGGGTGCTGACGTCATCAGACGTCACTGGGGGGTTGGGGGGGGTCGGGAGGGGTCAGGAGGGGTCAGAAGGGGTCAGGAGTGGAAGAGAAAGCAATTCCACTTCCAGCCCTGACCTGGGGGGTGGGGGTGGCCATCGGGGGGAGCGCTAGCGCTTCCCCTGAGTGCCGGTGTATGGACGTAATGGTTACGTCCATGGCACCACACAGGCGCAGCCATGGACGTAACCATTACATCCATGGCGTTAAAGGGGTTGATTTAAAAACTGTCAATAATTTGACCCAAACCATATGTCCCTTGGGCCTTATTAGGAAAACAACAACAGACCACCTGTCTATATCATTAGGGCAATATGGCCCTCTGGTCACTTACCGCTCTTCAGATCACCGGACACAAGAATGACTCCCTGACAAGGGATGAGAATATTGGAAGAGGCATGGGAACAGCACACAGCACAGAATAGTAGAGCATGGAGGCTGCATGGGCAAAGGCAAGTTATACTTAGTATAAAAGAAAATGGATTAGGAAAGATTTTTGTATTGTAAGCTAATGAAGCTCCAACTACTTGTCAGTGCATCTTCATTTGTGAAGCTGGATCCATTTGGAGTATTCAACAGCTGGCAAGTGGTGTGCAGAGGCAATCACACCAAAACCCTTAAATCTTTTTTGCAGTTTTTCATACTTGGAAACCACCACGTTAGATTTCATTTGATAAAGAAATCTCAGAAAAGTGTGTCTATTAAGGCAACTATGCAGATAAGGGGCTTGGGAAAGAACAAGAGGCAATGATCCGGCCTAACTATTCTTTCTTCAACCTCTCTTCTATATTGTGATAAGAAAGGACTGGTTGTTCTGTCTGCCAAAACAGAAATCTCCAAGAACCTTCAGCCAACCCTAGCAAACCCAAAAACTAGTGACCAATCTCCCTGCTCCCATTCCCAGTATGAGTTCTGGAAAAGATCATCAACAAGCAGCTCACGGCATACCTGGAGCAGAACCAGCTACTCAAAGCCCCCCAATCCACCTTCTGCAGCAATCACAGCACCGAAATTGCCCTGATCAAACCCAGAACGACATCCAAACCCTCCTCGACCAAAGAGAAACAGCAGCTTTGATCATCCTTGAACTCTCTGCAGCCTTGAACACCATATGCCACCACATACTGATCTAAAGACTCCATCCATGGGGGTGCCCTCAAATGGATCAGCTCCTTTCCCACGGGAAGAACCCAGATGATACACCTCCCACTTTTCACCTCTGAACCCAAGGAGATCACTTGTGGTGTCCCCCTGGGCCCATCCCTCAGACCCATGCTCTTCAACGCATATATGACCCCGCTGTTCAACATCGTCAGATCCCATGGTCTCAACATAATTTCCTATGCAGACGACACCCAACTTATCCTCTCATTTACCGACGACCCCTCCACCACCAGAAACAACTTCCACAGATGCATGACAAGCATCACTGACTGAATGAAGAACAACTGCCTTCAGCTGAACACAGACAAGATGGAAGTACTGATCTTTGGCAATAGCAGAAACACATGGCATGACTGCTGCTGGCTATCAGAAATAGGACCCACTCCCTCCAACCATGCCAGAAACCTCAGAATAATCATTGACAACAATCTCACCATGAAATCACAGACCAACATTGTCTCCCCTGCCTGCTTCCTCACTTTGCGCATGCTATAAAAGAGCTTTAAGTGTAAACCCCTACACCTGGAATGCACTGTGACACTATCCCTCATCACCAGCCAACTGGACTACAGCAAAGCCCTCTACATAGGAATCCCCACACACCTCCTACAGAAACTTCAGACCATACACCATGCTGCAGCCAGACTCATCTTTGGCCTTCCCTGATGAACCCACATCGCACCCCACCTCAGGCAACTCCTCTGGCTCCCTGTACAGAAGAGATGCCAATTCAGGCTGCTGACCCATGCACACAAGGCTCTACATGACCAAGGACCCATGTACATTAACCACCACCTCATCTTACCTACCCTTCACTTGCCCTTACTCTCTGCATCTACCGAAGCAGAAGTGGAAGAGGCTCCTTCTCCCACATCGTAGCAAAAACCTGGCACAACCTCCCCATGCATTTCCGGACCATCACCTCACTTCCGGAACTCTGAATTAGTCCTCAAGACCTCTGGAACCTGCAACAATCGCCTGGATACTCTATCAGTTGACTAGCTACGCTTCATACATCCTGATTGATTGAAACAGGACTCCTCTGAGGCTGTTAGCCAATGTGTCTGATGTTTTACAAATGCTGAAGTTGCAAGGAATACCTAGCAATATTAAAGGCGAAACATGTTGCACTCCCTTCTGTCACACTGAAAGATGGGCTTCCAGAGCTTTTTTTAAATTCTCCTGGATAACTTAAGCGATCAAGACGTATGTATTTGAAAAGATATCTAAAGGCCTACCCAGAAACAGTATTACACAGTTGATTATCACTCGCACAAGAAATATCAATATAAAACCTTTGTCACTACATTGATAAGGAATATCACGTTAGAAGAAAAGTAGAGCAAAATAAAAAATAATGGTGAATGTATAAAGAGACTAACCCTAATGCATAATATGGGTCCCTTTATGGATATTGAAGCAAATAGCTTGTGAGCTTCAGCCTTGCTCCACGGATCCATTCATGGTTTATTTAAATGTTGTTTTTCTCAAATAGTTCTCATTCACTATACAATGGTACAATGTCATCCAGCATGAGTTCAGCCCCCTGGATAACTTTAGGACTGTCCTTGATGCTTAAATCTCTGAGAAAAGAAGTCTATGGGGATGCCCCTTGGGCACACTAGCTCATTATCACAGAGAGACGGATTCTTATTACACAATCTATTAAGATCTTTCAGACTATTACACAATCTGTTAAATCCCCTGGATAACTTTAGAACTCTCCTCGATGCTGAAAGCTCTGAGCAAAGAAGTCTATGGGGATGCCCCTTGGGCACACTAGCTCATTGTCACAGAGAGACAGATTCTTCTTATACAATCTATTAAGAACCTTCTGGGATTTTAGGATTCTTTTCTAGTATGTCTATGAAGTACACCAAAGTCAAAGGTTTGCTATCAAAAGAGAAAAAGGACAAAGTATCCTAGTTTTTAATAAAGGCTGTACAAAAGTGAGTGAACTGATTGCATCAGGGGATACTAGGATCACCTACTATTTAATCAGTTGAGACAACATGGAGTCAACAGTAATAGCACATTACCAGGACAAATATTTTGTAATCTTCCAGCACTGGCTCAAAAACATAACCACCTAGTGGCTTTGTGGACCCTACATTGAAATTGGACATAACCTTTTAACTGCCTGGTTATCATTTTGTTAGATTTAGATAGTCCCGAAAAAGGGTGTGACTATGGATCTGTAAGTGAGTTGCACATTGATTGAGTAGGCCTAGATCCCCAAGGACTAGCTATTTTAAAAGAAGGTGGGTTGTAGTCTCCCAGGCCCCTAAAAGCAAAATGCGTACCTATCAAAGGTAGGTTCAATGTTAGTTTTAAAATTCAGTGATAAACACGGTATCCAGGGCACAGTGGCTGGCTTGTCACTGTACTATAGTTGAGTCTTAAAAGGAAGATGGAGGGACCCAGTGAGTGGGGTTTGGGGCAGGCCTTCAACCTACAGCAAGAATAATCCAGTTATTCGCTGGGAATTGTCATGGTCAATCCAGTGGCGTAGCGTGGGGGATGCAGGGGGGGCCGGCCGCACTGGGCGCAACATCTTGGAAGAGACTAAATCCACGGGTTAGAGGGCGCAAATTACTTGCCTTGCCCCGGGTTAGGGGGCGCAAATTACTTGCCTTGCCCCGGGTGCTGACAACCCACGCTACGCCACTGGGTCAATCCAATAGGATGAAGTCACCAACACAGTCAAGTTCAGCTGTTGATTATTTCAAACAAGGAAATACCACATCTCTTGAATTTGCCTTGGTTTAAACAATCCTTAATCATGCTGGGTTGCTAGAGTTTCAATTAAGCAGTGACGTAACACAAAAATAAATTGGTAAACTTTCCATACTACAATAAAAGTGAAATAGAAATACAAAAAAATATACCTGAAATGCAATGCCAAATTGTTACTTTCTCTGTTCGTGAATTCAAGGCAATAGGTAGTTAGAAGGTGGGTCGCCAACAATGCTTGTTTGTTGTTAACCATACACATAATCTTTAGACTTGTGAGACATGCAACAGATTCATACACTTGTGTGATTACTCACATCTTTTTATCCAATCTTGTAAATTCATGCATGTTTCTGCCATGAACTGTACTTCCCTCATATAGGAATATAACTTTCCATTTGCATGTTAGTTTTCCTCCATTTGTTGCATATCTTACCCCTTTCCAGTACAACCATATTGTGCAATGTTGAGGAGAACTTGGAACAAGCACAACATGATTTTTTGCAGGAAGGCAGTGACGGCCTTCTTTGAACTATCGAACATCAGGCTGATCTGCACAATGGTGCAACTCTTTCAGAGAGTTAGGAAAAAGATTGAAGTTGGGCCTTATCTGTTGCTGGGGAAGGAGGTTTCCGGACAAATATAGCTTAAAAAACATAATTTTATTTCAATAACATTTATTGTAACTCCCTTGTCCTTAGTCGGTACCTGCAGGAAGGCACGTGTGGTTTGGGAATGCACTTTTTATTCTGCTGCACCGGTACTTTACGCCAACAACATTTACCGCAACACTCAGCCCCTGCTCTGGTATGCTGCACTTAATATTCCTTTTTTACTTTATCTGGCAATTTGTGGAAGCTTAGGCCCTAAGGCACCTTTACTGCAGCACTTGCACACTACTGCTTTAAGAAACTGCTCCTGCACTTTATAATGACATCATCTACTGTAATACTCTCTTCCCGACCTCTGACACAGCACCTAATACCCGTTGCCTTATTTATCATCCATACTTGTACAATTTATAATCATTGCCACTAAGGTGAGTTTGTGTCCATACTTGCTGATTACCGCGCCATCATTATTGCACTTTATTTCATGCACTTGCACCTTCTGGCTACATAGACCGTAACATTGTATTTTTGGAGTAATGTTGTAGCCCCTGTAGATGTATCCAACCTTGGAAATAGGGCGCTTTTTTTTAAGGGGAAAATTATCAACACTTTTTTTTTTTGCTGATTTTTCTGTCTTCCCTGTCTAAGGGCCAATTTTAAATATTTTAAGTTTTAGGGCAGAAAGGCTGTCCCCTTTGCAATCTCCTAGAAACACTTGAATTATATGGTCTCATTGTCTTTTTTGAAGGAATCACGCAGTAAGGATTCATTATTGTTATAATCTTGTGCAATGCTGTCATATTTCTTTTGGTTCCTTAAATTCTTTCACTTGGAACTGGTGACTCAGGTTCCTTGACTTTAAGAAAATAAATATTAAGTCGTATTGAGTCACCCAAATCATATAATCGTACACAAGAGGTGCTGCAATGGCTGACCTCTGGTAGGGTGATCCATTAAGGTCAGACAGTAGGCCACCTTCCTGCACAGGGAACAACAGAGACCACAAATGATGCATTTCTACTCAGAGCTTACCTATGAAAGGAGAGGATGTGGCTTAAAGGCCAGAGCAGCTGACTTTGGAACTGGGGAACCAGGTTTGTGTCTGTAGGTCACTCAAAAATGTGTAATTCTGGGCAAATCACTTAGGCTCTCATTACAACCCTGGCGGTCGGTGATAAAGTGGCGGTAATACTGCCAACAGGCTGGCGGTAATTACCGCCAAATTATGACCATGGTGGTGGGAACTACGATAGACAGACACTTTACCACACCGACCGCCAGGACAGAAACAACAGCCACCATGGAGATAGCCGTCTACAGCCAGGCGGAAGTCAATGTCCCGCCCACCGTATTAAGACAACCCAATCTGCCACCTTTTCCGGGGTGGTACCAATGACACCAGAAGCCTGGCGGAAACTGAGCTCAGAAGGGAAAGGACTCACCATTGGAGACACATGGAACAACCATGTCGCCATGGAGCCCTACCTGCAAATCTTTTCAATGATATTCTACATCCTGCTCCTCCACGAACACCAACAACGGTGAAAACGACTGCGGTGAGTGCAGCTGCCTAGCACACATGGAGGGGGGAGGAAAAAGAGAGTGACACACACATGCAACACCCCCACCCCTAACACCATACAAACAATCAGATGCAGTAAGAAAACATATTTATCCCGTACCCCTCAGGAACAATGCAAGGACTACAGGAATAGATGAAAGTGAGTGTAATAATATAAATATAGTAGAAATACAAAAATTAAATCTAATTATTTATATATATATATATATATATATATATATATATATATATATATATATATATATATATATACACATACATATATGTACAGTTCAAGGGACACTGCCCAGTCCTCAATGTGCGTGGGCCACAGGGCCACATGACAAAGTCCAAGGCAAGGCCCCATTTGTCTCCTGCAGCAACACAGAGAGAACACTGCAGGGGCATCAGTTGGAAAATAGGCAGGCACCTCAGGGGGATGGGGAATGGGGGGCACCTCAGCCGGCAGATGGAACAACACCACTGGTCCTGGAGTGGGCAACAGGCCCATTGGTTTGTCCTGGGGAGTGAAGCCCACAGTCTCTCAAGTGGGTGATTTGTCCACATTCTCTAGAGGGGACAACATGCCCTGTGCTTGGTACTGGGGAGTGCAAGGCCACAGTCTCTCAAGTGAATGATTTGCCCACATGCTCTGGAGGGGGCAACATGCCCTGTGCTTGGTCCTGGGGAGTGCAAGGCCACAGTCTCTCAAGTGAGTGATTTGCCCATATGCCCTGGAGGGGGCAACATGCCCTGTGCTTGGTCATGGGGAGTGATAGGCCACAGTCTCTCATGTGGATGATCTATTGACTGGTTCTGGAGGGGGCATTGTGCCCTGTGCTCTTGTTCCTTGGGAGGATGGGGTGAATGGGTGCCATACCCACTGGTGCCCTGTGCTTCAGATCCTGGGGAGTGCAAGGTCATAGTCTCTCAGCTGGGTGTCATTCCCACAGGATATGCAGGGGGAAGGCCTCACAACAGCCCATGGAGGCAGGACTACAGACCGTCCGCCGGCAGTGACGGCTTCTCAGTGGTGGTGGTGGTGCTGCTGCTGCTGGTGGTGGGGGAGGCTCCAGCCTATCACCTGCAGCCTCGGATGGCTGCCCACTGCTGGTGGTGGTGCTGCTGCTGCTGGGGGTGAGTAGAGCCCCCCTGCTGGTGGTGGTGGTGCTGCTGCTGCTGGTGGTGGGGGAGGCTCCAGCCTATCCCCTGCAGCCTCAGACGGCCGCCCACTAGTGGTGATGGTAGTTTTGCTGCTGCTGGTGATGGGGGGAGGCTCCAGCCCATCCCCTGCAGCCTCGGACGGCTGCCCACTGCTGATGGTGGTGGTGGTGCTGCTGCTGCTGGTGGTGGGGGGAGGCTCCAGCCTATCTGCTGCAGCCTCGGAGGACTGCACAACCATGGTTGGTGGTGGGGGCTCCGACTTAGTCCCTGCACTGGGCCCCTTGTCCTTCCTGCCTGATGGTGCAGTCCCCTTGCTCTTCCTGGCAACAGCTGGGGATGGCCCCTTGCCCTTCCTGGCAGCAGCTGGTGATGGCTCCTTGCCCTTCAGGGCAGCACTTGGGGCAGGCACCCTTTTACTGAGGGTGCCTGGTGTCCTGGATCCTTTCCTACCACGACTGGGTTTGGCAACTACTGGGCCCTTGAACTGTGTGGTTGAGGTACTTGCCTGGTTTTTTTTTGCCATGCTGGCCAGACGTGAAGGATGGGGGGAGGGGTAGGAAAGAGGACAATGCTGGAGAGGAAAAGCTGCTTAAGGACATTGGGGTGGGGAGAGGGACAAGGTTTGGGAATGGAGGAAGAGGAAGTGGTTGTGGGAGGTGTCTGTCTGCTGTGTTTGGGTGCAGGTGCTTGAGCTGGATGCTGTTGTGAGGTGGATGGTTTTTGGGTGCCTGAGTGCTTGCGTTTGTGTACCTTGGGAGGTGGGGACAGACACAGTGGGAGAGAACACAGGGGACATGTGCATTGCTGTTGTGGAGGTGTCTGCCAGTGAGGTTTGTGTTCTGCTAGGTGTGGTGGTGATGGTGGTAGTGGATGAGGATGTAGTGCATGAAGGTATGAGTGTGCATGCAAATGGGAGGGAGATGAAGGAGGAGGGGGACACAGTGGAGGCAGTGGATGGTGGTATGTCTGCATCTGGATGGTGTTAGTGTGAGTGCTTGTGGGATGATGTGTGGTGCTTGTGTTTGCCTGTGCCACTCTTGTGTGTTGTCCTGTGTGCATGCTCGTCTGCCTGTGTGCTTGGGATAGGTTGGGGTTGAGGGGAATGGGATTGGGAAGAGGAAGTTGGAGGGGGAGGGTGGAAAGAAGGACAATGGCTGTAATCAGAGAGGAGGCCAGAGCCTGGATTGATCTCTGTTGGGCTACCAAGCCAGTGTGAATGCCCTCCAGGAATGCATTGGTCTGTTGAATGCCTTCCAGGAATGCATTGGTCTGTTGCATTTGGGCTGCCAGCCCCTGGATGGCATTCACAATGGTTGACTGCTCTACAGAGATGGATTTCAGGAGGTCAATAGCCTCCTCACTCAGGGCAGCAGGGCTAACTGGGGCAGGGCCTGAGGTGCCTGGGGAAAATGAGATGCCCACCCTCAGCGGGCACAGGCAACTCACTGAGGGGCTGCTGGGAGGGCGGTGCTGGTACGGGGTGGTGGCTGTACCTGTAGCTGGAGTGGTCACAGAAGTGTCCGCCACAAACAGGAAACTTCAATCGGAGGAGGTATCTGTGTCCAAACTGCCCCCTCCAGTCTCCGCCGTGGTGATCCCCTCACCCTTCGTCCCACTGGTTTCCTCACCGTCGGTGGACTCTGCCTTCTGGGTCCTGTGGGATGTAGCTCCCTCCATCGCCAGTGCCTCTGCTCCTCCGCCAGATGATGCTAATGCACATAAGGACAGGATGACAAAACAAAAAGGGGAGGAGAAACAAAGGATACACTGGGTCAAAGGCTGCACCAACACCACAGTTGGCGTACACACCACCCTCACACACAGGGAACGTCCCTACGGACTATGAAATGCACAACCAGTAATAATTCTAGCCACCAGGGCTTGGGGAGGGGCACATACCGCCAACTGCAGTACACCTGGGACCCACACAGCCCTGCCCAGTAGTGGATGCCTACAAGTTAGGTATCAGGAATATCACTTTAGAACCCTGCCCAACATGGAACCTACTCTGCAATGTCAGGCCTGGCCTAGGGGCACCCACTGACACACATCCCCCACCCGGGTATCCCCCTACCATGCAGAAGTTCTAATGATGGGCACTGTACTCACCCCCTTGTGGCTGCTATGATGCCCTCAAGTGCCCATCCAGCTCCGGATAGGCCACCACCAGTATGCAGGCCATCAGGGGGGTCAGGGTTTGACGGACACCCCTTCCTCGTTAGGAGGCCATCCCCAGCAGGGCCTCTGCTGTCTTCCGTGCCCACAGTTTCAGGTCCTCCCACCGTTCCCGACAGTGGGTGCTCCACCTGCTGTAGACCCCCAGGGTCCACACGTCCTTGGCAATGGCACGCCATATACCCTCTTTTTGATGGGTGCTGATCTACAGAGAAATACACACAGGTAAAGGTATTAGTCAGACCGTCCTGCCTGTTACACGCATGGCCCACCATACCCCTTCACATCGCCATTTACACACAAAGGGCCCGGCACACAAGCTGTTCGCCGCCCAGGGGCCATCCACCAACCCCCCTACATGAGGCCTTCATGCACACCACTCCATGCATTCATGCCCCATGCATCATGCTCACAGTGTACTCACCTGTTCGTCTGGAGGTCCATACAGCAGTCGGTACTGGGGTTAGACCCCCATCCACCAGTCGCTCCAAATCCGCTGAGGTGAAGGCAGGGGCCCTTTCCCCAGTCACACGAGCCATGGTAGGTTCCAGACACAGGCCACAGCAGCACATGCAGTGTATGTCCTCTCCTGTTGAAGGTCAGGTAGCAAGTGAGGGTTCAGATAGAAAATGGTGGTCACATCCACGACGGTGCATACCGTCACCGCCGGCGTACATCACCATTGGCCACTGTACTCCATAGGACCCAATATTATCCAATGAGGCATTGCACAGCAGTTCCCGGCCACCTCCTGCAACGGCGTACAATGTCGGCGGAATTACCTCACTTCCACCTGTCCCTCCACACAGGACAGGCGGACGCCATTTCAGGAGGGGGGCAGGCCCTGGATCATAACTGCGTCTCAGTACACAATTTGACATACAGGAAAAATGCCACATATACATTATAAATTTACATCAGCTTCTCACTCTTTTGCCCCATAGATTGCTACCTCTGCAGATGAATAGGAGATGGAGACATACCCCCATGCACAGACCCCTTGTGGACTTGGCAACAATGGAGGACAAGCACATTATCCTCACCTATAGACTTGACAGGGCCACAATCACGGAGCTGTGTGCCCAATTGGACCCTGACCTGATATCTGCTATCCGTCGCCCCACTGGGATCCCCCTTGTGCAAGTCCTAGCTGTGCTCCATTTCTTGGCAACTGGTTCTTTCCAAGTGACAGTGGGCTTGGCAGCAGGAATGTCATAGCCAATGTTCTCAATAGTGCTGACCAGAGTGTTGTCTGCCCTGATTAAACACATGTGCATCTACATTGTTTCTCCCAGGTGGAGGATTTGACCAGAGTGAAGGCTGACTACTATGCAATTGGACACATCCCCAACATCATTGGGGCAATTGACGGAACATATATTGCATTGGCCCCCCCCCCCGGCAAAATGAACAGGTGTTCAGAAGTCAAAAGAGTTTTCATTTATGGATGTCCAGATGATGTGCTTGGCGGACCAGTACATCTCCCATGTCAATGCTAAGTATCCTGGGTCGGTGCATGATGCCTTTATCCTGAGGAATATCAGCTTCCCAAATGTGATGGCCCAACTACAGAGGCACTGGGTGTAGCTAATAGGTGAGCCCTGGTTCCCACCCAGTGGATGTTGGTGTATGGTGTGGGCCATATGGTGTAGTGTGTGACTAAATGTTGCCCCTCGAAATTTGCAAGTGACTCTGCTTATCCCAACCTATCATGTCTACTGACCCCTGTGAAGAATCCAAGGACAAGGGCAGAGGAACGTTACAATGAGGCACATGGGCGAACAAGAAGAATAATTGAACGTACCTTTGGCCTCCTGAAGGCCAGGTTTTGGTGCCTCCATCTAACAGGTGGATCCCTGTGCTACTCACCCAAGAAGGTCTGCCAGATAATCATAGCATGCTGCATGTTTCACAACCTTGCCTTGAGACGCCATGTGTTTTTTCTGCAGGAGGAGGAAGCTGGAGATGGTTGTGTGGCAGCAGTGGACCCTGTGGACAATGAGGATGAGGAGGCAGAGGATGAGGATGAGGACAACAGAACTGCATTGATTCAACAATACTTCCAATGACACACATGTTAGAAAGTGTTACTTCACATTTCATTGACATTTTTTGGATTATCTTTGTCACTGGCAGGCTGTTATTTCCCACTTCTATGCCCACTCACTGTACCCTTTTGCAACTCTTTTTGCAGATGTTGGTGCCTCACTGTCACTCCGGGTGTGATCACTGCAGCCAACTATAGGTCTATCCTATCTGAACATTACTGTTCAGTTGAATTGCAATGTTTGAACCTGGTTAAATGAATACATACTTAAATCTTTTGACATACTCCATACTCCATACTTGTATTTATTCAAAAGGTATTTCTTGAAGTGATAAGGAGGAGTGGGGCAAGAGCATTAGGATAGGGTGATGATGGAGGAAAGTCCAGGGTATAGTTCCTGTCTATTTGTAGCACAGATGCATTGTCCATGGGGACATAGGAACGGGAGCAATGGCAGTTCAAGGAGGACAGGGTGACAGAGTGGGACACAGGGGTGACAATCAGGAGACTCTCATTTCCTGGTGGGGGTCTTGACAATAGTGTCAGGCTTCTGCCTGGATCATAGGGAAAGTTTGCAGGGTGGTTCTCCTTCTGCAGGGGGAGGGGTGCTGGTGGCCTGTTGGTCCTGTGGCGGGGCCTCCTGTCCACTAGCAGCAGCGGAGGTGGAAGGCAGTTCAGATGTCTGGCTAGTGGCAGGGACCCGCTGTTGTGAAACTGCTTCCCTCATAATGTTGGTCATGACTGCCAGCACCCCTGCTATGGAGAACAGGGTGTTGTTAATTGCCTGCAAGTCCTCCCTGATCCCCTGGTACTGTCCCTCCTGCAGCTGCCTGTTCTCCTGCACGTTGGCCAGGATCTGGCCCAGTGTATCCTGGTAATGTTGGTATGCTCCCAGGATCTCTGTGAGTGCCTCCTGGAGAGTCTGTTCCCTGGTCCTGTCCTCCCCCTGGTGTACAGCAGTCCTCCCAGTGTCCCTGTTGTCCTGTGCCTCTGTCCCCTGAACTGTGTGCCCACTGCCACTGACCCCAGGTCCCTGATTGTCTTGGGGGTGAGGTGTGCCTTGGGGTCCCTGTAGTGGTGGACACACTGCTGATTGACGTGTTGTGGGGACAGAGGTATGGGTACGCCGGGTGGGTGCTGTGGTGGTGTTTCCTGAGGGGGGAGGCTCTGTGGTGGTGTGTGGCTGTGCCTGGGTAACTGACTGTCTGGAGGTTCCTGATGGGCCAGGTTGGTCCTCCAGATCCAGGCGACCAGAGTCACTGCCATCACTGTGGGCCTCTTCTGTGGGGGGACTGGATAGTGCTGGTACCTCTTCTCCACTGACATTGGCTAGGATACCTGTGAGGATGTAAATGCAGTGTTATTGTTTCTGTGTGTGACATATTGTGCATCAGTGGGTTGCCCTCTTTGGTTGTATTCGCCCTGGCAGCTTTAGCTTGTGTGAGTTTGTATGTAGTGGGCTAGCTGATTATCTCTAGTATGCATGCTTTAGTGATAGGTGTCCAAACAGGGCTGTAAGTGATGTCCATACATTGGTGGTCCATGCAGGGCTTGGCATCGGAGTGGGTGATGTGTGATGGTGGGGTGTGTGGGAGGTGGTGGAGTGATGGGAGTGGGGGTGGGGTAAGGGGTATGTGATGGCATGCAGGTAGGGGGGTGATAGGATTAGAGAGTTGACCTACCAGAGTCCAGTCTCCTCCTACTCCTGCCAGACCCTCAGGATGCATTATTCCCAAGACTTGCTCCTCCCATGTTGTGAGTTGTGGGGGAGGAGGTCGGGGTCCACCGCCAGTCCTCTGTACAGCGAGTTGGTGTCTTGCTGCTATGGAATGTACCTTGCCCCGTAGGTCCTTCCACTTCTTCCTGATATCATCCCTTGTTATTGGGTCATGTCCCACGGCGTTAACCCTGTCCACGATTCTCCGCCATAGCTCCATCTTCCTAGCAATGGAGATCTGCTGCACCTGTGCTCCAAATAGCTGAGGTTCTACCCTGATGATTTCCTCCGCCATGACCCTTAGCTCCTCCTCTAAGAATCTGGGGTGTCTTGGAGGTGCCATGGGTGTCGTGTGAGTAGTGTGGGTGAGGGTGTGTAGGGTGATGTTTTGGGGTGTGTGTTGTAAGGTACATGGGTGGTGTTTAGGTGATGGTCGTGTGTGGCTCTGGTCTTGTCTGTGGTCGTGGTGTCTGTTTTGTGCCAATGGTTTGTAGTCATAAAGGGTTATGGGTACTGTGGGGGTGTGTTTTATAGTGGTGTGGGTGTGGTGTGTGTATGTGTGTCAGGTGTTTGTAGTTTGTATTGTCCAATGTGGTGCTGTTTTGTTTGAGTGTGTGTATTTTGAGTGCGGCGGTATATACCGCCAATGGTTTACCGCCATTGAATGTCCGCCATTGTGATTTGTGGGTCATAATGTGACGGCGTAGCTCTGTTGGTCTAACGGTGTGGGTTTGGATACCACCAGTTTATCCCTGACCTTTGTTGTGGCAGACTTGTGTCTATGGCTGAATAGTGACAGATTGGTGTGTGTGTGTCATAATATGGTGGACGGATATCTGCCGGGGCGGAGGTATGTTGGCAGCAGTCAGCATGGCGGTAAGTGGGATTTACCGCCAATGCCATAATGAGGGCCTTAATGTCCCCATGCCTGAAAAAACGAAAGTTAATGTGTCTTTGGGCCAGATGTAGGTAGGAAAAAAATTGCGACTCGGAAATAGCGACTCCATGCAAATCGCTATTTCCGACTCACAAAACCAAATGCCAGAAAGACTTGCCATTCCAAATAGCGAGTCGCAGAGGAGTCGCACCGCAAATTGTGACCTCCGTTTTTAGCGAGGTCGCAATTTGCAACCTCGCTAAAAGGGAGGTCGCAAATTGCGCGAAGGGTGTGGTCCGGTACCGCAAATTGCGACTGACTCGCAAATTGCCTGCAGGTGGAACCAAACAGTTGAAATGCCCTCTTCCTGGTTCTCATGATGACATCAGAACCAGGAAGTAACCAAATGGAACAGGGAGGAGGGAGGAGCCCACCCAGCCCAAACTGCAGAGCCACACCCAGGTGAGAGGAGCTGCAGCAACAATGGCTACACAGGAGAAGGAGACACCCAGTGCTGGCAGGAAAAGAAAAATGACAAGGGGCTGGAGGTGCTAACTGAGGAGTGCTGCCTGCACCATGACCAATTATTTGGCAAGGCAGCAATGAGTGTCCCTGACACCCCAAAAAAACAGATATGGCAAGACATCCAGGACAAGATCAATGCCATTGGGGTAAGCCACCGCACCCTGGATGAAATAAGGAAAAGGTGGTATGACCTTTGCTCCAGGACCAAGGAGAGGGTTGCGGAGTGCATGAGGGAGATGCAGGGCACTGGAGGAGGCCCATCCACTGTTCCACCCCCTACAGCAGTAGAAACCATGGTGGAGACAACACTGGAGCCGGAGGCTGTACTGGGCATTAGAGATGTGGACAGTTCAGCACCTGGAACATCAAAAAGTAAGTACCAAAATATATGCTTTCACACCCACAAATGCACTGTACACACATTCCCAGTACACAGCAGCAGGCACCTCCAGACTAGCTCCATGCCAGTCTAGCAACCTCTAGAATAGTGCATTATGGGCAATGTAGTACAGTAGTCCAAATATAGGCAAATGTTTATTCTGAGGCAAAAAACATATGTGCAAGACTAACAGTGTATCCCCTATGTCCCACAGGTCTCCCACAAGGCCCCCCATCAGTGCCAACCTGCAGGGAGAGGAACATGGCACAGACCCACAGGAGGAGGCTGCCACTGACACTGCAGGGGACTGCAGTACAACACCACCCATGGAATTGGCACCAGAGTCCATGGACGATCCTGCGCTGGGTATGGAGGGAGCCGTAGAAACACCAGGGCAAATGCCTACGGAAAGGCACACACAGCCATCATCAGGCGCAGTGCGTAGACGCCGCTTCAGATTGCAGTCTGTGAACAGTGAGGATGTCCTAGATGTCGAGTTTGCGGAACTTGAGGCATCCTTATTGCAGGGTCAGCGCCTGCAAAATAGACAGTTGAGGTTAATGAACCGGAAACTCACAAGACTGCAGACCACTGTGACCCATGGGCTGGCTAATGTGGACAATCAGTTCACAACAATGAACACGCATCTGGGGAACCTGACAAACTCCATTGACAATTTGGTCAGGGAACTGATGGCTGACAGGGCACAGGCATGGCGCAGGGAACGCAACACTGCAGCCCGTTTAGACAGACTTGCTGCATCCATAGGGCACCCGGCAACTAACACAATCTGCCTGTCAAGGTGCACTGTCAGCCTGCAAATAGAACTGGGGCATTTTGCTGGAGATGTGGCACAGGGACTTGGCCGCATCAGCCGTGTAGTTGATATCCTGGAGCCAGGACAGGCTGCAAGGGGCACAGAGGATACCCCTCAGGACAGTGAGGAGGGCTCAACAGTCAGCAGTGTGTCTGCCACTGATGCACGTGTGCTGTGGTGTAGCAGTGCACGGCAGGGCTCAGGGGACCAAGTTGGAGTGAGCCACGGTGGCCGCAGTCATAGGAGGCTGTGAGCCACTGACATGTACTGGTAGAGAGGCACATGAACATAATGTGTCTGATTTGACTGTTTCATTACCAGACTGTTGTATACTGTACATCTATATCAACATTATATTTTTGCAATAAAAAGGTTTGGTTTGTTTGACTACACAACTGGGCTATGTGTGCCTGACATTAGTGAGTGTGATCACAGTTGCCACGTACCTGCCAAAGTATTGGGTTACAATGTGGTTCCGTCTCTGTCTGCCCTAATTTGCAATGCTTCAATCCCCAGGCTGTCGGTGTGGTAGCTCTTGCTCCTCATCCTCCGTGTCTGTGTATTCAGGAGTGAGATGTAGCCCACGTCTGGTGGCAATGTTGTGTAGGATGGCACAGGTGGCAACTATCTTGCATGCTGTTTCTGGGGCATACTGGAGTGCTCCTCCACTTTTGTGGAGGCATCGGAATCTTGACTTTAACAAGCCAAAGGTCCTCTCGACTACAGTTCTGGTCCGCCGATGTGCAATGTTGTATCACCTCTCGTTCTGATTGCCAGGTGTTAGGTATGGGGGGAGTATCCATGGTCTCAGGGCATATGCACTGTCACCTGTTTGACAAATGAGGCAAATTTAGCAAGGCATCACAGGGTTACACAGTGACCTGTATGTAAGGCTTCAGAGTGTAGTCACCAATACCTAATAAATATCCTTCTCCAAACTCCCCACGTGCTAGGCGTTGGTGTATCCCACTGTGCCTGAATATGTATGAGTCATGTGTACTCCCTGGATATTTGGTTACAATGTCAGTAATGACATTATGGGTGTCACGTACCACCTGGATGTTTAGTGAGTGGGTACATTTCCTATTGGGGAACACATATTCCAGATTTGCAGGTGGGCAAATTTGTATATGTATCCTGTCCACACACCCTATTACATGGGGCAAGTTGGCAATTCTGTAGAAGTCCAACTTGGTGCTGTTCATTTCTGCCTCATTTCTGGGTAGGTATATATATCTGGACATGTGTGTGAGTATGGCATCTAGGAAACATCTGAAGAATCATGAGAGTGCACTTTAGGATACCCCACCTGCTACTGCAATCACCCCCTGATAGCTACCCGAGGCTAAGAGGTGCAGTGAGCATAGCACTTTCACATGTGTGGGGATGGCGCTGCCGCGCATTGTCTGTCGTTCAAGCTGAGGTTTCAGCAGTTCAATAATCTCTAAGATAACAGCACTGCTCAGTCCTCTCCTGTCTCTGCCTCCTCCTCCTCTGCTGGGCAGCCTGGACTCTCTTCCTCCATGCAATTACATACAGTGTAGCCATTTTGAGTAGCCCAGATGCCTTCTGGCTCTCCTTTTATACTTTGGTTCTGGTTACCACCTGCTCTGAATCAGTGGTAATCTCGGTGTGCAAAACGGGCTTTTTGCGACTGGTCGCAATTTGCGACTGGCTTTTGCAGATGGTTTGTGACTCGCAATTTGCGACTTCCTGATTGCGGGTCGCAAAATCAGGTCGCAAATTTTGTGAGTCAGTGATGGGTCGCATCGCTATTTGGTGATCGGAAATGGGATTTTTACATCCCATTTCAGATCTTGCGGGGTCGCAAATAGCGATGCGAGCCATTTGCGACTCGCAAACCTTTGCTACATCTGGCCCTTTGTGATATGTAACTGGTTCTCTTGTAAACTGCTTCAATACCTCCAGGCCGAGACTGTGCTATATGAAAACTGCAAATAAGGGCAAAAAAAGGAGAGGCCCTAAAACAAATGCATACAGGCGCAAGTTGAACTGGTCCAGGTAGACAATTTGGTAAGGAAAGAAAGATATGCCTCCAGCACTTGTGGTCAGAGTTGAGTTCCCGCCATGTTTGGCACTAATCCAAGAGGAAGGGCAGGGCATATCTTTTGAATGAAGGAAGGCCATATTGCAGTCCCAGCCAATAGGCTGGCAGAGTTCAGAGGTATGGAGGGGCCTAGCCTGTCCTTCCCCAACCACCAATTAGAGAAAGGAGAGAAAGTCTAGCTTACTAGTAATTTATGGCATCCCTGTGCTCAGAGGACACCATACTGAAGCCTCCTCCTCCTCCTTCTCCTTCTTTACTGGTCAGAAAGCTGGGAAACAAAGGTGGTTTCAAAAATATATATTTATAGGGGAGGAGGGGGGACATCCTGGGAAGTGGGAAGCAATACCGACGCCTCTTTCTTCTTCTTTACAGGTGATAAAGAGTTGTGAGATGGATAATGCACCTGACACCTCTGGATGGCAGGATTTACCTTTTTTTGGGGGGGGGGCGGAAACATTGGATTATGGAAGTCTATGAAATGTTGAACTTATTTTGAACTCCGGCTGCTACGCTTCAAACTTGTGTTGAGCTGCTCTGTATGAATTCTACGATTTAAAAAGTGATGACTTGGAAATCCATTAGTACTGAAAGCAATAGTAAAGTTATAGTGAAGAAAATCTATATCTCTTGAATACTATCACATTGAGTGCACGCTTCCTGATCGTACAGCCCACTTTTTCTTTGCCTTACCAGCACACTTTACTCGAACATAATATTCCTGTTTAAACCCTTGAGTGCTTACTCCCAGCAGTGTTTCATGACGTTGCTTATACACTTTTTTGTACTGCTGCTACTTTTCCCACAACTTCCCCCTCATGAACTTTGTTCAAAAACTACTGTATAGAACTAGAAATAGGGTATTCCACCTCTTGACGCCACAAACGCAGACTATCCTGTAATCAAATTGGACGTTTCTTCATCACACTATATAAGACATTTCGCTTTCTCACCCCAGTCCAACCTTTTTGGCAGGCAAAGAACCCGGACAAACCTTTACATTAATTCATGGAATTCGGGATGGTAAAAGATGTCACAATATGTATATCAAATTCTTTCAACTACCTTCCCATTTTCTCGGATACCAGTTTGGGTCCCATTATACCTGACCACCTCCTGTGAAGGCTCCTCTCTTCAAAATACATCTAATATAACTTCCTTCAGATACATTGTCCTAATGTCCTTCACACACTTGAACTCCAACCTTTTAAAATAGGAACGAATTAGTGCAAGGACAAATATGAGTGCTCTCCCAAAGGAAGAAGAAGGTTTCATACTGTACAACTAGACCATCTTACTGGGTCGTCGTGGATATCCGGCCAGTGAGGAGGGAGTCACTGTAACCATTTGTGCCAGTCACCTGCGATACAGAGACATGCCATACAATGTCTTGCACATTTTCCCAAGCCTCCTGATTCGGATCCCGAGGGAGGCAGGGGCTCCATCTGACCCAAGTGATCTGATTAATCGGTGAATGGATAGGACTGTTCTGACTGAAATGATTAACACCTATATGATGGAGGCTGTGCTCACTAATAGGTGCCAATGACCCCATTCTGTGACTGTTAATGGATTGGAAAACCATTGCTTACTGAGCAATTGTTTTATCATTTTAATGGGATTTCAATGTAATGTATTGAACGGATATACATGTAAAAAGATGTGCATTCTGATATTTTATCAAATTATAAACCTTTATTTCGACGGGACAGCGATTCCGGTTACTTATTAATCTACTGCAAGTACACACATAGTCATTAGCTTCCTGTAAAGATAATATTAGCAGTGCTTCCTGGGTCAACATAAAATCGATATCTGAAATTTTCTGAAAAACACATTACTTGCACCTTCGTCAAGAACGTAAAGGGCACCTCCCAAATTAGGCACTGTAGAATCTTTGAATACCAAGGCATATAAACACAACATTCTAAAGCATACTATACTATCTTGTATATTCAGACGAGGGCTTCAAGTCAAGTGCTGTATTTCATCATTTCATACATTTGTATCATAAAGTCCCTTTTGATATGTTCAGGTAGACATATCTTGTAAATCAACATCTCTGCTTAAAATGTAACAGTTCTTAGCCCCAATACCACTTCAAGGCGCCAAGGATACTGATGGATATTGAAGCACATTAGCCTAAATTACTTACAGGGAAATTGGCAAACCCCTCCTCCTCCTGAACCAAATACAGTCTTTTAGTACCCTCCGACCACCTATCAATTTCATACTCCCTTATAGTGACACTCCAACATAGTTAAATGCACTGTCCATCTTCAAATGCAGGTGTTAAAATAGTAAAATACAGATACATTGGCTGATTAATGAACTTGATGAAAGTATCTCTTACTGTTTAAGGCAAATGCTCAATTCAAATATACGCTAAAATATTATCATTGGTAAATCCATTTGATCTCTCCTTTTGGCTTTGCTAGTGCGGAGCTAGTGGAAAAAAATGTAAATTGGCAATGTTGAACACCACTGGCAAAAAAATATGCGATTAAGTATGAATGTGCATTTGTGATCACAAACGCACACAAATGTTTCACGATCCTTTGGTGGACCTAGCACCACTGTGTATTCATGTGCATGTGACAGCATGCATGGGCATCTATGTGTCAGGATGAGGTGGGCATTGTTTTTGGTTTTCAGAAGGTGAACTCCCTTCTTGGAGTACTAAACTAAAAATATAAGGAATATATACAAAAAACCTTTACCAACCTAGCAGCAAATTGCCTCTTCTTAGAGCTCCAAAAATAAAAAAATAAACACAAAAATAATCAGTTGGAAGACGGGGAGGGTGCTGCAATCAATGTTGGAGTAGACATGGGCTATGGAGTGAAGTAACTCCAATGAGCAGCTGGAACAGCGGAGTAGAACAACAGAAGAGCTCCCTTTTGGTGTTACGGGGTGGGGTCTGGTTAACTAGATTAAAGCAAATTACAAAACCGTGCAGGAAAGGGGAACCAATGAACAAGGTGGAAGGGAAGGGTAAACAACATGAAGAGCACGGGAGATCTGAGTGTGGATGCAGCATACATTCAGGAGCAATAAAACACATGAACTTGAATGGTGTGCTGAAAGAAAACAAATAAAAGTAGTTCACTGACTATAAACAGTGGAAGGATACAAATCAATCAGTCAAATGGCTAGTAAAAATGGTATGCTACATGGGAGGGTGACAGACAAACGCAAGGAAAAGGAAAGCTGTTGAATAAGCAAGCAACTTATATTGACAAGAAAGCTAACAAATGGTAAGTAATGAACTAACCCAAAGCTCACTGGAAGCATTTGCATTGTCTGCAGTAACTAAAAGTTGTCTTTAGGCGAGACTAAAGAATTACATTTGTTTGAAATTGAAAAGAAACCATCCACAAAATACTTGCAATTAAAGCTATTGCAATAATTGGAGAAGGGATTAGCCACACAGGGTACAATCACTGGAGGGAGGAGAGAATTTGAAGGT
Organism: Pleurodeles waltl; assembly: GCF_031143425.1. Taxonomy (NCBI): domain Eukaryota; kingdom Metazoa; phylum Chordata; class Amphibia; order Caudata; family Salamandridae; genus Pleurodeles; species Pleurodeles waltl. The sequence goes on from NC_090443.1 coordinate 715,669,069, forward strand.
AATTTGTGCTCAGTCAGTGTTCAAAGGAAGGAAGAACGATTCAAGCATGTGTTTTGGAGGGGGTTGTGAGAATATAATTTCTGGGTTTGGTTTTGAGTGGGGTTTAGCCGCACAATGACAGGACAGTGAAAGGGATAATCCATATACAGTGTTAAGGAAAACGGAGACCAAAGTATGTATGAGTTTCTGATTGAAAGCATAGTCATGTAGCATTTGAAAGGGAGTACCAAATTGCTTTGAGAGAATCTTCATTGTTGGGGATGGTTTGTTAGAGATGAAGGAGAGAAAAAGAAAACTTCTATTCAGCTGATAAGTTCTTTAGGGCCTAGTACAGACTTTCATCCCTACTACCGACTGACAGAAAATTTTAGTATGTAATGTGGGATGCAAAAATTGAACGATATCACTCACATGATGTATTGGAAAAAAGGAGGTTTATTGAAAGAAGCCTCACCCAAAATAGCTATAACCAACTTTCCAAAATAAAATTCTTCCACTGGCAGCCACACACCAACATTCCACCACTACATTCTAAAGCATTGCTAAGATATACAGTACAGGGATCCTGCTTTCTCCCCAGGCATAGTACTAGGTTGTGACATTGGCCCACAGCGATGTAGACACACAACATTCTCCTGAGTGGAACTATAGGCAGAGGTCACTTTTTTAGTTAGCCCTTGTGTGGCTGAGGTGATATAGGCCTTAGATTTGTACAACTGCCCCATGCTCACTCAGGACATATTGTCCTATCCCAATAGAGTAGGTTTACATCAGCATGTGTTATAGGGAGAGGATGTGCCCCTACTCATGATCATGATAGGAATTGGAATCTTTATTCCACTTTTGTGAAACAGAGCAACAAGGACCAGCATTAGAAGTACAGAAGGTTTATGCGTTTCACTGACTCCAAATAAGAGTATATGTTTACATTGATTTCCGAGGGCTGCAGATTGGAAATATGTTTTATTAGTATTTACAAAAGACTGGGTCTGTCTGGCCTGCAGCAGGGTAAACGTCCCGGCTAAACCCAAGAATACATCAGCTGTTCGCCCCTAACATGTTGGCTTCCCTTCCAATATCCAGACGTCATTCCTGTGTGCAGAAGAGGTGCTGACTGGCCATCACAGGTTTCCTTGTGTTGAATGCATACTGCAGATGTGAATTTGAGTGTCATCAAATCTGGCCTGCAGTAGGCTCAGAGATTAATATTTTTCTATGGCAATAAAAGTAAAGTTTGCCAAGGCAAAGTTTCAGTAATACAGTCCACCAAGACACAAGGGATCAAGAAAGGATCCCTGAGAAAGACAGCTGAATGAATTTCATTACAGAATTTAGTAAACACATCAGTCAGGGGGTGAAAATAAAGAGGTTTGTGCCCCTGCATATCAGTCAGCTGCCATCATTCATAAGCCTATCATTAGCTTGGCATTATGAATGAAGATACATTTTAAAACCACTCACAAACTGACAAAGGCTGGTGGTATTTAGCATTGAGTTCAAAGCTGTGGATACAAGTGGCAGTAAAAGACAAGGGCCCTCATTACAACCCTGGCGGTAAATCCTGCTTACTGCCGTGTTGACGGCCGCCAAGATACCGTGCCTGCGGCGGTAAACCGCCACGCGTATTATGACCTACACAGCAAATACCGCCACAATACAGACACAAACACAAGTCCGCCAGACCAAAGGTCAGTGATAAACTGGCGATAGCAAAACCCACACCGTCACGCCAACAGGAATACACCCACAGTATCATGACCCACGAATCAACGCCGCGGTCTTTTAACTGCGGTAAGCCATTGGTGATAGACACCGCCGCGCTCAAAATACACACACACTTATAAAACTACACCACATTGGACAATTTACAATACACACATCTGACACACATACACACACCACACTCACACTCTCACAACACTATAAAACACCCACACACACTTCCCACAACCCCTTACAGCTAAAAAAAAGAGACCAAGCACTGAGAGACAAGCAAAGAGCACACACTCAATCAGAGGCACAGAACAACATCACTCATACACCATCCACGCACATCACAGTATACACCCCAACACATCACCCCACACATTACCTCACACATATCACTCACACCACATCCATGACACCCCAAAAACACCCAAGGTTTTCAGAGGAGGAGCTAAGGGTCATGGTGGAGGAAATCATCGGGGTAGAGCCACAGCTATTTGGATCACAGGTGCAGCAGACGTCCATTGCAAGGAAGATGGAGCTATGGCAGAGAATCATCGACACGGTCAACGCCATGGGACAGCATCCAAGAACCAGGGATGACATCAGGAAGTGGTGGAATGACCTTGGGGGGTGAAGGTGCGTTCTGTGGTTTCAAGACACCAGATTGCTGTACAGAGGACTGGGGGTGGACCCCCACCTCCTCCCCCACATTCAACAACTTGGGAGGAGCAAGTCTTGGAGATCTTGCATCCTGAGGTCCTGGCAGGAGTAGCAGGAGGACTGGACTCTGGTAAGGCAAATCTTTACCATTATATCCCCCACCCTACCTGCAAGCCATCACATACCCCCACCCGTACCCTTACTCCCATCACTCCATCACCTCACATATACCCCACCATCACAACCCACACATTCCAATACTAAGCCCTGCATGCAACAACAATGCACGGACACCCATCACAGCCCTGCATAGACACCCATCACCATAGCATGCCCAGTAGAGAGACTCACCCAGCCCACACAATCAGCAATCACATAAGGCCAAAGCGACAGGGAAAGCACAATTATACAGGGTAACACACCCAGTGCACAAGATGGCACACACAGATACAATAACAATGCATTTGCATCCCAACAGGACCCCTACCCAACTTCACTGGAGAGGAGGTGCCACCAACATCCAGTCCCCCCTTAGAAGAGGCCCACAGTGATGACAGCAGCTCTGCATGCCTGGATCACGATGACCAACCTGGCCCATCAAGGACCTCTAGACAGTTGGTTCCCTGACACAGTCCCAACCCACCACATAGCCTCCCCCCTCAGGAAACACCACCACAGCACCCACCCAGGACGCCCATACCTCTGTCCCCACGATAAATCAATCAGCAGTGTGTCCACCACTACAGGGACCCCAGGCAACCCCACTAACACAGGACGATCAGGGACCTGTGGTCAGTGGCAGTGGGCACACGGTTCAGGGGACAGAGGCACAGGACAACAGGGAAGCTGGGAGAGCTGCTGTGCAGCAGGAGGAGGACAGGCCCAGGGAACCGACCCTCCACAAGGCACTCTCCAACATCATGGGAGCACACCATTATTCCCAGGAGACCATGGGCATGGTACTGGCCAAGCTACAGGAGACCCAGCGGCTGCAGTAGGGACAGTACCTGGGGATCAGGGAGGACCTCACAAAAATCTACACCATCCTTGTCACCATAGAAGGGGTGCTGGCTGACATGGGCAAGACCACGAGGGAGGCAGTGGAACAACAAAGGGCCCCTGACACTAGCCAAAGCGAGGAACAGCCTTCCACCTCTGCCGGTGCTAGTGGACAGGAGGCCCCGCCACAGGACCAACAGGGCACCAGCACCCCACCCCCTGCAGAAGGAGAACCACCCCACAAATGGTCCCTGTGATCCAGGTAGAAGCCAGACAACATTGCCAAGACCCCCGCCAGGAAATAAGACTCTCCTGATTGTCACCCTTCTGTCCCACTCTGTCACCCTGTCCACCTTGAACTGCCATTACTCCCCTTCCTACGCCTCATTGGACAATGCACCTGTGATACCAAGAGACTGGATTCTACCATGGACCTTCCTCCACCATCACCCCAGCCCCTTGCACGTACCTCCATACTATTTAGCGAAAAAATAAACACCATTGAAATATAAACCACACTGGAGTCAGTGTAATAATTTGAGAGATGTATTCTTACAACATTCTCAAAGCATTGCAACGTCTATGTTAATTGAATTATACAAATGTATGACAGTTGGTAGGCAGCAGTACACATAGCCGGAGCCAGAATGGGGTACACAGATCTGAAAAAAAGGTAATCCAAAGGGAACAGTCAGTGGACATAGACAGAGGGTAAGAGGCTGCCTTGTGCAATGTCCAAAAGTATATTGAAATGTGAAGAGGAGTTACAGTCTCTTACCTGTGTGTCACTGGAAGTACTGCTGTATAATGTTTGTTCCGTTGTCCACATCTTCTTCATCTTCCTCCTCTTCCTCACTGTCCACAGGCTCCACCGCTGCCACAAGACCATCACCATGCTCATCCTTCAGCAGAAAATGCATTTGGTGTCGCAAGGCCAGGTTGTGCAACATACAGCATGCCACGATGATCTGGCACACCTTCTTGGGTGAGTAGTACAGGGATCCACCTGTCAGATGCAGGCACCGGAACCTGGCCTTCAGGAGGCCAAAGGCCCTCTCAATAATCCACCTTTTTCACCCATGTGCCTCATTGTAACGTTCCTCTGCCTTTGTCCTGGGATTCCTCACTGGGGTCAGTAGCCATGAGAGGTTGGGATAACCAGAGTCACCTGCAAATATTGAGGGACAACTGTTAGACAAACACTAACCCTTACGGACAACCCCTTCTTATACTGTGTGGGGGCCATGGGCTCACCTATTAGCCACACACGGTGCCTCTAGAGTTGGCCCATCACATAAGGGATGCTGCTATTCTTCAAGATATAGGAGTCATGCACTGAGCCAGGTTATTTGGCATTCACATGGTAGACGTACTGGTCCGCCAAACACACCATCTGCACATTCATCGAATGATAGCTTTTTCTATTCCTGTACACCTGTTCATTTCTGCGGGGGGGAACAAATGCCACATGTGTACCATCAATGGCACCAATGATGTTGGGGATATGTCCCAGGGCATAGAAGTCAGCTTTTAATGTGGCCAAATCCTCCACCTGGGGGAAGACGATGTAGCTGCGCATGTGTTTCAGCAGGGCAGACAACACACTGGTGAACACGTTTGAGAACATTGGCTGAGACATCCCTGATGCCATGACAACTGCTGTTTGGAAGGAGCCATTTGCCAGGAAATGGAGCACTGACAGGACCTGCACTAGAGGGGGTATTCCTGTGGGCTGGCGGATACCTGACATCGGGTCTGGCTCCAATTGGGCGCATAGTTCTTGGATTGTGGCACGATCAAGTCTGTATGTGATGATAATGTGTCTGTCCTCTATTGTCGACAGGTCCACCAGGAGTCTGTACACCGGAGGATGCCGCCATCTCATCATCTGCCTCAGCGCTTGTAGCCTATGGAGGAGAACGGTGAGCAGAAGGTCATTTACCACATAGATAGCACAACTGTCTTTGAATAATGTCACAGAAGCAGTGTGTGAATTCGAGAGTCAGTATATGTGCCAATATGTGCTGTGATGCAGTGAGGTGCCATGCCATGTGCCCCCCCTGAAATGGCGGCTGCCTGACCTGTGAGGAGGGACAAGAGGAAATGAGGTAACTGTGCGTTCGTTGTGCTGCGTCGTGGTAGGCGGTCAATGACCGCGCTCAACTCCGCATTGGTTATCATTGGGCCTTATGGGTCCCAGGAGCCAATGGTGATGTACGCCGGCGGTGACAGTACGCACCGTCGCAGACGTCACTGCCATTTTCCACCTATTCACTTACTTGCTACCTGATCATCAACAGGAGAGGACCTACACTGCAAATGCTGCTGTTACCTGAGTCTGGAAGCAACAATGGCTAGAGTGTCTGGGGAAAGGGCCCCTGCCTTCACTGCAGAGGAGTTGGAGAAACTGGTGGATGGGGTCTTCCCTAGTACACGTTGCTCTACGGTCCTCCAGACAAACAGGTGAGTACACTGTGAGCATGATGCGTGGGCAATGCCTGTTTTGAGAGGTGTGGATGTAAGCCACATGTTGTGGGGTGCTAAGGCGTCCTAGCCTGAATGCTGCATGAGAGGTGGTCACTTTATGTGCTTCAGGGCATGGGTGGGAACTGGTGGGCAATGAGTATGATGGTCCGGATGGGTGAGTAATTACATTTTCCGCTGTCTTTTCTCTCTAGGTCAGAGCCCACCAAAAAAAGGGTATTTGGCGTGCCATCGCCAAGGAGGTGTGGACCCTGGGGGTCTATCACAGGCAGAGTACCCACTGCTGCAAGAGATGGGAGGACCTGTGCCGCTAGACCAATAAGACGGCAGAGGCCCAGCTTGGCCTGGCCTCACAACGTGGAATGGGTGCCCGTCGCACCATGACCCCCCTGATGTTCCGCATCCTGGTGGTGGCCTATCCGGAGTTGGATGGGCGCTTGAGGGCATCACAGCAGCCACAAGGGGGTGAGTACAGTATCAGAAAGCTGACTTTGCGCGCTTTAGGAACTAGGTGGGTGGGGGATGTGGGCTGTGGGTGCCCCTAGGCCAGGGCGATCATGGCAGGGTAGGGCCCTTGTTTGCCGGCTCTGAAGCACCCTACCCCAATGGTACAAGTGGCCAACTACTACTAGGCAGGGTCCTGTGGATGTCAGGTGTGCAGATGCTGGTGTTAGGCATTGTACCCCATGGGCTGTTGACTACCTTAGTGAGTCGTTGGGCATGGCCTAGTGCATAAGGCAGCTCAGTGTGTGTTGTGTACGCCAACGGTAGTGGTGTTGCTGGCATTGACCATGTGTATCCTCTGTCTACCCCCCTCTTGTTTTGTCACCCTGTCCTTGTGTGCATTAGCATCATCTGGCGGAGGAGCAGAGGCACCGGTGACGTGGGGAGCTGCATCCCACATGGCCCATGAGGGCGAATCCACTGAGGGTGAAGGCACCAGTGGGACAGAGGGCGAGGGGAGCTCCTCGACGGGGACAGGAGGAGATACTAGTGACAGCGACACCTCCTCTGATGGAAGCTCCCTGGCGGTGGCGGACACCTCTGTTCCCACCTCAACAACAGGCACAGCCACCACACCCCCTACCAGAACCACCCTCCCAGCAGCCCCTCAGCGTGTTTCCCGTGCCCACTCACCCAGGAGGGTGGGCATCTCCTTCACCCCAGGCACTTCAGGCCCTGCCCCAGTCAGCCCTGCTGCCCTCAGTGAGGAGGCTATTGACCACGGAGATCCCTCACTGTTGGGCAGTCAACCATTCTGAATGCCATCCAGGGTGTCGAGAGGCATTTGCAACAAACAAATGCATACCTGGAGGGAATTCATTCCGGCGTGGGGGCCCAACAGAGAGCATTTCAGGCTCTGGCCTCAGCACTGATGGCAGCCAGTGTCCCTGTGTCCAGCCTCCCCCTCCACTACCCAGACCCAATCCCCTCTACCTCAGCCTATCCCAAGCACACCTTCCGACCAGCATGCTCACACATCAACACACAAAAGTGGCTCAGAAAAACATAAGCACCACACATCATCACACAGGCACTTACACAAGCACCATACCCATGGACACATAACAACATCCACTTCCTCCACTGTGTCACCATCCTCCTCTTCGTCCACCTCCCTCCCAGTAGCGTCTCCACTCAAACCTGTATGCACTACATCATCAGCCACTTCCTCCATCACCAGTGTGCCCATCACAACACACCACTCACAAGCAATCACCACCCCCACAACCATGCACACTTCCCCTGTGTCCTCTCCCACTGTGTCTGTGAGCCCTCCTCCCGAAGTACACAAATGCAGGCACACACCCACTTAACAGCCATCCACCTCACAACAGCCTCCAGCCCATGCACCTTCACTCAAACTCAGCAGTCGCACACCTCCTACAACCACTACCTCTTCCTCCACTCCCACACCCCCTCCATCTTCCCGTCCCAGTGTGTCAAAAAAACTTTTCCTGGCTAACACTGACCTCTTCCCTACGCCCCCCGTCCTTCCCCTAGGGCCAGGATGTCTAGATCCCAGGCCAGCTCCTCAGCCACCAAGCGGCGTCCGCTGTGGTCCCTGCAAGTCCGAGAGGATCGAAGGGGGCACCCGTCAGGGCTGGCCGTGTACCACCTACCGATGTTAAAGACCACCCGATTCCGCCATCTGCCAAGGTTAAGAAGGGGCCCGGCATGCAGCACAGACAAGACGCACCACCCACCCAGCAAAGACTCATCCAAAACAAAAGAGGACAATGCCAAGGTCCCAGCAGCGTCTACCAAGGTGGAGAAGGGACACAAAAGCAAGGGCAAGTCACTTCAGGGCTCGGAGCCTACTGGTGACCACCATTTGTCCTGACAGGCCAACAACCTGTACCACGGTAAGCACCGCCGCAACGACCGCCACCTGCCCCACCATCTGCACCGCCCCCTGCACCGCTGCTGCCACAATGACAGTCACCAGCATCATCCCCAGTGGGCAGCTGTCCAAGGCTGCTGGAGATGGCCTGGTATCTCCCTCCACTACTACAAGCACCTGCACCACAGGCAGCACCGGTAGCATCTCTGCCGCAGACACTGCCGCAGGCATCACCACCTGCACCGCCATATGCACCTTCACATGCCCAGCTGGTGCCACTACATCGGACATCAGCAGCATCCCCAGTGGGCAGCCGTCCGAGGCTGCAGGAAACGTACTGGACCCTACACACACACTACTTGAGACACCACCACCAGCACTTGCACTGCCAGCGGTTTGCAGCCTTAGTCGCCGCAGGATGGAGTGTGGCGCTGCCTCCATGGAGTATCATGCTACCTGTTTCCTGCACATCTCGTGCCTCAGACAACCAGGTGAGGGAATGGGAACTGCCACACCCCAGGTGCAACATCACTAGGCACAATGCCCCCTCCAGAACCAGTGGAGAGATGCATCCACTCACCCAATCCTTGGCAGGATAAAGCAGACTGGTCACAATGCCCCTTCCAGAACCAGTGGAGAAATGCATCCACTCACCCAATCCTCGACAAGATGAAGCAGACTGAGCACAATGCCCCCTACAGAACCAGTGGAGAGATGCATCCACTCACCGAATCCTTGGCAGGATGAGGCACTCTGGGCACTAAGCCCCCTCCAGACCCAGTGGAACATGTCACCCACTAAAGAGACTGTGGCTTTGCACTCCCCAGGACCAAGCAGTGGGCAAACCACCCACTTGAGAGACTGTGGCTTTGCACTCCCTAGGACATTGCTGTGGGCATGGATCCCCCTTGAGGAGCAGTAGCATAGTACCATCTTTTGGCTAGCAACAAAATCTGAGCATAAAATTACTAAAAGTTGTAGATCTCCACCTCCTGAAAATCTAAATTCACCAGTGTAACTTGTTACTGAGAAAAAATAAATAGTAGTAAGTCCGGCACCTCACTTGGCCAACCACCAGTACTAAAGGACACTCCCATAGAGAATAATGGTGGAAGGACTCTAAAATATATTGAACTATTGCACCTAATATTTTATTTTGTGAAATGACCAATGTGAATGGGTTGATTCATAAAATAACAAATTGCAGGGGGCTGCAGTACAACCTGTCCGATTAATATTAAATTAGTCCTTCACAATTGATAACCCTGGTGACTCTGCAGACCACCATCCCTGCCATTACATTCCAAAATGGAAACAGTTTTATTTTTATTTTTTTTAAAGCCTCAGTTTCCTTAATGGAAAGCTTTAGTGAGAGCAGGTCAGAAGTCACAAGGAGCAGGGTGCCAAATACCCACATTTTAACATATGAAACATTAAGATAAACCTAAATTCTGCACCTTAATCAATTTCAGGCACTCATCCAGCTAATATCTCACCACTAGTATACTATGCAATGTATATTCCTTATTTATTGTTTACACTCATTAATTATTCACACATCTTCTGAAGTACAAATTACAATATTTTGATATAGATATTCCCATTTGTAATGTCATTAGTAACTCCAATCCTGCTATAATTATTAATATTACTGGTCCTTTAATAGTCCATACAAAACGACCTCATAGTGTTCACAACGATCCTTAGAGTTCCCCTTGCATGTTCCTATAAATGTCCATCCAGATCACAATCCTGTGAGTTCCGTGTCAATTGTTCAAAATGTTTGGCCAAATCTCAGCTGTTTTAGATGTCCACAACATCAGCCATAACACCAGCCAACACGTGTTTCGTCAGGGAAATCTCCCAATAGACTTTATCAGGGCTGCAATGGTATATAACATACAAAGAAAATATAATGTACCAATATACAATAGTAATGTATTGAATCCACCCTTGAATAATCAGTGAACGGTGAAACAAGCTTCCAATGGGAATGAGGCCATCGTCTTACGTTTACAATACGTATAGCATATTATTTAAATGCAGATCTTCTACTGCGTTTTGAACGAGCGTACTCGCAGGGAGGAATAAACACACATTTGGCTGACAAATAGATAAGCGGACTTGGGGATAGAACACACAGGGATGATACATTATTTCCTTTCGGTAGTTTGAAACTTGGTTTGGATTTGCGATTATTTTGGTAACGGTGAAAGTTTATAAATTTGGAAGGGGGTAGAGTAAACGGGTCTGGCTTCGAAGTATGGCAGTACAAGGTATTTAGAGTTAGTTTACTACACCGGACTGAGAATATAATTGATTATGGATTACAATGTTGGCAGATTAATATAGTTGTTAGTTTTAGTAGGTGATTATGTAGATTAATATTTATTTTCATTTAATTTGTTCTATATGTTACGTATAAACGCTTATGCTAAATATAATAGATTGACCAAGAGCTTTTGAAATGAAAAACTGAAAAGGATTAATATAAGGGAGGTACACTGGTTATTTGTATTTCAGGGAACTGAAGATATAAGCAGAAAGACGTCATGCTGCTGTATTAAAATATGAGCTAGGAGAACGTAATAAGGGTGAATGTGACACGATTCACGGTTGTGCATGTACACGGGGTGACTTTAAAATGGTGTAAAAGGCCAATTGCATTCAATAGAACAGTATACTCACATTTATAAATACATGGAGGAGATTATCTATTATTAAGCATGTTATGTCATCATGGAGCTTTTAAGGAGGGACATTATACACATATAGATCACGAAATTTGATGAAAGTATTAAAGCTTGTTTCACCGTTCACTGATTATTCAACAGTGGATTCAAAACATTACTGTTGTATATTGGTACATTATATTTTCTTTGTATGTGATATACCATTGCAGCCCTGATGAAGTCTATTGGGAGATTTCCCTGACGAAACACGCGTTGGCTGGTGTTATGGCTGATGTTGTGGACATCTAAAACAGCGGAGATTTGGCCAAACATTTTTAACAATTGACACGGAACTCACAGGATTGTGATCTGGATGGACATTTATAGAAACATTCAAGAGGAACTCTAAGAATCGTTGTGAACACTATGAGGTCGTTTTGTATGGACTATTAAAGGACCAGTAATAATAATAATTATAGCAGGATTGAAGTTACTGATGACATTACAAATGGGAATATCTATATAAAAAAATGTGAATTTGTACTTCGGAAGATGTGTGAATAATTAATGAGTGTAAACAATAAATAAGGAATATACATTGCATAGTATACTAGTGGTGAGATATTAGCTGGAGGAGTGCCTGAAATTGATTAAGGTAATTTATCAGGAACTTGTTGCTGATTACAGGGTAGTTTTGGAGGTGTTCACCCTGTTCAGTGCACCGTCTGGGCTAGTAGTTTGGGTTAATCAAGGGCAGGTAGTGCCATTTACTCTTGAAAACTTCCTATTTCCAGTGCTCATTTCTTATTTCATTTCATAGCTGTCAAATAACGCCATGTAATTTCCCACTTTATTTCAGAACTTTTAACTAGCTCTAGAAGGGTGATTTTCAGCCAATACAATTAGTTTCACAGACCAGAGTACAAAGCATTCTGGGACTTGCATTTTTGCATTTTTCCAAATGGCCAGGTAGGCCTAGAGTGCACCGCCGTGTATTCTGGGACCTGCAGGTTTGCTTTTCCCTAATATAAATATGTCATTAAAACCTGCAAAAAGCGCTCAGGATAATCAAATGCACATGTTTAAGAAAAGTGTACTATTAGTGTTCTTTTTTAACCTGTAAACTGCCTTTGACTCCATCAAGGAGGGGCTTCTGTGTATAATGCTTTTCGGAATTCTAGAGTGTAGTCTAAAAATAGCTTGGGTGCAGCATTCCACAGAGTATGGCATGAGAGACATGAAGAGCTGATTTAGCAGCTTTCTAATTCACTTACCTTTGTTTCCACCTGATCTTTAACGAACTGAAAACTTTCCTTCAGCTTCGGCAGTCTAAGTCCCAACGATGGCAGAGGAGGGCTTACCTATGCAAATACTGTATTATGCCATGGCTATGGGTAGGTTACAGCACAGTAACCATGTTGAGAGTAGGGAATGCCCTTTTGAGCTATTTATCCACTCATGTTCATTCCTCAGATATTGGAGAAGCTGTTGCATTATGATTATCACCAGGTCCAATTTGCAGGTAACAGGTAACAGACTGACCGCCTGAGGCAGAAGAGCAGATCAAGATAGAATGAAGTAAAGAGGAAGCCATACAGTGAGAATGTTTTTCTAAAGTCACTGCTTGTTGTGGGGGCACTCCAGTTGGACTCAGAGTTAAACTGTGTTAGTATGCAGTGAAGGGCAGGTTTATGTGAAACCACTGATGTTCTGGTCAGAGGGTTGGCTAATCCAGAAAAACCTCATTAGGATGGACAAAATGGTTCATGACTTGAATTATGAAAATGCAGGAGTCCTGGCCAATTTAGAGCCTAACTTACACTGCAAAGCCTTCCATAATTTTGTTACATACCAGAGTGAGTATTCAAGCGCAATGTCTAAAAGATAAATGAGAAAACTCAAGCTGGAATTTGCAGTTTGGAGGATGAATCCTAGTCAGCTGGCTAACCAGAATTTCAACAAAAACCCTGATCTGGGTTTTTAAAAAAAACACTATAAAAGGCACCTGTTTCCTGCTGCAAGAAGCTGCTACACAAGGTTCCTATTGTGGACAGCTCCTAGGGGCTGCAAAGTTAGGAAGGTGGGCATTAAAGGCACCGGGCAGATGGATCAGCCCATGAAGTGAAGGAGCATGGAAGTTAGTGGTTCGCTTGCTTGTTCTTCTGGTCACTCTACAGCAGCCTGCTGTCTCTAAATAAAAACAGCACTGCTTCTGCTTTTGATTTTGGAATGAGTTCTTTAGAGACATGAATGACTTGACAGTCCTGCGAACAGCATTTAAATTCTGAAACGGGTTTATTAACAAAAGTCCTGGGTGCCCAGAATGGAGCGTGGAGGGGTGTTTAATTATCTTTGTTTAAGTGGAAAAGCAGGGTGCTCTCTTTTTCACATATGACCTCTATATTTATCAAAATTTTTATTTTGGAATAGTTTATGTGATGCATCTTTGCTTATTTAGCCTGTAGAGATGCAGCAGCTTTGTTTGCATTTCTTTACAGAATGTATTTTTAAAGGAATGGTATTTCTGAAAAAATATTGTGTGTTGATATAAATGCATGATCTCCTGAAGGTGTCACCAATGACATGGGTCCGATATAGCTGAAATGTTGGAGTGTCCCTATGCGTTTGAAATGTAGAAAATAACAACATGTAGTCATTTTAAATTTGCACACATTTAACCCAATGTTCGAAAGCTTGGTGGTATTTGAGTTTTATTGAATGTTAACCAAACTAAAGTGATGTAATTTAGACTCTGATTTCACAGATTATATGAAAAAAATATTACATTTTTAATTATTTATATTTTAAACATGTATACAATTTTAGAAAAATATGGTACAGCACCACATTTATTGAAATGTGACAGCAACAACAATACGTTTTGGATAAATGCAACATGAATCCTAATGAATCACATTTATACTAAAATTCATAATTATCTTATTGGAATTACTGTTGTATTTGATTATAAATGTGTTAGCTTAAATGAGGCTTAGTTCAATTTTGTGGCTGCAGAAATTGCAAGGTCATTTTGTTTAACATTAACATTCTTTTACGTTTCTTTCTCACAAGAAGTTAGTTGGAAATAGAATTCTGCATTGTTTAGGGCAAAGAGAGATGTGTCATTTTGTCCTTGAAGCAGGAACATCCTAGACTATCGACTAAAAGTTTAAACATTTGTTGCAACCTTGCATGGGATCAGACGGAGAGATGATGTTCTCATGACATACATGGGAAAAGATGGCAGTGTAACAAGTGGAGTCTTCTGGTCAATTTCGATTGAATGGTTACCCTTTCAACGTAATATGGACTGACCACTTTGACGAATCAGATCAATGTGGCTCTTTTGATCTACTGACGAACATTTAGGATTTAGAACAGTGTAGAGCAGTCCCTGACAGAAGCAAATGAAAACCTCATATGCTGAGCCCCCTGGAGAGGTATATTCCTCTCTACCTTTGCCCTTTGAGATATCCCGCTAGAGCTTAAGTATTTTCCCTTGTGCCCTATCAGAAGACTCTTGACAGAGTTTTTGATATGCTGATGCTCTCACTTTTTACCTATGTTTTACCCATCCTACTTAGTTATTTGATGACTGAGCTGAACTTCTTTCAACTTATTTTTGCCCTCTTTGTGCTTTTTATCTTTTGCCTGCATGTGTTCGCCCCTGTACATGTATCTACCTAATTTGGTTAGTAGTAGACTTCACCCTCTAGTGCTCAGCTCTTTGACTTTGTAACTTGGAACTGAGATAATGGTATTTAGAAATTAGCAAAGTTTCCTTTCCAAATAACAGATTCCATTGCTTATGGTTTGTATGATTTTAATTGAGAGCCTTGTACTCCTGATATTCCGCTTGAATTTATTTCACCACTGCTGGGTGCAACGGCCCCCTTGCTTACTTTTAGCTCGACTCTCAGTATAGATCTTTATTTGAGAGTGGCTGAAGAGATTCTTAAGCTAGAATAACAATCACTTAATTATGAATTTAGTTCTTTTAGAGTCAATTAGGAATGTTTATTAGTTTTTAAATGCTTATTTAATTTAAAGAATGAATATAGTTTTTATTAATCAAAAATCTCAGGTTACAGAAACACATGTGAAAAGTGTCCTGAATCTATCCCTACTGTATTTGTCTCTGTCCCAAAATTGTAGTGTGTCTGACTGAAACTGTCTGGGAAAGTTAGAAGGGAACATTCAGTATGTTACATTAAACAAGATTCTCATTGTTATCTGTCTCATGTGCTTACAGCTATCATTCGATTCTGAAACAATGTATCAACTCTCTCTAAGACCTAATATAATCTCAGCAGTGGAATTAATATCTCTGTTGTATCTAGCAGCTCAGTAACTGGACAATTCCACAAGTCTTTCTTAAACTAATAAACTGAGTATGTTTTGCTACAATTTCACTTCACACCGTTTATATTGTTGAGATAGTGCTCAGTAGTTACCTATACCTCTCAGCTTTAACAGCAGCAGTGGCAAGAATTAGTGGTCAACGCACAGTGGTCGTCACTCAGTCTCTCTTAGTTGGTCAGTCAGTTCTCTGAAAAAGATCTGTCATATCTCCTGTCATCATCTGCTATCTGTCATCTACTTCTGCCCTCTGAAGAGGCTCTATCTTTTCTTTCCCTGGGGCACATTTTATAATTAATTTGGTTGATACAATTGTTAACAATGTAATGGTTTTCTTGAGATGTTGCAACAGTAGACAATGTATTGTCTTGTTGGATGGCAAAGATCTGATACATGAGCTTCCTTTCTCACACGTCTTCATTTCTGTAAGAACAATTTTTTTATACATAAGTTTAACACCCACTCTATTCCCATCATTCATGCAATGTTAATATTTCAAACTAAAGCAAAATGTTATTTTCTAAACACACGTCAGCGCATTCCAAAGCATTATAGTAAGAAGATAAGGAAATAAGTAATACTAGTTGTATTGTTTTAAAGAAAGTTGTGATTTTTTTACAAGTCAAGAAGAGGTTATAGAAGAAACATTTTTTTTAATGGTGCCAGCCTAGCAAGTTTCACAAGTCAAGCAGCACAGGTTAGACATAGTTCAGAGCATGCCTTTAAATGTTCAAGTTACAACAGATTTTAGGCCTAGCAGTTAATGATTAGTATTATGATCCTTAATTTTCTAATTTCTGTTGGGGCCTTATCACCACCTTTGGTCACCCTTGGTGATTATTTCTATAATCTTGTTCTTAGAATTATCTATATGACTTTGAGCTTGAGCTTGTGTTAAATGTCTTAACCTGATTCTCAACTGTAGTATTTCTTGTATGTCCACATTGGTCATAGTGTGAAATGAATTTGGTTTGTACTTGAAATTGTGTAATGGTTCTACCACACCTTTTACTGGGCCCAAAGATCTATGGAATCCAGTGAGCATTTGATACCTGCAAAGGATGAATAGTGCTCCAGCAGTTCCGGTTGCAGAATGATGGTTCGACCCAAATGGGGAGAATCATTTTGTCTAGTTAGGGAGAATAGGATTGTCCCATGCGATTGCCCAATCCAAATGTTGATTGCCCCAAATTCAGTCCCATGGTCTGTTCCAAAGATTGATTAAGTTCCAGCTTTGTGCCTACAAGTGACAGATGCATGAGTATAAATAGGGTTTGTGCTTGCATTGCTTTTGCCTTGAAGATTGTGGTAAAGTGTGATGCTGTGAAGTGTTTTGCGGAGTCATCGTACTCTCAGTGATTGTGGTGCTTTTTGCTCAAAAAATGTCCACAGTTGTTGTTATTGTTGTTGACAGGTCTGTTGTGGTCTAAGGTCCCTGGATAATGCAGAAGTGTGTGAAGTCACTTGGTTAATTTATTGTCTGCAGTGAGGTGCTTGTCACTGGATGTTGCTTAGAGTACCACTAGTTTTGCTTGAGTGATTTGTTCTGTTGGTCGGTATTAGGTGAATCCTGAGTGCACAAGGAGGATCTGTATCAACCAGAGTGAGACGTGCTGGTCAAATTGCACTCATTGTGTGATTGTCAAAGCTACATTTGGAAAATTAATTGTCATAAAGCTTTGAAGTGTTTGAGTTCCTACCTTGTAGTGTACAGACAAGTTGTTGATTTGTGCTTGCATTTAGGTAAGTGTGAGTGATTGTGTGACAGACAATTGTGAAGTGATTGCAGTGCTGAGTGAAGTGAATGTGACATCAGTTTGTGCTGTGCTGGTATAGTTCAGTTGGTGTGAAGCCATGCTGGTATTGGTAGACAGTGAAGCATCACTATTGATTGAGAGCAGCAGTTGAAGGGCATTGCAGGACTCAAGTTACTTCCTGATTTGATCAAAAGGTTGCTTCAGAAAACCAAACTGAACAAAAATTACATTTTTCAAAGCATTTAAAAGTGCGTGAAGAGGAGATGTGTTTATTCCAGCTGGAGAAGTTATAGAGGTGCCACGAAAAAGAACTTCAGGTTATATTTTGTCATCCTTTAAAGGTCTTTACTCATGTACATGGCTTGAACAATGGTGCAAAATTTCTGCAAAGGAAGATGCCTTAGCATTTCCCTGATACAAAACCATAATTTAAGAATTTTATATAATTTGAGACCAATATTGTATGAAATGAAACCACTTCCAAGACCCACTCAATTTGAAGCTCTTAGCATTTTGGAATGTATCGCCAGAGGGAAAATGTCAAATAAAAATAAGCATAGGTTGCAGAAAGCAACAAAAACACTTGCAGAAGCTAGATGGGATGAAGAGCAGAAAATGTGGAGATCAGATATTTTAGATGGAGTTAAATTGTTTCCAGCTATTTCAGGAAAAGAAGTTGAAAGCACAAAACCTAAAAATGAAGAAAAAGACTAGAAAAGCAGAACAGACAGCAGAACTTGAGGATAAAAGACAGTAGCATATGGCAATGATTCAGATGATGAGTTTATAAATCAGATCTTAATGAATTGCCCACCACCATATCACACAGTAGAGACAGTCCTGAGAAGTGAAGCTGTTCAAAGTATAATTCGGAATGTGCCAACTGCTCCAGTTGCACACACCCCGTGTTGAATCATACCAGGTTAACCTGTACCTCAAGCAACACCAGTTCCTGTAGTGAATACACCTTTGCAGAATATTAATTCAGTTCAGTCCGAACCTAGTCTAGTTGTAAATCAAGTTGTGCCAGAGTATAATGTGAATCAAATGATGCAGACACCTCAGATGAATCAGCCTGTGCCAAATTATGTTCCAAATCAGTCTGTGCCAGTCTTTAGTCCATTTCCGACAATGTCAAATATTACTCTGAGTCAAACAAGACAGAGCTGTAACACAGTCCTGACCAGACAAGGTGTAGGAAAGGCATTTCCCCAGGATTTGACAAACCATGTAGGTCCAGAAGCCCCAATGAGTCCTATGACTACTGGTCCTATTGTTCCATTATATGCCCCAGGTGCACATGAAAACAATGCACAGCCTGTAAATGTCTCAACAATTTCTGATGCAGCGGCTATGTCTACTGGAATGTCGCAATTTGGTGCGTAGCATTCAGTACATTCAAATAATCATGAAGCAGAGAGAATTTTTTTTTTCAATAGACCTTCAAATCCAACTTAATTTTCAGAGCAGAGCCCCAGGTTAAATCAAACAGGACCCATTCTAGATGTAGGATTAACTCCAGTAATCACTCCTTCTTTCATGCCCAAATCAGATTCCTTATGTAACTTTTAGTACCCCACCAGGATTAGTGTCTTGTACTACACAAGAAAATATGGCTAAATCATTTCTGGAACATTAAATCTTGCCCACTTAGAGAGTTACTCAGAAGATGAACTACGGTTCATGCCTAAGGATGTTACACAAAGCTCAGGAAGAGCATATGAGAAATTAGCTGATGTGGCAGAGAAATGTGATGTTGATTTTGGAGAAGTCCAAACCACTAAAGTGCAGTTATATATTGGAATTTAGCACAACAGACATATTTAACATGAGATCCCTGTGAATGAAAACACACATTAAAGAATTAACTGCACACATATAGAAATGGGAAGACAGATGGACTAAGAAAAGAGATCAAAAGAAAGCAAAGCCAGTTGTGCCTCTGGCAGGAGCAAATCAAGCCTAGAGTCACGTGAAAATGATGCCCACGAGGGAAATACCAGGTGGAGTTTATGTACATGTACTATGAAGTGTATGTGATAGTTTATCATTCACTAATGACTACTCAAGATTTAGAGAGAAGCATGTGGAGTGGTACAAGCAAACAGAGACATTTGTGAAGCTTTCAAAATGCCTTCAGGAGGATTTAAATACATTGCTTAGCATGGCTTGGCTTGTGGTTCAACTGAGTCCTGGGCTGCATGCAAAGTTCATGTTCATTGGCCTGACAGTGAGCCTCCAAGAGATCCGGTTACAGGTGTGCCCTCAGAGAAAGTGATGAAGAATTACCACAGGGTGATTTAATTTTTAAAGAATGAAGTGTCCCCTCAAGATATTGATTGGCAGAAAATGGACAAAACTTGTCAGGAGTTGAAAGTGATGATTCATAATTATTATGAACGTTTGTTGTAAGCTCTTAAAAAGCATTGTGGCACTGAAACAATTGAAAATATGTGTAATTTTGATGATATCTTACAGTATTCAAAGTGTTGCAGTGAGGAACTAGAGATGAAGCAGAAGAGATTAAAAGAGAATATGATGGTTTTACAATTGAAGGCTGCACAGAAAGATAGTCAGAATCAGCAGATGTTGATGAACACTGTAGGTGTGCAAGGAGTACTGCAGTAGGTAAAGAATGTTGTTCAGCCTAGAGGTAGAGGATGTGGTGTTCAAGTGGATCAAAGTGGAAGTATTATTCACAATCAGGGTTTGAAGATAACTCGTCCATGTCATGCTCGCGGAAATCTTGGACATTGGCGAGGTGAATATCCCTATGACAATGTAAAGAACCAAGCTCAGAGTGCTGGAGTTGTTCAGGTACAAGGTAATAATCAGATTCAAGTTCAAAGAATTCCAAGACACTGAGTACAAAATACAACATACACCAAATACAACAGGTTCAGGTTGCACAAGTTCAAATGACTCAGCAGCAGATGTTAGTAGCAAACCAAACATGAATCAATTTGCCAATGCAAACATGAATCAGGTTGCTTCTCAATTTCCTCTTATAGATTTAAGTGATGAAGACTTGCTGAGAAGTGATAGCTGTGATGATGAGGATTGCATGTTAGCTGCATCCTTAGAAGCTGATCAACTTGGTCCCTATATAAGTGCCAACGTTATGGGACATGACTTGTCATTTTTGGTGGACACAGAAGCTACTCGTTCCAAGGTTAAATATTCTGATGTGCCAAACTTGCTCCTTTCAGGAAAGAGAGCTCAAGTTGTAGCCACTTACCAATGGGCAACTGACTAATCATATACCAGAGTATGTTCCCTTAAAATAGAATCATTTGAGGATGAGCACCAATTTGTAGTTTGTGACTGAAGTCGAGTGAGCCTTTCTGGACGTGATTTGAAGTGTAAGCTAAATTGCTCCCTTAGCTGCACACTCAAAGGGATTGAAATTCAGATGAATCATAAAGATGTGCCCTGCAAATTAGAGAAGGGATGTTCTAATGTAGCATTGTGCTCAATGCTGACATGCAATGATTTTCCTGAAGACTGAAAAGACACGGTGAAACCTGAAGTTTTGGAATTTACGGGAAAAGATATTGGACTTCAAAGGAGTTGAGCCTAATAAAATGACAGTGAAGCCCAATGCAGTGTATCCCAAGATTCCTCCGTATAACATGTCCCCAGTAGTGATTGCTGGAATCACTCCATTAATCGAATACTTTTTAAAACGAGGGACACTAAAAGAAATTTAGGGAGGCCCATGTAATTCACCTTTTTTAGGACTGTGGAAGCCCAATGGAAATTACTACATTGGCCAGGATTTGTGAAAAGTGAACGAGGTTGCATTTCATGTTGTGCTGTGGTACTAAATCCTGCAGTATTATTATTCAAAATTCCATATAAAGGTGAATGATTCACAGTCATTAATTTGCACCAAGCTGTTTTGTTCTGTGCCATTGCACAAGGAAAACCAGTATATTTTCCTTTTTGAGCTCAGCAGTCATGTTTTGGCATGGTGCTGAACTCCTCAAGGTTTTACAGAAGCACCATAAATTTTTAATATGCTCTTGAAAAAGAATCATGAGTCCCTGAAGATGCCCTGTCATTCAGTCCAAGTCCAATATACATAGACAATGTATTGTACAAACACATCAAAAGCATGCAGGAGAGATACAATTGCAGTCTTGAATCATTTGGGAGAAAATAGACATAAGGTTTCCCCAACAAAATTGCAGTGCCTCAAGAGAGAAGTTCTCTGTTCAGGTCAACACTTTGAGAAGGATGCTAGAAAGGTATCCCAAGAGAGAATCTCAGTGATAATTAAAATGAATCTCCCTACAATCCAGAAAGAAGTCTGAATGTTCTTGTGAATGGTTGGCTACTCTCGTCAGTGAGTACCAAACTTTGCTTTGTTGGCCCAGCCTTTACAGAGGCTGACACATAAAGATGTGTCTGATTCAGTACCACTTGATAATGATTAACTACGTGCCTTCACTTAGCTGAAAGAATGCTTATGCCAATAATAACAATAATCTCTGGGAGTCTCTGATTATAACAAATGTTTTTCATTATTTTGCTGTAAAAGAGATGGATGAGCACTCTCAGTTTTCACACAAATGCATAGAAATGCAATCAAGCCTGCTGCTTATTTTTCTGCCACAATTGATCCTGTGGCTTCAGCGCTGCCTGGTTGTTTGAAGGCAGTCACATCTCTGAGCATCATCATAGAGCAGTGCGAAAGCACTGTTATAGGTCATCCATTGAATGTCTTTGTCCCTCATTCCATCCAAATTTTGTTGACTTGCACCAAAACTCAGTACCTGAAGAGTGCCCAATTGAGCCAAAATGAGCAGGTCAAATATCATGCTCAAAAGATGTTCCATCCTGAACCCAGTCACTCTTATACCAAACCTGTTTGAAAATTATGGGAACTGCAAGGATAAGGTTGAACATTACTGTCTTGATGTGACTGAATTGTGCCCCAAACCCAGACCTGATATCCAAGATGTTCCCCTTGATGAAAATGATTACGTAGGGTTTGTTGATGGCTCCTTTTTAAGAGACAATGATGGTACCCTGAGAGCAGGATATGCAGTTTGCATGGTCTCAGGTGTGATAGAAGCTTCCTGACTTTGAGGAGCCTTTTCTGCCCAAGTATCTTAATTTGTTACTTTTACCAGAGCATGCTGTGTCTCTGACCAGCTTAAAGTAACTACCTTTACTGACAGTCAATATGGATTCAGTGTCGTTCACTACTTCGGACAGTTGTAGTCCCAGCAATGTTTTATGACCTTTTCTGGTACTCCAATGCAAAACGGTGACAGAGTTTAGCAATTTTACTAAAGGCAAAAATCGGCAATAGTTCAAATGTCATTAATAAAGGCACATCTCATAATCACTTATAAACACTTCCAAGGTATATTCGATTGGCATTGAGACCATAAAGTTTAACTAAAAAGTGATTTCAAACTCGAAGTCCTAAATGTTCATCAAAATATCAAAAGGGCCACATTAATCTGATTTGTCAAAGTGGTCGGTCCACATTATGTTGAAAGGGCTACCATCCAATCGAAATCGATCACACGACTCCAAACGTTACACTGCCATCTTTTCCCATGCATGTCATGAGCACACCATCTCTCCGTCCAATCATATGCAAGGTTGCAACAAATGTTTAAACTTTTAATCCATAGTCCAAAATGTTCCACCTTCAAATACGAAATGGCACATCTCTCTGTGCCTTAAATAATGCATTATTCTATTACCAACTAACTTCTGACAAAGGAATCTAAAGGAAAGTTCATGTTAAGCAGAATGACATTACGATTTCTACACAGTCATGAAATTGAATTAGCCCTCATTTAAACTAACATAAGAAGTAAAATAACATATTTACATCCAAATAAAGTATTAATTTCATTATGCAGATTATGATTTTTAACAGAGATGCATTTCATTAGTGTTCATAACATGAATCCAAATGCATTATTGTTACTGACACATTTCTATGTGTGGTGCACTACTATACTTGTCTGCATTTCTTCACAAAATTAATTTGTGAAGGAATGGTATTTTCGAAAAAATATTTTGTGGACATAAATGCATGAACCACTGAAGGTGTCACCAATGACATGGATCCACTTGCCAGATATGTCAACCAGTGAATAAACACACCGTAGGTACGCAGGCCTCGTCATTGTGCTTCGGAGTTATTAAGCGAAATAACCATGGCCTAAGTTTAACAACAAAAAGTGATAAAACAAAAGGACTGAAAACGTTTTGAAAAAATGACAAAATCGTGTCTACATTTTTTGTCTTTCGTGCGAATTCCACGAAGTTATAGCTTTGCGTTTTTAGATCGTGGTCTAAAATGAGGATAAACCATTGTCCCAGAGAAAGCCAATCTCACATGGCATATTAGCATCTAAGATGTGACAGGTCCGGTGCTGATTGGCCTGTAAGCCCTTCCATCGCTCATAATGTTGTCTAGAAAGAAGAGGTTTGTGAAATGTCTTGATTTGACACAAGCTGGTCGTTAATTGCTTAGTTCTCTTCTGAGCACAGCACCAGGCAATTCTCAATCAGCTTATGTCAAGCGTTTTCATACTCCTTCCTCATTGTGTTTATGACACTCAATCACCGAATACATTTTCAAGCCTTTCTTAAATATATTTCCTTGCTGTCATTGGTGTCTCTGGGGATATTCTGCGGAAAGGTCTGTTAAAGTTGTAAAGTACTCCCACATGAGCAGTGGGAAATTCACAGCAGGCTTTTCATGGCTTCAGACGAAAACCGCGTGTATAGACTTGTGGTAATTTCTTTCCAAAAAGATTTGTCTTTAGGTGATTAACCACAGAGTGATAGCTGCAGGCAGAGAGGAAAGGGGAAAATTGCTTGTGTCCACACATTCAGCAGAGACGCCATCAGCTCTCAGATTTAAATGCCCCCTTCATTAACAAATTGCATGATTGAGTTGAGTGCCTGCACAAAAAGGCACACATGGGAGGAGTGCTTGATCACAAAATGTGCTCTCTCCTTCCCCCTGCTGAATTCTGCCACCCTCCCCCTGCCTCTGAGAGCACCTACCCTGGGCAGCTGGCAGGCAGCACAGTTGTGTCCCATTATAATCAGCCTATCAGACAGTGGCAACCCTCTGTCAGCTCTCCCTTCCGTTTCATTGCATAAATGAATGCCTAATTACTGAATGAAAAGGTTTTATGTAGAATAATTGAAAGCCATGTGTAATCACTTTGCTAAGATAATTTTGACATTATCTGCAAAACAAATTCTGTCATGCCTACAGTTAGCTCAATTAGTGAGCTTATTGACTGAGTTTCTTAAATGTCACATAGATTTACTTGTTATGGTTATTTGTCTTCGAAGGAAGAACTGAGTGAGCAAAATAATAACGCGTTCACCAAGGGGAAGTATTCATGATAAAATTATACACACAAGTTAAACAGTTCGGAGTGCGGGCGATCACGGATTTAGCGGGGGCTGTCGGGATTTACGTATTACTAAAGTGTTTGTATTAAAAATTAAAAACATGAATGGCCTCTTCTTTGAGGTGTTTTCTTGTTATTTGTGTACATTTTAAAACACTGAACGTGGGGTACAATGACATAGCTGTCAACAGGCTTTTTTTCGTGACAGTGGATTTCAGACTGTTCAGATTTTTTAGGCCTACAAGAATGCGCAGGCGGGAGCTTGTGGTTTCAGCGTTTCTATTACAATTGTAGTTTCAATGTTTCTATTATAAGTAATGAAGTAGTGCTGTTAGTGTTGCTGGCCGAAGGATCAGTACTATTTGAAAGTACCGCTCCTGATATGGGGTCAGTTGGCAGATCTATAATTAGAAAAAGTGTGGTGTTTTGCCGCGACTCACGTCTCGAGTTCCATGGAGCGCTCGAGACACGCGAAGTCGAGAGGACTGTTAGAAGGCGGTAGCTGCGGTCTGTGTGATTACATTAAAAACTTACGGTTTACCTCTTGTAGTCTTATTTACTACAAAAAGGTAGAACACAAAATGTTAAACATTTGTTGAAAATAAAGGGGATAAGGTTTTCAGTTGAAATCTCTCTGGACAGATTAGGTAATTGCATGCTTGTTAACTGATCCCCTGCCAACGGGATCCCCTTAAGCCAGTCCTAGCTTTTCACTAAACAGTACTCTGAACCCTTGTGCTTGTAGTTTCTATTTTCTAATTTGAAATTCCCATCAAGGCTATACTGATGGATGCAAACTATAGTATTGGCTGTGGATAACTTTATGGCTTGGGTGGATCTGACAAATATACAAACAACATACCTGGAGCACAAGCGTGATCTGGCCTGAAGACAAACATACAATTTTGGATTATAGGATGGTTGAATGCACAGCTACTTATTCTTGGCATTGTAGTTAAGGACATTAAGAGAGCTAAATGAGGGCTTTGGGCAAAAGGGCAATTGAATGTGGTAATGGGTGCCTTTTTAAACAATCAGTCGAAAGCTACCAGAAGCTATCCGGAACAGTAGATGTGTGTACAGATAAAAAAACAAAATATCAACTTCAGGTGTCTGTCAGGATATTCTAAAATCAATTGTACTATGCATTTCACAGATATAGATGTACCACAAACAAATGGGATAATTATCTACCTTCTAAGGCAGAAAGGTAGGAACACATCCCTGAAAGAAATTAAATATAAAATAAACTATGCTACTTTATGTCTGCCATTTGTTGTTATATTGAGCAAACACAAATATCCCAACACATTCGTGTAATTTGCCAAAACGAGTAATATTGCAGAAATAGTTGCCATACTATAGCAATAGACTAAATGAAGTGCTCATTAGGGATTGAAAAAAGCCATAACTCTGTAAGAGTTATAACATAATTCCTATTGGTCTTAGTGGTGTTAAAATATATACAATGGTTACGAGGCACGAGATACAGTTTTAACTATCATTGCTCATCAGCAATAGAGGGGAATATAATTCATGACAGTTCAGCAAATACGTGTCCAAGAAGCACGTGAGGTGGCATTTCTTTTTTGAGGTTCAACAGTCATTAGTTTAAAGTCTGATTGCAGCACACTGCACGAAGGCCCCCATCCAGACATTTAACATGGTAGGAGAGAGATTTTGAAGAAGCCACTACATTTTAAAGTGTTAATTAGTAAGATGCAAAGAGAAAACACAAGAACGTGTCTGTGGCATCCTGTAATGGGGCAAATTCCCCAAAGCATTTATGAGTAAGGCAAGGGGTCATTTCAATTTTTCGCTATACCACTTAGGCCCTCCTTACAAGTTGCTCATTATCATAACTGTTATTTCTTCCACTCACCTAGGAAGTATCACAATTGTGGCTCTGGTGCAACTTTCAATATTTTATATTTTTGTCATTGATCACCCTCTTGTCTCCTTCCAACTGGCACCTTTTTCTTCTCCCACATCTGTCCACGTTTTCCTTTCCTGTGGATACAGTCTCAGTAGACCTCTCTCCTTGATGGTCAATCACCCTCCAGTCTAATAGGCACGGTACAGCATATAGGCACCTAATTGCAAATTCGTAGATTACATGATGTTGCAATTTTTCTGCTAGCAGATTAAAAATTGTGAGCCCCAATTAGCACCTCCGTAAGAAATTGGGTTACTGGCTGAGAGGGTGAAACCCTATTCAAGCAGGAACCACAATCCTTGTCAGGGTGAAGTCACAAGCAGTCCTAAATTAATCTGTACTCAATCCTCCGATAGTTTGGCACAGAAGTTAGGCTTAACTCACAGGCAATGTATAAAGTATTTGTGCAACACAAGACTTCAAACAGTAACACAGTGAAAACATGCCACAAAAGGACCCAACACCATTTTAGAATTATAGAGTATTTTAAATATATAAAAAACAAGACCAAAATTACAGCAAACCAATTGGTAGAACCGGAACATGCAGGTTGAAACATTTTAGTAAAAATACAGTCAGAAAGCAAAAAGCACCAAATGTGGATACCTGGCCACACGGACTGAAACAAAGTCACAGGTTCAGGTCAACCATGATAGAGCCAGGGCTAGCTACAGAGAACCAGTTAGGCCTGCTGAACAAAATACACTAAATCCTGGTTTGAGGAGCATTGTGAGGATCTGCATTGAAGATGCATCACACAGCTGAATTGATTAATTGGTTCCCAGATGCAGCAAGGCTGTGGTGTGAGGTCCTGCATCATCATCGAGGACTCATCAATGAGAGCTTGCAATGTGAAGTCTGCCGTCGTCGATGCATCATGCAGTTGGGGCGCAGTTGTGATGTGGAATCCGATGTCATTGTCAAGGCTGCCTTCAATGGGGGATGCAAGAGCCTACACCGAGAATGCGTCATGCAGTGACAGTTCCGATGTGGCAAAGTGCTGCAATGTGGGTCGTTGAGGTGGAACCAATCCATACAGCAGTGATGCGTTGGTTCCTTTGGAACTACAGACACTGGCAGAGCACCTTAGGCCCTATTCCAAGGGTCCAGACTGGGGGTGGCACCACTTGCCGGGTAGGCTCACAGATGGCTGAGTCCATGTGCTGAGTTCAAAGTTTTGGAGCCTTCTATCTTGAGTCAGTAAGCTAACTAACTAGCCCTTGGAGTCACTTTGGGGTCCTGGGTTCCACCGATGCAGGTCCAGCCCTTCTCACCCAGGCAAGAGGGCAGCTGGCAGCAGGTCAGCACACTAGGGCCATAGTCAAGTGGGGCTGCGGTCCTTTAAGCAACACAACAGTCCTTCTTCCTGGCAGAGAATCTACAGGTTCAGAAATGTACTGAAGAGGTGGTGTATGCCTGAGGTCCTGTACTGAAACCTGGTGTCCTTCCTCTGGAAGGTGGGAGAAGCTTCTACAGTTTTCCCTTTGAAGTCACCAGGCATCCTGCCCTCCCTGTCTCAGCTCCAGACTAATCACATATGTGCAGGCATGGCGCAGACTATTTAAGTGTTAGTGGGGCTGTGCCTAGCTCCGTCCTCCCGTCCTGCCACTGATGGCCCATCCAGGCACACCTAAGCATTCTATTGTGTGTGGCTGTCCAGAAGGAATACACAAAGCCCAACTGTCAGCTGCACCCAGTCATGTGACCCAAAGACAGGCTACAGGCACTAGATGGCAAACCTTCTAAAAAGGCATTTTCAAAATTGCAGTTTAAAATTAAATTTTACCATAAGAGAGTATTTTTCATTACAGTTCCACAGACAGCAAACACAAACTGGTTACCTGCTGCAATTTGTAAATTATCTCTCATTAAATGTAATACGGTAACCCCAATGTTATCCTATGGCAGAGGTAGGCTTTGCAATAGTGAAAAATGAATTTAAGAGCTTTTAACTACCAGGTCATTTAAAACTTAAATCAAATATGTCCTACTTTTAAAATACACTTCACATTGCCCTCTGGGCTGTCTAGGACCTACTGTTACCTATATGTGTTAAATAGAAAGGTTTCGGACTGGCAAACAGTTTATTTCGCCAGGTCAGAATGGCAGTTTGAAAACTGCACACATAGGCTGCAATGGCAGGCCTGAAACATGATTCAAGGGGCTACTTAAGTGGTGGCATAATCAGTGCTGCAGGCCAATTAGTAGCATTTATTTTACAGGAGCTGGGTACAAATAGTACCGCTTTATTGGAGACGTATAAGTGAATTAAATATGCCAATTGAAGATAAGCCAATTTTACCATGGTTTCAGGAGTGAGCACATACACGTTAGCACTGGTTAGCAGTGGTAAAGTGTGCAGAGTGCTAAGACCAGCAAAAATGAGATCAGCAAAAATGGAGGAGGAAGGGCAAAATACCAACCTAAGGGTGACGGGTTTGACAATATCTATACTAATGCATGTGCCAGGTTAACACATTTCACTATAATGTCATACTGCACAAGGCAGTCCCCCCTTCACAGCTGTTACGGATGTCATTTGAGATGTCAAGAGTGATATCATCAATGATGTCATTGAACATGTCATGAGTGATGTATTATGTGAAATCATAAACAGTACTTGATGGGGGTGTATGTCATAGTTAGCTCACTGAATTATAAATAGGGGATTTCAGTGTTTTTTGATTTTTTAACCATAAGGTTTTAACTCATTTCGATTCCTTACCATAACAATTCAGGTCTTTAAATCCATAAATGAGAAGTTGGATCAAATTTTTTTTTTCCAAATCATATGATTGTTGTTAGACCTGACACGTTGAGGTAGTGTTTCCCTAAATGTTTTTGCTTTGTCGAGTAGGTTTTGCTGATTCTCTCTTACTGGCATAAGGGCTCTGGGCACATTGTCTCTGTGAGTTCAGTGTGACAGTGCAAGTGCCCTTCCAACTTATTTTAGGAAGTGGCGCTTCTCTGTGTGTGCACACTTGTAAAATGGTGTTCTTAAACATGTGTCCACACTATCATAGCTGGCCCATGTGTGTGCACTTGCACCTATGGTGTGCTTAAACAAATGTCCAGCCTGTCAATGCATGCTTGTGTGTGAGCAAGGGAACGTATACCAAGAGAGTGAAGAATACCTACATGTGTTTTCACTACCGATGAGAGCTGCTCTGCCCATAGGTTAATATGGGGGAAGTTTACAATTATTTCTAGCTGCGATAGTGGATTGCAGTGAAGAATACCAAAGAGTGTTTTCACTACCAATGAGAGCTGCTCGGCCCATAGGTTAATATGGGGGATGTTTACAATTACTCCTAGCTGCAATAGTGGATTGCAGTGGAGCAGCCTCATAATGTTTCCTCTCATTGGAATCATCCTGGCAAAACCCTTCATATGGCGAAGGTGGATTTTTCAATAATAACTTAAAAATTCCACTTCTAGAAGTGGGTATTTCTATGCTCTAAAATGCTTTTGTGTTCCTATTTAAATTCAACTCCAGTCCACACTGGAGACTGGGGGAGCACATCTGTGCATTCCCCAGCAACAGCTAAAAACCTTGGGCACAGAACTGGAATGACAGACCTCTGCCGTTTGAGCACCTGGCTGGATAGATTGGAGGAAGAGGTTTTGACAAGTGGCTTCTCGAGCCAGATCATTCGCCCACAAAAGATTAAGATCTGCATTCCACAGCCCCATTGCACACAGGACTGAAATTTAGGGGAGGCATTTGTGGTTCAAAGGGGAACCCTCTGAACCTCCCCCAGCTTCAAAGGCACACTTCAGTATACCTACTGGTACCACACTGCATTAAATTAGAGATACAGTTCTGGGGACACAGGAACGGAACTACTTGACTGTGTGTTGCACACTACCAGAGGAATCTGTTGTGCACAAGGAGTAATTACTGCCCTTAGAAGGGACTGCACACCCTCCCTGAACCATGGCTGGTCTGGGTTGATTGCCTGCTGCTGTGTGGCACGCTGAAGTGTGCTCTTCAAGGACTTGTTGGATTGCCCCCTGTTGTCTGGTGGAGGTCTCAGGAACATGAAAAAACATCCAATGAGGGACGTCTGCCTTCTACGTATGTCACCTGGAGAGTGGTACATCATCTGTTGGATTGTGCCTGAAGACTGAAATGCCGGGTGCAAAGTCATCAAAGAACTGCTCACATTTAAGAAGTGTGGCCCTTCATCACGGGGCATCAACACGCTTAAGCATCTTGTTGTGGTGAGTGAATTCACCAGTTGCAGAACCCTTGGAGGTCCTCTACATCGATTGTGCTGCATTCCTCTTGTATGACACAACAACTGCATACTCATTCTGTGCGGTGTCTAATTCACAGGTTGTGACCCTCAGAGGTGGGTGTGTATCTGTAGCACTGCAGCGTTCTACCTTATGTGACTCCTGCTGAACTTGCACCTCTGTGTGTGACCGGGATTGTCCGGTGTGACTCAAGTCATCACGCAACCAACATTGTGCCTCATTCCAGGGAAGTGCAGAACTGGTAACTCTTCATGTGATGGGAATTGCCTGCCATCAAGTCATCACGCACTAAATGTTGTGCCACATTTCCAGTTGAGCACTGAGGAGCACATTCATTTACTGGAGTGTCCGTATTAGTGCTATTCTGATAGACATGTGTCATACAATGGCCCTCTCTCAGTGCTTGGCAGAATGGGGCCCGTGCCGGAAGGCAAGATGCAGAGACCTATGAGCGAACTTCCCGAGTGAGAGCCAATCCTCCATTTGTCGTTTGCTGCCTGATAGCCTGTTATCAATTCTTTTTTCCCACCTTTCCCCCGAGCCTCAGAATAAGTGTGACTCCAGCCATGATCGGCCTAGTAACCTTGGAAAGTGTTCGTTCATCTCCAGCACATGGGGCCGGGTTGTGGGGGTTGGTTGCAGGGTGGACAATGGTTTGGGCCCATTGGGTCGGCTAGTACAGTAACAACTGACCTGACGGATATCAGTGCACTGCATAAGGGTGTTGGTAGTGAGTATGGAGTGAGTGTGTGGGAGTGACTGCCAATGACCAACTGCACTGCATAGCAGTGGTGCTGTACACGTTGTTTCCTTGCCAAAAGATTATCAAGGTTGAAATTGGTTTCTACTGCTGAAACCTAGGTCCACAAGGTTATATAAAAGTGCTGTAATTTCAGTGTGTACACATTGCTGCTTTCGTTGTGAACTGGGTTGCACCCTATTTGAATCTCATTTGTGGGTGGTTTTGAGGGAGAACAGTGCGCTCATGATTGCATACTATTTAACTTAGTGTACTTTTTACTTCCAATCCAAGACTTCTATGAGACTGTGCACTTGAGGGAGACAACACCCAAACCCCCCTTAATATCCACACACTCCTAAGATTGCCAAATCATTGTACACATTTAAGGCACACACCCTATCATATAACAAATTTTCTTTGTATAAAGTCTATGAATATGCTTCAAATTAATTTTCTTGGCACTTCCGCCTCTTTTCTTGATTCACATCAATACAGATATCTTCTGTGTCAGTAAACTGTAACAGCCAAGTTGCAGCCAACAAGGGTTTTGTCTATTGGGATGTAACCCACTGACTTCATCAGAGCTGAAAACAATGTATACATAACCTTATTGTACTCAAATTCAAGTGCTACAACATACAAAAGTTGCATTAACGTGCCTTCCCTGTTATAGTTATCAATGCAAGTGGAAACCAAACTAGCTAATCAATCTCTCTCTATGTTTATATGTGTCCATGTCCATACAAACTTGTATACTGACATGCAACATTATTCCTATAACCGTGTTATAGTATTAATGTAGGTAATATTTTGACATCAATATATGTAACATGTACAATAGAGTATGCAAAAGAAGAAATTATGTAGAAACGAGATCTTACATTACAGTGTAATAGGCATTAAATTGGGGAAATATATATGTATCAAGAATGCATTAATTAGTTCATGAACACATATGTGGAACCTACTGACCAATATTTAAACCCTAGTGCTGGCGTTATTCTCATGTGCACACCAAGAAACCAGCAATGACCTCTAAAAATACCAATTTGGTGAAAATACCTTTCAATATATAAATCCAAAGATACTTCTAGTCTTATCTCCAATTCTCCAAATCCATTCTTAATAGTGCCAAACATAATGAAATGAATTGATGAAACAATATCCAAACCATGCCCAACATGTATCACAGGATTCGAATACATGAGGTGATCAGAAAATATGTTAACTTACTAGAAAAAGTTATCACCTTCAGAATTCTGTCATACCAAAATCCAATTGCCTAATAAATCCCTTGTATTGGGGACCTGAACCTGTAAATATAACCATGCAATTTTCCTGTTATCATGGGGAGGTGCCCCTATCCTTTCTGTAAAATCAGCAACATCAAATATGGCAAGTATGCATCAGATCTCTAATCCATGTTTCATTTTAGACTTAATAGAAACAGTTATCTAGGTAACTGATAATCCATATCACACAAACAATGTCAATAAAATCTAAGAGTCTCTAGAATACAAAAAACGGTCATACTCTATCCCACGTAGTTGATGTATTGGCACAAACTACCATAGTACCTTAAGAACTCATATGTTAATGCCCCATATCTTTCAATGAAGCGCTACCATGAGATGCAACGACATATCAGCCCTCCATTTGAGGCAAGTATACCCCTGTGTAAGCCAAAATAATGTCCGTTATCCAAAAACCTACTGGTAAAATTGTATTTGAAAACACACCACGAGTACACTCTGTGATGTCAGTCATTATGCTAGTCTGTTCACAACTTAAACTAAAGAAAGGAAAAGTAAATAGATGAGGGACTAATCCATCATGGTGCCGATTCGTTAGAGAGAGATAAAAACTGTTAACCGTCACTGCCATGTTAGCCTAGTCAATCAGAACAAAAATACTTATTTTAATACTCTCTTTAAGACAAACATGCCACCGTGTGAATTCCCCCACTGTAAAACCAAAGAAATAAAGAATTATCCATCACCTAGAACCTACTGGTAAAATTATATCCAAATAACATGGAGCGAAGATGCTTTTACTATGACGCCTGTCATTATGCTAGTCTGTTTTGGACTTGGACTGCATAAGGAAAAACAAGACAAATGACTGACCACTCCATCATGGCACAAATTTGTTGGAACAGAGCAAAACCCTATACCTGTGTGGTAATAAATTGGAATAATTGCTAAGGTAGATCTTATGCTGAGACTGTTTTGCACCACATGAGAGTGTTGGTAGGGAAAGGAGGATGTTTCCCATGTGTACGTATTGCTAATGTTGATTTACCTAGGTTGGGCCTAGTACTCCTAGTGATATTTCTGAATGTGATTTATGCCCAGAAGTACCTGATTTATGTGTTGTGTTAGTTAATGTGTGTTAAATACAAATCTTCTTTACATACTCAACATGCGAAGTCTCTATTGAGATGCTTCATGTATTTATTGTGTAAAAGTGCTGCGCCAATGCTTTACACATTGCCCCTATATTAAGCCTAACTGCTCAGTGCCAACCTACCCAAGGGTGAGCGCAGGTTATACATTGAGTGTAATGACCCACCCCTGATGGGACTGGTAGGTTCTGCCTGGCTAGGGCCTGGCCACAGCCAACCTGAACATGTTGCCGCCAAAATTTGGCAGTCAAGCGGAGGGATAGAACTTGCATTTGCACAGCATCACACGATTACTGACTGCGCACCACAACTTCACATAGGCAAAAGTGTTCCTTTGTAAGTAAGTAAGTAAGATGGCCAGGGAGGGGTGACCTATTTTTTCTCATAGGTCTCTAGTTCTATTTCCACTAGTTTGCTTACATGTCTGAGGGCCTACCTGAGGTAGAGTTTGAACTGACTGATCTGGATACAGCTTAAGGATGTCTACCAGGCAAAGAGGATGGCTTGCAAGGGAAAAGCCAAGAAGGTGGAGTTGCAGGAAGCCTTGAGGGCCTGGGAGGAGGCCCATCCCAAGAGGGAAGTGGATACTGGAGGAGAATTGGAGTGTGGGGAAGAGTCAGAAGAGTGCCAAGAAAGCCCTGACAGGCAATCTATAGTGGGGGAGGACTTTCTTTTTCTAGACCGGGGGCCCTTTTAGAACGGGAAGTAGGATATCCTCAAGGAGCCTGTCCCTAGAAGATTTGGAGGACAGGAGGGTAGAAAGGAAGTTAAAGTTAGAGCTTGCCAGGACTATCAAGGAGCAGGCCCTAGCCCTGACTAAATTAGATTAGATAAAGAGCAAGCTCTGTATGAAAAGAGATTAGCCATGGAAGAAAAGAAGAAGGCTCATCAGCTTAGACTCAGAAAATCGGACATTACAGCCCTACAAATAGGGTCCAACAGTAATGTTGGCAGCGTCCCTGCAGTGTCTAACAGCGAGAGTGAAGGTTGAATTCCAAAGGGTATGGTACGGGATTAACAAGTGGGGGATGACATCACCAAATCATTGGTGGTCTATGAGGTGGACTTGAAAGTACAGCAGGTCCCTTAAGAGAGCTGATGAGGTAGTTTATGGATGTACATGCCTCCCTGCGACGAGGGACACCCTTGTTACCCTAGATGTGGGGGACCAGACTAACTACCATGCCATGAAGACCGTGTTGGTCAATTAGTTTGGACTGACCCTGGAAAAATACTGCCAGATGCTTAGGGCCAGCCACAAACTAACCACACAAACTGGGTTGACTTCTTAGACTATGCAAACAAGGCACTGAAGAGATGAGTGTTGGCAGTAAGGTATATTATTATGAGGATTTATACAACATAGGTCCCGATTTAGATCTTGGCAGTAGTACCGTCAAGCCACGTCAGTGGTGGGCCCAAAAAGACCATCATGTAGGTGGTCTTCCGCCCACCATATTTAAATGTATTGCAGCCAAGCCAAAGACTCTCACAACAGAGTGTACTCCATCGTGCAAGCTGCAATCCATAGCCAACGTGGCAGACACCAATACCGATGATTTGCACTCCATTGCTGTCTTGATGGCGGCATCCTGCCAAGCTAATTTAGATCACACATCTGTGCTGGTGGTGTGTCATCAATGGGCCCATGACACAGGGAGTCTGTCGCAGGACACGTTCAGTATAGTATTATGGCTGTGGCCATTGGTTGGACGCTAGTAGCCCACACATGTTGTAAATTGGACAATTGTGAATACCTGCAAAATAGGCTATAAAACCCACTCCATTTCAGACCGTGATTCTTTGCCATCACACTGCAGCAGATCAGACAGGCACCAGACTTCTCAACACAGGGTGCTGATTTTTTTCTGTTTTCCTCTCCCTTTGTATTTTGTGATAAACTGACCTAATTTCAGTAGCCTTCATTTTTTGAGCACTAGATTTGCTTAGCAAAAGTTCACAATGGCAGTGAGGGGAAATTTCAGTTTCACAGAGGGAGGATTGTCTGTCATGCTGGATGAAATTGTTTGGAGCACAAGTACAAAATACTACCATTTCCTAGAAAAGGCAAATGTGGTTTAGAATACTTGACAGAGTGAATGCTGAAGCTAACAACCTGCTCTCACAGAAGGAGATTAGAAAGAGGTGGAATGGCCTGTGGGGTAAATTTCATTCACTGGCCTTCAAGCATCACCTCGAGGCCCGGAGGGCTAGTGATGGTTTTCCTCTCCCCATTACAACTATTTCCCAGGGAGGAGAAAGTCTTGCAAATCCTCTATCCTGAAGGCTTGACTGGAATCCCTGGTGGAGTGCAGACTGGTAAAATCAACCTATGTATATCTCGCTAATCACTAATGGAGTCCTGACCTTAAGTTAGGTGCACTGCAATAACCTTAGCAACACTTATTTATCTAATTTTGACAAAACTAAATATATTGTGTCATACAAATTACTAGCAGCATGAATGTAGCTCTCCTTCTAAAATCATGCGATATGTATAGTCAGATTGTGTGTAGTTCCCCAAGGGCAATTGCTGGCATGGGTTCTGCCCATTACTGTCTATAAATGTATGTTGTTGTGCTCCCCAAAACAGGTCCAAAACTACATCCATTTTCGTAGGAAAGTATGGTGGTATTTTCTCTTAATTACATCATACAATTGTTGTTTGTGGTGTCAACAGGTGACTACAAATACCATGGTCCTCTGTTTTATGATTTGAAAAACAATAGTGGAATGTGATGTTGTTACACCATCCTTTACTTCCATATGTACACACATTTAAAAAACAAATGCATTTGACGGTCACCCTATCATGCTATGGATTAAAATATAACCTTTTGTGTATCTCAACCATGTTAACACCTGGTCATAACTACATTAAATAGATGATAATGCTTATATTCACCAAGTATCTAAAAATGTGCTGAAAGGAATTAATAGCCACACACAAGTCAAATGTGTATGCCTCACAAGCTTGAAACCATGGAGGAAAGGGAAGATGCAATAGGAACAAATGAAGTAGGCAAACTATCACTGATGCATGACCTCTGTTAGAGCCATACATCCTGGCCTCACAATAGGAATTCTAGACCAATTACACCAATAGTCTACATCATGGCAGTAACAACATTTGAGGCCACATGACCAGTACAGGACACTGTGGCAGTATCTGGTGCAATTACCCATTCACTATTCAGTGGTGTGCTAACAAAATGTTCAATCACCTATGATGAAAAACAATAAAAGCTATTTCCACTGTGCACAAATTGAAAATTTAGCCAATGTGAAGGATGCACAGTATGCTAGGTGCACATGTGGTGTGAGCAACTCAAGTGGCACATATTGACTTGACTGCAGATCACACAGAAAACACGTCAGATACAATCTTCTGAACCTCAATACTATCAGAGTGCAAGTTGTCTCTGAAAAAGATTTGTTCATCCCAAGCGGGTTTGTGTCCCAGGATCAACACATGTTCACTTAGTACTTCCAAACAGCAACATATCACAGCAACTATCCCAACTTTCAAATGTCCAAATGAAGATGACATGCTGAAGGACCCTGAAACAGAATAACAAGGGAAAATTAATTTGAACAAATATTAATTTAACTCAATTGACAAGTCACAAGGACATACATACTTAGCACAAACACATTTCATCTATGTCAATGACACATTACTAAATGTAGGAAAACTCTGACCCACTGACATCTTTGCCTTGAACTTTCCTGCACTGACCATTCCTAACAAAATACTATAGCAGACAGATATGTTCCCTACATCACAAGTTACTCACATTGAAGGTTAAAATTTGTAAAGGTAAACACACTCAGATGAAGAAGTGGTCAATCACATCTTGGCACAAATCAACTCCTTCTCCTTCGCCACTGTCATCTTCTTTGAATATTTCAACATCTTCACCTGGGGGCTCATCATGGTCTCCCTCCTCTGTAATTATATGGATGTGTCTCCTCAGGGTGATGTTATGGAGAATGCAGCAGGCAACGGCGATTTGGCACACCTTATCGGGTGAATAGAGGAAGGCTCCACCGGTGTCGTCCAGGCACCTTAACCTAGCCTCCAGGAACCTAAAAGCCTGCTCCACCGGCCTCTGGTCTCTTCCATGGACCTCATTGAAGCAGATGTCCCCTGCCGTTGTGGATTCCTCAGCGGTGGTAATAACCACGGTCGGTTAGGATATGCTGAGTCTCCTACATGGAAGCAATAATCAATAGATTAATCACATATCAAGCTATGGTCTCTTTCTAAACTAAGATTCAGACAAAAGATCAACAGGTCAAACTGTACTTGCCAACAAGTCACACCCTCTCTGGTCCATGTTGTGACATCTACATGGTTATATTGCTGTACTGTAGTGTGAATGAATCATGTGTTGACCCAGGGAAGAGGGCGCACACACTTGAGAAGTATACGTCTGGTAAACAGACAACTTGTACACTGATGGAATGGAAGTTCTTCCAACTGTGGTAGATCTGTTCCCTTGCATGTGGTGGCACCAAGGCAATATGTGTGCCATCTATTTTTCCAACCACATGTGGTATTCCACCCAAATCATAAAATACTCCCTTCATGGTGGCCAAATCCTGTGGACTTGAGAATTGGATGTAGCTGTTGATGCTTTTCATCAAGGAAGCAAGGACCTCTTGAGCCATACCACTGAGAGCTGGCTGGGACATGCTCCCAGATTCTGCCACGGTGCATTGAAAGGTGCCAGTGTCTACAAAATGCAGCAGTACTACCATGAGTTTTACTTTTGGTGTTATGGCTGTTAGATTCATATTGTGAGGCAGGAGATCAGGATCCAACTGCTGACACAAATCCAGAATAGTTTGCCTATTTAGATGATATTGCTTGATGATGTCCCTTTCCTCCATGGTGACAAGGTCGGGAGAGGGCCGGAACACCTGAGGCTGTCACCTCCTACCCATGGCTGGGTTCAAATGTCTGTATGTATGGAAAAGAAAAGATCCAATGAAATGGTCACACCATACTTTTAATGTCAAAACACATCTGACTTCTTGGTAACAGTAAATATGTAATTGGGTAATATATATACACACATTGACATCGCATTTTTGGCCTTCAAAAATTTGAATGAAAGCTTTTAAAATTTAAAAACCTTTTTGTCATTATGTGCAAATAATACATTTGAACTGTATTATTTGCACATAATTGATTTTTTTTTAAATACCATCAACAGAGGTAGTACTTTACCTGCAGCACTTCTGTTGTCAAACACGGTCAGGGTTCACATTTTATTGCACCATATCTTTCCAAGAAAAGTGTCGTTCATATCTGACATTTAGAAATGCAATAGCTTCCATTTAGAATGCTGGTGGTGCACTAATAATTGAAAAATGTGCAGCTTCACTTCCTAAACAGTTCCTGACCTTGCTGCCAGAATATTGGCCACCTGACAGCCGACAGCGGAAGTTGACCCTGTAGTATGCGGTAGCCTCCACAGCGGGCCCTGCCATAGGCTAACATGTGTGACGGTTATGCACGAAAGCCAAAGGCTGTGTCCCTCTCCGTCACAAATAGTGTCCGCTGTGTACTTGTTCGCCGTGTTGTACAAAACACTCACTTGCCTTCTACCACAGGAGCCATCAAGATATCCTTGTTTTTTGCTGCTCTCCATGTACATCCAACTCTATGGGACCCAAGAGGAACAGGTACATGTCTGATTGGGTAAGTCTGACTGAGTAACATCTTCCTTTCTGATTCACAGGCTATTTTTTTCTCTTTTGGTAATGTGTTTGGTGTTGTGATTAGACTTAACAGAATGATGTAAATGGGACAGGTTTTTTTGACCAGTGTCTGAAATATCTGTGCATGTTAAGTGACCTGTAAGTAGAAGCTGTAATGTGTGCCCATGTAACACACAAATCCTATTTTCTCATACAAACGGCAGGCCATTGAATACCAGTAGCCAGTAGACAGTTTATCAGTAGTATGATTGATAACATACAGCCAATGTTGAAATGATAGTAATGTCGAGGGAAAAAGTTAGATGGTCTGGATTTGTCTGATGCTGTATTGTCACGTGGGGTTTCACCACATAATGTGTTTTAGGCTGCTCTGTATGATTAAAACCTGTCATGGAGCCACATATAGGTAAACCTATTTTAGGTGCAGCCAGTTCAGCTGAAACTGGCTCACCATCATTCATTCCAATCTGTCCCATTTCAATACACACTTATTCAAACAATCCACAAATCTCTGCTCTCAGTGACAGATAGCAGCCCTTCTATATTGCCCTCAATCACTGTATGTGATGCAGACCATGGGTTCTGATTCTTAGGTCTTTAGACACCAAGCCAATGCAGCTGTGTGTATGATTATGTTCAAGGATTGTGCATGTGATCTGGCCTTTAGTAGTTCCCAATGATTGTGAGTAATCAGGGGTGGCTCTCACAACAGGAGTGGTTGAATAGCTTTGGCCAAGATGATGTGTAGTCCTGATAAGGTAAAATGAGAAGCTAGCAAGTACTGATGGTGCACATGAGATCACTGTAAATCAGTATTTCAGTAACAGTTTGCTAGTAAAAGAATCTAGTAACTGTTTGGTGATTGTGTGTGTGAATTTCCAAAATGTAATGTGACAGCAGCACTGCCCAACAGTAACAGTGAATTTTATTTTCTTGTTCTTTTATGTCATCTATACAGGTGAATGCCTATCAAAAGTGGGAAATCTGGAAGCCATCACAAAGAAGGTGCAGACCCTGGGGGCCTAAAGCGGCATAGCCTGTACTGTCAGAAGAAGTAGAAGAACCTGAGTTGGACAACAAGAAATGTTAGCCGAGTGCCAAGTCGGGCAGTCCTCTCAGTGAACCAGGTGGGCATACCACACCATGGCTTCTCCAATGGCCTGAAACCTTGTGGTGGCTTACCCTGAGCTTGATGGCAGTTGAGGGCCCAACAGCAGCAACAAGGGGGTAAGTAATTTTCAATAGATTTTGTTGTGGTTTAACCTATGTACTTTCCAGTTATATTATATGCCATCAACTTTGAGGTTGGCACACATCCAAAGCCTGTGAGAATTACTGAAGATGTAAGTTCATCAGACACTGTCTGATGCATAGTGTGGTTTAATGCATTGTGCTGAAGGATGCCACTAGAATCTTCCTCACATGGAAAGTACTGTTGTGGGCAGACACAATGCTGAATGCAAACAAAGGGATTGCCATCATTTTCACAATGGCATGAGGGACAGTTTCACAAAACATGCCCCGTGTCATGATTGGGTAAGGTGTGGTGTGAATGTAGGCTTTATTACTGGTAACTGTGGCAAACTGAACAATTATGATGCAGCTAATATATCAGACTTTGCACTGGTAAATTGGTGCTATGATAATATGAGAATGTACATCTGCACCAAAAGTATTCGTATTCTGTGTACAAGGGCATCATTTCTTATGTGACACATGTTTGAAAGCACTTTGTCCAGCAAACTTCTAGTCAGTTTATGTGGACATTAGCAGGTGGACCTGAGTCCTTTGTCCTTCACAGATGTCCATGTAAGCCAGTCTGTGATTGCCAGTGTTGATTTTTATGCATTGTTTGTAACAGACAGGAATGTGTGCACATTGGTGAGAGCATTGTGAATCCCACAGACAACATTTTGGTGTCCAATACTGAAAGTAACATTTGCATATGGAAGATAACATCACATATATGTTGTGGTGTCCCATCTTGAGTAGTCAATAGCCTTCAAAACATCTTTACCTTTGGGAGAAATGAGTCAATTTTAGCTCTGTATTGCAGTGGTTTAGGGATGTAGACAGACCTATGTGTTTACTTATGTTGTTGAAACCCTTTGTTATGGAGTGAACTACATGTATATAAGTGACAAAGGCATACATGATATGGAAGCTGAGATGGAGGATTACTGAACTTATTGCAAATGTTGTGTGATGTACATTGATGTCCAATTGTATTCTCAAAGATACAGTATAACTGTTGTATCTGTGCTTTCAGCATCAACTGGGCAAGGTAAAGGTGACAGCAGTCACATCGGCGGGGATGAAGTTGGCCACCGGGGATCGGGTGTGAACACTACAGACTCTATGGAACCTAGTGGCATTGAGGTTAAGAGGACTGGCACGGAGGCTACCAGTGACTCTACATCTTCCTCAGAGGTCTCCAATGAAGACCAGTCTTTAGGGGGAGTGAACTCTGGAGAGACTGTGACACCTGCATTTTCCACCCCCCATTCCAATCTCCGCCCTCCCTCTTGCTCCCCTCCCAGTTGGCCGTAGCCGCCCCCCTAAAAGAGGTAGTGTCACCTTTGCTACAGGCTGCACTCACTGAGGAGGCTGTTGATCTTTTAAGAATGATCGCTATAGAGCAGTCTGCACTACTGAATGCCATCCCGTGGTTGACTGGCTAGAACACCAAGATGCTGGCTTACCTGGATACCATTCACAGTGTCCTGTCTGGCCTACAGTGGTCATTCCATGGTGTGGCTAGGGTGTGGCCTCTTCATTGGCTGCAACCTCCCAACCATACCAAACTAGTGCCCAGACTTCCACCCCTTCCCCATCACAATCCCCTCAACCCAGCCCTGTCCAAAGCACATGCAAATATATACATGCATACACAACAACCAACAGCAGCACATCCCAACACCAAAACAGCAAAAAACACAAGCACAGACACACACATGCAGTCACCTCACGTGCCATCACCACAACCACAAGCACACCCCCAGTCAGTGAACCCACCACAACAAAACTACACACCCCACCACCACCACACCAACAGACACAACACCCACAACTACAGCTACACCCACACATACCACAATCAAACTCCCAGCCAGCATACCCACCACTACACAGGCATGCACCAGTACACCCACAGACACCACAACAACACATACCACATCCACTACACACGCATCCATACACACACACATACTCAACACAAACACCCACACTCACCTACCCAACAAACAATCAGTAAAAGACACACATCTAAAACTACTGTATTTATTCCAGACCCTCAAGCACCCACACCTTCAACACACACACTGACAACAGACACAGCCGCTACCTCTACCTCCCAATTCCAACTCCCTCATGAAGACTCTACCCATTTTCCTAGGAAGAGGCTACTTTTTCCCTGGACCTGATTCCTTCCACATCCCTCCCCACCCCTACCAAACGTAAATCCAGCCCTTCCAAATCCCAAACCACCCCTACCAATCCCACCCCACCCCTCCCAAACTCAAACCCACCACTCCCAAACCCAAACCCTCCCCTTCAAAATCTAAACCCTCCACTCCCAAACCCAAGGACCCACCCTTCTAAGATCATTGAGGTGCCCGTTCTCTGCTGCATAGATCCTTCCAGAGGAGGTTTATTCTGGCAGTGAATTTCGGAAGCAAGTGATGGGACCGACAGCCATTATTGCCACAAGGGCTAGCCCCTTTACATATATATGTAAGGATTTAAAATGTATTAAATAAACATTGGAGTTGTCTGGAGTGC
Organism: Pleurodeles waltl; assembly: GCF_031143425.1. Lineage (NCBI taxonomy): Eukaryota > Metazoa > Chordata > Amphibia > Caudata > Salamandridae > Pleurodeles > Pleurodeles waltl. Next base: position 715,712,312 of record NC_090443.1, read on the forward strand.
CGGCGTCCTGTTTCTCAGACTTTGGTGAAAAATATATATATATATATATTTCACTCTGTCCAGATGAACTTTTCTTATTTTTCATTGAGAGACTTACCTCATCCTTATATAAAGAAATGTTATTTTGAGAATACCTTTGTCCTGGCCTTATTTGTTGATTGTTGCTAATTGTTTACTGATGATATTTCTGCTAAAGTGTGTGCCATGCACTTCCTCTCATTTGTGACAGTAACAAACATAGATTGTATATTTTAGTTTTTTTTTTTAAATTCATACATTAGTGTTGTACATTAGTGATGGACATATTAATTTTTGTACAAGCATTCATGTTGTTACTGGACACATGCTAAAATTAGATGTGTTTCTGTTTTTGTGAGTGGAGAATGAATGTGTGTTTATTTTGAGATGATGTGTCAGTGTCAATGTTGACATCTAAATCAGGGCCATAATCTTGAGAGAGCACCTCCTTGAGACTTGCTTCACCAACCTGTGCCAACACCTGGCTGACAGCAAGCTGGTGGACTGCCAAAAGCTTGTTGAGGAAGCCTACTTCTTTGCCAGCACCCGAGTGTGCAAAAAGACCATTGGGGGGGACTCCCAAAAGTAAAAGGGCAATGATAAAAAGAATGAATCTTCTGCCAGCACCCAAAAACATCCCCTGGGGAAAGGGTCTGGCTTGAATCCCCAGTCCGGTCCTTCAGGAAAATTACCTAGGGCCAGTGTCCACCCCCCACCAGGTCCCCTAGGTGCAACAAGTGTTATGGGTATGGACGCTACAAGGAAGATCTTAAGCTCCCAAAGAGAGTGCCCCCACCTTCTGGAGGAAAGACTCCAGGGGTGGCAAACATAGTGATGGGGGAGGATGGAGTCCCCAATAGTGTGAAGGGGAGTAGTGGTACTACCCTAGTGTCCCTGGGTGACAGTGAGATGGTTCCCAGGATCCAACTGCCTGCAAACACTGTAAAATATAGGCAACGGTTCACCATCAATGAACAGGGATAAAGGGATACAGTGGCCAGCATGATGATGGTAATGAGTCAGTTGGTCTCCCTGGAGCAGGTCACGCCCAAGCTACCCACCCTGCGATGGTGGCTGACAACAGAGAGGGTTGTTTCCCTGTTGCCCAGGTGCCATTGGAGCGGGGGGAGTCAAGCCTGTTTAAGGTCACTTTGATCCCCACCATGCCAGTGGCTTGTCTGTTGGGTAATGACCTGGAGCACACTATTTAGAAAGAAGTGTAGCTCCGGGCTCATGTATAGATGTTTGGGTTACCCAAATGGATCTGTGCTACCACATGGTCCATGGCTAACCAAGGAGGGAGCCAACAGGGGCTGGAGTCTGTAACAATTGCCCAGCCCCCTGCTAAGAGTGGCAAAGGATAAGGGCTGGGGAAACCCCCTGAGGAATGTACCTCCAGTGAGATGTACGGGGAACTGGCTAAGGCCTCCCTGACATCCACTGAAGAGAACATTCTCCTCCTGGTGCCCTGCCTGAGTTCACCGAATGGCAAGAGTGAGGAGGCCCCACCAGGGAGGAGTTCTGTAGGACACACAGAGAGTGCCCCACCTTCGAGGGCCTGAGACGGCAAGCTGAAGCCCAGGCAGCCGGTGATGAATCCAGGACTCATCACCTTTACTGGAAGGACTCTCTTCTGTACAATGAGCCTAAGGCTCCTGGCCAGGGGGCCGAAGTGCCCTGGTGGTCCCCCAGTGTTATCAGGCCACCCACTGGAATTGACCCATGACATACCCTGGCAGTACATTTGGGTCGGGATTGCTCCTCACTTTTATTGGCCCAGACTCAGGGTGTCCTCAGATGTATTCTGCAGAACCTGTGTGACCTTTCCAGACTGGTGCAAGGCAGGGCCAAAACTTAAAGCCCTGCTTAAACCCTTGCCTCTTATTGACACCCCATTTGAAAGGGTGGACATTGACATAGTAGGGCCTATAGATCCTCAGACGGGTGTAGGTCACAGGTTCAACTTGGTGGTTCATGCCCCTCAGTACCCAGAAACGGTCCCTCTGAGGACCATGACTGCACCAGTGGTGGTGAAGGCCCTAATGTTTTTTTTCTTGATTGGGATTCCCCAAGGAAGTGGTGTCTGACAGGGGCACAAACTTCATGTCAGCTTACATGCAAGCCGTGTGGAAGGAGTGTGGTGTAACATATAAGTTCTCTACCCAAGACCACCCCCAAACTAATGGTCTTTTTCAGAGATTCAACAAGACCCTTAAAGGCGTGATCAGAAGCATGCCAGAGGCCCTGAGGAAAAAGTGGGATGTCCTCTTACCATGCCTGTTTTTTGCCTTCCGGGAGGTCCCTCAGAAGGAAGTGGGATTTAGCCACTTTGAGCTTATATTCAGGCACCCTGTCAGAGGAACTCTGCGTTTGGTCAAGGAGGGCTGGTAGCAGTATCCCAAGAGATCTCCCCCAACTTAGAAGCCACCCTGGATGTCATGAAAGAGTTGGATGACAGAAACACCACTCCTGTGGAGTTGACACCTATTTAGAAAGGGGGGGAGACAGAGGCTATAGACAGAGGGGCTCTCCAGGATCGATGAACCGGGCCCTATGAGGTGACTGAGAGGAAAGGAGAGACCACTTATCTGGTGGATCTCAAGACCCTAAGGTAGCACCTCCAGGTACTAAATGTCAATCACCTCAAGCCACACTTCGAGACGTCTGAGGTCACCATGCTAATGGTGACAGATGGGGAGGAGGAGGAGAGTGGACCACTCCCCAACCTCCTGACCTCTGAGGAGAAAATGGGTTGGTGGAAGGAGTCATCCTGTTCCCCACCCTAACCCTTAACCAGCAGAGGGACTGTCACTGAGTGTTGGGGCAGTTCCCCTCACTGTTCTCCCTAAAACTGGGGACTACCCACCTTTGTACCCATGAGGTGGACACAGGTGACAACCTCACTGTCAAGAGCAAACCTTATAGGTTGTCGGATAAGGTGATGTCTAGCATCAAGGCAGAAGTGTCTAAGATGCTAGAGCTAGGGGTCATAGAACCCTCTAGCAGCCCCTGGTCCAGTCTGGCGGTTCTGGTACTGAAAGCCACCCCAGGGAGTACCACACCAGAACTAAGGTTCTGTGTGGTTTATAGGAGGCTGAACTCAGTGACCTGGACGGATGACCATCCACTTCCCCAGCAGATGAGTTGACTGAAGGATCGGGTGTGGGGCAGTATTTAAATACCTTCTACCTTCCCTCTGGGTACTGGCAGATTGCCCTCACCAAGGGAGCCAAGAAGAAAACTACCTTCTCCACTCCAGATAGGAATTACAATACTAACAGGAATCTGTTGTACACAAGGAGTAATTACTGCCCTTGGAAGGGACCGTGCACCCTTCATAAATTGTGGCTGGCCTGGGCTCATTGCCTGCTGTTGTGTGGCACCCTGAACTGTGCTCCCCAAGGACTTGTTGGCTTGCCCCCTGTCCTCTGGTGGAGGTGTCATGGACATTAAAGACATCCTGTGAAGGACCTATACCTTCTACCTGTGACATCTGGAGAACGGTGCCCTCCTAAGTGCCCACATTGTCTTCTGGATTCCACTGGGTAGCAGCAGTGTGAGCATGGAACTAAATATTGTGTCTGGAGACCGGATTGTCAGATGTGAAGCCTTCAAAGTACTGCCCGCTTTGAAGGAGTGTGGCCTTCATTATGGGCCTTGACAGGCATTAGCGTCTTGTTGGTGGTGAGGAGGTTTACTGGTTGCAGGACCTCACCCCCGTGGCCCATTTCGCCGATGGTGCCGCATTTTGGCTGCAAGTCTGATTCAAGGCTTGCGACCCTTGGAGGTGGGGGCATACCCATAGCAGTACCACATTCTACCTCATGTGGCACTGCTGAACTTGCGTCTCTATGTGTGACCAGAATTGTCCGGTCTGACGCAAGCCATTGCACACCAGACATTGTGCCTGGATATACCTTTGGATTTAAGGACTTTATTTTTGTAAACTCATACAAGTAAGTTGAAAAAATATTGTATAAAGGTGTTGTTTGTTTGCATCGGCATGCACCAGTGTTTCTTTGTACTTTAATGTGATTTTTAAATTATAGTGGTGGGTAGCTTGGAGTTTAAGTATGGGTCTAGTTACTATATAGTTTGCATTTTATTAATTTTTCACTTTTTGCAAAGTGAAATTGTTGCTCAGCTCAGTACCTTTTCTACATGTTTGTAACATTTGCAATATTATTGTACTATGTGGCGTAGATCTCCAAAGGGCCATCTAGCCAATAGGAGTTAGTACTAGTAGCCATCAGTGTATGAAATAAATGTTTCAGTGGTATATGTTTTTTAAATTTGTTTTAGGGCAGGGATGGCATTGGATTGAATTAATAATGTTGGCTATTGCTTGCATTTCAGGTGCTTTTGCAAACAAATGTGGGGTAGTATATGATGGCATAGGAGGATGTGTGTTGTGAAATGTTTACAGCCCAGTTAGTTTTCTTGTTATGCATTGCTGAACTAATGTTAGTGTTTTCCTAAGTTTTACCACCATGCCTTCTCATGACCAGTGTATGTGTTTGTATGTGAAAGTGCATGTGTCATTGTCCACCATTTATCGTTGTTCTCCATGCAGTGTGGTCAGGGGCCATTTTTTGTCAACAATGCTCATAGGCTTGCATGTGTTCTTTGTTCTCCATGCCTCCTTGTTCACAGCTGTTGTTTTATCATGTGGCTGGTGGCCATTTTGTGCATCCACCCATGTGCTTTTGCCCTAGGCTTGCAAGTCTTCTTTCTTTGCCATGCCCCCTTGCTCCTTGCTGTTGTTTGACCATGTGGCTGGCAGTCATTTTGAGCATCCAGCCACTGCCCCTTTGCCATAGGCTTGCATGTCTTATTTGTTCACAATGCCACCTTGCTTCTTGTCACTGTTTGACCACGTGGCTTGCAGCCATTTTGTGCATCAAGCCAGTGTCTTTCCCATAGTTACACATAGAAACATTGGCAATTATTGATTATGTTATTTGTTTGATGAAAGCTCATATTTAAATTTTGTATTTTAATTTAGTATTTTATTTTTTAACTTTAATATTTAGTTTTATTTTTGTTTTAATTTTTTATTTTATTTTATTTGTTTATTTTATTGTTTGATTTTTTTTTAATTTTTTTAAAATTCTTAATTTAGTTTTTAATTTTGATTTTTTGATTTTTGAATTTATTTAATTTTATTAATTCAGCAATGTGCATTTTTCCATCCAGCCATTCCTCCATCCATCCACCCATCCACCAAAGGCACACATCCATGCTACAGCATTTGGTTCCCTTAGGTTTATAATAATTCCATTTCCTCCTGCACACCCTGGATGCAGTGCACTGTAGATACACCTGTAGCATAGTTCATTTTTTAATCATTATTCCATTTCCCCTGGACCACCGTGCTGTTCCTAAGTTTTTTTAAAATTATTCCATTTACTCATGCACCTCTCTCTGAATAACATAGGTGTGACCTTTAAAGTAGATGGAGATAACGAAAAGAGCTATATCAGCACGTTGTGCTCTCTGATTTGAAATGAAATTTTATGGTGTGGTGGTGTGGTTTGACTTTACAATGTTTGAATAAATTGGTATTTATGAAATAAGTAACGAACCACACTAATATGTTATTTGTCTGTACTATTTCAACCTGCAACAATTCCACATTTCACTAACAACATGAATTTCTTGCTTGGGCACTTTTAGGTACCCAAGAGAAGAGACGTCACATTACCTGCAGTAGTGCAAAAGGGAAAGCCTGTACTGTTACTTCGGCACTCCAAACTGTTTCTCTTGTACATCTTACAAAAATATGTGCTCCTAAAATAGTGGTCAGTTAGAAAAAGGAGCTTTCCACCATTGGTGTTCTGATCTCAACCTTTTTCAGGAGACGTGCGTGCCACATCAGTCTCTGAGGAGGAACCTGGGAACAGCACTCCTGCATCAACAGCACCACCCCAACCTAAGGTCAAGTCTATGGCCCTCATTACATTGGCGGTAAAAGCCGCTTACCGCCGCTTACCGCCGTGCAGAAGACCGCCAACACACCGCTTCGGCAGTGGAATTCCACCACGGTCATTATGACCCACTGCTCGGAATCCGCCAAAATTCAGACACCCACACAAGTCCGCCACACCAAAGGTCAGTGATAAACTGGCAAAAACAAAACCTCCACCGTCACGCCAACAGAAATACGGCCACACTATCACGACACACGAATCCACATGGCGGCCTTTCAACGGCGGGATTCCATTGGCGGTACACACCGCTGCGCTCAAAATACACACACATTTCCAAAACACCACCACATTGGACAATTCGAAATACACTCACCTGATACACATACACACACCACTCCCACACACTCAATACAATATAAAACACACACCCACATCACCCACAAGCCCCTACAACCAAAATTGCAGAGAGAAGGCCAGAGAGAGACACCACAAACAACTACCAAGCATCCACAGGCACACAATACCATCACCTACATAACTTCCACGCACCTCACACAACACACCACTACATATCACCCCACTTATCATTACACACACCACCCCACACATCACCCACACCACCCCATGGCACGGCAAAGACACCCCAGGTTCTCGGAGGAGGAGCATAGGGTCATGGTGGAGTAAATCATCCGGGTAGAGCCACAGCTATTCGGATCACAGGTGCAGCACACCTCTATAGCTAGGAAGATGGAGCTATGGCGAAGAATAGTGGACAGGGTCAATGCAGTGGAACAACACCCAAGAACTAGGGATGACATCAGGAAGATGTGGAACAACCACAAGAATGCAAGCTATGGGGTACACGGTCACCCACCCATTGCACACCATGCCACACCCAGATGTAATAAACATCCTTTTATACCCCTGCAGGACCCCTACCCAACGTCACCAGACAGGAGGGTCCACACATGTCCACACCACCAACAGAAGAGGCCCACAGTGTTGACAACAGCTCTGTCCAACTGGATCTAGATGACCAGCCCGGCCCATCGGGGACCTCTGGACAGTCGGTTCCCCTGACACAGTCACAGGCCACCACCGAGCTTCCCCCCTCTCGAAACACCAGCACAGCACCCACCCAGCGGGCATATACCTCTGTCCCCAGGACACGTCAATCAGCAGTGTGTCCACCACTACAGGGAACCCAGGCTAACCCACCACCCCAACAACAACAGGGACCTGAGGGCAGTGGCAGTGGGCACACGGTCCAGGGGACGGAGGCCCAGGAACACAGGGGAACTGGGAGGGCTGCTGTGTGACAGGGGGAGGACAGGCCAAGGGAACCCACTCTCCATGAGGCCCTCTCCAACATCATGGGAGCCTACCACCATTCCCAGGAGACAATGGCAACGGTACTGGCCAAATTTCAGGAGACCCAGCACCTGTAGGAGGAACAGTATTTGGGCTTCAGGGAGGAACTCAGATCTATCAATTCCACCATGGGCACCATTGTAGGGGTGCTGAAGGAAGTCCTCAGCACCAGGAGGGACACTGTGGCACAACAAGGGGACACTGACAATAGTCTGGACGATGAACTGCCCACCACCTCCGCCGGCGCTAGTGGACAGGAGGCACCGCCACAGGACCACCACACCAGCACCCCACCCCCTGCAGAGGGTGAACCACCCCGCAAACGGACCCTGAGATCCAGGACAAAGACAGAGAACGATGCCAAGACCCCCACTAAGAAATGAGACCACCCTGAATGTCATGCTTCTGTCCTACTTTGTCACCCTGTCCATCCTCAAACTGCCCCAGCTCCACGTCCTATGCCCATTTGGGCAATGCACCTGTGAGACTAATAGACTTGACTCTGCCATGAACATTCCTCCACCATCACCCCTCACCATTTTACAACCCCCTCAAATATTGAGCACTTAAATAAACACCCTTGAAGCACAAAATAATCTGGATTCAGTCTGTGATTTCGAAATAATGTATTAGCAATTACAGTGTCAAAATGCTCTTTCAAATGTAATGCCAACATACCTATGTCACACAGCTCTAGTCCATGAGGAAACAAAGCAGATGTCACACAGTGGGACCCACATCTGTGAAATTGTAAGGAAAGTGACAACTCAGTGACCATACACTGGGTGAAAACGACAGACAGTTGAGAGGTAGTAGTGTTAAAGTACATGTAGTAAGCAGGTTTGTATTCTTACCCGTGTCTCACTGGAAATATTGCAGGATCACCGAGTTCCTGTTGTCCATGTCCTCTTCTTCTGCTTCCTCGTCTTCACTGTCCACAGGCTCCACAGCTGCAACAACACCGCCATCTGGACCATCCTCCTGCAGAAAAGGCACCTGTCGTCACAAAGCTAAGTTGTGAAGCATACAGCAGGCCACAGTGATCTGGCACACCTTCTTTGGTGAGTAGAATAGGGATCCACCTGTCAAATGGAGGCACCTGAACCTGGCCTTCAGGAGGCCGAAGGTCCGCTCTATAATCCGCCGAGTTCGCCCATGGGCCTCATTGTAGCGTTCCTCTGCCCTTGTCCTGGGATTCCTCACTGGGGTCAGTAGCCATGACAGGTTGGGGTAACCAGAGTCACCTGCAAATGGTGAAGGACAACTGTTAGACACACACTGACTTTTAGGGATAGACCCAGACAACTATTCCCACTCAATTGGTTCCAGGTGCTCACCTAGTAGCCACATACAGTGCCTTTGTCTACCAAGCAAAGAGGATGGCTTGCAAGGGAAAAGCCAAGAAGTTGGAGTTGCAGGAAGACTAGAGGGCCTGGGAGGAGGCCCACCCCAGGAGGGAAGTGGATACTGGAGGAGAATTGGAGTGTGGGGAAGAGTCAGAAGAGTGCCAAGAAAGCCCTGACGGGCAATCTATAGTGGAGGATGACTTTATTTTTCTAGACCAGAGGGGCCTTTTTAGAATGGAAAGTAGGATATCCTCAAGGAGCCTGTCCCTAGAAGATCTGGAGGACAGGAGGGAAGAAAGGAAGTTAAAGTTAGAGCTTGCCAGGACTATTAAGGAGCAGGCCCTAGCCGTGACTAAATTAGATTAGATAAAGAACAAGCTCTGCATGAAAAGAGATTAGCCATGGAAGAAAAAAAGAAGGCTCATCAGCTTAGACTCAGGAAATCGGACATTACAGCCCTACAAATAGGGTCCAACAGTAATGTTGGCAGCGTCCCTGCAGTGTCTAACAGCAAGAGTGGAGGTTGAATTCCAAAGGGTATGGTACGGGATTAACAAGTGGGGGATGACATCACCAAATCATTGGTGGTCTATGAGGTGGCCTTGAAAGTACAGCAGGTCCCTGAAGAGAGCTGATGAGGTAGTTTATGGATGTACATGCCTTCCTGTGGCGAGGGACACCCTCATTACCTTAGATGTGGGGACCAGACTAACTACCATGCCATGAAGACCGTGTTGGTCAATAAGTTTGGACTGACCCCGGAAAAATACTGCCAGATGCTTAGGGCCAGCCACAAACTGACCACACAAACTGGGTTGACTTCTTAGACTACGCAAACAAGGCACTGAAGAGATGAGTGTTGGCAGTAAGGTATATTATTTTGAGGATTTATACAACGTAGGTCCCGATTTAGAGCTTGGCAGTAGTACCGCCAAACCACGACAGCGGTGGGCCCAAAAAGACCATCATGTAGGCGGTCTTCTGCCCACCATATTTAAATGTATTGCAGCCAAGCCAAATACTCTCACAACAGAGTGTACTCCGTCGTGCCAGCTGCAATCCATAGCCAACGTGACAGACACCAATACCGATGATTTGCACTCCATTGCTGTCTTGATGGTGGCATCCTGCCAAGCTAATTTAGATCACACAGCTGTGCTGGTGGTGTGTCATCAATGGGCCCATGACAGAGGGAGTCTGTCGCAGGACCCGTTCAGTATAGTATTATGGCTGTGGCCATTGGTTGGACGCTAGTATCCCACACATGTTGTAAATTGGACAATTGTGAACACCTGGAAAATAGGCTATAAAACCCACTCCATTTCAGACCGTGATTCTTTGCCATCACACTGCAGCAGATCAGACAGGCACCAGACTTCTCAACACAGGGGGCAGATTTTTTTCTGTTTTCCTGTCCCTCTGCATTTTTTGATAAACTGACCTAATTTCAGTACCCTTTATTTTTTGAGCACTAGCGAACGTTCACGATGGCAGTGAGGAGACATTTCTGTTTCACAGAGGGAGAATTGTCTGTCATGCTGGATGAAATTGTTTGGAGCACAAGTACAAAATACTATCATTTCCTAGAAAAGGCAAATGTGGTTTAGAATACTTGACAGAGTGAATGCTGAAGCTAACAACCTACTCTCACAGAAGGAGATTAGAAAGAGGTGGAATGGCCTGCCGGGTAGATTTCATTCACTGGCCTTCAAGCATCACCTCGAGGCCCGGAGGGCTAGTAGTGGTTTTCCTCTCCCCCATTACAACTATTTCCCAGGGAGGAGAAAGTCTTGCAAATCCTCTATCCAGAAGGCTTGACTGGAATCCCTGGTGGAGTGCAGACTGGTAAAAACAACCTATGTATATCTCGCTAATCACTAATGTAGTCCTGACCTTAAGTTAGGTGCACTGCAATAACCTTAGCAACACTTATTTATCTAATTTTGACAAAACTAAATATATTGTGTCATACAAATTACTAGCAGCATGAATGTAGCTCTCCTTCTAACATCATGCGATATGTATAGTCAGATTTTGTGTAGTTCCCCAAGGGTCATTGCTGGCATGGGTTCTGCCCATTACTGTCTATCAATATATGTTGTTGTGCTCCCCAAAACAGGTCCGAAACTACATCCATTTTCATAGGAAAGTATGGTGGTATTTTCTCTTACTTACATCATACAATTATTGTTTGTGATGTCAACAGGTGACTACAAATACCATGGTCCTCTGTTTTATGATTTGAAAAACAAAAATGGAATGTAATGTTACACCATCCTTTACTTCCATATGTACACACATTTAAAAAACAAATGCATTTGACGGTCACCCTATCATGCTATGGATTAAAATATAACCTTTTGTGTATCTCAACCATGTTAACACCTGGTCATAACTACATTAAATAGATGAAAATGCTTATATTCACCAAGCATCTAAAAATGTGCTGAAAGGAATTAATAGCCACACCCAAGTCAAATTTGTATGCCTCACAAGCTTGAAACCATGGAGGAAAGGGAAGATGCAATAGGAACAAATGAAGTAGGCAAACTATCACTGATGCATGACCTCTGTTAGAGCCATACATCCTGGCCTCACAATAGGAATTCTAGACCAATTACACCAATAGTCTACATCATGGCAGTAACAACATTTGAGGCCACATGACCAGTACAGGACACTGTGGCAGTATCTGGTGCAATTACCCATTCACTATTCAGTGGTGTGCTAACACAATGTTCAATCACCTATGATGAAAAACAATAAAAGCTATTTCCACTGTGCACAAATTGAAGATTTAGTCAATGTTAAGGATGCACAGTATGCTAGGTGCACATGTGGTGTGAGCAACTCAATTGGCACATATTGACTTGATGGCAGATCACACAGAAAACACGTCAGATACAATCTTCTGAACCTCTATACTATCAGAGTGCAAGTTGTCTCTGAAAAAGATTTGTTCATCCCAGGCGGGTGCGTGTCCCAGGATCAATACATGTTCACTTAGTACTTCCAAACAGCAACATATCACAGCAACTGTCCCAACTTTCAAATGTCCAAATGAAGATGACATGGTGAAGGACCCTGAAACAGAATAACAAGGGAAAATTAATTTGAGCAAATATTAATTTAACTCAATTGACAAGTCACAAGGACACACATACTTAGCACAAGCACATTTCATCTATGTCAGTGACACATTACTAAATGTAGGAAAACTCTGAATGACTGACATCTTTGCTTTGAACTTTCCTGCACTGACCATTTCTAACAAAATACTATAGCAGACAGATATGTTCCCAAGGTCACAAGTTGTACTCACATTGAAGGTTTAAATTTGTAAAGGTAAACGCACTCAGGTGAAGAAGTGGTCAATCACATCTTGGCACAAATCAACTCCTTCTCCTTCGCCATTGTCATCTCCTTTGAATATTTCAACATCTTCTCCTGGGGGCTCATCATGGTCTACCTCCTCTACAATCATAGGGATGTGTCTCCTCAGGGTGATGTTATGCAGAATGCAGCAGGCAACGGTGATTTGGCACACCTTATCGGGTGAATAGAGGAAGGCTCCACTGGTGTCATCCAGGCACCTAAACCTAGCCTTCAGGAACCTAAAAGCCTGCTCCACTGGCCTCTGGTCTCTTCCATGGACCTCATTGAAGCGGACTTCCCCTGCCGTTGTTGGATTCCTCAGCAGTGGTAATAACCACGGTCGGTTAGGATACGCTGAGTCTCCTACATGGAAGCAATAATCAATGGATTAATCACATATCAACCAATTGTCTCTTCCTAACTAAGATTCAGACAAAAGATCAACAAGTCAAACTGTACTTGCTAACAAGTCACACCCTCTCTGGTCCATGTTGTGACAACTACATGGGTATATTTCTGTACTGTAGTGTGAATGAATCATGTGTTGACCCAGGGAAGAGGGCACACACACTTGAGAAGTATACGTCTGGTAAACAGACAACTTGTACACTGATGCATTGGAAGTTCTTCCAATTGTGGATGATCTGTTCCCTTGCATGTGGTGGCACCAAGGCAATATGTGTGCCATCTATTTTTCCAACCACATGTGGTATTCCACCCAAATCATAAAATACTCCCTTCATGGTGGCCAAATCCTGTGGACTTGGGAATTGGATGTAGCTGTTGATGTTTTTCATCAAGGAAGCAAGGACCTCTTGAAGCATACCACTGAGAGCTGGCTGGGACATGCTCCCAGATTCTGCCACTGTGCATTGAAAGGTGCCAGTGTCTACAAAATGCAGCAGTACTACCATGAGTTTAACTTTTGGTGTTATGGCTGTTAGATTCATATTGTGAGGCAGGAGATCATGATCCAACTGCTGACACAAATCCAGAATAGTTTGCCTATTTAGATGATATTGCTTGATGATGTCCCTTTCCTCCATGGTGACAAGGTCGGGAGAGGGCCGGAACACCTGAGGCTGTCGCTTCCTACCCATGGCTGGGTTCAAATGTCTGTATGTATGGAAAAGAAAAGATCCAATGAAATGGTCACACCATACTTTTAATGTCAAAACACATCTGACTTCTTGGTAACAGTAAATATGTAATTGGGTAATATATATACACACATTGACATCGCATTGTTGGCCTTCAAAAATTTGAACGAAAGCTTTTAGAAACTTTTTTGTCACTATGTGCAAATAATACATTTGAATTGTATTATTTGCACATAATTGATTTTTTTTTAAATACCATCAACAGAGGTAGTACTTTCCCCGCAGCACTTCTGTTGTCAAACACGGTCAGGGTTCACATTTTATTGCACCATATCTTTCCAAGAAAAGTGTTGTTCATATCTGACATTTAGAAATGCAATAGCTTCCATTTAGAATGCTGGTGATGCACTAATAATTGGCAAATGTGCATCTTCACATCCTAAACGATTCCTGACCTTGCCCCCAGAATATTGGCTACCTGACAGCCGACAGCGGAAGTTGACCCCGTAGTATGTGGTAGCCTCCACAGCGGGCCCTGCCATAGGCTAACATGTGTGACGGTTATGCACGAAAGCCAAAGGCTGTGTCCCTCTCGGTCACAAATAGCGTCCGCTGTGTACTTGTTCGCCGTGTTGTACAAAAACACTCACTTGCCTTCTACCACAGGAGCCATCAAGATCTCCTTGTTTTTTGCTGCTGTCCATGTACATCCAACTCTATGGGACCCAAGAGGAACAGGTACATGTCTGATTGGGGAAGTCTGACTGAGTAACATCTTCCTTTCTGATTCGCAGGCTATTTGTTTCCCTTTTGGTAATGTGGTTAGTGTTATGATTAGACTTAACAGAATGTTATAACTGGGACAGGTTTTTTTGACCAGTGTCTGAAATATCTGTGCATGTTAAGTGACCTGTAAGTAGAAGCTGTAATGTGTGCCCATGTAACGCACAAATCCTATTTTCTCACACAAACGGCAGGCCACTGAATACCAGTGGCCAGTAGACAGTGTATCAGTAGTATGATTGATAACATGCAGCCAATGTTGAAATTATAGTAATGTCGAGGGAAAAAGTTAGATGGTCTGAATTTGTCTAATGCTGTATTGTCACGTGGGATTCCAGCACATAATCTGTATTAGGCTGCTCTGTATGATTAAAACCTGTCATGGAGCCACATATAAGTAAACCTATTTTAGGTGCAGCCAGTTCAGCTGAAACTGGCTCACCACCATTCATTCCAATCTGTCCTATTTCAATACACACTTGTTCAAACAATCCACAAATCTCTACTCTCATTGACAGATAGCAGCCCTTCTATATTGCCCTCAATTACTATATGTGATGCAGACCATGGGTTCTGATTCTTAGGTCTTTAGACACAAAGCCAATGCAGCTGTGTGTATGATTATGTGCAAGGATTGTGCATGTGATCTGGCCTTTAGTAGTTCCCAATGATTGTGAGTAATCAGGGGTGGCTCTCACAACAGGATTGGTTGAATAGCTTTGGCCAAGATGATGTGTAGTACTGATAAGGTAACATGAGAAGCTAGCAAGTACTGATGGTGCAAATGAGATCACTGTAAATCAGTATTTCAGTAAGAGTTTGCTGGGAAAAGAATCTAGAAACTGTTTGGTGATTGTGTGTGTGAATTTCCAAAATGTAATGTGACAGCAGCACTGCCCAACAGTAACACTGAATTTCATTTTCTTGTTCTTTTATGTCATCTATACAGGTGAATGCCCATCAAAAGTGGGAAATCTGGAAGCCATCACAAAGAAGGTGCAGACCCTGGGGGCCTACAAGCGACATAGCCTGTACTGTCAGAAGAAGTAGAAGAACCTGAGTTGGACAACAAGAAATGTTAGCCGAGTGCCAAGTCGGTCAGTCCTCTCAGTGAACCAGGTGGGCATACCACACCATGGCTTCTCCAATGGCCTATAACCTTGCAGTGGCTTACCCTGAGTTTGATGGCAGTTGAGGGCCCAACAGCAGCAACAAGTGGGTAAGTAATTTTCAATAGATTTTGTTGTGGTTTTACCTATTTACTTTCCAGTTATATTATATGCCATCAAATTTGAGGTTGACACACATCCAAAGCCCGTGAGAATTACTGAAGATGTAAGTTCATCAGACACTATCTGATGCATAGTGTGGTTTAATGCATTGTGCTGAAGGATGCCACTAGATTCTTCCTCACAAGGCAAGTACTGTTGTGGGCAGACACAATGCTGAATACAAACAAAGGTATTGCCATCATTTTCACAATGGCATGAGGGACAGTTTCACAAAACATGCCCTGTGTCATGATTGGGTAAGGTGTGGTGTGAATGTAGGCTTCATTACTGGTAACTGTGACAAACTGAACAATTATGATGCAGCTGATATATCAGACTTTGCACTGGTAAATTGGTGCTATGATAATATGAGAATGTACATCTGCATCAAAAGTAATGGTATTCTGTGTACAAGGGCATCATTCCTTATCTGACACATGTTTGAAAGCACTTTGTCCAGCAAACGTCTAGTCAGTTTATGAGGACATTAGCAGGTGGACCCGAGTCCTTTGTCCTTCACAGATGTACATGTAAGCCAGTCTGTGATTGCCGGTGTAGATTTTTATGCATTGTTTGTAACAGACAGGAATGTGTGCACATTGGTGAGAGCATTGTGCATCCCACAGACAACATTTTGGTGTCCTTAGTTAGTCCGGCTCAAAGGACAAATTGATGATGGAGAGCAATGTAATACTGAAAGTAACATTTGCATATGGAAGATAACATCACATAGATGTTGTGCTGTCCCATCTTGAGTAGTCAATTTCCTTCAAAAATTCTTTCCCTTTGGGAGAAATGAGTCAATTTTAGCTCTGTATTGCAGTGGTTTAGAGATGTAGGCAGACCTATGTGTTTACTTATGCCGTTGAAACCCTTTGTTATGGAGTGAACTACATGTATATATGTGACAAAGGCATACATGATATGGGAGCTGAGATGGAGGATTACTGAACTTATTGCAAATGTTGTGTGATGTACATTGATGTCCAATTGTATTCTCACAGATACAGTATAACTGTTGTATCTGTGTTTTCAGCATCAACTGGGCAAGGTAAAGGTGACAGCAGTCACATCGGCGGGGATGAAGTTGGCCACCGGGAATGGGGTGTGAATGCTACAGACACTTAGGAACCTAGTGGCAAGGAGGTTAAGAGGACTGGCACGTAGGCTACCAGCGACTCTACATCTTTCTCAGAGATCTCCAATGAAGACCAGTCTTTAGTGGGGGTGAACTCTGGAGAGACTGTGACACCTGCATTTTCCACCCCCCCTTCCAATCTCTGCCCTCCCTCTTGCTCCCCTCCCAGTTGGCCATAGCCTCCCCCCTAAAAGAGGTAGTGTCACCTTTGCTACAGGCTGCACTCACTGAGGAGGCTGTTGATATTTTAGGAATGATCGCTATAGAGCAGTCTGCATTACTGAATGCCATCCTGAGGTTGGCTGGCTAGAACACCAAGATGCTGGCTTACCTGGATACCATTCACAGTGTCCTGTCTGGCCTACAGTGGTCATTCCATGGTGTGGCTAGGGTGTGGCCTCCTCATTGGCTGCAACCTCCCAACCATACCAAACTAGTGCCCAGACTTCCACTCCTTCCCCATCACAATCCCCTCCACCCAGCCCTGTCCAAAGCACATGCAAATATATACATGCATACACAACAACCAACAGCAGCACATCCCAACACCAAAACAGCAAAAAAACACAAGCACAGACACACACATGCAGTCATCTCACGTGCCATCACCACAACCACAAGCACACCCCCAGTCAGTGAACCCACCACGACAAAACTACACACCCCACCACCACCACACCCATAGACACAACACCCACAATTACAGCTACACCCACACATACCACAATCAAACTCCCAGCTAGCATATCCACCACCTCAAAGGCATGCACCAGTACACCCACAGACACCACAACAACACATACCACATCCACTACACACACATCCATACACACACACATACTCGACACAAACACCCACTCTCACCTACCCAAGAAACAATCAGTAAAAGACACACATCTAAAACTACTGTATTTATTCCAGACCCTTAAGCACCCACACCTTCAACACACACAACAGACACAGCCGCTCCCTCTACCTCCCAAATCCAACTCCCTCATGAACACTCTACTCATTTTCCTAGGAAGAGGCTACTTTTTCCCTGGACCTGATTCCTTCCACATCCCTCCCCACACCTACCAAACATAAATCCAACCCTTCCAAATCCCAAACCACCCCTACCAATCCCACCCCACCCCTCCCAAACTCAAACCCACCACTCCCAAACCCAAACCCTCCCCTTCAAAACCTATACCCTCCACTCCAAAACCCAAGGACCCACCCTTCTAAGATCATTGAGGTGCCCGTTCTCTGCTGCATAGATGCCCCTTCCAGAGGAGGTTTATTCTGGCAGTGAATTTCGGAAGCAAGTGATGGGACCGACAGCCATTATTGCCACATGGGCTAGCACCTTTACACATACATGTAAGGATTTAAAATGCATTAAATACACATTGGAGTTGTCTGGAGTGCCGGCGTCCTGTTTCTCAGACTTTGGTGAAAAAAATATATATATATTTCACTCTGTCCAGATGAACTTTTCTTATTTTTCATTGAGAGACTTACCTCATCCTTATATAAAGAAATTTTATTTTGAGAATACCCTTGTCCTGGCCTTATTTTTTGATTGTTGCTAATTGTTTACTGCTGATATTTCTGCTAACGTGTGTGCCATGCGCTTACTCTCATTTGTGACAGTAACAAACATAGATTGTATATTTTAGTTTTTTTTTAATCATACATCAGTGTTGTACATTAGTGATGGACATATTAATTTTTGTTCAAGCATTCATGTTGTTACTGGACACATGCTAAAATTAGATGTGTTTCTGTTTTTGTGAGTGGAGAATGAATGTGTGTTTATTTTGAGATGATGTGTCAATGTCAATGTTGACATCTAAATCAGGGCCATAATCTTGGGAGAGCACCTCCTTGAGACTTGCTTCACCAACCTGTGCCAACACCTGGCTGACAGCAAGCAGGTTGACTGCCAGAAGCTTGTTGAGGAAGCCGACTTCTGTGCCAGCACCCGAGTGTGCAAAAAGACCACTGGGGGGGACTCCCAAAAGTAAAAGGGCAATGATAAAAAGAAGGAATTTTCTGCCAGCCCCCAAAAACATCCCCTGGGGAAAGGGTCTGGATTGAATCCCCAGTCCAGTCCTACAGGAAAACTAACTAGGGCCAGTGTCCACCCCCCACCAGGTCCCCTAGGTGCCACAAGTGTTATGGGTATGGACACTACAAGGAAGGTCTTAAGCGCCCAAAGAGAGTGCCCCCACCTTCTGGAGGAAAGACTCCAGGGGTGGCAAACATAGTGATGGGGGAGGAGGGAGTCCCCATTAGTGTGAAGGGGGGGTAGTGGTACTACCCTAGTGTCCCTGTGTGACAGTGAGATGGTTCCCAGGATCCAAGTGCCTACAAACACTGCAAAATATAGGCAACGGTTCACCATCAATGAACAGGAATAAAGGGAAACAGTGGCCAGCATGATGATGGTAATGAGTCAGTTGGTCTCCCTGGAGCAGGTCACGCCCCAAGCTACCCCCCAGGTGGAGGTGGCTGACAACAGAGAGGGTTGTTTCCCTGTTGCCCAGGTGCCATTGGAATGGGAGGAGTCAAGCCTGTTTAAGGTCACTCTGATCCCCACCATGCCAGTGGCTTGTCTGTTGGGTAATGACCGGGAGCACACTATTTAGAAAGAAGTGTAGCTCCGGGCTCATGTATAGATGTTTGGGTTACCCAAATGGATCTGTGCTACCACATGGTCCATGGCTAACCAAGGAGGGAGCCAACAGGGGCTGGAGTCTGTAACAATTGCCCAGCCCCCTGCTAAGAGTGGGAAAGGATGAGGGCGGGGGAAACCCCCTGAGGAATGTACCTCCAGTGAGATGTACAGGTAACTGGCTAAGGCCTCCTTGACATCCACTGAAGAGAAGATTCTCCTCCTGGTGCCCTGCCTGAGTTCACCGAATGGCAAGAGTGAGGAGACCCCACCAGGGAGGAGTTCTGTAGGACACACAGAGTGCCCCACCTTCGAGGGCCTGAGAAGGGAAGCTGAAGCCCAGGCAGCCGGTAATGAATCCAAGACTCATCACCTTTACTGGAAGGACTCTCTTCTGTATAGTGAGCCTAAGGCTCCTGGCCAGGGGGCCGAAGTGCCCTGGTGGTCCCCCAGTGTTATCAGGCCACCCACTAGAATTGACCCATGACATACTCTGGCAGTACATTTGGGTCGGGATTGCTCCTCACTTTTATTGGCCCAGACTCAGGGTGTCTTCAGATGTATTCTGCAGAACCTGTGTGACCTTTCCAGACTGGTGACAAGGCAGGGCCAAAACTTAAAGCCCTTCTTAAACCCTTGCCTGTCATTGACACCCCATTTGAAAGGGTGGTCATTGACATAGTAGAGCCTATAGTTCCCCAGACGGGTGTAGGTCACAGGTTCAACTTGGTGGCTCATGCTCCTCAGTACCCAGAAGCGGTCCCTCTGAGGACTATGACTGCACCAGTGGTGGTGAAGGCCCTAATGTTTTTTTTTTATTGATTGGGATTCCCCAAGGAAGTGGTGTCTGACAGGGGCACAAACTTTATGTCAGCTTTCATGCAAGCCGTGTGGAAGGAGTGTGTTGTAACATATAAATTCTCTACCCAAGACTACCCCCAAACTAATGGTCTTTTTCCGAGATTCAACAAGACCCTTAAAGGCGTGATCAGAAGCATGCCAGAGGCCCCGAGGAAAAAGTGGGATGTCCTCTTACCATGCCTGTCTTTTGCCTGCCTGGAGGTCCCTCAGAAGGAAGTGGGATTTAGCCACTTTGAGCTTAGATTCAGGCACCCTGTCAGAGGAACTCTGCGTTTGATCAAGAAGGGCTGGTAGCAGTATCCCAAGAGATCTCCCCCAACTTAGAACCCACCAAGGAAGTCATGAAAGAGTTGTATGACAGGAACACCACTCCTGTGGAGTTGACACCTATTCAGAAAGTGGGGGTGACAGAGGCTATAGACCTGGGGGCTCTCCAGGATCAATGAACCGGGCCCTTTGAGGTGATTGAGAGGAAAGGAGAGACCACCTATCTGGTGGATCTAAAGACCCTAAGGCAGCACCTCCTGGTACTAAATGTCAATCACCTCAAACCACACTTCGAGACGTCTGAGGTCACCATGCTAATGGTGACAGATGGAGAGGAGGAGAGTGGACCACTCCCCAACCTCCTGACCTCTGAGGAGAAATATGGGTTGGAGGAAGGAGTCATCCTGTTCCCCACCCTAACCCTTGGCCAGCAGAGGGAGTATTGGGGCAGTTCCTCTCACTGTTCTCCCTAAAACTGGGGACTACCCACCTTTGTACCCATGAGGTGGACACAGGTGACAACCTCACTGTCAAGAGCAAACCTTATAGGTTGTCGGATAAGGTGATGTCTAGCATCAAGGCAGAAGTGTCTAAGATGCTAGAGCTAGGGGTCATAGAACCCTCTAGCAGCCCCTGGTCCAGTCTGGTGGTTCTGGTACTGAAAGCCACCCCAGCGAGTACCACACCAGAACTAAGGTTCTGTGTGGTTTATAGGAGGCGGAACTCAGTGACCTGGACGGATGACCATCCACTTCCCCAGCAGATGAGTTGACTAACAGATTGGGTGTGACGCAGTATTTAAATACCTTCTACCTTCCCTCTGGGTACTGGCAGATTGCCCTCACCAAGGGAGCCAAGAAGAAAACTGCCTTTTCCACTCCAGATGGGAATTACAATACTAACAGAGGAATCTGTTGTACACAAGGAGTAATTACTGCCCTTGGAAGGGACCGTGCACCCTTCATAAATTGTTGCTGGCCTGGGCTCATTGCCTGCTGTTGTACGGCACTCCGAACTGTGCTCCCCAAGGACTTGTTGGCTTGCCCCCTGTCCTCTGGTGGAGGTGTCATGGACATCAAAGACCTCCTGTGAAGGACCTATACCTTCTACCTGTGACATCTGGAGAACGGTGCCCTCCTAAGTGCCCACATTGTCTGCTGGATTCTACCGGGTAGCAGCAGTGTGAGCGTGGAACTTAATATTGTATCTTGAGACCGGATTGTCAGATGTGAAGCCTTCAAAGTACTGCCCACATTGAAGGAGTGTGGCCTTCATTATGGGCCTTGACAGGCATTAGCGTCTTGTTGGTGGTGAGCAGGTTTACTGGTTGCGGGACCCCTCCCCCCCCCATGGCCCACTTCGTCGATGGTGCCGCATTTTGGCTGCAAGTCTGATTCAAGGCTTGCGACCCTCGGAGGTGGGGGCATACCCATAGCCGTACCACATTCTACCTCATGTGGCACTGCTGAACTTGCGTCTCTATGTGTGACCAGAATTGTCCGGTCTGACGCAAGCCATTGCACACCAGACATTGTGCCTGGATATACCTTTGGAGTTAAGGACTTTGTTTTTGTAAACGCATACAAGTAATTAAAAAAAATATTGTATAAAGGTGTTGTTTGTTTGCATCGGCATGCACCAGTGTTTCTTTGTACTTTAATGTGATTTTTAAATTATAGTGGCAGGTAGCCTGGAGTTTAAGTATGGGTCTAGTTACTATATAGTTTGCATTTTATTAATTTTTCACTCTTTGCAAAGTGAAATTGTTGCACAGCTCAGTACCTTTTCTACATGTTTGTAACATTTGCAATATTATTTTACTATGTGGCGTAGATCTCCAAAGGGCCATCTAGCCAATAGGAATCAGTACTAGTAGCCATCAGTGTATGAAATAAATGTTTCAGTGGTATATGTTTTTTAAATTTGTTTTAGGGCTGGGATGGCATTGGATTGAATTAATAATGTTGGCTATTGCTTGTATTTCAGGTGCTTTTGCAAAAAAATGTGGGGTAGTATATGATGGCATAGGAGAATGTGTGTTGTGAAATGTTTACAGCTCAGTTAGTTTTCTTGTTATGCATTGCTGAACTAATGTTAGTGTTTTCCTAAGTGTTACCACCATGCCTTCTCATGACCAGTGTATGTGTTTGTGTGTGAATGTGTATGAGTCATTGTCCACCATTTGTCTTTGTTCTCCATGCTGTGTGGTCAGGGGACATTTTTTGTCAACAATGTTCATAGGCTTGCATGTGTTCTTTGTTCTCCATGCCTCCTTGTTCACAGCTGTTGTTTGACCATGTGGCTAGTGGCCATTTTGTGCATCCACCCATGTGCTTTTGCCATAGGCTTGCATGTCTTCTTTCTTTGCCATGCCTCCTTGCTGTTGTTTGACCATGTGG
Organism: Pleurodeles waltl; assembly: GCF_031143425.1. Lineage (NCBI taxonomy): Eukaryota > Metazoa > Chordata > Amphibia > Caudata > Salamandridae > Pleurodeles > Pleurodeles waltl. The sequence continues at coordinate 715,734,830 of NC_090443.1, forward strand.
CTGGCAGTCATTTTGAGCATCCAGCCACTGCCCCTTTGCCATAGGCTTGCATTTCTTATTTGTTCACAATGCCACCTTGCTTCTTGTCATTGTTTGACCATGTGGCTTGCAGCCATTTTGTGCATCAAGCCAGTGTCTTTCCCATAGTCATACATAGAAACATCGGCAATTATTGATTATGTTATTTGATTGATGAAAGCTCATATTTAAATTTTGTATTTTTATTTAGTATTTTATTTTTTAACTTTAATATTTAATTGTATTTTTATTTTCATTTTTTTAATTTCATTTGTTTATTTTATTGTTTGATTTTTAATTTTTGTATTTATTTTTAATTCTTAATTTAGTTTTTTATTTTTATTTTTATTTTTGAATTTATTCAATTTTATTAATTCAGCAATGTGCATTTTTCCATCCATTCCTCCATCCATCCACCCATCCACCAAAGGCACACATCCATGCTACAGCATTTGGTTCCGTTAGGTTCATATTAATTCCATTTCCTCCTGGACACCCTGGATGCAGTGCACTGTAGATACACCTGTAGCATAATTCATGTTTTAATCATTATTCCATTTCCCCTGGACGACCGTGCTGTTCCTAAGTTTTTAAAAAATTATTCCATTTACTCATGCACCTCTCTCTGAATAACATAGGTGTGACCTTTAAAATAGATGGAGATAACGCAAAGAGCTATATCGGCACATTGTGCTCTCTGGTTTGAAATGAAATTTTATGGTGTGGTCGTGTGGTTTGACTTTACAATGTTTGAATAAAATGGTATTTATTAAATAAGTAACCAACCACACTAATAAGTTATTTGTCTGTACTATTTCAACCTGCAACAATGCCACATTTCACTAACAACATGATTTTCTTGCTTGGCTGCTTTTAGGTACACAAGAGAAGAGACGTCACATTACCTGCAGTAGTGCAAAAGGGAAAGCCTGTACTGTTACTTCGGCACTCCAAACTGTTTCTCTTGTGCATCTTAGTGCTACTGCCAACTGAGAGCTTAAGATGGCCCCAAAAAAAGTTGCTCCCAAAAAAGTGGTCAGTTAGAAAAAGGAGCTTTCCACCATACAATGTATTTAACTGAACTGTGTCATAATTATCCCTTCATTGTTCTCTTCCACAACAGATTGATGATAGTATGCTGCTCAGCTCCCCGATGAATATTGTTGTAATATCTTTTGTGCAGTGTTTGTCTTTGTCACACCTTCCCCAAATCCTCTTTCCCATCCATTCGAGAGGCCTAGCCCTCTTCCCCAGGGCTGTGTGATTTATTGAGGTGCGACTTAATTTTACACCATGAATGGATCACACCACTTGCTTGGGCATATGTGGTGAAAGCGACAGCAACTCACTGCATGGTCTTTTATTACCTGAGCAATATTCTATACTAGCCCTATCAGCATCATTGTTAAGGCTTTGTATGGTGTGTTGTGTAAACTCTTAACCTTGTCCAGCCACTCCTGACTCCCAGCCCACTTCTCCTGACTCAATGATTTCATTTCCTAAGTTTAGTTTTTGAATACTTGCTCCCTATTGCCCTGAAGCAGTTGATATTGCTATTTTTCTTACCATATCAGGTCTTCTTTTTTGTGTGCCAAATACTGTCATTGTGGTAGTCTGGTGTCAGTCTTCCTAAAGTTATGATATAATATATGACCCACTAATTATTTGTTTTTGTTTTATCTAGTTGGCAGTGATGGATCACCCCTTGATTAATCCTACAGTTGGAGTTCGCATAGGAGGGAGTGGCACCTTGTGTCTTACCTGTTAGTGGGCTAGGCTGCTACGACTACTACCACACCCTTATGATAGGATTCCACCATGGGGAAATCCTGCAATAACAGGACAGAGCTATCAGCCCTTCCCTTCATCTATCCAGGTAAGAGAAGAACAATGGGTTTAAGTGAAGTTTGTCTAGTTAGTAATTAATCTCTAAAGAAGAAGATGTTGTTTGTCGGTATCTAAGTTTTTGTAGACAAAATAGGCAAAGCAATAATCCCCTAGAAGTCAATATAATTCTAGAAGGCATTAGAGCAAAGATATAATGAAATAACATATGCTTTTTTTTGGTACAGTTAAAACAAACTAAAACATTGAAGTAAACATTTGAAGCATAAATGAAGTAAAATAAATGTTCCCCTTTTATTTTTAACAGATAAGAAAACCCACCCACAGCAGGCCCACCTCTCACCTAAAACAAATAGTGCGTCCCCAAAAAGTCCAAAGTGAAACCTGGTCCCACCTTCCTCCTCACCCTCTCCACCCACAAGCATGTCCCACCGAATTCTTTTTTTTAAAAAAGGGCTCAGAAGATGGCACTGTCTATTTGGGGCCAGAGCTGGTCCAGGCTCTGCTGGATCCTGGTGAGCTGGCTCTCCATACCTTCTATCTGTTGCAGGACATGGTGGAGCAATGCCCTGTCAGAGCTGGCAGGGGCAGTAGCAGGTGTAGTCACGGCCCCTGACAGCTGGTAGCGGCGCCAACGATGTAATGGCAGAAAGGCTAGGGCTGGCGTGCTGCTGATGAACTGGGTCCTTGGCCCGAGGCAGAGATTTCTGCCTCTTCATCCTCCAAGACCATCAGCTGCCGGTATTCAGCCTGGATGTTCTCCAGCCTCTGGCGCCACAAATATTTCTACCCGGACTCCAAAAAGGAAAATGAATGGATCCTACATCACACATATAATGTATAAAATGCAGATATTGTGTGCTGGCTACCATAAGTAGATGGGAAGGAAAACAATGCACTGTGCTACAGGGAAAGGAACTAGCTTTATAAATTGTATATGGCATGTTTATCATAGAGTATCCCTTATGCCAAACATGAAATCAAATCAGGCACTTACTACTCCCACCTTACTCACTGGCCTCACCCACACCACAAATTCTTTCCAATTAAATAATTTGCTGGGCAGTAAGGAAAGGAAACATGACAAGGAAACAAGAGCTTTTGCTATTGAATAGAGGGGTGTCAATGATCATCGATTCATCATGTGCCTAAGCTTTGGCTTATTCAGTCACTGTAATAGGCAAAAGTCTAAAGGGAACATTCTGAACAGGCCCAAAATAAATCTGCTATAGGAAACCATAAAATATATTTTGGAAAAACTTAACATGGCCATAAAAATGTGACACATGCAAAAAGTAGATTTTTCTATTTTTTTGGTAGGCTGGGATGGAAGAGCTTAAAAAAGAATAAAAGAGAGAAGTACTAAGGGGCATATTTATACTTTATTTGCTTTGAATGTGCATCATTTTTTTCTACGCAAACTCCATATTTATACTTTGACATTAGACAAGTCTAGCGTCAAAATATTGGAGTTTGCACCATTTTCTAGATGCATGAACCTACAGTGCACCAATGAGATGCAAGGTAGGCGTTGCCATCTAAAAAATTGTGCTATCCCCATAGCCCCATATTTATCCCCTCGTGCTAAAATGACCCACGAGTGGGAGGAGCGGCCAAATAATGGTGCAAAGCTTACTTTGCACCATTATTCAGTGGATGGATTAGACCAGGCGTTAGGGGACCTCTGGACCCATTTGCATGGTTAAATACCATGGAATGTGTCCACATGTGCCCTCTCCAATCCCCAGGAACACCCCCACCCACACCAGATGACAGGGTGCCCCATCCCAGGTAAGTAGGGTAAGTATAGGTAAGTATTTTTAAAATAATGTATTAAGTGCCATTGGGGGTCCTAAAATGGGGCCCCTGCATGGCACAGGGTGCAATGGCCATGCCCAGGTGACACTGGTCCCCTGTGCTGACAATTGGGGTGGTGGGCATGACTTTTGTATTTTATTAGACAGGAGTCATGTGGAATAGATAGTTTTGTGTCAGGAAATGACGCTAGCCTGGTTAACGGCATTTTTCTTCCCTCTAACCAGCCTAGTGTCTTTTTTCAAGGCAAAAACACCTTCCCCCGGACCGTCACTCCCACCTGGCTAACGTCATTTTTCCTGATGCTAGCCCAACCTTAGCGCCGGCTTGCGGGATGACATTATTTGGCGCCCGGCTGGCGCTTTGGAATGAATCAAGCTGGTACTATACCTTTTGCCCCAAAACTGTGTTTGCGCATTTTTGTGGAAAAAAGTATCAAGATGGGCCTAAGAGAGGTGACTCAGAGGGCGAAGGGAAACACACATTGTATGTTTGTTTGCAACGCATTAGGAACTGTTTAAATGCCACATTAACTGAAGCAGACACTCATTGTACAGCCAATACTGCCGTCACAAATTGAACCGTACTGCCCATCCTTGGTCATAGGTGGCGAAATGCCTTGGGCAGGGAGAAGGGTTGATAAATGATGATGGCTGGTATACATATCTGCCTCGCTTAACAAATACAGTGAGTCAAGGGATTAGTAGAACAAAAGTTGAATTATCCCCCCTTTTGCACCATAGCTTTGATAACCATATAATAAAGTAAGTGAAGTTGGGGCCAGATGTAGGAAAATTGCAAATTGCGACTTGCAATTTGCGAGTCCCTCTGACTCGCAAATTGCAAGTCGCAATTTGCAATGCAGAACGGTGTCTCAGACACTGTCTTCGAGTCGGTATGGGGTCGCAGAGACCCACCTCATTAATATTAATGAGGTGGGTCGCAAATTGGAGACCTGCTGTAGTCAGCAGACCTCCATGTTCGTGACTGCTTTTAAATAAAGCAGTTTTTTTTTTTTAAGTGTAGCCCATTTTCCTTAAAGGAAAACCTTTAGTTTCAGTATTTTTTCAGGGCAGGTAGTGGTCCCTTGGACCACTACCTGCCCTGAAAAAATTGTTTTGGGTCCATTCACAAAGGGGAAGGGGTCCCATGGGGACCCCTTCCAATTTGCGAGTGGGTTACCATCCACTTCAAGTGGATGGTAACTGCGACACCATTTGCGACCGCATATGCGGTCGCAAATGGTATTGCATACCACTACGAATAGCAAATAGGAAGGGAACACCCCTTCCTATTTGCGATTCTGAAATGTATTTTGCGAGTCGCTCCCGACTCGCAAAATGCATTTCTGCATTGGAAACACGCATTTGCGAGTCGCAAACGGCAGATTTTGCCGTTTGCGACTCGCAAAGTGTTTCCTGCATCTGGCCCTAGGTGAGAATCATGCCTCGCTCAAGAAGAGCTCCCTTGTTTAATCATCCAAGCAATTATTCAATCATCCTTTCATTCTTCCTAAGTATATTCACCAATAGCTACCATAATTTAAGCTTTACTTTCTCTCATCCAGTCTTTCACAAAAAAATGCTAACCCATTATACATCCGTTCAGTATGCGCCCTTTCTTTCAACCATCCTTTCACCTATCCATCCATTTACCCAGTCCGCACCCATGCATCCTTTCACCCACCTACGCATCTTTTTCTTTCACTCATTTCACCCATCATTTTTTTTAACCTTTGAGTCTTTCCCATTTCCATCAGGCCATCATTTTTAGTGAACATTGTGTGAGCTTTTGCTGAGTTGCAGATAGAGGAGGCCATACCTCAACCACTGCTTTAGCTGGTAAAGCAGGGGCTTCATGATCACGAGTCATAACGATGACCTTGTAGTTACTGAGCATAATAGTAATTGTCAATAAGCAAGCAATGTGAGTTGCCACCACCCATCCCTGCCGCCTCTTCTCCCCCTGCTCCTTCTGCTCCTGCAGCAGAACGTGAGCTGGCAGCACTCTGTGTGGCTAGAAAGAAACATTATAATTTTTTTTAGATGCCAGATATGCCTCTCCTTTTTTTTTTAATAAAAAAAATACAAGCACAACACATCACTACAGTACGGCTATCACTGCAGCATCTTCGAGCAAAAAAAATTGCTCTGGGCATTTTGCTGGTTCACAATGTTAGAAAAGCCAGGTAGTCAAGTTAATTAAAAACTTTTCATAATGGAGGGGCAGAGCTATAAAGCTTGTAATGATGATGAGTCTGAATCATTTAAGCGCGATAAAGAAGTGGAATAATAATGGGCAATGAAAGACATATAGGGCTTCATTAGGACCTCAGTGGACAGAGAAGGCCGTCTGCCAAAGACACGCAGTCAGGGTACTGCCACTGAGGTTCCTGCAGCACCTACCGTGGGTTTTCCACTGGGTCAGCGGGCGGAAACAGAGTTTCTGACCGATGGCCCAGCGGGAAACAACCCAGAACATTGATGCCGGCTCATAATTGAACCGGCGGCAATGTTGTGGTGCAGCAGCACCCGTCGTGCCTTTCACTGTCTGCGTTGCCCTGGCAGATTAGGACCGCCAGCCCCTCCAGTGTAGTAGAAGTGGCGGTGCTGGTGGTCCGACTGTGGTGCAACCACAGTATTAATTATTATTATTAGGACTTATTAATTATTAATATTAGGACTTACTGGGGTTGAGCAGCTCCTCATCCCCCGCTCTTCTCAGGCCTACCTCATCGCTGCCCTTCTTCTTGCCCTTGGGTGCTGATGTGAGAAATAAAGAAGATTAAAAAACAGATTAGTGGTACATTCATCTCCACAAAATTATTATAACAGGCAAACGCAATAGCATTGTACTTATCTAAATCACCTCTGGTACTAGTATCGGCTATCGTTGAGTTGGCTATACTAATCCTAAAATCCCTGGTCCAAATATCCTTGACAAAAACCACATTTGGAACTAATGCATTGCAATGAATGATTTGTGATTATGTTCTCATTTCTGAACCCCCTTGATGGACAAACTCAGTCTCCTTTTTTTGACATGCATAGATGCATACTAGTACTACACATCACTGTGAAATTGTTTGGGACTGTACGAGCTACACAAAGAAAGTCACTGAGAACGTTAACTCACTGATATCAGTAACTCACATGGTGACAGGAGGATAGGCACCTGCCTAACTCTAACTGGGTCACATAATAATATTATTAATGTAAACTAAACGTAACTTACCTCTGAGTCTGTGCAGCATTCTATTCAGAAAGAAAAATAGCATTGTAGAACACTAACACAAAAATAAAGTTAATACTCATGAGCCCATGAATCGCTACCTCTAGCTGTAACGCTGCGCTCAGACGCAGCGTCTTTTCTGTCCTCGCGGGTGGAACGCGCTACCGATATTCAGAGCGCCGTTCCCCGCGTTTTTTTACTATGCTTTCTGGGAAGCATATATTTCGCTCCCGGTCGCGCTACACTTACTTGTAGCCCTTTTTTCTTCTTTTGTTGTTGGTGGTGGGTTTTTGTTGGTCCTTTTGCCTGTCTCTATCCATGTTGTGTCCATCTTGTCTTCTTCGTGTTTTTGTCCCAGCATGCTCTGTTTTTCTTTTATACTACTTTCTTTTTCCTATACTGGTCTATGGGCTTTTCCCAATCCAAGATGGTGTTACTTTCTTTTCCTGTGATGTCACTTCCCTTTTCTCAGTATATAAGTCAGTCAGTCTTGTTCCTCCTTGCGTTGCAAACACTTCCTTCTGGTTGTGCTGTTCGCTCCTGTTCTTTGTTCCTGCTTTGTTGCCTTGGGAGATTTTTGCCTATTCTTTGTTCCTGCTTTTGCTTTGGGCGATTTTTGCCTGTTCTTTGTTCCTGCTTTGTTGCCTTGGGATATTTTTGCCTGTTCCTTTTTTCCTGCCTTTTACCCTGGATATTGCCTATTTTTGTTTCCTGTTGTCAAGTCCTGTTTTTTCTTGTTTTCCTTCAGGAGTTCCTGTTAGAGGTTTTTTCCCCAGTGTTGGGGTTTTTTCCCTCTGGGACTCCTTCTGGAGGGTACGGTCTGCTTTGGCGTAGCCTGTCAAGCGGCACTGTGGCTACTAGAAGGGGTCGCCCTTATCTGGGAGTATCCAGGACCTGTAGAAGACTTGGTGTATTCGCCAATCCGAAATCCAGAGGTGAGAAGTCCAGCGCAGAACGTAACAGATTGCAACGCCAAAAGATTCTGCGTTGCAAGAGCGCCATGGAAGATCCACAGGGAGAGGCGTCAGAAAATGCTCAAGCCATGTTACAGACTGTCCAACAACAAGCCCAAGAGCTACAACAGTTACGGGCAGAGAACACTGCACTACAACAGGTCTTGTCTTCCCGATCAATGGACATATGTATCTGCTACTATTCCTCGATATTCCGGAGATCCTTTAAAGATGAAGGCATTTTTGGACGCCCTGACGGTTTTCTTTGCCTTTCGTCCACTCCAGTTTTCTTCAGGTAAGGCTAAGGTGGGCTATCTGATCAGCGCCTTGTCTGGTCCAGCGCTTGCTTGGGTGACTCCTCTGGTTTCTGCAGATGACCCAGTCCTGGCTAACTATTCTGCTTTCCTGACTGCTTTCAAACAAATGTTTGAGAGACCTGGGGTAGAAGCAGCAGCTGAAGAAGCCTTATGTGACATTCAGCAGGGTAATCAGGATGTACTGCAGTATATAACCCGCTTCAAACAGCTGGCAGCTGAAACCTCCTGGGTAGAACGCACCTTTGTAACCCTTTTCCGCCGAGGCCTGCGTGAAAAAATTAAGGGTGAGCTTGTACACTCTTCTCCAGCTTGTTCTTTGAAAGAATTAATGGATCAATCTATGAACATCGAGTATAGACTTCGAGAGCGCAAGATGGAAAGACGTAGAACTAGAGCTCCATACCAGTCCGGTACCTTCCGTGCTAGCAGTCGGCAAACGGAAGATAGTCCATCTGAAGCCTCTCCACCTCCCCATGAAGAACCCATGCAGATAGATCTGGTTTGTGGGCCATTGACGGAGTCAGAAAGGGAGGAAAGACGACGAAGGGGACTTTGCCTATACTGTGGTAAGGCTGGCCACCTGATCCGTAGTTGTCCGGTACGTCCCTCAAGGCCTGCGGGAAACGCCAGCTCCCGTCCCCTGTAAGGAGGAAGGAGACGGGAAGAGCTGAAGTACCATCAATATGTTCCTCCAAAGAAAGCATGTCCACCCTGTTTATCCTCTCGGTCAAGTTACAAAGTTCACAAGATCAAGAGGAACATCTTCTGGCTCTCCTTGATTGTGGAGCCAGTGGACTCTATCTGGATAAGACCTGGGCTACGAGTAAAGGAATTCCCTGCATTCCTAAAGAAACTCCTGAGCAGGTTCACACGGTGGATGGCTCTCCGTTAACCTCAGGACCTGTGGTGGCCTCAACTCCTACTCTTTGTTTGACATTTGGGGGGCATCAAGAACACGTTGCCTTTGATCTCATAGCCTCACCAAATCACATCATGATTTTGGGAATTCACTGGTTAGCCCGACACAACCCCTATATCAATTGGGAAACGCGAACTATATCCCTAACGTCTTCATTTTGTCAACAGAATTGTTATTCCACTACTTCCTATTGGAGTCCAAAAAGGTCCTGTCACTCAATTAAGGATAACACTAACTCTATCAATATTATTCAGGGGGTTCCAGATTGTTATGAGGAATATATCAGGATTTTTCAGAAACCTAGTAATCCTATTTTACCACCTCATCGCAGTTATGACTGTGCTATTCCTTTAATTCCTGATGAAGTCGTCCCCTTCGGTCGAATGTATTCTCTGACAGACCAAGAAAAGAAGGTGCTAAGGGAATATTTAGACAACAACTTACACAACGGTTTGATTGCTCTTTCCACGTCCCCTGCTGGGGCTCCTCTTTTCTTCGTCCCAAAGAAGACTAAGGATCTGCGTCCTTGTGTGGACTTTTGTGAACTCAACAGAATAACGATTAAGGATCGATATCCACTGCCTTTAATCAGAGATATATTGGATGCCATTCAAGGAGCCAAGATATTTACCAAATTAGACTTACGGGGTGCCTATCATCTCCTTCGGATCAAGGAAGGAGATGAATGGAAGACAGCTCTCCGTACCCCTTTTGGGCACTATGAGTACTGTGTTATGCCCTTTGGACTGACCAACGCCCCTTCTGTTTTTCAACGATTTATGGATTCAGTATTCTCTGATGTACTCAATCAATATGTAGTCATTTATTTGGATGATATCTTGATATATTCCCGTGATCCTGAGCACCATGTAGATCATGTCCTGCAAGTCCTGGAAAGACTCAAGAAAAAACAATTGTTTTGTAAACCTGAGAAGTGTGAGTTCCATAAATCTGAAGTAAGGTATCTCGGGTTTTGTATTAATCAACACGGAATATCCATGGATCCTAACAAGGTCAGTGCCATTGTAGATTGGCCTTCTCCAACGTCCATTAAAGAAACGCAATGTTTTCTTGGTTTATCAAACTTTTATCGTCAGTTTATTCAGAACTTTGCCCACCTACAAAGTTTCATAACACAAACAATTAAGAAAGAGAACCTGAAGAAGGGTTTCATTTGGACGAAGGAGGCTGAATGCGCGTTTCAAGAATTAAAGACAGCCTTTACCCAAGCACCCATGTTGCGTCATCCTGACAATACCAAGAAATTTATAGTCGTGACTGATGCCTCAGACAGAGCTATTGGAGCAGTTCTGCTGCAGAATCAAGACAATGATGGATTGGAACATCCTATCTTTTATCTGTCTCATATCCTATCAGAGGCTGAATGAAATTATTCTGTACTGGAACGAGAATTACTCGCTCTCAAAGTAGCTTGTAAGGAATGGAGGCATTTCCTGATGGGTTCCAAAGAGCCTTTTGAAGCTAGGACTGATCACCGTAATCTCCAGTGTCTTCGGAGCTTTCAGTGTCGCAACAGTCGTCAGGCTCGATGGGCTTTCTTCTTTAGCCAGTACGATTTCATGATCACATACATACCTGGTTCCCAGAATTTAGTGGCAGATGCCTTATCCCGCAGATATCCTGACATAGCCCAGAACTCCTCTCCACATCTTATTGAGTCTAGCAGAATCATCGGAGCTACTCAATCTTTTCAAGAACGCATTCAATCCGAGTACAAGTTTCTGTCTGCTTCAGAATGGGATAGAGTGACTCCTTGTTTGCAGAAGAAGGACAACTACTTCTATCATCAACATGCTCTTTTCCTACCTACCAAGAAAGTGCAGACAGAAGCTCTGCAAATGTGCCATGATTCTCCTATAGCCGGTCATCAAGGTATCAGGAAGACCCAGGAGCTGCTTCAGCGATCATTTTGTTGGCCTTCGCTAAAGACAGACACTGAAACCTATGTGTCAGCATGCCCAGCCTGTGCCCAGACTAAGAAATCCCGAACTAAGGTGGAAGGTTTATTAAGACCTTTACCGGTTCCTTCCGCTCCTTGGTGTACTCTATTCATGGATTTCATATACTCTCTACCTACCTCCTCTGGTAACCAAGTAATCATGGTGACCGTAGATTCATTCACCAAGATGGCCCATTTTTCAGCCTTGAAGAAACTACCAACGGCCCCAGAAATGAGTCGCATTTTTCTACGGGATATTTTTCGCCTCCATGGTCTTCCTCAAGAGGTCATTTCGGACAGAGGGCCTCAATATGTATCACGTTTCTGGAGAGCCTTTTGTGCCTTCTTTAACATTGAGATTTCTTTATCTTCGGGTTTCCATCCACAAACGAATGGGCAAACTGAACGAGTGAATCAAGAACTTCAGCAGTATTTGAGATGTTACTGTAATGCTACACAAAGCAATTGGTCGGAATATCTTGCTCTTGCCGAGTTCTCCTATAACAACACAATACATAGTGCAACCAAGACCACACCCTTTTATTGTACTAATGTATTTCATCCGAGGACTTTCACTACTGTTTCTCGAACATCCTCCTCTGTGCCTGCAGTCACTTCTTTTTCACGACAGATCCGTTGAATCCAGGGCCTACTTCACACAACTCTCCTAGCTTTGAAAACAAGCTATGAAGCGAAAGGTGGATCATTACCGGCAAGCCGCACCTTTGTATCAAGTGAGCCACAAGGTATGGCTTTCTTCCAGATTTCTACCATCCCGGTTTTCCACCAATAAGTTTAAACCACGTTTTTATGGACCCTTTCGAATTTCGCACATGCTGAATCCTGTAGTTGTGCGTCTCCGCTTACCTCATACCTGGAGGGTTCATCCTGTTTTCCATGTGTCCCAGTTAAAACCCTTTGTTCCTGATCCTTACCATCGCCAGTTCCAACGTCCACCTCCTATTTCTATCAACGGACAGCCTGAGTATGAAGTCCAGGAGATCTGTGATTCCAGAATTTTTCAATGCAAACTACAGTTTTTGGTCCATTGGAAAGGATATCCCCTCAGTGACTGTTCTTGGGAGGATGCTTCCTCCGTCCATGCTCCCCGTTTGGTTCGCCTGTTTTTTGACAATCATCCTGACAAACCTGGTGCCTCGGGGACGGGACCTACTGTAACGCCGCGCTCTGACGCAGCGTCTCTCTCTGTCCTCGCGGGTGGAACGCGCTACCGATATTCAGAGCGCTGTTCCCCGCGTTTTTTGACTATGCTTTCTGGTAAGCATATATTTCGCTCCCGGTCGCGCTACACTTACTTGTAGCCCTTTTTTCTTCTTTTGTTGTTGGTTGTGGGGTTTTGTTGGTCCTTTTGCCTGTCTCTATCCATGTTGTGTCCATCTTGTCTTCTTCGTGTTTTTGTCCCAGCATGCTCTGTTTTTCTTTTATACTACTTTCTTTTTCCTATACTGGTCTATGGGCTTTTCCCAATCCAAGATGGTGTTACTTCCTTTTCCTGTGATGTCACTTCTCTTTTCTCAGTATATAAGTCAGTCAGTCTTGTTCCTCCTTGCATTGCAAACACTTCCTTCTGGTTGTGCTGTTCTCTCCTGTTCTTTGTTCCTGCTTTTTTGCCTTGGGAGATTTTTGCCTGTTCTTTGTTCCTGCTTTTTTGCCTTGGGATATTTTTGCCTGTTCCTTTTTTCCTGCCTTTTACCCTGGATATTGCCTATTTTAGTTTCCTGTTGTCAAGTCCTGTTTTTTCTTGTTTTCCTTCAGGAGTTCCTGTTAGAGGTTTTTCCCCAGTGTTGGTTTTTTTTTCCTCTAGGACTCCTTCTGGAGGGTACAGTCTGCTTTGGCGTAGCCTGTCAAGCGGCACGGTGGCTACTAGAAGGGGTCGCCCTTATCTGGGAGTATCCAGGACCTGTAGAAGACTTGGTGTATTTGCCAATCCGAAATCCAGAGGTGAGAAGTCCAGCGCAGTACTGCAGGTCAAGCAGGTCCTGCACACAGCTGATGATATCCCCCCAGCTATGCGTCAGCGGCTTGGTTGTTTGCTGGACCTAAGTGGTGCACCTACCAACCTGCACAGCCTCCCCCAAAGCAGCCGATGCTCCCGCAGGGGTGAACCACTTCCAGGCCTGTCGCCTGCTGCCATCATAGATGGGAAGTGGTGCTGCAGAAGAGGGGCCTGGGCTGCACCCCTTGGTGGCACCACCACCCACAAGGTAGATGGCTGCTGCTGGCTGCTGGGGCCTGGAGCTGCTGCTCCCTTGTTCGCTGACACCGCCCTGCTCTACCATGGTGCTGTGTAGTGGGGTGAAGAAAAAAGAAACAGCAGAAGGAAGGAAGAAATAACTAAGGAAGTAAAGGGAAAAATCAAAATATAAAAAGTCACAAAAGGCACAAAAGAAATGAAAAAACGTAAAAGTACATAGACACAAAAAGACACAGGAATACAATAAATAAAAATGAGGATAAATAATTAGAAGGGTGGAAGATTGAAAATATTATTAACAGATGAAAAACACAGGCCTACCACCAGAAACAGAGTACAAAGTAAGATGGCTGCACCCATGCAAACCACGTGGTGCTGTTCCAGTGTGATTTTGAAAATGAGAACGTTTGCAATGGGGAAACTCTACACACAGAACTTCACATAGCATAGCAGAGTCTTTTTACCACTTGCAGAATTTTGCATAGCACAACTCTGCAAACTTTACCCACCCCTAGTATTGAACTGGAATAATTGGTACGGTGGGCCTCATGCTGACAATGTTTTGCCTGCATGAGGGTGTTGGGAGAGAAAGTAGGATTTTTCCCAAGTGTACGTATTGCTGATGTCGTTTTAACAGGGTTGGGCCTAGTGCTGCTAGCGATATTTCAGAATATGATTTATGCCCAGCAGTACCTGATTTACATGTTGTGTTAGTTAATGTGTGTGTTGAATGCAAATCTTCTTTACATCCACAACACGTGTATCCTCTTTTGTAACTCTCAGTGTATTTATTGTGTAAGAGTTCTGTGCCGGTGCTTCACACATTACCCCTGTGATAAGCCTGACTACCTAGTGCCAAGCTACCCAAGGTTGAGCGCAGATTATACAGTGAGTGTAGTTACCCACTTCTGATGGGAGCTAGGGCCTTGCTGCTGCCAACCAGAATGTGCTGCCTCCAACACTTGTTTTTTCACTGGAAAGCTTTGTTAAGTGTAAGTTATTGATTCTTCTGATCATAAGATATTTATATATGTTTCAAGAATCCTTAGTTTAAAAGAAGTTATGGTTATAAAACTAACCCTAAAATTGGCCACTTACAATCATCTACACAAATCAATATATTGTGTATTAAACATAATGCGATACAAACTTCCTTTACCCTGATTTTAAGAGCAAACTTCAGTTCACTGGTGAGCAGCAGAAAATCATAGGCAGAAACTGCATAATTTTAGAAATTCTAAAGAACAGAAAACCCCAAACATTTAAGTGAGACTTCCCTTGTCTAGATTTGCATTTTTGAACTCTGTCTTAAACTACTTCAGGCTAAATCAATATATAATTCTAGTATGCCAAAAGTAGGTGAAAGTACACTTCTTCAGACTTCACCTTCCCAGATAATGTTACCCATATAGTTTTGAATAATGCTCATACACCACTTAGTATCTTTCAAGTGCTCTGCTGCCCTAGTGGCTAGGTCTGCACTATAGAAATATAGAAACACATTAAATTAAATATATGCTATTGTCGCGTAGGCTCTCATTATTCTAATTTGAGCGGCAGAATCGCCTGCTGTGTGGGAGACTGCGTCTTAACCCACTACAGGTGACACATGTCACCCTAATCTGGGTTTTGCTCCTGCTAACTAGCAGTGCCTCATCTCTACCCAAGAGCAGAGATGATTGGGCAGCCAAGCACATAACACAATTGACTTCTCAAGGAAATCGTGGTGACTCAGGTCCCATCCGTTTCTCTCAGTTACATTAGACTCATATACACAAAGACAAACAGAGGCAGTATATGTTTCAATAAGGTTTTTAATGAAGCAACTGCATCTTAGATAGAAAAGCATGTATTGCAATAACCAGGATGAAACAGCATGACAGAATTAGAATGGTGACAAGGAGAGTGAAGCATAGAAATAACGCTACTATATTGTCACTAAGGTCAATAAACTAATTCCTACCTAGGATATGATAGAGCACAACATGTTAAGCTCTAGTTCTGCCGTCATGTTCCCCTGGGAAAACATCATCCCCCATACCTGAGCAAAGGCCTGAGGTCTGCATAAGCAGCTGTAGCGAAGTTTATGATGATCTGCGTGCAGCAGTATCAAATCCAGTGTCACCACATCAATTTTATTCTCCAGTGAGGCCCTCATTGTTTCAAGAGCAGCACCAATCTTTTCCATTCCTGCAATCAAGGTGTCCAGCTTAGCACTAATGGTGAGTTGAGGTGGGGTATGTCCAGGTTTCCTGTTTTCTGGTCTGGCTGATGGTGTGATGCACAAGGAGCCACAGGAGTCTCCTGTGTATTTGTGTGTAAGCACCCCATTATGAGGAAATGTAATCGGGTGGCCTTGCAAAGGCTTTGGTTGGTCCTATATGTCCATTTATTTGTACGTGACAGCAGTCTATGAAGTGAATTCCCACACACCTCCTTGTCGTCACACTGTTCCAAGTTCGCCAGTATCACTTATGGAGTGTGATAATGTGGAGCGGCTATCTCCAGGCACTGAAAGGGATGCTGCGGGAAATAGTGGTTCTATGTTGCAGGACCCGCTTGTCTGCACCTCAGGTCATTTGATGCACAGCAGCATGAGCAGTTCCGGACATGACTATATAGATTGTGTCCTGTTGTGGCTGTCGCAATGGTGGCTTTCCCCCAGGGCCCAATATAAGGCCTGAGCTGCAGGCATCCACCTTTCTTGCAAGTTCAAGCCTGTAATGGACATCGTGCTGTTGGCGCTGTCTCACAGAGTACGGCAATTTCAGAGCCTGCTGCCGCTTGCCACCAATCCAGCCAATAGGTGAAGGGAAAGGGGGGCTGGAGGGGCCACCACTGGTAGGCTTCTAGCTGTCCACTGTGGATCCAGAACCCTGGTCCCAAAAGTGACGGTAAAGTGACGGTAAAGTGACGGATATACCACCAGCCGTATTACGAGTCCATTATATCCTATGGAACTCGTAATATGGCTGGTGGTATATCCGTCACATTTGGGATGGATTAACACCTCCTCCAAAGTTGTAATAACCCCCAATATCCATGCACAAGGGATGACATGCATTCCATTGCATCAAGGCACCAGCTCACCTTGTTGTGTAGCCATTTGAGTTATAGCTCCATGCACGTTAATTTAACACACTAAGCCGCTGTGCACTTTAATCTAGATATATTTTATTCAGCTTTGTCTTATTATTGTTACAATAACCATTTTTACGGTCTTGTTTTATTTCCGTCTATCTAACTGTTTTTGCCTAGGCCAGCACTCTGTTCTCAAAGAAGACATTCTTGATCACTCTGTGCTTCTTCCAAGGCTACATCAGGGTACATTGCAGGTGAACGTGGTAGAAGTTTGGTCTCCAAAATTCATAGAAAATACACATCCTTACGTAGGGACACTTTCTCAGAATATCAGCTGTGTTATTATAAAAACACTTCCTTGTCCCTTACACGATAGAGGGAGATTCCAGCCAGGGAACCACGACTGTATGCTGATTGTCGAATGCTTTGCTACAGATGCTAACACAGACCACAGTGCTTTGCTCAGGTATGGGTGTTAATGAATTCCCAGGGGAACCCGAAGGGCAGAATTAGAGCTTAACATGCTCTGCTCTATCCTAGCCTAGGTAGGGATTAGCCCATCGAAAATAGTGACAATATGATAACGTTGTTTTTATGCTTCACTCTTCTCATCACAATTTTAATACTGTCATGTTGTGTCGTCCTGATTATTGCAGCTCACGCTTTGCTATATAAGATGCAGTTGTTTCATTAAATTAATTGAAACATATACTGCTTCTGTTTGTCATTTATATATGAGACTGGATTGTAAGTGAGAGAACCGGATGAGACCTGAGTGACCACAACTTCCCTGAGAAGCCAAGTATGTAATGCGTTCGGCTGCCTAATCAATACTATCATTTGATGGGGATGAGACACTGCTAGTTAGCCGGAGCAAAACCTGGATTGGAGCGACAGGTGTCACCTGCAGTGGGTTAGACTCATTTTCCCACTCCGTGGACGATTCTGCCGCTCAAAATCCAGTAGTCTCCTTAGAGTAATGAGAGCCTACGCGACATGGCGCCGCCAACGTTTGGTCAGGTTCTAATTTTCGGGTCCTCCGGAGTTTCTCTGTCTCATTATATATAATGACAACTCAATACCGTATACGGAGATGTCCGTGGTACTGAGGATTTCCACCCCAGCTACGTAGGCTATCCTATTTTGCAGCTGGAGGTTGTTCAAGCTTGAACTTTAAAAGGAAAACCCTATTTGGTGTGCCTTCTCTGAACTTGTAGTCAGTCTATAATGGCGAATCCATAGCAGGTACAAATAGCAGTTAATATGAGACAACCTCTAACTACACATTTATTAGCAAATGGTCCAATGCCCCAGGGCGTTCCAGTCACATTCGTGGTAGACGTCCATGCAGCTTATAGAACAGAACGTTTTTATTCTTGGGTCACATTTCCAGCAGTTGATGGGAACACAAATACATTTAATCATTATACATTTGTGAATGCGCCTGGACAATACAGAGCATATGCATATTTAGAAATACCTTTATCTTATCAAGAACATAACAATTGGCTTGATGTCACCCTACCCCACACAATATTACCAGTAAGGTTAGATCCTCTAAGTAATAATGGTCCTACCTGGCCTTTATTGGCCACCTATACACCACATCCTGAAGTTGCAAATTTAGCAGTGGCTGAGGATATATAGACGATTAGTACAATACGTAATGCAAACATTAAATACAAACCCAGCATGTGCTGCTCCATTACATCCACATGCAGCAACACCAGGTATAAAGCCTGCAACTGTACATTCAATAATGGGTAAAGTACCCGCCAAACCGGAGGAAACACCGTTTTGGTTAGCACAAAAGATGAATGCGCTGGAGGCAGTATTTCCCCATACGGGACCGCAGGATAAACATAGAATATTAACGATGTGCTTGCCTTTTGGGATGGTCCCTACAGTAGATAACTGTAATACCTGGGGCACGGTATTTGCCGAGCTCTATACAACCGCACACAGGACACCGACACTTGCCAATTTACCGGAGGTGTTGAAACAAATTCAAGATGAGTATGGGGCTGCCCCAGCCCTAGATTTGGGGATGCAATTGATGGGTAATTTTGCCACAGTTTCCTCAAACATTTTAAGTAACCTTAAAGGGGAAGCAGTCGCACTTGCAGTGCACATGCGGCTCAGTGACGTTCCGCAACAGGATCAGGAACGCAAGCTGCCTAAAATAATAGCAGAAACTTATTCTAGCATAGGTTGGGACAGTCTCGGGGCCAGACCATCTAAACCACAATTTCAGGGCAAATCAAACAAAGATTTTCCCAAACAAGCTCCGAGGGCTAAAAGAAACGCTGGGATAAAAAACAACAAACTCCTAAAAAAAGAGAGGGGAGACTCTACGCGTATGGAGTCCCCACAGAACAGATATAATCTCAGAAATAGATATAATATAAAAACGCCTGATAGATATCAATATGCTGATATATGCCAATCGCGTTCCTTTCAGGACTCATCGGAAAAACGAAATGAGAGAGGTAGGCGATCAGAGCGAAGGACAGAGTACGTGAAACCGAGACAGGAATCACAACGCTCTTCGGAGATTTCTGTTGAAAAGTAAGAGAAACCCGCTGAACAAAAACCACAATTCAAAAAGAAAAAAAGTGGCAGCAGTCACAGTTCGACCTGCCACTCAGGAAGAGGGTCCTCTTGAAGAACAAGAAGTGGGCTCTAGCACTGCTAGACAGCGTGGCAAAGGTCGCAATAGTTTGCCGGAATCTTCTAGAGCACCTGGAGGTGAAAGCAACTGATGACTTTATACAAGTAGAAACTGCGGACATGTGTGTCTCCACGCCTTATAGGATATATAAAGTAACGCTACATTTAGATAGAGACATTGAGCGCATAATAGACGCAATCTTTTGGGATCGTGTAGTAAACATATATGATGTTTTGTTGGCCGAACAAGATTGGCTACCTGAATTCGTCCGCACCTGCCCATATGAAGAAGACGTTATTAAGCCTTCCTTCTCGCCCCTTGTTCCAGAGGAACTCGCTGAATCCTATGCCATTGATTGGGCTTTGGCAGAGGCACCTGCGTTATACCAAAATCATGTAGGATGGGATAAAGAATCCCCCTACCATGTAATTGCAATTAAAAATGAACCTCAACCCCAACCTTAGTATCCTATAAAACACGAAGCAAAAGCACCTGTGAGAGAAATACTCACGCAATTAGAGTACCAGGGCGTAATTGAACCCTGTGTCTCCCCAATGAATAATCCATTATTCCCAGTAGCTAAACCAGACCATTCATATGGAATAGTCTTAGACTACAGACACCTAAACAGTCACACACGCACTTATGCCATACAAAACTCACATAGCACAGCACTAATGAAAAATATAGTGCGTACAAAATACAAAACAACACTGGACATTTCCAATGTTTTTTTCTGCCAGAATATAGCTCCTGATAGTAGAGACTTAACAAGTTTCAGAGCACTAGGCTCTCAGAAAAAAATTCTGTCATTTACCTCAGGGGTATAAGAACAGTCCAGGACTGTTCGCAGCTCATGTGACAGCAATTTTGCAAGAGATTGATCCTGAAGCATTGTCCTATGTAGATTATATATATTTTATGGTTGATGAACTACTGCAACATCTAAGACGGGTAGCCCGCATTGTTGTAGGATTTGCTGAATTTGGCTACAAATTTAATTTAAAAAAAACTAAAATTGCCTTCCTCAGTGTCCTGTTTCTGGGATATGAGCTATCAAGTGAAGGAAAGAGTCTAGTGCCACAATTCTTAGAGAAATGCGCACAGTTACAACCACCAAATACGATTAAAAAACTTCAATCTCTGTTGGGTTTCCTAAATTTTGGCAGAATTTACATTCCAGATTATGCTACATGCATAAAACCATTATATGATCTGATACGTCCCGATTTTTCAAGTACATTCTGAACAAATGAACGTACAAGCATTCTTCGAGATTTGCAAACAAACATGCTTGCCACACAACACTTACACATGAGGGACAACAAAACACATTTGGTCATCAGAGTAATAGCTGGTGCCATCGGTTTCACCTATGTGACATTTAATGAAGGTGAGACAGTCCCGATTGCATACAAATCACACTTACATTCAGCGGCAGAACAACGCTTTGCTTCCACTGAGAAAATTCTCACTGCAGTACAGATGGCTGTCATTAAAGAAAGAACACTTGCCCAAGGAAAACGCATTATTGTCGTTTCTCCGATCCCAGCCCTAGAGGCTGTTACAAAAGCCAGCGCTCCGAACGCAAAAGCATTACATCCACATTGAATACAATGGGCTACGTCTTTGACAGCCACTGATGTAGACTACACTTTTGACCCAAAATTACAAACTCAAGAATTTTTACAAAACGAAGTAGAATACCCAGTCCCATCAAATACATTGCCTATTGAACAATATAATAGAGTCATGTACACCGATGGCTCAGCACAACCTGCAATTGGCACAAAGCACCAATATTCTGCTGCTTGCGCAGTCGTAAGTGGCTATATGGAGGGCAATAAATGTTGTCCTCTACATACATTTACGCAAACCCTAGGGGATTGCACAGCACGGTTGACAGAACTAAAGGCCCAGCTGATGGCACTGGAGCACACGGATCCTGCACAGCCTATGTTGATTGTTTGTGATTCATATTATTAAGTCCAGCGCTTTAATGAATACCTGCATTATTGGCACCAGCATAGCTTCAGAGATTCCAAAGGCAACACCATCAAACACAGACTTCTGTGGGGGAAAGTAACAGATATGAAAGAGACGCAACCAAATGTCCATGTTCTACATACACTTGGACACCAGCGCGTTGGGATACACATTGCTGGAAATACATTGGCTGATGAAGCCGCAAAGTCAGCAGTGGTTGTGGCTGCTGTATCTGCAGTGACTCGTTTGAGTTCAAAACCGGACGCATACATATGGGCTGCAGTGACAGCTCCGGCTGGTGGTACGCCCTATCCTAAAGGATTTTCTGAGAAATATTCCTACTGAATGGGAGGTATGTTGAACGCTGAGGTTAAGATACCAGGCATAGGGTTACAAGACATTCTCAATAGAGATATAAGATCACAATTGATTAAAGCAGCGCATGAGGGGGTGGCATCTGCCCATGCTGGTGTGGCGGCTAAAATTTTGATCATGCATGCCCGTTATTGGTTGCCAGGTCTCTAAAAAGAGACCAAGCAGTATGTCCTTTGTTGTGACATCTGTCAACAAATTAAAGTTTCCACTGCCAAAGGCCCGCCGCAGACACCCCTCTTGATTTCAAACAAACCATTACAATGTGTGAACTTGTATCATTGTGGTCCCCTAACACTGGATAGTGCCTACAAGTATATTTTAGTCCCAGTTGATTCATGCTCCTGATTTTTATGGGTGTGGCCATAACGCTCAGCTGATGCTCGGACTGTTATTAAAGATTTGCGAGTCTTTATCGTACATATGCGGTTGCGGCTTTCCATTCGGACCAGGGCCCTGCTTTCGCCTCAAGGGCATTCAGGGACGCCATGGCTTTGTTGGGGGTCCAACTCCATTACTCGTCTCCATTTCATCCCGAGGGAAATAGTGTAGTGGAGCAATTAAACCGTGATTTAAAGCAATCCTTAACAGCCAGAGTCTTAGGTATGGGTCATAGTTGGCTTAACTACCTATATGGAGTCCAGAGAGCACTTAATAATCTGCCTAGAAGGTCCCTAGGGGGTCGTACTTCCAATGCGTGCCTGTTCGGAACTCAAATGTATGTTCCGGATCTGGATGGTCCTGGCGCGGAGGTAGCAGAAACACATTTTGACATAAATGAGCGTGTCACTGTCTTACAGGAATTGCAACAGTTCCGTGACAATAATTCTTCTATCAGTGCTGCCTCCACAGGAATCAAAGATGTGCCTGTAATATCTACCGGCTGGATTCCCAGAGTTGGGGATCTTGTAAGTGAGAAAGTTGCTGTGAAAAAGGAATTTGGCCCTTCTTATCTAGCACCAGTCCCAGTATAAGGGATACACAGTACCAGAACTGTAATTCTACCACCGTTGGCAGGTGCCAAAGAAAATCGTTTTGTCTCCATCGACAATGTCAAATTACACCATGTGGCCGATCCTGCACAACCGACCAAGAGCAACATCCAGTAGTTCCTGAATCCCTCTCACTACTGGTCAAGAAGTTCCTCTACAAGTTGTTTACACCAACACCGACACCTCTCCGAGCTTGGGGAGGGTGGAAGATGATCTTGCATTGGTTCCACTAACATCACACAACATAGAAATGGTTGACCGAGTTGACTCAATTCCACCACGGGAAACACCAACTCCACCACTGACCACGGCTCCACCATTTGCACGAACTACTTCTGGATATTTTGCCGACTACCACCTACTAAAGATATACATATATTAATGATGAATACTAAATTTATATATTCAGAATCCTTTGTTTCCCGGTTGTCTATAGAAGGCTATGAATATTGGCTGAAGTAGACCGATCTGAAAAGTCTATGGGGAACATAAAATTGGCAAATAAAGGGAAGGGATGCTTTATTTAAAGCATGCCTCATTCCTGTACAAATGATATTTTTAAATGAAGCAGTAAACAAGCAAGTTGTTTAGGCTTAGCTAAAATTAAGGAATTAAACATGCCCAGGATACCTGCCCCTGCAAAGTTTTATAAATGGAAAAAAAAAATTCAAATGCAACTGAAGATCAGCTCGACGAATGGGTCCAGAATGGTAAATTTAATGTTTCACTGACATTTCCTGGTGGGTGGTTATTGTGGCCAATAGATACCAATGGGTGTCATCAATGTTTTATTAACTCCTCTGGGGGTTTTAGAGCTAGTAGGCCAGACCCTCGCTATATATCAACCGAACTTGCGGGTATAGTTACAACATATAGGCCCTCATTACAACATTGGTGGTAAATGCCGCTTACCGCCGTGCAGAAGAACGCCAACACAAGGACGCAGCCGCGGAATTCCACTACAGCTATTACGACCCGCAGCTCAGAAACTGCCAAAATCTAGACACCCACACAAGTCCGTGACACCAAAGATCAGTGATAAACTGGTGATAACAAAACCTCCACCGTCACGCCAACAGAAATACGCCCACACTATCACGACCCACGAATGCACGCTCAAAATGCACACACATTTACAAAACACTACCACATTGGACAAATCGAAATACACACACCTGATACACATACACACACCACTCCCACACACCCAATACAATATAAAACACACACCCACATTACCCACAAACCATTACTACCCAAAAATTTGAAGAAGGCCAGAGAGACAGCAAAGCAAAGACAACACCATCATACTGAAGCACACAACATCATCACACATACACATCCACGCACAAAACACCACAAACCCCTAAACATCACCCCACACATCACCCACACCACCCCATAGCACCGCAAAGACACACCAGGTTTTCTGAGGAGGAGCTCAGGGTCATGGTGGAGGAAATCATCCGGGTAGAGCCACAGCTATTCGGATCACAGGTGCAGCACACCACCATAGCAAGGAAGATGGAGCTATGGCGCAGAATCGTGGACAGGGTCAACGCAGTGGGACAGCACCCAAGAACACGGGATGACATCATGAAGAGGTGGAACGACCTACGGGGGAAGGTGCGTTCCGTGATCTCAAGACACCACATCGCAGTTCAGAGGACTGGTGGCGGACCCCACCTCCTCCCCCACAACTAACAACATGGGAGGAGCAGGTCTTGGCTATACTTCATCCTGTGGGCCTCATGGGAGTAGCTGGAGGAATGGACTCTGGTAAGTTAAATCTTTAACTACTTCATCCCCCACCCTACCTGCATGCTATCACATACCCCCACCCTCGCCCTCACCCCCATCACTCCAACTCTTCGCATATGTCCCACTATCACAAACCACACATCCCAACACCAAGCCCTGCATGCAACAACAAAGCATGGACACCCATCACCAATGCATGTCCACTACACATACCCACACAGACCCCTAAACAATTATCACACAAGGTCCTACACAGGAATGGAAGCACTGGGGTACAGGGTCACCCACCCATTGCACACCATGGCACACACAGATGCAATAAACATGCCTTTACACCCCTGCAGGACCCCTACCTAATGCCACCAGACAGGAGGTTCCAGACATGTCCAATCCACCCACAGAAGAGGCCCACATTGATGACAGCAGCTATGTCCAACTGGATTTAGATGACCAGCCCGGCCCATCTGGGACCCCGGGACAGTCGGTTCCCCTCACAGAGTCACAGGCCACCACAGAGCCTCCCCCCTCAGGAAACACCAGCACAGCACCCACCCAGCGGGCCCATACCTCTGTCCCCAGGACACGTCAAGCAGCAGTGTGTCCACCACTACAGGGAACCCAGGCTAACCCACCACCCTAAGAACAGCAGGGACCTGGGGGCAGTGGTAATTGGACACACGGTTCAGGGGACAGAGACCCAGGAAAACAGGGGAACTGGGAGGGCTGCCGTGCGACAGGTGGAGGACAGGCCCAGGGAACCCACTCTCCACGAGGCCCTCTCCAACATCATGGGAGCCTACCATCATTCCCAGGAGACGATGGCAACGGTACTGGCCAAGTTTCAGGAGACCCAGCGGCTGCAGGAGGAACAGTATTTGGGGTTCAGGGAGGAACTCAAATCCATCAGTACCACCCTGGGCACCATTGTAGGGGTGCTGAAGGACCTCGCGAACACCAGGAGGGACACTGTGGCACAACAAGGGGCCCCTGACACTAGCCTGAACGATGAACTGCCCACCACCTCCGCCGGTGCTAGTGGACAGGAGGCACTGCCACAGGACCACGACACCAGCACCCCACCCCCTGCAGATGGAGAACCACCCCGCAAGCGGTCCCTGAGATCCAGGACAAAGACAGAGAACAATGCCAAGACCCCCACCAAGAAATGAGACCACCCTGATTGTCATCCTCTGTCCCACTTTGTCACCCTGTCCATCCATCAACTGCCCTAGCTCCACTTCCTATGCTTCTTTGGACAATGCACCTGTGAGACAAATAGACTGGACTCTGCCATGGACATTCCTCCACCATCACCCCTGACCATTTTACAACCCCCTCCACTAATTTGCAGTTAACTAAACACCCTTGAATCAGAAAACAATCTGTAGTCAGTCTGTGGTTTCACAAATGTATATTTGCTATAACTAAGGAAAATACCAATGTCCATTGTATTGTCAATATACCTATGTCACACAGCTCTAGTCCATGAGGTACCATAGCAGAGTGGGTCCCACATCTGTGAAATCAAAAGGGAAAGTGACAAATCAGGATCCATACACTGGGTGAAAGTGACAGACAGATGAGAGGTTGAACAATTTTATCAGATGTAGGAGGCAGTGATGTCTTCTTACCTGTGTCTCAATGGAAGTATTGATGGATCACTGTGTTTCTGTTGTCTATGTACTCTTCTTCTGCCTCCTCTTCTTCACTGTCCTCAGGCTCCACAGCTGCCACAACACCTCCTTCAGAACCATCGTTGTTGTAATATTGTTGTATTAATGATATGAACATTTGTAATATAGTATGTTGTCCTAATTATATAACACCACTGTTATTATTTACTTAACCCAACTACCACATGACTATTTCCTTATAATTACATGTGTGTTATTCTTACTAGTAAAATGGTGCACTCCTTTCCTCTCCTTTGGAATGTTGACTAATGGTACAACCGGGAGTGCACCTTAGAATGTTGATGAAGAGAGTGGACAGTAGGATAGAAGCTGTAAGCAGTGGAGGTGTTATGCAAGGAGTCTATTCAATAAACTGGACGTTAATTCTACTGGTCTCTGCTGATTGCAAGTTATTACAGAGGAATCTTTGGTGACGAGGATGGGATACTGCGCAGGGGCCGTGAAGACTCCTTGCCCCTGATATATTCAGCACCTCAGTGTGATGTATCTGCTGCTCGTGTAGAACCAAGAAGGTATAGTCAAGTTTTGCCTTCATTGACTGCTATAGCGTCGCAAGCCTGGAAGGTTTATCAGTGCGGACCTTATATGCGTGAAAAGCAGAACATAGCAGCAGAGTACGTTTGCCTATTTTCATATTGAGATCCTCAGCGGTGAGGGCTGTCTGGCACTTTATGGATAGAGACATTTGGTGGTGTGCGTTGCACTTCATAATATAAAGGAACTGTGTGCGGAAAAACTCAGGGAAACCCCCCTCCTTCAGCACGTCATCAAGGAGTGTGCTGTGAGAAGAGTATAGTGGCTAGATTGTACGTGTTGTCCAAGTCGGATCAATGCGGCTTGAACGTTTCACTTAGCGTGGCGTGTGAGAGTTCCAGTGCGGCACGCTAAACGGGTGAAGCGCTGAGGGGAACTTTTACTCCGAGCATATTTGCCTGCACAGCGGGTGAAGAATATAATGCCTAATTGTTCGCGTTAGTCAAGTAGGAACAACACGGTCTGATCGATTCACTCAGCGCGGCGTGTGAAAGTTCCAATGCGGCGTTAACGTGTGAAGCGCTGAAGGAAATTTTTACTCCGAGCGTCCTTGCCTACTCATACTCTGGAGAGATCTGCGCAGCCAACATCTTCAAGCGCTCGGAGCTTACCTATAAAGCGTTTAGGATCCAGTGGCACAGGGTAGCGCGGTGCCCATCGCGCGGACACGAACTGGTGGAGGAGCTGCTCAAGCAAACGTAGGCAGCAGACGGACGCTCTTCAAAATAAAAGCATTTGCTTGAACCAAGACTGTTTTTCAAAATATGAGTCCGCAAGAGTGAAATTGATCGCTATTCACGGAATAGCTGCAAAAAAAAAAAAGGGGGGGTTAAAACGTCATTCACAAGTGCAACCTTATTGTGTGTAAATTATTATAGGCCTGATGTTATCTTATGACTGATGATATCTGGAACGTGTTATGCATATTTTAAATTTTAGCTTATTCTGTAATGTGTCATGTGAAATTGAGTTATTAATGTAAAGCTGCACATCATAAGTGGAATAGTTGACCAAAGTTGCATATTTAGAAGGGGTTGGGAAAGAGGCAGAACACACTCAAACAAACATACTTTAATTTACTTAATTTACTCTAAATTAAGTAAGAACAAAATGGCTGCAGCGGGAATGTCCCAACCTCCCCCGTTCCTGAACGAAATAGGTGAACCGTTGTTACCTTGGAAAGAGTGGTCTAAATTGTTTGAATCCTATTTAATTGCTATTGGAGGAGAGAAGTTTACAGCATTAAGGAAACAACATATACTATTACATAACCTAGGAATACAGGGAAGAAAGGTGTATGAGAGCCTGACTGTTGCTGAAGAGGAAGGAGAGGATGACGGAGAAAATTTAGATGGTTTCCAACAAACGCTTTACAAGTTGGAGAGTCATTTTGGTCATAAAGTTAATATTGTCTTAGAAAGACATAGATTTTTTAGTAGAGTACAGGCCAAGGACGAAAAGGTAGCCACTTACATAGCTTCCTTGCGTGGGCTTGCCCAAACATGTGAATTTGGGGATTTAGAAGACTCATTGATCCGTGACCAGCTAGTTAGGTGTACAAATAGCCCAAGGGTGCAGGAGAAGCTCCTTACACACAACCCTACTCTTAAAGAAGCTGTGGACATGGCAAGGAGTATCGAGCATACAGTCGAATGTATGAGAGAGATTAAAAACACACCTGAGGTAGAAGGAGTGAAAGAGATAAAAGGTTGCAATGCACAGGGTGAGAGGGTGGATAATAAGGAAGGAGATTCAGTATTGTTAGCCACTACGGTAAGGAGAAATCCGACCGAGGACATAACAAAAGGAAAATGTTTCAGATGCGGGAACCCCAAACATCTAGCCAATAGTCCCTTTTGCCCGGCGCGTGGCTGCCTGTGCAGGAAGTGTGGTGAAAAAGGGCACTATGCGCTTGTATGTAAAAATGATAAGAACACTAAGAGAAAGGTAAATAGGGTGGAAGAAGTCACTGATTTAGGTACTAAGTTTATTCTGCAAGTTAAGGGCAGTCATGGGACGGAACCCCCCAGTAACACTTATCCTTTGTGTGACATCAAACTTGACGACATTGAGGTGAAGGTCTACGCTGATTCTTGCTCACCTTATACCTTCTTGAATTACCGAACCTTTGTTGACGATTTCCAAACGCGGGGTTACAAATTGTACCCAGCCAATATAAAACCGGGAGGGTACAACAACAATCCTATACCTCTTAAGGGAATGCTAGAACTAGACATTACATTCAAGGATAGACACACTAAAGTAATGGTGTGCATTACTGAGAAGGGATCCAACTTACTGGGATGGGGACATCAGAGGGATCTTGGAATCAAACTGGATCCCAATAGCAAGGAACAAGTATTATTAGTGGATTTGCAGAAATTTTGTGAAAGCGTATGTGAGGAATTTCCAAAGTTGTTTGAAGATAGACTGGGGTTGTTGAAAAGCTTCCAACACAAAATTAAACTCAAGGAGGGAGCAACACCGGTGGTACATAAAGTTAGAACTGTACCGTATCTAATGAGGGAACCTCTGAAGGAAGAGTTAGACAAACTAGTTAAATCGGGAGTCATAGAACCGATTGAAAGTTCCTAATGGCTAGCACCTATAGTGGTCACTAAGAAACCCAACGGTAGGGGCATTCACCTATGTATGGATTTGAGGGACATAAATGCTAATATATGGGTAGACAGGTTCCCCTTACCCAAGATAAACGAAATGAAGAGCATGTTAGGGTCCGCTAAATATTTTAGCGTAATCGACCTATCTTCTGCATACCACCAAGTGGAATTGCACCCTACATCATGCTCACTCACGTCCTTTATCACTCCATTTGGAGCATTTAGATATCGCAGGATGCCATTTGGCCTGGCATCAGCTGCTGTGGTATTTCAAAGAATTATGCAGAAAATATTGAAGGGAATCAAGCAAGTTATGTGCTTCCAGGATGACATACTAGTCTATGGAAGTACGGAAGGTGAGCATAATTCTATCTTAAGAGAGGTGTTCCAAGCCTTGGATGATGCTGGCATGACCATTAGGAAAGAAAAGTGTCAACTGGGAGTTGAATCAGTGGAATACCTGGGACATAAAATAAGTAAGGATGGCGTAGAACCCAAGTGTAATCTGGTAGCGGCTGTGAAGGAAGCTCCAGCCCCTACTAATAAAGATGAATTGAGATCGTTTTGGGGTTTAGCTGAGTTTATGTCAAAGTTTGTTCATAACTTCGTTGTAGTCACCGCTCCCATGAGAGCATTATTGAAGAAAGATGTACCTTTCGAGTGGAATGAGGAGTGTCAAATTGAATTTGAAGAAGTCAAAGAGGCCATTGTCCATTGCCCCACGTTAGGAAATTTTGACACCACCAGGAAAACTTGGCTCACTACAGATGCTAGTGGAAGAGGTTTAGGTGCCACCTTGTCTCAGTGCGTAAATGGGCAGGAGAGGATTGTGGGATTTGCATCCAAGTCATTAAAGGAGGCAGAACTCAATTATTCCACGATAGAGAGGGAGGCTCTTGCCTGTTTTTGGGCCATCAATCATTTCAAATTCTTCCTGTGGGGATTGCCGTTCATGGTCAGAACGGACCACAAACCCCTCATTTCCTTATTTACTGTTAAGGGTAAAGACCAAGCTATCCCACATATAGCGAAATGGATCATGGGGCTGGAAGGCTTTAATTTTGACATGCAATATGTTCCAGGTAAAAGAATCATAGTAGCTGACTGTCTTTCAAGACTACCCAGGAAGGGAGGGAAGGAAGAAACCAATGAGATCCTTGATCCTGTGCTCCATGTTGAGTTGTCAGGCATCACTAGGGAAGAATGGGTCACAGCTACAACATTGGATCGGACTATACAAACTTTGAAAGATAAGATTTTGAATGGTTGGCCGGAAAGACGTCAACAGTCCGAAGAAGACTTAAGGGGGTATTGGGAGGTACGTTCTGAGCTACATTTAACCAAGGACCTATTAATGAGAGGTGAGAGAATAGTTCCCCCCAAAGCGCTGTGGGAAAAGCTTATAGGGTTAGCACACGAAGGACATCTAGGAAGCACTTTGAATAAAAACAGACTTCGAGCTTCCTACTGGTTTCCAACCATGGATAGGTTAGTAGAGGATACCGTGCGCGATTATGTCCATTGCGCATTGAGTGACAAAACTAAAAGTATGCACAAGTCCCCTTTATCTCCTGTCGAGGTCCCCACCAAACCATGGAACAAGCTGGGGTTGGACATCTTAGGACCTCTTACATGCTCAGGTTCGAGAGCAAGGTTCATTTTTGTGTTAGTTGATTACCACACACACTGGGTGATGACAAAAGCCGTGCATAATGTAACAACACAAAATTTAATAGAATTCCTTAAAGAAGCCTTTACCAGAGAAGGTATTCCAAGCACTATTGTGACAGACAATGGGGTGCAGTTCACTTCAGGCGCCATGGTGGAGTTCTTGAGAAACAGTGGGATCCAACATTTCCGGACAGCATTATACAACCCAAGGGCTAATGGTCTTGTAGAGAGGGTTAACAGGATGGTCAAGGAGTGTTTGCAGTTAGCTAGCATGTCTCGAGAATCAGGAGAAAGTGCTATTGAGAGTATGTTGTGGTCATACCACACCACACCCAACTTGGTCACAGGAGTATCTCCCTTCGTATCCCTCAAAGGTAGGCAACCAGGAACCAAGTTAAACCCGAATTGGCTAAGAGGAGGGGAGCCCGTTAAAGTTCATCGTGAAGAAGTAATGACGAGAGTATGGAAGAATCAGAGGAAGTACCAGGATTGGTATAATAACAAATTTGGTACTAAGAGTAAACATTGGATGGTGGGACAATGGGTCAGAGTAAAACTTCCAGAATCTACTCGGAAGGAAGGAAGCCAGTTCTCTAAACCCTTACGAATTACTAAAGTACATAAGAATGTGGCAACCTTGGAGGATGGCCGTGTATGGAGTATGGACCGCATATCTGCCAGCCAGGACAACCAGTTAATGAGGGTCAGGAGAATGGTATAGATCGGCGCGATACTGTTCCTAGGAGAAAGCAGGCTTATTGTCCCAGGAGGAAGACTTCTCCAGTATGGTTAAAAAGACTATATTCTATTGTAACAAATGATGGCGTCATGTCCATTCTCTCTTATGCATTGGTGGGGAAGGGGAAGTGTTGTAATATTGTTGTATTAATGATATGAGCATTTACAATATAGTATGTTGTCCTAATTATATAACACCACTGTTATTATTTACTTAACCCAACTACCACATGACTATTTCCTTATAATTACATGTGTGTTATTCTTACTAGTAAAATGGTGCACTCCTTTCCTTTCCTTTGGAATGTTGACTAATGGTACAACCGGGAGTGCACCTTAGAATGTTGATGAAGAGAGTGGACAGTAGGATAGAAGCTGTAAGCAGTGGAGGTGTTATGCAAGGAGTCTATTCAATAAACTGGACGTTAATTCTACTGGTCTCTGCTGATTCCAAGTTATTACAATCGTCCTGCAGAAAAGGCACCTGTCGTCGCAAAGCCAAGTTGTGCAGCATACAGCAGGCCACGATGATCTGCCACACCTTCTTTGATGAGTAGTATAGGGAACCACCTGTCATATTGAGGCACCTGAACCTGGCCTTGAGGAGGCCGAAGATCCTCTCTATAACCCTCCTAGTTCACCCATGTGCCTCATTGTAGCGTTCCTCTGCCCTTGTCATGGGATTCCTCACTGGGGTCAGTAGTCATGGCAGGTTGGGGTAGCCAGAGTCACCTGCAAATGTCGAGGGACAACTGTTAGACACACACTAACCCTTAGGGACAACCCCAGGCCCAGACAACTATTCACACTATATAGGGTCCTTTTCCTCACCTAATAGCCACACATGGTGCCTCTGGAGTTGCCCCATTACATAAGGGATGCTGCTATTCCTCAGAATGAAAGCTTCATGCACTGAGCCAGGAAACTTGGCGTTCACATCGGAGATGTACTGGTCGGCGAAACACACCATCTGCACATTCATTGAATTGTAACTCTTCCGGTTTCTGTACACCTGTTCACTCCTGTAGGGGGTGCCAAGGCCACATGTGTCCCATCAATGGCACCTATGATGTTGGGGATATGTCCCAGGGTATAGAAGTTACCTTTCACTGTAGGCAAATCTTCCACCTGAGGGAAAACGATGTAGCTGCGCATGTGTTTCAGCAGGGCAACACGTTAGAGAACATTGGCTGGGACATGCCTGATGCAATAGCCATTGTTGTTTGAAAGGACCCACTTGCCAGGAAATGGAGTACTGACAGGACCTGCACTAGAGGGGGGATTCCTGTGGGATGGCGGACAGCTGACATCAGGTCTGGCTCCAACTGGGCACACAGTTCCTGGATTGTGGCATGATCAGGTCTGTAGGTGACTATTACATGTCGCTCTTCCATTGTCGACAGGTCCACCAGCGGTCTCTACACCGGAGGATGCCACCATCTCCTCACCTGCCCCAGCGGACGTGCCCTATGGATGAGAACAGCGATCAGAGGGTCAGCCAACACTGAGGTACGAAATAAACAATTTTATTGCACACATTTGTCAATCCGCTATGTGCCTGTCTCAGTGTATATGCAAGGCCTATATATGTGTGACACATTTAACATTAATGCCATGTGGCCCCCTGAAATGGCGGCTGCCTGACCTGTAATGCGGGACAAGGGGATATGAGGTAACTGTGCTGGCGTTGTACACCATCGCGGTAGGCGGTCAAAGTCGGCGGCGCAATACTGCATTGGTTAATATTGGACCCTATGGGTCCCAGGAGCCAATGACGATGTACGCCGGCAGTGACGGTACACACCGCCGCGGACGTGACTGCCATTTTCTCTCTGTTCACTCACTTGATACCTGATCTTCGACAGGAGAGGACCTACACTGCAAGTGCTGCTGTGACCTCAGTCTGGAAGCGACAATGGCTCAAGTGTCTGGGAAAAGGGCCCCTGCCTTCACATCGGAGGAGTTGGAGAAACTAGTAGATGGGGTCCTCCCCCAGTACACGCTACTCTACAGTCCTCCAGACAAACAGGTGAGTACACTGTGAGCATGCTGTATGGGCAATGCCTGTTTGGAGCGGTGTGGATGTGAGATAGGGGGGGAATGATGCGTGCATGAAACAACAGTGAGTGGATGTGCGTCAGGGCAAGGGTGGAAACGTGGGCCAATGACTGTGACGGTCCGGACAGTTATAGTTTTTCCTTTTCCCCTGTACTATTCCTGTAGGTCAGCGCCCACCAGAAGAAGGATATTTGGCGTGACATCACCAAGGACGTCCGGGCCCTGGGGGTCCACCACAGACAGAGCACCCACTGCTGTAAAAGATGGGAGGACATTCTCTGCTGGAGCAAGAAGACGGCGGAGGCCCAGCTGGGGATGGACTCCCAACGTGGGAGGGGTGCCCGTCGCACCATGACCCCCCTGATGTTCCGGATCCTGGCGGTGGCATATCCGGAGTTGGATGGGTGCTTGAGGGCATCACAGCAGCCATAAGGGGGTGAGTACCGTCACATCCATCTGATTCAGTGCACATTGGAGGTGTCTGGGTGGAGGAGGTGGGCTGTGGGTTCCCCTAGGCCAGGGCGAGTTATGTAGGCAAGGTCCCTTCGTGAGGCAGGCTATGTGGCACCCCACCCCACCAGTGTTAAGAGCCATCTACCCCTAGTCAGGCTCCTGTGACTTCCATGTGTGCAGCATTTGGGCATAGGCCTTGTACCCCATGACCCTGGGATTAATTAGGGAACTCTAAGTGCATGGCGTAGTGCAGAGGGCTGCTGTGTCTGTAGTGTCCGCCAGCGGTAGCGGTATTGCATGCACTGAACATGTCTTTCTACTTTCTTTCCCCCCCTTTTTGAGGTCTCCCTGTTCTTGTGTGCATTAGCATCGTCAGTCAGAGGAGCTGTGCCACCGGAGCAGGAGGGAGCTGCATCCCACATGGCCCTGGAGTGCGATACTACGGACTCAGAATTCACCAGTGGGACGGAGGGCGAGGGGAACTCCACGGCGGGGACAGGAGCTGAGACCAGCGACACCGACTCCTCCTCTGATGGGAGCTCCCCTGCGGTGGCGGGCCCCTCTGTGCCCACCGCATCTACAGGTACAGCACCCACCCCCCCTACCAGCACCGCCCTCCCAGCAGCCCCTCAGCATGTGCCCCGTGGCCGCTCACCCAGGAGGGTGGGCATCTCCTTCGCCCCAGGCACCTCAGCCCCTGCCCCAGTCAGCCCTGCTGCCCTCAGTAAGGAGGCCATTGACCTCCTCAGATCCCTCACTGTTGGGCAGTCTACCATTCTGAATGCCATCCAGGGTGTAGAGAGGCAGTTGCATCAGACAAATGCATACTTGGAGGGCATTCATTCTGGTCAGGCAGCCCATCAGTGAGCTTTTCAGACTCTGGCCTCAGCACTGATGGCAGCCATTGTCCCTGTGTCCAGCCTCCCCCCTCCAACTTCCTCCACCCAGACCCAATCCCCAGTACCTCAGCCTATCCCAAGCACACCATCAGACCAGCATGCGCACACCTCACAACACAAGGGTATCTCAGGCAAACATGAGCACCACACATCCCACAGGCACTCACACAAGCATCATACCCATGCAGACATACCAACAGCCACTGCCTCCACTGTGTCCCCCTCCTCCACGTATCCTTCCTCCCTCCCTGTCACCTCTCCACTCACACCTGCATGCACTACATCTTCAGCCACTACATCCATCACCAGCACGCCCATCACCACACACCGCTCACGTGCACTCACCACCCCACTACCATTCACACATCCCCTGTGTCCTCTCCCAGTGTGTCTGTGAGCCCTCCTCCCAAACTACACAAACGCAGTCACACACCCACCCAACAGCCATCCACCTCACGACAGCCTCCAGCCCATGCACCTTCACCCAAAGTCAGCAAACGAACACCTCCTAAAACCACTACCTCTTCCTCCACTCCCAACCCCCCTCCATCTACACGTCCCAGTGTGTCTAAAAAGCTTTTCCTGTCAAACCTTGACCTCTTCCCTTCACCTCCCCCACCCCTTTGGTCGTCTAGGGCCCGCCTCTCCAGGTCCCAACCCAGCACCTCAGCCACCACATCACCAGGAACAGTGGTGCCCGCAGTAACCGGCTTCTGGACTGCGCCAAGCAGTAGGGCAGCCAGTGTCCCAAGAAGCCAGGCCAAGGACATTCCCCCACCTCAAAAACAAAAGAAGTTGCCCACAGCCCGAAGGGAAAAGGCCAAAACACCTGCCACCAAGGGCTCAGCCAGGACAACAGTTGGGAGTGGCAAGACAGCTGCGCCACCATCCAAGGTGGGGAAGGGGAAGAGAAAGAAAGGGAAGTCGCTGCCAACCTGCAGGCCGGACCAGACCGCCACCGGCACCGCCACATGCACGCCACCATGGGCACGGCTGCCCAGGACACCGCCGCCATCAGCACGCTCAGTGAGCCCCCCACTAGCACCGCTGACCAGGACACCGCCGCCAGCAGCACGCTCAGTGAGCCCCCCACTAGCACTGCCGCCCAGGACACCGCTGCCAGCAGCATGCTCAGTGGGCCCCCCACCAGCACGGCCGCCCAGGACACCGCCGCCAGCAGCACGCTCAGTGAGCCTCCCACCAGCACCGACTACCAGGACACAGCTGCGAGCAGCACGCTCAGTGAGCCCCAATCAGCACCGCCGCCCAGGACACCGCCACCAGAAGCACGCTCAGTGGGCCCCCCACCAGCACTGCCGCCCAGGACACCACCACCAGCAGCACACTCAGTGAGCCTCCCACCAGCACCGCCGGCCAGGACACCGCCGCCAGCAACACGCTCAGTGAGGCCCCCACCAGCACTGCTGCCCAATGAGCACTGTGAGCACCGCCGCTACTGAGGCCGCCGCCAGCACCGCCAGCGGCCACGCCACATTCTGTACCAGTGGCACCACCACAGACATGGCTGGAGTGTCAGTTCCACTGCCTCAGTCCTTGGCAGGATGAAGCACTCTGGGCACAAAGCCCCCTCCAGAACCAGTGGAGAGATACATCCACTACCTCTGTCCTTGGCAGGATGAAGCACTCTGGGCACAAACCCCCTTCAGAACCAGTGGAGACTGTTATCCACTTGAGAGACTGTGGCTTTGCACTCCCCAGGATGGAACAGTGGGCAACCCACCCACTGTAGAGACTTGAGAGACTGTGGCTTTGCACTCCCCAGGATGGAACAGTGGGCAAACCACCCACTGGAGAGACTTGAGAGACTGTGGCTTTGCACTCCCCAGGATGGAACAGTGGGCAACCCACCCACTGTAGAGACTTGAGAGACTGGCTTTGCACTCCCCAGGATGGAACAGTGGGCAACCCACCCACTGTAGAGACTTGAGAGACTATGGCTTTGCACTCCCCAGGATGGAACAGTGGGCATGTGGCCCCCTCGTGGATTTGGCATCGTGCACTCAACCGGCTGAGGTGCCCCCCCTTTCCCTTCCCCCTGAGGTGCCTGTTTTATTGCTAACTGATGCCCCTGCAGTGTTCTCTCCGTCATTTCGGGGATTGAGTGTGGGCCTCGCCCATACCGTGTGGGCCCAGTGTTCTACGGACTTCAATGGAGCACTACCTGGATTACTGATCTTGGTGTATATTTTGTTTATTGTGTATATATATAGATTTTTGCGTACTGGAGTTTAATTTATTACAATGGTTTCACTCATTTCCTTTTGTCTTTGCATTCTTCCGGGGGGGTTGGGGGTGTAACTGTAATGTATCATGATGTATTAGTGTGTGTGTTGTCGTGGGTGAGGGTGGGGTGGGGGTGTTGCGTGTGTGAGTGCCTGTTTTTTCCCTCCCCCTCCCCTGTGTCGTAGGTGCAGTACTCACCGTGGTCTTCGCCGCCGGCGTTCGTGCTCCTGG
Organism: Pleurodeles waltl; assembly: GCF_031143425.1. NCBI lineage: Eukaryota > Metazoa > Chordata > Amphibia > Caudata > Salamandridae > Pleurodeles > Pleurodeles waltl. The sequence continues at coordinate 715,772,109 of NC_090443.1, forward strand.
TAGAAGAGCAAGAAGACAAGGGCTGGCAGGATGTGGAGTTCGGGTTCCATGGCGTCCGGATTCCTCGTGGGGTGTGTAGAGGTGAGCGTTTTCCCTTCGAAGTCCTGTTTCCGCCGTGTTTTTGTCCGCGGTGAATCCACCCCGGAAAAGGTGGTGGATTGGTAGGTTGTAATACTGTGGGTGGTACATTGTCCTCCGCCTGTCTGTTGGCTGTGACCGCCAAGCTGTTTGTTTGTACCGCCGTGGCGGTCGGAGTGTTAAAGTGGCTGTCTATGTTGGCGGTTTCCGCCACGGTCATAATTCCATTTATTTTACCGCCGGCCTGTTGGCGGTCTTACCGCCCCTTTAACACCGACCGCCAGGGTTATAATGACCACCTTAGTCTCCCACACCGCGGGCAATTCTGCTGCTCTAAAATCAATAGTCTCATTAGACTGATGAGAGCCTACGCGACAGCTTCATGAGGACTGGCGGTGGACCCCCACCTCCTCCCCCACAGTTGACAGCATGGGAGGAACAGGTCTTGGTAATCCTGCATCCTAAGGGCCTAACTGGAGTCACTAGAGGGCTAGACACTGGTACGCCACCATTACTACCTTACCTCCTCTGATACCTGCATGGCATGTCACCCCCTCGCCCCAACTCCCTACACCACACTCCATCCCACAAAGTCAACCACCCCAATGACCACACCTAAATGTGTACCCCTGCATGCCCTACCCATGCAAGCACATCTCTCGCAGCTCTGCATGCACAAGCACCAGCAATGAATGGACAGCATGTAGAACTACCAATCCCACAATGCATCACAATACACTAACAAAGGTAGCCGGACAATACCAAACCCATAAGGAAAGGTAGAAATGCAGAATATGTGACAGACAATGACCCTGACATTACACTTACATCCCCACAGGTGCCCCAGCCAATGTCAGCGGTGAGTAGGAGCCACAGCAACTCAGTCCACTACCAGAAGATGCCCTCAGTGATGATAGCAACTTTGGATGTCCCGAGCTGGATGAACTCCCTGGCCCATCTTGGACCACTAGTCAGTCGTCTTCCACATCTCACAGCCAGTCTACCACAGGCCCACCCCCCTCTGACTCCAACACCACAGCAGTCACTCAACGTCCCCATATCCCTGTCCCCAGGGCACGTCGATCAATATTGTGCCCACCTGTACAGGGACCTGAGTTGACACCACAGAAGCAAGACAATGAAGGTCCTGGTGTAAGTGGGATTGGGCACACCGACCAGGGGATACAGGCACGGGGGGCCAGGGACAATGGGAGGTCAGCTGTGTGCTAGGAGGAGGCCAGGCCCAGGGAACCGACTGCCCAGGAGGCACTCACACATGTCCTGGGGGCATACCAAAACTCCTAGGACAGGATGGGCCAAGTGATCACCATCATGCAGGAGAACCAGCGGTTGCAGGCAATACACCACCAGGAGGTCATGCAGTAGTTGCAGGGCCTAAATGCCAACATGGCCTCCATTGTAGGGGTGCTGGGTTACATGGCCAACACCATGCCAGAGAACAGAGCACACCAGCAGCCCATTTCCACTAGATAGCCACATCAACATCTGAAGCAGATAGTGGACAGGAGGACCTGCCATAGGACTCACAGGGCACCAGCACCCCTCCCCCTGCAGAAGGTGAACCAGCCCACAGACGTTCCCTACAACCCAGACAGACACCAGAGACTGTTGCCAAGACCAAAACCACAGTAAGGACATTAGCCTCTCCAGAATGTCCCCCTTTTGTCCCACTGAGTCAAGTTGTTCACTTTGCACTGCCATTGCTCCTCATCCTATGGCCCCATAGACACTGGACCTGTGCTACAAACAAACTGGGCCACTACTCTCAACTTTTCCTCAACCGTCACCCCACTCTATTGCAGCATCCCTTCATTATTGTCACTTCAATAAACACCCTTGAACACAATTGGAGTATTTAGTGCTTTATCAGACAGAAATGTGCAATGTATTGAACTGTATTATCCCGTGCAAATGTCCTGTAATGTGTGAATCCATCCAACAAATGTGTCTCAGCAGTCTGTAGTCATCACATCAGTACACAGTTGTAACCACACCAATGTCTGCAAAAAGGGAAGGCATAAGTGACAGTCAATTGTAATCCAAAGGTAGTGATTGGCACAACACTTCTGGCACACAGAACTTAACTAACATGGAGATATGAGCAGATCAACAGTCTTACCTTAGTGTCATTGGAAATACTGCTAAATGATATGTGTCCTGTTGTCCACATCCTCCTCCTCTTCCTCCTCCTCTCTGTCCTCAGTGTCTGCTGCTGCCACAGGTGCATTGTCACCCCTCTCCTCCTGAAGGTAGGGCACATGGTGTCTGAGGGCCAAATTGTGCAGCATGCAGCAGGCCACCACAATCTGGCAGACCTTCTTAGGGGCGTAGCAAAGGGATCCACCTGTTAAATGGAGGCACCTGACTTTCAGTAGACCAAATGTGTGTTCCACAATCCTCCTGGTATGGCCATGAGCTCCATTGTACCGATTTACAGCCCCTGTTCTCGGATTCCTAATGGGGTCAACAACCAGGACAGGTTTAGGTAGCCGGAGTCACCTGGAAGAAGTGGGGAACACACATTAGCCATGTACAATGGCATGGGGTACAACTCCAGTAGGCATACAATGACGTACATTGTGTGGCGACTCAAGCTCACCTATGAGCCACACTCTGTGCACTCTGTGCTATTCTTCAATACATAGGCATCATGCATAGATTCAGGAAACTTGGCAGTGACATGGGAGATGTACTGATCCGCAAGGCACACCATCAGGATATTTAGAGAGTGGTAACTCTTCCTATTCCTGTAGAACTGTTCATTTGCCCTGGGAGGAACTAAGGCAATATGGGTCCCGTCAATGGCCTCAATCACATGTGGTATGTGTCCCATGGCATAGAATTCAGCCTTCACAGTGGGCAAATCTTCAACCTGGGGGAATAAGATGTAGCTGCTCATGTGTTTGAGCAAGGCAGGCAAAACCTTTCAAGCACAATTGAGAACATTGGCTGTGACATTCCTGCAGCCAAGCACACAGTCACCTGGAAAGAACCACTTGCCAGGAAATACAGCACTGAGAATACCTGCCCAACAGGCGAAATTGCTATGGATTGCAGGAATTAGATCAGGCTCCAATTGTGCACAAAGCTCAGTGATTGTGGCCCTGTCCAAACGATACATGAGTATGATGTGCTAGTCCTCCAGTGTAGCCAAGTCCACAAGGGGTCTGTATATGGGTGCTTGCCTCCTCAGCCTCATCCTCCACAGTGGTTATTATCTAAGTGAGCCAAAATTAAAATGTGTTTGACTACAGGAAGTATGGACACTCAACATCACAGTACACAATGCATGTATGTATGTAGGAAACAGGAATTGTATAAGTGTGTACAATCTATACCATTGACAAACATATGTTGGTCCCACATGAGTACTAGCATTGAGAAATGGCAACCACCTGTCCTGTATGCAGGGACAGGTGGAAGTGACCTTACTCCGCTGGTGCTTGACGTCATGGTGAAAGACGGCCTGCACTGCCATGGAAGTCCTCATTGGCTAACATTGAGCTCTATGGAGTACAGGATCCAATGATGATCTACGCCGGCGGTAATGGTATTCACCTCCGTGGAGGTGACAGCCATTTTCTATGAATCACTTCACTTGATTCCTGACTCTCTCCAAATCAACATCTCCACTGCGTGTGCTGCTGTGATATGTGTCTGGAACCTGTGATTGCCCGTGCTAAAGGGGAAAGGGCCCCAGCCTTTACACTGGAGGAGCTGGAGAAGCTTGTGGATGGGGTCCCACCCTGTATGGGCAGTTGTATGGGCCTCCAGACCAACAGGTGAATGCATCATGGGTAGGTTGGATGTGGCATGGCTGCACGTAGATGTTTCTGTGTGCTGTGTGTTATTGGGGGGGTTTGGTAGCATTCAATGTGTATGTAGAGGTAGGGGTCATTTGTGTGCTTAATGAGGGTTCTATGCAGTACGTAAGCCATATCTGTTACAGAATGTAGTGTTGCGTTCATGGTGTCCTTCTGTCTGTGTCTCCTCTGCAGGTCAGCGCCCATCAGAAGAAAGGGTTGTGGCGTGCCATTGCCAAGGACGTGCATACCCTGGGGGTCCATAGCCGGTGGAGCACCCACTGCAGGAAACGGTGGGAGGACCTGAGACGCTGGACCCGGGAGGCTGCAGAGGACCAGCTGGGGATAGCCTCCTAAAGAGGGAGGGGTGCCCGTCGGCGTCTGACCCCCCTAATGTTCACCATACTGGCGGTGGCCAATCCTGAGTTGGATGGGTGCTTGAGGGCAGCATAGCATCCACAAGGGGGTGAGTACAGACTGTGTAGTATTTATTTTTTGTGCCCTGGCATGGGGTTTGGGTGCAAGGTTCTAGTCAGTGGATGCCCCAATATGCCGCTTTAGCTTTTCCAGTGTGGTCCTGCTTAGCTATGTAGGATGGTATGTATATATGGCCTTGGTAAGTAGCTAGCATACCATGGCAGACAGGGCTTAGTGAGTCCCAGTAGGTGTGCAGATGGTACTGTTTGGGTCTTTAACTGCAGTTGTACCCAGGTAGTGTTTTGTCATTCAGGTCCATACTGCACTGTGTCAGTCCCAGTGAGTGATTGTGATGTGTATGCCATATGAGATGTTGTTGCTGTGATTGCCCTTGTGCTCCATTCCTTTCTCCCCACCATCTCTCCTTTTATCATCCTGTCCTTGTGTAGGGTAGAATCATCTGGAGAAGGAGCAGGGTCACCAGTGAGTTGGGGAGCTGCAGCCCACGGGACCCAGGAGGCGGACTGGGTTGGAGGGCGAGGGTAGCACCATGGGGGAGACAGGAGTGGCGACTACAGACTCTGATTCCTCCTCTGATGGAAGCTCCCTGGTGGTGGCGGACCCCTGTGGGACCACCCCAGCTACAACATCTTCTGCCACCCCATGTACCAGCACTGCCCTCCCAGTAGCCCCCCACACAGTTGCTGTGCCTGCTTACCCAGGAGGGAGGGCATCTCCTTCGCCCCAGGCACCCCAGCCCCTGCCTCTGTCAGCCCTGCTGCCCTCAGTGAGTAGGCTATTGACCTCCTAAGATCCATCTCCGTAGGCCAGTCAACCATAGCGAATGCCATCCAGGGGAAGGCATCCCAGATGCAGCAATGCAATGCCTTCATGGAGGGCATTCACAGTGGCTTGGCTGGCCTACAGAGATCATTCCAGGCTCTGGTCTGGCCAATGGCCCTTTATATGTAGTTGCCTCAGTTTTTGTGGGCACAGGTCCAGCAAAATACGGAGGTTGGACCTAAGGTATGTGTCCTGGCTTTCTTTACTTCTGGCTTATGTTGTTGTTGATTCACTCTGCAGATTGTTCTGGGTGTGTGGTGTTTGTATGGTGTGTGTTGTGCGTGTGTGTGTTTCACTCTCCTCTCCCTTCTATGTGTGCTAGGCGGCTGTACTCATCGTCGTCTTCTTCGTCGGCGTTGGTGTTCCTGGACTGCCATAGCATGGTACAGCATCAGCAGGACTTTCAATTCGGGTTCCATGGCAGCTGCAGGACGCCTCTGTGTCCCTAGAGGTCAGTGTCTCCTTTTATATGATGTGTTTTCGCCAGGCTTTTGGTGGCGGTGGTCCCACCCCAGAAATCCTGGTGGTCTGCTATGTCATAATATGGTGGGTGCTTAGTTGTCTTCCACCAGCCTGAAGGGGGCTACCACCATGGTCAGTGGACGGACCGCACTGGCAGTTTGGGTGGTACATTGGCTGTATATGGGAGGAATCACCGCCATGGTCATAATTTGGCGGTCTTCACCGCCAGCCTGATGACCGTACTATCGTCATTGCCGGCATGACGGTCAGCTGACCGTCAATGCCATAATGAGGGCCATAGTGTCCTCAATGAGAGCGCATATGGAATTTTGGCATACCCTGTCTCTATCAGTGACTAGGAGGCTGGCGTTGATAAAAATGGTGGTACTGCCTAGACTACTATATTTTTTCACTAATTTGCCCTATTATATACCAGCCGCCTTCTTAAGAGTATTCTACCAAAAGGTGCAATATTTTATTTGGCACAGCTCGAGGCAGAGGGTGGGGTTAAGTACACTTTGATTCCCTACAGACAATGGGGGATTGGCTGTCCCCACTTTGAGCACTATTATTTAGCTGCCCAGATTCAATAAATTGCTAAATGGTTTGCAGGATCGCAGTTACAGGATATGGCCTCATTGTCGCCAAGTTGGAGTTTACCAATCCTACTAAATTTGTTTCATCCTTGTACACACGCACAAGCTCCTGACTCATTGTTTCTTAGTACAGCATACCGATGCTACTGACAATGTCTTATCATCACAAAACAAATGCCTCCATTTGCACTAGGTCTACCACTGCTGGGCACACCCAGACCAACATGTCCCACGTCAGCAATGGAATTAACAACATGGCACAAAATTCAGGACTACACACATTGGGTGACTTATAAAGGGACGGTTCCTGACTCACATTTGATGTGCTGACAATAGAAGAAGGCCTACTTCGGGGGAAGTTTCTATTGTACAACTCATTAATCACCACACTAGAGGGGAATTGGGGTGAGCTTTCTGCAGAGCCCATGAGACACCTCACGGTCCTGTATTTGTTGTGTAGCCATTTTATGTATAGCTCCATGCACGTTAGTTTAACGTGCACTTGCCCTAGATATATTTTATTCAGCTTTGCACTGTTATTTTACAATAACCAGTTTTTACGGTCTTGTTTTAATTTCTTCTATCACACTGTTTAGCTTAGTTCAGCACTGTGTTCTCAAATAATGCATTCTTGATCGCCCTGTGCTTCAGTCAAGGCTACAGTCTGGTACATTGCCGGTAAACGTGGTAGAAGTTTGGTCTACAGCAATCTTAGAAAATACACATCCTTACGTAGGGACATTTTCTTTGAACATCTGTGTGTTAGTTATAAAAACACTTTCTAGTCCTAGTACACATCAAGAGGGAGAATCCAGCCAGGGAACCACAACTGTATGCTGAATGCCCCGTTGCAGATGCTGATGCAGATTACAGGCCTTTGCTCAGGTATGAGGGTTGATGTCCTCCCAGGAGAACCTGAAAGGCAGGTTTAGAGCTTGACATGCTGTGCTCAAAATATAACTTAGAGAGAGAATAAAATAGTGGCACCATGATAGCCTTATTCTTGTGTTTCACTCTCATCGTCACTATTTTAATATTACTGTGTTGTGTAGTTCTGGTTATTGCAGCTCACGCTTTGCTATACAAAATGCAGTTGTTTTATTAAACCAATCTTTAAAGCTTATACTGCCTTTATTGTCATTTATATATGAGACTGCATTGTGTATGAGAGAACCGGTTGTGACCTGAGTGACCACGACTTCCCTGAGAAGTACTGATATGTCATGCGCTCGGCTGCCCAATTGTCTCTGCCATTTGGGAGAGATGAGGCACTGCTAGTTAGCCAGAGCAAAACCCGGATTTGGAGTGACAAGCGTCATCCACCATGGGTCAGGCTCAGTCCCCCACATTGTGGACGATCTTGCTGCTCGAAATCCAGTAGTCTCATTAAGATAATGAGAGCCTACGAGACAATGGGACATGGAAGAAGTCTCAAAAGCTGGTTTGCCGACTCCCTTTGAGTCCACATTGTCACTTCCCTTCCCTGCATAGTCGCAATGAAACAGACCTTGGGCGTCCCTTGCACAGATCCACAGGGGATGACCTTGCTGGATGGTCCCAAGCATGTACCTCATAATGCCCACTTTAAACTTACTCAGGTAAACATTGTCCAGAGGACATACCTTACTCCTGCTAATATAAACTGGTTTTTATCACAAAGCAGATGTTGCTTGTCCACAGTTCAAGTTGGTGGATACTTGGCTTATTGCATATGTTATGGGCTTGTCCCAATCTTTATAATTACTGGTTTACCATAGTGTCCACCTTGTCAGCGTGCATGGGACGTGCAAATCTCCACAATTGGAACATATGTTTACACTGGCTGTACAGTAGAAATAAGAAACAAAGAGTGACTTCCTGCTTTCTAGACTTAGGGTTTATGGTGGCTAAATGGCTTATTACATTAAGGTGGAAGTTGTCTGACCTCCTGAGCTGTACAGATTGGAAATGTTCCATGCTTAAATGAGTGTAGGCAGAGGGTATAGCGTTGCGCAGAGAGGATACTTTGAGGCTTTGTGATTACCCAGAGCTGCTTACTGGGACAACATACTTACACAATTACAGAACGACCCCGCATATACTCCTGAAGAAGATGGGAGCACCAGGGCTTCCTCTGTACACATATAGGGGGTCATTATGACCCTGGCGGAAGGCGGAGAAGTGGCGGTTAGACCGCCATCAGGCTGACGGTCTTTTTTTTTGTAATATGACCATGGCGGTTACCGCCATGGTCATCCGCCGGTTCTCCATTCCGCCCGCTAGGGCGGAGACGACCGCCGGGCTGGAGACCTGGGTCTTCAGCCCGGCGGCTGTCACTATACCGCCGGCGGTATTTTGACGTAGCTTACCGCCGTGGATTTCCTGCGGTTGGAACTGCCATGAAATCCATGTCGGTAAGCACTATCAGTGCCAGGGAATTCCTTCCCTGGCACTGATAGGGGTCTCCCCCACCCAACGGTCATAACAGAGCGAGCGGCAAACCACCACCACTGGCGGTCTTCCACACGGTGGTCCCTCGGCGGTCTTTTTACAAGACCGCCGAGGTTGTAATGACCACCATAATGCGGTATGCTAGCAAGGTAGTATGAGCACCAACTGGCTCAACACTCCACATGTGTGCATTGATTTTAATCTCTTCACTTCAAAATATAGAGCTTGCTTGAGTGACGGAGGGCAACTAATTGAGCTTCCTGGTCTCTGAAGTTGATTGCTTTGTATTGTTATTGTTTGTGAAATGATTGTTAGTTATATAAATCTATAGACCTGACAATATGGAACAAGCTAATCACACTGCTGTAGCACATCTGTCACTAAAGTGGTCATTATGAACATGGCAGTAATCACCGCTCTGACGGCAGGCTGGCGGTCCAGACCCCCAAAATAATGAAGCGCATGAGAAACAGCCAGTGTGAAATCTACACACTGCCAGCATTGGAGTGCCGACAATGACGGAAGAGGCTGCCCACAGGCCGACGGAAAGGCCCCACCCGTCCAACAAATAATGAAGCACAAGACTGCGGTCAGTTCTGCGGCAGGAGCGTGGCAGAAACAATCCAAATAAAAGGTAACACTCACCGGAGGCACACACCGACACGCCGAAGGAGACATGGAGAGAGAGTTGCAAATAATGCCAGTCCTGCTCCTTGCAATATACCTCCATGACCGTGACCGCCGACGACGAAGATGATTACGGTAAGTACCACAACCTAGTAAACAAGGGAAGAAAGGGCACAGTTACACACCCACCCACCCCACCCACCCTGGCCAATAAAACCTGCCGAAAGTACATACATGTGCACACCACAACCCCACAATGAAACCATGAACCACGTTTCCATTTAGTGTGAACAGCAACACTGGGCACACAAACTTTAATCCAACATTAAAATGTAATGTCCAAATAAGGACATTAGCTAGTACATGCAAAACAGGCTGAACGGCCCAAATGGCCTGAACTTGACTCCCACATGTGCACATGGTACTCCACAGTGAACGGACATCAATGGGGCAGCAAGGCACCTTAGGAAACAGGGGGAGGGGGTGGTGGGGTGGGGACTTATATCTGGGAAGGGGGTCTTGGCTTACGTTTGGGAGATGGAAGGGGTTGAGTGGGTGTCTGGGAACATTTGAGTGTTTTGGGAGGAGGGGGGGCAGACACAGTGGGACAAGACAGGCTGCCAGTATACATGGATGTTGTCTGGGTGTCTGCAGGTCTGGTGAGTGTGCTGCATGTGTCAGTCAATGTCATTGTGGTGAGTGCAGGTGTGGTGTCTGGGGTCCATGATGGGATGTCTGATGTTGTGATGCCTGCAAGAAAAGGGCCAGAAGCAGTGACTGATGGTGCAGTGCTTGTGGGTGTGCATGCTGAGGTGAGAGACAGGGAGGCAGGAGAGGTGGACACACTGGGGGAAGTGGATGTTGTCCTGTGTGCCTTTGTATGTTGGCTGTGTGTATGCCTGTGGTGGGAAGTGTGGTGCTTGTGTTTCTCTGTGTGCCTTCTTGTGTGTTGATGAGTGTGCATGGCTGTCTGAACATGTGCTTGGGATGGGTGAAGGGAGTGGGATGCTGGAAGGGGTAGAGGTGTTTGGAGGGGGGATGGAAAGACCAGGGACACTGGCTGCCATCAAAGAGGAAGCCAGAGCCTCAAAAAATCTCTGTAGTCCAGACATGGCACCGTGAATGCCTTCCAGGTATGCATTGCATTGCTGCATCTGGGATGTTAGCCCCTAGATGACATTCACAATGGTTGTCTGCCCTACAGAGATGGTTCTCAGGAGATCAAAAGCTTTCTCAGTGAGGACAACAGGGCTGACTGGGGCAGTGGATGAGGTGCCTGGGACGAAGGAGACACCGACCCTTCTGCGTGAGCGGGCAGGGACAACTGGGTGAGGAGCACCTGGGAGGTCGGTGATGGTATTGGGGTTGGCGGAAGATGACATAGAATGGGTGGGCCCACTAAGGTCCACCACCACCAGGAAGCTCCCATCGGAGGAGGTATCAGAGTCACTACCGCCAGTGGTAGTTGCCTCCCCCGTGGTACTCCCCTCACACTCTAACCCCCTGGTCCCCTTGGCATCTGTTGACTCTGCTTCCTTGGAACCGTGAGCTGCTGCATACCCACTCGCCGGTGCCACTGCTCCCTCGCCAGATGATGCTGATGTACACAGACAACACAAGAGTACAGGGGTGGGGAGACAAAACATGAGAGAAATCTGTAAAAACCTGAATGGATGTACATACTTGGTGCACACACACTCCCATCCAGCTTACACACCTACACGCAGCACCTACAACTATAGTCATGACTATGCCCCTTACTAGTGGCTACTACCCCAGCATACAACTAATTTCCCACATCACACATGGACCTGATGAACTGTTAGACCTGCCCCTTATCATTTCCGTACCCATGGGGGGCAGGCCTGGTGGTAGACACCTGTTAGAGTGCCTAGCACTAGACAGCATACATACTACAGTACCCAAACACATCCATCAAAGAGGCATGAAACGGTGTTGGCACTCACCCCCTTGTGGCTGCTGTGCTGCCTTCAAGCGCCCATCCAAATCTGGATATGCCACCGCCAGAATGTAGCACATTAGGAGGGGGTCATGGTCCGACGGGCACCCCTTCCTTGTTGTGAGGCCTTCCCCAGCTGGGCCTCGCAGGTCTTCCTGGCCCAGCACCGCAGGTCCTTCCACTGTTTCCTGCAGTGAGTGCTCCGCCAGTTGTAGACCCACAGATGGCCTGCCAGAGTCCCTCTTCTGATGGGCGCTGACCTGTATGGGACACACAGAGAAGAAAAACAGACGTCAGGATATGGCCATTTGATACAGCTGACTATGCATCCCCTATGGGACGGACAATTCAGAGAATCGTTTCACAACCTCACTCACAGCACCTGCCACACAATCTACGCTTGTGCAGTTACATACCGACCACACATGAATACAGCCATCCTCCACCATCACACACATCCATGCAAGGTAACCGCCTACTCACCTGCTCCTCTAGTCGCCCATATAACTTGGCATAAAAGGGTAGGACCCTGTCCACCAGCTTGTCCATCTCCTCTGTGGTGAAGGCCATGGCCCTTTCCCCTGTGACTTGTGCCATTGGAGTAACCAGAGCCATGACACCGCAGCACACTCATTGGAGTACTTGCATGCACGGGATCTGGGAGTCAAGTGAAATTGGGGTGACAACATGGCAAACGCTCCACAGCAGTGTGCACTGTCACGGCTGGCAGCGATCATGATAGTCCCAGGTTCACCATTGACAACCATGTAAACCAATGAATGGGTGCACGGCGGTGAACACCGCCTTACGCCATGACAACAACTACCAGCGGAATGAGGTCACTTCCACTCCTTCGTGTGTGGATGGCAGGAGGCTGCCATTTTGCTAGCGCCACGTACATATTTCCTGCTCAGGGGACCCATTCAGGGCATATAAATCCCAGCCCTTAATCGCCTGCCCACATGAGTGTCTATTACTCACATCAGCCCAGAGGTACCACTGCATACATGTTCCTAAAGTTGTACATCATACAACGCTTGTGTATGTAACCTATGTATTGTACAGCAGTTATTCTTACACAACAAGTTTTGCATGTGTACAGACCTCTTGTTGATTTGGAGACCATGGTGAACGTCATATCATTGTCACCTACAGACTCAATCGATCAACTATCCATGAGCTATGTGCTTTACTGGATCCTGTACTGAGACCGGGTAATCAGAATCAGCATTACATCCCTACTGAAGTGCAAGTGCTGTCTGTACTCCATTTCTTGGCTACGGGCTCATTTCAGGTGACAGTGGGCATGGGTGCAGAGTTCTCACAGCCAATGTTTAGCCTCGTCCTGTCAAAATTCCTGGATGCATTTGTACAACACCTGCAGACATATGTCAAGTTTCCCCAAATATCTGAACTCCCTGCCATCAAGTCAAACGTTTATGCCTTTGCTAACCTTCCCCGTATGATAGGTGCCATCAATGGCACCCACATAGCTCTCATTCCCCCAAGAGTGGATGAACAGGTGTACAGGAACAGGAAGAACTTCCACTCAATGAACATACAATTGCTGTGTACTGCTGACCAGTACATTTCACATGTAAATGCCATTTTTCCCATGTTTCCAGGATCAGTTTATGATTCCTTTGTTCTGAGGAACAGCAGTGTCCCACACTTGATGCAACAACTACAAGTGGACAGAGGATGGCTCATAGGTGAGTGTGTATGACACTGGATCAGTACTTAGCTGACAGCCAGGCTGTATGCAAGTAATGGCAGTTTGTTACCGTCCTGTTTCAACCACTTTTGCAAGTGATTCTGGCTACCCCAACATGCAATGGCTCCTGACACCTGTGAGAAATCCCAGGACAGATGCAGAGAGGAATTATAATGAGGTCCCCCAGGGACATACTAGGAGGGTGATTGAGTGCACTATAGGTCTCCTGAAGGCTAGATTTTGTTGCCTCCATATCTGTGGGGAGTCCCTGTGCTATGGCCTTGAGAAGGTGTGTAGAATAGTGGTGTCCTGCTGCATGCTGCACAACGTGGCTGTGAGCAGAGCTATCCCCCTAGAGAAGGAGGGTGCTGTACATCCAGACCTACTTCCTCTGAAAGGGGATGAGAGTGATGGTGTGGATGAAGAGGGGGAAGATGTCCACTCCAGGAACCAGCTGATCCAACTATACTTCCAGTGACTATGAGGTACTGTTCACTGATGATGTTGCCTGAACTGCATAATGTTTGCCTGACTCATTTGTTTGGGGATGTGGGGTCTTTAGTCATTGACACTGTTACCTGAAGAATAGGTGGCATGTGCCATGGAAACAAACATGGTGTACATTTTGGTTAACTGCAGACGATGTTGTGCATGGGGTACCATTCCTGCAATAAAGGTCTGATTATGGAATTGACTGGCAAATGCATTCCCATTTACAATTGATTCTACATAATGACAGGGTACATACGAATTGGTGTAAATGTGTTTTATTTGGTATCACAAATGCATTAGTGCACTGTACAGTGATAGGGAGTGGGCTAATGGTGGATGTCCATACTAGGTACATGGACTCAGCGATTTGTGGCAGTGGATATTGGTCCATATGTCCCCTGCAAGTTGTTAAGTTGGTATTGTCAGATGAGGCTGGTAGCACAGTGGCACACTTGGTAGACAGTTCAGGTCAAAGACACATCTTTGAGGGGGCCTTGGTCTTGGCAGGTGTTCCTGTGCCATAGCTGAGGTACCGTTTGAGGGTCCGGTGCTGGGCTCCACGGGTAGGGGTGCTGGTCTCTTGTGTGTCCTCTGCCAGTGCCACCAGTATAGTTGCTGCTGCTAATGCAGAGGGCTGGTCTGTGTCCTGGGCAGTGGTAGGGGCTTCCTGGTTTGTGGGGGTCTCAAGCTGTGTTGGGTAGTGGTGCTGCAGCACCCCTGCAATAGTGGCCATGGTGGCATTGAGGTGTTTCCACTGCTCCATGGTCTCTTGATGTTGGGCTATCTGCAGCCTTTGACTGTTCCAGGGTGGCCAGGATCTGGCCCATCCTGTCCTGGGTATTGTAGTATGCTCCCAGGACCTCAGAGATCACCTCCTGGGCTGCAGCATCCATCTATGGCCTCCCCCTGGGCCCCTGTTGCACTCCTACTGGGCCTAGCCCCGTGTGCCTGTGTCCCCTGCACAGGTCTGGCAGTCCCACTTGCACTGGGGTCATCATCATCCTGCCTGTTGGTAGGTGGAGACTCTGGGCTCTGTATTTGTGGTCTGCCAGTCTATGGCCTGGAGACACTGGTGTGGGGTCGTTTGGCCAGAGCTGATGTTGGTGGTAGGGATGTCAGCGGTATCCTGGGTGGGGCTGCTGGAGGATGACAATCCAGGACTGTGTGACGGTCCAGGGTACTCCTCACTGTCCATACTTCCCTCTCCAGTCTCCTGAGTGGGGCCTGTGTCTCCATGTGCTGTTTATTCCCCTGTCGCGCCATGCAGGGACCTATTGTGGATTTGTCCTTACATTTTGCATGGGATATGAAGATGCATTGTGGGTGCTGTAGTGCCGTTGTGATTCTTTGCAGGCGTAGGTGGCTGTGCACAGGTGGAGGGATGTGGGCCTGTTGGTGGGTTTGTGGGCATGCAGGGTGACTGGATGCAGTGATTGTGGCCTGGGTGGTGGTCCTGGTGGTAGTTGGAGGGGTGGGGTGGTACATGCATTACAGGTGTGGTCGATATGAAGTAATTGTTGATGACTTACCCAAGTTCAGTCCTCTAGCGAGTCCAGTGAGGCCCTCAGGGAGCAGGATAGCCAGAACCTTCTCCTCCCAGTCGGTGTATTCGGGGGGTGTAGGTGGGGGTCCTCCCCCAGTCTTCTGTGCCGCAATGTTGTGCCTAGATGCCATCGACCTCACCTTCCCGTGCAGGTTGTTCCATCTCTTGCGGATGTCGTCCCTTGTGCATGCATGGTTTCCCACTGTGTTGACCTTGTTTACTATATTCTGCCATAACTCCATCTTCTTGGCGATGGGTGTGTGCTGGACCTGTGCCCCGAAGATATGTGGCTCGACCTTCAGTATTTCATCCACCATTGTTCTAAGCTCCCTATCTGTGAAGCAGGAGTGCTTATGGGGTGCCATGGTGTATGTTTTGGGTGGTGTGTTGTATGAATATCGCTGAGGGTGCTGTTGTGTGGTTGGGTGTGTGACTTGTGTGATGTTGCATTCAGTGTATGCGTGCTGTGTTGTCAAACTCAGTTGTCCTATTGGCGATGCAAATGATTGTGGGGTGTGTATGTGAGTGTTTTATAATGTTGTGGATGTGTGTCAGGTGTGTGGGTTTCAAACTTGCCAATGTGTGGGTCCACTTGCTGGCGTGGCGGTCCGTACCACCAATGGTCGTTCGACATCCACTATCCGCCACAGTGATTTGTGCATCATTATTTGGAGTGCAAGGGATTTGTCTGCTTGGCTTCGGGGGGTGGGGTGTGCATCCTTCACGCCATCAAGGGCCCTGGCGGTGGCGGGTGGTAACAGAATTTTTGGCGGTTTCTGTTTTTGGCATCATTATATGGTGGTGTGCTCTTCACCGCCAATGGCGGTCTTCTGTTCACCGTCGCCACGGCATTCGGCGGTGTTTCCCGCCATGTTCATAATGAGGGCCTAAATGCTTAGTCCTGTATCTAATATGTGTACATTGATATTCTATACTGTTGATTATTTCTACTTTTTTATACTGGGTATAGACTAAATCATGACTGTACCGCTCAATGTGATGGTGAATGCAAAATACAAATAAAAAGATTCAAACAAAAAGTAAGAGTAGATTGCTCTCATTCAATGATAGAAGAAAAGGTAACATTGGCACCAAATCCAGACCCCAAGCTTATTACATATCTCCTTAAGATGGAGAGAGACCCAAGAAAGGGTATGGAGAGGCCAATTAAGCATTGCCAGGACAGGGTCCTGGATATCCTGGGTCTACTAGCAATAAACTGTGATTCAATAGAAGGTGCCTATTTGAAGGGAATAGATTTAAAAATTCATTCATTTATTGAGAGGGTCATGTCAACTAGCCATATTTTTAGGTCATGCCTATGCAGGCCTTCTGGTGGAAAGACGGACTGTATGTATGCACATTAACCCTCAATTAAGTGATTGAGCCAGGAAGAATTCTAGTGAAGAGGCTAATGGACTGCTTTTCAGAGATGGGATGGTTAAATCCCTGATTAAATATGTTTAGACTTTCACAAGTTTAAATAAGGTACAATATTCTATGGGTAGCATATTTACAGGTAACAGTTTTTATGGCAGGACTGGAAGGAAAGGGTACATTTCAAACGTGACAAATTATAAGTCCCAATATCCACATTCTGGATACTTGGGTTATGGAAACTACAGCGGGAGCAAGGGAGTGCGCGATTTTTATACCCAGATGGGAGAGAAGGAAGAGGTTCTTCTGGTAAAGGAAGAGGACTCACTCCCAATCAGGGTCATGTGACTATGAGGACTCCTTCTGGTTCTATACCAAAAAAGATGGGAGTAAGATTAAATATTTTCAAAGTGCAATGGAGAGAAATAAGAAAGGATACCTTGGTATTATAGTTAATAGGTTATCAAATAGAGTTCAATACAGAACCATACACGCTGAAAGAACCAAATAAATTATTTTTTCAAAAAGATTTAGAACAGATTGTACAAGAGGACATTTGATGCAATAGTAAAGCTAAAAAAAGAATAGAAGACATTTTTAAGTACACTGCTTCTGGTGGAGGAAAAGGACAAAGTTTGGAGGCTTGAGATAAATTTGACAAATCCAAGTCAATTTGTAAAATACTGACACTTCAAAATGGTTGCCATACATTTATTGAGGGAGATGCTTCAGGATTTGGATTAGATGGTGAAAATGTATCTTAAGGATGCCTTTTTCAAAATTCCAATTGCAAAGGCGAGCCAAGGGTATTTACAGTTCAGATGGAAGGGATGTTGCACCAATTCCAATGTCTTCCATTCAGGCTGTCAGACACACCATGGCATTTTACAAAGGTTTTAAGACTAGTTGTGAGTTTTCTAGGAGAGGAGTAAGGATCATTGTTTATTTAGATGACATTTTCATAATGAGTTCATAGGAACTGAGGAAACAGTTGAACTTGATGAAGAATTTACTAGAGAATACAAAACTAAATTTTGTGATAAATTCAGACAAATCAATATTAATTCCATCGCAAATGTTAGAATTTCTAGGATTTGTGGTAGACACAGAGGTAAGTCAATTACAGTTAATGGATAAAAAAGTAAAAAGATGAGACAGGAAGTGAAATTACTGTCAAGGAAGAAGAAAGTGAAGTTGCGATAATTGGCACCAGTGGCCAGTCTGTTCTCATCTTCAATACAAGCTGTATTTCCGGGAGCTGTACGTTATAAGGCCCTTCACATCTAAAGACTTTAGTTCTGGTGAAAGATGTGGTACGAAGAGATGATACTTCTGAGGCAAAACAGGAGTTTTATGGTGGAAGGAAATTTAGAAGCCTGGAACAGATGGACTATAATTAGGACAAATTCCGATTTTATTTTAGAGACCGATACGAGTAATTCGGGATGGGGAGCCATATGCTCAGGTCAGGAGACAGATGGTGTTTGCAATGTGGTAGAGAAAGAGGAGTATATAAGTAATCTAGACATAAAATGGGCTTGTTCGCTCCAAGCAGTTTCACAAAGGAATTGAAGAAAATTTCAGTTTCATTAAATATGGCCAACATAACTGAAGCAACGTATATAACCAACTTTTGAAGAAGCAGGTCAGAGAGAGTTTCCGTTATAGCAAATTAAATGTGGTAATTTTGTTGAACATAAAATTGAATTGAAGCAGAATATCTACTGGAATTAATGAAAGCAGGCTAGAATTAATGAATTCCAGCGTGGAAGTATTGAAATTTGACTGATTACAGCAATTAAAAATTAAGGGAGGATATTTTTCAGAGGATTCAAGAAATAAAGGGACCCTTAGTAATGGTTCTTTTTGCTTCCTGATTTACTTTTCAGTTACCAAGTTATATCTGTTGGAGACCAGTTCCAGGAATAATAGCAGTGGATATGTTTACACTGGATTAGAAAGAGATGAAAGAGTCTGATTTCCCCTGTTCTCTATGACTCAGAGAGTATTAATACAGGTGAGGAAACCAAGATGTCAAATGGCACTTGTCACACTTTTTTTGAAGACACAAACATAGTTTGCAACAGTTATGGAAATGCCAATAGGAATTCCATATTTGATAAAGATATGTGAAGGTCTTTTATCTGGGGTAGAGAAGAAGAAGCATGAGTCATGGGCTCCAGGAGCAAGGAGAAGATATAGAAGTCCATGAAAAGTATGGTTACGTTGGTGCATGGAGAGGGATTTAGATTCCGTGGAGGCAGATGAACTAGCTAATTTCGTCGAAGAGTTATTTGAGAAAGGATTGCCTTACAAAACAGTGAATTTGTTATAGGTCAGCAGCAGCAGGACAACAATTACAATAAAGATTGTCAGTGGGTAGAAGTCAATTGATATTTAGGGTGATGAAAGGGATTCAGTTCAATGTAATGCCGAAGGAAAATATGAAACATTGTGGAATGTGGACTTGGCACTACAGTTATTTATGAAGTGGCCAAGCAATAAATACCCAGAGGTGAGAGAATTAACTTGGAAATTAGCAACATTACTATGTCTAATTTCTTTCAGAAAGGTTTCAGATATAAAGAAACTAGATGTATCAAATATAATTATCCAATCAGAAGGAGTAATTTTCAAAATTTGTAACAGAGTTAAGATCATGGGAATGGGTTTGACAGTCTGTGCACCATCATGACGGCAGTCCAACTGCCATGGGCTTGGCAGTGAGACCACGATGCTGGTAGTCCCATAGAGGAAAGACCACTGTGGTTCCGCCAGCACTGCCAGGCAGCGCAGACTTTTGCAGTAGTGATGCAGGCCAAACAGGACAACAGAGCCAGTGTTTCTGACTTGCACATTATGATGTTGCTCACTGCCAAGGTGACTGGTGCAGTCCAACCACCACGTTCCAGCAGGCGCAAACAGAGAGTGTAAATGAAGGTACTCACCTGTAGGCAGCGTTACACGTCCTGTGCCACCATGGAGCCCATCACACACATCCTGCCGCTGCTCTTCAATGGAGCCCAAAATCCACGCTGCCGTGGATGCAACCGATGGTAAGACAAAACACCTACCTGTGTCATTGAGTAAAACAACAGATCCTAGAACCATCATCCATATGATATGGGGTTCACGATACGGGCACCAAGTACACTTGACATTGTGTCCACAGTCAGAGTCATTCACAAAGAATGACACATTCACAGCTATCAAACGCCCCCTTTGGGCAGGTCACTGATGCTGCACTGCTACACCCTACAAAAATACATGTCTGCTCATCTTAGGCACAGGGACTGTGCAATGTATAGAACATTATGTCACACAACAGCAACACCACATCAACATCACATCTACTAGTTAGACTGACACCCTTACATTGCTCACATGCCATGGACTGTCATCAGATTGAAGACACATATGTATGGGTGTGACATGGAACACAAATATCCCTCCCATAAAACATCCCTGTAATGGACCCACGCATAACCCACAATTGCATCACAATGGAAGATCAATTGGATGCACAATAATTAGTGAAGCAAATGTCCAAAGCTCACAAAGCAAACAATAACTACACAATAGAAATGGGGCATCAGGAGCACTCCTGGAAGGATGTGCCCTGGGACATATTATACTTTGCACATACCCCAAGACACCATTTGCACAGGAACTGGCCCTTCATGTATCTCAGGACAAACAATATTTGAGCCGAGTGACATGCTTATCTGCCAAATGTGTAAGTGCAAGTCTAGGAAAGAAATACAACAGCAACAGCATGGGCCATACATCTAGATGAAGTAGTTTCAAGGTACACACATCAAAATGGACACATGATCAGTCAAATGCAAAGGAAGCTAGCACAATTGAACACCCTTCATGTGTTGACAAACAAAACTCTAGCTTCTACACATGACACAAATGTACAATTCATATCAGGTGGATAATTTTAACACCATACATGCCAACATTGGCCAATACAGGAAGAAATAATTACCATAGCATACATAACACAATGCAATGACACCCCAGTTGGATTAACAAACACTTATCCATACAGTGAACATATACCCTTGACACCATCAATGCCCACAAAGTCAGATATTGCGAACAACAGCAAATGGATCAACAATCAGAGTGAAACACACACAACTGTAGACATACAACACAAGTTACTCAGGATGAATAGAAAGGTAGAAAAGCAATGGCAGGACAATTGTTTACCCAACAAAACAACAGCTTAAGTTTGATACCTTCAAATGACATACGTCGAAGGCCATTGCCCAGTCCTAATTAGTCCATTCACAGTACTCTGCCCAACCTTGACTCCAATCATTGCCAGGGAACCTTCACAGGAAAGGTAATCAAATGGGCAGGCAGGTACCTAACGGATCATGAACCCCGCCCATGTTGGGAGGACAGCCCCAGCTGTACCTCTGTGATGTTTTGGGCCCAGCATCTCAGGTCCTCCCACTTCTTCCAGCAGTGGGTGCTCTGCCAGCAATGGACCCCCAGGGTCCACAGCTTCCGGGCGATGACTCTCCAAATCCTCTTTTTCTGATGGGCATTGACCTGTATGGATGCAAGAGACATATCAAACGATTACAAACACATGTTTTTGCACAAATGATTGTGTCACACACATGTCAGAAACACCATGCACAAAATGGGTAATTTGTCAACACACCACAAGGGTAAAGAACACATGCCGATAAGTACAGGCAGGGACATGACTAAACACTTTTGGAGTAATCTGCAGACTAACCTACTACCCTGCTCATGGCCTACAGTGACTAACCAAGCCTACGGACATCAAGTATCGCATGCTCCAGCAACATGTGCTGATATGGGCCACACTGAAACACTACACACCAATGTGGCTTCTAAAGGTTAAAGTCCTAAGGACTGACAGGACAAACACATTTACACTCTGCAACATTGACTCAATGCATATAGGCCCTCATTCTGATTCTGGCGGGCGGCGGAGGCCGCCCGCCAGAATTCAGCCCTCCATAATACCGCTCCGCGGTCAAAAGTCCGCGGAGGGTATAATGAGTTTTTCCCTGGGCTGGCGGGCGGTCTCCAAAAGACCGCCCGCCAGCCCAGGGAAAAACTCCCTTCCCACGACGACGCCGGCTCGTAATCGAGCCGGCGGAGTGGGAAGGTGCGACGGGTGCTACTGCACCCGTCGCGTATTTCACTGTCTGCTACGCAGACAGAGAAATACTAGCGGGGCCCTCTTACGGGGGCCCCTGCAGTGCCCATGCCATTGGCATGGGCACTGCAGGGGCCCCCAGGGGCCCCACGACAATCCTTACCGCCATCCTGTTACTGGCGGGCGAGCCGCCAGGAACAGGATGGCGGTAAGGATTGTCAGAATCCCCTCGGCGGCGCAGCGAGCTGCGCCGCCTTGGAGGATTCTTAGGGGCAGTGGAAAACCGGCGGGAGACCGCCGGTTTTCCCTTTCTGACCGCGGCCAAAGCGCCGCGGTCAGAATGCCCAAGGGAGCACCGCCGGCCTGTCGGCGGAGCTCCCGTCCCCGTTGGCCCTGGCGGTTCTCTACCGCCAGGGTCATAATGAGGCCCATAGTCCCTACAGGCATCTACCATAGTACAGATTTTACCCTTACATTTGAGTGCCAATGGAAGGTCTGGCATGGTGGGTACGGAAGGTGTCTTCCCTGTGCATGTGTTGACATGTGGCCTACCAAATGCAGACTCATTATACTTCAGGGTAGGTTTCTGTAGTATGTACCTGTACCACAGAACACACCTTTGATCAAATGTTTCTAACATACAGAGATGGCATTCAGCACACAAAAAGGTATGTTTTGTTTAATTTCTGCTATGTAGCCATGCTTCTGAGTCACGGCATGTCATGGCTGCCCAGGAATCTGCACACTGTCTGCACTGTGGGATTGGCATTAGTGCAATACACTTATACAGGACAAATTGTATTTATGTGAAGGTGACAACAGAGCTGTGATAGTAAGGGGCATGTCATTAGTCAAAGACATACATTAAGAATGATGCAAAATGTACATATGGACTACTTTAGGGATTTACCTCAGTACCCATTCATAATTTAGTCAATGGACTGAGGCATTCAGGCCAAATTTGTCATAAGAGCCTCATATGGCCTGATGACATGATCTGCAGCTCTACAGGGAGTGGGCACAATGCCACAGTTCCATTGCCACAGTGACTCTCCCACAGTCTGGGGTATGTCCCATACTTGGAGATACATTTGACAGGCCCTGGCCTCTGCAGGCTGAGCATACAGAACATACATGACACTCACATTTCCATCACTTCCATGCATTACAGTACACCATGTGGCCATCAGCAACATGGCATGTGGCTTGGTTGGCAGCCTAAAGGGCACAGGAGTTATGTTATGCCTTCCGAAACAACAGTTTGGCAAGGCTAGATATGGGGTGAAAGATCAGTGGCACAATACAAATTGCTTACAAGATCCTCCATCAACTCAGAGAAGACACAGCTCATGCTGCCATGCATACACATGTTGTTTAACATGCACAACCATCATAAACAAAGAAATGTCATTGTATGGCAGTAAAGTCTCATTGCCTAGTAATGTTCTTCCAACATAAGGAGGATCTAGGGCCTCCAAAAACATCACACAACACAATGTAAATAAACACAACACATAGTACTGGCCTCCAGTACATGCACCATGTACATCCCATTGATACCACATGAGCTGCAACAACAGGCACACAATAAATCTAGCTGGCATACAGGGGCACATTGTGGCCTGAGGGGAGGAAAATGATGGTGTTGAACAGAGTCAATTGTGCCTATGAGGTACTTACCTGCTCCTCTGGTGAGCCATAGAACTGACCATACAGAGGAAGGACATCGCTCACAACTCTTTCCATCTCCTCTGGAGAGAAGGCAGGGGCCCTCTCAACTGCTGGGTGTGACATAATTTCTCCTAGAAGCTGAAGTGGTAGAGGTGTTGCTGGCAGCAGTGCATGGAGTCAGGTGACTGCTTTTGCACAATGTGGTGTACACGTATGCCACGTACGAGGTCATCACCACCAACAGACACAGCCATTGGACCACAACTGCCACAGGCAACAACGTTAACCTATGGCTGTGTGCACCGCTGTTGCTACCACACACCACGTGGATGACTTCCGTCGGCAGATGCGCGTGGTTCCTGATGTTAAGTGGAGTAGGTTAGGCATCCGCCATTTTGGCGATTTGAAATACTGTATATGACCTGTTAAATGCATTGCAGCAACAACATATGTTTAGGATCATCATAACCATAGTCAGTCTGTCTTGTTGTGTAGGTCTGCCTACACAACCACTAGTGTAGTGTGTTGCAGGGCACAGAAGGCATATGACAGTGAAGCATGGTCTACCATCCGCGGACGGTATTTTTGGCAGTCAGAAAAGACTTTCATTTTGAGGGGCAACTGCGCAGTAGGCTGTTGGGTGTTATCCGAATCCTTGTTGTGGACACATGTGTTGACAACCATGGTTGTCACATTTGACCCTTCTATAGGTGAGAGCTGTGATGTGTATTGGGTGTAATGTGTGACACCCAACAAGGAACCAGGACACCATGGAGCCCTAACTACAGGTGTTACCAATGCTGGTCGTCCTCCTCTTGTATCAGGAGCAGCAAAGAAGCCATCGACGACCACAGTGAGTACTGCACCTACAACACAGCGGTGGGGGGAGGGAAAAGAGAGTGACACACACACGCAACACGCAATACCCCCAACCCCACCCTCATCCACAACACCATACACACAAATAAATGCAGAAACATTATATATAAACCTCCCCACCCCCTGGAAGAACGCAAGGACAAAAGGAAATGATTGTAACGATTGTAATCAATAAAAATCAGGTGGGTGGTTTGCCCACTGCTTTATCCTGGGGAGTGCAAAGCCACAGTCTCTCAAGTCATTCCAGTGGGTGGTTTGCCCACTGCTTTATCCTGGGGAGTGCAAAGCCACAGTCTCTCAAGTGGATGTCATTCTCCACTGGTTCTGCAGGGGGCCAGGTGCCCAGAGTGCTTCATCCTGCCAAGAACAGAGGTAGTGGATGTCTTTCTCCACTGGTTCTGGAGGGGGCCTGGTGCCCAGAGTGCTTCATACTGCCAAGGACAGAGGTAGTGGATGTATCTCTTCACTGGTTCTGGAGGGCCCTGGTGCCCAGAGTGCTTCATCCTGCCAAGGACAGAGTTAGTGGATGTTTTTCTCCACTGGTTCTGGAGGGGGCCTGGTGCCCAGAGTGCTTCATCCTGTCAAGGACAGTGGTAGTAGATGTATCTCTCCAATGGTTCTGAAGGGGGCTTGGTGCCCAGAGTGCTCCACTTGCAGTGTGGCCGGTACATTTCCCTCACCTGGATGTGCATGCCACGAGATTTGTCGAGGTTCAGGTAGCATGATACGCCATGGAGGCAGCGACATACCCCACACTGCTGCGCCTTCCACCTGCAGGTGTAAACAGTGATGGAAGAAATGCTTCATGGAAGCTGCCCAGGGTCCAGGAACTCTCCTCCAGCCTCAGACGACTGACCACTGGGGATGGTAGCCATGTCAGTGGTGGTGCCTGTGTCCGAGAATGCCGCGGGGCCGGTGGCGGTGCTTGCGGCAGTGTCTGTTGTGGCGGTGCTTGCTGCGATGCTTGCGGCAGTGCATGGGTCAGCACCTTCAGAGGGACACAGCAGGACATTTCCTGCAGCCTCGGACGGCTGCCCACTAGGGAAGAGGGTGGGGACTGTCGCTGAGGCTGTAGTCATGCCAGGGGCGGTAAAGGTGACGGTGCAGGTGGCGGTTGTGGTGGCAGGGCAGCTAGCGGTGTTCGCCGTCCTGCAGGTTGGCGTGGTCTTGGACAGAAAGTGTGACACTGGTCCCTCAGTCGGTGCCACCCTGCCCTCTCCTGACCTGCTCTTCAGCTTTTGGCCCTTCCCCAGCTTTGATGGTGCTGCGGTTGTCTTGCCACTATCCCCTTTGGTTTTTGCTGAGCCCTTGGTGGATGGTACTTTAGGCGTCTCCCTCCTTTTTCACCTTGGCAGGTGGTGGAATGACCTTGCCCTTACTATGTGGCACACTGGCAGCACTGATGGGTGGCGCACTCCATGACCCTGCAGTTGCTGGCACCACTGTGAGCGGGCACGGTACACATGCTGAGGGGCTGCTGGGAGGGCGGTGCTGGTAGGGGGGGTAGCGGCTGTACCTGTTGATGCGGTGGGCACAGAGGTGCCCTCCACCGCAAGGGAGCTCCCATCAGAGGAGGAGTCACTGTCACTGCTGTCTGCTCCTGTCCCCGCTGTGGAGCTCCCCTCACCCTCCGTCCCACTGGTGGCTTCAGACTCTGTTGTTTCACCCTCCAGGGCCAAGTGGGTTGCAGCTCCTTCCTGCTTCGGTGCCAATGCTCCTCCGCCTGATGATGCTATTGCACACAAGAACAGGGGGACCACAAAAAGGGGGGGGGGAGACAGAAGAATGACATTTTCAGTGCATGCAACACCACTACCGTTGGCGGACACAACACACAGGGAGCAGCCCTTTGCACTAAGCCATGCACTAGCAGTTCCTAGAAATCTAACCGGACCATGGGGTACGAGGCCTAACACCAATTGCTGCACACCTGGAAGTCACGGGAGCCTGACTAGATGTAGATGGCTCTTACAACTATTGGGGTTGGGGTGCCACATAGCCTGCCTCACAAGGGACCTTGCCTACAAACTTCACCCTGGCCTAGGGAAACCCACTGCCCACCTCCCCCACCCAGACACCTCGTAATGCACACAGAGTCAGCTGAATGAGAGTGTACTCACCCCCTTGTGGCTGCTGTGATGCCCTCAAGTGCCCATCCAACTCCGGACACGCCACTGCCAGGATCGGGAACATCAGGGGGGTCATGGTGCGACGGGCACCCCTCCCACGTTGGGAGGCCATCCCCAGCTGGGCCTCATTCGTCTTCTTGCTCCAGTGGCGCAGGTCCTCCCATCTTTTATGAAAGTGGGTGCTCCGTCTGTGGTAGACCCCCAGGGTCCAGACGTCCTTGGCGATGGCAAGCCAAATACCCTTCTTCTGGTGGGCGCTGACCTAGAGGAATGGTACAGAGGGAAATAGAAATTACTTACCCGTCCAGACCGTCATATTCATTGCCCCCCAGTTCCTACCCTTGCCCTGACGCACATACACTCCCCATCCACACATGCAGGCTTTCAGCCCCCCATGTATCTTCCGTCCACACCACTCAAAACAGGCATTGCCCATGCAGCATGCTCAAAGTGTACTCACCTGTTTGTCTGGAGGACCGTACAGTTGCATGTACTGGAGGAGGACCCCATCCACTAGTTTCTCCAACTCCTCCGAAGTGAAGGCAGGGGCCCTTTCCCCAGACACATGAGCCATCGTCGCTTCTAGACTGAGGTCACAGCAGCACTTGCAGTGTAGGTCCTCTCCTGTTGAAGGTCAGGTATCAAGTGAGTGAACAGACAGAAAATGACGGTCACGTCTGCGGCGGTGCGTACCGTCACCGCCGGCGTACATCGTCATTGGCTCCTGGGACCTATAGGGCCCAATGTTAACCAATGCTGAATTGCGCCGCGGTCTTCGACTGCCCACCGCAACGGTGTAGAACGCCAGCGCAGTTACCTCATATCCCCTTGTCCCCCCTTACAGGTCAGGCAGCCGCCATTTCAGGAGGCCACATGGGATGGATGTTAACTGCGTCACACCTATCTAGGCCAGGAATATAGACAAATCCCGGCACATTGCAGATTTATTACGTTTCTGAAAATTAAACATTGTGATACTTCAGTGTTGGATGACTCTCTGCTCACTATTCTCCTCCATATGGCACGTCCGCTGGGGCAGGTGATGAGATGGCGGCATCCTCCGGTGTACAGACCCCTGGTGGACCTCTCGACAATGGAAGATAGAAACATCCTGGTCACATACAGACTTGATCGTGCAACAATCCAGGAACTGTGTGCCCAGTTGGAGCCGGACCTGATGTCAGCTATCCGCCATCCCACAGGAATCCCCCCTCTACTTCAGGTCCTGTCTGTACTCCATTTCCTGACCAGTGAGTATTTTCAAACAACAGTTTGGGATGTCCCAGCCAATGTTCTCTAACGTGTTGTCCAGAGTGTTATCTGCCCTGCTGAAACACATGCGCAGCTACATTGTTTTCCCTCAGGTGGAGGATTAGCCCACATGTAAAGGTGACTTCTATTCCCTGGGACATATCCCCAACATCATTGGTTCCATTGATGGGACACGTGTGGCATTTGTCCCCCCCACAGGAATGAACAGGTGCAGAAACCGGAAGAGCTACCATTCAATGAATGTGCAGATGGTGTGTTTGGCAGACCAGTACATCTCCCATGTCAATGCCAAGTATCCTGGCTCTGTGCATGACGCTTACATTTTGAGGAATAGCAGCATCCCTTATGTGATGGGGCAACTCCAGAGGCACAGTGTGTGGCTAATAGGTGAGGTCAATGTCCCAATAAAATTGACATAGGTGTCTGGGTATGGGGCTGTCCCTAGGGGTTAGTGTGTGTCTAACAGTTGTCCCTCGACATTTGCAGGTGACTCTGGTTACCCCAACCTGTCATGGCTACTGACCCCAGTGAGGAATCCCAGGACAAGGGCAGATGAACACTACAATGAGGCACATGGGTGAACTAGGAGGGTGATTGAGCGCACCATCGGCCTCCTGAAGGCCAGATTCCGGTGCCTCCATCTGACAGGTGGATCCCTCTGCTACTTACCGAAGAAGGTGTGCCAGATAATCGTGGCCTGCTGTATGCTGCACAACCTGGCTTTGCTATGCCAGGTGCCTTTTCTGCAGGAGGATGGGCCAGATGGTGGTCTTGTGGCAGCTGTGGAGCCTGTGGACAGTGAAGAAGAGGAGGGAGAAGAAGAGGATATTGACAACCGATACAACATCATCAGGCAATACTTCCAGTGAGTCACAGGTAAGAAGATGCCACTGCTTCCCACATCTCATTCTATTGTTGGAACTAGCATAAGTGTGTCATTTTCATTTAGTGTATGGACCCTGACTTGTCACTCTGACTTTCCATTTCACAGATTTGGATCCCACTTTGTGCCCTCTGCTATATTTACTGCTGGCCTACAGCTGTGTTACGTTGGTATGTGAACAAGTAAATTGATTGCTATATTCCATAGTTGTTGCAATTACACATTTGTGAAAGCACAGGCTGACTCCAGATTGTTTTGTGATTGAAGTATGTTTATTCCTGTGCAAATAAATGGAGGGGGTTGTAAATAGGGCTGGGGGGATGGTGGAGGAATGTCCATGGCAGAGTCCAGTCTATTTGTTTCACAGGTGCATTGTCCACAGGGGCATAGGAAGTGGAGCAATGGCAGTTTAAGGATGGACAGGGTGACATAGTGGGACAGAAGGGTGACATTCAGAGGGGTCTCATTTCCTGGCAGGGTTCTAGGCATTTTTCTCTGTCTTGTTCCTGGATCTCAGGGACCGTTTATGGGGTGGTTCTCCATCTGCAGGGGGTGGGGTGCTGGTGTCCTGTTGTTCCTGTGGCAGTGCCACCTGTAAACTAGCGCCAGCAGAGGTGGAGGGCTGTTCATCGTCCAGGCTAGTGTCAGGGTCTCCTTGTTGTGCCACTGTGTCCCTCCTGGTGTTGGCGAGGTATGCCAGCACCCCTGCAATGGTGACCAGGGTGGTGTTAATGGACTTAAGTCCTCCCTGATCCCAAGGTAGTGTTCCTCCTGCAGCTGCTGGGTCACCTGAAACTTGGCCAGTACTGTTGCCATCGTCTCCTGGGAATGATGGTAAGCTCCCATGATGTTGGAGAGTGCCTCGTGGAGAGTGGGTTCCCTAGGCCTATCCTCCCCCTGTCGCACAGCAGTCCTCCCAGCTTCCCTGTTATCCTGTGCCTCTGTCCCCTGAACCATGTGCCCACTGCCACTGCCCCCAGGTCTCTGATTTTTTTGGGTTGGTGGGTTTGCCTGGGTTCCCTGTAGTGGTGGACACACTGCTGATTGATGTGTCCTGGGGACAGAGGGATGGGCCCACTGGGTGGGTGCTGTGCTGGTGTTTCCTGAGGGGGAGGCTCTGTGGTGGCTTGTGCCAGTGTCAGGGGAACCGACTGTCCCGAGGTCCCTGATGGGCCGGGCTGGTCATCTTGATCCAGATGTGCAGAGCTGCTGTCAGCACTGTGGGCCTCTTCTGTGGGGGGACTGGATATGTCTGGCACCTCCTGTCCGGTGATGTTGGGTAGGGGTCCTGTTGGGGTGTAAATGCATAGTTATTATATCTGTGTGTGCCATTGTGTGCAATGGGTGAGTGACCCTGTACTCCAGTGCTTGCATTATTGGCTTGGTCCTTGCGTGATTGGTGATTTTGGGGCATGAGTGAGTCTCTCTCCTGGACATGTTTGGGTGATGGGTGTCCATGCATTTGTGTTACATGCAGGGCTTGGTTTTGGGATGTGTGGGTTGTGTTGGTAGGGTATCTGTGGGTTGTTGGCGTGAAGGGTGTGAGGGTAAGGGTGGGAGTATGTGATGGCATGCAGGTAGGGTGGGGGGTATATAGTAGTAAAGATTTGCCTTACCAAAGTCCAGTCCTCCTGCTACTCCTGCGAGGCGTTCATGATGCAGTATAGCTAAGACTTGCTCCTCCCTTGTTGTTAGTTGTGGGGGAGGAGGTGGGGGTCTACCGCCAGTCCTCTGTACAGCAATCTGGTGTCTGGAGACCACCAAACGAACCTTCCCCCGCAGGTCGTTCCACCTCTTCCTGATGTCATCCCGTGTTCTTGGATGCTGTCCCACTGCTTTCACCCTGTCGACGATTCTGCGCCATAGCTCCATCTTCCTTGCAATGGATGTCTGCTGCACCTGTGATCCGAATAGCTGTGGCCCTACCCCGATGATTTCCTCCACCATGACCCTGAGCTCCTCCTCAGAGAACCTGGGGTGTCGTTGAGGTGCCATGATGTGGTGTGGGTGATGTGTGAGGTGGTGTCTGTTGTGATATGTGAGGGGATGTGTTGGTGTGTGTTGTTTGAGGTGTGTGGATGTTGTGTAAGTGATGGTGTTGTGTGTCTGTGGATGCTGGTGTTGTTTTTGGTAGTGTCTCTCTCTGGCGTGGTTTCAAAATTCTGGTAGTAAGGGTTTGTGGGTGATGTGGGTGTGTGTTTTATAGTGGTGTGAGTGTGTGGGTGTGTTGTGTGTATGTGTATCAGGTGTGTGTATTTCGAATTGTTCAATGTGGTTGTGTTTTGCATTTGTGTGTGTATTTTGAGCGCCGCGGTGTGCACCGCCAATGGTTTACCTCGGTTGAAAGACCGGCGCTTTGATTCGTGGATCGTGATAGTGTGGGTGTATTCCTGTTGGCGTGATGGTGTCGGTTTTGTTATCGCCAGTTTATCACTGGCCTTTGGTGTGGCAGACTTGTGTGGGTGTCTGTATTGTGGCGGATTCCGAGCTGTGGGTCGTAATACCTGTAGCGGAATTCTGCTGCCACAACAGTATGTTGGCAGTCTTCTGCACAGCAGTAAGTAGGATTTACCGCCAGGGTTGTAATGAGGGCCATGGTGACTAATGTTCCAAAGGATGTATTTATAAGTATGTATATCACGTGATGCCATAACTGTGACTGTACAATGAACTCTAGCTGTGAGAATGTGTGGAGTTTAGTGTTTTTGAAACAGTAAGGGAGCTGATACTCTGCTCAGATTAGCCAAAGTCTGATTGGTGAGATAGCGTTTGATGCATCCCCACCTTAATGATGTTCTTTGTTTGTGTTAGATTTATTGCAATGTACTTTGTTTTCCAGATGCTTACTATTTGGTGTGTGTCATATGTATGACGTTAAGCCTATACTCATTGTTCTGTCCTTTATACAGGTACCTTACTATGACATCTTCATGTGTACATTTCAGAGTTGTGACATTGGCAGGTATGTGATGCTGTTCTGACATACGAAATGGACGTGGATTGGTCCAAGTACTGTAGGTCACATAATTAGGGTGTAAGTGACCTGTGCCAAGACAGTTTGCACAGTGATTGGATGGAAGTTCAAAAGTGTCCATTGGACCTGTTTTGTGTCCTCTGGTGGGCCAGATGCATTATGTGTGTCAACATGTGATCATAGAATATATAGTCCTAGCTCACAACCAAGTCAGTTCCCATTCACACTGGCTAAACACTCTTTTTGTATGACCTGCACATAGCTGTAGATT
This sequence comes from Pleurodeles waltl, assembly GCF_031143425.1. NCBI lineage: Eukaryota > Metazoa > Chordata > Amphibia > Caudata > Salamandridae > Pleurodeles > Pleurodeles waltl. The sequence goes on from NC_090443.1 coordinate 715,803,703, forward strand.
TGTTGCATCATAATAGGCCACAGTGCCAAACCACTGACATATTTGTGCCATATCACCAGATGCATGAGCATCGGATTATGATTACCCTGTGATCAGAAACTGTTGTACTGCCATCTGTTTAATCTTAGATAATGTTGTGATGGATTATTTTGATGTGGTATGTGATAAGGCTCAAGCGTGTGACATCATCACTTCAATGTTTTCCTATTCTACAATCTCTGGCAAATCCCTTCCTTTCATGGTCTGGAGTTCTGTATTTATGTTCATTTACTCAGTAAGAGTCGATCATCTATGATTTCCGATAGTTCAGACATATTGACAGACTATGGGCTTCAATATGACCTTGGCGGAGGGGATTACTCCGTCTCAAATGTGATGGATATTCTGCCCGCCTTATTACAAGTTACATTATATCCTATGGAACTTGTATCAAGGCGGACGGGATACCATTCACATTTAGGACGGAGTAATCCCATCCACCAAGGTTGTAATCAGCCCCCTACGTGCTGAACACAGTAATAACATGTTTAGGTTGACCAGACACTTGTATGTAGGTGTCTGTGTGGGATGGTTGTAATCCTGAGCTGGACACTGTGTACATGCAACATATACCGTCTTGTACAATTACTTTAGATCATAATTGTATGGTTCACATGGTCTGACACATCTACATGGCTAAGTATGAAATCAAAATCAGCAGACAATGAGTTAGTGATGGGTGATTTTATTGTGAAGTTACGACTAACTGAAGATATACGTGACATGAATCAACAAAAAAATAAGAAATGTTCAGCGATCAGTCATGGTGAATTAAATCATTGGAGTAGATGCCACACCATTGGAAGTACAAAGTGCAGAGTACTTCTCCTATTGGGAATGGAAGGTGGATCAGGATCAGTCCACAGAGTGAATGTGTAACACACAAAGGAGGACCTTATGGAAGAGCGTTATTACTGGCAGTGGTGGGTGCCTTTGCTGGACGTCCCCGCTTGTGGAGGGATCATCTGCTACAGAGGCAGGGGTACCTGTGTCTGGTTGTTGCTCTGGCAGTGCCTCCCTTCCTGTAGCTTGTGCCAATGTTGATGGGTCTGCTGTTGATGAGCCAAAGGAAGGGAAAAATTGGTTTTGAAAAGCCCTGCTCAGGGTTGTGTATATGTCCCTCAGCACCCCTGTTAGGGAGTCCATGATGGGATTGTGGGTGTCCAATTGTTCACACATGAACCTATGCATGTCCCTCTGTAGCTGCTTGATTTCCCAGAGCTTGGCGAACACCTGGCCATCACGTCTTGGGACTCCTGATAGATACCCAAGACATGGCTGATGGTGTCCAGGCTGACAGCAGCCCCAATGGCCTCAATCCGCTGACTCACAGCATCCCTCCTACGCACCCTATGCCCCACGACCTGGTGTCCTTGGCACAGGGTGCCTTCTCCAACTGGGTCCTGGAACCTCAGTGTCCAAATTGTGGAGCTGCAACTCAGGATCCAGGACTTGGGGGGCACAAGATGGTGGAAACTGTGCGAGTATACAGGTTGGGTGGCAAGTGGTTTCCTGTGATGTTGGTGCAACAGGGCTGGGAGGTGACATTATGGGCACAGTCAGACTCACTGTTGCTGTCAGACCAGGTTGACCAGATGGGCCAGAACATTTCTCCATGTGCACAAGTCCAGGAGTGTTGTCGTCACTGAGGAGGGTAGTGGTAGTCTGTTCTTTAGCCTCCATTTGTTCAGCGGCAGATCCACCTGCTGATGAGAAACATACATTGTTACTAGTTGAATTGTGACATCCACCTCCAAATGTTTTGTGCTACAGTAAGAAGAGACCTTGGACAAATTTAATTTGTAGGTAATCCAATAAGGCTGGTGTTTGATGTTAGAAAAACATGGCCTCCTGGGAGTTGCAGTCAGGTCACTCCCTCTACTTGACAGCACATGACAAATGGTATAGTCAGGTGAGTGAAGAGCATTAGAGAGATTACAAACAGGTGAATTAGACCAAGTGATCACTGGGCTGGTGTTAAGAGTTACAACAACAGGGACTCCTGGGAATTGTAGTCAGTTCACTCTCTGTACTAAACACACTATACAAATCCTATCCTCCCAGGTGAGTACAACCATGTGTGATTTCGCAAACAGAGGTATTTATGCAAGTGACCACTGGGCTGGCGTTTGGAGTTAGAGAAACAGGGCCTCCTGGGAGTTGCAGTCAGATCACTCCCTCTACTTGACAACACTTGACAAATGATATATCCCCAGGAAAGTGAACAGCATTAGGGAGATTACTAACAGGTACACCGGGGAAAGTGACCACTGGTCTGGTGTTTGGAGTTACAACAACAGGGCATCCTGGGAATTGCAGTCAGGTGTCAGTCTCTACTACACACACTATACAAACACACCCTCCCAGGTGAGTACGCCTCATGTGTGAGTTCACTAACAATTGTATTGGGCTAAGTGAACACTGGACTGGTGTTTGGAATTACAACAACAGGACCTATTGGGCTTTGCAGTCAGGTATCTCTCTCTAGTTAACTAACTAGACAAACGGTATCCTCCCAGGTGAGAACACTTCAAGTGGGAGTTCACAAACAGGGGTATTTTGACATGTGACCATTGGGTTGGTGTTTGCAATTACAACAACAGGGCATCCTGGGAGTTGCAGTCAGGTCTCAGTCTCTACTACACACACTATACAAATCACATCCTCACAGGTAAGTACACCTCATGTTTGAGTTCACTAACAGTTGTATTGGGCTAAGTGCACACTGGGCTGGTGATTGGAGAAACAGAAATGTTTTGCCTTTCTCCTCCTCTTTTTCTGACTTCGTTTTTGTTTGCTTTAGGACTCTGGGCACTTTACCACTGCTAGTCAGTGCTAAAGTGCATGTGCTATCTCTCTAAAACATGGTAACATTGGCTCATACCCATATATGTGGCCTGCATTGAAAGGCCTGTGTATGAAGTTTCACTGCCACTTCGACATGGCATTTAAAACTACATGCCAAGACTTAAACTCTCCTTTTTCTATATTTAGGTTGCCCCTAAGGTAGGCCCTAGGTAGCCCATAGAGAAGGGTGCTATGTAAGTAATAGGCAGGACATGTGCTTATGTGTTTAACATGTCCTGGCAGTGAAAAACCCACACATTTGTTTTTCACCACTATGAGGCCTGCTCCTCTCATAGGCCAGCCTTAGAACTGCCCTTATATACTTTTAAGTGGTAGTGCTGATGCGCCGCCTGGGGTCCCAGAAGGGGATTTCCTCTCTGCGGGTTCAACAACCAAGGGGGAGTGGGACACTATCACAAGCTCACTCTCTGGAGGTAGACTGGATCTTTGGACTTGGCGAAGACTGTAGTAGTCAGAATCATACAATCACAAATCAATGACATTATACCACTAACAATACTAAGCACCATAACAATGTAAACATTAAGTCAAACTCCAAATTGAGTAAAGTTTTGTTACAGTCTTAAATCAATGTCACATAAATGGTGCGCAAAACTAAGTTATAAACATATATGAAAACCATAGGCTCTCCAAAACATCTGAAAAAATTCAACCAACTAAACATTAATACTGTTAAATACTCCAAAAGATGATATAGATTAGCAACAATATGAACATTACTACCAGATTTCAATGCAGATAATGGTGATATCAATAAATCATCAAAATACAATTTTAGCAATTAATTTCAGAACTGGGCCAATTTCGAAAATATCTAACCAGAAAAACTAACTACAAAATATGCGAGTGTAAGTTACTCACTAAAATGAAACAGGAAACCACATTTAGTTATACCTCACCTCATGGGATAGCATACAGGATGATTCCACCTTCTTCTAGCGTCAGTTGATAACATCAGGATAGTGCAGCACACGGGCTGCACATAGGACAGATCAGCAGTGAATTAGTTGGGCATATTAGTACGGAACCACATAATAAAATAGGGCAGTTAAGACTATGATGAGGAAACCCATCAGTAAACTCAGAATAGGAATGTGAGAGAACAGACTCAAACAAGGTTCTGGACAGTTCCAAGGCGGGAGGAGAACTAACTTTAAGTTTCCACGTACTTAACTAATTAAATAACCAAAACTCATTCAAATGGTTGGTCCTTCTGGTGGGCACATACTGGCCTCAGTTTCAGCATCCAATTATTGCAGATGGCACCACCAATTTGTGATACTTTTAAGAATCTTCCCAACAGTAGTCTATTTTTCATACTATGACTACATGCAATTCTGCAAAAATATTACATTTTCTAATAATGTGCTATTTACAGTTCCTTTCACATGATCCACAATAAACTAAACAAATACTCTTTCACATGAGCACTGTGATTTTCTGTCCGACTCAACAGCTAGAACAAATATTGTTACATTAACTGAATTTGAAACAAGCTCTTCTCCTTTAATACAATAGAACATTCCACATTACGTTAGATGCCTAGGGAAATAATTCAGGTCAGAGCAGACAGAATAAACAAATAATTTTCCATTGCTGCTTGCAAAATGAAATTTCTTCTGCAGGCCTAGTCGAGTTAAGGAAGCCTTAATACACAATAATACATTTGGGGCCATATTTATCCTTTTGGACGCAAAAGTGCGCTAATGCAGTTTTGAGTAAAAAAATTTATAGCTGGCTAACGCCATTTCTTAGCACCACCTGTACATCAAATTTATACTTCGACGCACGCTGGCGCTAAGCACGGGTTAGAGCAAATTTTTTTTTACGCTCACCATTGCGCTGCGTTGTAAAGCAAAATGATGTTAATGCAGGGAAAATGACTCTAATCCGGTTTGCGACGCGGAAAACGTCGCAAACCGGATATGCACCATTTTCGACTGCGATAGCATCAAAAAGTGGCACAACCACAGCAAACAGTGCCAAGGAGCTCCAAAATGGATCCCAGAAGCCAGGAGGGACCCCAGGGAGACCTCAATCTACCAGGAACCAGCCAGGAGGACACAGACAAGACCCAGTGGAGAGACAATAATTAAAGGAAGTGTCGTTTCAGCGCAGAGGAGTATGAAATACTGGTTAGAGAGATGACGGAGCACCAGCATCAACTTTTCATTACCTCTAAATTGCCAATTGGGAGAAGAGAGGCAATTTGGCAACAAATTGTCGACAAGATAAACAGTGTGGTAAAGGTCAGGAGAACTGTCACTGAGTGCAGGGAACGCTGACATGACTGCAATCGCAGGACAAAGGAGAAAATGGCAAGGAACAGGAAGGCAGCACAGCAGACTGGAGTTGGGAGTCCAGCACCGCAGAAGGCCCTGGGCGAGATGGAGGAGATGGTTGCAGCCGTCATCTCGGAGGAGATTGTCACAGGAAACACAGGACAGTACAGCGCACACTATCAGGAAACAACACATATGCAGGGTAAGTTGCATGGGGGACAAAAATGCCTAAATGTTAATTGCAAGCAGGGGGAGGTACATACCTACTACACAATGCATGTCAGCATGGAAACCAGGCAGTGGAAAGGGGAAAGGGGCACGGCATGGGTGATGGGCTGTGCAGGGGCATCCAGGGGCACATCACAACACAACACCAACTACCTTTGCATGGGGGTACACCACCATGCCAAGGCTGCTGGAAAGGCAAAGCCACTCCAGGAGGGTAGTCTAGAATGCAAAACTGGTCTGCTGTCAAAGGATTGCTGGTATTGTCAGAATGTGAACTAGGCAACAATGCCCAGATTGAGGCCATTGCCTCAGGTGGCATTTACCATTGACAACATTTGCCACTACTACCTGTGCTGTGTGTGCTGGTCAATTAGGCAATGGCAGTTAGGTGCCCATGGGACAAACACACTCATAATTAGGGTTCAGGATGACTACGTGATCAATCACCTTCAATTCCTAACCAAGTGTAACTCCTGTCAAATGCCCATGTCTCTAGGCGCAGTAAACATCAGGTATTGTCACTTACATTATGAAGTACACAGCAGTAATGTCATACCCATGCTGCCCATTCCACGGTCTACCCCGTGCCTGTGTTACAATAGCTGCAATGCCACCTTGCAACATGTCAACTGTCATACTGCTAAGACAACAGCATTGATGGGGAGGACAAATGTATATAGCTAGTGAACACACCTGCACTGTTTTAAGAAGAAATGGAACTCTGCCAGGCCCATCAGTGCAAAGCAATGTAGCACACATTTGCAAACATCAACATGACACACTACCAATGCTGACACCTGTATCGTGTCATGCCAATGCAATACATGGTATGTGCTAGGTTTCAGCATCGTATGGGGTGTATGTGAAATATCATAGACTGGGTCCGGCCCATATTGTTATGTGTGGTGCTAGATGCATCAGAACACCAACAGCACTGCAAGGCCTCACCATGCTAATGGTAGCAGAGGGAGGGTTGATTAGGACAAGAAGGTGGCAAGCCACAATTTGGACAGAACCTACACCTAGAGGATGTGATGCACACAATTCCCCAAACTGCCCACACTACATGTGACATGCAGGTGGGGCATAGGCCTGTGAGAATGCTAATATTAACCACTTCGCTGCCAGGCCTTTTCCCCCTCCTGTGCCAGGCCTTTTTTTGCCTACTTGGGGCAGTTCGCGCTTAGGCCCTCATAACTTTTTGTCCACATAAGCTAACCAAGCCAAATTTGCATCCTTTTTTTCCAACATCCTAGCGATTCTAAAGGTACCCAGACTTTGTGGGTTCCCCTGAAGGAGGCCAAGAAATTGGCCAAAATACAGTGAAAATTTCGTTTTTTTCAAAAAAAATTGAAAAAGGGGCTGCAGAAGAAGGCTTGTGGTTTTTCCCCTGAAAATGGCATCAACAAAGGGTTTGCGGTGCTAAACTCAGCAGCTTCCCAGCTTTCAGGAACAGGCAGACTTGAATCCGAAAACCCAATTTTTCAACACAATTTTGGCATTTTACTGGGGCATACCCCATTTGTGCAATTTTTTGTGCTTTCAGCCTCCTTCCAGTCAGTGACCGGAATAGTCATGAAACCAATGCTGGATCCCAGAAACCTAAACATTTCTGAAAAGTAGACAAAATTCTGAATTCAGCAAGGGGTCATTTGTGTAGATCCTACAAGGGTTTCCTACAGAAAATAACAGCTGAAAAAGAAAAATATTGAAATTGAGGTGAAAAAAACATCAATTTTTCTCTACTTTTTACTCTGTAACTTTTCCCTGCAATGTCAGATTATCGAAAGCAATATACCGTTACGTCTGCTGGACTCCTCTGGTTGCGGGGATATATAGGGTTTGTAGGTTCATCAAGAACCCGAGGAACCCAGAGCCAATAAATGAGCTGCACCCTGCAGTGCGTTTTCATTCTATACCGGGTATACAGTAATTCATTTGCTGAAATATAAGGAGTAAAAAATAGCTATCAAGAAAACCTTTGCATTTCCAAAAAGGGCACAAGATAAGGTGTTGAGGAGCAGTGGTTATTTGCACATCTCTGAATTCCGGGGTGACCATAGTAGCACGTGAATTACATGGAATTTCTCAAATAGATGTCTTTTTTACACACACCCCTATATTTGGAAGGAATAAATGTAGAGAAAGACAAGGGGCAATAACACTTGTTTTGCTATTCTATGTTCCCCCAAGTCTCCCGATAAAAATGATACCTCACTTGTTTGGGTAGGCCTAGCGCCCGCGACAGGATATGCCCCAAAACACAACGTGGACACATCACAGAAAACAGAGCTGTTTTTAGCAAAGTGACTACCTGTAGATTTTGGCCTCTAGCTCAGCCGGCACCTAGGGAAACCTACCAAACCTGTGCATTTCTGAAAACTAGAGACCTAGGGGAATCCAAGGAGGGGTGACTTGTGTGGCTCGGACCAGGTTCTGTTACCCAGAATCCTTTGCAAACCTCAAAATTTGGCTAAAAAAACACATGTTCCTCACATTTCTGTGGCAGAAAGTTCTGGAATCTGAGAGGAGCGACAAATTTCCTTCCACCCAGCATTCCCCCTCGTCTCCCGATAAAAATGATACCTCACTTGTGTGGGTAGGCCTAGCGCCCGCGACAGGATATGCCCCAAAACACAACCTGGACACATCACAGAAAACAGAGCTGTTTTTAGCACAGTGACTACCTGTAGATTTTGGCCTCTAGCTCAGCCGCCACCTAGGGAAACCTACCAAAACTGTGCATTTCTGAAAACTAGAGACCTAGGGGAATCCAAGGAGGGGTGACTTGTGTGGCTCGGACCAGGTTCGGTTACCCAGAATCCTTTGCAAACCTCAAAATTTGGCTAAAAAAACACATGTTCCTCACATTTCTGTGGCAGAAAGTTCTGGAATCTGAGAGGAGCCACAAATTTCCTTCCACCTAGCGTTCCCCCACGTATCCCGATAAAAATGATACCTCACTTGTGTGGGTAGGCCTAGCGCCCGCGACAGGATATGCCCCAAAACACAACGTGGACATATCACAGAAAACAGAGCTGTTTTTAGCAAAGTGACTACCTGTAGATTTTGGCCTCTAGCTCAGCCGCCACCTAGGGAAACCTACCAAACCTGTGCATTTCTGAAAACTAGAGACCTAGGGGGATCCAAGGAGGGGTGACTTGCGGGGCTCGGACCAGGTTCTGTTACCCAGAATCCTTTGCAAACCTCAAAATTTGGCTAAAAAAACACATGTTCCTCACATTTCTGTGGCAGAAAGTTCTGGAATCTGAGAGGAGCCACAAATTTCCTTCCACCCAGCGTTCCCCCACGTCTCCCGATAAAAATGATACCTCACTTGTGTGGGTAGGCCTAGCGCCCGCGACAGGATATGCCCCAAAACACAACGTGGACATATCACAGAAAACAGAGCTGTTTTTAGCAAAGTGACTACCTGTAGATTTTGGCCTCTAGCTCAGCCGCCACCTAGGGAAACCTACCAAACCTATGCATTTCTGAAAACTAGAGACCTAGGGGAATCCAAGGTGGGGTGACTTGTGTGGCTCGGACGAGGTTCTGTTACCCAGAATCCTTTGCAAACCTCAAAATTTGGCTAAAAAAACACATGTCCCTCACATTTCTGTGGCAGAAAGTTCTGGAATCTGAGAGGAGCTACAAATTTCCTTCCACCCAGCGTTCCCCCAAGTCTCCCGATAAAAATGATACCTCACTTGCGTGGGTAGGCCTAGCGCCGGCGACAGGAAACACCCCAAAGCGCAACGTGGACACATCCTAAATTTTGGAAAAAAACAGAGGTGTTTTTTGCGAAGTGCCTACCTGTAGATTTTGGCCTCTAGCTCAGCCGGCACCTAGGGAAACCTACCAAACCTGTGCATTTCTGAAAACTAGAGACCTAGGGGAATCCAAGGAGGGGTGACTTGCGGGGCTCGGACCAGGTTCTGTTACCCAGAATCCTTTGCAAACCTCAAAATTTGGCTAAAATAACACATGTTCCTCACATTTCTGTGGCAGAAAGTTCTGGAATCTGAGAGGAGCTACAAATTTCCTTCCACACAGCGTTCCCCCACGTCTCCCGATAAAAATGATACCTCACTTGTGTGGGTAGGCCTAGCGCCCGCGACAGGATATGCCGCAAAACACAACGTGGACATATCACAGAAAACAGAGCTGTTTTTAGCAAAGTGACTACCTGTAGATTTTGGCCTCTAGCTCAGCCGCCACCTAGGGAAACCTACCAAACCTGTGCATTTCTGAAAACTAGAGACCTAGGGAGATCCAAGGAGGGGTGACTTGCGGGGCTCAGACCAGGTTCTGTTACCCAGAATCCTTTGCAAACCTCAAAATTTGGCTAAAAAAACACATGTTCCTCACATTTCTGTGGCAGAAAGTTCTGGAATCTGAGAGGAGCCACAAATTTCCTTCCACCCAGTGTTCCCCCACGTCTCCCGATAAAAATGATACCTCACTTGTGTGGGTAGGCCTAGCTCCCGCGACAGGATATGCCCCAAAACACAACGTGGACATATCACAGAAAACAGAGCTGTTTTTAGCAAAGTGACTACCTGTAGATTTTGGCCTCTAGCTCAGCCGCCACCTAGGGAAACCTACCAAACCTGTGCATTTCTGAAAACTAGAGACCTAGGGGAATCCAAGGAGGGGTGACTTGCGGGGCTCGGACCAGGTTCTGTTACCCAGAATCCTTTGCAAACCTCAAAATTTGGCTAAAAAAACACATGTTCCTCACATTTCTGTGGCAGAAAGTTCTGGAATCTGAGAGGAGCTACAAATTTCCTTCCACCCAGCGTTCCCCCACGTCTCCCGATAAAAATGATACCTCACTTGTGTGGGTAGGCCTAGCGCCCGCGACAGGATATGCCCCAAAACACAACGTGGACATATCACAGAAAACAGAGCTGTTTTTAGCAAAGTGACTACCTGTAGATTTTGGCCTCTAGCTCAGCCGCCACCTAGGTAAACCTACCAAACCTGTGCATTTCTGAAAACTAGAGACCTAGGGAGATCCAAGGAGGGGTGACTTGCGGGGCTCGGACCAGGTTCTGTTACCCAGAATCCTTTGCAAACCTCAAAATTTTGCTAAAAAAACACATGTTCCTCACATTTCTGTGGCAGAAAGTTCTGGAATCTGAGAGGAGCCACAAATTTCCTTCCACCCAGTGTTCCCCCACGTCTCCCGATAAAAATGATACCTCACTTGTGTGGGTAGGCCTAGCTCCCGCGACAGGATATGCCCCAAAACACAATGTGGACATATCACAGAAAACAGAGCTGTTTTTAGCAAAGTGACTACCTGTAGATTTTGGCCTCTAGCTCAGCCGCCACCTAGGGAAACCTACCAAACCTGTGCATTTCTGAAAACTAGAGACCTAGGGGGATCCAAGGAGGGGTGACTTGCGGGGCTCGGACCAGGTTCTGTTACCCAGAATCCTTTGCAAACCTCAAAATTTGGCTAAAAAAACACATGTTCCTCATATTTCTGTGGCAGAAAGTTCTGGAATCTGAGAGGAGCTACAAATTTCCTTCCACCCAGCGTTCCCCCAAGTCTCCCGATAAAAATGATACCTCACTTGCGTGGGTAGGCCTAGCGCCTGCGACAGGAAACACCCCAAAGCGCAACGTGGACACATCCACAATTTTGGGAGAAAACAGTGCCTACCTGCGGATTTTGGCCTGTAGCTCACCCGGCGCCTAGGGAAACCTACCAAACCAGTGCATTTCTGAAAACTAGAGACCTAGGGGAATCCAAGGAGGGGTGACTTGCGGGGCTCGGACCAGGTTCTGTTACCCAGAATCCTTTGCAAACCTCAAAATTTGGCTAAAAAAACACATGTTCCTCACATTTCTGTGGCAGAAAGTTCTGGAATCTGATAGGAGCCACAAATTTCCTTCCTCCCAGCGTTCCCCCAAGTCTCCCGATAAAAATGATACCTCACTTGGGTGGGTGGCCCAGGTGCCTGCAACATAATAAGGCCCAAAACCTGAAGGGATAGAAGGGATAGCACAGCAAGTTTATAAGGGCATATTCTTTTATACATCTTTAGACGGACTCTGCTTTGGGGACCCACATAAGTGAGGTGTCATTTTACTTGGGAGACTGAGGGGAAAACTGGGGAGTAGGAATTTTGTGCTGGAGCGGTGATCCTACTAAGAAAAATCAGGAAAATATGCTTTTTTATGCAAATTGTGAGGTTTACAGAGGAGTCTGGGTAAGAAAATGTTGGGGGAGCCACACAAGCCACACCTCCCTAGACTCCTTGGGGTGCCTAGTTTTAAAAAGTTTCTGGGTTTTGTAGGTTTCCCTACATGACGGCCGCACCCAGGACCAAAAACATAGGTGGGCCCTCCCCCCCAAACACAGGTATTTTTGGAATATATCACTTTGATGTGTGCACATACGTCCGTGATGTGCCAAACACTAAAATTGTGAAAAGAAACACACTTAGGTTATGTGAAGAAGACCCCTCACCCACCAACCAAGTTGGTGGCATGCTTCATCATCGGGGTCCCACCTGAGGCACCTAGCGTGTCTCAAGTGTGCTGCGACGCCTGATTACAGCGGAGCAGGTTTTGTCATTTGTACCACACATACTGGTTGGATTTGGCACGAGGGTGAGTGATGGTTCAGTAGATCAAATTTTATTAACAAGAGATTTCACAAAAGTGAAATGCACTGGTAATAACTGAAAGGCCAAAAAACTGAACCAATGACTCACAGCTCGTGAGCTGTAAAGCCACGACAAGGCACCAACCGCTTTACAGTCCATTCACACACCTTTCATACATGACATGCACTAGACCATTCACGCCGCCAGCCACGGGCCCAGCACATTACAAGACTCGCATCCACAGACAGCGCCAGTCAAGGGCCCATCACTTTCATACGCCCACATGCCTGATACAGCAATCACACCAGCTGATGAGTGTGTGGACTGGCGTTTGGCCGGCACTGCCAGCCAAGCGCCACCCCACCCACACCACCAGCCAAGCGCCACCCCACACGCACCGCCAGCCCAGCGCCACCCCACACACACCGCCAGCCAAGCGCCACCCCACACACACCGCCAGCCAAGCGCCACCCCACACACACCGCCAGCCAAGCGCCACCCCACACACACCGCCAGCCAAGCGCCACCACACCCACGCCGCCAGCCAAGCGCCACTCTACACATGCCATCCCCTTTTTTTTGTTTTTAAACAACAAAGAAACCACTATTAGTACAAAACTACAAACACAAAAGCTCTAACTGAATACATGACTAATGCCAACCGTGAAACCGAACATATAAAAATATAAAACACCAGTTTACGCTCACGGAATTTCCCAATAATTCTTCTGTGTGTGGTAGCTCCTGAAACAGCCACCCACACACAGCCCAGGCTTTGAAGGACAATCAGGGCAGTACATCCTAGTCTCCTTCCTGATACCTCTTCGAGCACAGACTCTACATCTCTTAGCAGGAAAGTTTTTTTTGGCCGTGGGAGGAATGTGCTCAGCAAAGTGACGATCTTTCAATCTAGCCACATCCTCCACCACTGCTTCTCTAGGAACTCTTGCCTGTTCCAGCACAACAAGGCTAGCTATGATAGACTCCTGAAATTTCACAAATGTCATCCTTGACTCTGGAGAACTATCCTTAAACACAACAAAAGCATTAAAAGTTGCCAAGTGGAACAAGTGAAGCGCTAATTTCTTATACCACACATAAGACTTACGAGCAGCAGTGTAAGGTTCTAACCTCTGATCTACTCTATCAACACCACCCATGTGCTTATTATAATCTAAGATGCACACAGGTTTGCGCACTTCAGCAACCTGACCCGAAACAGCCACAGGTGAAGTACTCTCATCATGGATGGTGCTTAGCATGTATACATCCCTCTTGTCTACAAATTTCAGAGCTAGCAGCTCATCATTCCGCAAGGCACTGCACTGTCCCTTCTCAAGTTTTTTACAGACAAGCTCTTTTGGATAGCCTTTCCGATTAGAGCGGATTGTGCCACAAGCAACAGTGTCCACTCTAAACAACTCCTTGAACAACCGAACTCCAGTGTAGAAGTTATCTACATATAAATGGTGACCTTTCTTAAACAGTCGTCTACCAAGTTCCCACACAATTTTCTCACTAACTCCAAAAGTGGGAGGACAACCAGGGGGGTCAATATTGGAATCCCTACCAGTGTAGACCCGGAAATTATAAACATATCCTGTACTACTTTCTGACAGCATATACAATTTAATTCCATACCGTGCCCTCTTGCTAGGAATGTACTGCCTAAAAACCAAACGACCCTTGAACAGGACCAAAGACTCATCTACAGATATTTCTTTCCCTGGAACATAGATCTCTGAAAACCGATCTACCAAATGATCAAGGACAGGTCTAATCTTAAAAAGACGGTCAGAATCAGGATGATCTCGTGGCAAGGCTAAAGCATTATCTACAAAATGCAACATCCGAAGAAGAAGCTCATACCGGTTACGACTCATGATGGCAGGAAATATAGCAGTTGCCATCAAGGGACTAGTAGACCAATATGAAGACAGCGACGGCTTCCTTATCAGCCCCATCAAAAAAGTTAAACCCAAGAACTTTTTCAACTCTTCCAGATTTGTGGGAATCCACCGGCTAGCTCTAGAGTGTGGCCTAAGTCTGGCAGCGTTGTCCCTCAAAAACTGCTCTGCATACAAATTTGTCTGCTCAACAATCTCTTACAAAAATATATCGTCCATAAACAACTCAAAAAAGTTGACGGGCAAAAGGTTTTCCGTATTAACTCGACACCCTGGAAAACCAGTAAACGCAGGCAACTGTGGCTGCTCCATGTTTGGTGCAACCCATGCGTCAGGTCTTCCAATGGGAAGCCTTTCAGCCGCTGGCTCCTGCACCATTGGCACATCACTGTCCTCCTCTAAAACAGGCCCTTCATCAGCACTGAGAGTGGCTTCATCATCAGATGATTCATCTCTGACAGAAAATTCACTTCCAGAATCCTGCACTTCCTCCTCTGCCTCAGATGCAGAGTCAGTCTCATATTCATGGTCAGAAGATGACTCAAAAAGCACACTAACAACCTGCTGAGCGGTCATCCTACGGCTGGCCATGATCCTTCCTACTAAAATTAACTGGACAAATACACCACCAACAACCAGCACTGTGTAAGATAAGTAACAAAGTATAGGTTTATCACTAAGAATTATAAACTCAAAAACTATACTGCTCACTTGCCTGAAAAAGCTTGACTCACCAGCAACTACTCTGCACAGCCACAGCAATCACCAACGATATCCCACTAAAAAGAGAAAAAAAAAAGCAAATTAGACATAAGACAACACAATAATCATTGTGCATAACTCTAAGGACAATTTCACACACAGTCCTGCATTCAGTACACCACCTACAAACATGTCATTCATGCATTGCAACAATACTCACTTGGAGTAAATTTATTTACTTACCTAAAACATGCAACTACGCAAACCGCAGGACAACTACTGCCAAAACTGCAACAAGCCACAGCAAAGTCAGCAAAAGCTTTGAACTAAAACAAAAAGGAGAAAAACTGTTATTATCATAAAAGTAAATACTTCGCCAGTTGACAAACACTCCGCCACTAACCATTTTTTCATTTTCCCGTGTCTAGTCTTCTCTGCTTGGGGGAAGATGGGCCTAAAAAAAAATAGGCCAATCTACCCCCAAGGGGAGGGGGCAGAAATCGCCCAGATTACATTGCACCCTTTGGGGGGGGGCGACCCTTGCCCAAGGTGCCACACCCCCACACAAAGCACACACACACATACATAGTATCCCTGGCGCTATGGGGATTCTGCCCCCCTTGGGGACAGAAAGGCCTAAAAAATAGGCATTTCTGCCCCCTAGGGGGGCAGAACTGCCCAAAAATACATGTGGGCCCCTGGGGGCGACCCTTGCCCAAGGGGCCACCCCCCAACACAAAAAATAAAAATCAACAATAAAATCCCTGGTGTCTAGTGGCTTTCTGCCCCCCTTGGGGGCAGATCGGCCTAAAAATAGGGCCAATCTGCCCCCAAGGGGGGCAGAAACGACAATAAATACATTGCGCCCCTGGGGGGAGCGACCCTTGCCCAAGGGGCCATCCCCCAACACAAAGCACACATACATACATACTATTTCTGGCGCTATTGGGATTCTGCCCCCCTTGGGGGCAGAAAGGCCTAAAAAAAATAGGCCTCTCTGCCCCCAAGGGGGGCAGAACTGCCCAAAAATACATGAGGGCCCCTGGGGGCGACCCTTGCCCAAGGGGCCGCCCCCCAACACAAAAAATACACAGCAACAATAAAATCCCTGGTGTCTAGTGGCTTTCTGCCCCCCTTGGGGGCAGATCGGCCTAAAAATAGGGCCAATCTGCCCCCAGGGGGGGCAGAAACGACGTAAAATGCATGTGCCCCCAAAGGGGAGCGACTCTTGCCCAAGGGGTCGCTCCCCTACACTAATATTCACACACAAACACACACATACAGAAATCCCTGGTGTCTAGTGGGCATTCCTGCTGCCCGATCGCATCGCGATCGGGCAGCAGGAATGCTCAAAGAGACATCGAGGGAAAGGAAAACCCTTTCCTTTCCCTCGATGCCTCTCTGAGAGCACCCCCACCCCGCAGGAAGGTGAAATACTCACCTTCTCCCTTGACGCGCTGGAAGCAAATGGCTTCCAGCGCGTCATTCCCCCTTTCCATGAAATCAGCGCGCGATCGCGCGCTGACGTCATGGGGGGGGGGGGGCGGGGGGGGCGTGGGCGTGAAAGGGGAAGGGATTCCCCTTTCAGCCCTGGCCTGGGGGTGTTGGGGGGCGGCCCTCGGGGGAAGCGCTAGCGCTTCCCCCGACTGCCAGTCCCTGGACGTAATGGTTACGTCCATGGCGCCACACGGACGCTGCCATGGACGTAACCATTACGTCCATGGCGGGGAAGGGGTTAATGACAGGAACAATAAACAGGTACCCAGATTACAATGTTCCACTAATAGGAAGTCAGTGACATCACATTACAACTGCCACAACACAGACACACTAATTGTACAATATCTAATTGCAGAGGATGATGGCTCTCCTATGGACATGCGTGTCCTGGACTACCCTGATGACATGGGTGACGAGGTGACAACCATTAGCCGGGAAACCCTCCAAGGATGTCCTGGGAACCCTCCAGACCCCACCTTCTGTCGCAAGGAGGATCACAGATGTAGCAGCCATCCCAGAGGAACCACCCAAATAGTACGACCTGCCAGCTCAAACACAGCTGAGGACTCTGATGACACTGGGACCACCTTTGAGTGGACATTTGTGGGAGTATAGTGGGAACTGGCCAAGGAGGTGCGGGGTGGGGATTCAAAATATGGCAGCCAGCCTTGAGGGGATGCGCATGTGCATGATTACATCCGCAGAGCAGTCAGCAGCCATGCAAGTCCAACAATCACTACTGCAAGGACTACAACAGTGTGTGGGGGACTTCACCACTGCAGTGAGGGAGTTGCCACAACACCTGGCCTCCCAAACTTTTTACTGCATGCATGACTATAATCATGACCCCCTCAGGGCCGACCTGGCTCCCTACCACAGGGATGTTGCTGCTATACTCAGTAACCAGCAGCTCCTCCTTGCTGCAGTTATGCCCTTAATAGTTCCACAGTTGGCAGCTACAGGGAATTCAGAGTCCATTTCCTCAAACACTGAAGTGTGTGTTGCCCCCTCAAATCCACCACCACAAAAGGCAGAGGAGACAACACACTGTTTACCTTACCACTATGGACTGCGATTGTCTCTCACTACCTAATTGGCAATTCATGTTCCTCTGCAGTGAATGACACTCCATCGCAGCATGTCCAATGACATGTCCCTCAACGTTGCACTTGTGTTGAGTCACAATAGAATGCGTCACACCAATGGACTTACAAACCTGGACTATGTAAATATTGCACTACAGCACTTTCAAATAAACAGCACCTACACAACCACTTTGTCTCTGTGTAATGTGGCACGTCTACTGTGCAGGAGTTTTGTGATGCATGTAACATGTTAGTGGCCACAGAATGTCAATGCAATAGCGTAGAAAGAATGTGGGCTGATATCTATGCACAAGGGTCTGGATTTTACAATCATCTGTGCTGCTTGTGGCTTATTTCTGACGTTAAAGCATCATAAACAGTGTAATGCAGTGTAAAAATTGTATATGTCAGGCCCAAGGTATCTACAAGATGAAACTCAATGCTGCCCACATACCCTAAAAGGCAATCATTGTGTATGTGGCATATGACTCTAAACCTAAATCCCACAACCACACAATACAGCAGGAATGGAAATGTAAGAGTGTTTGGGCAATAACGTCACCTGGGAGTACAATGATAAAACTCATTGGTGTGATTTATGTATACTGAACTTCATAAGATTATGACACCACTCAGTTTATCAGGGTTCATATGAACATCAGGCTGCAGGCAGACGTCCCACAGTGCCCAAGATTCCAACACAGGAATCTGCCAAAATGATGGCAGCTTTAAAATCACACCTACCTCTCCAATACATGGGAACCATAGTCACCTTGAGTGGTGGGTTCAATGGATGGCAGATGCATAGACATGTAGCTTTGTTGTAGCTGCCAATGTGACAGCTCATTTGGAAGTCGGAATAAACATGTCAAGAATGGGATGTGGATGCAGGATGGAACACACAGGCAAACACAAATTTGCCACTGTACACTCATGCAAAGGCCCAGATCCCCAAGCATATGACACATACTGTAAAGGAGTACTTAAAACCTTATTACATATGTATGAAAGAAAACTTAAACTATGTCACACACCTCTACTAACCTACCTTATCCTAACTATACATTACCCACAACTGGCCCTAACTACCCTATGCTAAATTTACTTACCACATGTAACTAAACACTCTAAACATCAACCTCCCCAGCCCCCTTATATGACGAGACACATGTAGGACAACATATACTAACCTAAAAATATGCTAACTAATACTAAACAGATATATATATTTTTGTTATTTATTTATTTTTAAATATATTTTTCTGGAATACACAGAAACCCCAACATCAACCCCACCTACCCACCCACAAACTAACATGTAATGATATAACTCCCTCCACCCCAACCCACTTATCCTATCTAAACTAATAGCCTACTCTAACCTATCACTACACCCCCTAAACCCACTAAAAACAGTATAGAGAAAGAGGAGGGAGGGGACAGAATTAGGGGTGAGGCAAAATTCAACTCAGAGGTTTGCCCTCCTGAGAGTTTTTTAATAGACTTCAGTCTTTTGCTGTTGTGGGACACCTCTTGCTGGAGACTGTCCATGTGCCTAAATACCCTTTGCATATACTGTGGTAGCTGGTGCAATGCGGCCATGTCCATATCACCTGCTGTGGTGGTTTGTGTCCCAGTTGATGTTGCAGGTGCTGGTGCCATGGTTGGGGGTGGTGGCATAGATGGTGCAGCAGTTGAGCCTTGTGCTGCAGATGTTGAGGGTGCAGCTGGTGTGGCAGAGATACCAGTGTCTACTGTGCCTGCAATCGGGGTGGTGGCAGCACCTGTTGTGGTCAATGCTGGGCCCCCTTGGCTAAAAGCCCTCCATGCTCCTGTGGCTCTTTCTCGAAGATAGCGTCTAGCCATCATGCAATACCCAGCCTCCACATCGAGGATATGCCTGTACCATACTGCCCGCCTCTGAAACTCACACATTTCTTGGGCATTCATGTGGGCAGCTGTAAAAAAAGAGACATGCAAACATTAGTGTCATCATTGTGTGATGCATGTACAGATGATAATCTAACACTTCCTCACAAATAGCACATGCAGTCCAACTCACAGTACAGATGATAGAATGTCCCTGAGGAATTACATGCCAACGCAGCCTACCCATCAACTAGCTAACAGCACAGCAATGCACAACAACGTGTGTACCAAATTAACTGATCTGTGCATTTATGTAGTGCAGTGTGTCACAATGCAAATGTAGCAAGTACTCAACATGTGCCAGACCAACTAATCCGTATCATCGGTGTCAACTTCAAGGCACACAAGACCTGTGATTTCTATATGGAACTGGTAGCATTTTATGCAGTTGCTAATCATAAGGGGGTCAGTGTAGTTTGGTACACATGCATGCTTGAATTACATGTCTGTCATCTACACTGTGACCATCACACCTAGCTACATATATTTTCTCCCCCTAACCCCGTGTTTCAGGGGGGATGGGCATGCAATAAATGTTTTCTAACGTCAAGGACAACCACAAAGCTTTGTCCAGCTGTACATGGATTTAGTCAGTGGAACACAATTTAGGAGGCCTGCCAACTAGGAGTGAGTCAACCACTGATTAATCACATCTACATTCATGTTTCCATTTGTCAACAAACATCAACATCAGTTCTCATTGACACATTTCCTAAAGCACACAGCTGGCCTTGACCTGCATGGAGGTCTATCAAATACCACTTAAGTGCTACATAAATTCAGTACAACATGTGGGGCTAGATGCTGGGTAACAGTCACCCATACAGTTCTACATGTTCCTTACATTATAGGGATGTGCACGTTTGTGTGTAAAACTGATGTATCACTGGTTTGTGTGAATTAGGGTCTGACTTGCTGACTAAATTATGACACTGGCCACCTCCAAATCAATTTTGGGCATACATGTGGCTAAAAATCACCTTGTTCACCTTCCCATGCCTATTGCGCAGCACTAGACTCCCAAAATATGACTCTCTGCCAGTGAATGTCTAACTCTTCCGTGGAACACTATGTCAACCTCCAGTAAAGTCACATATCAGATCACGTGCCAGCTCATCATATCTTGCAATGAGTCCAACACACGAGAGTCAATCACACAACACTGCAATCACAACACAGGACAAATATTTTCACACTTACTGGATATGTCTGGGTCCGTGAATCGTGCCCCTTCACCAATGATGTAGGGGGCTGGTCCATCTGTAAAACATGGAAGGGAGATATATACTCAATGTCTGATCACTGCACAAACGTGGGAACAACAAATCACAGTGTGTGGCATTTTATATGATAGAGCTGCACATCAGGCATGTACACACTCCAACAGACATACCACTGCAAACTTGCATTGACACTGTCACTCCAGTGAGTGATAGACAAACATTTGCACACATGCACTGGCCCTAACAATCATGTGGTTCCAAACCTGACTATACACTTTTGTGGCTAAACCATTCCAGATGGTACTCCATTTCATCATTTATTATGTGACAAATGCAATGCCACGTTCCTGGTACACTGCAATACCAGTGACTCAGGTATTGTGGCATGTGCATCAAGGGACAATGAGTAACTGTGTGATGGACATGTGGCTTGATTTGCTTTCAGGAATTATTGTACTTTCAGTGGTCCATAATAGGTGTGCCAGTGTGGTATGTAGGTTATATATGCCCCATTGGCAGTGTCCCCTAAGCCGTATATACCCCTTATGACAACATGATGACAGGGATCCTGTGTATGAAATGATGACAATGTAGCACTAAACATGGATTGGCCACTTTGCTGTTCCAAAACTGCAAGATAATGTATGCTGACAGTGTCTTAGTTGATCATCATTGACAATGCATGGGCACAGGTATAGTCATTGCACCTGAAATGTGTCACTCTGGGCCATGCGTACCTATTTCAGGTATTGTGAATCACACAGTGCAAGATTTAGCAACTAGCAATTAGCAAGTTGGATGATCAGAGGGAGAACACCCAAAATGACACTGCTTGCAAATGAAAAATGGGGTAGCAAATGACCTACCTCTTCAATCATGATGAGGTAGGTCTCTATTTGAAAACCCCTTGGGAATGGCGGCACTCACAGGAATGCTGGCCTGCTGAGCTCAGCAGACCACCATGTCTGTGACTGCCTTCTAAATGAGATGTTGACATTTGTTGAAATGCAGCAATATTTCAGCAGGGGTGTACAGAAAGTAAGTCTTAAATACAGGGGTGTTAAGCTAGGGTTTTAAATTAGGCGCTCAGGAACCCCTATTAAGCAAATAAAAAGCTATAGAATGAGAGGTGCCGGCATCAGGGAAACACCCAAACCCTGAGGTCATAGAACCCAACAAAACTGAGAACAAAAGATGCGTGGCAACTCTCTCACTCAAAAGAAATATCAACCCACAGTTTGATTAAGGATACAATAGTCCATATACAATATGTTTTTGATATATATATTTATCAAAAGTTTGATCGAAATGATACCAAGTGAATTTGCAATTAGAATACAACCAAAATTAAAAATTATTTTACAAAAGAATTATAAACACAAGATAATTGAAAAAATTTCATGATATTCTCCTATATACAATGATACAAATAATGCGGCTTGATAGTACAAATCCAGACCATTTCAAGCTTATTTGTAGCCAACAATCATTTACTGCCTTTACAGCCAAAACGTGTTTCGTCTAGGGAAGTCTCCTTTTGAATTCCCGTACGACTTCTTCAGGGCTACAATTTTACAAACAAAAAATAAATTAAAAACATGAGAACCAAAATGCTCCAAATTTGTAATGCATCAAAATTGTGAAAAAGGATCCCACTAAGAAATCACCAAATATTCTGTCAAATGCTGAGGTGCCCACATGCAAAAAATAGTGACCAAAACAAAATGCACCATACAAGTAAAGACCTTCCCAAGTGCTCTTATATCTTCCACTAACCAAGCTTTTAGTGTTTTAATTTATACTAAGGAAAAGACCATAGTGCTAACACGGAGAACACCCATAATGGTCCAAAAATCAACTCCAAATAGAAAACACATATATACTAGTAAATACCTCGTATTTACACCATACTCCAAATTTATGAATTTAGTCAAAACTTATTATTGTTCAGGGCCATACATAATTTGTCTGATACAAAGGATAAAAAAGAGAAAGGAAAAGAGGCCAAATGACCTATTAAAGTAAGGTGCAGTCTATATAAACCATTAGTTTTAAACCACAAAGATCAAAACAGTTTTTATGCCATAAAGCTCCAATAAAATACCTTCTCTCCTAAATTACTATAATCCGTCTTCAATTGAAACTGTAAAACGAAAGAAAAAGGTAAACTCCTTAAATATAGAAAACTTAGCTGAGTGACGTATTGTGACGAGCTAGCGTGCGGACACAGCTCGACCAGAGAATCATTGGAATAAAATATTCCCAAATCACCCATAAATGATAGAAACGCCATATCCGCGTAAAAGTAAGTAGAAACACCAAGAATCATCGCGACGCGAGTACGCGTCTCATTCAAAGCTTGCAAGCCCAAACCGGAAGTAAATATACTTCCGGGATGGCCGTATGCGGACGCATCAGTGCGTCAGGGATTGGAAATGAAGGTAGGACTAGTCTACAGTCACGTGATTACTAATCACGTATCCCCTAGGTGACGGAGATTCACTTGGCTCACTCAAAAAGGAGAATAGCAATCCGATGCTAATACGTGTGTATCTCGTGAAAACCAGCCAAAATGCTCCCCCTGACAACTGAACCTCAAAGGCTATGGTTCTAAAAAGTTATGATGTATTTCTTTTGCAACATGAAGCAGATTGGTAACAATGGTATAGTATATTGTAAGGGAAAAGGAACAAAACAAATCAAATATGGAAACTTTCCCCTCACAGCCTAACATGGGAGCCTTATGGTTACTAAATGACTTACATATCAGGTTTGTAGCAATGGAGTCGGGCAAATAGATATCTAAATTGGAAACAAAAATACAATATGGTGTCAAACCATACAGTATATGAAGACTATGCGTGTAAATTGAAGACCAATTGGAGAATTTTGGTTCTAGAAAATACAATGAACAAACAATTACAGATACCACAAGGAGTAACACATCATCCAACATAGTACTCAAAATTATTTGACACAATACATATAGAGCACGGAAATTGAGTAAAGAATTTTTTTTACTCAATTTCCGTGCTCTATATGTTTTGATTGGTTTCCTAGCATATACCATGGAAACTTCTGTGTACAAAATTCAGAGTCTGAGCTTTTGCCATTTAGGTGTTTAAGAACTATCCTGGGGTCTGTTTCATATATTTTAATTATATATCAATTTGCTGTTTGACTATGTTACTTGGCAACATGGAATTCTTTTCATATGTAAGTATTAATCTGGGGATTATTCTGTTTGAAAGCTAAACAATACCATGGTGTTTCTTGTGTCAAATAATTTTGAGTACTATGTTGGATGATGTGTTACTCCTTGTGGTATCTGTAATTGTTTGTTCATTGTATTTTCTAGAACCAAAATTCTCCAATTGGTCTTCAATTTACACGCATAGTCTTCATATATGGTTTGACACCATATTGTATTTTTGTTTCCAATTTAGATATCTATTTGCCCGACTCCATTGCTACAAACCTGATATGTAAGTCATTTAGTAACCATAAGGCTCCCATGTTAGGCTGTGAGGGGAAAGTTTCCATATTTGATTTGTTTTGTTCCTTTTCCCTTACAATATACTATACCATTGTTACCAATCTGCTTCATATTGCAAAAGAAATACATCATAACTTTTTAGAACCATAGCCTGTGAGGTTCAGTTGTCAGGGGGAGCATTTTGGCTGGTTTTCACGAGATACACACGTATTAGCATCGGATTGCTATTCTCCTTTTTGAGTGAGCCAAGTGAATCTCCGTCACCTAGGGGATACGTGATTAGTAATCACATGACTGTAGACTAGTCCTACCTTCATTTCCAATCCCTGACGCACTGATGCATCCGCATACGGCCATCCCGGAAGTATATTTACTTCCGGTTTGGGCTTGCAAGCTTTGAATGAGACGCGTACTCGCGTCGCGATGATTCTTGGTGTTTCTACTTACTTTTACGCGGATATGGCGTTTCTATCATTTATGGGTGAGTTGGGAATATTTTATTCCAATGATTCTCTGGTCGAGCTGTGTACGCACGCTAGCTCGTCACAATACGTCACTCAGCTAAGTTTTCTATATTTAAGGAGTTTACCTTTTTCTTTTGTTTTACAGTTTCAATTGAAGACGGATTATAGTAATTTAGGAGAGAAGGTATTTTATTGGAGCTTTATGGCATAAAAACTGTTTTGATCTTTGTGGTTTAAAACTTATGGTTTATATAGACTGCACCTTACTTTAATAGGTCATTTGGCCTCTTTTCCTTTCTCTTTTTTATCCTTTGTATCAGACGAATTATGTATGGCCCTGAACAATAATAAGTTTCGACTAAATTCATAAATTTGGAGTATGGTGTAAATACGAGGTATTTACTAGTATATATGTGTTTTCTTTTTGGAGTTGATTTTTGGACCATTATGGGTGTTCTCCGTGTTAGCACTATGGTCTTTTCCTTAGTATAAATTAAAACACTAAAGTCTTGGTTAGTGGAAGATATAAGAGCACTTGGGAAGGTCTTTACTTGTATGGTGCATTTTGTTTTGGTCACTATTTTTTGCATGTGGGCACCTCAGCATTTGACAGAATATTTGGTGATTTCTTAGTGGGTTCCTTTTTCACAATTTTGATGCATTACAAATTTGGAGCATTTTGGTTCTCATGTTTTTAATTTATTTTTTGTTTGTAAAATTGTAGCCCTGAAGAAGTCGTACGGGAATTCAAAAGGATACTTCCCTAGACGAAACACGTGTTGGCTGTAAAGGCTGTAAATGATTGTTGGCTACAAATAAGCTTCAAATGGGCTGGATTTGTACTATCAAGCCGCATTATTTGTATCATTGTTTATAGGAGAATATCATGAAAAAATTTCAGTTATCTTGTGTTTATAATTCTTTTGTAAAATAATTTTTAATTTTGGTTGTATTCTAATTGCAAATTCACTTGGTATCATTTCGATCAAACTTTTGATAAATATATATATCAAAAACGTATTGTATATGGACTATTGTATCCTTAATCAAACTGTGGGTTGATATTTCTTTTGAGTGAGAGAGTTGCCACGCATCTTTTGTTCTCAGTGTACAGAAAGTAATTTAACAACCTATTTCATGACTAAAATATATTTATGGAAGCAGACAGTGGTCTCTTGCACAGCTTCATGCTCAGAAATAGTTTGTGGCTATGCATTCACAAAGAGGAAGGATCCCATGCTGACCCTTTCCCTTTTAAAAATGGATTGGCACCAATGTAAAACAGATGTTAACTGCAATAGCTCAGTCCCGGCAATTGGGCCCAAGAAAAAAATGTCGTAGGGGCCTGCGACTCAATGATTGGATTTCAACGACTAATCCTAAATGCCACTATAAGACCCTGTTTTGTGATTGTGCAATCTGGTAGCATAATGGGCCATTTGGGTTTGTCCATGTGAATCATTATTTGTCCTGACTTAAACACACGAATACAGGGAACTTAGGCCCAGATGTATTTTTTTTAGTGCCGCATTTGCATAATTTTTTGACTCAAAAGCGGCGCAAATTTGCAAAATATATTTGTATGTAGCAAATCTGCACTGTTTTTGTGTCAAGAAATTATGCAAATGCGGTGCTAGAAAAGTAAAATATGGGCCTAAGATGATAGTGAATGTTATGAAGAGCTTAGTAAATACTGTATGGCCCTGAATACTGTTCGGACATGGCTCAACAAAACTGTGGACTGCATTGTTACCATGTATTACCATGTGTAACATCACATTCCTGTACACTAACAGTTTGTTCAACATGCATTCCACATGCCCACAAACATTGCATGCAGCATGTCAGGACATCTGCTACTGTCACTCCAGAGCATTTAACTGTACTAATTTGTCAATTTGGTACTCACCAACAGAGCCACCAATCACCACACCCAGCTAGTCCAGCAGGTCCTGCTGTCGGGCCACCAGGTCAGCCCAGCTATGCTTCAGCTGGTGCTCATTGCGTGCAGTGTTACAAATCCTCAGGTGGAACAGCACCTTTGCCCACCGCAGCCGTCTTGCCTCCGTGTGATATCCCTGTATCACACGGCTCCCATCCTCCAACATCATGGGGAGGAAGTGCACACCAACCACACAAATGCCCCAAGCTCCTATGCACCCATGAGCCCCAGCCGTGCCCTTCCCGACATAATACGAAACACAATTTCTTAAAGTAAATAGGGAAAAAACAGGGAAAGGAGGTAGAAAAAAGGAAACTTATAGAACCCATTTAAAGCCCCAAACTACCTCAACTAGTCCTACCCACCAGCAGACCCCAACAGTACAAATACAAAGCGAAACAACAATAAAAGACACAAAAACACTTACACAGGTTCTAAACACCAAAAGACAAAATATAGAACAAACAGGAGACAAAATTACAAAATCCACAGAGAAGCAAACCAACACACAGCCACACAGTCTAGAAAAATCACAGACTGCAAAGTGAAAGTACACCCACTGTACCATTTCTGTAAACAGGATATCCTGTTACATCACTTCCTGTCCAGTTTTTTGGCACTTACGTAGTTTGTGACAATTTTTTTTACGCATATGCGTAAAAAAACCACGTATTCATAGATCAATACATTTTCAATGGATATACGCATGCCTGGGGTGCGCTGGTGAAATTTCTGCTGTTGTGCAGGATGACACAGGTCAAAATGATCTTGCAGACCATTTCTGGGGAATATGGGAGGCTGCCACGGTGATATCCAGGCACCGGAATCTGGACCTCAAGATGCCAAAAGTCTGTTACACTATGGTGTGTGTCCTCATATGTGCCTCATTATAGGCATGCTCTGCTGCTGTGCTAGGGTTGGCAAATGGGGTCATGATCCATGGCTGGATCCTGTAACCCTGATCAGCTGAAAGAGAAATAGGGGTAAGTATTTTGTTGTTGCTTGCACCAGGAATGTAGTTTTCCATGGCAGTTGTTATCTTGTGTCGTTTGTGATTCATATGTGTTTGTGGTATTGTGTGGGATCCTGGTCTTCAGTGAGGTTCATTCTGCATTGGGTTGTTTGACTTGAAAAACTTGTGTTTGGCTAATTGACCTGCTATCTCTGGTCTGTTTTCAATCTTGCAGTTCAGTGTGTATCTCCTATGCGTTATGTAGTGAGCAAGATGTTTTAGTGTGCGTTCACTGCAAATGACATGATACTTCCACACACACAATAGATTCCACTGTGGTGGTAACATGTTTGCACTACATGGCCTTGACATCCGATCCAATTACACATATGTCATTGCAGATAAAATGCAACAGTGATGCCCTTTGATTAGGCTGAATGGCAATGCACAAAACATCTCCATAAGTTGGCAGCACTGAGGTGTTCAGTATTGACAATGCACAATTGTCCAATGTGTGACTAGTTCTATGCAAACCTTTTTTGTTCCCTCTGTCAGTTAGTTCATGTGCAACCGTGCACCTACACTACTGAACTTGCTCCAGGTGAGCTGGCTAACTTGGTTGTGGAGTTGGATATATTTGTGTAGGAAGGTCCTTCTCCCTGTACATCTGTTATGTAGATGGGGAATTGTCTCTTTCAGTATGTGCAGCAGTGTGCACTTTGCATTAGTGTCACATCAACATATTTTCATAGCACAGTCCACTTCCTTATTGCTAGCTAGCAATGTCACCCCAGGAGTGATGTGAAATGTTGGTACTGCTTCAGTAATCCCATGTCACCTTCATTTGAGTCAGCGCCATCATGCTATGTGTCTCATGGTGTTTGACCTGTAGCAACACACATTGCACACCCCTCACACAGTACATATTGCTTGGAAGGGTGTGGGATTGGCTATGCGGCCTTATGTGATATTGAATTGTTAATCTTCCAAGTTGTACTGCCAGTGCAGGCCATGCCATTGTCACTGTGTGGTTTTAAATTGGTCCCTTGTGGCTCTAGAGTGGCATCTATTGTTATTGGCAGCCAACATTTGTCCATAGGTGTGAATCCCATTGGGTCAGGATATCAAACATACCTTCCAGTGTCACTCCTCAGTGTCTTTCTGGCCACGTGTCAAGGTAGTGGTGTATGTCTTGTGTGTCCTACAGAGTTGCTGTGCTGTGTGTTTATTACCAAGTTTCTGGACTTACCGACAAGAAGGCCATTGCTATATCGTCCATCCTGGATTGATGGTGCTGTGGTGGAAGATGAAGGAATCATATACACTCCCAGGACACTTTGCTGTTGGTGAACAATCCCTGGTGATCAACAATGGCCTGCACATTGATGGAGTGGGTGGGCTTTCTGTTGTGGTATAGGTGCTCGGTTGCAGCAGGTGGTACAATCCGGACATGTGGGCAGACAATGGCACCAAGCACATGTGGAAAGCCATTTATTTGGTAAAATCCCTGTTTGGTCTCCTGCTGCTTCTGCTGTGTGTTGGGGAAGCTGATGTGGTGGGGTGTGAGGGAGATGATGGCATCAAGAGCCTTGGGAAGGAAGGCGGAGAATGAGGGCTGTGAGACCCCAGCAACCAGGGCACCCGTAGTTTGAAATGAGTCACTTGCCAACATGTGCAGGACAGCTTTCAGCTTGGTCTCTGGTGGAATAATGTTGGGTGTCTGCAGGCTGGCTGTTAACTGTGGCCCAATTGTGCCTAGCAGCTAGTGTATGGCTTGCCAGTTGAGTCTGTACCTCTGGATGATATCCTGTTCCCTGAGGCCCAGGAGGGTTGTCCTGGTCCTGAATAGCCTCTCCTGCCTTCTGCTTTGCCTTTGGGGTCCACGTTGGTGTGGTGGTAGCTGCTGCTGTTGGTCTTGTGCTCTGCGTCATCTGGCATGCTGCATGAGTAGCACCTCCATGTCGTCCTCCTTGAGCAATGATGTTGCTTGTGTGAGTTTTCCTTAAGTAGTTGTGTGTTTGTCCCATTTTAACTCCTGCCCTGACCCAGGTGTTAAAATTTGATGCAAATAAGGCTTTGCGTCATTTTTCGGGTCCACTTCCCAGCTGTGCCTCATTTTTGCCCAGTTGGATAAATATGGCACAAGGGTGTTTGAGTCATTTTTTGGACGGGAACGCCTACCTTGCGTCTCAATGACGCAAGGTGGTTTCACACATCCAGAAAATGACTCAAACTATGAAATTTGGGTGCTAGACAGGTCTAGGGTCAAAATATAAATATGGTGTTAAGTTTGCGCCGGATTAGCGGAAAAAAAAAAATACGCTAATGCGGTGCAAAGGGAGTAGAAATATGGGCCTTAATACATTAAATAACTTAGGCCCTCATTATGACACTGGCGGTAAATCCTGCTTAACCCCACGCTGATGGCTGCCAACTTACTGCCACAGTGGCGGATATCCGTTCACCATATTATGACACACACACACCCATCTGACAGAATACAGCCACATACTCAAATCCAAAAGTCAGAGATAAACTGGTGGTCTCAAAACCCACACCACTACGCCAACAGATAAACACCCATCACATTATGACCCACAAATCACCACCGCGGACATTCAACAGTGGTAAACCATTGGCAGTACATACTGTTGCGCTCACAATGGACACCCACATACAAAACAACACCACATTGGACAATTCAAACAACACACACCTGACAACCATACACACACCACACCCACACACCCACACCACTATAAAATACATACCCACAGTACCCACAAACCTTTACGAATACAAATCATTGCCATCAGACTGACACCAAGACCACTGCGACAACAAGACCCAGACACTACTCACACCCATATACCCCTCACGTACTCCACATCACACACCCTAATATATTAACCAACACACCCTCACTAACACACCACATAACACCCATGGCACCAGAAAGGCACCAATGTTTCACTGAGGAGGAGTAAAGGGTCATGGTGTAGGAAATCGTCAGGGTAGAGCCATAGCTATTTGGAGCACAGGTGTAGAAGATGCCAATAGCTAGGAAGATGGAGCTATGGCAGAGAATCGTGGACAGGGTCAACACTGTGGGACAGCACCCCAGAATAAGGGACGACATCAGGAAGAGGTGGAATGACCTACAGGGGAAGGTACGTTCATAGCAGCAAGACACCAGAGGACTGGCAGTGGACCCCCACCTCCTCCCCCACAATTTACAGCATGAGAGGAGCAAGTCTTGGCAATACTGTATCCTGAGGGCCGGGCTGGAGTTGCAGGAGTACTGGACTCTGGTAAGTCAATTTTCAACAATTATCATCCCCCATACTTGCATGCCATTGCAAACCCTCACCCTCGCTCCCATCACTCCACTCTATCCCACACACTTCACCATCACATCACACTAATCCCAATGCCAAGCCCTGCATGCTGTAGCAATGCATGGACACCCCTCACAGCCGTGCATGGACACTCATCACTAAACTATGCACAGCATAGGGAAACTGACAATCCCACCATACACCAATGTACACAAGCAAAAGCTGGCAGGGCAACACCAACCAAAGAGGGGAAGCCAGGGATGTACAAATGTCATACACATGAAGCATAATACATCATGTACATACCCACAGGTACCCCAGCCAATGTCACTGGAGAGGAAGTGCCATCACTATCCAGTCCTCCAACAGAAGAGGCCCTCACTGATGACAGTAACTCTGGACTTCAGGATCTGGACGATCTACCTGGCCCATCAGGGACCACTGGACAGTCGGTCACCAAGCCCAGTCACAGACCACCACAGAGCCTCCCCCATTAGGAACCAACACCAGAGCACACCACCCACCGTCCCCAAACCTCTGTCCCCAGGACATGTCAATCAGCAGTGTGCCCACCTGTACGGGGACCCCAGGCCACACCACGCACACAGGACAATTAGGGACCTGGTGTCAGTGGCAGTGGGCACACCATTCACGGGACAGAGGCACAGGCCAAAAGGGACACTGGCAGGACTGCTGTGCACCAGGAGGAGGACAGGAGCAGGCAGCCGACTCTCCAGGAGGCACTCTCCGAGGTCCTGGGAACCTACCAACATTCCAAGGGCACAACGTGCAGGAGAACAGGCGGCTGCAGGAGGGACAGGATCAGTGGGGACTTGCAGGCCTTCAACAACAATCTGATCTCTATAGCATGGGTGCTGGCAGACATGGCCAACATTATGAGGGAGGCAGTGTCACACCAGCGGGCCCCTGCCACAAGCTAGTCATCTAAACAGCCCTCCACTTCCGCTGCCACTAGTGGCCAGAAGGCCCGCCACATGACCTACAAGCCACCAGCACCTCTCCCCCTGCAGAAGATGAACCACCCCGTAAACGTTCCCTACGTACCACACAGAAGCCAGAGACACTTGCCCAGACCTCCGCCTTGGATAAAAATTGACTACGAGTATTTCATGTATTTCAAATATGTATTGATTGAAACAGCTACAACCATTGCAAATGAAATGTACATAGAATGAGCATAGAATCAATGACCTGTAGCTGGCTGTTGTGATCATACCAGGCGAATTTGTCAAATCACCAACATCTGCAAAATGAATATCCAGAGGTAACAGTAAGTGGGCAAAGAAGTGGGAAATGCCAGCATGTCAATGCCACACAGAATACAACCAAAGTCATAGAAATGTAAAGTTGCACTGTCTCACATGTGTGTCATTGGAAGTACTGACGTATCACAGATGTTCTGTTGTACACATCCTCATCCTCTGCCTCCTCATCTTCACTGTCCTCAAGGTCCACTTCTACCACAGGAGCATCTCCAGTCTCCTCCTCCGGCAGAAAAGGCACATGTCGTCAGAGGGCCAGGTTGTGCAACATGCAGTATGCCACTACTATCTGGCAGACCTTCTTGGGTGAGTACCACAGGGATCCACCTGTTAGATGGAAGCACTGGAACCTTGTCTTCAGGAGGCCAAAGGTCCTTTCAATTATCCTTCTGGTCCGTCCATGTGCCTCAATATAACGTTCTTCTGCCCTTGTCCTTGCATTCCTCACAGGGGTCAGCAGCCATGATAGGTTTGGGTAACCAGAGTCACCTGCATATATTGAGAGATACCATTTAGCCACACACTATCCTATATGGCCCACACCATAGGCATACACCAACATATACTGGGTGGGAACCAGGGCTCATCTAGTAGCAACACCCTGTGCCTCTGTAGTTGGGCCATCACATTTGCGATGATGCTATTCCTCAGGACAAAGGCATTATGCACTGAACCTTAGCATTGACGTGGGAGATGTACTGGCCCACAAAGCACACCATCCGCACATTCATGGAGTGGAAACTCTTACGATTTCTGAATACCTGTTCATTCTGGTGTGGGGTCACAAATGCTAGATGTTTTCCGTCAATTGCACCAATTATACTTGGGATATGTCCCATTACATTTGAACCCAGCCTCCACCATTGCCAAATACTGAACCTGGGGGAATGCAATGTAGCTGCATATGTGATTTATCAGGGCAGACAACACTCTTGTTAGTACATTTGAGAACATTGGCTGTGACATTCCTGCTGCCAAGCCCACTGTCACTTGGAAAGAACCAGTTGCCAGGAAATGGAGAACTGAAAGCACTTGCACAAGAGGGGGGATCCCAGTGTGGTGACGGATAGCAGATAACAGGTCAGGCTCCAAAATTTGAATCTGGTAGGCGGTGTGTAGATACAGCCGTCCATAGAAATTATTTTAGTGAGTAAACACCAAGTTTAGGGATATCCGTAATACCATTAAAGGTGAGGCAACAAGACAAAGGAATAGGAAGAGTGCTGGCCCTACATAGTGAATAGAATTATCATTGTGAATTAGGTAAAATGCAGTCATTAAATAGGTTATAATACAAAGATATCATACCATAAGTATACTCATCGAATAAGGTATATTTTGTCAATATCTGAATCTAAAAATGTAAAATACATTAAGGCGGTCATTCTGACCACGGCGGTCGGCGGTCGGCGCCCGCCAGGTGGTTCCCGCCGAAAGACCGCGGCGGCCATTCTGGCTTTCCCGCGGGGCCGGCGGGCGACTGCCAGAAGACCGCCGGCCGGCCCAGCGGGAAAGCCCCTTCAACAATGAAGCCGGCTCGGAATGGAGCCGGCGGAGTTGCAGGGGTGCGACGGGTGCAGTGGCACCCGTCGCGATTTTCACTGTCGGCAAAGCAGACACTGAAAATCTTTGTGGGGCCCTGTTAGGGGGCCCCACTGAACCCGTTCCCGCCATCCTGGTTCTGGCGGTGGACACCGCCAGAAACAGGCTGGCGGGAAGGCGGTCGGAATCCCCATGACGGTGCTGCAAGCAGCGCCGCCATGGCGGATACCCTGGGCCAGCGGGAAACCGGCGGGAAAACGCCGGCTCCCCTTTTCTGACCGCAGCTTTACCGCCGCGGTCAGAATCGCCCAGGAAGCACCGCCAGCCTGTTGGCGGTGCTTCCGCCGCCCTCCGCCATGGCGGTCATGGACCGCCAGGGTCAGAATGACCCCCTAAGTATCCAAACTAACATATACAGGTTGTGGCTAATAACTAAGACATTAATAGTAAATACATGTCCAGAAATAGTTTTGTACCAAGAAGAACTAATATTTAGCATAAGAGGCGATTAATAGGACTTCACATTAAGTGTGTATATCCAGATGTATTGTAAATGAGGTCCCTAGTTGGGACTAAAAAATAAATATTTACAGAATATTCAAAGTATAGCATAGCACTAAAAATTATAAGTGCGTGTCATGTCATGTAGATAAAACGATATATAACTCATCAATATTGCGATAAAATTAGAATTAGAATGTGTTTAATCAGAGAGTTATTTCTATTGTGCATGACTTATTAAAAGAGTAGTGTAACGGGGTCTCACCTGAATCCGAAATGCAACAGCATTAGGAATAATTCCAGACTCGAAGGCCCGGCGTTCTATATGTGCGTCATGTTGTTAATATGAGAGCCGCGTTAAGAATGACTCTATTTAAACAAGAAGTGAGGATGATTGGGCGCGTGTCCTACGTCTATTTTTATGCTTGTGTTGGTTACCTATTTTATGAAAGGGAAGAGTCCCTTGTTGCTTTTGAGTATTCCAATGTTGGGCTTTCCCTTGGCAGACATATTAGTGGTATTGTGGAATGTAACAACGAGTACTACTTCTATTTTAAATGGAACGCGATTCTCTTTTAGTTACTTCTATATGTTGCGTTATTAATGGGAGGGAGGAGTCCCTCATTTCTGTCAAATGTTCTGTAGTTGGACGCTCCCTGGCAGACAAATTTGTAGTATTATAAGATGTAACAACGAGTCCTACTTCTATTAAGTAGGCGAAGTTCATACATACGGATGACAGCCAAGTTAGTAGTTTGAAATACTGATACAGGTAGTTTTTAGCTCCTTAATCCAGCCACGATCGCGTTAGAGCAAAATGTAAATAACTGAGTGTTTGTTAAAGACTAAGGGGGTCTTTCCGACCCTGGCGGTCCATGACCGCCAGGGCTGAGGGCAGCAAAAGCACCGCCAACAGGCTGGCGGTGCTTCCTGGGCTATTCTGACCGCGGTGGTAAAGCCGCGGTCAGAACAGGGGAACCGGCGGTTTCCCGCCGGTTTTCCCCTGGCCCAGGGAATCCTCCATGGCGGCGCTGCTTGCAGCGCCGCTACGGAGATTCCGAGCCCCTTCCAGCCAGCCTGTTTCTGGCGGTCTTCACCGCCAGAACCAGGATGGCGGGAACGGGTGTCGTGGGGCCCCTGGGGGACCCTGCACTGCCCATGCCACTGGCATGGGCAGTGCAGGGGCCCCCTCACAGGGCCCCATACAGATTTTCACTGTCTGCTTAGCAGACAGTGAAAATTGCGACGGGTGCCACTGCACCCGTCGCACCCCTGCAACTCCGCTGGCTCCATTCGGAGCCGGCTTCCTCGTTGCAGGGGCTTTCCCGCTGAGCCGGCGGACGGCCTTTTGGCGGTCGCCCGCCGGCCCAGCGGGAAAGTTGGAATGACCGCCGCGGTCTTTTGACCGCGGGGTGGTCATTCGGCGGTAACCGCATGGCGGCGGCGACCACCGCCCGCCGCGGTCAGAATGACCGCCTAAATATAATATCAGTAAAAATGAATAGATGTATGAAAGTTGATTGCTTTAAATGGGATATAATCCCATAGGTGAAATTAAAGAATAGATCAATTAATTAAGTATGTATATGAAATGAGTTACAGAAAAAAAATAATTAACTAACTAAGTAAGGTGGGTTCATTAATTGTTGAAAATTCAGATTAAAGAACTATAAAAGTTGAGTTGTTACATGAGGTGCAATGCTGAAAAGTAAAGTCTTGAAGAGTTCGTGTATCAATGAATAAATTGCCTAAAGTATCCAAAAGGGCATGAATTTGAATCTGGGTTTAAATGTACAGGATACAATTTGAAATCAATGTAACATTTACAACAGTGAATATATGAGGTATCTATAGGTACAATCAAATGTGGTGAACTTCAAGACTCACATAATAACAAGATTGCATGAAAAATTTGTTATGAAATAATTAATGTTACAACAAAATATAAGTAATTAGATTATCTGAGGTAGTCTCTTCTGAAGTTTATGAAATTAGCCGCATTGTTAAAACCAGTAGTTCCATTCAGGATCCTTATTAACTCCTTGACGTACAGTATCAAGACGGAGAATTAGTCTACTTTCATTCTGTCGTAGTCTGAGTTCAAGATTTCCTCCTCTGGGATGTTGCTTAAGTTGCATTAAACCACTGAAGGTGAAAGAACAAGTGTTAGGGTGACATTTCACAAAATGTTTGACTAAGGGAAATTAAACGTAATCCTTTTGAATGTTGTGATAGTGTTCTTGTATCCGTATTTTAAGTGCTCTAGTTGTGCTTCCTATATAGGCTTTCTTACATGGGCATTTAATAAGATAGACTGTGTTGGTGCTTTCATAATTAAAAAAGTCACGTATCATAAAAGATTGGTCATTGATGGTAATTATTTTTGTTTTCGTTAAGCCAAATTTGCAAATGGAGCACTTGGTACAGGTATAGAAACCTGTAGGGGGTTGCATGAAGTTGTAGCTAGATTTTTCATTGTAAAAAGAAGAACAAAGTATATTTCTGAGATTGGGGGCTCTCTTAAAGCCAATTTGTGGAAAACAGGAGATAGAATGGTTGATTGAGGGTTTGTTGTAAAGTAGGTACAAATGCTTACGAAGTAGTTTACGACTGAACTGATGACCATTGTGAAAGTGTGTAATAAAACGGATCAGCGTCTTTTGAGCAATCATTTTAGTCTTGTTGAGAAAGGCATTGCGATCCATTTTAGCAAATTGTTCCTTGGTGTTCTTTAAACTCAACCTGTTATATCCTCTAGTAGACAGTCACTCAACAATCTCAGAGGAGATATACTCATAATCCTTTTCATTACTGCAATTTAGTCTGGCTCTTCTGAATTCACCTGCTGGTATATTACGAATCGTGCTCTGTGGATGGCAGTTGGAGGCATGTAAAATAGAATTCGCTGCTGTACTGTTTTTATGAAGACGAGTGTGCAATTTGTCATAATCAATATACAGTATGAGATCTAAAAATTCAATGGTGGTTTTAGAAATTTGATATGTAATATCACTGTTCTATCTATTGGGTGTTAGGGATCTTAAAAAATGATGAAGTAATGATTCTTGTCCCTGCCAGATAAGAAGGATTTCATCAATATAGCGACCCCAAAAAATTATGTGTCTCAAAAGGTGTTCCCTATAATCATTCCAAAGCCAGTATCTTTCTTCTGCCCCCATGAAAATACATGCATATGGTGGAGCAAATTTGGTTCCCATCGCAGTACCTTGTAATTGTAAATAATATTCTCCTTTAAAGAGAAAAAAGTTGTTCTTAAGACAAAAATATAACATTTCAATGATCATCTCATTGCGTTCTAGAAAGTGCACTCATCTTGTTGACAGGCAGCTCTTAACTGCTTCAATTCCATCTTGATGTTTAATCGAAGTGTATAAGCTGACTACATCTATGGTAGCCAGTATGTAGTCAGGTTGCCAATCAATGTTTTGTAATTTTTGCAAAATATCCTTGGAATCCTTGATAAAGGAGGGTAGATTGTGCATGAAAGGTTGTAATTCAGAGTCTATAAGGGTGCCTAGATTGGAACAGATGGAATTAATAACTGAAATGATAGGTCTACCTTTTGGAGGGAAACCTCCTTTATGTATTTTCGGTAAAAGGTATAGTGTAGGATTAGTGGGATATCGAATGAAAAGAAAATGTCTTTCTTCCAGGTTAAGAATTAGTTTGGTGCACCAATGATCTAATAAGATTCTAAGTTTTGCTTGGGTTTTCCTTGTTGGATTCGAAGGAAGTTTTTTATAGCATGTGGTATCATTGATTTGTCTGTACATTTATTTCAAATAGTCACAGTTGTTAAGGGCAACTACATTGCCTCCCTTATCTGCTTCCTTTATGAGAAGAGCATTATTGTTTTGTAGTTCCGTGATGGCCTTTCTTTGATGTGAGTTAATGTTGGATGGGATGTAATGTTGTTTTTTTGCATATTTGTTACTACTGGAAGGGAGCATTGGACCTTGATCATTTATGTTTGCCAGGCTCCAATTGGGCACACAGCTCTGTGATTGTGGCCCTTTCTAGTCTATAGGTGATTATTATGTGCCTGTCCTCCAGTGTAGCCAAGTCCACTAGGGGTCTGTACACAGGAGTATGTCTCCATCTCCTATTCATCTACAGCGGTAGATATCTAAGGGACAAAAGTAGGCCATCACAAACTGAACAATGGAGCCACAACAGCGGTCTGCAATGTGGAAACATGTTATGGGACAGTGTAATTTGTGAAGTATGTCCCTATTTATCCTGTGAAGCAGCATTAATCCGAAGGCCTGTTCAACCCCTTGAAATGGCGTCTGCCTGTTCTGTGTGGAGGGACAGGTGGAAGTGAGGTAATGCCGCTGACGTTGTGCGCCGTGGCAGTAGGCGGTTGGGAACAAATTTCTCACTGGTTATAATTGGGCCCTATGCGGTACAGTGGACAATGGTGATCTACGCCGGCGGTGACGGTATGCACCGCCGCGGACGTGACCGCCATTTTCTATCACAGTACTCACTTGTTTCCTGACCTTCCAGAGGAGAGGACATACACTGCATGTGCTGCTGTGACCTGTGTCTGGAACCTACCATGGCCCGTGTGACTGGGGAAAGGGCCTCTGCCTTCACTTCTGAGGAGTTGGAGCAACTGGTGGATGGGGTCCTACCCTAGTACGGACTGCTGTAGGGGCCTCCAGACCAACAGTTGAGTACATGTTGGGCACGATGCATGGGGCATGGGTGCATGGAGTTGTGTGTGAACGCCTCGTGTAAGGGGGGTGGGTGGATGTCCTCTTGGCAGTGTACACGTTGTGTGCTGGGCTATGTGTTTGCCAATGGTGATGAAAATGGGTATGGTGGGCCATTTGTGTGACTGGCTGGACTGTCTGTCTAATGGTGTTCTCCTGTCTGTATTGCCTCTGCAGGTCAGTGCCCATCAAAAGAAGGGAATATGGTGTGCCATCGCCAAGGACGTGTGGACCCTGGGGGTCAATGGCAGGCGGAGCACCCACCTTTGCAAACTGTGGGAGGACCTGAGGCGCTGGGCACAAAAGACCACAGAGGCCCAGCTGGGGATTACCTCTCAAAGAGGAAGGGGTGCCCATCAGACCCTGACCCCTCTGATGGCCTGCATACTGGCGGTGGCCTACCCTGAGCTGGATGGGCACTTAAGGGCATCACAGCAGCCACAAGGGGGTAGGTACAGTGGCCTTCATTGAAACTCACGGCTGGAGGAGTGGTGTCCGGGTAGTGGATGTGTGTTAGTGGGTGCCCCTAGACCAGGCCAAACATAGCAGCATAGGTCCTCCGGTGGCTAAGGGTTTGATTGTGAAATACTGCTTACCTAGCTTGTTAGTATTCACTACTGGTCAGGGTTGCATGGGGCCAGGTGTGCTGCAGTAGGCGGTGTGTACCCCTCCTCATTCCTCGTTGAGTAGCCATTTCACTGGTAGTGCCATGCATAGTGCGTAGGCGTGCTCCCTGTGTTTGAGGATGCTGTGTACGCCAGCGGTGGTGTTGGTGCAGTCATTGACCCAGTGTATCCTTTGTCTCTATCCCCCCTTTCTTGTTTTGTCATCCTGTCCTTATGTGCAATAGCATCATCTGGCGGAGGAGCAGAGGCACCGGCCACAGAGGGAGCTGCATCCCCCTGGGCCCTGGAGGCAGAGTCCACTGATGCTGAGGGCACCAGTGTGGCGGAGGGCGAGGGGAGCACCACAGCAGAGATTGGAGGGGACAATCCAGACTCGGATACCTCCTCCGATGGGAGCTCCCTGGTGGAGGTGGACACCTCTGTGACCACCCCAGCTGCAGGTACAGCCGCCATCTCCTGTACCAGCACCGCCCTACCAGTAGCCCCACAGAGAGTTGCCCGTGCCCGCTCACCCAGGAAGGAGGGCATCTCCTTAGCCCCTGGTACCTCATGCCCTGCCCCAGTGAGCCCTGCTGCCCTGAGTGAGGGGGCTATTGACCTCCTGAGATCCATCTCTGTAGAGCAAACAACCATTGTGAATGCCATCCAGGGGCTGGCAGCCCAGATGCGGCAAACGAATGCATTCCTGGATGGCATTCACAGTGGATTGGCGGCCCAACAGAGATCGATTCAGGCTCTGGCCTCCTCTTTGATGGCAGCCATTGTTTCTGTTTCAACCGTCCCCCCTCCAACTTCCACTTCCCAGTCCTATTCTCCTCAACCCTAACCCATCCCAAGCACACAGTCAGAGGAGCATGCACACAAGACAAAACCCAAGAGTGTCACTGGCAAACACAAGCACCACTCTTCATCCCACAGGCACTCACACAAACACCATTCATTTGCAGGCACAACAACATCCACTATCTCCACTGACTCCCCCCTTCTTCCTCCAACTCCCACCCAGTTACATCCACAGTCACACCTGCATGCACTACATCAATATCCACTACCAGCATCATCACCAAACCAAGCAAAACACACACCTCACTGGCAGACACTTCTACAACATACATGCACACGTACCCTCTGTCCTCTTCCACTGTGTCTGTCCCCCCTCCTAAAGTACATACACGCAAGCACTCAGACACCG
This sequence comes from Pleurodeles waltl, assembly GCF_031143425.1. Classification (NCBI taxonomy): domain Eukaryota; kingdom Metazoa; phylum Chordata; class Amphibia; order Caudata; family Salamandridae; genus Pleurodeles; species Pleurodeles waltl. The sequence goes on from NC_090443.1 coordinate 715,844,164, forward strand.
AACAGCCATCCACCTCACAACAGCATACAGCCCATGCAACTGCATCCAAATTCAGCAAACAACTCCAACAACCACTCCCTCATTCTCCACTCCCATTACTCCTCCCTCTTCCCGCCCCAATGTCCCAAAAAAGTTTTTCCTTTCCCAGATTGACCTCTTCCCTACCCCTCCACCTCCCCGTCCTGCACGTATGGGCAGGGTTGCAAGGGCTCAGACAAGCACCTCAGCCAAACATTTCACGGGCCCAGTGGTAGCATCACCTACTCATGGTGGAAAGGATTCCAGGCCAACAATACTGAAGGGGAAGGAGCCTGCAGCAGCTGCGAAGAAGGGGAAGGAGCCTGCACTAGCTGCAAAGAAGGGGAAGGAGCCTTCACCAGCTGCAAAGAAGGGGAAGGAGCCTGCATTAGCTGCAAAGAAGGGGAAGGAGCCTGCACCAGCAGGCAGAGGGGGGAAGAGCCCATTCACCAGTGCAAGAAAGGGTAGGGGACCCCCAACCCATAGGCAGGAGGAGAGGAGGCAATCTATGCCAGCGGAAGCTGACAACCAAACACCGCCACCACCACCAGCTGTCACAGAGCCCCCACCGCCAGCCATGGTTGGACAGCCATCAGAGAGTGCAGGGGCTTAGCAGGAGTCTCCCCTAATCACCACCACAGTGCAGCCATCGGAGGTTGCAGAGGCTGAGTAGGAGCCTCTACAACCACCACTGCAGCACAGCTATCGGAATGTGCAGGGGCTGAGTAGGAGCCTCCCACAACCACCACCACAGTGCAGCCATCACTGCCGGCGGACGCCATATAGTCCAGCCTCCAAGGGCTGCTGTTCGGCCTGCCCCCTCCAGAACCAGTTTGGTATTCACCCACGTGAGAGACTGTGGCCTTGCACTCCCCGGGACCAAGCACAGGACATGTTGCCCCCTCCAGAACCAGTGGGCAAGTCACCCACTTGAGAGACTTTGGCCTTGCACTCCCCAGGACCAAGCACAGGGCATGTTGCCCCCTCCAGAACCAGTGGGGTATTCACCCACTTGAGAGACCGTGGCCTTGCACTCCCCAGGACAAAGCACAGGGCATGTTGCCCCCTCCAGTACCAGTGGGGTATTCACCCACTTGAGAGACTGTGGCCTTGTACTCCCCAGGACAAAGCACAGGGCATGTTGCCCCCTCCAGTACCAGTGGGGTATTCACCCACTTGAGAGACTGTGGCCTTGTACTCCCCAGGACCAAACACAGGGCCTACTGCTTCGGATGAATAGGAGATGGAGACATACCCCCGTCTACAGACCCCTGGTGGTCCTGGCTGCACTAGAGGACAGGCACATATTACTCACCTATAGAATGGACAGGGCCACAATCACAGAGTTGTGTGCCGAATTGGAACCTGACCTGATATCTGCTATCCGTCACCCCACTGGGATCCCCCCTCTTGTGCAAGTGCTTTCAGTTCTCCATTTCCTGGCAATAGGTTATTTCCGATTGACAGTGGGCTTGGCAGCAGGAGTGTCACAACCAATGTTCTCAAATGTACTAACAAGAGTTTTGTCTGCCCTGGTAAAACATGTGAAGCTACATTGAATTCCCCCAGGTTGAGGATTTGGCCACAGTGAAGGCCGGATTCTATGCCATGGGACATATCCCAAATATAATTGGTGCAATTGACGGAACACATATAGCATTTGTGTCCTCATGCCAGAATGAACAGGTGTTCAGGAATCGTAAGAGTTTCCACACACTTCTCACATCACACTAATCCCAATGCCAAGCCCTGCATGCTGTACCAATGCATGGACACCCCTCACAGCCCTGCATGGACACTCATCACTAAACCATGCACAGCATAGGGAAACTAACAATCCCACTATACACCAACATACACAAGCAAAAGCTGACAGGGCAACACCAACGATAGAGGGGAAGCCAGGGATGGACAAATGTCATACACATGAAGCATAATACATCATTTACATCCTCACAGGTACCCCAGCCAATGTCACCGGAGAGGAGGTGCCATCACTATACAGTCCCACAACAGAAGAGGCCCACAGTGATGACAGTAACTCTGGAGTTCAGGATCTGGACGATCTACGTGGCCCATCAGGGACCACTGGACTGTCGGTCAACAAAGCCCAGTCACAGACCACCACAGAGCCTCCCCACCAGGAACAAACACCACAGCACCCACCGTGGCGGTAAGTTTTTGGCCTTTTCATGTGGCGGTAAGCGGGATTCACCACCAGTGTCATAATGAGGGCCTTTATTTCTACTGTTTTTACCTGAAAATAATACTTTCATGTCAATATTTATTATTAATTCACTCAAAATGCAAATGCATTTTAAATGTGATGTCAAAATATGAATGGTAGGCACACATTTACACTACAATTTATAAGGTGTACATTTTCACTTCAACTTTATTTTCTCTGTTAGGCCTTTAAAACTACTGATTTATTAGCTGCCATACGCTACTTCAGTGCCACTAATTTATTGTTAAAACTTGTTCTCTCAGTCCATCCTCTGACGGCAATCTATGCAGTCACAAAATAATTATTCTCATTTACAATGAGACAAGTTAAAACCTTGTAGTTTGATAATGCATAGATCTAGGTTTGTGATAATTGTCAATTCTCTTCACTGTCCGTCTGATAATACCTGTTTCTCATATTCTCCAATTCCATTTCTTACCTTCTCTGTTTATTCTTTGCTCCTTTTTTTCTCCAGAAAATTGTAAGTTTTGTAAAATCCAAGTGCACATACTATGCACACTGTCACAATCACTAAAGGTTTTAGGATCATCTTCAGAAAAACATTCCAAAATTACCAAACCAAGGTCCTACCTTAGAGAATCCTTCTACTGTTTCCCAAACATTTGCCTGTTAGTAGACATTCAGTTCATGTTTCAAACTTGTCAGATTAGATAAATATTTCTTTATCTCCTTGCTGTTATTCGAGATATATGTACAACAGTGCTGTGACTTTAAAACTCTGCAGACTCTGCCATCTTTTGCTAAGAGAATGCATAAAACAAGGCGATTATGAAGAATCATAGACCTTGCCACAACCATTTCTGTGTCCATTAGGAACATTGCACCTGAAAAACTGGTTAACATCTTATCTACAACCGTTGATCATTTTCTTATCTTGATGTCATACAAGATCTCACCCACTGATGAAATAATAGCCCCAAATATATCTCCTGTACTTTTTGACCAACTGGCTCCTCTTTTAAATCTCTTTTTAGGTCAATCATCCCCTGCAGAATTTTCAATGTTAAGCTAAAACAGATCACAGCACACAATGCGCAATAGTAAAACAAAAAAGTCATGACACTCTGTAGTGTTAGGTTAAGTACAGTAGATGAAGAAAACAGGCACATCGGTATTCGAATCTTGTCTTGAGAAGTGAGTTCCTTTATTGTGGGCGAAGTTGTATTCAATAAGTAAAGAGCATCATTCCAAACACAGCCTCCATGTGTTTCGTCACACTGGTGACTTTTTCAAGGCTGTAGAAAAACATATATATACATACTTAATGTATCAATGGAAAATTACAAAATAAAAAACAAGTATATATGACAAAAGGAAGCCATCATGTGCACTGGTTAGTGCACGTGGTAACAAGATCCCAAGGTCAGGCAAGCAAATATATGCACCATGGACATGGCTAAGAAGTTCCAGAAAGAACACCTGTGTGTACCAAATAACACCCAGGTCTACAAGAGGTGAAAAAGACGGCAGAAATCTTGCAAGTTTTCCTGAGTTGAGTAGCATGGGAAACTCTAGTGACCAAGTGTAGTGACATGGAAGAGAGCTCAGTTAAGGTGACTAAAAGCTGAGTGATAAAAACAAGGAAAGTAGCAAAAAAGGTTTAAACACAAGTGAGAACCATAAGTCAGGTTCAAAGAAAATCAAGGAGACTAATGGTCTCAGAATATACCGTTTCTAGCGTACTGGTAACAAGAAAGTAAGTCTAAACAATCTCAGGAATAGAAGTACAGTCCATGCATCTGAATAGTCTAAAGAAATGGGGGGAAACAGAGTAAACTGGAACAAATAATGTTAAGCATGAACACCCGTTCCAAAAATACAAGTTAAGGGATCCATTAAATATCCAAATGTGAGAAATACCTGTAACTAGTTAATGCTGGTATTATTGTGCCACACTGGAAAAGGCGTCCAATTTAAGTGAAGGATAGCCAATCAAAAGGACCATGGTAAGCCCATGTGCCAAATTCTAAGAAAGAATATAAAAGACCATTGTTAAGCGAGAGTAAAAGGAAAAAAGTCCCTAGGGGCAAGCCAACCCAATGACTATGATCCCAAAAAAATCCCAAGAGAGAATTAGAGTTAAAATTGCAACTAAAAAGTAAGTGAAACCAACGCCAAATGCTATCCCTAACATAGGTTATGGAATATGGAGTCGCACGAGTATAGCGACTAGTACCGCCAGTAAGGTAACAAGTGACATTGATTGTAAAGTTAGGAAAAAAAAAAAATACAACTAAAATTGTACGATCTCGTGCTCCAATACGACTAGTATCGCCAGTAAGGTAACAAGTGACATTGATTGTAAAGTTAGAAAAGAATACAGTTAAAATTGTACGATCTCATGCTCCAATACGGGCGTCCATTCAGCCCACGAAAATGGTGCTAAGTAGAAGCACAGCTGGTCCTTAAACTCAAAAAGCCCGGAGCTCAAGCTCGGACTCACCGTGTAGGCGACTAATGCCATAAGTCCATGAGAATAACCAATTCTCAAAAAGTGTAAAAACCCATGATTTCTTGTGTTTCCATCGGTTCCCGGTAGAACGTTGAGAACGCGTCTAAGTAGTCAACGTGAAACACGTGACTTGAACGGTCACCAAAATAAAGGTAGGACTATCGAAAACATGAACGGCGACAAGAAGTACATAAACCAGTGAAAAGGGGAGCCATATTAAATGCAAGAGTTACGTAAAACGAAAACCAAAGTGCAATGTGAACACCGAGTAGCTAGAAGATGATGGGCATGCAAAGGGAAGCTTGGAGACAGAAGAAAAATACCATGTAATAAACAGAAACAGAAGGTAAAGGAAAGCCCAGGTCCTAGTCCTGCCTCAGTCCTAAAAGGTGCAACAAATTTTGACATCAGTGGTAAGACAAGAAACAATGTATATAATGTAACGTACAAAATTGGCGTGCAGCATGAGGCCATATATATAGTTATACAAAGATATCAAAAAACAAATGTATTACAAATAGAAAATGAAAGAGATTAGACAGTAATAATTCATAAAGAGTGAAATTGATCAAGTCTATGATGGTCATAGTCATATGAACATACATATATGTAAACAACATGTCCAACATGAAAAGTACAGTAACAGGATTTTTCTCAGAGTAGCCAACCACACTAACGCACAAAGAAGTATACCTAGTACAAACAGGGAGACTACTATATGGGATATAGTCCTTCTTTTAGCGAGACCAAGAACAATCTAGACAAAATTAATAGTTACATCAAAACAGAAAGGGCACCCCAATAAGAGGGACAGTAACGCATAAAGTAGCTACGTATTCAATGAAGACCGGGCTAGTTAAGAAAAACATGTAATTCCCGGTCCAAGTTGAGGCCCATATCAACAGCCCTGAGTTTCAATATCCATCTGGCCTCACATTTACGCAAGTCCTTAGTCCTATTGCCTAATCTAGGTGCAGTGTCAACATGGGCAATACCGAGGAATCTGATATTGAGAATGTCACTCTCTCCATGCAGTAGATTGAAATGTGTAGCAAGAGGGTAAGTTTGATTATGGTTCCTACACTACAGAGTGTCATGACTTTTTTGTTTTACTATTGCGCATTGTGTGCTGTGATCTGTTTTTGCTTAATATTACTTGTGTAAAGTTTTACACAGTGTCCGTGTCCATGGGTAGTAGGGCACTCTGATCACCTGCACCATACTCTGTTGCCTAAATATTCTACATTACTGTACATTCCCCTATTAAGTGCGGCTAATTTCACCCTTACTACCTGTAGAATTTTCAATGTTGTCCACTTGGTACATTTTTAGGAAAACCACTCCCAAATAGTATGCACATACCAGCCTTTCGACAACTTGTTACAAGAGTTCTTAACACAGATGTAAGAGACACCAGGTACATCAAGGTTTTGTCCATTTAGCATAAAATCTCAAACACTCTTGAACAGGAAGACATTCCTGTAGTCATTCACTCTTACAAACTTATTGTCAGCTTTTGATTGTCACCTATCTATACAAAGCTCTAGAGCTAAGCATCCTTGTATGTTTGGTGTGTTGTGAAATTATTTCCTCTTGCTAGTTATTCCCTTATCTATCCTTTCTTTCACTGCCTTTCTTCTAGCATCTACTTGACTAATGAACGTTTTTTTCTTCCTGTGTGAGAATACATTTCAGGTTATACTTATGTGCATATGCTATGCCAAAAGTCAATTTAGGCTCAAAGAAACCTCCTACTATGTCTATGTTTCTAGCCTTTGCAATCCTGCACAAACGATGATTAATGGGAACACATAACAATCACGCACATTCATCGTATCCACATACTCATACAGCAAACTATAATGTAAATTGGAGAATAAATCTCCCTTTTTGTTCTCTAAGTGAATCAATCCCTTATCTTTATAAAACTTATCCTGCTCTGATTTTGTCATTCTCAGCACTTGAGTTGCTGTACTTTGCACCTCTTCTTTCATTGAAACACGCATTCAATCAATAAAATGCACTCAATGATGCACACTATAATCAAACCAGCACACACATATTTACATCTACTGTATTTGCCCTGTCCAGGATTCATGCTTCTGTAGAATCAGAGCGAAAAGAGAAAAAGAAAAATATAAAAGACAAAAGTGAGCAAAAAATCAAAACAAAAATGTTATTTTCAAAGTCTCTTTGCACTATTTTTTTTTTAAACTTTACTTTCAATATTTCCCAGTTTAACAATACAGCATTAGGAGTTCACACTAACATTGCCAGCAGGGTGCCGTTGATACATATGTGTGGTCAACTATGAACAAGACATAAGATAAGGCGTATGGATGTGAGTAAAACATCTCTTCCAGGTACATAGTACACTTCAGTATGTTATTAACAGTATAAATCAATCAATCAATCAATCAATCATAGTATTTATAAAGCGCGCTATGTACCCATCAGGGTTTCGAGGCGCTGAGGGGGGGGGGGGGAGCGCTGCTGGTTTAGCGGTCGAAGAGCCAGGTCTTGAGGAGCCTTCTGAATGCGAGGAGGTCCTGGGTCTGGCGAAGAGATGTGGGGAGAGAGTTCCAGGTCTTGGCGGCGAGGAAGGAGAAGGATCTGCCGCCGGATGTCTTGCGCTGGATTCGGGGTACGATGGCGAGGGCGAGGTTGGCGGATCGGAGTTGACGTGTTGGAGTGTAGAAGTTGAGTCTGGTGTTGAGGTAGGAGGGTCCGGTGTTGTGAAGTGCCTTGTGAGCGTGGGTCAGGAGTTTGAAGGTGATCCTCTTGTCTACCGGGAGCCAGTGGAGTTCCTTTAGGTGAGGGGAGATGTGACTTCGGCGGGGTATGTTGAGGATCAGTCGGGCGGAGGCGTTTTGGATACGTTGGAGGCGTTTGATGTCTTTGGTTGGGATGCCTGTGTAGAGTGCGTTGCGTAGTCAAGTCTGCTGCTGACGAGGGCCTGGGTCACCGTCTTTCTGGTTTCTGTTGGAATCCACTTGAAGATTCTGCGGAGCATTCGAAGGGTGTTGAAACAGGAGGAGGAGACGGCGCTGACCTGTTTGGACATGGTGGTATACACCTAGTATACACCTAGCCACGCAAAAGATCCTAGGCCGAATGACCGAAATCAAGGATTACAATGGTGCATACATCAGACTGTAACCCTTACTCCCTGCAGCATAATATCAGCACCAATTTCCCTTCTATGTACTGAGGGATATAGGCACCACCTATCCCATAGCTTCTACCTCATGTCTTCGCCCACTCTTGTATCTTCAGAGTATTTCATCATATAATCCTGATATGGACCCCAGATATTGCAGGGTGACTGCTGCGTGGCATAAAATTGTGGTAAGTATCAGATTGCATATTATTACAGTATGTCATATTTCTCCGCTATTCCGCAAGAGTAGGCAATGGTCCCTTTATTCAGTGCATTGCGACCCTACGCCTATCCAGCAGAAGTCCCACAGTCACAAGTTGGCAACACCTACGCGGCACATTATGGTCATAGCCCAGTAGTGCCAGAAATGGCACACTTTTCAATTTTTCTCCTGTAATGTCCTCCAAGCCCCTAAACACAGTCAGCCAGAACGCCTGCACACCTGGGCAACCCCATGCCGTATGCAGAAAGCCAGCATCACCAGTGCCACAGTGAGAACAACAAGAATTCTCTTTCAAACTGTACTTAAACAGTTGGGACTGGGTGTATTAAGGTACTTGATATGCTCTAGCCTATGATGTCCATTCAGAGAGATACTGCTTTGCAGTTAACCAAGCAACAGTAATCACTCTACTTTTCGGTAATAGTGATGCCTAGGTCCGCCCACCACGCCTGACTTGCCCTGGAAACAGTGGGCCTCCCAATTCCCAAAACGCAAGAGTATAAGACTGATACCATCCAATTGTGGTGATGGTGCTTGTAGTACGTATGTAATGGCTGCAGCCTTGAGGGGCTCGGGGAGATCAGCAGGCAACAGCTCTCTCCAGGCATGACATGCCTTATAGTACTGAAATTGAGTGAGTGCGTTCAGCGCCCACGCCTGAGCCTGGATCTGCTCCCAGGTGTTTAGCACTCCGTCCACAAGAAATCCCCCATGTGATGCACAACCAGAGAGTGCTAGTGCTCCAGCCCCACTGAATACCAAGTGCACCACTCTATTGGCAATTGCTGGGAATAAAGCAAGGGTGTTGGTCAAGCATCTGCTAGTCGATGCAAGAAGTATCTAGTGGTTCCCACTGGGTCTATAACAAGGTAGTGACGGACCGGCTTGTCAAGAAAAAAATGGGGGTGCGGTAGTGGAGCTACAGTCCCCCGCTCAAAGCACAGAGGTGGCATGTCAGACGGCTCATGGAGCCAGAAATATGTGAACGTGGCCTGCATCGCCTTGCAGTAGGCTCCAAAATTCAGCACACTAAGGGCACCAGCCGAGTAAATGAGAGTACAGGTATCCCAATGTATTTGTAACTGTTTGCCTACCCACACCAAACAAACCATGCGCCTACGCAGTGTACAAAATGTCGCTCTTGGCAGTAGTATCAGAATATTCAGGAAAAGGAACAAGAAGCAAGGAAGCACAACCATCTTCATGATGGACCAATAACTGAGAGCGGGAGGCAGACCCAATGACCTGCCGCATCCCCTATTGCTGCATGGCTTTTCCATAGCTCTCACATGTAATGACTTCGGGATCTGTGTGAACCTGAATCCCCAAATAGCGCACTGGTTCTGTATTCCTCTTAAGTGGGAAATCCAGCAGTATAGGCCCTGTGTTCTCAATGAGAGGAAACATTCACACATAAGCCAGAATGACCTCTAAAATGTATCACCTCCCTTAGAACCTGGTGGAGGTTCCGTTCTGGTTCACAAAAGTATAAGAGAGTATTGTCAGCATATGCAGAAATAATTAAATTGTAAGGCGGGAAGGGTATACCGGGATGAGCATGGTATTCATGCAGTGCTCAGGCAAGGGGCTCAGCTACTAGGGCATACAGTAGCCGAGATAAATGACAACCCTGTCGCATGCCTCTGGTGGTGTCAATTGGTTCAGTTACAACTCCATTGACTAGTATACACGCATGCCGGTCTTTCTATAATACCCTGACATGTCTTGTAAAAACCTCACCCAGTCCGACGCAGCGTAATAGGGCCATCATAAACCCCATTCAACAGCATCAAATACCTTTTCCGCATCTAAGAAAATGACCACCGCTCGAACAGCAAGGTCAATGCATGAAATAACCCCAAAAAGGGTCTGAATGTTTCAACTGAGAGAGCGACCAGGTATGAACATTGATTACTCCTTGTCCCCTATACCAAGGAGCAAGGAAGCCAGCCTGTTAGCCATGACTGTTGTGACTAGTTTGGTGTCTGTATTTAATAGTGTCAATAGTCAGTACGAGAAGCAATGGTCAGCAGGCTTTCCTGGCTTAAACAGTGTAATTAGTAGTGCCTCACTCATCGTAGGAGGCATGCATCCATCTTGTGCCATCTCTTCAAAGAGGCTGACCAAATGTGAGATAAGTTCATCCTGATAGGCTTTATAAAAAGCAACAGTCAACCAGTCCGAGCCCTTCCCATTAGGCACATCCTTTAAAGCTGCAGCTATCTATCCCGGATGAAGGGTTGCCATAAGCCGCTCCCTATGGGAGTCAGACAGCCATCACATAGGTTTATGTTCAAGATAATCAGATGTAGCCTGCTCATCATATATGCAGGTCCGTGTAATAGTTTTTAAACCTGTCAGCCACCTTTATAGCTTCATACACTGGTGTCCCCTGCTGATCTAGCACTGACAACACCTCATTGTCTTCGCAACTTTCTTTCATACGTGCAGCCAGTGTTGCACTTAGTCACTCTGCATCCCCGTACAGTCTGGCACAGCATATCTCCCAGACTGTGTTACCTCGTACTGTGCTAACTCGTTGTACTCAAGTAGTTTCCGTCCTACCTGCCCTAGCAGTGTATCATCAGCACTAGTCGCATCACTATGTCAGTCTCTAGTTTTTGCAGATGGCCCCGTATGGAGCAGAGTACCCCGGCGTGCTTTGGGATAGTGACCCTGTCAATATAACATCAAAGGCATCCCATATGGTAATAAATTTAGCGATGATCCCAGATTAGTTCGAGACAATTCATTGATTGCTTGCACAAGGTCTTCCTGAAATGCCACATCTTGTAGCGAATACTGTAGGAAATTCCAAGTAAAAGCCCGAGTATGGGCCCTTGTCAGTTCTAAGGATATGAGGACTGGGGAATGATCAGAATATGCATGGGAAAGATGGTCACATTGGCACACCCCGGACAGCAGGCTACGCAACACAAACCAATAATCAATACGCGTGTGTTTATCATAAACAGACAAATAATGAGTGCAGCCTCTGCTTTGAAGTGATTAAAAACACAAAACATCGACCAGCCGGTTGGCTCCAGCAACTGCTGCTATCGCGAGTTCCGCCTGCGAGGGCCATTTGGAGGGGCCACTGGAACTATCAAGTTCGGGGCTTTGAACGCAAATTAAATCCCCCCCTAAATCTGTGGCAAGTTACCGTACTTGGCCAATCTGTCCTGCAGGGAATATTAAAACTGAGAGTCATGATAACTGGGGCCATAGACCACTACCAGGAGCACCTCAAAAGAGTCTGCGGCAGCACCCCACAACATAGTGGCCCTTCGGGTCAACACAAATTTCTTGTAACTTAACTCCTGGGTTCGTCGCGCCCAGATAAGGACGCCACACGCATGGTTAGTGAATCCCAGAGAACAGCACACACTCTTCATTCACTGTGTGTTGAGTACCCTAGTCCCAGGAGTTAGATGGGTCGCCTGTAAAATAGCTATATCAATCTTATGTCGCTGTAAATAAAGCACCACCTTGCTCATTTTGCGATTTTCATTCAACCCTCTAACATTCCAAATGAGGAAATTCAGGCTAAGCGGCCGTACTGTTATGTTATCACTATCTTCCATCATATCAATACACACCATCCACACCCAGGCTCTGCCAGGAGACGCCACCCACCCTGCAGTACTGATCCGGATGCGATTTTTATACCCTGAACTCCCAAATGCAGTAAACTCCTCCCCCACTCACGCCATGACCCCCAACATGCGACATGACAAAGTATCACCCACCCCTATCTCTCCTAATCCCCTTACCAAAAAACTCCAAAAGTGAACAATGTGATGTACACATTGGGTAGGAAGTGCCTTCAAATGGTCCAATCACAAGCAGGTTAGAGCTGTTACCTATGCAGTAATGCTGCAACTAAACTGACATCTTTTAACTTAAGCAGCTGTACATTATGAGTGAACGCATACTAACCATTTGGTGTCCAACAGTTCCAGGTCTAGCTAGGGCAGCCTTTATACAGTTAACAGCAGGACATGGCTTGGCAACCATTGGTGCCTGCGGCACCGTGAAGTCAAATGCCACCGCAGGAATAGTTGAAGCCCTCCCATGTCAAACCTAAAAAAAAAAACATAAACAGGCCCACACCTCCTATCCAGCAAACAATTTAGTCAATAAGTAGTAGCATTCAGTGTCAATGTAGAGCTACTGGAAATGCATAGAAACTTTTCACATAGTTCTAGCCTTCAGGTTCCTGTAGTGGGGCAATAGCTTCACTGGCACTGTCTATCACTGTGCAAAATACACCAATCACGTTTGTCGTATTTATTCACTGGAATTAATGCTGCCCTACTGGGCCTGTTGCAAAAGAGTCAATAGCTGCGGGGGCCCCGTAATACTGACACATGAAACGGTTCCCCATCCTGTGCGGCACCTGCATGATGCCCACAGTTCATCTAGTATGCATACTGCTCAGGAATCACACTCTCCACTTCACAGGCCTCTTAAGTAGGCATGGGGTGTACTCAGATCAGGGCAGGCTAGAGACACATAGTTCACACGCTGAATAGGTTGATTAGGCCCCATGCAGAGCACACCCCTACCATGCAGGCTTAATGAGGTCCCAGGATCCACTGCTGTCCACCACTGTTCAGCAGTCCTTGTCGGCCAGGTTCCGACTGGCCCGTCAACAACTTCCACTGTTCCAGCGCTCACAACAACAGCTCCCCTAGGCACCATGGAAAGCTCCAAATTCACTCAACAGGAGCCGAGTCCTCAGAACGCTTTGGCATGCGCCACCACAGCCCGGTGTGCACAGACCAACACCCAGTGCCTCAGGCCATGCGGGCCCCCAGCAGTCCAGACAGGAAGGGCCCTACCAGGTCAGACAGTCCCTAATCACTCTCCCCGAGCCAGAATGCCTATCGGGAGTTGTGCAGCAAAGTCACACATCACAGTTGGCACTGTCTGTGTGGTAAAATCTGTGCATTGTAGCAGGATCATGTACGATTTTATGTAGCCGCTGCATGAGCTCGCCTGCTAGGCAGCCATCTTTAGACCAGGCAAACTCCACCTCTCTCTTTGCACTATTTACAGTGGTTCTCGATCTTCAATAAACTTCTTGAGCTCAGCAAAAAAGTAGTCAAATATCAGTTCAAACATTCGTTTACAATAGAACAGTCTGTTGATCACTTATTGTTATTTCTAGAGTGTAATGTCTTTGTTGATCAATTGGCAAGTGTTAGACTTGGCATCATTGGCATGGTCTCCCCTAACTTTTTGCCTCTACTTCCATGGTTGCTTCTGTGTGCTGTACTCTGTTTTTGCTGTTTTTGTTCGCTCTGGACACTTTACCACTGCTGACCAGTGCTAAAGTGTAAGTGTTCTCTGTATAAATTATGGCCTTCATTATGACATTGGCTGTAAATCCCATTTACAGCCATGCTGACGGCCACCAACATACCGCTGCAGTGGCGGTTATCCGTTCATCATATTATGACACTCACACACCAATCCTACAGAATACAGCCACATACACAAATCCGCCAGACCAAAGGTCAGTGATAAAGTGTCTGTCCCAAAACCAATACCGTTACGCCAACAAACCAACGCCCATCACATTATGACCCACGAATCACCCCGGCGGACATTCAATGGCGGTAAACCATTGGCGGTACATACCGAGAAGCACAGAATGGACACCCACATACAAAACAACACAACAATACCAAATACACACACCTGAAACCCATACACACACCACACCCACACCACTACAAAACACACACCCACATTACCCACAACCCCTTAAGAATAACAATTGCCACCAGGAGACTGAGAAGAAGAGCACAGAGACAACTGGGCACACACACCACTTACACACATATATCCCCCACGCACTCCACATCACACACCCCACCGCATTACCCAACACACCCTCACCAACACACATCACACAACAATCATGGCACCACAAAGGCACCCCTGTTTCACTGAGGAGTTAAGGGTCATTGTGGAGAAAATTGTCAGGGTAGAGCCACAGCTCTTTGGAGCACAGTTACAGCAGATATCCATTCCAAAGAAGATGGAGCTATGGCGGAGAATCGTGGGCAGGGTCAACGCCGTGGACAGCACCCAAGAACAAGGGACGATATCAGGAAGAGGTGAAATGACCTATGGGGGAAGGTACGTTCCATTGCAGCAAGACACCAGCTCGCCATACAGAGGACTGGCGGTGGACCCCCACCTCCTCCCCCACAGCTCATAGCATGGGAGGAGCTGGAGGCCTGGACACCGGTAAGTCAATATTTACTACCTATCACCCCCCCATACATGCATGCCATCTCACACCCACACCACTCCATCCCATACACTGAACCTACACATTTCACTAACCCCAAAGCAAAATCCCTGCATGCCAAACCAATGCATGGACATCCCTCTCAGCCCTGCATGGACACCCATCACTAAAGCATGCACAGCATAGGGAAACTAACAATCCCACAATACATCACCATACACAAGCAAAAGCTGGCAGAGCAACGCCAAGGATAGAGGGGAAGCCAGGGAAGTTCAAATGTCATACACTTGAAGACTAAAACATCAATTACATCCCCACAGGTACCCCAGCCAATGTCAGTGGAGAGGAGGTGTCACCACTATCCAGTCCCCAACAGAAGAGGCCCCCAGTAATGACAGTAACTCTGGACTTCTGGATCTGGAGGACCTACCTGGCCCATTAGGGCCCACTGGACAGCCTGTCACCCAAGTCCACTCACAGACCACCACAGAGCCTCCCACATCAGGATCCAACACCACAGCACCCACCCAGCATACCCAAACCTCTGCCCCCAGGACACGTCAATCAGCAGTGTGCCTACCTGTAACGGGACCCCAGGCCACACCTCACACCCAAGATTATCAGGGACCTGAGGTCAGTGGCAGTGGGCACACCATTCAGGGGACAGGGGCACATTCCAATAGGGAAATTGAGAGCACTGCTGTGCCCCAGGCAGAGGACAGGACCAGGGAACCGACTCTCCAGAAGCCACTCTCTTAGATCATGGGAGCCTACCAACATTCCCAGGACATGATGAGCCAGATCCTAGACAACGTGCAGGAGGGACACTATCAGAGGATCAGGGAGGACTTGCAGGCCATTAACAACACCCTGATCTCCATAGCAGGGGTGCTGGCAGACATGGCCAACATCATGAGGGAGGTAACAGCACACCAGGGGGCCCCTACCACTAGCCAGTCTATCTACCAGCCTTCTACTTCGGCTGCCGCTAGAGGGCAGGAGGCCCTGCGACAGGACCCACCGGCCACCTGCACCCCTCCCCCTGCAGAAGGTGAACCACCCCGCAAACGTTTCCTGTAACCCAGACAGAAGCCAAAGACACTTGCCAAGACCACCACCAGGAAATGACACTCTCCTGATTGTCCCTCATGTGTCCCACTCAGTCACCTTGTCCACCTTGATCTGGCATTGCTCCCCTTCCTATGGCCCCTTTGACACTGCACCTGTGCTACATACAGACTGGAACAATACCCTGGACTTTCCATTATCATCACCCCATTCCATTGCACTTTCCCCTCCATTTCTTAGCACTACAATAAACACCCTTGGAAAAAACTTGACTACTAGTATTTCATGTGTTGAAAGTTTGTATTGATCATAACAGCTACATCCATTGCAAATGAATTGTACATAGTGCGAGCATAGAAAGAATGTGTAGCTGGCTGTAGTGATCACATCAGGAAATTGTTGCCATATTACCAACATCTGTCAAATGATAATCCATAGGTGACAGTAAGTAGAGGTAACAAGGGGGTAATGCCAGAATGCCACTGCCACACAGAAGACACCAATAGCCATAGAAATGTGAAGTTTCACTGTCTCACCTATGTGCCATTGGAAGTACTGATGGATAACTGATGTTCTGTTGTCCACATCCTCATTCTCAGCCTCCTCATCCTCATCGTCCTTAGGATCCACTGCTGCCACAGGGGCATCTCCAGTCACCTCCTCCTGCAGAAAAGGTACATGGCGTCTGAGGGCCAGGTTGCGCAACATCTAGCAGACCTTCTCGGGTGAGTAGCACAGGGATCCACCTGTCAGATGGAGGCACCTGAACCTGGCCTTCAGGAGGCCGAAGGTCCTCTCAATGATCCTTCTGGTTCACCCATGTGCCTCATTATAACGTTCCTCAGCCCTTGTCCTGGCATTCCTCACAGGGGTCAGCAGTCACAATAGGTTTGGGTAGCCAGAGTCACCTGCAGGCATCGAGGGACAACATTTAGCCACACACTATCCTATTAGGTTAACATCAGAGGCATACACTAACATACACCTGGTTGGGACCAAGGCTCACCTATAAGCCACACCCTGTGCCTCTGTAGTTGGGCCATCACATTTGGAATGCTGCTATTCATCAGGACAAAGGCATCATGCACCGATCGAGGATATTTAGCATTGACATGGGAGATGTACTGGTCCGCCGGGCACACCATGTGCACATTCATGGAGTGGAAACTTTTACGTTTCCTGTACACCTGTTTATTCTGGGGGGGGACAAACGCAATATGTGTCCCGTCAATCGCACCAATAATATTAGGGATATGTCTCATTGCACAGAATCTGGCCTTCACTGTGGCCAAATCTTCCACCTGGGAGAAAGCAATGTAGCTGCACATGTTTTTTATCAGGGCAGACAAGACTCCTGTTAGCACATTTGAGAACATTGGCTGTGACATTCCTGCTGCCAAGCCCACTGTCAATTGGAAAGAACCAGTTGCCAGGAAATGGAGAACTGATAGCACTTGCACAAGAGGGGGGATCCCAGTTGGCTGACGGATAGCAGATATCAGGTCAGGTTCCAATTGGGCACACAACTATGTGATTGTGGCCCTGTCCAGTCTATAGGTGAGTATTATGTCCCTGTCCTCCAGTGTAGCTAAGTCCACCAGGGGTCTGTACACGGGGGTATGTCTCCATCTCCTATTCATCTGCAGCAGTAGGTATCTATGGGACACACGAGTTTGTAGGCTGTCACAATTTGAACAACTAAACCACAACAGCAGTCCACATTGTGCAATTACATATTGGGACAGTGTAAATTTCAAAATATGTGCCTATTTATCCTATGACGCAGCAATTATCGATAGGCCTGTTCACCCCCCCTGAAATGGCAACTGCCTGTCCTGTGTGGAAAAACAGGTGGAAGTGAGATAATTCTGCTGACTTTGTGTGTTGTGGTGGTAGGCGGTCATGAACCACCGTGCAATTCCTCATTGGATAATATTGGGTCCTATGGAGTACAGTGGCCAATGGGGAGGTACATCGGCAGTGATGGTGTACACCACTGCAGAGGTGACCGTCTAAATCATTCCTCACTTGTTTCCTGACCTTCAACAGGAGAAGTCCTCCAGTGCATGTGCTGCTGTGACCTGTGTGTGGATCCTACCATTGCCCATGTGACTGGGGAAAGGGCCCCAGCCTTCACTTCTGAAGAGTTGGAGCGACTGGTGGATGGGGTCCTACCCCAGTACAGACTGCTGATTGGGCCTCCAGACCAAAAGGTGAGTACACTGTGGGCATGATGCATGTGGCATGGATGCATGGAGATGTGTGTGAAGGCATTGTGTAAGGGGGGATTATCTGTTGGTGGTGTACATGTTGTGTGCTGGGCAATGTGTGTGCCAATGGGAATGGAAACGGGTATGGTGGGCCATTTGTGTGACAGCCTGGACTGTTAGTTTAATGGTGTTCTCCTGTCTGTATTGGCTCAGCAGGTCAGCGACCATCAAAGGAAGGGAATATTGTGTGACATCGCCAAGGAGGTGCAGACCCTGGGGGTCTATGGCAGGCGGAGCAACCACTGTCGCAAACAGTGGGACGACCTGAGACGCTGGGCACAGAAGACTGCGGAGACCCAGCTGGGGATGGCCTCCCAACGAGGAAGTCGTGCCCGTCGGACCCTGACCCCCCAGATGGCCTGCATACTGGTGGTGGCGTACCCAGAGCTGGATGGGAGCTTGAGGGAATCACAGCAGCCACAAGGGGGTGAGTACAGTGGGTATCGTAACAATTTTTGGCTAGTGGGGTGGTATCCGGGTGGTGGTTGTGTGTTAGTGGGTGCCCCTAAGGCCAGGTCCGACCTTGCAGCGTAGGTCCTCTAAAGGGTAATGGTTGCATGGCAAATACAGGTAACCTAGTTTGTTAGTATTTACTTCCAGGCAGGGCATCGTGTGTCCCAGGTGTGCTGCAGTTGGCGGTGTGTGTTCCTCATCATGCCTTGGTAACTAGCCATATCACTGATAGTGCAAAGCATATTGTGTAGGCCTGTTCCCTGTGTGTGAGGGTGCTGTGTGCGCCAACAGTGGGGTTGGTGCAGTCATTGACCCAGTGTATCCTTTGTCTCTCACCCCATTTCTTGTTTTGTCATCCTGTCGTTGTGTGTATTAGCATCATCTGGCAGAGGAGCAGGGGCACCGGTGACTGAGGGAGCTGCATCTCACATGACCCTAGAGCCAGAGTCCACCGACGCCGAGGGAACCAGTGGGACGGAGGGCGAGGGGAGCACCACGGCGGAGATGGAGAGGACAACACAGACTCTGATACATCCTCTGATGGGAACTCCCTGGTGGTGGCGGACACCTCTGTGACCACCCCAGCTGCAGGTACAGCCACCACCCCCCATACCAGCACTGCCCTCCCAGTAGCCCCTCAGCGATTTGCCCGCGCCCGTTCACCCAGGAGGGTGGACATCTCCTTCACCCCAGGCACCTCAGGCCCTGCCCCAGTAAGCCCTGCTGCCCTGAGTGAGGAGGCTATTGACCTCCTGAGATCCATCTCTGTAGGGCAGTCAACCATTGTGAATGCCATCCAAGGGCTGGCATCCCAGATGCAGCAATGCAATGCATTCCTGGAGGGCATTCACGGTGGATTGGCGGCCCAACAGAGATCGATTCAGGCCCTGGCCTCCTCTCTGATGGCAGCCATTGTCCCTGTTTCTACCGCCCCCCTCGACCTACCACTTCCCAGTCCCATTCCCCACAACCCCATCCCATCCCAGGCACACATACAGATGAGCATGCACACAAGGCCACAAACAAGAGTGGCACAGGCAAACACAAGAACCACACTTCATCTCACAGGCACTCACACAAACACCATATAGTTGCAGACACAACAACATCCACTGCCTTCACTGTCTCCACCTCCTCCTCCACCTCCCTCCTAGTCACGTCCACACTCACACCTGCATGCACTACATCTACATCCACTATCAGCATCACTTCACCAAGTAGAACACACACCTCACTAGCAGACACCTCCACAACAACCATGTACGCGTCCCCTATGTCCTCTCCCACTGTGTCTGTCCCCCCCCCAAGGGCCACAAACACAAGCACTCTGACACCCAACAGCCATCCACCTCACATCAGCATACAGCCCATGCACCTGGACCCAAATCCAGCAGACATACACCTCCAACAACCACTGTCTCATCCTCCACTCAAATTACTCCTCCCTCCTCCCACCCCAACATCCCTAAAAAGCTTTCCCTTTGCCAAGTTGACCTCTTCCCTACCCCTGCCCCCCGTCCTGCATGTATGGGCATTGTACCAAGGACACAGCCCATCACGTCAGCCAAACAGGCCATGGGGCCAGTTTTAGCACCACCTACTTGTGGTGGTAAGGATACCAGACCTACAATACAGAAGGGGAAGTAGCCAGCTCCACCAGGGAAGAAGGGTGAGTGGCCTGCACCACCAGGGAAGAGCGTGAAGAGTCCTGCACCACCAGGAAAGAGTGTGAAGGGGCCTGCACCAGCTGTGAAGAAGGGTGAGGGGTCTGCACCAGCTGTGAAGAAGGGGAAGGAGCCTGCACCACCAGGCAGATAGGGGAAGAGCCCTTCCACCCCTGCCAGGAAGGATAAGGGATCCACGACCCATAGACAGGAGGAGACATGGCACTCTACAACTGCGGCAGCTGTCAGGCTAACACTGTAACCGCGACCAGCTATCACGGGGCCCACACCGCCAGCTGTGGAAGTGCAGCCATCAGGGAGTGCAGGGTCTGCCCAGGAGGCTCCTCCAACCACCACCACAATGTAGCCATCAGGGAGTGCAGGGTCTGCCCAGGAGGCTCCTCCAACCACCATCACAATGCAGCTACCTGACAGTGCAGGGGCTATGCAGGAGACTCTGCCAACCGCCATCACAATGTAGCTATCGGACAGTGCAGGGCCTGCCAAGGAGGCTCCACCAACCACCACCACAGTGCAGCCATCACCGCCAGCGGAAGCCATGTAGGCCACCCTCCAGCGGCTGCTGTGCGGGCTGCCCCCTCCAGAACCAGTGGCAAGTCACCCATTTGAGAGACTGTGGCCTTGCACTCCCCAGGACAAAGCAATGGGCATGTTGCCCCCTACAGAACCAGTGGGCAAGTCACCCACTTCAGAGACTGTGGACTTGCACTTCCCAGGACAAAGCTATGGGTATGTTGCCCCTTCCAGAACCAGTGGGGATGTTCCCATATTCAGCTGAGGTGCCCTCTTCTCCCCCTGAGGTGCCTTTCCACTTGCAAAATGATGCCCCTTCAGTGCTCTCTACAGCTGCGTCAGGAAACAGGTTGGGCCTTGGACCGTTCCGAGGGCCTTGTGTGCACTCATGACTTTGGACTGGGCATTGGCCCTTCATGGACATTTCTATATGTTTGGTTCATGTGGTGGATTTTGCTGTACTTATACATTGTCGTTACTCCAGCATTATGGTCTGTGTTTTATTATGCGTGTGTCGTGTGCCATTGGTCTACGTGTGCAGCTGGTTGTGTGTATGGTGTGTGTGTATCAGGTGTGTGTTTTGTTTGTGTGCATGTCACTCTCGTTTTCCTCCCCCTCTCCCTTGTGTGCTAGGTGGCTGTACTCACCGTCGTCATCTTCGTCAGCGTTGGTCTTCCAGGTGGAGCATGACATAGAAGATCATCGGGAAGACTTGCAGTTCGGATTCCATGGCGGCGTGGTTCTTCCCTATGTCTCCAATGGTGAGTCCTTTTACTTCTGAGCTCTGTTTACACCAGGCGTTTGATGGTGTTTGTACCGCCCCAGAAAAGGTGGCAGTATCCTGTCTCCTAAGATGGTGGGAGGTACTTTGTCTCCCGCCTGGCTGTTGTTGACTACCGCCGTGGTGACTGTTGTTTCCGATGTGGCGGGTGGTGTGGTACATTGGCTGTCTATCGGAGTTCTCACCATCATAATTTAGCGATACTTACTGCCAGCCTGGTGGTGGTATTACCTCCACTTCATCACTCACCGCCAGTGGCATAATGAGGGCCTATATGTGCACACTGGGTTATCCATGATTGGCATATTTGATTTACTAGTAAGTCCCTAGTAAAGTGCACTAGAGGTGCCTAGGGCCTGTAAATCAAATGCTACTAGTGGGCCTGCAGCACTGGTTGTGCCACCCACATTAGTAGCCCTGTAAACATGGCTCAAACCTGCCACTGCAGTGTCTGTGAGTGCAGTTTTGAACTGCTAATTTGACTTGGCAAGTGTACCCACTTGCCAGGCCTAAACCTTCCCTTTTTATACATATCATGCACCACTAAGGTAGATCCTAGGTAGCCCCATGGCACGGTGCAGTGTATGTTAAAGGTGAGACATGTACTGATGTGTTTTACATGTCCCGACAGTGAAATACTGCCAAATTCGGGTTTCACTGCTGAAAGGACTATCTCTCTCTTAGGTTAACATGGGGGCTGCCTTTAAGTATTATTAAAGTGCAGATTCCCTTTGGGAGCAGATAGACATGTGGAGTTTCAGGTCTCTGAACTCACAATTTAAGAATACATCTTTTAGTGAAGTTGGTTTTTGGATTGCATGTTTGAAATTGTCACTTTCAGAAAGTAGGCATTTGTTTGCTTAAAACATCCTGTGACTCTGCTTATTTGTGGATTCCCTGCCTGGGTCAGTTTGACAGTTGGGCTGTTTGCACCTCTACTCTAGCTAGTGACACAAAGGGAGCTGGAGTGTAGCCTGCATATCATGATGGGCCATCTGGGGTGAGGGGAGGGGAGGAGTGGTCACTTACACCTGAAAGTGCTGTGCCTGCCCTGACACAATACAGCCTCCAACCCCCTGGTGTGTGCCTGGGGCCTGGCCTGTGCAAGGCATGATCTTGAAAACAACAGAGACTTCTCTTTGAAGTAGGCCTACTTCAAAGGCAGAAAGGGCTATAAGAAGAGCACCCAAACCCCTAAAAGGTAGATTGCTTGTGGAACCACGAGGAACTTCTACCTTTAACTCTATTATGCTGGGTTGGCCTGCAGTAGCTGCTTCTGCCTGAGAGAGGACAATGACTGACTTTTGTGTGACTTCCCACTGGTGAAGAATCTCCAAGGGCTTGAACTGAGCTTGTCCCTGTTGTTGAAGTCTCAGGGACAACAAAGACATCTCTGTGCCAGCACCGGGGCTTTCTGCTGAGAGTCCTGCCTGCCAAGTGGTGCTCTAACCTGTCTCTGGGCCCTTGAAAGGTGAAGCTGGTGGAAAAGGACAGAAATCCATGCAAAGACCTCAATGCGGGGAAACGTTTGACACACCACCTGCCTCGTGGCTGGAAAACAATGAGCCGCCGGCCTCGCGGCTAAAATCGAAGCTCCACCAGCATCGCGGCTGGGACATTGACACCACGCAGCTGCAACTAAAAAGCATCTTGCACAAGATGGATTGGCTTCATCTCAAATCTGTCACCATACACCTCATCACTGTCCATCATCAAATCAGTCTAAAGAAATGCAGTTGACTGACAACACAATATCATGCCTCCCCTACTCCACACTCCACACCTGTCCAGTCCATCACCAGTAGTCATGTTCCATGAAAGTAAACTCATCTCACTTCAAATACGACACAGCATGTTGCTTTCTAATCACATACCTAACTTATCATTCTGTATACAACTTACACAATGGCAAACACCACAGATAAAGACACTGCATATGGCATACCCATATAGTGTGCATCACAACACAAAATGTCATTGAAACATCTAAGTACTAGAAAAAGATTAATAAGGAGTATCTGGACCCACTTATCTAGCACATTGTCACATAAACAACAATTCTACTAACTGCTGTAGGGGCCTATTTAGCACACAGGATACATCCATAGACAACTACAGGGAGCATAGTAACACCAACAATACAATGGACACCAAACAATGTGCATGAAGGGCTCATAGCATTCCACCATACATGCTGATTAGAAACCTCTACATGATAACATCTAAATACCTACATCACTAACAACTGTCCAGACATGTGATTCCTATTATCTTAGTGTAGAACTAATACTTACAAAACTGATTGCTAATGTAACCATGAAAGGCACATACACCTAGAGTGAAGCTAATTGAATGACAACATATCCCATAACACCAAAATTTATATGTGAAATGGAACACCTGCTACGCCATTAAGTCAGGCAGAAACTAGCAGAGCCCTTACCAAAACCGTCAAAACAACCTCAAATTGGCAAAGGTAAGTCTGGCAAAGAAGAGGTTTCAACATACAATTAGGCACAAAGTATTAATTGACGCATGATGTAGGCAGCAAATAGGATTCGTTGCATTCATATAGGTATGGTATTGCCTTAAGTAGCATGGACAGTATACATGGGCTAAGGGATCAGCAGCCTAGCCACTTACCTTCTCAACACCAAATACATGAGGAGAAAAGATATTTGTACACGTCAATATAATGTCATGAAATGCCAATGTATTATTGTCACTATGAATTTCACAATGTAGGATGTCCATCCTGATCAAACTTCACATTTCCCAATGTATGAATCTGACATGACAATGGGGACACCTCCTCAAACCTCATAGAGAGTGTAGTAAGTTGGCAATACCAAAAGCCTGATTGGAATGACAGACTCACATGAAGTGTCAGATTATTTCAGGACACATTACTTAGCCTTGTTACTCGTCTGTCAGACCCGATGTTGCACATAGAGCTAGATCCAGTGGAATAGGAGTGGTCAGAGACCAAAGACCTGTTCAACTCACCATTTGGGTAAATGGACTTCGGAACACTGGGTGGGAAGGATGACACAGCAAGTTACAAATATATATAGCTGAGTAGAGTCACACATATGACACAGTCACATGTGCATCTCCACATCCAGTCATACCAATTGGTTGACAAGGTGATTAACATGTTCCCATGCACAATACAATGGACATGTCTTGTATGTTGGCAACTGTAGTACCATGACTTCCTAATAGTCACCATACCTGTTGCACTCACCACATCATCACAGCTGCAATACTTAGACATCACACACTAAACTTTCAGAGACAAGTACATGGACTCTGTCAGTACTTACTCCCTTGTGGCTGCTGTTGTGCCCTAAAATGCCCATCCATCTCAGAGTAGGTCACTGCCAAAAGGCTGGTCATTAGAGGGGGTCAAGGTATGACAGGCACACATCCCTTGTTGGGAGGACATCCCTAGCATCTCAGGTCCTCCCACCATTTCCTACAGTGGGTGCTCTGCCGGCTGTGGAACCCCAGGGTCTGCATGCCAAATTATTTTCTTCTGATGGGTGTTGACCTGCATGGATGACACAGGTAAAAGGAAAAGTCATGTCCACATGCACCATACCAATGGTAGTGGACAGTACACTTCAGTGAGAGCAAGTAGGCAGAGCATTCTCATCCTCTTAACTCACACTCATTTGCAAATTACCATCTGCATGCATCAACACCTTCACTACTTTACATTTCAGGTACACCATCATGTACCATACTGTATCACACATTGGTATTGCATTGGAGTCACCTGCTCCTCTAGTGCACCATATAGATGTTCATACAGAGGTAGGACCTCCTCCACAAGCTTATCTAGCTCTTCAGGGGTGAAGGCTGGGGCCCTATCAGCTGCAGGACATGGCATGATAGCTCCCAGAGGCAGTACATAGCTGCTCAGGTAGTGGAGGTCTTGCTGGCAGCAGTGTCAGTTTTCAAGTGAGCAATACTGCAGAAAATAGCAGTCACATCCGCTATGTACATGACCATTACAACCGACGGAAATCGCCATTGGCCCAAGTCCGTCAAAGGCAACAATGTCTTCCAATGGCCATTTCCACTGCGGTTGTGACTGCCTACCACCATGACAACTTCTGTAGGTGTACTTAGGTCACTTCCATAAGTCCAGTACAGTACATCAAGCGGCTGCCATTTTTAGCACATATCATGTATGGAAGAGTTTTATGATCTGCTTCGTAAACTATACCCCATACTGTGCAGCATAGCTGTATGTGCTGCCTTCATGTTTAGTTGTCAATTTGTGCATCTGTGCAGTAAATGCTGTGTTACTGAAGTACATGTGGTGATAGCAATGTACACCTACTCGGAGGTTCCCATGTGCTTTGCAAAAATTAAGATAATGTGCAACAATGCATATAAGACATGTCAAATTGAATGAACTTACAACCCTGTAGAGTAACAGATGAATCTGAATGTGCAGTTCAATAGTTATTTAGAGGGGTGTGCACCAAGTAGGGTGTCATCAGGTATCTAGCTATGTGCTGTACTGTAGATATCAGAGTTTGTAACCAACCTCAACAGCAGATATGTATGAGTTGTTTATTTGACTTTGCAAGATGTCTGCATACTGCATGTCACATACTAAGTTGACTTTTATCACAAAGATATCCTGACATGAGGAGAGAACAACAACCACCAGTGTATCGCCCACTAGTAGACCTGCACATCATGGAGGAGAGACATTGGAGTATATTAAGAAAAGTGGCACTGCCACAGTGCAGCTCCACTTTTCTTGCACTCCTATCTCCCCTCTAATGCCACCATGTGTGCATCGTATTTCAAATATAGCGCACCATGGCGGTAGTTAGGGGTCGAGCATCTAATTGTTTGACGCTAGTCCAGCGCTTTGCAGGATTAGCATAAAAACACCTGACGCTAATCCTGCAAGGCACCCAGAGGCCCATTCTAAGCAATGGAAGCCTTCTTATATTGTCTGCTCTGAGTAGCATTAAAAGTGCTGAAAAAAATGGCGCAAGAAAATCTCTCAGATTTCCTTGCACCATTTTTTTGCACCCTCTCCCTCCCCCAATGGGGGAACATCTCCTTCGCATACATTATGCCTGGTGCAGGCATAATGTAGACCAAAGGGTTACAAAGTGGCACAAAGTGCATTGCGCCACTTTGTAAATAGGGCGCAGGGTTTTTGGCCTTCTAACGCCACATTAGGGTGAAAAATTGATACTAATATGGCATTAGAATGGCATGTGGGGCTCTTAACCCTATTGTATCCAGACATATTGGCTGAATTGTCAGACTATCATGGATCTTTGTGATCAATTGGAGCCAGATCTGATGCCTGGCGTTCTCAATCCCTATAGCATTCCTCCCATCATTCAAGTCTTGTCAGTGCTACACTTCCTGGCCACTGGTTCCTTTCAGGATACAGTGGCCCTAACTGCAGGAATGTCTCAGCCAATGTTTATTCTGGTTTTGAGAGATGTACTGCGTGCATTGTTGAAATACGTGGACAACTACATCAGGTTTCCCCAACGTGCTGATTTGGCGTATGTGAAGGCAGAGTTTTAGGCTATGGAACACATTCCACATGTGGTTGGAGACATAGATGGCACCCATGTAGCCTTGGTTCAGTGCCAATGAACAGGTGTATAGGAACAGGAAAAACTATCACTCCATAAACGTTCAAGTGGAGTGTCTGGCAGACCAGTACATTTCACAAGTCAGTGCTAAGTATCCAGAATCAGTCCATGATTCCTTCATCATGAGGAACAGCAATGTCCCACTGCTGATTACACGACTCCACACAGAGAGGGCATGGCTGGTTGGTATGTTACAACTGAAATGTGTGTTTGCAATGTATGTCTCTTGCTATCACAATGTTGCATCTCCCACATATATGTATGTGTTGTTCTACTAATTTGTTCCCAGGTGACTCTGGCTATCCAAACTATCCTTGGCAGTTGACATCAGTGAGGTGCCAACCATGCCAAGTGAAGTCTGCTACAATGAGGCCCACAGGAGGACAAGGCTGGAATTGAGTGGACGTTTGGGCTCCTTAAGGCAAGATTTAGGTGATCGGACAGATCAGGAGAAGCTCTCCTCTACTCACAAGGTATGTCAAATAATAGTTGCCTGCGGCATGCTCCACAATCTTGCCCTGAGATGGCAGATATCATTTATACCAGATGGGAAGAGCCAGCAGACCCTGTGGGTGTATATTCAGATTTGGCAAGTGATTAAGAGCCAGAGGAAGATGAAGAAGGAGATTCTAGGGCAGATCTCATCAATCAGTACTCAACTGACTAAAAGGTATGTGAAGTAGACGTTATGTTGTGGTTCAAATTTACAACCTGAAGTAGGTGGGTAGCATGACACCTCCTTTCCTGCATCATCTGTGGCGTTGTTGATAGCTTCCATGCCTATGAGTGAGTTGTGCATGCAAACTGAAATACGTATTGTGTACAGAACAGAGTGCTTTACAGTATCATGTATTGTTATAGCAGATGCAAAGTTACACTTCTGGACATGACTTCTCAGAATTGAGGGCTGTATTCTGCTATGTCCCATCCCTCTTCTGTTACAATCACATATTTGCCTAGATCCAGTTTGGCTCATCAAGCTTGGTAAACGATGGACAGTGTCTGGAGCAGATAGGAATTGCAGACAGACATGGGAAGTAGACATGGCTGATACCAGGTACTATACGTCTTGATTATGTGGAGTGTGACTGACATTGTTAGACTGTCAGGACACTGGGATGGAAAAAAAGTTTTCCCGTCAAGTTCACCCAAAGGGTACAAGAGGTTGTCAAATGCTGTCATTTGTGTCTGGATATGTGTCTGGCTCATGTGCAAATGTAGGACCATAGCACATGACCTATCACAATGGTAACAGTTGAAAGTAATCTACCTTGAACCTAGCTGTCACTGTGTTCCTATTTGGCAGACCATTGTGCATGTCACTGTGGGCTGACTTAGGTGAGTGACAAGCCTACAGGTATGTGACCAATGTAAGTGAAAGATTCCACGACAGGGTAGATCAGTACTGATCTCTGTCTATACCATGAGATATGTATATTTGGAAGCTATGGTATGGGTGTGTGATAAGGCTTTACCAGGTGATACAAAGAACCAATCTGTGTGCCTCCTGCCTTGTAGGTAGTTACATGACCCTAACTTCTTTATTGTGTAGTTTAGTATTGTGTTACACCTTAGCAGACATCCTGATGCTACTCTCAGTCATGCTTTTGGTGCTGTTAGCATATATACTTCTGATTGTGTGTAATTTACAACTTTTTTGGAATCTGTTATGTTGCAACCTTATTGTTATGAGTCTCCTGCTGATGGAGTCCACACATCAGGTCCATAACAATTGGTGTAGAATAGAGAGGGACATGATCAGACTGGAGTTGGCACTCATAACTATTGTACATGGATGATAAATTAGACATACTCAGGACCAGTCAAATCAGTGTGATTTGTTGTGGAAGTAATAACAATATATGTAACTATTAACGTAAAACAAAACCAAAAAAATAGTGATAGATTTAGTCATGGTGGATGAATCATCAGGGTAGCTGCTACCCCATTTGGAAACACAAGTCCGGTGTCCTTGCACCATAGGAAAATGGGGATTGGTTACAGAACAGTCAACAGGGTGTATGTGTGGAACACAAGGGGAACAATTCAGGAGAGGTTAACTTCCTGGCAGTGAGTTTGGTCTTGGCATAGCTCCTGCTAGATATCTGGGTGGACATCCACGTTTGCGGGGGAGTTATTCAGCTATAGAGGGTGGGGTGTCTGAGGTATGTCCTTTCCCTGGCGACAAAGGCTCCATTCCACTAACAGCGGCAGATGTAGAAGGGCCTGATGTATCACTGATAATGGAAGGGGCCAGATGTTGGGTACAAAACCTATGCAGTGTGGTATTCACATCTCTCACCCCCACAGCAATGGAACCCGAGTGGGCATTTTGTGCCTGCCACTGCTGCATGACTTCCTGGTGGTTGTCCCTCTGCAGCTTTTGGATTTCCCCCAATATGGTGAAAACGTGGCCCATCATGCCTTGGAAACTTTGGTAGGCTCCCAAGATTTGGGAGATGGTTTCCTGGTCTGTCATGTCCCTTTGAGACCCCATCCTCTGACACACAACATCCCTCCCACACACCCTGCCCCTACATGCCTGTGCCCAGTCCCAGTGTTGGCAGGTCCATCATTGTCAGAGGTGGCAAGATGAAACAGTCCTTAGAACACAGGTTGAGGGGCAAATGGTTGCCTGTGATGTAGATGCAACAGGGCTGGGAGGAGTTGATGTGGGCAGGGTGAGGCTGACAGTTGTTGACTGACCAGGTGTCATAGATGGGCGAGCTTCTTCTTCAGTATCCAGACAGCCAGGGGTGACATCCTCTCCTTGGTGACAATGGCAAGGTTACCTGTGGAGGGAGTTAAACACAGAGTTCACGTTAAAATGGGGGTATTGTAGCAGTTGTGTGGGATGCAGATATTGCCTTTACATGATCACCAGCAATGGCAATGACAGCTGCTGCTCAATGTAACTTAGTACAACATGAACTTCTGTAACTTCCATTCCATACACCATGTTTTATGCTGGTCAACTATGTTGGTAGTGATTGTAATGCTGATGGCATCTGATATTGTCTGATTATTGACATGGTTGTTCACTTCTGTTACCTAGTGAACTGTCTGGCATGATGAGTGGCACAAATAATAGCTGCACAATGCACATTGGTATCCTTCTAGGAACACAGTATGTGAGTTAACAATGGACATTGACCTGTATCTGGATGCACTGTATATGAATCCACTCAGCAATTTGGCTTTCCAAAGCAGGTGACATATGGGCACTCAGCTATAGCTATGTTTTGCATAGGATGCTAGTGTGAGTGAGCCATTGCATTGTTGTCATTGCCATGTATTGTTCTACACTACAACAATCAAGATGGGTTAGATAGGATATTGGTTTAACATACATGAAAAGTAATATTTTGTGCAGTTTACTGGAGTTGAAAATGTTGGGATATTGCATTCTGGGAGTTGTAGTGCTATAATTAGCCAGTACTTCATGTGCCATTTCCAACGGCTGTGGGGCCAGATGAGTTTAGTAGACATGTGGCATGCCAGGGAGGGTTATTAGATGATTAGGTGAGGGTTGCAGTGGGTGGTGTGTAAATTGGGGTGGGTATGGGTGAGGGAGCATGGTGGACAAGATAATTGTGTGACATTACTATTGTTGGTACTTACCAGACTCCACCCCCCCAGGTATTCCTAACAGGCCCTCAAGATGCAAGATGTTTAAGACCTTTTCCTCCCAACATGTGAATCTAGGGGAAGGAAGTAGAAGCCCACCACCAATCTTCAGTACTGCTAGCTGGTGCCCGGTTGCCATGGACCTTACCTTTCCCCTGAGGTCATTCCACATCTTCCTGTTGTCCTCACTTGTGCATGTATAACTGCTTACAGAATTGACCCTGTTGGCTATCCTTTGCCACAACTCAATTTTCCTGGCAATAGATTTTGTTCAGACCTGTGCTCTGAATAGGTGTGGCTCTACCCCTACAATTTCATCCACCATAAACCTCAACTCCTCATCAGTGAAACATGGGTGCTTTTGTGGGGACATGGTAGTGGTTGTGAAGATGATGTTGTTGTGTTCAAAGTGAATGGGTACAGAGTTAGGTAAATGGTGAGTTATAGGTGCTGTAATGTGAGTAGGTGACGGGTGTTGTGGATTGTGTATGGTACTAATGTGTGTGTTTTGTATGTTGTACAGGTGTGTGATGTATGTGTAGTGAAGTGTAAATGGGTGCATATTCTTGCCAATTTAAACTCCCTGGGATGTTGGTTGTCTGTGGGTGTGCGTGGCGTTTTGATTGAAAAGGATTGTGGGTTGTGTTGGGGTGTGTTATAGAGTACAGTGAGTAGGTGTGTCAGGTCTATGGATGTGTATCAGGTGTGGGGTATTCAAACTATCCAATGTGGTGTGGTGTTCTGACTGAAGTGAGTTGAGACTGCCACAGTTCACACCGCCAATGGTTTTCCGCTATGGAAGAACCGCTGACGTGATTTGTGGATCGTAATTTGATGGGAGGATTTTTGTCGGGCTAGCAGTGCTGGTGGCAGGACC
Source organism: Pleurodeles waltl (assembly GCF_031143425.1). Classification (NCBI taxonomy): domain Eukaryota; kingdom Metazoa; phylum Chordata; class Amphibia; order Caudata; family Salamandridae; genus Pleurodeles; species Pleurodeles waltl. The sequence goes on from NC_090443.1 coordinate 715,875,449, forward strand.
ACCTCTTTTCCTTCCTCCAGTGTCCTGGCGGTTTCAGAAATTTGGCTGTTCTTTAGTAGACTTCACTGTGTGACTCTTAATACAGCAGTTGGATTGCCACCTACATGGCGGTCTTTTGGCCCAATATGGCACTTCTACTCCAAGTGACATGAGCAAAATTCCCTTTCATTGGCATCATTTTTACAGCTCTCTCAGCCTGCTGTATATCACTCGAAGATGCAATTTGCTTTTTCTTCTGATCTCTTTTCTTTGCCCATCTGCCTTCCCATTTATCTAATGCTCCCCATGTTTGAATGCTTTGAATCAACTCCTTAATGTGAATCTTCATTCCAGGCAATCTTACATTTGCAATGTCTCTCGAATCAAATTCTAATCTGTAACTCTTCTTCAACTGCTTGGATTTATTCATCTTAATTTTATATTTCTCAGTGAAATTAGTTATATCCTCATAAGATTGTCCTGCTCGAAGAGTAACATCCTTGCACATGAAGCGCAATTCATTTTCACTGTAAGAATAGAATCTGTCTGATTCTAGTGTTCCCTCAAATATTTCATATAATTCCAATTTTAATCTGGCTATGTTAAATGTCCTTTCTCCTTCATGCGTATTGCCTGAAGCTGAAGTTCCACTCAAATTACATAACCATTTAGTCAATTGTTGGGCTGTCAAACCTTGTAGACTATTGTAATTTCCTTTACCTCTGGGTATAAACTGTGGCACCTTACATGGGGCTCTCATAGCGTGCTCTTGAGTTATCACAGATGATCCCATGAAGCATGGGGGACATGTCACATCAATTAGTGGATCAACTCAATTATGTGTCCGGTTTGAAACAAAGGAATTCATAGGAGTCACTGCTGGTACTGAGGTGCTCAGCCTCTCCATTTCTGCATTCATTTTGAAAGATGAATTCATTGCTGATACTGTATTTGAAAGCTGGGAACCATTCTCATTATTACCATGGGCATACAACGGGACTACTGGACCTATGTTTACAGGAACTGTTAATGCTTCTGGTCCTGACAAATGTCACTGATTTTGTGGGAACATTAATCCTTTACTTTGGCCGGTCAATAACATACCAAAAGTCTGATTTGGCTGATTTGGAGCAACATTCTACGGTGTCATTTCTGGGGAATACATTGGCATTGTCTGTCTCTGATTCACAAACTGTGCAGGTGTCTGTACATTAGGTGTGGACTGAGTCATTCCTGCATTCTGAATTGGTTGTGGCATAATCTGAGCAGGAACATTCTGAGCTGTGTAAACGATTGGAACTATCAGATAGATCACTGGCACCTGTAAAACATTTACAGTAGGCATATTTGGAATTATCTGAACCTGGATTTGTGCATCTAGAGCTGTGGCAACATTCAGGACTACATTCTGACTTACTGATTCAACTGCATTATATGGTGGGGGATGATTCCGCAACAACTGAGTTATAAATTCATCATCTGAATCACTCTCTACATCTGCTACCCTTTTATTTTCATCCAAATTTTGTTAAGTATCTTCCTCAGATTTATTTTTTTTGCTTTAGGCTTAACACTTCCATCACCTTCCTGAGTAATTGCTGGAAATAACGCATGTAATGTATCTGCTCTCCACATTCTCTGGTCTGCATTCCACCTAGATTCTGCTAGTGCCTTTTCTGCTTTCCTCATTCTCCTTTTGAATTTCTGAGCTTCTTTTTGCCTCTCAGCTAATTCTCAAATAGCAAGTGCTTCAAACTGTTTCAAACTGTGCAGGTCTAGGAAGGGGCTGTGATTCATATATCACCCTCCTCATATTCTCTCAAATTTTCAGATTATAAGCTCCATAGCTCAGAAGAGCTAAGGTGCCCTACTTCTCAGTGACTCAGCACCATTGATTTACCCAAAGATATGCTGAAAATCCTCTCTTGTCTATTAATTTGAATGCTGGTGTACGTTCAGGTGGAGTAGGCTCACCCTCCATAAGTGGAATAAAAGTATCTCCTCTCAATTCACACCTTAAAGCTTTGAAAAACTTAATTTATACATAAATCTAATTCATAAACATGAAATGTATGAAACCTGAAAGTAATTTTCAATCCCACAATCCTTTTCACGAGCTGTTCTCAACCTATAGCAGTGCAGTCTTGTCCACCAATCCGTAAGTGGCTTTTCTCACCAACCGACCTATCCCAACGCCGACCAAATGACGTCACACTCACTCCGTTCAGCAGCTGTGACTCACTTCAAAGCCGTCTCATACACTTCTCATGCAAAACCTAAATGCAAAATATTGTGAGCACAAAAAACTAAGCATGTCTGCTCACTACGAATAGGACTCAAACAATTTGGAACATATACAGAAATTTCAACTGTGGCCTTACGCACAAACAGCTACTTTTCTGGCTGTGGATTTCTCACAAATACAAGTAAGATTTGACCCGTAAACCTCACTCCAATTGATACAGATTCCACATGTGCACTCAGTATTTACCTAATACCAATCAACAATACATACACTCAAGGGAAATACTATTGGTATTGTTGACAGTGCTCAATCAACCAACGCCTTACCCGCAGACAATAAATTGTCTCCATACACTTGTAAAATACTCTGGAGTCTTAGGCCTCACAGGACCCATTACAACAACAACCACATGGGCAATTTCTGAGCACAAAGCACCACATTCACTTGAAGCACACCAAATCCTCACTCTCTTACTCGGAGTACGCTAACTCCTTACTCAATTATCCTGCAGTACGCAAACTCACTACTTCATACATACAGCATACTTTACAGTGATTTGCCAAATCATTGAAAGCGCAAAAGCCTACTCAAGACCCATACCGTACACTTGGAACACAATGCTGGAATTTCATTAACACTTACACTACACCAAAAACAACTCACAATGTAGGCAAATTCTGACTCTCCTCCTCACAAGACAAAACCATAACTCTGCTACCAAAACTAGTGGTGCACACCCTGGGGCCCCAGAAAAGGATTTCCCCTCTCCAGTTTAGGGTTCAACAACCACCAGTGATCAGGGATGAGTGGGACACTATCACAAAGCTCACCCTCTGGAGGTTGACTGGATCTCTGGACTTGGTGAAGAGTGTGGTAGTCAGAATCATTCAATAACAAATCAATGACATTACCACAAAAAATACTAAACACCATAAAAATGTAAACACTAAATCAAACTCCAACCCGAATAAAGTTTCAATGCTTTTTTACAATCCCAAAATCAATGTTACATAAATGGTGCGCAAACTATGTTATAAACATACATGAAAACCATTGGCTGACCAAAACATCTGAAAATATTCAAACTACTAAACATTAATACTGTTAAAAACTCCAAAAGAATGATATAGATGAGCAACAGCACCAAATGAACATTACTACCAGATTTCAATGCAGATGATGGTGACATCAATATATCATAAAAATACAATTTTAGCAGTCAATTCCTGAACTGAGCCATTCCTAACACGAACTACATTTGGGACTTGCACGTGTGGAAACTGGCAAACATGTGCGGGCAAAACTAAAAAAAAAAAGAAAGGCAAAAATAATTTTGAAAACATCTAACCAGGACAACTAGCTATTAAATATGCTGGTGTAAGTGACTAAGCTAAAACAAGAAATGACATTTAGTTATACCTCTCCTCATGGGACAGAATACAGGATGATTCCATAGGAACAGTCCCTTGCCTCCAGTGTCAGTTGATAGCAGCATCAGGATAATGCAGAGCACGTCTTGCACATAGGACAGACCAGCAGTTTAGAATTAGTTGGGCATATTAGTACTGAACCAAATAACAGAATAGGGCAGTTAAGAATATGATGAGGAAACTCATCAGTAAACTCAGAGAATAGGAATGTGAGAGAGCAGACTCAAACAGGGTTCTGGATAGCTTCGAGGCAGGAGGAGAAGTAACTCCAAGTTTCCAAGTACTTCATAACTAAAATACCCAAAACCCATTTGATTGGTCCTTCAGGTGGGCACATACTGGGTGTCTATTTCAGAATCCAATCATTGCAGACGGCACCACCAATTTCTGATACTTTTTGGAATCTTCTCAGCAATAGTCTATTGTTCATATTGTGACTACATGCAATTCTGCCAACATATTCAATTTTCTAATAATTTGCTACTTACAGTTACTTTCAAATGATCCACAATAAACTAGACTAATATTCTTTCACATGATTTCCCGTCCGACTCAACAGCTAGAACAAATATTGTTAAATTAACTGAATTCAAAATATGCTCTTCTACCTACACATAATAGAGTATTCAACATTATGTTAGCTGTCTAGGGAAAATATTGAGGTCAGAGGGGACAGAATAAACAAAATAAGTTTCCATTGCCGCTTGTAAAATTAATTTTCTTCTTCAGGACTAGTCAAGCAAAGGAAGCTTTACTTCACATTAATAGATTTAATACATTAAATATCCCATTGCTCATTTTAAAATTCACATATGCAAAGGACATTATTTAATTTCAAACATTATTCCTGTTATGTGAAAGATAATTTAAACATATAATTATTTTTCTTTTCATGTTAGTGAAATTCATCTGATTCAACACAAGTGTGTTTAATTCAAATTCAATTGATACTCATAATACATTTTATTTTTACTGTTTCAACCTGAGAATAATACTTTCATGTTAATATTTATTATTAATTCACTCAAGATTCAAATGCATGTTAAACGTGATGTCAAAATAGGAATGGTAGGCATAAATGTCCATCACAAATTATAACGTGTACATTTATATGTCTATGTTATTTTCTCTGTTGGGCCTTTAAAACTACACATTTATTAGCTGCCTTATGCTCCTTCTATGCCACTAATTTATTAATAAAACTTGCTCTCTCAGTAGATTCTGATCTGAAATGAGTAGCCCTGTCATGTTTAGTATGGCTCACATGGCAAGAGAAAATCTGGCTTACTGGTGAAGTTGGATTTAATATTACTATTTTAGAAATTCCTCTTTTAGAAAGTGGGCATTTCGCTAAACTTACAGCCTTCTGTGCCCTATAGCTTGTCTCCAATCCATGTCTGGGCTGCGCTGTTTGACAGCTCCTCTTGCGCATTCCATCCAGACAGCCATAAACACAGGACACTCAGGCACACCTGCATTCATCTGCATACTGAATGGGTCTCCATGGGAAGGAAAGGGGGAGGGGCTCTCACTTACACTTCAAAGGTCAGTGGACTGACACCACACAAAAGACTGATAACTCCCCATGGGGATTTTGGCATTTTTCTTTATATATACTGGTTCTGTGACCCTCCAAAATCAGACACTTCAGGATCTACAACTGGACTGAGAGAAGCTGCCTGGCAGCCCAAAGGACTCATCTGGACTGCTTTGCTGGAAGGACTGCTGCCCTGCTTGTTGCCCTGCTGGCTTCCCCAACAGTGCTCTCCAAGGGCTTGGATTGAGCTTGCCTTCTGTTCTGAAGTCTCAGGGCCAACAAAGAATTCATCTACTAGCTGCTAGCTGGTTCACCAAATTTAGTGACTCCAGAACAAGTCCCTCTGTCTGACTCATCACCAGTGCCTGCTCTGGCTCCGTGGTCCTTGCTGAATGCAACAACCAATCCCTGCTACTTCAGCCCGATGCTGCTGTGATGCCTCTGAAGCCCCGCGGTGTGATTGCAGCACTGTGAAGCTGATACATCGCATCCGGGCCTGCTGGACTTATGGACCCCATTGGGTCACAAGGAACCAATGCCTCGCCACCCATGCCACATCACTTCCTTTGAACTGGACAGAACCAACACCTCACCTCCCTTGTGCAGCAGCAAGGAACTGATGCCTCACCTCCCTGGCTGCAACCAGGAACCAAAGCCAAAGCGGCCGCAGTGACATTTCATCTCCCCGACTCAGTGTTACTTGTTTGTTTCCTCATTTACCAAAGGTACTGTGCCTGGAGTTCATGTGACTCCATGACAGCCCACGCTTCCCCACATGTGGCGTCGACCAGTTGGCAATGACTCCATCTCAACGTTGTAATAGCCCTAGGTGAAGCCATTGTGTTTCTATGGCTATAATAGAATTTAATCTTGCAAAATTCATAACTTTACTTGTGTACATTGGATTCTTTACATATTGGTCTTGGTTTCTTCAGATAAATGCTATCTATTTTCCTAAACCTGTGTGGAGTACTTTTTAAGTGTTTTTCACTGTGTTACTGTATGAGTTATTGCAGAAAAACTTTACACTTTGCCTTCTAAGTTAAGCCTACCTGCTCTGTGCCAAGCTACTGAAGAGTGAGCACAGGATAATTTGAATTGACTTACCCTGACTAGGATTGTGGTCCCTACTCGGACAGGGTGCATATATCTGTCAACTAGAGTCCAAATATCTAACAGTTGTGTATTGCATATCTGTATGCAGACTGCATTTAGGTTTGAGTATAGATTTACATTTTGGGACATACCATGAATCCTGGAAAGTGTTTTTGGTATTGTGAGATTTACAGGCACCACTTGGACATTTGTCATGTGATGGGCCTTGGTGACTGTGATGTTTGGTCCAATAGTACACATTGACAGTGTGATATCTCGGATACTCTGGGTATTGAATGTTGGTGGAGTACATGAACCAGACAGTGGGAAAAGGTGAGATGTAAGCATGCATGCCATTGCATTTTTGGGACACTTGTTGTGTTGCAACCTACCAGACTGCACTCCCCCAGGTATTCCTGTCAAGGCCTCAGGATGCAGGATGGCCAACACCTTCTCCAGCCAGGAAAATAGTCTTAAACAGGTACTGGGAGTGCCACCAGCAGTCTTCTTGACCTCCAGCTGGTGCCTGGTGAGCAGAGAATGGATCTTTCCTGTCAGGTCATTCCCCCTCTTTCTAATGTCCTCCTTTGTGTGCAGGGTGAAGCCTACAGCATTCACTCTGTCGACTATCCTGTCCCACATCTCTATTTTCCTACTGAGAGGAGTGTGCTGGACTTGGGTTCCAAACAATTGTGCCTCTACTCTTATGATTTCATCCACCATGACTCTCAACTCATCTTCAGAGAAACAGGGATTTTGGGAATGTGACATAGTGGAAAAAATGGGTGACAGGGACTTACTGAACAGGGGAAGTGCAAAAGGGAGTGAATGGACAAAAGTGTGTGCTGGGTGTTCTAATGGATGGTGGAAAATGAGTGCCTAATCTATGTAATACACAAAAAGGTGCTTGGGATTCTTTGTCTTCCAGTAGAAATACAAAGGATTGTGGTCTGTGAAGGGGTGTGTGTTATAGTGTGCTTTGCAGGTGTGTCCACTGAAGCAATGTGTGTCAGCTTTGTTGTTTTTGAGTTCATCCATTGTGCAGTTGTCTGTTAGCTAAACAGACTGCATTGGTTAACCACCATTGGCTAACCACCGGCAGGAGATCACCATGGCAACTGTGTGTTTGTAAAAGGCTCATTGGTTGGCTGTGGCACTGACAGCCCTGGAGGTTGGTCTGCTTAGCTATGAACCGCAGTTGGTGGTCTGTCTTTTTTGGTTCACCAGTGGTAATCCTGCCTGCTTGCATCAGACTATGACAGTCTGGGGACCGTCGGAGCAGCAGTCTTTTTGGAACCACCAACATAGCGGTAGGGCGGTCCAACCGCCAAACTTGTAATCTGGACCTATGTCTGGTTCAATACTTTACCCTAGATTTGGCAATTCGCCAAATTTGTGTGTGACTAGGGGCCAGATGTATCAAGCGATTTTGCATTTGCAAACGGTGCGAATTGCAAAATTCGGCCGTTTGCGAATGCAAAAATGCCTTTCAGAATGTATGAAAGGCATTCACAGTGCAATTTTAAGGAATCGCTAAAATAGCGATTCCTTAAATTTGCAACCCCATTTAGAGAATCGCAAATTGCGATTCTCTAAATAGGATTTCTTAAGCACATGTATGAAGCATTTCCTAAATGCGAATTGGGCATTTAGGAAATGCAATTACCACCAACAAAAGTTTGGTGGTAACCATGTGCAAATTTTAAAAATGCATTTTAAATGCATTTTTAAAATTGACATGTAGCGCACACATGCCCCTAAGGCATGTGTGTGCTTCAGATGTCCGTAAAAATATTTTTGGGGGTGCAGCAGAGGGGGCCTTAGGCCCCCAAAACCCTGGGATTTGCATTTCCTAAATTGCGAATTCCTAAATGGAATTTGCAATTTAGAAAATGCAAAACCATTCGCAGCAGGCCCATAGGTGCAAATGGAGTTGGATTCTCTATTTGCGATTCGGTAATAGCATTTGCGAATTTTAAGAAATCGCTATTACCGAATCGCAAAAATCATGCATACCATTTTGCATTTCTTAAATAGCGATTTCTTAAAATTCGCTATTTAAGAAATGCAATTTGTTTTTTTGATACATCTGGCCCCTAGATGTTTAAAGAGTACGAACGTAGAATGTTGGATTAAAGACATGCTAGAGTGAATCAATTACTGATGTCATATGTAAAACTATTTAAAGCAGTTATAAATGCAACTACTGCAAGATGGGGAAGTCTGTATTAAAGGTAGCAGGTGTAGATTTATCAAAATTCACATTGCATTTTGTCAGGGGTGCTATGATGAATAAAGTTTGTAAGGAGGGAGGATGATTAGTAGACAATTTGAAGGTAGCTCATTGGTCTGGTGCTAATAAGTTTAGGAGATTCTATTTCAGAGCTGAGGAACATTTTTCCGACTGTACTTTGAAATCATTGGAACATGCATAATGCTAGCCTCCTGTCTTGCCATAAAATGATAATTTTTAAAGGTTGACTGAATGAAGAATCACACTTTTATTAAAGACAAGGGGAATTATCCCATCCACCCTTCCATATGTAAAGGAGGTTAAGTAAGTAGGGAAATGGAAAGGAGAATTTACCTAAAGACACTTGGACAATTATTATTGTTTAGAGAAGAATATGGAGGACAAGGAGTATTTATGAGACTGAGGATTCCAAGCTCATTGTGATGTGTTAAAGTTCTGTTTTGGAAGCTTTTAAGAGTTGCTGATCAGAATGTGTGAATAAAAGTTTATGCATAATGCTAACCTCTTTTTCTTTATTAAATTGTGATTCTTTATTGAGTTAACCTTTAAGAAATGTCATTCATCACTAACAGGGTTCAAAGTTAGGTAGCGCTGTGTTCAAAGAGTTTATGTTTTTGTTAAGTGGAGGGATGGAAGACATCATTAACATGTTGAATCTGCATTGTGTATTCTATTGTGGTCATTATGACATTGGCAGTGAGTGATAAAGTGGCGGAAATACCGCCAACAGGCTGGTGGTAATTACTGCCAAATTATGACCATGGTGGTGAGAACTCCCATAGACAGCCAATGTACCACACCATCTGCCAGGGAGTTAACACCACTCACCATCGCGGTAGACAACAACAGCCAGGCGGAAGGCAAGGTAGTGCCCACCATATCATGACCTTGCAATCCGCCACAATTTCCGGGCTGGAACCAATGCCATCAAAAGCCTGTCAGAAACATTGCAGAGAAGAGCAAAGACTCGCCGTTAGAGACACAGAGAAGAACAACGCCACCATGGAACTGGAACTTCCCGATGTTTTTCTACGCCATGCTTCACCTGGCTCGCCAACGGCAACGAAGATGATGGCGGTGAGTACAGCCGCCTAGCACACAAGGAAGGGAGGGAGGAAAAGGAGAGTAAAACACACACACACACAACACACACCAGACACACACACACCATACACACAACCAGCTGCAGGCAAAAAACAATGGCACACGACACATGGCATAATAAAACAAGGAATAGATTTTGCAAGTTCTGAAAATGTATTTGCAAGGAAAAAGCCACCACATGAACCAGATATGTACAATTGTCCACAAAGGGCCAATGTCCAGGCCAAAGTGCTAAGGGCTCAGATAGCCACAGGGCACACAGTCCAAGGCCCAACTTGTTTCCTGACGACATCCTCACAGAACTGTGCAGGGGCATCATAATTGAAGTGGGCAGGCACCTCAGGGGGAAGGGGGGCACCTCAGCCGAAGTCGGGAACTCAGGTGGGGAACTCACCCACTGCTTCTGGAGGGGGCTCCATGTCCATTTTCCTTTCCTGGGGAGTGCAAGGTCACAGTCTCTCAGGTTGGGAACTCGCCCACTGCTTCTGGAGGGGGCTCCTTGCACAGCAGTCCTTGGAGGGTGGCCTACATGTCTGCTACTGGAGGGGAGGGCTGCACCGTCTCAGATGGAGGTGAGGACTCCGTGACCACTGGTGTTGGTGGTGGTGGTGATACCCTGCCAGCCTCTGCTGGAGATGAGGGCTACTGTGTCTCAGCTGTGGAAGGTGCCTCCTGGGCTGCTGTGTGGCAGCTGGAGGTGAGGGCTTCTTCACTTTCATGACAGGAGGTGAGGGATCCTTCCCCTTCCTGGCTGTTGGTATGGGATCCTTCTCTTTTCTGGCTGCTGGTGTGGGATTCTTCCCCATCCTGGCTTTGGAGTGGGATCCTTCCCCTTCCTGGATGTTGGAGTGTGATCCTTACCCTTCCTGGCTGGTGGAGTGGGATCCTTACTCTTCCTGGTTGGTGGAGTGGAATCCTTAACTGTCTTGCCTCCACGACTAGGCGGTGCCTCCACTGTGCCCATGGACTGTTTGGCTGAGGTGCCGGGCTGGGTTGTTGGGACCCGGCTCTTACGGGCAGGACGGGGGAGGGAAGGGGTGGGAAGAGGTCAAGCTGGGCAAGGAAAAGCTTCTTAGGGACGGTGATGTGGGATGACAGTGGAGGGATGGGAGTGGAGGTTGAGAGAGTGGTTGTTGGAGGAGTATGTCTGCTGGACTTGGGTGCAGGTGCATGGACAGTGTGCTGATGTAAAGTGGATGGCTATTGGGTGTCTGAGTGCCTGTGTTTGTGTCCTTTAGGAGGGGGGGCAGACAGGGTTGGAGAAGACACAGGATTTGTGGATGGATATTGTGGAGGTGTCTGCAAGTGAGGTGTGTGTGCTGCTTGGTGTGATGATGCTGGTGGTGGAAGTTGAAGCAGTGCATACAGGTGTGAGTGTGGACATGACTGTGAGGAAGGTGGGGAGGACAAGGCGGAGACAGTGGATGTGATTGTGTGTGCAACTGTCTGGTGTTTGTGTGAGTTCTTGTGGGCTGAAGTGTGGTGCCTTTGTTTGACTGTGCCACTCTTGTGTGATGTCTTGTGTGCATGTTCGTCTGTATGTGTGCATGGGATGGGTTGGGGTGGAAGAGACTGGGACTAGGAAGTGATAGTTGGAGGGGAGACGGTAGCAACAGGGACAATGGCTGCCATCAGAGAGGAGGCCAGAGCCTTAATCGATCTTTGTTGGGCCGCCAATCCACCGTGGATGCCCTCCAGGAATGCATTGCCTTGCTGCATCTGTGATGGTAGCCCCTGGATGGCATTCACAATGGTTGACTGCCCTGCAGAGATGGATCTCAGGAGGTCAATGGCCTTCTCACTCAGGGAAGCAGGGCTCACTGGGGCAGGGCCTGAGGTGCCTGGGGTGAAGGAGATGCCCACCCTCCTGGGTGAGCAGGCACAGGCAACTCGCTGAGGGACTACTTGGAGGGCGGTGCTGGTACCGGGAGTGGCCGCTGTACCTGCAGCTGGGATGGTCACAGAGGTGTCCGCCACCACCATGGAGCCTCCATCAGAGGAGGTATCTGAGTCTGTATGGTCACCTCCTGTCTCCGACGTGGTGCTCCCCTTGCCCTCTGTCCCACAGGTTCCCTCTGCGTCGGTGGACTTTGCCTCCTGGGTCCTGTGGGATGCAGCTCCCTCTGTCACCGGTGCCCCTGCTCCTCTGCCAGAATATGCTAATGCACAGATGGACAGGATGACAGAAGAAAAAAGGGAGGGAGAGAGAGAAAGGGGACACTGGGTCAATTGCAGCACCAACACCACAGTTGGCATACACAGCACTGTCACACACAGGGATCCAGATTGAACACTATGCATTGCACTGCCATTGATTTGGCTAGATGCCACGGCAAGATGAGTGCCAAACACCACCAACTGCAGCACTCCTGGGACCCACTAAGCACTGACTTACATGGAATTCCAACAAGCTAGGTTACCAGCATTTACCATACACCCATTAACCTTGAGCTGGATCACGCTGCAAAGTCTGGCCTGCCATTAAGGGGCACCCACTAACTCACACGCAGTACCCAGATCCCATGCCACCTACCAATTATTATAGTAATGTCCACTGTACTCACCCCCTTGTGGCTGCTGTGATGCCCTCAAGCGCCCATCCAGCTCTGGGTAGGCCAGCGCTCATTGGGAGGCCATCCCCAGCTGGGTCTACGCGGTCTTCCGTGCCCAGCGTCCCAGGTCCTCCCACCGTTTCCTGCAGTAGGTGCTCCGCCTGCTGTAGACCCCAGGGTCCGCTCGTCCTTGGTGATGGCACACCACAATCCCTTCTTCTGATTGGCGCTGACCTGAAGAGGAAACACAGACAGGAGGACACCATTAACAATACAATCCATTCTGTCACACATATGGCCCACCAATTCCGTTTCCATCACCATTGGTACACACATCATCCTGCGCCCACCATGTACACTACCACCAGACATCCCCGATGACACAATGCATGCACACACATCCTCATGCATCTTTCCCACATGCATCGTGCCAATGGTGTACTCACCTGTTGGTCTGGAAGCCCATGTAACAGTCCTTACTGGGGTAGGACGCCATCCATCAGTCGCTCCCAACTCCTCCGAAGTGAAGACAGGGGCCCTTTCACGGGCCATGGTAGGTTCCAGACACAGGTCACAGCAGCACACGCAGTGTAGGTGTTGTCTTGTGGAAAGTCAGGAAACAAGTGAGGATTTGGATATAAAATGTCAGTCACGTCCGTGGCGGTGTATACCGTCACCGCTGGCACAGACCCCCATTGGCCACTGTACTCCATAGAGCCCCATATTATCTACTGAGGAATTGCACGGCGCTGCAAGACCACCTTCCTCCACGACACCTAACGTCAGCAGAATTTCCTCACTTCCACCTGTCCCAAGACACAGGACAGGCGGTCACCCATTACCCTTGAGCTGGATCACGCTGCAAAGTCTGGCCTACCATTAAGGGGCACCCACTAACTCACACGCAGTACCCGGATCCCATGCCACCTACCAATTATTATAGTAATGTCCACTGTACTCTCCCCCTCGTGGCTGCTGTGATGCCTTCAAGCACCCATCCAGCTCTGGGTAGGCCTGCGCTATAGTGCGGGCCATCAGGGGGGTCAGGTTCCAACGGGCACCCATTCCTCGTTGGGAGGCCATCCCCAGCTGGGCCTACGCGGTCTTCAATGCCCAGCGTCCCAGGTGCTCCCACCGTTTCCTGCAGTGGGTGCTCCGCCTGCTGTAGATCACCAGGGTCCGCACGTCCTTGTCGATGGCACACCACAATCCCTTCTTCTGATGGGCACTGACCTGCAGAGGAAACACAGACAGGAGGACACCATTAGCCATACAATCCATCCTGTCACACATATGGCCCACCAATTCCGTTTCCATCACCATTGGCACACACATCATCCGGCGCCCACCATGTATACTACCACCAGACATCCCCCAGATGACACGATGCAGGCACACACATCCTCATGCATCCTTCCAACATGCATTGTGCCCATGGTATACTCACCTGTTGGTCTGGAGGCCCATATAGCAGTCCTTACTGGGGTAGGACCCCATCCACCAGTCGCTCCAACTCCTCCGAAGTGAAGGCAGGGGCCCTTTCCCCAGTCACACGGGCCATGGTAGGTTCCAGACACAGGTCACAGCAGCACACACAGTGTAGGTGTTGTTTTGTTGAAAGTCAGGAAACAAGTGAGGATTTGGATATAAAATGGCGGTCACGTCCACAGTGGTGTATACCATCACTGCTGGCGCAGACACCCATTGGCCACTGTACTCCATAGAGCCCCATATTATCCACTGAGGAATTGCACAGCGGTGCAAGACCACCTTCCGCCACGACACCTAACGTCGGCAGAATTACCTCACTTCCACCTGTCCCAAGACACAGGACAGGCGGTCACCATTTCATGGTGGTGGACAAAGACCAGATAAACCGTCATTGCGTCATTGCCTAAAATAGCACATACATTGCCATTCCCACTGTCCCATCACATTGATGCTGTATGTACGCTGAGGTGGTGGTTCTATTGTTCAAATTGTGACAGCCTACTCACTCTTGTATCCCTTACATACCTACCACTGCGGATAATTAGGAGGAGGAGACAAACTCCCATGTACAGACACCTTGTGGACTTGGCTACGCTGGAGGACAGCCACATTATACTCACCTATAGACTGGACAGGGCCACAATCACAGAGCTGTGTGCCCAATTGGAACCTGACCTGATATCAGCTATCCGTCACCCCACTGGGATCCCCCCTCTTGTGCCAGGGCTATCAGTGCTCCATTTCCTGGCAACTGGTTCTTTCCAAGTGACAGTGGGCTTTGCAGCAGGAATGTCACAACAAATGTTCTTAATCGTGCTGGGTTCTGTCTGCCTTTGTGAAACACATGTGCAGCTACATTGTTTTCCCCCACATGGAAGATTTGGCCACTGTAAAGGCAGGATTCTAAGCAATGGGCCATATCCCCAATATTATTGAAGTGATTGACTAAACACATATTACGTTACTCCCCCCACCCGCCAGAATGAACAGGTGTTCAGGAATCAGAAAAGTTTCCACTCACTGAATGTGCAAATGGTGTGCCTGGCTGACCAGTACATCTCCCACATCACTGCCAAGTATCCTGGGTCGGTGCATGACGCCTTTGTCCTGAGGAATAGCAGCATACCAAATGTGATGGGCCAACTACAGAGGCACAGGGTGTGGCTAATAGATGAGCCAGAGTCCCCACCCACTGTATGTCAGTGTATGCCTTGAGGTGTTATCCCCAAAGGATTGTGCAAGGCTGAAGTTTGTCCCTCACTATTTGCAGCTGACTCTGGCTACCCAAACCTTTCGTGGCTCCTGACCCCTGTGAGGAATGCCAGTACAGTGACTGAGAACCGTTGTAATGAGGCACATGGGCGAACCAGAAGAATAATTGAAAGAACCTTTGGCCTCCTGAAGGCCAGGCTCAGGTGCCTCCATCTGACAGGTGGATCCCTGTGCTACTCACCCGGGAAGGTCTGCCAGATAGTAGTGGCATGCTGCATGTTGCACAACCTGGCCCTGCCTTTTCTGCAGGAGGAGGAGACTGAGGATACCCCTGTGGCAGCAGTGGACCCTGAGAACCCTGAGGACAGTGAGGATGAGAAGGCTGAGGATGAGGATGTGGACAACAGAACATCAGTTATACATCATTACTTCCAATGATACACAGGTGAGACAGTGGAACTGATCATCGCTCTGAATATTGATTTTATCTATGTGACTGTGGCATGATGGCATTCGCTTGCTTTGCATCTAAACTTACTGTCACCTACGACTTGTAATATTACAGATGTTGGTGATATGACAACAGTGTCCTGATGTGATTAATACAGACAGATACATGTCATTAATTGTATGCTATCACAGTGTCCATATCATTTGCACCAGATGTGACTGTTCTCCTAAATGCACATTTCCAGCACATAAAATACTATCAGTCAAGTTGTGTTCAAGGGTGTTTATTGTGGTAATATAAAATTGAGGGTAAAGTGCAATGGAATGGGGTGATGGCAGAGGAAAGTTCAAGGTATTCTTCTAGTCTGATTATAGCACAGGTGCAGTAACCAAGGGGTCATAGGAAGGGGAGCAATGGCAGTTCAAAGTGGACAAGGTGACAGGTTGGAACACAAGGGGGACAATCAGGAGAGTCTCATTTCCTGCTGGTGGTCTTGGTCTTGGCAAGTGTCTCTGGCTTCTGTCTGGGTCACAGGGAAAGTTTGCGGGGTGGTTCACCTTCTGCAGGGGGAGGGGTGCTGGTGGCCAGGGGGTCTTGTGGTGGGTCCTCCTGCCCACAAGCTGCAGCGGAGGTGGTGGGCTGGTCAATAGACTGGCTAGTGGTAGGTGCCCGCTGGTGTGCTGTCCATTCCCTCATGATGTTGGTAATGTCTGCAGCACCACTGCTATGGAGATCATGGTGGTGTTGAGAGCCTGCAAGTCCTCCCTGATCTCTTGATGGTGTTCCTCCTGCAGCCACTTGTTCTGCTGCATGTTGCCAAGGATCTGGCCCATCGTGTCCTGGGATGGTTCGTAGGCACCCAGGATCTTGGTGAGTGCCTTCTAGAGAGTCGGCTCCCTGGGCCTGTACTCTCCCTGGAGCACAGGGGTCCTCCCAGTGTCCCTGTTGCCCTGTCCCCTGAACGATGTGCCCACTGCCACTGACCCTAGGTCCATGATTGTCTTGGGTGTGAGGTGTGGAAAGGGGTCCCTGTACAGGTGGGCACACTCTGATTGATATGTCCTGAGGAAGGAGGTGTAGGGACGCTGGGTGGGTGCTGTGGTGTTGGATACTGATGGGGGAGGTTCTGTGATGGACTGTGATTGGGCTAGGGTGACCAACTGTCCAGTGGTCCCTGGTGGGCCAGGTTGTTGATCCAGATCCTGATGTCCAGAGTTACTGTCATCACTGAGGGCATCTTCTGTTGGGGGACTGGTATGTCATGGAACCTCCTCTTCGATGACATTGGCTGGGGCACCTGCGGGGATGTAAGTGATGTATTATGCTTCATGCCTGTGACATATTGTACATCCCTATCTTCCCCTCTATCATTGCTGTTCCCCTGCCACCTTTGTTTGTGTATGGTGATGTATTGTGGGATTGTTAGTTCCCCTATGCTGTGCATGCTTTTGTGATGGGTGTTCATGCAGGAGTGGGAGGGCTGTCCATGCATTAGTATAGCATGCAGGGCTGAGCATTGTGGTTAGTTATATGTGTAGGTGTAGTGTGTGGGATGTAATGGAGTGATACGAGTGAGGGTGAGGGGGTGTGATTGCATGAGGGCATGGGGGGTGATAAGTAGTAAATGTTGACTCAACAGTGTCCAGTCCTCCGGGAATTCCAGTGAGACCCTCAGGATGCAGGATTGCGAAGACTTGCTCCTACCATGCTGTGAGCTGTGTGGGAGGAGGTGGGGGTCCAACTCCAGTCATCTGTATGGTGAGCTGATGCCTTGCTGCAGTGGAACGTACCTTCCCCCGTAGGTCATTCCACCTCTTCCTGATGTCGTCCCTTGTTCTTGAATGCTGTCCCACGGGGTTCACCCTGCCTACGATACTGTGCCATAGCTCCATCTTCCTGGCAATGGATATCTGCTGTACCTGTGCGCCAAACAGCTGTGGCTCTACCATGACTATTTCCTCCACCATGACCCTCAAATCTTCATCTGTGAAATGGGGGTGCCTTTGTGGAACATGGCTGTTGTGTGATGTGTGTAAGTGTTTGGGTGTTGTGTAGAGTGGTTGGGTGTGCATAGTGGTATGCATGAGGGATGTATTGGTGTATGTGGTGTGTGTGTCTAGTTATCGCAGTGGTCTTGGTATCAGTCTGGTGGCAATAATTTGTATTCGTAAATGGTTGTGGGTAATGTGGGTGTGCTTTTTATAGTGCTGTGGGTGGGTGGGTGTGGTGTGTGTATGAGTGTCAGGTGTGTGTTTTTGGTATTGGCCAATGTTGTGCAGTTTAGTATTTGGGTGTCCATTCTAAGCACGCTGGTGTGTATCGCCAATGGTTTACCGCCGTTGAATGTCCGCCTTGGTGAATCGTGGATCATCAAGTAGTGGGAGTTGTTTTGTTGCCGTAATGGTATGGGTGTCGGTACCGACACTTTAGCACTGACCTTTGGTCTGGAAGATTTGAGTATGTGGCTGTATTCTGTCGGATTGGTATGTGTGTGTCATAATATGGAGGACGGATATTCGCCACCGCAGTGGTATGTTGGGGGCTGTCACTGTGGCGGTAAGCGAGATTTACCACCAATGTCATAATGAGTGCCTTAGTCATGACACCTGCAGTAGGTAGACTAGACAAAAAAATTTGATTAGCGGTCATCACTCCTGACACTAATGGTACACTTACTTACTTGAAATTAACAGGGATTTAATTTCTTGTATAAACATGACAAAATATGACAGGCACTAGTAAATGAGTTACCTTAAGTAATATGTTTGCAAAAAACCTATATTGTAAAGAAGAACATTAGTATATTGCACAATAAAATGTACCCAATTTGGGGCCAGATGTATGAAGAAATGGTCTTGCGAATCGCAAATAGCGATTTTTAAGAAATCGCTATTTCCGAGTCGCAATTGGCCATGTATCATAATTGCGATTCGGAATTAGCGATTTCTTAAAAATCGCTATTTGTGGTTTGCGAGGCCCAATTACCGATTCGGTAATTGAAAATCGCAAATTGCGAGAAAGCACACCTGGAGGAGCCTGATGACATCACAAGCAGGAAGTGAGTCATCCCAGGCAGTTTCAGGTGCCACACCCAAACCAGCACTCAGAGAGAGCCAGCCCAGCCACACTGAGCAAGTCTCTGGAGAAGGCAGCAGCACAGCTGAACAACCATGGACACCTCTGCCCAGGGAAAGGAGAATGGAGAAAGAAAGCGTAAGCTGAAATTTAGCGAGCAAGAGCTGGAGGTGCTGACAGAGGAGGTGGTCCGGAGCCATGACCGGTTGTTTGGCAAAAGCTCACTCCAGGTGCCAGATCTGCGCTGTTGGAGTGGCACAGCGCTCGGTAGAAGAAATAAAGAAGAGGTGGTACGACCTGCGGTCCCGTACCAAGGAGAGGGTGGCAAGACGACTGCAGGAGGCCAGGAGCACAGGAGGCGGACCACCCACAGAGACACTCTCCACCCCGATAGAGGACCTAGTGAAGTCTACACTCCTCCCGGAAGCAGTCAGTAGGGTCACTGAGACTGACACCTCCGGCACACCAAGTACCAGCAAAGGTAAGTGCAATATTGAAATGTAACCCCATATGTGTATGGACAAAAGCCCCTTAGGAATTAGCAAGTAATGTAAAACAGTGTGATAAGTAGTCCATTCCACATCTTAGAAGCAGCACAACAATGCCTTATGGGAGTGGTAGTCTACAACCCAGAGCTGAAAGTAGCACATACAATGTAATTAAGCAGAGCGACACCCAGAAGAACACAACACCCACAACA
Organism: Pleurodeles waltl; assembly: GCF_031143425.1. NCBI lineage: Eukaryota > Metazoa > Chordata > Amphibia > Caudata > Salamandridae > Pleurodeles > Pleurodeles waltl. The sequence goes on from NC_090443.1 coordinate 715,894,574, forward strand.
CAGTGAAGAGAAGTACCTGTACCTTTATTACCATTATGTGACCTTAATTGTAACAAACATAACTGACATGCTGCATATTGTCGTTGCAGGTGGGCCAGGCCCAGCAGCCACAGCATGTGCCAGTTTAGGGGAGGCTGACACCCATCCTGCTTCAGACTCCAAAACGAGTGGGTCTCAGAACATAGCGCCACTCCGACGCAGGCCAAGGGCACTGACACTGCCAGGACTGAGTCAGGACTCCGATGAGCAGCAGGAAGGCCCACAAACACCATCCCCAACTGGCAAATGCACCCAGATGCAGGAGCCCCGTTTGCAGCAGACCACAGCACCCCGCAGGATGCTGACATATGTAGGTGAACAGGCGTATGAGGCAGGTGAGGGAACCTCCTTCTTTGGTGGCCTGTAGTCGGCTATGTTGCAGCAGCAGCGCCTGCAGAGTAAAAAGATCACTGCATTACATAGGCAGATGCAGCAACATAATGCCAACATGGGGGGCCTGCATCGCCAGCTGGAGTGCCTGAATTTCAACATTGAACAGCTGCATGAGGGACAAGTCCAGGCATCACAGGACACAAGGGAGCTCACTTCTGCTGTGGGGAAACAATGTCAGGAGTTGCGCCATGACAGGGTGAGCCACCGCAGGCAGGAGCGACGCTTCATGAGTATGTTTGGGGGATTTTGTCGCTCTGTGAATAGACTGGCTAATTCCACCTCCCTAATTTCACGTCATGCAGTGGCTGCACAGGTTGAGGCAGCACACAGCAGCAGGGATGTGGCTCAAGGACTAGTCCAAATCACCAATGTGATTGACAATATCATGGGAAACAGGTCAGCCACACCTAGTGAGCTTGGACTGGGGGACACGGAGGACACATCCAGGCTCAGCAGCCTGGCTGTGCCAGCAATGGACACCACACGGCGCAGTGCTAGGCACAGCACTGCCACAGAGGCAGACAATCGAGGTGCAAGTGAGGCAACTGGGCACTCGAGTGGTGTGCGTGGCCGCAAGAAGTGACTGTAGTGGCCAGAGGGTTAATGAGTACACTATGAAGGAATAGTGCTTTACAGTGAACTGCAATTGTTTTTTTAAAATCACTTTTGTTGGTATTCATTGGAATAACATTACCTGACATTAAGGCAATAAATGTACTCACTACAGGTACATTTGTAAGTGGATTTGTGTTTACATACTTACATCTGAAATGGTTGTGTGTGATGTCAGCACGCCTTTGCCTTTCCTCTGCTGCATTGGTCCTGTCTGCTGGCTGTAGGGGTGGTATGGGATCATCATCCTCATCTGAGTCTGGGTCCGATATTTCCGCAGGTATGCCCCTGGTGGTAGCTATATTGTGCAAGATTGCACAAGTAGCCACTATTCTACATGTTGTCTCTGGGCTGTACTGTAGTGCCCCTCCACTTTTGTGGAGGCACCGGAAGCGGCTCTTCAGCAGGCTAAAGGTGCGCTCCACCACGTTGCAGGTCGCCCTGTCTGCTGCATTGTATCTCCGTTCTGCTGGTGTTGCAGGATTTAGGTAGGGCGTCATCATGTAGTTGCGCACTGCGTAGGCACGGTCTCCTGGAAGGGACAGAGGGTATTTTGAGTAACTGAGCGATCTGACATCAGCACGGCATCAATGCGCCAGTGTACAGAGTGTCAATACCTAGTAGATATCCATCTCCAAACTCCCCAGCTAGCAGTCTTATGTGAATGCCGCTATGGCGAAAGATGTATGAATCATGTGTGCTCCCTGGGTACCTGGCCACGAGATCAGTTATGATGTACGAGGCATTGCATATCACCTGTATATTCATTGAATGTTGGTATTTACGGTTGCGGTACACATACTCTGTGGCTGCTGCTGGACAGATTTCAACATGTGTCCCATCTATGGCACCTAGGACATGTGGGAACTGTGCTATCTGGTAAAAATTAATTTTTGTCTGCTGTATTTCCTGTGGGGTGTGGGGGAATCTGATGTACTGGTGTATCCTGCTCAGCATGGCGTTAATAAATGCATTGAAAAATCTAGGGAGGGTACTCTGTGAGACCCCTCCAGCTGCTGCTATGACCCCTTGATAGCTCCCTGAGGCAAGTAGGTGGAGGGAGCATAATACCTGCACATGGGTGGGGATGCTATGAGTCCTATGTGTTCTGCGCTGCAGTATGGGTTGTAGCTCAGCTATCAGATCAAGTATCATGGCTGAGTTCAACCTATACGTCTCAAATATTTCCTCCTCTGTCTGGTCAAAAAGTGTAATGCGCACTCTGAAAATGCGCTCCTGTCTCCTCCTCCCTCTCCTCAAACCTGCCAAGATCCTCATCCTCCTCGCCATTAGGTAGAGTGCAGCCATTGTGGAAAAGAGTCTCAGGCATTCTGGGCCTCATTATCTAGGTTGCACCTGGTTACCACCTGGTTTCACTTAGTGGTATTTTGCATGTGCAAAATGCCATTCTGCGAAAAATCGCAATTTGCGATTTTTTGATGCATCGAATTGCGACTTGGATTTTGCGAATCGCATTTTGCGCCTCGCAATTTCCTACTGGAAATACCGAATCGCAAAATGTGACTCGCAAAAACAGGTCGCAACGCAAAAAATCGCAATTTTTGCGATTTCTTATTTTTGGTCTGCGAATGCCTTTCATGCATCGCAGACCACGTTTTTGCATTCGCAAATGGCCGAAAAAAAGTTTCATACATCTGGCCCCTAACTTCTTGCTTTGGCCAAACAGAAGGTATTGGGGGAACCTAACCTCAATCAATGTCCCAAATCTGAATTAATGAGCTTACATTTGAGCCCTGAGAGAGAAACTGACAGGGAACTAATTTGGATGTGGAGCGTCAATGCAGTTTGATGTAGTTGAAATCTCAGTGCTGGCCCTCATGTCACAGAAGTCATCTATATGTGGCAGTCTATGTGTTATGTTAATCAAAGCACTAATGGTTTGAATGTTGAAGCTGCCCTGACAAGTCGTTTTTATATATGCATTTTTTTATAATGTGAAGTTCGACAAAGGTAGTATTTGAATTAAATCAAATGTTAGAAGGACTAAACGGATATTATGATGTAATTTGACTCTAGACTAACAGAATGTGTTAAAACAATATTGAATTTCTAATGATTAACGGATTAAAAATCTGTGTAAAAATAGAGAAATGTAGTTCCATGTTATACTGTCAGAAATGTATTTACAGAGTTATTCGGTATAAAAGTGTAGAAATCTAACTGCTAATAAAGAATTCTTAATGTAGAATTCACAGTTTGCATATTGAAATATATTAAAATGTGTTTATTAAAATGTATTAAATAAATGGATTGCTTTAATTCACTTGCATTAACCCAAGTGAGGCCTCTTAGTCTTGTATTTCGTGACTGCACAGGAAATGCTGATTCATTCCTGAAAGTGAACCTTTCTTTTGGACTTCTTTCCTATGAAATGACTAGCTGTGTGATGATCGACACATGTTATTTTAGACATAGAGAGAGGTGCAATTATGTCCTTAAATGCACAACATCCTATAAAATGGACTGCTATATATAAAATTGTTTCAAAATCATATGGGGCCACATGGATGGAAGATATTCTCATGACAAACTTGGGAAAATATTAAACTGTTGCAGTTTGGAGTTGTGTGATCACGTTATATTGGATGATTCTCCTTTAACATAATGTGGACTGTCGCCTTTGGCGAATCAAAAAGCTGTATTAACTCTAATATACTGATGACCAGTTGAACATTTGTCAGAGATCTCTCCAGATTCCTGAAGATGAGAAGCTGAGTCCCCTCTTCCTGTATGCCGTGTGACGAGCCCCGTTGGAGAGGTATTGTCTTACCTACCTTTGCCACTTGAGATACCTTATTGAGACTTAGAGTCTTCTTTATTCAAATTCCCTTCAGAAGACTCTTGACTGAGCTTCTGACATGCTGCTGCTTTCTATTTTTAAATATCTTTTGCGCTTCTTAGTACCTTGTTGCCTGAGATTACCTTTTCCAAATTCATTTTGCCATTTTTGTCCTTTTTGTCTTTTGCCAGAATGTTCTGCCCCACATATGTTAATCCTTAATTTGGCCATGGTAGGGTTTTCCATTTGCTCAGCTGAAAACAATAATTTTGATGATTTGAAACTAACTGCTGCTTGCTAAGGCTGAGCAACATTTAATTTCTTTATCACAAATATACCTGTTAATGATTTGTATTATCCTTCTTGAATGTTTAGTTTTATGTTAGTCCGACTGAACTTATTTTATTGTGTTGGGCAGCCCTTGCTGATACTGTATCCCTAAAAGCTGGTCTTGTGAATTGTCTGCATGACTTTGAGTTTGTAATAAATCCTTTGACTTTAGTTTCGACTGGAGTTTTCCTTCATGGCCACATTGGTCATGGCTTGCAATCTAATAGGGTTTGTAATTAAATTGTCTTAGTGTTTCTACCACAACCATGAGGGCATTGATTCCTGTGAAGGATGAAAATGCTCCAGCAAGTTCTCTATTACTAGGCCTCACAGCAGTAGGTACATTAGTATTGGAATGCCTCAGACCCTGTTAGAGTCCTTCATGGATAAAGAGTACAGATTCAAATCCCATAGTCATAGAACATGAGAGAAATTATCTAATACAGAGTGCAGATGAAGTACTCAAATCATTGACAAAATTAAATATAGCATTAATAACAGATTTGGACCATGTTCCAGTGGTAGATTCTGATCTGAAATGGGGTAGCCCTGTCATTTTTAGTATGGCCAGAATGGTAATAGAAAATCTTGCTTACTGGTGAAGTTGGATTCAATATTACTATTTTAGAAATGCCACTTTTAGGAAGTGGGCATTTCTCTTCACTTACTGCCTTCTGTGGCTTATAGTCTGTTTCTAGTCCACATCTGGGCTATGCTGGTTGACAGCTCCTCTTGTACATTCCACCCAGAAAGCCATAAACACAGGACACTCAGCCACATCTGCATTCATCTGCATTCATCTGCATACTGGGCATAAAGAGTGGAAGGCTCTCACTTATGCTTAAAGGCCAGTGGCCTACACGCCCTCACACAAACGACGTATAACCCTCCACAGGGCTACTGGCAGACAGGGTTGGATTAAAAGGGGAATGTGTGCACTTTAAAACCACTCTTAGAAGTTTCTTCCACTTCAAAGGCACATTTGGGTATATATACTGGGTCTCTGAACTCACCAAATCAGACACTTCTGGATCTAAAAAGGCAATCTGTCAGAGGGACTGTCTGGTTTCCCAAAGGACTCATCTGGTCTACTTTGTTGGAAGGACTGCTGCCCTGCATGTTGCCCTGTTGTCTGCTGGCCCCCAACTCTGCTGGAAGGACCATGCCTTCCCCACAAGTGCTCTCCAAGGACATGGATGTAATTGTGTCTTATTTTATTCAGAATCTATTCAGAATATTATCTATTTTCCTAAACTGATGTTGGGTATTGTTTGGGGTGTTTTCACTGTGTTACTGTATGAGTTATTGCACAAATGCTTTGCACATTGCCTTCTAAGTTAAGCCTGCCTGCTCTATGCCAAGCTACCAGAGGATGAGCACAGGATATTTTAGGTTGTGATGTTACTTACCCTGACTAGGATTGTGGTCCCTACTTGTACGAGGCTGTATACCTCCGCCAAATAGAGACCCAATTTTTAACACCTGCAAAGAAAAAGAAGAAACAATGTGTATTTGGTCTGAGGTCTTCATTCCCCCTATGCTGACTTCTTTACTATGGAGAACTCCATGCAGATTTCCAGACATATATTCTGGGAATAAATGCTTTACTATTCATTCTGACTTAGGTATCACGATTCAACCACTTATTTGGTGCACCACTGAATGTGCACTCTGGTCCTAGGTCAAAGGCACCATCTTTGTTTGCAATGGAAATACATTCTTTATTACATCACTGATATACTTAATTCTTCATTTTCAAATTTGCAATGACACTTCATGAGGACTTCAAAATATTTTACATTTCTTGTAGATAAAATTATATAATTTTGTTCATGACAAACCTCTCTTATGATTGGGCAAGGAATGCAGTCGCATTACTCTCAATACACCATAGTTCACACAATGTTGCAAATTTCAGAAATAGAAAAATAGGGAACAGTAGAGACCTAAACCTCTAGTTATGTGGGTTTTTTGAGGATAGATCCCAGTGTAAATATATTTCACAGAGCAAGCAACCAATTCTTATATAGCATGGAGATACGTCTCCCAAGGTAAAAAACTGAAAATATGCACTCAAAGTGTGCATTCTATGAACTTTTTCCCAAAGCAATGGGCTAATAATGTCTTGAATTTTAAAAGCAGTGTTGAAGAATCATTTATGGCATTTTGCAACACTTCATGGTCTGAAGAGTGAACTTTATCACCATCTGTAGCATTAGTTGTGGTGGAAGGGACGTTAAGAGTTTAGAACAACAGGAAATATTGTGAAAAAGGTAAAGTAAACATAGGAATCCATTTTCAGAAGGAAATCAGAATTTTCTTGATTACTCCCTGCTTTTGAGTTCTGCCTTTGATGTCAAACTACTGAAGTCGTCAACCAGTGCAGGAGTGGGCAAAGAAAATTATCCTGAACTTGCATTCTTGCAGAACCATCTAAGCAACCAATTGTAGAAAAGAACCATCTTTCCTGGCATGACACCCCCAATTTTACTTGTATGTCAGTATTTATTTGCCTGTCTCACTGGGATCCTGCTAGCCAGGACCCCAGTGCTCATAGTTTGTGGCCTAAATGTGTATACCTGTGTAGTGCCTAACTTTGTCACTGAGGCTCTGCTAATCAGAACCTCAGTGCTCATGCTCTCTCTGCCTTTAAATTTGTCACTATAGGATGGTGACTACATTTACCAATTTCAATTGGCATACTGGACCCCCCTTATAAGTCCCTACTATATGGTACCTAGGTACTCAGGGCATTGGGGTTCCAGCAGATCCATCTGGGCTGCAGCATTTCTTTTGCCACCCATAGGGAACTCAGACAAACCCTTACACAGGACTGCATTGCAGCCTGCATGAAATAACGCACACATTATTTCACGGCCATTTTTACTGCACTTAAGTAACTTATAAGTCACTTGTCATAAGTCAAGTGTGAGGGCACCCTTACACTAGAAAAGGTGCCCCCACATAGTTCAGGGCCATTTTCCCAGACCTGGGAGTGCGGGGACAAGATTACACGCGTGCACTACATATAGGTCAATCTATATATGTAGCTTCACAATGGTAACTCTGAATATGGCCATGTAACATGTCTAAGATCATGGAATTGTCCCCCCTTTCCAAATCTGGTATTGGGGAGCCAATTCCATGCATCCTGGGGGCTCCATTATGGACCCCCAGTACTGCCAAACCAGCTCTCTGGGGTTTCCTCTGCAGCTACAGTTGCTGCCACCCCACAGACAGGGTTCTGGGCAGCCCAGTCCCAGGAAGGCAGAAAAAAGAATTTCCTTTGGGAACAGGGTGTTACACCTTCTCCCTTTGGAAATAGGTGTTAAAGGCTGGGGAGATTGTGCCCTCCTTGCATAAGCCAGTCTATACCGGTTTAGGGAACCCCCAGTCCCTGCTCTGGCATGAAACTGGACAAAGGAAAGGGGAGTGACCACTCCCCTGTCCATCACCACCCCAGGGGGGGTGCCCAGAGCTCCCCCAGTGTGTCTCAGACATCTGCCATCTTGTTTTCAGAGGTGTGGGGGCACTCTGGAGGCCTCTGAGTGGCTAGTGCCAGCAGGTGACATCAGAGACCCCTCCTGATAGGTGCATACCTAACTAGGTGACCAATCCTCCTCTGAGGGCTATTTAGGGTCTCTCCAGTGGGCTTTTCCTCAGATTATGACTTGCAAGAATTCATCAGGGTTCTTCTGCACTTCTCTCTTTGACTTCTGCCAAGGATCGACCTCTGACTGCTCCAGGACACCTGCAAAACCACAACAAAGTAGCCAGAAGACTACCAGCGACATTGTAGCGCCTAATCCTGCCGGCTTTCTCAACTGTTTCCGGGTGGTGCATGCTCTGGGGGCTGCCTGCCTTCACCCTGCACTGGAAGCCATGAAGAAATCTCCTGTGGGTCGACGGAATCTTCCCCCTGCTCCAGCAGGCACCAGACTTCAGCTTCACTGGTACTCTGGGTCCCCTCTCATCCTGCCGAGTGTGGCCCCTGGAACACAGGTGGTGGACCCAAGTGACCCAGACTGTCCAGTGGTCCAACTGTCTGAATTTGGAGGAGGTAAATCCTTGCCTCCCCTCCCCAGACAGTAATCCTGTGCACCTGGTGATCTGCAGCTACAAGGTCTTCGGTGCACATTTCCAAGAAATCCTGCATGCACAGCTCAGCCTAGGTCCCCAGCACTCCATCCTGCGATGCTCAGCTACCTGAGTTGACCTCCGGTGTCGTGGGACCTCTCTTTGCAGTGTTGAGATGACCGCCATGTTCAGTCTTCTTGATCCTGTGTTTGAGGACTTCTGTAGGTACTTCCCTCCTGTCCGTGGGCTCTCTATGTTGCTGAGGGCCCCCTCTGTCCCCTCACATGAGTGGCGACATCCTGGTCCTTCCTGGGCCTGGGCAGCAAACTTTTTCTCCAACCGCCACTCTTACAGATAGCAAGGCTTGTTTGTGGTATTTTGCCAAGGAAATGACTCTGCATCCTACAGCACGCCGTGGGACATCTTTTGCTCAAAGCAGAACCTCCTACCTCCTTTCGTTGTTGAAAACCTGCAGCTTCTTCCAACCGGAGGTAGCCATTTTGCACCTTCCTCTGGAGTTTAGTGCGCTCCTGTCCCCCCGACACTTTAGTGACTCTTGGACTTGGTCCCCTTCCTTTGCAGGTCTTCAGGTCCAGGAATCTGTCTTCAGTGCTTTGCAGTCTGTTCTGGTCCTTGCAAAATCCTTTATCACAACTTTAGTGTGTTTTGGGGGAAATAGTAGTACTTTACTCCTACTTTCCAGGGTCCTGGGGTGGGGTCTCCTTTACACCCTTAGTGTTTTCTCACACTCCCAGTGACCCTCTACACACTACACTTGACTAGGAGTGCATTCGTTGTTCGCATTCCACTTTCTTAGTATATGGTTTGTGTTGCCCCTAGGCCTGTTTCATCCTATTGTGTTTGACAGTGTTTGCACTACTTTCTGACTGTTTTACTTACCTGATTTGGTTAGTTGTGTATATTTTGTGTATGTTACTTACCTCCTAAGGGAGTATATCCTTTGAGATATTTTTGACACATTGTCACTAAAAATAAAGTGCCTTTATTTTTAGTAACTATGAGTATCGGCTTTCTAATGATACAGTACCTATATGATACAAGTGGTATTGCATGAGATTTGCATGTCCCCTAGTTCAGCCTTGGCTGCTCTGCTATAGCTACCTCTATCAGCCTAAGCTGATAGAACACTACTACACTCTACTAATAAGGGATAACTGGACCTGGCATAAGGTGTAAGTACCATTGGTACCCACTACAAGCCAGGCCAGCCTCCTACATCAATCTACCTCTGTTTAAACAGTATATAAATGAACAAAATCAAGGGCTTCAAAGGGGTATCACCCAAAGAATATCATCCCTACGCAATTGCTCATGAAAACAAAACTAGAGGCTTGACTAAGGGCCCTATTAGGAGTCCGGTGGTCCAAAGAATGTCAGACACCCTGGTGGTCAGACCGCCAAAAGAAAATTGCATTTAGGTAATTACTATTCATATTTTCGTACATCTAGCCCTAAGATGCTTAATGACTGATTGTGTTCTAGGCCATACAATTGTTCTGTCATCATTATTTTACTCTGAAAGTATAATAACATGGTTCACAAACATTATGTAAGTGTGACAAACTGTGTTATTGGTTGAAAGGAGTGGAAGCCCCACTCAGACTACAATCACAGTCCTTGTTATAGTGAATCTCAAAAAGTCATTACTGTAACGCCCTTAACCTTCTTATAGCTTGGCCGAAAAGCAGACACGTTCCACATAGAGGCAATGTATAAAGTATTTTTGCAGCATACAAACAGTAATAAAGTGAAAATACAGCACAGAGTAATGTAAATTGCAATAAATAAAATGATACCAGAATGCAAAACCCCAATCGGTAGAACAGAATCTATTGAATTTAATATTTTAGGTAAAAAATATTGCCAAAAAGTGCAAAGCACCAACTTAGGTTATCTGGTTGCAAGGGACTAGGACAAAGTCACAAGTTCAGGCTGACCATGATACAGCACAACCCAAGCACATGACCGAGTTCGGCCGGCTTGGAGTTTTACCTTATGTCCTTGATGCAGGATCACAGCGACAATGTTTTGTGAAGCTTCGTGACGATTTGCATTGGTTTTGCATTGGTTCCAAGGAATCCTTCAGATGTTTGGTGGGCTTTGCTGGACTTTGTGTCTCTTGGTATTGGATCTAATTAATCTTTCAAATAGGCAAAAAGGCTTTGTGGGACTTTGCGTTGCTCGCCTTTGTTTCCGATGAAACTTTCAACTGTGCTGTGAGGCTTTGTGGGGATTTGTGTTACTCGGTTCTGTTTCAGATGAAGCTCTCAGCTCTGTGGCGAGGCTTTAGGTAGGCAAGGGTGAGTTCTCTCCGATGTCAGCCAATGGTCCAGGACATTGGGGTAGCTCTTGGGGATCAGGACCCATTCCAGTGTAGGCCAGCAGCAGGGCTCAGAAAGGTCCAATTGCAGGTCCAGGGAGTTCCAGTTGCAGCAGGTCAAGCGGGCAGTTGTAGCAAGACCTCTGAAGCATGTTGTGTCCCCACAGCTCACACAGGAGGTCAACCAACTGACCATCGAATCACTCTGACTAGCCTGGGATACAGGAAAGCAGGTCCAATATTCCTCCACAAACAGCAATACAGTCCTTCAAGCAGCATGAAAGTCCTTCTTCTGTAACTGTAGTGTCCTAATGACTGGCTCTGGAGGTCCAATATTTATACTTGATGCCAGCCTTTGTATGTAGGGACGCCCTGCCCTACCTCATACCTGGTTCTGGATAGTACTTCCCCTTCATCAATCAATGCTCTAAAAAGTTGAGGGGTGACAAAAGGCAGGGCAGGCCTGGAGTCAGATTCCTTTGTGTATGCAGGGGGCAAAACCCTTGGAAGTGTAAGTGGGGCATACCAATCAGTCTGCCAGGGTGGCCCATCTTGTTCACACTTAAGCCCCCATTGTGTTACTATCTGTAAGGAATACACAAACCTTAACAGCAGAGTAATTCACAGTCATGTGACCCAGGACAAGGGCAGATGGCTTATTTGGTTGGGAAAATGGCAACTTTCTCTGCAGGAGAATTCAGTTGATCACGGCCAGAGACAGAAGATTGCTGCACTACAGCCTGGAGCAGGATATCATAGACTGATTGAGTCCCGCCTTTCCAAGCATAGACTCAGGCTCCCTTGCATCAGTATAGAGCCATTTCTCAGATATACCTCCTGGGGTACCAAGCTACATCCTTGTGAGTATAGTATTCCTATTTGCACTAGTGGGCACTTACCATGTTGTCACTACCTGGGCCCCAAATAATTAAGACAATCTACAGCATGTAGCCAAGCAGATGTACCAGACATCATACTGTTCTGATGAGACTTGTATATCTACACAAAGGGCATAATGTCGTCAACAATAATACAACAAACACAATATGCAGTATTACAGAATATATTAGGAATTCATTGTTGTTGTTTGTTATTAATAAACAGACAAATGAAAGTGTAACCTTTCTCATGCTTTCCTCACTTTTGACTGGTTTTTGCACATTGCACTGGGTTTGCGTATTTCTAAAAACCTGAGATTTATGCATATGTGTGATATGAGATGATCTGGAGTTTTGAATACAAGGTTGAAAGAAACTATGTGGTTTGTGTTGCATTTATTAAAGCACATTAGGTGCATATAGTGATAGAGCTGACCATTGTTTACCCTGAACCAAATACTACATCTTTGACTCACTGTTTTCTACAATCACAGACTATCCAGACTCCTGTGGATATAAGGGTATCTCTTGTTTTTCGCTATTGAACTTTCTAAAAGTGGAATATGTCCATCAACTCCGAATCTAAAGTCAGCATTTATTAAATGGAATAAGGCAACCCACTATTAGTCAATGGGAGATATAGGGCTTATAATAGGAAATATTACTTTTTTCACTGCCATGACAGGTAAAAGTTAAGTTCACATGTCCTACGTTTTCAATACAATGCACCCTGACCTCTAAAACTTTAGGGCCTACCTTAGGGGTGACTTAAAATTATTAAAAAGGAAGGCTTCTTTTGCCAGGTCAAAATGGCAGTTTAAAACACCACTACTGGCTGAGACATACTTTAAAGAGCTACTTTAGTGAGTGGCACAACGAGTGCTTCAGGCCCACTAGTAGAATTTCATTTACAGGCCCTAGGTACATGTATAACCATCTTCTAGAGGGCTTTCAAGTTAGTTGGAAAGTTTAGTTTCCCAATTAGGTGTTGGCCAGTCTTACAATATTTGAAGAAGTAGGCACAAGCATTTACGTCCTGGCTAGCAGTGGTAAAAAGCACAGAGTCTTAAAGTCAATTAACAAATTCAACAAATTGGAGGAGTGAAGGCAAAATGTTTGGGGAATACCACGCCAAAGATGTCATGTCTAACAGTAAGCCTCTAGACTGATTGAATGCAGCATATGTATTTTCTGGTTTCATTTTCCTTAGTCTATCACCGTCTTTTTTCACTTATTTCAGTTTGCCATCTGAGCTTTCTTTCGCTTTTGCTCCGTGATCATTTGCTGTCATAGACTGAATTTCCTCTTACTGTGCACTTTCTATCCACTGACCCTTCTCACAACCAATAAATCACTTCACTCTTTTCTAAACATTTAAGTCCTACCTCTTCTTTTGCCTGCTCAGGTTATGTTTTTTTTACTTAGAACTGCTGCGAATCTTTTCATTCAAATTGATGATACCCTTGAGAATGGAAAAAATGCACGTTTATATTAAGATACTCTCGTTGGGCTATGCAAGTTATTTTAGAAATAGAGATTTAAAGCATGCAGAAAAACACCTACCTCAAGATCTGTAAGTTCTTAAGAGGCGGATTTAAAGTTTTAAAGATTTTAAAGGCAGTTCGAATCTTGATTGACATGTTTCACTAAACCCTGACACATGTCTTCTTATACTCTTTTTAATGATAGAAGTTTTCTTCAGAAAAAAAAGTTGACAGATGTTCACGTAGTTCGAGACTGACAATAAGCTCAAGGCTATTCCAATTATGAGATACAGAATTTTGCGCAGCACAAAAATTCAGAGAACTCATAATTTCTTTTTTTAATTATATTTGTGTTTGGTGACAAAGATAACTGAATGTCATGAATTACATCGAGCATAGATTTGGGGTACATTGATTCATTTGTGAGGTAGCTCAATTACTGGCAAGAGGGGAAGAGAATTCCTTTTTTACAGACATGCCAACCCATCTAAGGTTTCTTGGAAGGCCGAGTATTGGTGAATGACGTGAGGTTGGCTTTAGTAGGAACCAGAAAAAAAGAAGTATAAACATTTTATTGGAGTTTGGAATGAAAATTGACAAGTTGGCTAACCAAAAATATTTCCGACGTCTAAAGTGAAATAGAAGTTTTTCCTACAAATATGATTGAACATTTTGCACAAATTATGAGCTTGGGTCTTTACTTGATGCTTCAAATCCGGCAGCCTCATTGCTGATCCTTGGATAAGTAGTCAGATGGCCCTGCTCACCCTGTTTTGTAATGCACATTTTGTTGCATTTGATAGTAAGACTGGAAATTATACCCCAATACACGACATATCCCACTATCATGCAGTAGAGGTAGGATGAATGAGGTGTGGTATAAGTCAAGAGAGACAATTTACATTAAGTAGTATGACTTCAGTGACAGTACAATTGATAGTTGGATCTTAAGAAATACTGTTGAGATTGCAGAGAAACAACATCTGTACTCAACTTGTTGGGTATACAACTCGTAAGCATAATGCCTCCCACCACCTGTAGGATAAAAATATTGATTTAAAAAAAATAAGCAACAATAATGAAAACAATATAAATCCACTGTAACCAGGGGAAACCGTTGGAGTTCAGAGGATTTGATGTACTTTCGACCTCCACTTTACACAACAGTAGGGAAGGCATTGGACTCTGGAGGGGTTACATTTCATCTGAACCCTACAGTCTAAACAACTTAGTTTTCAATAAATTAGATTTATCATTCCCACTCCAGTCTAATCAACAGAGGGGAAAGTGTTGGCCTTCAGAGGGGCTGCATTTGCTATTCCTCCTCTAATGATGAAACAGTGGCAAAGAGTTAGATATATTATTACCATCCCACTTCAAGCAACATCAGGGAAAGTGCTGGAGTTCAAAGGGGTTACATTTTTTATTACCACTCCAGTCTAAATAACAGGCAGGTGGGAAAGCACTGGACTTTGAAGGGGTAACATTTTCTATTCCCTCTCCAATGTATTCAACAGAAGGTAAAGTGGCTGCCTTAGTAAGTTTCACATATACCATTCAAACTCATATTTAGTTTATGGAAAATATTATAATACCTAACAACAATAACATTTTAAATAATACTTTATATAAAAATCCAGGCAACATAAAACTAACAAAATATATAAAATAATACAACAACTAAATCATTTAGAATTAAGTTCATTTCCCTCCATAAAAACCCATTATAGCCACACATATCACAGATATTTAAATGAAAATATTATGTAAATTTAGCAAATAAACTATAAACATAAAAATGCATTTTACAAATAAGGATATGATAAACATGTAATAATAAATGAATAATTTACATTATAAAACATGTAGAATAAATAACAAGTAATTAAAAACAATACATACTTATTTATAGATGAAAATGTAGTGAAGATTAACAATTAATTAAAAGAAATATATATTTTTGCTAATTGACCGCACTAGTCCCCTACAACCCAACAAACCGCTCCTAAAATGTAAATTACTAACAACAGTCACAAATTAATCTTAAATAAATAAAATAGCAATCTAAATAAACAATAAAAGCAATTATTAATCAAGTAAATATTTAATTTTCTAGAACAACAAATAACATATCAATTAAAAATAACTATCATTTAATTACCTTTTCGACATATTCTCTTACAAACTCACCAACCCGCCAGTAAAATTTAAATTACAAACTCGAATTAAAAATAAAAATTACAATTAGCTAATTAAATGTAAACAAATAAAATAACAATTAAACTTTCAAACAATCTACATAATTAATAATCAAATGTGTTTTTAATGTAAATCAAACAATTGAGAATAAAAATAATTATATTTTAAGTACCTTCCCATCCCCTACAAAGGAAACAGCCCACTAGTATTAATAATAATTCAATAAAACACGCCCATTTAAAATGACAACCATGTTTTAAAAAATTAAAAACAATCATATTTACAATATTAGCAGTTACAAATAGTAATGTTAACTAACATATTAAATTAATGAAAATATTTATTACCACCATATTAAATTAAACAATAATGAATACAACAATCTTCTTAAAACCCATATTTTGTACTAATAAAAATGATATTCTTAACTCAAATATTCTTTTCCGTAATTTTTTAAAGTCACAATATTTGTGACACAATATTCATCTCACACAACATTTTTAATCCAATGTATTGGTCATCTAACGTCAGACCTATTTAAAGGTTTAAGTATTTTAAACCTGAGCTCAACACCTGCTAGATGTGGCACAGAGCAGATAGGCTTAACTTGGTAAAACTGTGTAAAGCATTTACAATAACCAAAACTAAAAAGTCAAATATACAACCTAATACAAATCCCACTCACATTTATAAACACAGAGAAAAATGTAATAGGAAATTTTCATCAAAACAACAAAAATGCAATAAGGGAAGCCTGAGCTAGGAAAGTTTAAAGATTTATGTAAAATAAGTGATAAAATGTGCAAAACACGTATTATGGTCAATGGTCATTGTAGACCGGGACCAAGGTACGATTTGAGGCTGATGTTGCTAGAGCATAGGTCATTACACCAAGAAGATAATGCTTTGTCCTGGATGTAGGAACGTTTGAAAAAGGTTCTAAGTCCCAATCTGAAAAGTGACTTTGTTGTTTTATTAAAGATAAAATCCTTTCCATATGGAACAAACCTGAAATTCAAGCTGATGCTGTGGAACTGCGAGTCAAATACTTTTCAAGATAGCGAAAGTCTTCGACCACTCCAAACTTGGGCTCTGTGGGCTGATTGCGGGTAGGGAAGTGGACTACGGTAATCCCTGGTGCCCACATACAACTACCACCAAAATCCAGTTTGAAGCAGGCATCATACCCAAAACAAACCCAGAGACAGAAGTATGGCAGAGCAAAAGCAGGGGCCTTCAACAGCAAGACAGGCAGCACACAAGTGTTGTCTTGGCATCCTTTTCTCTCCCTTTCAAGTGCACCGCAAAGGTCCATGTGCCTCAACAGACTCACAACAGCTATTCTGAATATTGTGTGGAGTTTAAAGGAGTCATCTCTGTCAATTTAGGTCAGCCTATTGTTTTCTCCTTTGAGGCATTTCATACCTATTCCTGGGCTCAGCACAGGTTAAGAGAAGTTGGAGATTTAATGCAAGTTAGCCTTCAGGAATTTCAGGCAGGAAAAAGGCAACTTTCTAAAGGATACCTTTCTTTACTACTTATTAAAATCTAACTTGCCCATTGAATTGGATATTTACTAACTTTTAAAAATAGTGGGTTAGTCAAGTATTTGAGATACCATATTAGTGTTTTAATCTGTACTCTGATCTTATTTTCTTGTTAGGGCTGCTAGGACTGTCACAGTGAAGATAGCTTTTTGGTACTTGCTACTGTAGGACATGTTAATATTAATTTTGTTAATGTCCCACTGTTAAATACCATGCAACCACAAGACCTACAAAGGGGTGACATTAAAAATGAGGTTTGTACCTGCCAAAAGGGGTTATTTTAACAGGTCACACTGCAGTTATGAACCATGTTTTCCTTGTCACATTAGTGCATGGCACAAATATGCTGTAGTATACAGGTATCATTTAAATTTTCATGCCATGGGTGCAGTTTCTAGATCATTTTGTGGCATTGTAAAAAAGTTAGATACGCCTGTTAGGGGATAACTAATATATATATATATATATATATATATATATATATATATATATATATATATATATATATATGTATAAATATATATATATATATATTAGGGTTCAGAAAACATAAACTAGGCACTGGACACCAGTGCTCCGTGTGCAAAATCTAAATAGAAACAATACAAGGCAGTAATAAAATAGAGGTTACCAAGCACCAAGGAAATAGTGTCATTTTATTCCACAGGGGATTGTATATATATGTATATATTTATATATATATATATCACCTAGCGGTAGTCACCACTAGGTAGTTAGGACCTTGTTTATATGTAAAAAGCATCTTTTACTGGCTTGTAGCTTTGCTGCCACTTGATGAATCCTAACAAAACTTTTGAAAAACATTTGCCAGTCACGTCAGCTGCTGTCTGGAAAGTTTAAATGTGCTCCGTGTGATGGGGGGGTGAGAAAAAGAGGGGTTCCCAAAATACTTTTCCCCCATTCTTTTTTCCATAGGGATTATGAACAGTGATAGCGCCAAAACTACTGGACAGAATTGCACCAAATTTGTAAGAAAGGTAGGTTCTGGTCCAGAAAGCGACCTTTTTTTTGGGTTGTGGTTAAGGTGAAAATAAATTGTATGTATAGGGCAGTGAAGGATTTGCAACCCCTCCCGATCTTGTGCTGAGTTCTGATAGGCTGTCAACACTTCAACCAGGAACTACCCTGACTCCTTAGCTCTGGTGGTGGGGTCCTAGAGAGACACCCCAGGGCTAAAAAGCATTTTGCGTGGTGAAAAAAAAAAAAGAAAAAAGCATGGGTTCCCAAGTGTCGTGCTTTTTTAGCCCCTGGGTGAGCCAAGTCCTGGAGATGCTTTTTTTGGAGTGTGGAAGGGCTACCTGTCACCTCCTTGGGGCCAAACTCCAATTGTTTGTGTGGGGGCCATACAATCCCCACATCCTGTGGAACACCACCTCCCTGGGACAAAATTAATTATGGGTGTGAGGGAGGCCCGTCGGCCTCACCCACAGCCCCAGGGACCGCCACCTCCCCGAGGTCTTTAATCAATTAAGAAGCGAAGTTGCGCCCTGCCCCCCTCCCACCTTTGGGGATTACCACCTTCCGGGGGCTTTGTTAATAATAAGTGCGGGAGCCACCCGGGCCCCCTTGATTCCCCAGGGACCACCACCTCCCTGGGGCAAAGAGTTAAAAAAGTCAAGGGGTTCTGTTTCTCCCCAGAGCGATGTGCACATTGGAGGCAGGCAGGGCAGCCCCCACAAGGAGCCACTGATGGCCCTGGGGACCACCACTCCCCAGGGCCAGATCCTGCTATGTCCTGGGGTACCCACCTCGGGACATAGCTGTTTGCAGGAGCTTGACTCCAGCTTTGAAGCTGCAGCCAAGTCACAGCAATCATAACTTCTTTTTGTGACAGGGGGACCTATCAAACAGGTCCCTCTATCAAAAAGTGGAGTTTTCATCTCTGTTCCCTGCATGCAGATATGTGTGCAGGGAACAGAGGTGAAAGCTTTGCTCCTGCAAGCACAGAGCTTCTACTTAAAGCAGCTACCTGCTTGCTTGAGGAATGGAACCGTGGGGGAGGACTTGAGGCTTCCCCCATGGTTCCAGATAGCCCGTAAGGGACAGATTATAAAATAAAAAAATCTGTAGGGACCATAGCTCGTAAGGGGCTAAAAAAGTATAAAAAAACTGAATATCTCAGTGTGAAGGTCACAGACCTTCACACTGAACATTCATTGTCCGAGTCCAGTTGGACTCTTTTCCCTTATTTATTTATCTTTTTCTAATAAAAAAGTTTAAGGCTCATATGAAAGGTGATCTTATTAATATTAAATGACAAATACATTTGTTTCAAATTTTGCAGAAATATCTCATTCTAAGTGTATTGTACATCAAAGCCTAAAAAAGTCTCTATCTTTCTCCCGCTCACTCTCTTTCTCTCTCTCTCTCTCTTTCAATCTTGTTCTTTCACTCACACACCCTCTCAAACACTTATGCACCCACTCACAGACCCTTTAAGACATTCATGTACCCACTTGCAGACCCACTCAGACCCTTGTGCAAACAGTCAGACCCTCATGCACCCGCTCACAGACCCACACAGACCCACTCACAAACCCACTCAGACTCTCACACACCCATTCACAGACCCACTGACACCCTCAGGCACTCACTCACAGACCCGCACACACACTGACGGACCCAGTAAAACACTGATGTATGCTCTCTCACACCCAGACAAACACTCTCACAGCCACTTTCATCCCCAGATACACCCTCTAACACATATTCATATATGATAGTATAATATATAGGTGAAGGCTGTGCACTTTTTTTATTAATTCATTTGTGTTGGAATTTATTTAGTAATGTGTGTCTCTCCATGTTGGCTTCAGTATGGTGACTTTATGCTAAAAAGATGTGCTTGCAGCAAAATGAGATGTTAGTGTCTAATTGGACAATGCGACAAATGATGTCTAATGTTTTTTAGTTACTCCCCATATTCTTCATGAAGTATAAGTGGGTTTGACAAGTTCCATTATTCATCTATTTCTTAAACCCCAAGTAGTTTATTGCTGCTCCTATGTCTAGGTTCAGCATATTTTAGTCTGTGCTCCCAATGTTCTGCATCCCTGTTTTAGCAGTTTGAAAGTTTGTTAGTTCAATGTGCTATTGCTGAATACAGGTCCCTGGCTGGAGCCCATTTGTGTCTGTATTTTGGGCCACTATCTTTGTAGTCTCTTTGGACCATGCAGACAAGTGGAGCTGGTTTAATATAGCCATCTTTGTATCTTTTTAGTGATACAAGTACATTGTGCCTTCCCTAGTTTGTAGCATTTGCAATCTGTTGAAAAGTTTCTTTGTAGATTAAGCTGGAGCAGTCAAAGTGTGCAAACACCAGAGCTCTCATGAGCTCCGCTATGTGATTAGTCTGTCAGGGGAAAGGGATTAGTGTTACTCTGGTACTCACATCATTGAGTGGTATTCTTTTGCAAAGCACAGTAACAAAGTTCTAAAATAACCTCTAATTATTCAACATTATTGTATGAGGCGCATGCGTTGCTAATTCTGAATTAATTAATACAATATCTCAGAATTGTAATAACAAGCTGAATGCATATATTACTGAGCTATGTGCCCTCTCTCATGCCCTTACTGTCTCACTCCCTCGTTTCCCCTTGTTGGTTCTTTAGCTAAATTCCAACAAGAGCTGTCTATTACTAGAACAAGAAACTTTACAAGCCCTGAGTCACTTAATTCAAAGATTGTCCTTTTAATGCAGACAAAAAGTGATTTGTGGTACACTCCTGAACTGCCCTTCCTTAAAGACATTTATAGTTAATTATAAAGTCACTGGTAATGTTCAGGTAACATCACATGTGGCAATGGTAAGTACAGCAAATACAAAGAAAGCTATATTTATTGGTCAAAAGGAATTACTAGACTTTAGGACTACTAAAGTATGAATTACATCTGGGAAACGTTTCGCTATATTCCTGAACTTTCTAGCTCCTTTTTTAAACTCCTTTAAGAGCCCCTGTTGTCATCAAATGAAGACTGTGATTCCTTCACAGGTTTATCTTATTAATAATGTCTGTGAGATCCAACCTCCTCTTCCTACTGAGGGACTACTGCCTTGTGTGCCCATCCAGGAGCCAAAGGATGCCTTTCAATTGTTTCATTTTTTCTGTTTTTCAAAATGTTGGAGGCTTTTATAAAACTATGAATAGCTCTTTAGCAACCTTGTACAGGCTGTATATTGGTATGGGGAGTTTCCAAACTCCTAACCCTTTGAAAAAGCATACAAAAAGAGTATGGGCAAATTTTTAACAAAAATTGATGGTCTAAATCTCGTCAATTTTATTGTTGTATTACGTATTTCATTAGCTTTTGTTGGTACACAATCAGCAATCCATCATCTTGTATAAATACCAAAAGCCCAGCACATATTTAGTAAATCTAACTGGCTATGTGAGGGCAGCATCACATATTTACATATTTATTCTTTCCCTGCAAGATTAAAAATATTATTTAGTAAACACCCCCAAAAACAAACATAGTTAGCATGTTTATTATATGATAAGAGCTAGTGTATGTTCTTACTGTCTCAAAAACACATTTCAATTTTTTTGACATTGTTTGGTGCAACCGGGAACTTCTGTCACGACTCCGCCCCATTCGCCCCTGAGCAAGCACCTTCATGGAAGAGTGCCCGAAGTCTTCCTGAGTACATACCACTAGCTTTGTTCATTCACCCCTGAACAGACACCTTCATGGCAGAGTGTCCACCAGTCTTCCTGAGTACATACCACTAGTTATGCCCCTTTGACTTGGGAACCCTGTGGTTGACGAAGGCATTACCATCTCAGTTCCCCGAGGGTTTGGTGCATGTCTCTGTCATATATTTTTATATGTTAGCCTTTTGGTTTGCTGCATCACTATAACCTGTTGGGATTTGAGATGCCAATGTATTCCCCGAATATCTCAGCCTCTGAGTCTATTTCTTTGTAATAGCCGTGTGCTTTGCACACAGAGGTTTCAACAAACCTTGTGGCCATCTTGGACCTGGCTAAGGTATTTTAATTATACCTTAGGCCCGGAGGCTTGCTTTTTTTGCAGATACAGAGAAGGTAGTTCATACCTTATTGATGACTCTGTTCCCTGCCTGCTTTGGGCCCGATTATGAATTTGGCAGATGGGAACTCCCATCAGTCAATCTACCGGACGTGGTTGCCACCGTGCTGGCTACCTCCCCACTGGCCCCATTAAGACTTGGCAGCAGCATTGTCGCCAGCTCGTAAAAGAGCCTGTGGCAATGCTGCCGACCACAGGGGGCAGGGGACCCTTTTAATGCACAAAAAGCGGCACAGCAGACAGTGTGTATTATGAGGGTGCTGGGCAGGGGGACCCCTGCACTGACCATGCCACAATCATGGGCAGTGCTGGGGTCCCCCTGTACCACCCTAAACCTGTTCTCTGCCAGCGTTTCCATGGCAGTGAAACCATCATGAACTGGCTTGCGGATAATCAGGTTGTAATCAGAAGGCCGTCCTGGCTGATTCCAACCTGCACTGCTGTCAGCCGATCAGGATCTCTGATCTGGGTGGAGACGGCAGTAGGTTGGAGGGGCTGCCTGCCAACCTTTTCGTTTGGCAGTCAGACTGCAACAACTGCATAGCAGACCAACAGCCACTGCTAGTGTGGCAGTCCGAGGACCGCCATACTCGTAATTAGACCCTTTATCTGCATATTGGATTGTCTTCATGGGTTGCACTGTTCTCTGCCCACATCACAACGCCTTCAAGAAACAGGTACCTGCAATGCAAAAGTGACAACAGACCATACTAAGGTACAATACCTTTATTGTAAACTGTTACAGAAAAAGAACATTAACACAGACTTGTTGGGAGCATGAGGAAAAAACCCTACAAACTGTAAAGAACTCAAGAAAGAGTGTTGAAAGTGAAAAAACATTGTAACTTCTTTTGAAGTCGAATGCAAAGCAACAATGTAACTGCACCTATCTTGTAACAATGTCTAATTGCTTTGGTAAGATAGTAACATTATGGGGTTCATTACCAATTTGGTGGGTGTAAAAGGCTACCTGCCAAACGCCCGTGGTCAAACTGCTGCCAGTGTGGCCACCTTCCCGCGGGCCCCATTACGAATTCCCTGCGGAGTCAGCGGGTGGAAACTATGTTTCTGCCCACTGGCCCAGCGGAGAACAGCCACAATATTGACACTTGGTCATAACTGAGCTGGCGGCAGTGTTGCAGTGCGTAGGGTATGAGACCATCCGTTGTGCTTTTCACTGTCTGCAGAGCAGACAGTGAAAAGCTCACCAGGGCTCTCCATGGAGGCCCCTGCACTGCCCATGTAAAGTGCATGGGCAGTGCAGGGGACCCCATGGAGCCCCTGCACCCCGTCTCTGCCAGCTTTTAGACGGCGTGTAGGAGGCTGGCCTGGCTTATAGTGGGTACCAATGGTACTTACACCTTGTGCCAGGTCCAGTTATCCCTTATTAGTAGGGTAGTAGTGTTCTAGCAGCTTAGGCTGATAGAGGTAGCTATAGCAGAGCAGCTTAGGCTTAACTAGGAGACATGCAAAGCTCCTACTATACCACTTATATCATATAGGCACTATATCATAAGAAAGTTAATACTCAGAGTTACTAAAAATAAAGGTACTTTATTTTAGTGACAATGGGCCAAAAATATCTTAGAGGATATACTCCCTTAGGAGGTAAGTAAAATACAGAAAATATACACAGAAAACCAAATCAGGATAAGTAACACAGTCAGAAAGTAGTGCAAACACTCTAGAATACAATAGGATGCAATAGGCATAGGGGCAACACAAACCATATACTAAGAAAGTGGAATATGAATCACAAATGGACCCCTAGGCTAGTGTAGTGTGTAGAGGGTCACTGGGAGTGTAATAAAACACTAAGGATGTCCAAAATACCCCATCCCAAGACCCTGGAAAGTAGGAGTAAAGTACTACTATTTCCCCAGAAACACACTAAAGTCGTGATAAAGGATTTTGTAAAGAACACAACAGACTGCAAATCACTGAAGATAGATTCCTGGGACCTGAGGACCTGCAAAGGAAGAGGACCAAGTCCAAGAGTCGCGAAAGTGTCCTGGGGGGCAGGAGCCCACTAAACCTCGGATGAAGGTGCAAAATGGCTGCCTCCAGGTAAAAGAAGCTGAAGATTCTGCAACAACGAAAGGTGCTAAGAACTTCTCCTTTGGTCAGAAGATGTCTCTCAGTGTGGTGGAGAATGCAGAGTTGTTTCCTTAGCAAAATACCACACACAAGCCTTGCTAGCTGCAAGAGTCGCGGTTGAAGAAAAAGGGTGCTGCCTGGGCCCAGAAGGACAAGGATGTCGCCACTTGGGAGAGGAGACAGAGGGGCCCTCAGCAACTTAGAGAGCCCATGCACAAGAAGGTAGCACCTGCAGAAGTCCTTGAACACAGGTTCAAGAAGTCTGAACATGGTGGTCATCTCAACACTGCAAAAGAGGGACTCACGACAACGGAGATCAACTCAGGGAGCTGAGAATTGCAGGACAGAGTGCTGGGGACCTATGATTGGCTGCGCATGCAGAATTTTGTGGAAATTAGCACAGAAGCCCTTGTAGCTGTAGTTCACGTGGTGCATAGGATTACTGTCTGGAGAGGGAAGGCAAGGACTTACTTCCTCCAAGTTTAAACAGTTGCACCACTGGACAGTCTGGGTCACTAGGGTCCACCACCTGTGTTCCAGGGGCCACGCTCATCAGGATGAGAGGGGTCCCAGAGTACCGGTGACGCTGATATTTGGTGCCTGCTGGAGCAGGGGGAAGATTCCGTCAGCCCACAGGAGATTTCTTTGTGGCTTTCAGTGCAGGATGAAGGCAGGCAGCCCCCAAAGCATGCACCACCAGGAAACAGCCGAGAAAGCCGGCAGGATTAGGTGCTACAATGTTGCTGGTAGTCTTCTTGATACTTTGTCGCAGTTTTGCAGGCATCCTGGAGCAGTCAGCGGTTGATCCTTGGCAGAAGTCGAAGAGAGAGGTGCAATGGAACTCTGGTGAATTTTTGCAAGTCGTTATCTGAGGAAAAGCCCACTGGAGAGACCCTAAATAGCCCTCAGAGGAGGATTGGCCACCTAGTGAGGTAAGCACCAATCAGGAGGGGTCTCTGACATCACCTGCTGGCACTGGCCAGTCAGAGGCCTCCAGAGAGCCCCCACACCTCTGGATCCTAGATGGCAGAGGTCTGAGACACACTGAAGAAGCTCTGGGCACCACCCCAGGGGTGGTGATGGACAGGGGAGTGGCCACTCCCCTTTCCTTTGTCCAGTTTCGCACCAGAGCAGGGACTGGGGTTCCCTAAACCGGTGTAGACTGGCTTATGCAAGGAGGGCACCATCTGTGCCCTTCAAAGCGTTTCCAGAGGCTGGGATAGTCTACCCCTCCCCAGCCTTTAACACCTATTTCCAAAGGGAGAGGGTGTAACACCCTGTCTCAGAGGAAATTCTTTGCTCTGCCTTCCTGGGACTGGGCTGCCCATACCCCATGAGGGCAGAACCCTGTCTGTGGGGTGGCAGCAGTGGTAGCTGCAGAGAAAACCCCAGAGAGCTGGTTTGGCAGTACCCGGAGTCCATAGTGGAGTCCCGGGGATGCATGGAATTCGCTCCCCAATACCAGATTTGGCATGGGGAGACAATTCCATGATCTTAGACATGTTACATGGCAATGTTCGGAGTTACCATTGTGCACCTACGTTTAGGTATTGACCTATATGTAGTGCACGCATGTAATGGTGTCCCCGCACTCACAAAGTCTGGGGAAATGGCCCTGAACTATGTGGGGGCACCTTTGCTAGTGCAAGGGTGCCTCACACTTAGTAACTTTGCACCTAACCTTCAGCAAGTGAAGGTTAGACATAGTGATGACTTATAAGTTACTTAAGTGCAGTGAAAATGGCTGTGAAATAACGTGTGTGTTATTTCACTCAGGCTGCAATGGCAGTCCTGTGTAAAGGTTTGTCCCTATGGGTGGCAAAAGAAATGCTGCAGCTCATAGGGATCTCCCCGAACCCCAATACCCTGAGTATCTAGGTACGATATACTAGGGAATTATAAGGATGTTCCAGTGTGCCAAATAAAATTGGTAAAAGTGGTCATTAGCCTATAGTGACAAATTTAAAGGCAGAGAGAGCATAACCACTGAGTTTCTGATTAGCAGAGCCTGAGTGACAAAGTTAGTCACTACACAGGTATACAAGTTCAGGCCACAAACTATGAGCACTGGGGTCCTGGCTAGCAGGATCCCAGTGAGACAGGCAAAAACAAACTGACATACATGTAAAAAATAGGGTCAACATGCCAGGCAAGATGGTACTTTCCTACACAACCCCCCCCAAATACGGGACAATAAGGCTAACCTTGCCCAGATGAGTCTTCATTGTCTAAGTGGAAATATCTGGAGAGTCCATCTACATTTGAGTGGGTACTCCCAGGTCTGTGTTCCACTGTATAGTCCATTCCCTGTAGGGAGCTGGACCACCTCAACAATTTAGGGTTTTCACCTTTCATTTGTTTAAGCCATAATAGAGGTTTGTGATCTGTTTGAACAATAAAGTGAGTACCAAAGAGG
Source organism: Pleurodeles waltl (assembly GCF_031143425.1). Lineage (NCBI taxonomy): Eukaryota > Metazoa > Chordata > Amphibia > Caudata > Salamandridae > Pleurodeles > Pleurodeles waltl. The sequence goes on from NC_090443.1 coordinate 715,920,863, forward strand.
TATGGTCTCAACTTTTTCAAGGCCCAGACCACAGCAAAGGCCTTCCTCTCTATGGCAGACCAACGCTTTTCTCTATGGGTCAGCCTCCTGCTGAGAAAAGCAACAGGTTGATCCTGGCCCTCAGTGTTAAGCTGTGATAGAAATGCCCCTACCCCAAATTCAGAAACATCAGTTTGAACTTAGAATTTTTTGGAGTAACAAGGGATTTTTAGGACAGGTGCGGAGCACATGGCCTGTTTGAGCTCATCAAAAGCCTTTTGACAGCTAGCTGTCCATAATACCTTTTTAGGCATCTTTTTGGATGTGAGGTAATTAAGAGGGGCAGCTACAGTGCCCTCATTCTTTATGAACCTCCTGTAGTACGCTGTGAGGCCTAGGAAGGGTCTCACTTGGGTTTGAGTTGTAGGGGGAGCCCATTCCATGATGGTTTGGATCTTCCCCTGCAGTGGTGCAATCTGTTCTCCACCTACCAGGTGGCCCAGATAAACCACTTTCCCCTGCCCTATCTGGCACTTTGAGGCCTTGATAGCGGGGTCTGCCTTTTGCAGAGCCTCCAAAACGTTCCACAGGTGGACCAGGTGATCATCCCAGGTGGAGCTAAAGACAACTATATCATCTAGATATGCTGCACTAAAGGCTTCCAATCCTTGGGGGACTGTATTCACCAACCTCTGAAAAGTGGCAGGTGCATTTTTCAATTCAAAGGGCATAACAGTGAAGTGATAGTGCCCTTCAATGGTTGAAAATGCTGTTTTAGGTTTAGCATCTTCTGACAACTTAATCTGCCAATACCCTGCAGTTAAGTCAAAAGTGCTTAGATACTTGGCAGAAGCCGGTGTATCTATCAGCTTAGCTGCCCTGTATATAGGGTAAGCATCAGTTTTGGTTACTTGATTGAGACCCCTATAGTCCACACAAATCCTCATTTCCTTTTTTCCATCTTTACTATGAGGTTTGGAAACAAGCACTACTGGGCTGGCCTAGGGGCTTTCAGAAGGTTCAATCACTCCAAGATCCAACATTTTCTGTACCTCTTGTTTAATACAGTCTCTGACATGGTCTGGCTGTCTATAAATTTTACTCTTGACAGGTAAACTGTCTCCATTATCAATTGTGTGCTCACACCAGGTAATTGTACCTGGAACAAGTGAGAAGAGGTCAGTGATCCCATCAAGGAGATTTATGCAGTTGTCCTTCTGCTCGGCAGCAAGGCAATCTGCTAACACAACTCCCTCCACTATGCCATCAGCTTCAGTGGTGGAGAAGAGGTCAGGGAGAGGGTCACTCTCTTCCTCCTGCCCCTCATCAGTGGCCATGAGTAGGGTTAAGGTGACCTCAACTTTTTTCTCCATAATGAGCTGGGGTCCACTCCATTTGTCCTAGGGTGCTCTTGGGGCCACAGGCTCCAATACCCACACCTTCTGTCCTGGGTGGTACTGAGTCAGGACAGCCTTCTGTTCATGCCATTGCTTTTGGAGCTCTTGGCTGGCCTGAAGGTTTTTGCTGGCCTTTTTCATGTACTCAGCCATCCTTGATCTGAGGCCACGCACATAGTCCACAATGTCCTGCATGCAGCGCTACCCTGCCGGATTAGGACCACCAGCACCGCCAGTCCCTCCAGTGGAGGGTAACTGGCGGTGCTGAAGATCCGACTGTGGCTGAACTGCCACAGTCATAATGTGGCGGTCTGACTGCTGCCAAAGTGGTTGAGCCACCACTTTGGTGGCAGTCAGACCTCCACCGTGGCCCTGCCGGTCAATAGACCGCCAGGGTCGTAATTAGGCCCTATGTTTCTTTTAGAAGGCTCTTCCTGAAACTCTTGGAAGTAACATAAAAGGACCAGTCTGATTCTGAAAACCCTTGGCAAAAATTGAACTAGTCTCACACTATATCCACTATTTAACTCTCTGGTGCAAGGAGGAGGTCAGTTGACTTGCAGGTATTTAGTGAATATGAAGGCGGTTTGCATAGTAGGAGGAACGTAATAGCAAAAACGGTAGGACAACTGAACACTGATTTTACTATTTCTATTTATTGTATGTTCATTCACAAGCTGACAACTTGTAAGTCACTTCAGTAGCACCACCATGAAGATCCAGTTCCTTTTCCTGATCTAGCCCAGTAGTTCTGAGTAGTAGTTCAGTGGTAGATGCGGTCGGGGAGAAGGACAGGGGTCCATATTTTCTCTGTGAGGTTACATCATAACTTACACAGTAAGAGCCTGTGGCAATATGTTAACACTTTCTTTTACTAGAAATGATTAATGATTTTAATGTAACATATTATCTATATCAGTGATAATTTAGCTCCCGATTATCATCTTTTCCTCATTGGTTCATATTGTATTATATGATATACTCTCCAAAGGATTCCTTTGTTCAATTGTCTCTGCAAGCATCTCATATTCCTAGCCTCACTATTTTCATTCATATGATTTAATGTATTTTACTGTTTATTAAACTTATTCCACTTTAACCTTGCTAAGCTGCAATTGATAAACTTCCCTAAGTTTTAATGTTTGCAAATTTTAATGGGCAACATTCACTGGACATTAATGTGACTGTAGTAATGACTACCACATTCTATCCACTTTCAGTTAAGCAAGTTAATCATTTCCCAATTTGCTACCAATACAAGTAGAATTGATGTGACTGTAGTACTGCCTGCCAATTTCTATCCACTGTCAGTTAACATTATCTGTATCTGGCACCCTGACAGACAGTGTGTGTAAGAAATGGTAAGCGGGACATTAATTTCACAGATTATTACCAGTATAAGTGGGTAGCTATGAATACCAGCAGTAGATGTTATCATTTAATTAATCTGCATTTTTAGTCTGGGTAAAATCCCCATATCATTGGCACACATTTTCTACCTCTTTAAACTCATTTACCCTGTTCAGTCCAGTGGCAAATGAATAATGCCACATTAGCAACTTAAACATTTGTTGACTCAATAGTTCCACTTATGCATAGAAATGGCATTCTGAGGTGATGATTCTTTGAATATTTCCATTTCAGTGATGGCCACTGCGCATATAAATGGCATGTTCAGGGCAATCATATGATAACATGTAACATACCAATCTGCTTCTAAATCCCTAACTTTACACAGTCACCCCAGATTTCCACCTTTTCATGGACCCAATGTTGCTGCCTTTGGAAGTTTGTGCTCTTTACCACTGCTAAACAGTAGTAAAGTACATATGTTCCCCTCTAAATTTTATGCTGCAGATTGAAACTCTCTTTTTGGCCTATTTAGCTTCTACATAAGTCCATTGTTAATGGTGCCTTAAGTGCACCTTTCATAACCCCAGAGCTGGAAAACAAACCTTTGGTTGAGAGATTTCATACTTCTAATTTAAATGTTAATGGCTTATTTCCAGGTGTAGGAAAGGAAATTGGCAGTGCTTAATTTGAGCTGGAGGTTGCTGGTGAGTCCCACTGGCACTCACTTTTAAGGACTAGCACTTATATTTTCTCAACAGATTTTGATCAAGAGCACAACAGAAAAACACATACGGTTAAAATAAGAGACAGACAGAAGGCCATTGGCAAAGAGAGAAAGCAGGGATGAAAAAGAATTGAAATAGTGAAATAAATAGGCGCAGAATGTTTGGTGGTAGATTAAGATAACATACGGTTGAATCAAGATTACACAGACATGGTATTCAGCACCTTGACCTTTGATAGTGCTGCTCATGAGCTTCCATGCAACATTTTGGGCTTGGTGCATATTCCTTTACAAATTAAGCACTGCCAATGGGTGTTAACTGCTAACTACTTAGCAGGGATTAGTTGAGTGGGATTTGAAAGGAACAGCTGGTAAAGCAATGGGCAGCCTCAGCACAACATCTTTAACTTAGAGATCTCAAAGAGCTTCTTTTACTCATCCCTAAGAATCTCCTAGACAGGTAGGCTCTAGCCTCAGTAGGAGGGAAGGGAGTGGCCAAAAAGCTGAAGACAAGCCTACCTAATGGCAGCTGGTTGCCCCATCTTGAACAGGGGCTCCTAGGTAATTCTACAGTAAAGCAAAGAGGAAATGCTGCAAAAGAAGGTGGGAGACTGCAAGACAATTGTTGGGATTGGGTGGTACAATTTCACCAATCACTGGTTAGTGATACATCTGGCACCTCCACCACCTTCTCCTGACTCCTGGTTTATCCAGGAAGAAAAAGGTTCATACAGGTATTCAGAAACTTTGGAATCCTGTTGGCACACAGGGACTGGAGCTGCTTTTGAAGGGTCAAGTGCTTGGTCTCCTGTTTCCCTGCTTTAGGAAAAGGAGGTCTCCTGGCTCCAAGAGGACGAGTTGACTAAATAGGACTTGGCCCTATAGTAGACTAGGCTGGAGAGAGAGCTGGTTTCTAAAAGCCTGTCATAAGGAGCTAGGGGCTACAGGACTAACCAAAAGAGGCTTTCACACCCACTTGAGATTTTTGGGACGAGTCACATAGGTAACTTATTATTATGAGGATGTTTATAAATGTAGATTTACTCTTACACCTTTGAGTAACTTTACTTAAAGTTTAGACTTACATGTTTCCATCCCTGAAACATGGTAGGAAGCCAATTTTACTAATATAAGTTAGTACTGCCTAAAAAGGAGAAGTTCAACACCACAAACAGCCAATCACTGCAAAACCCTCCTGCAGAAAATAATGGAGGTAGAAAGTAAAGTAGAACCCCATAGAAACTCAATGTAAATTCAATTAATTTATGTCAACTTTTTTAAAATACATAAAAATGATTTAATATTAAAAAATAACAGTGATTAAAAAAAGCATGAAAAATATTTAAATAACATTTTATTAATTTAAAAATAAATATGCCTTTATTTACCAAACAAAAAAAATACATTTGCTTAAATTAATTCTATAAATAAATATTTGTCAATTTGACTACATAATATATAAATATAAATATTTTCTTTTAGGTGTTACTTTAAATAAATCTTTAAAAAAATAAAGGTAATTTGTTTTCATATATTTAAATTAATTAAATAGCTAATTCAAAATTAAGTTAATAGTTATATAGCATATATTTTTATTTCATTATACAGTTTAAATAAATGTATAACTTTATGTTATGTTAATATTTAACATAACATATTTTTACTACATTTTTTCAATTTTATGAAATGTTTTTACTTTTCCTTACACTTTACCATAGGGAGATCTCTATACCCCTCCACTCCACTGTACTATAAATACTAGTATGTGTGTAATGTACCTGTAAAAAGAATAATTTCTAAAGAACGGAAATGTACACAAGTTCAAAGTTTAATTATGGATATTTATTTGTAAGCTAGAGATGAGGGTCCACAAAGATTGGTCCCCAAGTAGCTCCAATGTTAATAGACAATTGCACGTTATTTGTACATTCTTGAAGATATAAGTTAATATTACACAAGCTGACTCTTCCCCAAACCCAGACAGTGCGTGCAAGGTTCAGGGTTTTTGGCATAAACATGCTCACCCTGGGATGCCTGAAAGTACACGAGTCACACACAGATAACAGAAAAACAAGAGATAAAGGGCCTCATTGCAAGGCTGGTGGTCACAAGATCGCTGGCCTTGTGGTGGCGGTCGGACTGCTGAGGCTGTGGTGGTCCAACCACCATATTCCGAGTTAGGTGGTCGGACCCGCCTAAAGACCGCCATCCCCTCCAGGTTCATAGATCCCGACAGGATGGCGCCAGTCTTAGTTGCAGTCAGCCAGGGTGGCTTTGAACTCACAGCCACCTAGCTGATTACAACCTTGTTCCCGCCAGCCTTTTCATGGTGGGAACCCCACCATGAAAAGGCTGGCAGAGAACAAGTACCCAAGGTCACAGGGGGGCCCTGCACTGCCTATGCCTATGGTATGGGAAGTGCAGCCCCCCGCTCCATCAAAATGTGCACTGTCTGTTTTGTCCAGGGGTGCTGGATGGCCCCACCGTGTGACACATGGAGCTGAGTCCAATGCCACCACACATTTTACACTGGGCTGACCAGCAGAAACCTTGGTTTCCGCTGGTCAGCTTAATGGAAAACTCGTAATGGGTCTGGTGGGGAGACCTCCAGCACCATGGTAGTCTCCTCACTGCAAGTCTGGCGGACAGGTGTTCGAATGAGGACCAAAGTTTTCAGAGAAACACTAGGACAAACAAGGGTGTACCTGACTGTTAGCAAGCCACAGTTTTTGACAGCTCATAAGATGGAGGCCTTTATACAATATGAATTCCAGTATATGTATATTCCAATATATGTATTTGCAAATGCAGTACTCTTTGTCGATCCCTCCTTCCCCACTAATCTTCAACAATGTGCTCAATTTCTATGCTAATTCTTTCACCTTCATATTTTCTAATTTGCTTTCTTTGTTCTTTTGTGACAACATTATAGCTTTTACCTAAGACATTTTCCTTACTGCATACCTTTGTATACATTCACGCATGAAGGGAATACACTGATGAGTATACAATATATCAGTAGGTTGTACACTGATGAGTATACAATATATCAGCAGGTTGTCTACTATAATCAACGCTATTTTTAGCAGCCCCCAATCCCAGTTTCCGAATAGGGTCCCTATATCATCCCATAATGTTCTTTTAGTTACCTCATCCGCTTGATGTACAATATTTTCCACTGCTTTGTGCACACTTGGAGCATTATCTGGGATGTAAACGCAGCTCCCCATTATAATTATCCTACAAATCCTGCCTTTCTCAGCTAGTATCATATCTGAAAACCATCCTGTTGGGTAAATCCATGGTCCTTATGGCTACCATTTCTGCTGTTAAGATTCTTATGCTGCTGATGTTTTATTTATAGTTGTTTCCAGTAACCTACCCAGTTGTCTTATCGATCTACAAATCAGGGCATTTTCCAGCATTGGTATTATCCCCTTTCCAATGACACTGGCTTCTAGGGCTGATGTATCTGTCTGGTCTATTCTTCTTTACCCCTAACTACATAATTGTATTTTGTCAATGTGTGTTTTTGTAAGTAGCCTTTTGGTCAGTGTGGCATAGTAGGAAATATTCATCCTACATAGCAAGAACGTCCTCAATGCTTTGGTAACCATGTGTATGTTCTTTCTCCACATATAGAATATTCTTACGTACCCAGGTGTATTGGATAACCTAATGACGAGTGGGTGCTTCTATTACAATACATCTCACAATTACTATCTCCTAATGGTACCCTTTCTTCATCTACTAGAGAGATACTCCCCTTCCTTATCACCTTCAAAGGCACCTGGATAGGAGTAGCTGTGTCATTCCAGATCAGAACTAGAAATCTGCTATGATGTGTTGTATTTATTATTAAGGCCCTCATTCTGACCCCGGCGGTCACGGACCGCCGGGGCCAGGGTCGGCGGGAGCACTGCCAACAGGCTGGCGGTGCCCCTCAGGACATTCTGACCGCGGCGGTTCAGCCGCGGTCAGAACAGGAAAACCGGCGGTCTCCCGCCGGTTTTCCGCTGTCCTGCAGAATCCTCCATGGCGGTGCAGCTTGCTGCGCCGCCATGGGGATTCTGACACCCCATACCGCCATCCTGTTCCTGGCGGGTCACCCGCCAGGAACAGGATGGTGGTATGGGGTGTTGTGGGGCCCCTGGGGGCCCCTGCAGTGCCCATGCCAATGGCATGGGCACTGCAGGGGCCCCCGTAAGAGGGCCCCACTATGTATTTCAGTGTCTGCTTTGCAGACACTGAAATACGCGACGGGTGCCACTGCACCCGTCGCACATACCCACTCCGCCGGCTCCATTCGGAGCCGGCTTCCTCGTGGGGAGGGGTTTCCCGCTGGGCTGGCGGGCGGCCTTCTGGCAGTCGCCCGCCAGCCCAGCGGGAAAGCCAGAATGGCCTCCGCGGTCTTTCGACCGCGGAGCGGCCATATGGCGGCTCCCTCCAGGCGGGTGGCTCCCGCTGCCCGCGGGGGTCAGAATGACCCCCTAAGTGTTCATCTTCCTTATTACCTGAAATTGCCCAATCCATACATCCAGAAGTTATAGTTACCTATCAATTTTATTTATATAGTAGTTTTATCATGGATGTTCTAAACTTTCTCTGCCCTGTTCTAAAGATAAAAGTCATAAATAGAGACCAAAATGCATAGCATGATGCATTAAACAGTAGAGGCATGTGCAACAAATAGGAACACCTTTACACTTCTGCAGGCATTTGTATACATATATAGCAATCACAGGAATCAATTTTCTTGCTGTATGCAGTCATCATTTGCTAGACTAAATTGTCAAGGTATTTTTTTGGTGTGGTATTTAAATAAGTTTGTTTTTATTCTTCCCAGTGCTCATGGAATTAGTGTAGCATATGTCTTGTGTATTATCACTGTACAAAATGCTAATATTGTTGTTAGGGTCATAATTATTAGTCCAAATAATGGCCCAGGAAACATTTTTCTTTCATGCATTTCCTACTACTGGTCCAGACTCTTTTGTCGTTACCTTCTGTGTCACTAGGCCCCAGAGGTTGCAAGTACTCCACATTCACTTCTTTCTTTTTTATTTCGTAATTCTTTATCGAAAATTGTAAGCATGGAAATAGCATCATACATAACAGTTTAGTGGAACATAATGAGGTTTCTTCATTGGTACACCCAAAGCATTAGCAATATCCATAAACCTCAGCAGAGAAATACAATACCACAAATTGCAAAAACTTAAAAGGGTGTGTGTGTGTTCATGTACGGTTACTTGTACTGGGCTCTAGGCAGATGTCAATTGGGGAAAGGCAAATTACCGTAAAGGTGTCAGGGTCGACCGCAGATAAAGAGGTAGGACGAGGAACAATGCTAGGGTTTGTATCTTCAAAGAGCCCCATAAGGAATCCCTATTTTTCTGTTCAAGTGAGGGGCCCGTGTGGGTCATGGGTCTTTGGTAGATGGTAATCACAGCAGGGTCACAACGGTACAACAAAGGAGGTGGGTGTGGTAGAAGGACAATATCTATCACTGTGAGCTCTTATCTTATTATTGAAAGAGAGGAGATGGTTATGCAGCGGATGAACAGAGGAGAGGGATGGGGTGTAAGATATCTGGAAGAAAGGTTGGCGAGAAGAGGGTCAGGGGAGAGAGATGTGAATGGGAGAAAGGAGAAGAGGAAGAAGAGGGTTCAAGAAGGGGAGAAGAGAAAAGAGCAGAAAGGGCAGAGAAAGAGAAAAGAGAGAGGAAGGAAGAGAAAGATACAGAGAGAGAGAGAAAGAGAGCAACCAGAGGGAGTGGTACAGAGGGGGGTAGGAAGGAAGGAAGGAAGGAAGGAAGGAAGGAATGGAATGGGGGCTCAGCCATCAATGTTTTGGAGGAAAGGAGCCCATGTTTGCAGAAATACCTCTGTCCTAACATGTAGGTTATAAATAATGTGTTCATGGGCAGCTGTTAGGAACATTGCCGAAAGCCATTTGTTGTGTGAGGGGGCTGTTGTTGCATGCAAGTGTCGGAGAATACAAAGTTTAGCCATAGCCAACACTGTATGCAGAAGGCAGAGTTGCGTATGAGACAGGACCTGAGTTTCACCAGTATCGTGCAAAAGGAGCAAAGTTTTTGGAAGAAAAGGCGGGAGTGGCAAGACTCCTCACAGCGTATCCCCCACTGCCTCCGGGTATTGTTGTATATTTGGACAGTCGCAGACTATATGCAGTAGTTTGCAATGTGGTTGGGGGCAGTGCCAGCAATTTGCATGGGGCAGTAGTCCTGTTCCTCTAAGGGCCACATGTATAAAAATCAGGTTTTGCGACTCACAAATTGTGAGTCAGAGCGACTCTCAATTTGCGAATCGCAAAACCTGATGAACAACAGTGTCAATGACCCTGTTTGCAATTCCCAATGGGTCGCAAATGACCTACCTCACATTCATGGGGTAGGTTGCAATTTGCAACCCCATTGGGAATGGCCGCCCTCACAGGGATGGTGGCCTGCTGGAGACAGCAGTCCACCATGTCTGTGACTGCTTTTAAATAAAGCATTTTTTTTTTTAAATGCAGCCCATTTTCCTTCCTTTCAAAGTCAAAAATAAAAAGTTTTCTTTTCATTTTTTCAGAGCAGGCAGTGGTCCGTGGGACAACTTCCTGCTCTGAAAAAATATTTTCGCTACCATTCACAAAGGGGAAGGGGTCCCATGGGGACCCCTTCCCGTTTGCGAATGGGTTAGCACCAATTTGAAACTGGTGTTAACTGTGATTGTTTTGCGACCGCATTCGTGGTCACAAAACAATCATACCTATAATCTGGATTTGGTATTAGGAAGGGACACCCTTGTCACACTCCTTCCTAATACAAAATCGCAAAACCCAAACTGCAATTCAGTAACAAGTTACTGAATCACAGTTTGGGCTTTGTACATCTCAAATAGCATTGTTCAAGTCGAAAACGGGCTGATTCGCTGTTTGCGACTTGAAAACTGCTTCGTACATCTGGCCCTAAGTTTTTGGGGTGTCAAGTACCATTCGTGCAGAGTTTTAAAAAGACAGAATGCCATTTGAGCCTCCCTAGCAGCCTGTTCCCGCACTTCCAGTAGGGCAGTCCAGTCTTCCATATCATATTTTACTTGTAATTGTGCCTGCCTTTTGGCCTTAAGGGTGGTTAGAAGGGGAAAAGTGAATAAGTGTTGATTCAGCAGGTTGTGCAGACCCAAAGTCACTCCCCGGAAGAAACCCCAGGATTCCAAATAATCAAGTACTGTGGAACGATGTAAGGTCCCTGGACAGGCCCCCACATGGCTATGAAGGCAGTGTGCTGTCGCCAATAATAGTGGGTGGGTAGTTCAAAATTCAGCCCGCAATGCTGGGAACTGCTTCAGCTTCCCATTATCCAAGAGTTGATCGATGTGTAAGATTCCCTTAGATCGCCAGTCCTTCCAGTCAATCACTCCCCCCCCAATTAGTAAACCGGCATTGCCCCAGAGTGGCGCATAAGTATGAATCTGAGGGTCCGCTCCGAGCAGATGGTGAGCCCGGTGCCAGGAGCTCAACATGGCCTACAACACTGGGTTAGTGGGTCGGGACGAGGGAGCTCTGGTTCCATAAATCACATCTAGTCCTTGTGGCATTTGTGACAGAGTGTGTTCTGTTCCACCCACAGTGGGGGGTCTGGTATACATGGAAGCATGAAGGCCAGTTGAGAAAGGTGTACCACCAGTGCGTAGTGTTCCACAGAGGATAATCCCAGTCCTTTGCATTCCCAACGAGCAATGAGTTTAGATCTGGAGAGCCGTGGTCTCATTGACCCCATACAAATGCGTATGTACAACTATCCACCGCTCTGAGCATTGGCATAGGTACTTGTAGCGGTAACATCCCAAAGACATAGATGTACCATGCGTTTAACCTGCACCCTCCTCCAAAGGGGGCAGCCCCGGGTGGGACCATTTCTTAAAATCTCATTTGGTGTGGGCGAGCAGTGGCTCCAGATTATCCTGCACCATCTGATCTAAGCCCCTATTAACATAGATCCCTAAATATTTAAGGAGTGACTGAAATTACAAAGTCTGCTAGAGCTGCGCTTGTGGTCACAGGTGGCAGGGGGAGTGCTTCACTTTTATTCCAATTGATTTTATACCCCGATATTGCTTCAAACTCCACCAGAATAACTCGTAATGCTGGAAGGGAGTGTGTAAGGTCTGTGAGTGTGAGCAATTTGTAATTGGCGTATAAGTAGATTGTGGAGTGGCCTCTCGGTATGGGGACGCCAGCAATGAGGGGTGACCTTTGGATGAGAGCTGCCAGAGGCTCAACTGCCAGGAGAAATAACAGCGGCGACAGTGGGAAGCCTTTCCCGGTTCCTCGTTTAACAGAGAACAGGTCTGAGAGGAGTCCCCCACAATTGACTTGTGCCGTGGGCGAGCCACGTAACCAACAGACTTTGTTAATGAACCTATCACCCGAACTGAAGCGTTTCAGCATCTCAAAGAGATACCACCATTCTATCCTATTGAAGACTTTCTCAGCATCAAGGGAGAGAGACAAGGCTTCATTGCTGGAGTCTCTGGTGGTCCAAAATGCATGTGCTAGGGTCCGAAGATGGTTCTTAGAGGACCGCCTGGGTACAAATCCCACCTGGGTGTGGTGGATAAGGGATGGTATAAACCTTTTGAGGCAGGCCGCCAAGGATCCAGGAAATGGCCCTCATTACGACCCTGGCAGTTGGTGATAAAGTGGCAGTAATACCGCTAACAGGCTGGCGGTAAGTACAGCCAAATTATTACCATGGCGGTGATAACTCCGAAAGAGAGCCAATGTACCACACCGACTGCCAGGGCGGAAACAATAGTCACCACGGCAGTAGCCACCTACAGCCAGGTGGAAGACAAAGTCCTGCCCACCATATCATGACATAGTAAACCGCACCAATACAGAGAGAACACTGCAGGGGCATGAGCTGACAAATAGGCAGGCACCTCAGGGGGAGGAGGGGACCTCAGCCAGATGCAGAAACAAGACTACTGGTTCATGAAGGGGACAACATGCCCGTTGCTTGGTCCTGGGGAGTGCAAGGCCAGTCTTTGGAGTGGGTGTCTTTCCCACTGGTTCTGGAGGGGGCAACATGCCCTGTGCTTGGTCCAGGGGAGTTCAAGGCCACCGTCTCTGGAGTGGGTGTCTTTCCCACTGGTTCTGAAGTGGGCAACATGCCCTGTGCTTGGTCCTGGGGAGTGCAAGGCCACAGTCTGGGGAGTGGGTGTCTTTCCCACTGGTTCTGGAGGGGGCAACATACCCTGTGCTTGGTCCTGGGGAGTGCAAGGCCACAGTCTCTCAGGTGGGTGAATACCCCACTGGTTCTGGTGGGGGCAGGCTGTACAGCAGCCCCTGGAGGCTGGATCATATGGCGTCCGCTGGCGGTGACGGCTGCACTATGGTGATGGTTGTGGGAGACTCCTACTCAGCCCCTGCACCCTCCGATGGCTGCACTATGGTGGTGGTCGTAGGAGGCTCCTGCTCAGCCCTGGCACCCTCCGATGGCTGCACTGTGGTGGTGGTCGTGGGAGGCTCCTGCTCAGCCCCTTCACCCTCCGATGGCTGCACTGTGGTGATTGTCGTGGGAGGCTCCTGCTCAGCCCCTACATCCTCTGATGGCTGCACTGTGGTGGTTGGTTGTGGGAGGCTCCTGCTCAGCCCCTGCCCCCTCTGATGGCTGCACTGTGGTGGTGGTTGTGGGAGGCTCCTGTTCATCCCCTGCCCTCTCTGACAGCTGCACAACTACGGCTGGCAGTGTGGTCTCTGTGACAGGTGCTGGCGCAGTCTCCTTCCCCTTCTTGATGGCTGGTGCAGGCTCCTTCCCCTTCTTGCTGGCTGGTGCAGGCTCCTTCCCCTTCAGTATTTGCGGCCTGGAATCTTTTTCACCACGAGTAGGTGCTGCTGAAACTGGGCCCGTGGACAGTTCGGCTGAGGTGCTTGGCTGGGTCCTTGATACCCTGGCCATATGTGCAGGTCAGGGGGGCGGAGGGGTAGGGAAGAGGACAATCAGGGAAATGAAAAGCTTTTTAGGGACAATGGGGCGAGAAGAGGGAGAAGTAATGGGAGTGCAGGATGAGGGAGTGGTTGTTTGAGTTGTTTGTCTGCTGGATTTGGGTGCAGGTGCATGGGTTGTATGCTGATGTGAGGTGGATGGCTGGTGGGTGTCTGAGTGCTTGTGTATGTGTACTTTAGGAGGGGGACAGACACGGTGGGAGAGGAGGCAGGAGACGTGTGCATGGATGTTGTGGGGGTGTCTGCCAGTGAGGTGTGTGTTCTGCTTGATGTGCTGATGATGCAGGTAGTAGATGATGATGTAGTGCATGCAGGTGTGAGTGTGGACGTAACTGGGTGGGAGGTGGAGGAGGAGGAGGAGGGGGAGACAGTGGAAATAGTGGATGTTGTTGTATCTGCAACTGGATGGTGTTTGTGTGAGTGCCTGTGGGATGAAGTGTGGTGCTTGTGTTTGCCTGTGACACTCTTGGGTGTTGCCATGTGTGCATGCTCATCTGGCTGTGTACTTGGGATGGGTTGGGGTTTAGGAGAATGGGACTGGAAAGTAAATGTTCGAGGGAGGACGGTTGAAACAGGGACAATGGCTAGCATCAGAGAGGAGGCCAGAGCCCGGATTGATCTCTGTTGGGCCGCCAATCCACCATGAATGCCCTCCAGGAATGCAATAGACTGCTGCATATGGGCTGCCAGCCCCTGGATGGCATTCACAATGGTTGATTGCCCTACAGAGATGGATCTCAGGAGGGCAATAGCCTCCTCACTCAGGGCAGCATGGCTCACTGGGGCTGGGCCTGAGGTTCCAGGGGCAAAAGAGATGCCCATCCTCCTGGGTGAGCGTGCATGGGCAACTCGCTGAGAGACTGCTGGGAAGGCGGTGCTGGTTCGGGGGTGGTGGCTGTACCTGTAGCAGGGGTGGTCACAGAAGTGTCCACCACCACCAGGGAGCTCCCATCGGAGGAGGCATCTGAGTCTGTATTGACCCCACCAGTCTCCGCTGTGGTGCTCCCTTCACCCTCCGTCCCTCTGGTACCCTCAGCATCAGTGGACTCTGCCTCCTGGGTCCTGTGGGATGCAGCTCCCTCAGTCGCCGGTGCCTCTGCTCCTCCACCAGATGATGCTAATGCCCATAAGGACAGGATGACAAAACAAGAAAGGGGGGGAGAGAGACAAAGGATACAGTGGGTCAATGACTGCACCAACACTACCGTTGGCGTACACAGCACCCTCACACACAGGGAACAGGCCTACGCATTATGCAATGCACTACCAGTGATATTGCTAGCCACCAAGGCATGAGGAGGAGCACACACCGCCAACTGCAGTACACATGGGACCCATGTAGCCCTGACCAGTAGTGGATGCTAACAAGCTAAGTAGGCAGTATTTCCCCTTCAGACCCTTAGCCACCAGGGTACCTACGCTGCTCTGTCTAGCTTAGCCTAGGGGCATCCACTGACACACAACCACCACCTGGATACCACCCCTCCAGCCGTTTTCCTCAATGATGGCCACTGTACTCACCCCTTGTGGCTGCGGTGATGCCCTCAAGCACCCTTTCAGCTCTTGATAGGCCACTGCCAGTATGTGGGACATCAGGGGGGTCAGGGTCTGATGGGCACCGCTTCCTCATTGGGAGGCTATCCCCAGCGGGCCTCCGCAGCCTTCCCTGCCCAGAGTTTTAGGTCTTCCCACTATTTGCAACAGTGGGTGCTCCGCCTGCCATAGACCCCCAGGGTCCACACCTCTTTGGCGATGGCACGCCATATACCCTTCTTTTGATGGGCACTGACCTGCAGAAGCAATACAGACAGGAGAACACCATTAGACAAACAGTCCAGCCCAGTAACACAAATGGCCCACCATAGCCATTTCCATCACTATTGGCACACACATAACCAGCACTCAACGTGTATCCATCCTTCCCCCTTACATGATGCCTTCAAACACACCTCCATGCATTCATGACACATGCATCATGCCCACAGTGTACTCACCTGTTGGTCTGGAGTCCCATACAGCAGTCCGTACTGGGGTAGGACCCTATCCATCAGTCTCTCCAGTTCCTCTGAAGTGAAGGCTGGGGCCCTTTCCCCGGTCACAACATTCCAAGTGAGGAATCAGATAGAAAATGGAGGTCATGTCGCAGTGTTGCATACCGTCGCCGCCGGCGTAGATCACCATTGACCACTGTACCCCATAGGGCCCAATTATAACCAATGAGGAATTGCACGGCGGTTCACGACCGCCTCCCGCCACAGAGCACAACATCGGCGGAATTACCTCACTTCCACCTGTCCCTCCACACAGGACAGGCGGATGCCATTTTGGGTGGGCGCAGGCCTATGGAATAATGGTGCGTCACAGAATAAATAGGCATATACATGACAAATTACACTGTCCCATGACATGTTTACAGAATGCAGACTACTGCAGCGGCTCCATTATTCAGTTTGTGTCAGCCTCCTCACTGTTTTGTCCTTTAGATACCTACCACTGCAGATGAATAGGAGATGGAGACATTCACCCGTGTACAGACCCCTGGTGGACTTGACTACACTGGAGGACAGGCACATTATCCTTACCTATAGACTGGACAGGGCCACAATGACAGAGCTGTTTGCCAATTGGAGCCTGACCTAATTTCTGCTATCCATCAGCCCACTGGGATCCCCCCTCTTGTGCAAGTGCTATCAGTGCTCCATTTCCTGGCAACAGGTTCTTTCTAAGTGGCAGTGGGCTTGGCAGCAGGAATGTCACAGCCAATGTTCTTAATAGTGCTGACAAGAGTGTTGTCTGCCCTGATAAAACACATGTGCAACTACATTGCATTCCCCCAGGTTCGAGGATTTGGCCACTGTGAAGGCCGGGTTTCATGCAATGGGACATATCCTCAATATAATTGGGGCATTTGACGGAATACATATTGCATCTGTACCCCCCGCCAGAATGAACAGGTGTTCAGGAGTCGTAAGAGTTTCCACTCCATGAATGTGCAGAAGGTGTGCCTGGCGGACCAGTACTTCTCCCACGTCAATGCTAAGTATCCTGGGTCGGGGCATGATGCCTTTGTCCTGAGGAATAGCAGCATCCCAAATGTGATGGACAAACTACAGAGGTACAGGGTGTGGCTAATAGGTGAGCCCTGCTTTCCACCCACTATATGTTTGTGAATGCCTATGGTTCAGGCCATATAGGATAGTGTGTGGCTAAATGTTGTCCCTCAATATTTGCAGGTGACTCTGGTTATGGAAAACCTATCATGGCTGCTGACCCCAGTGAGGAAAGCCAGGACAAGGGCAGAAGAACGTTTTAATGAGGCTCATGGGTGATCAAGAAGGATAATTGAAAGGACCTTTGGCCTCCTGAAGGCCAGGTTCCGGTGCCTCCATCTGCCAGGTGGATCCCTGTGCTACTCACCCAAGAAGGTGTGCCAGATAGTCGTGGCATGCTGCATGTTGCACAACCTGGCCCTCAGACACCATGTCCCTTTTCTGCAGGAGGAGGAGACTGGAGATGCCCCTGTGGCAGCAGTGGACCTTGTGGACAGTGAGGATGAGGAGGCAGAGGATGAGGATGTGGACAACAAAGCATCTGTAATCTGTCAGAACTTCCAATGACAATCAGGTGAGACAGTGCAACTTTTCATTTCAATGACTTTGGTTGTATTCTGTGTGGCATTGGCATGGTGGCATTTCCCACTTCTATGCCATCTTACTGTTACCTCTGGCTCAGATGTTGGTGATTTGACCAATACTCCTGGTGTGATCACAACAGCCAGCTACAGGTCATTGATTCTATGCTCATTCTGTGTACATTTAATTTGCACTGGTTGTACCTGTTTCAATCAATACATATTTGAAATACATGACATACTCAAAATCGATTTATATCAAAGGGTGTTTATTGTAGTGCTAATATATAGAGGGGGAAGTTCAATGGGATGGGGTAATGTTGGAGGAAACTCCAGGGTATTGTTCCATTCTGTTCGTAGTAGAGGTGCATTGTCCAAAGGGACATAGGAAGGGGAGCAATTGCAGTTCAAGATGGACAGGGTGACTGAGTGTGACACAAAGGGGACAATCAGGAGAGTCTAATTTGCTGGCGGGGTCTTGGCAAGTGTCTCTGGCTACTGTCTGGATCGCAGAGAACGACTGTGGGGTGGTTCACCTTCTGCAGGGGGAGGGGTGATGGTGGCCTGTGAGTCCTGTGGCAGGGCCTCCTGGCCACTAGCTGCAGCTGAAGTAGAAGGCTGTTCAGATGACTGGCTAGTTTCAGGGGCCCGCTGGTGTGACACTGCCTCCCTCATAATGTTGGCCATGTCTGCCAGCAACCCTGCTATGGATATCAGGGTGTTGTTGATGGCCTGCAAGTCCTCCCTGATCCCCTGATACTGTCCCATCTGTTCTCCTGCACGTTGTCTAGGATATGGCCCATCATGTTGATAGGCTCCTAGGATCTCATAGAGCGCCTCCTGGAGAGTTGGTTCCCTGTTCCTGTCCTCCCCATGGCGCACAGCAGTACTCCCAGTGTCCCTGTTAGCCTGTGCCTCTGTCGCCTGAACGGTGTGCCCACTGTCACTGACCCGAGGTCCCTGATTATCTTGTGTGCGAGGTGTGACCTGGGGTCTCTGTACAGGTGGTCATACTGCTGATTGACATGTCCTGGAGACAGAGATTTGGGTATGCTGGGTGGGTGCTGTTGTGTTGTTTCCTGATGGGGGAGGTTCTGTGGTGGTCTGTGACTGAGCTTGGGTAATTGGCTGTCTGTGGGTCCCTGATGGTCCAGGTAGATTGGCCAGATACTGAAGACCAGAGTTACTGTCATCACTGTGCGCCTCTTCAGTTGGGGGACTGGATAGTGCTGGCACCTCCTCTTCAGTGACATTGGCTGCGGTACCTGTGGGGATGTAAATGATGTATTATGCTTCATGTGTATGACATAGTGTACATACCTTTGCTTCCCCTCCATGGTTGGTGTTGCCCTGCCAGCTTTTACTTGTGTATGTTGGTGTTTGGTGGGTTTGTCAATTTCCCTATGCTGTGCATGCTTTAGTGATGAGTGTCCATGCAGGGCTGTGAGGGGTGTCCATGCATTGGTACAGCATGCAGGGCTCGGAATTGGGATTAGAGAGATGTGATGGTGGAGTGTGTTTGATGTAGTGGGGTGATGGAGGGTGGGGGTACGTGGTGGCATGCAGGTAGGGGGGTGATAATTGTTGAAAGTTGACTTACCAGAGACCAGTCCTCCTCCGACTCCGGCCAGGCCCTCAGAATGCAGTATTGCCAAGAATTGCTCCTCCCAAGCTGTGAGTTGTAGGGGAGGAGGTGGGGGTCCACCGCCAGTCCTCTGTATAGCGAGCTGGTGTCTTGCTGCTATGGAGTGTACTTTCCCCCATATGTCGTT
The DNA here is from genome assembly GCF_031143425.1 of Pleurodeles waltl. NCBI lineage: Eukaryota > Metazoa > Chordata > Amphibia > Caudata > Salamandridae > Pleurodeles > Pleurodeles waltl. The sequence continues at coordinate 715,939,733 of NC_090443.1, forward strand.
ACACTTCTTCCTGATGTCGTCCCTTGTTCTAGGGTGCTGTCCCACGCCGTTGACCTTGTCCACAATTCTCTACCATAGCTCCATCTTCCTAGCTATTGATATCTGCTACACCTGTGCTCCAAATAGCTGTGGCTCTACCCTGACAATTTCCTCCACCATGACCCTTAACTCCTCCTCAGTGAAACGGGGGTGCCTTTGTGGTGCCATGGGTGTTATGTGATGTGTGTTGGTGAGGGTGTGTTTGGTAATGTGTTGGGGGGTGTGAAGTGGGGTGCGTGAGGGATGTATGGGTGTATGTGGTGTGTGTTTGTAGTTGTGACAGTGGTCTTGGTGTCAATCTGTGGGTTTGTGTTTTATAGTGGTGTGGGTGTGCGGGTGTGGTGTGTGTATGGGTGTCAGGTGTGTGTTGTTTGAATTGTCCAATGTGGTGTTGTTTTGTCTGTGTGTGTCCACTGTGAGCGCGGTGGTATGTATCGTCAAAGGTTTACCGCGGTTGAATGTCCACCGTGGTGATTCGTGGGTCATAATGTGGTGGCCATTGTTCTGTCGGCATAACAGTGTGGTTTTGATACCGCCACTTTATCACTGACCTTTGGGCTGGCGGATTTGTGTCTGTGGCTGTATTCTGTCAGATTGGTGTGTGCATGTCATAATATGGTGAACGGATATACGCCCTGCAGCGATAAGTTGGCCGCCGCCACCGAGGCGGTAAGCAAGATTTACCGCCATGGTCATAATGAGGGCCAAAATCTTGACATCCCCATTGAGGAGGGAAATAGGACCATAGCTGTCCCACAGTAATGGATCCTTCCCTGGTTTCGGTAAAACCACTATGGATGCCCTATTTACAATTGGGCTACAAGGAACCTGTACTTTCTGTTCCCTGGAAGGCTTCATATAAGGAGACCACCATTTCTGCTCCCGTCCACTTATAGTAGTCCACTGGGAACCCATCCTCCTCCAGGGCCTTATGGTACGGCACTTTCGATATGGCTTGCATTATGTCCTCCTTGCTGATCTCTCCCGCCAACAGCCCTCTGCCCTGCGCAGTGAGACTAGATATATGGGCCTCCTCAAAAAATGCAGCAAGTCTGTCGTGGTCCACTTCCGTTTCGGGAGTGTAGAGTGTCCGATAGAAGTGCCCAAATGCACAAGCTATGTCCTGACGGTGTGTGAGGATCGTACCATCCACATCTTGCATGGTAGGGATGGCTAGCGCTGCTTTCTGCTTGTGTAGTTGGGCTGTTAACAGCAAGCCTGCTTTTTCTCCTTGTTCGTAATGTATACCCTTCATCCTTTGAAGTGCCTGGGAAGTATATAGAGCATTAAGTTAAAGTTTTGCCTTATCGAGGCGACAGCGCATGGATGGGAAGGGAGATACAGTGTAGTCGCAGGAACAAGTCGCTATAATTCCCTCCAGCTCTTTCTGATAGGAATGTCTCTTGGTGTTAGCGAGGGTAGTGTCCCTCATGACCTGCCCCCTTATTGTCGCCTTCGCCACAGCCCACAGAACCTGAGGGGAAGAGACCGAGCACTTTTTGTCAGTCATGTAGGCGGAAACGTGGGCACGCATTAGTCTTTGCCCTTCGGCGAGCAGTATCGCAATGCATTCAGATGCCATGGTTTATGCCCTGGACAAGCAAGGCCCAAGTCTAGTGCAAGGAAAACCGGGGCATGGTCGGATAATACAGCCTCCAGTATCTGGGATTCCCTGACCAAGGGAACCATTTTATGTGAAGTGAGGAAGAAGTCCAACCAAGACTATGTCCTGTGGACCGGTGATTCAAAGGTATACTCTCGATCAAGCAGATGTGAAAGACGTCAATGATCTATCAGCCCATGATCCGACAGTACATTCCCCAACAATGCTCTGTCCGCGTTATTGCTGTGATCCAATCTGCCCGTTCAGTCAAGGTCTGCGTCACAGGCCAGGTTTCAGTCTCTACCTAGGAGATGTTTGTATGCTCCGATCTCCATCAAGAGACGGTTGAGATGTAGAAAGAATAAATGTTTAGAGCCCGTAGGGGCATACACGGACCCAACACAGATTGTACGATCTCCGAGTCTGAGTTTAGTGAGGATGTATCGACCATCTGGATCGGACCATGACTTGAACAGTTTATATTGTAAGGATCTGTGGAGAAGAATTGCAAACCTGCATTTGTGCATAGAGTTTGAGCGCCCCAATAAAGAAGATGGACTACCACTATAGAGCATTCAACCACCCCAGTCTCGCCACAGTTTTTCTGATTGTAAGGATGATAGATGTGTTTCTTGCAAGAGGGCAATATCTTCACGTTTGGATTGCAAATAGGATAAGACCTTTTTTCTTTTAATATAGTGCATGAGACCATGAATATTCCATGATATGGTTGTCAGTGAGGGGGCAGTCCATATTCCTGGAGCGGCATATGGACCCACAGAGGCAAGATAGTCATTATCGGGGCTATGAGGTGTGAGGTGGAGGCTTGGACTATCTAGGTCAGGGTAAGGAGCAAGGAGGGAAGAAAAAAGAGGGGTAGTAGGGATCGCTCTGTCACACTGGGGAGAGACAGACCAGTCAGAGAAAAGAAAAAAAGAGAGGGTAAAGACGAGAAAATGAAAAAAAGAAGCAGAGAAAGGAAAAGGGAAAGTAACAAGGCTCACAGAAAGAAAGGGAGAGGTATTCTAGGTTCACTTTGGGACCGATAGAGGTACCTCGTGTGAGCTAAACCTTGTTGATAAGAGAGTCTAATCCTGTGAAGACCACAGTCCGGGTGTACATGTGGGTGGGGAACCAACAGAAAAAAAGCTAGGTCAAATCAGGACCAGAATGAGGGTGGGAGAGAGTCAGATGGGGGGAATGGAGGGGGAAAGAGAGCCAGCAGGGTGGGGAAGTGGAGGAGGGAGTGCGTCCTGGGGATAAAGGCACTACTGCTGAGCTCTCACATGAATAGCAGCATCATCAGCAAGGGGGGGGACAATATATGAAACAATATAAACATGCGGCTTACTGACACTGGCCAGGGATACAGATTAGCAGTAGGTCGTAACTACATGTCAACAATAGGACCTTCCCTAAGCTCCCACCTGGATCTATGGGGGGGGTAGGTACATTATGTCGATAGCCACAACGTTGAAAAGGCTGGGGGTTACAGGGTCCCATGTTTCCGTAGAGCCACAGGGGATATTCTCCAGCAGGGCAGCTGGGTGATATAGGATGTCTTGAAGGGTTGTGCAGGTGGGGGGTTAGTCCCAGGTTGGAGAGTCGAGTTTGGCTTAGGATAGGATCGGGAAGGGGGACTATGGGAAAACACAGGCGAGGGGAAGCTGTGGTGGGATGAGAGGTGAGTGAGGCTGTCGGGTGGAGTGGAAGGAATGGGAAGGGGGGACTAAGGGGAGAGAGGGGAGAAGATGGGGAGGCTCATTTCAGTCACATGTAGGTCCCAATGTCTTGGTGGTAATAGGGTTTATTCCAGTCCAAGGCTTGGAGGGTATACAGATATATACTAATGAATAGACAATATCACACAATAAAATGATGGACAGAGTGTTGAAACTTTTCAAACACTCACCCCCAGTCACAGCTCTGGGTTCAATCCATCGTTATTTTGCTTGCCACGTCACCCCAGGTCGGACCCAGCTATATGCAAATCAGTCTTGATCCCGCTCCCAATCGGAGCAGTCCAGTTCGAACTGCCAAGCCAGGTCCTCCCTGGACAAGATTCAAGCATCCTGGGACCGGTTTCAAGATATCACCTTTCATCAGCCAGGCTAGCTTGAATCCAGTGGCGCAGCAAGCCAGGGACCCACATCTGAGCATACCCTAACCACTTAGGGCGCACAAGGCAATATCACAAAATAAAATGATGGACAGAGTGTTGAAACTTTTCAAACACTCATCCCCAGTCACAGATCTGGGTTTAATCCACTGTTATTTTGCTTGCCACATCACCCCGGTTCGGACCCAGCTATATGCAAATCAGTCTTGACCCTTCTCCCAAAAGGAGCAGTCCAACCCGAACTGCCAAGCCAGGTCCTCCCTGGACAAGATTAAAGCATCCTGGGACCGGTTTCATGATATCACCCTTCATCAGCCAGCCATGAATAGATGCATAGGGATGATTAAATAGAAACAAAAACTCAAGAACATAGGAGAGCTCCTTGTGATCACCAGTTGGAGACAACTTTGGGATAAATAGTCCAGCAGGAGCGAATGAGCTAATGAACACCATTCCTTACGTGAGTACAGAACCCTGACCATATAAGCATATAGCACTCACGGGATATCAGTGCAATAGGCATTAGACCCGAGTCAAACTGAATGGTAGATTTACTATGACCGCTATGAGCTGCTCCTAGGTAAGTCCAGAAATGGGGCAGGAGGATTCCCGCAACAGGACGATTGATGCAGCAGTAACAGCAGTAACCACAGTTTTAACAATAATAACAATGATATGGTAGCAGAGTTGTATATGCATTATACTTAGCGTTCAGCTATTGGACAGTTAGGTTGTCCTCAGGTGGCCATCAGGTGATATAGCTATTGCCCCTAGGGAACATGCAAGTCAATTAGCAGGAGGCAGAGGCTTCAAAGGAGACCTTGATTTGTCTCTGTGCAACCCCTGAGTGAGGGCTGCCACCGCTTGTAGGGCAATATTCCTGCCATCTTGAGACTTCAGTGGATGTTAAAAAATCCTGCCTCTTTTCTGCGTTGGGGAGTGATTGTGAAGGGTGCCAGGTTCGGTGTCCATGTGTAGGGTACAGTCATTTAGCTTGGAGGGACTTGTCGTCAGGTCCGTGGGTTTGTGATCCATGGTTTGGGCGGCAAGGCCGTCCAAGAAGGTGCGCAGGTCCGTAGGCTCAAAAAAGTTCATGGATTTACCATCTGTCATTATCCACATTCGGACTGACTCGAAGAGTCCAAATTTAATGTTCAGTTGTCTCAGTTGAGGCCGGAGTGCTAGGAACGATTTCTGTTTTTAATTTTTTTCTCATGAGAAGTCTGCGGCAACACAGATTTCATGGACTTCGTGTTTGTATCGACCATGGGCTCTTGCAGCCATTAGCAGCTGGTGTACCTGTTGATGCCGGAGGAAGCACGCTATGGTTGGTGGGGTCTCCCGGTGTTGTTCTTGTGGAGGGGACCAATTCCGTAGACTCGATGAAATTCTAGCATGGGAGAAAAACTAAGGCCTGTGAGAGCAGGGATGAAGTCTTTAAGGAAAGCCCTCAAATCTGTGCCATCCTTGCTTTTCGGTAATCTAAAAAAAAACAGACATTGTCCCTCCAGCTCCTATCTTCTAGGTCCGTGAGTTTGTGTCAAAGAAATTGCAGTTCTGATTCCTTGACCATCAGGGCTGCTAGCCTGCCTTTGACGGCATTCAGGCAATGATCCATATCTGTGACTTTATCCTGGAAACCATCTATGTCTGCACGGATCGACTTGCAGTCTGTAGACAGGTCCGTGATCTTAGAGTCCATGGTTTCCAGGCGACAGCCCACTGTGGCAGTGTCCTGTAGAATGCACTCTATGCAGTGTCTGAGTGGGTGTCTACAGAGGACGCTATAGGGCTGGGGCGGAGAGTGATGACAGGTGAAGCCATGGGCCGTGGTGGTGAGATAGCTTCTGAGAAGAGCATCTGACGAGTAGGTTTACCTGTCATTTTGCCAGAGGGCATCTCCACAAAGAAGAGGACTGACAGCACCCTGAGGTCCATCAAAGCCCAAAGCCAAAGGTCCAGCATCAGAGGGTCAGCCGTATCATGATGAGTCTGGGGGCTAGCAGAGCTTCCCAACCCTATTGCGCCTGCAGGACACCGCTGTGTCACCTTTTGGCACTTGCCTCACTTCAAGTACGTGGGGCAGGGTGACTCAACAGTACTGAGGGTCATACGTTCGGCTAAGGCAGCAACAATAACGAACACAGACCTTGGGTATGAAGATTGCTGGTCTGCAGGCCTATGATGACTTAGAAGGGGAGGCGCAAATCATCTGTCCATTTGGTGTGTGCTGCCCCGGATCAGAGGGTGTAGAGTTAGAGGTCCATCCCAGCAAGACTCCCCAGATCTCAAGGAGCCACATGTAGATCCCACTCACCTGTACCGGGTCGTGACTCCGGTCTCATTGGAGAAGAAGATGGGGGACAATGAAACCCAGGTTGGGGCAAGTTCAGGGGCAGGACCTTTTCAAATCAGGATGGCAGAAGAAAAGGGGGTATCTCATTTACTGGCTCTGTGGCTCCGCCGTCAATTAGCACGCGGGGTCATGGTTCGTTGTGGGCTACAGGGAGCCAGACCACTCCCAGCGGGCAACCGAATCGTCTCCCAGTAGCTCTGCCGTGCTAACAATCCATAATACCCTGGTAAAGAGGGCCAGTGGCTGCACTCTGTGCAGCCAGCCTGAGGGTAAGTCACTGGATGGCAGTGTCCACCTTCAAGGGTTCAGTGCCATCTTCTGAGGGTGAGGGGCAAGGCACAGGAAAAATCTACCCTTAGACAGAACGGGATGTAGTTGACCCACGAATCACTTCCTCTGGTCTTTTAGCGGTGCAATGTGGGTGTCCATTGAGGGCGGGTTGGCTCCAGGTGTGGTGTACACCTATTTACACGGATCTAGGAGTGGGTGTCCAGCTCATGGCATCCGGCGTGGCATTCCACAGGTCAATGCAGTCCTCTGGAAGGGGGAAGAAGGTTGAGGGGCACTCAGGGTCGTCGGTTGGCCCCGCTGCCCATCAGTCCACTCTCATACATCCCCGTTGAACGAGGATTGCGTCCAGTGGGTGGAGATGAGGAAGGAAGCGAGGGGGAGAAAGAAAGAAATCAGGCCTGCAGCTTTCCACAGCACTGCGGGCCAGGTAGCCCCTCGGGCGAGGTGTGTCTAGAGAGAGTGGGGGGCGCGGGCTCTCAGCGACGTACCAGCCGCACGGGAGGCTACTCTGTCGGGTCTCCTCCAACGTGCTCGGCTATGCAGCTGAAATCAATCCCACGGCTGCTCTTTGTGTTGCAGGTCACATCTCTGCTGCCACTCCTTGTGCCCTCTGACAGCCCCTGCGGCCGCCCTGTGGTTGGCCCCTGTCACCCGGGGGGGAGGAAGTAAGGGTGAGGCTTCCCCAGCATCTTGTCAGCTCAGCCACCACCCCAGAGCACACACCTGGCCACAGAGCTGAAAGATTAGGCAGCCATTTTCCTGGTGGCCAGACCACGCCCCTCATTCAGTACTTTCTACTGTTGGTTGAATTAAGAAGACTCTGTCAGTCTGAAGTTGTATCTTTGTTTCTAGGTATGCACTGCTTGCTGCAAATCTACTTGTTTTCCAGTCTGTTCTGGACTCGATGGCGATGAGGCTCTTATTATGTGGAAGGCACCTTTCCAGCTCATATAGCCTGTTCACTTTACTCCAATTTTGGTCCCCAAAAGGACATGCAGTAGGCTCTTCCACTTGGACTGTAGGCAGTTGTTTCAGATATTCTTTAACATTACCCACTTGCCTGGAGCAATGTTGTGACCACCTACAATCAGAGGTACAGACTACCACCAGTGCACACTGATGTTTATTTTCTGAAGGCATGTCAGAGAAATCCATTTGAAGGTGTTCAAAGGGTGCTTCAGTGGGTGAAAAATGCCAAGACACAGTCTCAGTTCCCTTTCCAGCATTATGATGTGCACAAACCACACCGTTCTTACATATCTGCTCTGCAGTCTTTCAAAACTTGGTGCTACTCCACCATTTACTGAAATATGCACATATTGCATCTCTCCCTAAATGCAATTTTATGCAACACTCCTTGTTCTTCCACATTTCATCCAACTGGTTTCCAGTTTCTTCCCATTTAGTCAGTTCCTCCGGTGTGGCCATTTTTTGCAATTCACCAACACTGTATCTGGTTACATTAGTTCATCTGTTTCAACGGGCCCCAATACATATGACAGATAGCTAAGGGAACAATGCATTTAGACTATTTACTTTGCTACTGCATCAGCAAAATCATTCCCCTTCCCAATATCATCCACAATTTTCTTATGAGCGCTGCATTTTATACTGGTTTCTTGCTTACATAAGGCTAAAACATTCAGCAATTTTACAATTAAGGTACCATGTTGTATTTTATGTTCTTGAGAGATGAGAAATCATCGCTCCTTCCTCAGTTTTCTGAAATTGTGAGTCCCTTCAAATGCATACTGGCTATCAGTATAAATGTTCACCATTAGTCTTTTGCTTAATTCACATGCTCTAGTCAATGCAGTAATCTCTGCAGATAGATTTACATGTCTCCACCACAGTCGCAAGGGTGTATTGGCGTAAGCTGCTGTAGTTCTGCCATTTGGTGGTTTGAAGCAAGAGCTACCCACAGGTATTCATATCTTTGTTGCAATGGAGTATCAGTTAGATCGACCATCCATCTTGTTTGTTCCTGTTAACAATGCACATGCATGGGGTATTTCACAATTAGGTGTTGGCAGGGGTATGGCAGGATTAAGAGTAGAACATCTGTGTTGAATTTATTAGGTGCATGTAGGTGTAATTTGTAATGTGTCAGTCTTGCATGTGTTAGGTGATATGTCCTAGTTTTGCTCAGAATCTATGCTACAGACTTTGGTGCATATACATGACAGGTGTTTTCTAGCACTAAACTGTTAGCTTGCTGCAGGTAGGTGGCAGCCGCTGCTGTAGCCTGCAGGCACATGGGTAGACCTTTTGGCCAAGCATTGCAAAAAAGTAAGCACATGGCAGTTTCTGGTCCCCGTGTATCTGTGTCAGCATAGCTAATGCACAACTCTCTCTTTCATGTGCATACAAGTGAAAATCCTTTGTGTAATCAAACCATCCTAGGGCGGTTGCATTGTGTGAGGCTCATTAAATAGCTTTGAAGTTCTGTTGACATTCTTCACTCCATGAGTTGGGGTCTGGTATGTCTTTCAAGGCCAGCATTGGTAGGGGCTTGAAGAGAAGGGGAAAATTAGTATCCTTTGCCTACAGTATCATGCAATGCCTAAGACTGCTTTAACTTGATTGTGTGTTTGGTGCTGAAATCTGCAGTATGGTACATATTCTGTCAGGATCTATTTTCCTCTCTCTTTTCGAAGAAAGGTGGCCTAAATAGGATAACTCCTGTTGCGCAAACTGCAGTTCAGTTGGCAAAACCTTGTGTCCTTTATTACAGATAAAATTCAGCTGGTAATGCAACTGTTTTACATCTATACTGCATAACAGAGGATTGTCTATGTACTGGATCAAAGTTGTGTTGGGGTTCAATATAAATTTGTCTTGTTCAGCTTTCAATGTTTGTGAATATATGGTAGAGCACTCTGTCAATCCTTTTTCTCAAAATGTATAGCGTCTACCTTGAAATCAAAAAGCAAATAGATAATGGAAATTCTCATGTAATGGAATGAAAAAAAGGCTTTCTTTAAGTCAATAACCGTGACGTAGGCTGCTACTGGTGGTACTGTGGCCAGCATCATGTTAGGGTCAGGTAAAGTTGAACTATGCTGTTGATGGCCCGGAGGTCCACCACTGAATGCTACTGATCAGGTTTGAAGCGATCAAGACTCTTTTTCACTGCAGGTAGTATAGGGATATTTCATGGGCTTTCTTCTATTTATTTTATCACCCCATTGCTAACAAATCATGAATGACCTTCCTCAATCATTCCTCTATTTCTCTCAAAATTCGATATTGGGGTATTTGAGTTAGGTGGACACCTGGTTTCACAGAAATGTTATTGGGATCAATGTGAATGGTAACTATATCATTGTTCCCTATTGCTCAACCTCTAGGGTTGACTTGTTTTTGCAGTATTTCAAGAAAGTCAAAGGTTTGTTGATAGGGCTACCTATAGCAATATTCGAGTATCCCACCAATGTGTTTGTGCAGCCCAAGAGTGCCACTGGTGGGACAGCATTTTTCGAGCTAGAGGAACTGATGGCCCCAGAGTCTAGTAAAATTCTTATTTTCGTCCCTTCAATGTTTGTTTCCATAAATGGTCTTTTTTGATCCACTGGTATTGCTGCACACACCTCTCTCCCCCTCAGGATCCCCTATTGAACTTAATCATCGATTTTAAAATGATCTTCAGCAAAAAATACCATTTGGTAATTTACATTACTTCTTCTGTGTTTGAGATAATTGGACTTATTTAGTTCAGTGTCTGGGAATTGCAGGGTCATTGCCCACTGAGGGCCTTGTTGGTTAGACCCTCTATGTCATCTCCTCACATTTGAAATTCACCTCTTATGTAAATATTGGCACCCCCACAATTTTGACAAGTCTCTGTAGTCATCTGGAGTCCAGAGGGCACAGAGTACCCCCCCCCGCCTCCACAACAGCTGGGTCTACCTGCCTGAGAACCTCAACCCCATTGTAATTGTTGCATCAATACTCATCCTTGCAGTTCTTTTTTATTTTTGTCTCTCTGTTGCTCTTCTTTGTCCATCTTTTCTGCTAAATAGTGTGCTATAGATAGTATTTCTGTATTGGGTTTAACAATCCAACAGGGGTGTGTTGGATCAATGCAGTTTTTGCTGATTCTTGTAAACCCTGCACGGAACAGTTAACTAGTGTTTTGGCAGATCCCTTCAGAGTCCCCCATAAAACTGTGCACTGCAAAGGTCTTCTGTCACTGGTTGTAAAGGGCTTGTGTTGATTTTGCTTTATCTAGTGTGGTCTTTTACCCAATTGGTACATTTGTGTGGCACTATGATTTAAAAAAAATGGAATCTGCATAGGTAGGTCCACAACTTTTTTGAGGTAGTAAACCACTTTTTTTTATTTTCTGCAGTACTCGTGACATCATCCAACCTGACATATTCAGTATTGTTTTTACATTTTATCTATGATATTTGTTCCAAGTCCATGGTGTTATCTGACCTATTTTTTATATTCTTTCTATCTGGCTATACCATTTGTCAGGATTTTCACTCACATGGAAAAAATCAGATGGAAAACGTATCAGTTCTATTTCAGTCCATAAGTCATGTTCAAAATTTGCTGAGTGGTTGTGCTGAAAACTGGAACTTCTCACATGGGCATTGCTATTTTATCTTAGGTGTTTTCTAAAGTGTCAATCCTTCTTGCTAGATGTCTCAAAGATTCTTTAGTACTATCAGTGGGAATCCGCTATGTCTCACAAGTCTTATCAATTTCTCTAAACTTTGGAGGCAGGGTAAAAGTACATTTTTTATTGCTAGTGTGACACTATTCTTGATAATTTTGTTAAGTTCCAGATTTCTTTTTACATTTATTATTTGTTTTAGAGTTTTATATAGTGCTGGCAAGACCCGAGGGTATCAGAGCACTTTACAATAGTACATGTTCACCACAGATCACTCATATAAACAGTGTAGCTTCCCTGAATCACACATATTGGATGAGTTAGGTGGAGAAATTGAAGTGGAGGGGAATGTGACTCCGCGCTCTACCGCAGCACCCCTTCTGTGCACCATGGTCGGGCCGCCGCTCCGAGTATCGGAGTGCAGCATCGCTGCGGCAAGCGTTTCTGCTCACCTTTTTTCACAGTCCAGCTGGGAAAGCACATTTCGTGCTCCTGGTCGCGCCGCTCTTCCAGCCTGCCTACCTGATGCACTTCCCCTCTTACCTGATGAGAATCCTATTCTTTTTCATTTTTTTCTTCTTCTTGTTTTCTACCTTTACTTCTTTTCTTGTTCTGGTGTTCATGTTGTATTCTTCTTGGTGTTCCTTTTTCCCAGCATGCCTTCTTTCTTTTTCCTTTTATACTGCTACTTTTTTCCTATTCTTTCCTATGTGGTTTTCCCAATCAAAGATGGTGTCTCTCTTTCTTCCTGTTTTGTCACTTCCTGTCTCCTAGTATATAAGCCTTTCAGTTCTAGTCTTCTTTGCGTTGTAAACACTTCCTCTTGGTGATGATCCTCGCTCCTGTTTGTCGTGTTTTCTCCAGTTCCTGTTACTCTGATTGAGACTTTTCCAATTTTTGCCTTTTTCACTCTTGTTTTTTCCTCTTTTTCAGGAGTTCCTGTTTTGAGTTTTTTTCCCACACTTTTGGGGTTTTTCCTCTGGGACTCAATCTGGAGGGTACGGTCTGCTTATGCGTCTCCTGTCAAGCAGCACCGTGGCTACTAGAAAGGTTCACCCTTATCTTGGTCAGTCCAGAATCAGCAGAAGACCGGGTGCTCTTCCAAATTCTGCAGTCAAAGGTGAGAAGAATCGTGCAGATCATGACAGGGAATAAGTCATGTGGGCAACGGATGACTCGTTAGTTAAGATGTTGGTTGAGGAGGAGGTCTTTTATGTACTTCTTGAAGATCTGGAAAGAGGGGTTTGACTTGATATGTGCCAGAATGGAGTTCCAGAGGTTAGAGGCATTGCTTGTAAAGGAGCATGCCTGGGTTTTTTCTTTCTTAGCTTTAGGCACAATTAGGAGATGGGTGTTTGAGCTTCTTAATTTTCTTGGCTGTCCTGCCTTTTTGAGTTTAGAGGTGAGGTATACTGCTTTCCCAGTCTGCCGGGCTGTGTGAGTTAGACAGGCAGTTCTAAAGCTACACCAGCCTTCAATTGAGAGACATTTTAGATCTTTCAGGGCAGGGGAGATGTGGTCATGTTTTTTGATTCTTGTGACCAATCTGACTGCTGCTTTGAGAGTGAATCTCATGGGCGCAAGATGGACTTTTGCCATGCCTGTGAGGATGGCATTCCCGTGGTCTAACCTGGACAGCACCAGTGCTCGCATGGCATTTTTTAGGTAATTCGGTGGTAGGATTGGTTTAATTGCAGAAAGTATTTTTTGCGCTATTCTTTACATGGTCCTCCATAGTCAAATCAGTGTCCAGTGTGATTCCTAGAGACTTGATAGAATCTGCTGGGGTAAGATTGAATTTAAGAGTGTCTATGGATTTTATGCATTCCTGCATATGGGGAACTGCTATGTCTTTGATATAAGAAGAACTTCTCTCTTATCTTGGTTGAGTTTTAGGTGGTTGCAGGTTAGCCATAGTTGTACTTCTTTGAGAGTGGCATTTAGCCAGTGTGCGTCCTCTATTGAGGAGATTTCCATCTAGAGCAGGGTGTCATCTGTTTATAGATGGAAGGGGATGTTAGCTTGGTTGAGAATGACGGTAAGGGGATCCATATAGATATTGAATATTGTAGGTGAGAGGACAGCCTTGTGGAACACATCGGATGATTGCTGTTGTGTCAGAGGTCATGTTGTTTATTTATATTTGTTGAGAGCGATTCTGTAGAAAAGATTAGAACTAGCGTAGGGACGCATCTTCCATGCCAATCCTTTTTTGGATGGAATCCAGAAGAAGCTTGTGATCGATCTTGTCAAAGGCTGCTGATAGGTCAAGAAGAATGAGCAAGCAGCATTGGTCTTTATCTTGGGATTTGTGAAGGTCATCCACTATGTTCAGAATCACTTTTTCTGTTCTGTATCCTTTTCTAAAACCTGATTGAAGAGGGTCCAGGAAGTCGTTGTTTTCTATGTGTTGGTTTAGTTGAGAGAGAATGCATCTCTCTAGAGTTTTGGCAAGGAAGGGTAGATTGAAGGCAGGTCTGAAGTTGTTGAGATCATTTGAGTCTGTTCCCAATTGTTTAGGCAGTGGCGTGACATGACAGAGCTTGAGGCAGTCTGGTATCATGCCAGTCCACAGGGAGCTGTTCATAGTCTTAGTCCAGAAGGGGTTTGAGCGTGGTTGATTTTTTTTTGCCAGAGAGGCTGGAAGGGGGTCTGCCAGGTGAGAGGATGTTTGGACGTAGCCAGCAGAGCAGAGATGTCTAATTACAAGAGTGGGTTGAAGACCTTCCAGCTTCTTTAAGTTCACGTAGGCTCTTGTATAAGACAACACTCATTGTTGACAAGTGGAGAGATCATTGGTAGGGAGGCCATGTAGAGAGAGAGGGGATTGTTGTTTTCCTTTCTGGGAGGAAGGTTCTCAGGGTTGACAGATTGTGAGTTTCAAGGGAGCACTCAATGTTTTTGATTTTGTCGTTGAAGAAGTTGGTGAAGTTGTCACACCATTCTTTGGAGGTCTGAGGGCTTATTAAGGGTTATTTGGATGTTTGTTGTTTGATGATATTGAAAAGCTCTTTGGGGTGGCCATTGGCCCTATCTAGATTATTGTGGAAGAATGTGTTTTTTTTCTTTCGTGATGTGTTTTTGTAGTTTCTGCATTCTCTCCTGAGTTGCTCAAGGTGGGCTGTGAATGGGTTTGATCTCCCAAGGTTTTACGCTGCTCTCTGCTGCCTTCGTTCAGTATTTAGATCTTTATTGAACCAAACTCTTGAGGATGTGTTTCTCACCCTTTTCAATTTCATAAGGGCTACTTGGTTCAGCATGGAGGACAATGTTTAGTTGTAGTGGGTGGTGAGTTTGGCTGCTGAGAAGTTATTAGATGAAGAGGGAAGAAGTGATCTAATTCTTTCTTCTAGGTCTACTATGGGAATTTGTCTTCTGTTTATTGTCCATTGGAGGGACTTTTGTGTGAGAGTTGGGTTTTGGAATGCTTTGTTGATATGGAATAAAATAATGTGATGATCTGACCAGTCAATGGGGAGGATGTTGTCAAACATAAGAGTTTCTTCCTGAGCTATTATAGTATCCAGGGTTGAGCCTTTGTTGTGGGTTTGACCTTTGCCGAGCTAGCAGAGGTCCTTACTGAGTTAGTGGTAATTTAAGAATTGGAGTAGAGGATTGCTTTCATCATCCCTGTGGAGGTTGAGGTCCCATTGGATGATATTATTGGTACATGAGAGTTAACAGGGTTTTATAAGATCTGCAAGGTGTTCACCAAAGGAGAGAGTGTGGCCAGGCTGGTGGTAGAGCAGGTGACAGATCATATTAGTGTTATCTTTTATCCTTATGGAGGCATTGAGATATTCAAATGAGTTGTAGATGAAAGTGTCTTTTACCACCACATTGATGTTGTTCTTGCATCTCCTGTAGGGCAAAATTGTTCCTGTGATTCTTAGAATCAAGAGTAAAGCCTGGTTTATCTGTACCAAAGTTTTTTCTCCTGTGTTCTTTGACTTTATCACCCGGAGATATATTGTTGCCTTTTATTGATTTTTCTAAAAGTGTCTGCATAATGTGTTGGTTCATTTCAATGGTTGGATCTGTTATCGTCCGTATATTTGTTTCTAATGGAGACAGTGTCTTTTCTTAAGTCTATTTCTTTATCAGTGACCCTTGTCTCATCCTTGTTTATAGTAAATTCACAGGGCAGAGGCCTCACTGAACCATCCAAAAGGCCTTCTATAGTCAGAAATGTTTCATCCAGTGGTGCCAAGGATCTGGATGGGAAACTGCCTTCCTCCTCCAGGACATGCGCTTTGGATGATTCCAGGTGTTTAATATGTCTATATTTTATACCCAACAATTTATTACATGTTCTTGTACTTTTTAACACTGCTTCTTTCATTTGTATTTCTCGGTTGTTATCTTCCCATTTATTCAGTATATTAAACTGGTTTATTCTTACTTTCCTTTTACCTAATTCAGACAGTGTCTGTCTCAAAAACAGAAACTTACAAAATGAAAAGATCCATTTAAAGGATATTACAACTGGACTAAGGACCTGATTTAGAGTTTAGCAGATGAGGTTACTCCATCAAAATTGTACCACATATTGTGTCCGCTCTATTAAGATTCCATTATGTCCTATCAGATGGATTACCTTTCATGTTATCTATCACATTGGTGAATGGGAAACCCATCTGCCAAACTCTAAATTAGGGCCTATGTTTTTGCATATTCATGCCATCTTTCAAGAAGCATTCCCATTTTGAAACCCTTCTTTGTCTTTATTTCATAGGCAGACATGTCTTCAGAAGATGCCAGCCTAGGCTGATCAGTTCTTTTGGCTTTCAACAATGATTTCCCTATCTGGTTTCTAAAAGGTAAGTTTTGCAAACATTACCATCCTCAACATCATTCTTTTTAGGTTAACCTGTCTATATCCGTATCTAGGTGTACTTGTCAACAACATTTTTTTTACCAGGTCCTAATGACTGTACCTTGATGTGGCAAATGCCACTTAGTCAGTTTCAGATTCAGCCTGGTCAGTAAGGCATCTCAGAGTCAGGTGATACGTCAGAGAAACGCAATTCCCTCTAGAGGTGTACACTTCGGGACCTTGGAGGGACCCAGATGGTCCCCTTACTGCGGTACTTCTGTCGGACTGGACTGACCATTGTGAATCTCAGCAGTGCCTCCATTTGTAAAAGAATAATTTCCTAAAGAAAGAAAGCGTGCACAGGTTCAAGGTACAATTGTGGATATTTCTTTGTAAGATTGAGTGGAGATTCATAGAACAACTGGTTTCCAATTAACTCTGCCTTTCATAGACAGTCTCATGTTATGTATACACTCTGGATTACATAAGTTAATATTACACAAGCTGACTCATCACCAAACCCAGACAATAAGTGAAAGATTTAGAGTTATTGGCATAAACCTGCTCAACCTGGGTTGTCAGTTCGAACATCTGCCCAAAAGTACACGTGTCAGACATAAATAACAGAGGAACAAGAAAGAAAGTTTTCAGAGAAACTCAAGGATAAGCAAGGATGTGCATGACTGTTAGCAAGCCATAATTTTTGACAGATCATACGATGGAGGCCTTTAACAATATGAATTCTAACGTATGCATATTCCAATATATGTATTTGTGAATAAAGTACTCTTCCCCAAACTTCCAGTCAATATTTTAAGTAATGAAAATTCATAAAGCTATTCTAGATCACATGTTAAGGCTCATTTCCACAAAAAATACAACATAAAAAGCACATATCATGAGACTTGACATATTTCAAATAATAATAAATATAGTGAGCCATACTCTCAGACAAGAGGCAATTTATGCTTAAATATTATTTTGTCTTCTTTCCTATGAACCAACATGAAGTTACTCTGAATGAATAAGTATCACTTTTAAAGATGGTTACTACTCACATGCTTGATGTAATCACTGTATATATAGCCTGCAGCTTTTCTCAAATGTATTTATAGTATTATTTCAGCAGGAATAAAGTATTCTATCTATCTCATGCTTAGCTTTTTATTGCTAGAGTTATTATGCGCCAGGGAGATGGATATTTCTCATGTTTAATTAGTGCAAATGTTATCAACACTACAGTATAAATCAGACACCTTCTGTGAATGGGCTAACCAATGGTTAGATACCTAGCTAGGCAGTCTTTGAGGACAATGTGATTGAGCAATCACAGTGGGAGAAAAGTTGTGATGATCTTATGAGTTTGTTTTACACCATTTCTCTCATGAGAAGATCCTCTTACTAAAACCTTAAAATCCACCTGCTCTCTGGAAGATCATCTTCCTGCTCTGGCCAACTGTGAACACGTCTCGATTCTGGCAGTTTTCATAAGAGAATGATTAATCACCTGAGCCCAGATTTCTAATGCTTTGCCCTGAGTCTGCTTATGTTCGTAACAAAGACCTGACGCAAAGCGGTATGTTGGGATTTACTGCCCAACACAAATTACTATTTGCACTGGATAGTTATCCTGGATAGTTATCCAAAGTAACTCAAACTTGCACAATGTGCTGCTTTGTGTTAAACTGCATCAACAAGGCATTCAATGAGTAGTGCATAGGCATTCCCCTTCAACCACCTATGGGTTATCAAGGAAATAGCTATAGATAAACAATTGTCACATATGGATTTGCATCAAAATTCTACACCTGTTCAAGGCAGGCATAGCAAGAAGAACTGTTTACATTTTTCCTCGTTTTTCCTACTTTGCATGTGCTCTACATGGTACAAAACATATACAAAGCAGGAAAAGTGTTTAAGGATAGTTTATGTACTGGAGGGGGGGTAACCATTGCCAGTACAAAATCTTACAGAGTCCACACAACCTTGCCCCATGGCACCAGAGTGTTTGCATTTCTATATGGCAGCCAAAAGTTTAAAATTAACAGATGACGGACGAAATGCTGAACAATGTGGAATATTTACCGCAGTCAATCATCTGGGCTTAAATCCATTGTTTTTTTGTTCATCCCACCATTGCAGTTTGCACCCACTTGCTTGTGCTCATGCCACTTAAAGATAAGCTGGACAAACTTTAATGGGAGGTAGAGAAAATTACTGCCATGTGCCAGAAGTTTTCCTTGTCCACTGTGGTTTCTAACTGTTCAGCAGGTGTATTACAAAATGGGCTAGGTCCTATCACTATCCTGAAGGCTATAGATCTTGCAGCTGCAATTACCGAGGGGCCTAGACCGAGGACCTCTGATACTGAGCAGTTCAGGGAGGAATGTGAAGTAGGGCAAATTACAGGGCGGTGTGCAACATCCAACAATAAGCTTTGTGGTTTGATACTGGGTAACTCAAGATCTAATATAACTCCCACTGAGATCATCTCACTTCAGCCTTGTAACAGTCAGATGGCTAGGCCTGCTGTCATGCCCCCCCTTGGGGGAACCTCTCACCATTGATCTACTACCAGCATGCTGCCCTTTGTAATCGTTTTGGTTAATGTTCCCTCTTTGAGGCCAAGCCAGATTGAACCCTGTGAGACCAAAATAAAGTAATGCGCTGGCTGGCCCAAAACTCATCCTATTCTGACTCGATAGTGCTCACCAAATCATTTTGACTAGGACAATTGGTTGGGTTGGTCCATCTGTGAAAAACTTCAGGGGTGATTGTGTAATTATTAAATTTTTGGAACTCTAGACTTCTGAAAGATATTTTATCCAGGATATGTGATACTTCCCCATTATTGTTCCTTTTGGGTTTCTTTTATTGACATTTGCAAACCATGCATCCCTTGGTTCATTGTCACATCAAGCCACCTAACATTCTATCTGTGCCTATAAGTTATAGATATCAGGTTTAGGGCACTATCAGATAATGATTGACAAACACATAGCACAGGTGGATAAATGGGTGGGGAGGCTTATTATGGACAGGGCATATAAGGGATATAGGCCCTCATTATGACTTTGGCGGTCTTTTCCTATGAGCGCCGAAGCCACGGGTGCCAGAAGACCAACGATGCTGGCCATATTACAAGTACTGAAGGATTTCTTCCACAAATCCCTGAGTAGTCGTGCTGGCAGTCTATCGCCATCACAGCCATGCCAAAAGGACTCCGCCCACTGTATTATGAGCAGTAATACGGCGTGGCGGTGTCCTGATGGCGGGCCACTGCCGGTAGTGGAGGCACCTGTTCCAGTTCTCTGGCAGACGACCTCCTCGCCGGACAAGGAAAGTCGATCGTCCGATAGGGGAGAAGGGTGGGAGAGTGCAGGATGTTGTCGAGATGGGCCACTCACCTGAAAAGCAGGATGTCTGCAGGGGTGATGGTATGCCCCCTGACCTCCTGGAACACCTCTTGGCACTTCCTGGTGGACACAGAAACCCCGGCAGGTGTCCCAAAAAGAAAGGGGGAGTGGAAGAGAAAGAGGCAAAACACTGCCATTCTTGCTGGTCCAGCCAGGTACCCAGTATCTTCGGGGGCAGGTCGTTGTTGACAGAGTTATAGAGTTAGTGCACTCAACTTCCTTGAAACTGAATCTCTCTTTCTGATATGGGCACAGGAGCAGTAGAAGAACACCATGATGCTCCAGCACTTTTCTTGGATAATAAGAAATGTTGGCACAATTGCTAAAACTGCATTAACAAAAACCCAAACTGAGTACCATAACAATAAGTACTGCGACACTAGGGATGGCTTCACAAAGATTCACAGTTGCACACTACAATTAGAACTGTGGTTGCACTTATTATGCACAAGAAAGACAAACAAGGACATTAATTAAATCACATATAACTTTCCTGCATGCATAGGGTTAAACTAGAAGGAACAAAAACAATTAAAGAAATACAAATGTCCACTCTGGGTTTAAACAGTTAGGGTGGCACAGTTTGGTTTGGTTTCACTGTGTGTGTGAAAAACCCTTCAAAAGAAAATTCCTCAAACCTGAAAAACAGGCATGAATGACAGAATTTAAATCCAAGAGTTACGTTATTAGAGAAAGAAAAGTCACGTAAATGCTCTTCTAATTTTGCACTGTCACTTTTTGTAGTACTTGAGCTCAAACAGATTTCCTGAAGCACATTTAGGCAAGTAACTACAATAATAATGTAGAATGTTCAGAAATGCATTTGTCTCTTCAAGATAAGCAGATACGAGGTCTGAAATACACCAGCTGTTCTATGAAAGCGCGGTGCTCAAAGAACAAACTCCCTGGAGAATACTAGTCACTTAGCTGTAGTCTTTTCCGGAGTGCTGGAGGAATGCCTGGTGTCAGCTGGTACAGGAACAAAGAAAAGAATTCCCTCAAAAGTCCTGAATACGAGGATGACAGCAGGGGCTGGACTGGCAAATCAGATGCTGAGATCAGGAAGCAAAACAAAGCCAAGCAGGGAGGCATGCTTCATGCTGCTATTTATAGCCAATCAGGAAAGCAGTTGAGTTTCCACATGTGGATGAGTCACCACACCCAGTTAGAAGCACATGTCTACACTGCACCCAAAAAGAACCACATGTCTACGCCTGCTCACATTAGCAAACAAGCATTGGTAATACAAGCATTGATAAAACCAATTGTGTAACACAGCACATTATGAATACTTAGAAACATGAAGGTTTAAACAAGAACAGAGATATGATTTAACCCTAATCCTTGGGGATGCTGACAGATAATGCAGGAGGCACCTTGGGGATTCCTGACGGATGTTGTGTGTGCGTGTGTGAGTGGGTGTTGTCTGTGTGCGTGAATGTAAGTGTGTATGCGTGTGTATGGGTGTTTGAATGCATATGTGTATGCGTGTGTGTATGGGTGTGTCAATGCATGTATGGTTGTTGAAGTGAGTGCGTGTTGGAATGTGTGTGTGAATGCGTGTATGTGTGTGAGTGATTGAGTGCATGTATGCATGTGAGTGAATGAGTGTATGGAGGGTGCATGTGGTGTGTGTGTTCTTGTATGCAGGGAGGGTGGGATGGGGAAGGGGATGCTGTTATTGAAAGGTAGGTTGGGGAGGGGGTGCTGTTAAGGAAAGGGGTGGAGAGGGGGTGGTGTCATGGAAGGTGGGGTAGGGGGTATTGTAATTGCAGGGGAGTTGGGAGAGTCGTCTGCCGGCAACAGGAAAGAAATTTCCTGTCACTGGTAGCCTTTCCACCAGCGTTTTTGTGGTAGTGCTACTGCCACGGAAACCGTGGCAGAAAGGAGACTCGTGATATCACCGGTGGTCTTCAGTGGACCACCTCGTCAGAGATGCTGATCTCCGGCCCGGCTGTCCTACCACCTTGGCGGTACCAGCGGGGATGTGGCGGTTTGACAGAGGCCAAACAGCCACACTCATAATGAGGCGGTTTTCACTGCTGTCTTGTCGGCGGTGAGGCCGTCATCATGGCCCTGGCAGTCTACGGACCGCATGCGTCGTAATGAGGGCCATAATGTCTAGCGGTCATAGTAGTGCCCCACAATGACTCCGGGATCAGCTGGGGCTGCTAGTATGACATGTATTAATGGCTTTGATGGGGAAACACTGGGGGGAACCTACATACATCTATTAAACCTCAGGTGGCACCTTGGGGCAGTAAGTGTAGTAACAGTAATTATGAGTGCTATAAATTTGGCACATGGAATGTGCGAGGTCTAGGCAGCAAGATAGTGGCAGAGGAGTGGTGTAATATTGTTAATGTCCTTTTTATCATCTGTATTCAAGATATGTGGTGTGTCGCCCCTACTTATATAAAAATATTTACCTCACAATTCTTGTGCGCCACCACTTCCCAATCAGGGAGGGCTAGAGGCGAGCTCCAGGTACTTATCTCTAACAAACTCCCTATAGTAGTTAAAAAAACTTCTTGGGAGACCCCTCATTTTCAACTGCTTTGGTTAACTTCTAGAAGCTTGGTGGATGTGGTGCTAATCAACGTTTATGACAATGTCTTTGATTTCACTCATTGCAGAGTAGCCCACGCTCTTGATCACGGTTTCCATACATTTTTACACCTAATCCACTCAACGTTTATTATACTATGGGCTGGAAATTTTAACATTCAACCCTGTTTCTTGCCAGCATCCCAGGCCTGCAGGCTCAATAGCCAGGAAGGCAAAGGCTATGACCATTTTTGCCATGATGACATGGAAATGTTCTAAATGTAATACTACCCAAATATGACCTGAGGCTATTGAGATGCAAACATGGAGATAATGGGGAAGGGATTCCATCCTTTAGAGGTAATAACCTCTCATCCTTTATTGATCACATCTTAGGTGGTCATTACAACCCTGGCGGTCGGTGTTAAAGCGGCGGTAAAGCCGCCAACAGGCCGGCGGTAAACAAAACTGGAATCACCACAGTGGCGGAAACCGCCAACATAGACAGCCACTTTATTACTCCGACCGCCACGGCGGTACAAACAAACACCGCGGCAGTAACCTCCAACAGACAGGCGGAGGACAATGTACCGCCCACACTATCACAACCCACCAATCCGCCACCTTTTCCGGGGCGGATTCACCGCGAACAAAAACACGGCGGAAACAGGACTTCGAAGGGAAAACGCTCACCTCTACACACCCCATGAGGAACCAGGACGCCATGGAACTGGAACTTCAGATACTCCCTGCCTTTATCTTCCTGCTCTTCTACCAGGAGCACGAACGCCGGTGGTGAAGACCACGGTGAGTACTGCACCTACGACACAGGGGAGGGGGGAGGGAAAAAACAGTGACACACACACGCAGCACGCAACAACCCCACCCTCACCCACTACAACACACACACTAACACATATTGATACATTACAGTTACACCCCCAAACCCCTCTGGAAGAATGCAAGGACAAAAGGAAATTAGTTGAATAATTGTGATATATTCAATTACATAAAACAAAAATATTTACAAATATATACATTTTACTATATAAAATTATATACACCAAGAACACAAGTCCAAGGGATTCCACCATCATAGTCCGTGGATCACTGGGCCCAAAAGGCATGGGCGAGGCCCACACTCAATACCCGAACAAGACGGAGAGAACACTGCAGGGGCATCAGATAGAAATAAAACAGGCACCTTAGGGGTAAGGGAGGGGGGGCACCTCAGCCGGTTGAGTGCACGACACCAGATCCACAAGGGGGCTCCATGCCCACTGCTCAATCCTGGGGAGTGCAAAGCCACAGTCTCACAAGTCTCTACAGTGGGTGCTTTGCCCACTGTTCAATCCTGGGGAGTGCAAAGCCACAATCTCTCAAGTCTCTACAGTGGGTGGTTTGCTCACTGTTCAATCCTGGGGAGTGCAAAGCCACAGTCTCTCAAGTCTCCCAAGTGGGTTGTTTGCCCACTGTTCAATCCTGGGTAGTGCAAAGCCACAGTCTCTCAAGTCTCTACAGTGGGTGGTTTGCCCACTGTTCAATCCTGGGGAGTGCAAAGACACAGTCTCTCAAGTCTCTACAGTGGGTGGTTTGCCCACTGTTTAATCCTGGGGAGTGCAAAGCCACAGTCTCTCAAGTCTCTACAGTGGGTGGGTTGCCTACTGTTCAAACCTGGGGAGTGCAAAGTCACAGTCTCTCAAGTCTCTACAGTGGGTGGTTTGCCAACTGTTCAATCCTGGGGAGTGCAAAGCCACAGTCTCTCAAGTCTCTACAGTGGGTGGGCTGCCCACTGTTCAATCCTGGGGAGTGCAAAGCCACAGTCTCTCAAGTGGATGTAACTCTCCACTGGTTCTGGAGGGGTCTTTGTGCCCAGAGTGCTTCATCCTGCCAAGGACTGAGGTAGTGGATGTGATACTCCACTGGTTCTGGAGGGGGCTTTGTGCCCAGAGTGCTTCATCCTGCCAAGGACTGAGGTAGTGGATGTGATACTCCACTGGTTCTGGAGGGGGCTTTGTGCCCAGAGTGCTTCATCCTGCCAAGGACTGAGGTACTTGATGTGATACTCCACTGGTTCTGGAGGGGGCTTTGTGCCCAGAGTGCTTTATCCTGCCAAGGACTGAGGTAGTGGATGTGATACTCCACTGGTTCTGGAGGGAGCTTTGTGCCCAGAGTGCTTCATCCTGTCAAGGCCTGAGGTAGTAGATGTGATACTCCACAGGTTCTGGAGGGGGCTTTGTGCCCAGAGTGCTTCATCCTGCCAAGGACTGAGTTAGTCGATGCTTTTCTCCTCAGGTTCTGAAGGGGGCATTGTGCCCAGAGTGCTTCATCCTGCCAAGGACTCAGGTAGTGGATGCCTTTCTCCACAGGTTCTGGAGGGGGCATTGTGCCCAGAGTGCTTCATCCTGCCAAGGACTCAGGTAGTGGATGGGATACTCCACTGGTTCTGGAGGGGGCATTGTACCCAGAGTGCTTCATCCTGCCAAGGACTCAGGTAGTGGATGCCTTTCTCCACTGGTTCTGGAGAGGGCTTTGTACCCAGAGTGCTTCATCCTGCCAAGGACTGAGGTAGTGGATGTAACTCTCCACTGGTTCTGGAGGGGGCTTGGCGCCCAGAGTGCTTTATCCTGCCCGTGGTGGCCTCAGTAGCTTCGGAATCATTGGTGCTCACTGGCTTGCGGTGCTGCTGGCGGCGGTGTCCTGGGCAGCAGTCCTGCTGGTGGCGGTCTTGCCCTGGCCTGCGGTGCTGCTTGCGGCGGTGTCGTGGGCAGCGGTTCTGCTGGTGGCGGTCTTGTCCTGACTTGGGGTGCTGCTGGCGGCGGTGTCCTGGGCAATGGTTCTGCTGGTGGCAGTCTTGTCCTGGCCTGCGGTGCTGCTGGCGGCGGTGTCCTGGGCAGCTGTTCAGCTGGTGGCGGTCTTGTCCTGGCCTGCGGTGCTGCTGGCGGTCCTGTCTTGGGCAGCGGGGCTGCTGGCGGTCCTGTCTTGGGCAGCGGGGCTGCTGCTGGTGGTTCTGTCTTGGGCAGCGGAGCTGCTGCTGTTGGTCTTCTCCTGAGCAGCGGTGCTGCTGGCGGTCTTGTCCGCCGTGCTGATCTTCCCAGACTTGCCGGTTTTAATGTGCCCCTTCCCCACCTTGGATGGTGTCGCAGCTGTCTCCACACTCCCAACTGTACCCCTGGGAGCGGCTATGGTGGCTGATTTCTTTCCCCTCTCCCGCCGGGCACTGGCCAACTTTTTATGCTTGACAGGTGGGGGACTGTCCGTGCTCTGGCTCCTTGCCACACTGGCTGCGCTGCTGCCTGGTGCACTCCATAATCCGGTGACTACTGGCACCACTGGTCCCGCCGATGTTGTGGCTGAGGTGCTAGGTTGGGACCTGGAGAGTCGGGCCCTAGGAGATTGAAGGGGTGGGGGAGGTGAGAGAAAGAGGTCAAGGCTGGCCAGGAAAAGTTTCTTAGGAACACTGGGACGGGTAGCTGGAGGGGGTTTGGGAGTGGAGGAAGAGGTTGTGGTTGTAGGATGTGTACATTTGCTGACTTTGGGTGAAGGTGCATGGGCTGGAGGCTGTTGTGAGGTGGATGGCTGTTGGGTGGGTGTGTGGCTGCGTTTGTGTACCTTGGGAAGTGGCCTCACAGACACACTGGGAGAGGACACAGGGAATGTGTGAATGGTAGTGGGGGTGGTGTCTGCACATGAGCGGGGTGTGGTGGTGGGTGTGCTGGTGATGGACGTATTGGCTGAGGATGTAGTGCATGCAGGTGTGAGTGGAGACGAGACAGGGAGGGAGGAGGGAGATGAGGAGGAGGGGGACACAGTGGAGGCAGTGGATGTTGGTGTATCTGCATGTGTGTGATGCTTGCATGAGTGCCTGTGGGATGTGTGGTGCTTATGTTTGCCAGAGCTTCCCTTGTGTGTTGAGGTGTGTGCATTCTCATCTGATGGTGTGCTTGGGATAGGCTGAGGTACAGGGGTGTGGGTCTGTGTGGAGGAAGTTGGAGGGGGGAGGCTAGAGACAGGGACAATGGCTGCCATCAGTGCTGAGGCCAGAGTCTGAAAAGCTCGCTGAAGGGCTGCCTGACCAGAGTGAATGCCCTCCAGTTATGCATTGGTTTGTTGCAACTGCCATTCTACACCCTGGATGGCATTCAAAATGGTAGACTGCCCAACAGTGAGGGACCTGACAAGGTAAATGGCCTCCTCACTGAGGGCAGCGCGGGTGACAGGGGAAGGGCCTGAGATGCCTGGGGCGAAGGTGACGCCCACCCTCCTGGGTGAGCTGGCACGGGGCAAACGCTGAGGGGCTGCTGGGAGGGCAGTGCTGGTAGGGGGGGTGGCGGCTGTACCTGTAGATGCGGGGAGCACAGATGGGGCCGCCACCGCAAGAGAGCTCCCATCAGAGGAGGAGTCCGTATCGCTGGTGTCAGCACCTGTCCTCTCCGTGGAGCTCCCCTCGCCCTCCATCCCACTGGTGACTTCAGACTCCGTAGTGTCGCCCTCCAGGGCCATGTGGGATGCAGCTCCCTCCTGCTCCGGTGCCACTGCTCCTCCGCCTGATGATGCTAATGCACACAAGAACAGGGAGACCACAAAAAGGGGGGGGAAGACAGAAGAAAGACATGTTCAGTGCATGCAATACCGCTACCGTCGACGGACACGACAGACACAGAAGCCCCCTGCACTACGCCGCACACTTGGAGTCCACTACTCAATCCCTGGGCGATTTCTGCACACATGGATGTCACAGGAGCCTGACTAGGTGTAGTTGGCACTGTACACAGGTGGGGTGGGGTGTCACAGGGCCTGCCTGAAGAAGGGACCTTGCCTACTAAACTCGCCCTGGCCTAGGGGAACCCACAGCCCACCTCCCCCACCCAGACACCTACAATGCGCGCTGAATCAGCAGAATGAGAGTGTACTCACCCCCTTGTTGCTGCTGTGATGCCCTCAAGTGCCCATCCAACTCTGGGTACGCCACCGCCAGGATCCTGAACATCAGGGGGGTCATGGTGCGACGGGCACCACTCCCACGTTGGGAGGCCATCCCCAGCTGGGCCTCCACCGTCTTCTTGCTCCAGCGGCGAATGTCCTCCCATCTTTTCCAGCAATGGGTGCCCCATCTGTGGTAGACCCCAGGGTCCTGACTTCCTTGGCGATGGCACGCCAAATGTCCTTCTTCTGGTGGGTGCTGACCTACAGGAATTGTACGGGGGTAAAAGAGAAGTAATTAGCAACTGCACCATCACAGTCATTGGCCCGCATCCCTACCCTTGCCATGATGCACATGCACTCACCGTCGTTTCATGCACGCCTCATTTTCACCCCTCCTATCTTTCATCCACCCCACTCCACACAGGCATTGCCCATACAGCATGCTCACAGTGTACTTACCTGTTTGTCTGGAGGACTGTAGAGTAGCGTGTACTGGGAGAGGACCCCATCCACGAGTTTCTCCAACTCCTCCGTGCTGAAGGCAGGGGCCCTTTCCCCAGACACACGAGCCATTGTCTCTTCCAGACTGAGGTCACAGCAGCACTTGCAGTGTAGGTCCTCTCCTGTCGAAGATCAGGTATCGAGTGATTGAACAGAGAGAAAATGGCGGTCACGTCCGCGGCGGTCCGTACCGTCACCGCCGGCGTACATTGTCATTGGCTCCTGGGACCCATAGGGTCCAATGTTAACCAATGCAGAATTGCACCGCGGTCTTCGACCGCCTACCGCGACGGTGTGCAACGCCAGCACAGTTACCTCATATCCCATTGTCCCACCTTACAGGTCAGGCAGCCGCCATTTCAGGGGGCCCCATGGCATTATTTTTGACTGCGTCACACATACTTAGGCCTTGCCTAAACACCCATACAGGCAAATTTCGATTTATGAATATTTTCAGAGTAAGCTTTGTTTACGTACTTCAGAGTTGGTTGACTCTCTGCTCGCTGTTCTCCTCCATAGGCACCGTCCGCTGGGGCATGTGAGGAGATGGCGGCATCCTCATGTATACAGACCACTGGTGGACCTGTCGACAATGGAGGAGCGACATGTGATCATCACCTACAAGCATGATCGTGCCACAATCCTAGAACTGTGTGCCCAGTTGGAGCCAGACCTGATGTCAGCTATCCGCCATCCCACAGGAATCCCCCCTCAAGTGCAGGTGCTGTCAGTACTCCATTTCCTAGCAAGTGGGTCTTTTCAAACAACAGTGGCCATAGCATCAGGGATGTCCCAGCCTATGTTTTCCAACGTGTTGTCCAGATTGTTGTCTGCCCTGCTGAAACACATGCGGAGCTACATCGTTTTCCCTCAGGTGGAGGATTTGCCTACAGTGAAAGGTGATTTCTATGCCCTGGGATATATCCCCAACATCATGGGTGCCATTGATGGGACACATGTGGCCTTGTTCCCCCCACGCAGGAGTGAACAGGTGTACAGAAACCAGAAGAGTTACCATTCCATGAATGTGCAGATGGTGTGTTTGGCAGACCAGTACATCTCCCATGTTAATGCAAACTTCCCTGGCTCAGTGCATGGCGCTTACATCCTGCAGAATAACTGCATCCCTTATGTGATGGGGCAACTACAGAGACCTTGTTGTGGCTATTAGGTGAGCACATGGACCCAATACAGTGGAAATAGTTGTCTGGGTCTGTGGATGTCCCTATGAGTTAGTGTGTGTCTAACAGTTGTCCCTCGCCATTTGCAGGTGACTCTGGTTACCCCAACCTGTCATGGCTACTGACCCCAGTGAGGAATCCCAGGACAAGGGCAGAGGAACGCTATAATGAGACCCATGGGCGGACTAGGAGGATTATAGAGCGGACCTTCGGCCTCCTGAAGGCCAGGTTCCAGTGCCACCATATGACAGGTGGTTCCCTATTCTACTCACCAAAGAAGGTATGCCAGATCATCGTGGCCTGCTGTATGCTTCACAACTTGGCTTTGCGACGACAGATGCCTTTTCTGCAGGAGGATGGTTCAGATGGAGGTGTTGTGGCAGCTGTGGAGCCTGTGGACAGTGAAAACGAGGAAGCAGAAGAAGAGGACATCGACAACAGGAACACGGTGATCCTGCAATACTTCCAGCGAAAGACAGGTAAGAAGACAATACTGCCTGCTACATCTAATTTGAGTCTACTACCTCTCTACTGTCTGTCATTTTCACCCAGTGTATGGTCACTGACTTGTCACTTTCCCTTACGATTTCACAGATGTGGGTCCCACTGTGTGACATCTGCTTTGCTTCCTCATGGACTAGAGCTGTGTGACATAGGCATGTTGACATTATATTTGAAAGAGCATTTTGCCACTGTAATTGCTAATACACGAATTTGAAATCACAGACAGACTCCAGATTGTTTTGTGCTTTAAGGGTGTTTATTTAAGTGCTCAGTATTGGAGGGGGTTGTAAAATGGTGAGGGGTGATGGTGGAGGAATGTCCATGGCAGAGTACAGTCTATTAGTCTCACAGGTGCATTGTCCAAAGGGGCATAGGAAGTGGAGCTGGGACAGTTTAAGGCTGGACACGGTGACAAGGTGGGACAAATGGATGACAATCAGGACGGTCTCATTTCATGGCGGGGGTCTTGGTATCGTTCTCTGTCTTTGTCCTGGATCTCAGGGACCGTTTGCAGGGTGGTTCTCCCTCTGCAGGTGGTGGGGTGCTGGTGTGGTGGTCCTGTGGTGGTGCCTCCTGTCCACTAGCGCCGGCGGAGGTGGTGGGCAGTTCATCGTCCAGGCTAGTGTCAGGGACCCCTTGTTGTGCCACAGTGTCCCTCCTGGTGTTGACGAGTTCCTTCAGCACCCCTACAATGTTGCCCAGGGTGGAATTGATGGATTTTAGTTCCTCCCTGAAGCCAAACACTGTTCCTCCTGCAGCCGTTGGGTCTCCTGAAACTTGGCCAGTACCGTTGTCATCGTCTCCTGGGAATGATGGTAGGCTCCCATGATGTTGGAGAGGGCCTCGTGGAGAGTGGGTTCCCTGGGCCTGTCCTCCCCCTGTCGCACAGCAGCCCTCCCAGTTCCCCTGTGTTCCTGGGCCTCTGTCCCCTGAACCGTGCGCCCACTGCCACTGCCCCCAGGTCCCTGTTGTTGTTGGGGTGGTGGGTTAGCCTGGGTTCCCTATAGTGGTAGACACACTGCTGATTGACATGTCTTGGGGACAGAGGTATGGGCCCGCTGGGTGGGAGCTGTGCTGGTGTTTCGAGAGGGGGAAAACTCTGTAGTGGCTTGTGCCAGTGTGAGGGGAACCGACTGTCCCGAGGTCCCGATGGACCAGGCTGGTCGTCTAGATCATGTTGGACAGGACTGCTGTCATCACTGTGGGCCTCTTCTGTGAGTGGAGTGGACATGTCTGGACACTCCTGTCCAGTGACGTTGGGTAGGGGTCCTGCAGGGGTGTAAAAGCATGATTATTGCATCTGTGTGTGCCATGATGCGCAATGGGTGGGTGACCGTGTACCCCAGTGCGTGCTTGCATTCCTGTGTAGGACCTTGTGTGATGATGGTTTAGGGGGGTGTATGGGTATGTGCAGTGGCCATGCTTTGGTGATGGGTGTCCATGCTTTGGTGTTGCATGCAGGGCTTGGGTTTGGTATGTGTGGTTTGTGATATTGGGACATGTGTGAGGAGTTGGAGTGATGGGGGTGAGGGCGAGGGTGGGGGTTTGTGATGGCATGCAGGTAGGGTGGGGGATGTAATAGTTAAGATTTGACTTACCAGAGTTCATTCCTCCAGCTACGCCTGCAAGGCCCTTAGGATGCAGTATAGCCAAGACCTGCTCCTCTCATGTTGTTAGTTGTGGGGGAGGAGGTGGGGGTCCGCCGCCAGTCCTTTGTACCGCAATGTGGTGTCTTGAGACCACGGATCGCACCTTCCCCCGTAGGTCGTTCCACCTCTTCCTGATGTCATCCCTAGTTCTTGGATGCTGTCCCACTGCATTGACCCTGTCCATGATTCTGCGACATAGCTCCATCTTCCTAGCTATGGAGGTGTGCTGCACCTGTGATCCGAATAGCTGTGGCTCTACCCGGATGATTTCCTCCACCATGACCCTGAGCTCCTCCTCAGAGTACCTGGGGTGTCTTTGCGGGGACATGGGTTGGTGTGGGTGATGTGTGGGGTGGTGTGTGTTGTGATGTGTGAGGTGATATTTAGAGGTGTGTTGTGTGAGGTGCATGGATGTTATGTGAGTGATAGTGTTGAGTGCCTGTGGATGCTACTGTTGTTTCTGGTGGTGTCTCTCTCTGGCCTTCAGTCACAATTGTGGTCGTAGGGGTTTGTGGGTGATGTGGGTGTGTGTTTTATATTGTACTGGATGTGTGGGAGTGGTGTGTGTATGTGTATCAGGTGTGTATATTTTGAATTGTCCAATGTGGATGTGTTTTGTAAAAGTGTGTGTATTTTGAGCCCCGCGGTGTGTACCACCAATGGAAAACCGCGGTTGCAAGACCGTTGCATGGATTCGTGGGTCGTGACAGTGTGGGCGTATTCCTGTTGGCATGACGGTGGAGGTTTTGTTATCGCCAGTTTATTACTGACCTTTGGTGTGGCGGACTTGTGTGGGTGTCTAAATTTTGGCGGATTCTGGGCTTTGGGTCATAATGACCGTGGTGGAATTCCTCGGCCGTGGCGATGTGTTGGCGGTCTTCTGCACGGCGGTAAGCGGCTTTTACCGCCAATGTTGTAATGACCCCCTTTGTGTTTTCGACCACCAATAATGCATGTGACACCCCTTAATTGCCCAATCTTCATTGAGTGACCATGACACAATTATCCTCCGGACCCTACTTTGGGGCCCTAAGCATGAGGCTCATACAATTATGAATCAGATTGATGCATACAGGACTAATCGGTGAGATTAAAATGGAGAGACATTGATTCAGATGGCTTACTAAAGAACTGTTGAGGGGTGTCTGCTCGAGTTTAACTATTGCTTGCAAGATGAAAATGACCCTATAAGGTTGCTTAGTTGTTTCAATCACGTCACTTCCTATATCAAGGTCCTTTTGACATGCCTCCTAAAAGTCAGGCAGCGTAAGAGGAAAAGAGAATGCTTTGACCATGCATTTACTAAAGCTGGGGGGGGTGGGACTTAAGTCAGCTCTCCACATCTCCCCCACAGACCGTGCAGAAATCAAAACATTACGTTGTAAATATAGGGAAGCCTTGGAGCAAAGGAAGAAGTTGCTGAAGGAAGAGGCATGGTCAAAATTAGTCTTCACCATGGAAACAAACAATAACAAACTGTCCTGGGAAATAGTAAATTAACCTTTTTTATCTAATGAGGTGTCTCCTGAATTAGGCTCCAGCATGCCCTGCTCAGCTTGGGTGGCCCACTTCTCTGAGGTTTTCAGAGAAAGGAGAAGGGTGGTAGATATAGCTGGACATGAAGAGCTGTGGGATGGGAATCCCACTTATCTAAATTTCACCATTGAGGAGGTTCTCCTGGTCATTTCATCCAGTGCTGTGATTAGGGCCCCTGGCCCTGATGGGGTACCGGTAGATGTTTTCAACTCCAATATTAACCTGTGGGTCCCAATCCTCACTAGGGAGTTTAACGAGGTAGTGTTACCTCTTCCATCATTGTACCCATATACAAAAATCTGACTCTAATAACTACCGCCGATATCATTGTTAGACTCATCTATGAAAGTCCTAAGTAGTGTCTTATTTGCAAGACTTGACGAGTGGGTATCGGACAATAACATTCTTTCTCCTGTTCAATTTGGTTTTAGAAAAGGATTAGGTACCATTGAGTAATGTGTAAATCTAGATCTGTTGATAAGAACATTTATGAGGGCTAAACCAGGGGGCTTTGTACCTCTGTTTACATATCTCAGTTGTGCCTTTGATTTAATATAGCATGCCCTCTTATGGCCTACACTACTGGACCTGGATGCCCCTAGGGGAATGATTGACTTTTTGACCTGCTTATATAAAAACCTAACATGCAAATTCCACTTTGGTCTAAAGGGAGAATGCACCCCCCCCCCTTAAAGTTGGGAGAGGTATCCGCCAAAGCTCTGTCCTCGCCCCATTACTATTTTCTTTATTTATTAATGTGGTGGATAACTTCCTGCAGACCACTCAGACAGATCCACTTTGTGTAGCAAAGCATCCTATACCTGTGTTATTACATGCAGATGATGCAGTCTTGATCTCTAGGACTCTACTGGGACTCCAGAAATGAATGAATGGCTTTGAAGAATTTATGACACTAAAGGGTATGATGATTAATAAATCTAAAACTTTCACTATGGTCTGTGGACAAAAGGTCCAGAAACTGAGAAGGTTTTTCACCCAGAACATACCAATCACCACTGTTAATTTCTTTAGATATCCAGCAAAGAGTCATAGGAACAGCATATCTACATGGGTAGAAATAAAATGTGGAGGAACACGCATGGCATCTTTAGATTTTCTTCTAAACTGGGAAGTCATCTTATAACAGCTATGGTGGGTATTTATTTGGTCAGAGTTTTATATTTGGCAGTGTATGAGATAGGGGTCTGGGGTTATACAAAGAGAACTCCCCTGCAAACAGAGGAAAATTGTTTCCTAAAATGGTTGCTAAGCTTACCTATCTCACCATCTCACTGGGTTGTACATCAGGAAGTGGGCCTCCAGTATCTGGAAGATGGTTGCAGATGAGCTCCTTGCTTTTATGGTACAGTAGTAGGACCAAAGATGAAACTGTTTTCACTAAACAACTTATCTTAGATTGTGTAAAATTGGACAATGCCTTATGTATCCTCTGGCTTGCTTATGTTGATCCCTATCTTAAATCTATTTTTATCATAACTATAAAATCGGACCCAGAGCAAGTGTTGACACTTTCAAAGAAACCCATAAAGGATACATTCCTGCAATATAGTTTGGATGGCAGGAGAGCCATCAAAATGATGAAATCCACTGTTGGTGTATATATGTCCTTTTCCCTTGAGGAAAGTAGTAAAGGATATTTTCCAGTGTTACTAACATGGAGCATCATTTCATCCTGATAAGACTTAGACTGAGTATGGTACATCACTTAGTAGAGTTCCCTAAAATGAGGACTTGCCCCAATGAAACAGTCCGCTGCCCTTGTGATGGGGTTAGCAAACAGAGCACCTTGCACTTTATGCTATTTTGTAAATTTTATGCACAACTGTTTATCCTAAGCCTTTCTTTATTGCCCACAATATAAGAACTCATCTGGCCCAAATGGAATTTCTATCAGACCTAAATAATCCCCATTTGTGTTACAAGGTGGGCCTTTACATTTTAAATGCCATTTATATAAGGAAAAGCCTCTCTTTTTAGATTCCGTTTAGTCTGGGTATGAGTAACTGTATGTGCTGTGTTTTGTTTTAATTGTTTTAATTATTTATGAAAACTGATATAATGAATTTGATTGGAATTGTGCACAGCGATTTATATATGTACCTATATGGCTATTTTGTATTTGCCAGAGAAAGCTTATAAACCGAACCAAAATACTCCCTGGACTGGAAACAAGCATCCTGTGACTGGTTTCGGGGTATCACCTATCATCAGTCAGGCTAACCTGAATCCGGTAGCATAGCGAACACAGGGCCGAAGTATAGCCATACCCTTCCAATTTAGGGTGACAAATGCAAAAAGAACAGATGATGGACTGAATGCTGAACAATGTCAAAAATTCACAGCCAGTCACAGATATCTAAATCTATAGCTTTTTTTGCCAGCCACGCCATTCCAAATTGGACACAGCCATATGCAAATCAGTCTTGACCCTGCTCCCCATTTGAATAGTCCAGCCCAACTGTTAACACTGGAAACAAACATCATGTGACTGGTTTCGGGTATCACCCCTCATCAGGCTGGCCTGAATACGGTGACATAGCCAATATGAGACCCACATCTAGGCATACCCTTCCCACTTAGGGTAATAAATGCAAAAAGAACAGATGATGGTTGGAATGCTGAGCAAGCCCACCTTCCCACCATCCGCCAATATGACCGCAGCCGGATTTCCGCCCTTCTTGTGGCAGAAGTCCAGCTGTGGTCATAATCTGGCGGACGGATGGTAGCCGCAGTGATGGTCTTTTGGCAGCCGTCACCGCGGCAGTAGGCAGTTTATACCACCAATGTCATAATGTGGGCCTTTAGTTCAACATAACAAAGTCTTATTTACAATAGAAATTAGCTAAATATATCAAGTCTGGTACCAAATGAAATGTTATAATAAATCCAACAACTTGACAATGTTGAATTTAGTATAACTAGCACAGGAAACGTGTTTTCGAACTGAGCTAGGCTACCTTAATGAGGTGTGAAGTGTCCTGGGCTGAGACAAAGGAAGCATCTGGTGTGAGGAACATGAATGCAGCAGATGGCAGAGCAGGATGGGGGAAGAGTAGCCAAACTGTTCTTCAAAGGAGGGAAAGCCACTTGGGACAGAAACTGGACCTCCACCATTTCCTGCTCCTCCCAGACAGATAGGAGCACCCAATGATTAGATTAGGAGAGGGGCTGGAAGGGGTGTGTTAAGGACGACTCAGCCACACCAGTGAGTGGACTCAGCCAGATCTAACCTCCAAGGATGAACTTTCTCCATGTTGGGTTTTTGAAGAATGTTGTTTTCTGGGATTGATTTTTGTCAAACTTCACAGAAAGTGGTCACCCCATTGGACAGGCACATCCCCTGATTCCCAATCCCAGAGCAAGGATAAATATTAGAGAGCTGCCCTACAATTCAGATCCCTGCTGGGAGAATATACTGGAGGAGAAGGACTACCCTGCTGAACCCCTGGTCTGCATCTGAAGAACTGGGCTCACAAGGACTGCACCAGCTGCACACTTTGAGCTTAACCAAGAAAAGGACCTTGCAGGAATGAACCCCTTGTAAGTTACAGGTACAAAGGAACTGACAGAATCACCTGCATCAAGTCCTGCAAGGACAGCTTAGCTAACCAGCATCTATTGGCCATCTGAGGATTCTGACAAGGTGCATTCTGGGAATTGTATTTGCAACTCCCAGGGAGCAACTCAACACTTGTGGGACCTTGGATCTTGTTTGCAGACACTTCAAGGAGCAAACAGGACTTCTAGAAGAGGATCCAGAAGTTTGGGGAAGTTTGAACGAACTGTTGTAAAATGCTCCATCAGCTGAGGAGGTGCATTTTGGGAGTTGAAGCCTCGGACCCTAAAAGGCAAATCAGAGCCTCTGAACCCTTGGCTGGTGCTGTGGACTACTAAATAAGTATAACAGTGTAACATCATGGGTGGCCCAAATTCTGGTCTTTGTCCCTGTCCAGTGCGACTTTTTTTTAACCCTTTGAGCGCTATTTGCTTCTAAGCGCTAGTTTTACTTTTAGTCTTTAAAAATTCATATCTCTGATCGCCTACATTGGATTTTTGTCACTTTGGTGTCATTATAAAGATACAAATATTTCCTAATTATACAAATTGGTGTCAGATTTGTATTATGTGATGTGTGTTACTTATTTACTGTTTTGTTGTTATTACATGTTTTACACACCTGTCTGCCAAGTTAAGCCTAACTGCTCATGGGCCAAGCTACCAAGGGTCGAGCAAGGATTAATTTAGTGAGGCCTTGACTGGGCCTAGTGGGGTTATGTGGCCTATTGCTGAGGGGAGGTACCTATCTATCCAACCAATAATCCCCTTTCCAACTCCTGAAAAAAGTATTCTGGGACTGGTTTTGGGGTATCACCCCTCATCAGCTAGGCTAGCCTGAATCTAGTGGCACAGCGAGCATAGGACCCACATCTGGCCATACCCTTCCCACTAAGGGTGACAAATCCAAGAAGAACAGATGATGGACCGAAAGCTGAACAATGTCAAACATTCCCCCCAGTCACAGATGTGGGCCTAAATCAGTTGTTTTTTTGCTCAAGTAGGAAAGACATTGCCATATAGTTAACTGCCATCGATTTGTGGCCATTTTTCTTTGTTCCCTTGCATGAAGACAGTCAGTACCTCTTCACCTTCCAATTCCAAAACCATGTTTTGGCACGGGGCTCCAGAGAGTCCTTCAATCTTTGATCAGATCCTCAAAAATAATCCTGAGTATCTAGTCATGCCCTGAACTTCTGTCCTAATTCAAAACAATAATCTGTTAGTAGCATCTGATACTCAGGAAGGTTGCAAACAAGACACCATTGCATAGCTGACCCACTTGGCTGAGAATGGAAATAAAGTTTCCCCATGTAAGTTGAGTGGCAGAATTGATAGCTTTTACTAGAACTTGCCGTTTCACTGAACAGCTGAGAGTAACTATATTTACAAATAGTCAGTATGGATTTGGTGCCGTTCATGACTTCTGAGAGTTATGGTAAAAAAAGAGGATTTAAAACATTGTCTGGATTCCCCCATTCAAAATGGGGAACATGCCATGAGATTACTTGAGGCAATACACCTACCTGCAAAGACTGCAGTTGAAAAGTGTTCCCCTCACCACACTTGTGATGATTATGTGACAGTGGGCACCTGTTATGCTGATGAAGCTGCATGATACTGTGCTCATGGGTCAAAAAAAAACAATGGTGAATGTGTAAATGAATCTGAAGGTCAGACCAACTATAACCTTTTGTTAACAACTGATACCTGGGAGGAAGTGAGGACATTGCAGGAGGAAGTGTCAGGGGCAGAACAGTGGGGTTGGATCAGAGCTGAATGTGTGAAGAGATATGATGATACATGGGTTTCTGTAGATGGAAGACCAGTGGTGCCAGATGACATGCTATCCCTGATGGCAAGACATTTCCAGGAACCAGCAAACATTGGGAAGGGAGCCATTATCAGGTTGTTTAGACACCATTGGTTTAACCCACAATTTAGATTCAACAAATGAATGTAGGGAAAAGAACTCCTGTGACATTGAGTCATATAGGAAGATCAGGAGGACCATTCAACAGAATGCAAATGGCCTTCATCAAAATACCTGCGTGCAATGGGCTGAGTTATTTCCTAGTGATTGTGTGCAGCTTCTTGCGTTGGGTGGAAGCCTACCTGACCAGGAGAAATGACAGTCTCACAGTCACCAAGTTGTTGTTGATAGAGCTGACACTGTCGCGTAGGCTCTCATTATCCTAATGAGACTACTGGATTTTGAGCGGCAAGATCGTTTACAGTGTGGGGGACTAAGTCTGACCCACGGTGAAGGACCCTTGTCACTCTAAATCCGGGTTTTGCTCCGGCTAACTAGCAGTGCCTCATCTCTCCCAAAGGGAAGAGACAATTGGGCAGCCGAGCGCATTACATCTTAGCACTTCTCAGGGAAGTTGTGGTCACTCAGGTCACAACCGGTTCTCTCATACACGGTACGGTCTCATATATAAATGACAAAGGCAGTTTAAGTTTTAAAGATTGGTTTAGTAAAACGACTGCATTTTAGATAGGAAAGCATGAGCTGCAATAACCAAAGCTACACAACACAGTAGGATTAAAATAGTAACGATGAGAGTGAAGCACAAGAATAAGGCTATCATAGTGCAACTAGATTAGGTTCTCTCTAAGTTATATTCTGAGCACAGCATGTAAAGCTCTAAGCCTGCCTTTCAGGTTCCCCCGGGACGACATCAACCCTCATACCTGAGCAAAGGCCTGTAATTTGCATCAGCATCTGCAACGGGGCAGTCAGCATCTAGTTGTAGGTTCCTGGTTGGAATCTCCCTCTCCCTGTACTAGGACTAGAAAGTGGTTTTATAACAAACACGCAGATGTTCTAAGAAAATGTCCCTACGTAAGGATGCATATTTTCTACGAACACTAGAGACTAAACTTCTACCACGTTTACCGGCAATGTACCAGATGGTAGCCCTGACTGAAGCACAGGGTGAGCAAGAATGCATTGTTTGAGAACACAGTGCTGAACTAAGCTAAACAGTGTGATAGAAATAAATAAAACAAGACCGTAAAACTGGTTATTGTAAAATAACAGTGCGAGGCTGAATAAAATGTATTCTAGGGCAAAGTGCACAGAAGCCTAATATGTTAACCTAACGTGCATGAAGCTATATTAAAAATGGCTACACTACAATACCTAGGTTGGTTTCCCGAGTTTGCTGGTCTGACCAAGGGACTCATTTCAATAGGGAGGTCCAGAAAATGTTGTGTGCTGCACTACAAGTGAAGCAGAGGCTACATTGCAGTTATAATCCACAGGCATCTGCCACTGAGGAGCAAGTGAATAGAATGTTGAAAACCAGATTGGCCAAAGTGTGTGCATCAACATCTCTGAAGTGGTCCGATGAGCTTCCTCTTGTGCTGATGAGTCTTCGTATTGCTTCTGACCGAAAAACAGGATTGTCCCCTCATGAGATAATCATGGGGAGAGCAATAAAACTGCCTCCAGTGCCTGCAAATGCGCTTTTACAGATGACATGGTTCTTGACTATTGTAAGGAACTAACTGATGTGGTCATTTCTGTGTTCCTCCAGGTTGAAGCTGTTGCCTCCTCTACACATCTGGAGCAATGCCATGACCTCAGTCCTGGCGACTAGGTCTTCGTGAAGAAACACATTTGGAAGACATGTCTGGAGCATAGGGTCCGTGGACCGTACCAGGTCATCCTAGTGATGAATACTGCTGTTAAAAGTGGGAGGGTCTTCCCAACTGGATTCATGCAGCCCACACTCATAAAGTGGAGTGTCCTCTTGATGATGTGGCAGTACCTCTTCCTGAAGTGCAAATTGCAACTAAGAGACAGCAAGGAGAAGGTGTACTGAGTACTGAGACTCAGCAAGAGCCTATGACAGCACTCCCTCAGTCAGACTCAGACCCTGATGAAGGGCTTAGTGCTGTTTCAGTAGAAACTGGGGACCATTGGCTGAAAAAGCAAGATATAGAGAGGTTAAGATTGTCTACAGAATGAGGATTGGGCACTGTCCCTGAGGATACTGAGGATTCTGATCTGAGTGACAGTGAAAGTGAACAAACTGTGCTCAGGAAGTCAAAAAGAGCTAGATTGCCATGTCAGGGGTACTCATCCTCTGAATGGACAAATGTTGTCGATTACAATTGTGAAAGGAAAATTTGTGATTCGGAGAACAAGAGTGAGGTCTCAATTGAGCCTTGGTGAACCTGTGCTGCGACCTGAACTGAGTTTAAACTTGCACTCTCATTGAATGATCTGATTTGAAATACTCTTGACATGATCATCTGAAATTAACTTTGATTTGTAGATAATAAAAACACATTGTTTAAAAGAATTAAAAAGATTCCCCAGGCCTGAGGCTGCAGAAGGTGTAAGGGTGTCATTTGGAGGAAGACTGAGTAGGGCTAGGGTAAGTTCACGGAGATTTTCTAAATAATGTCATTGTACATCACAAGAACTTTGTTATTCCTTTTGAACAAGTGGAACATGCAAAGAAGATTCTGTTGCTGTTAATTTTTACTCAAAGATCTGATTCTAGAGAAGTTATGGAAACTAATACCCTAATAAACGTAGTAGGGGTGTTGCGTGCCATTGTTGCAGTATTAATTGGTTTTCTTGCAAGATTATCTTCACCTACATTTTCCACAGTATCTGAGCTCAAGCCTAGTGTCACTCCTAAAACCCTGAGTTCTGCAGATGACAGCTTGCACGCACTAAATTATAAGGCTTTGCATGTAGATGCTTCTAGAGGAGATTATTCATCCAATGCTTGGTTTAAATTGCTTTATGAATATGTTTTCATTATGGATATAAAGAACTAGTATATCTGCACGCAGATACCTGCAGCAGAGGGCATTACCTATCACCATATTCCTCTTACATATGGTGTTATGTGTAGCCTTCTCTTGAGTCTGTTTTATGGAAAGGAACATTTCCAATATTATTATTCAATAAATGATTTGGTAATTTGGTATTTAAATCATAATTTTTATGCTGAAACAATGGAGATAGCTGGCTGTCTTCTTAAACCAATTACAACACTGAACACAGCTTATGTTCTTAGAAACAATTTGACATGGATAGGATAAGAGATACAAAGGACAGTGGGATGAGGAAGAAGCGAAACATCGAGACTTAGGCATTTTGCCTGCACCACCTCTAGACTGGCAAAACAAGGAAACTTAAATGTGAGTAGAAATACATCTTCCCTTAATGTTAAGTACATGGGTAGAAGTGATTGTGAAATATATTATTGAATGTGTAGGAACTTGGTTTTTGTTATTTGGAGGACAAATCCCATTAATTTTGGAGTTTATTTTGTTTGTGGGGAGCATGCATACTTCAAATATCCCAGGGGATGGTATAGTACATGTTATTTAAGTGTAGGTTTCCCAAAGATTCATCATGTGGAAAATGTGAATGATCCTTTGTGGGAAACATAAGCTTGAACTAAACGATTCAGTGGTGGTGATGGAATTGTGGGAGACATTTTTGGTGCCGTGATTTCATCTTTCTGCATTATCTTGAATGATTTGAAGATTAGAAAATTGTTTAACCATAGTGGATAAATTGTCCACAAGTACATCACATTTCTTATTGTCTGTGGATACTGAAATGATAGTTATGAGATCCACAGTTTTGCAGAATTGTCTTACGCTAGACATCCTCCTCCTGAAAGAGAGGGAGTATGCAAAAGGTTAAAGATCCAACAATGCTGGACCTATATTTCTGACAAGAGTGAGGAATTAGAAGCTACAGGTGTTTGGGAAGCAATTGGAAGTGACCTTTCTAGGATTGGCAAATGGTTTGAAAACTGTGAAAGTGGAATAGTGGGTTCTATCTTGAGACATCTTATTGTTATCACCATCTGTGTGATATCTGTTCAATATTTTTTAAATGATACAGGAGTATAAAAGCAAGGAAGGAAGGACAACATGAGAAGGGATTGAAACAACCTAAAAGGGATATGAAAATGGAGGAGAATCAGTGTAGATTTCATGATGACATAATGCACCATAAAACACTGGAAGAAAGTTGTTGGGAACGTCAAGGCTTTGACTTGTTCTCACCTGATAATATGTATGTTGTTGTGATGCTTAAATTCATCGTCAGAGGGGGGATTGTAGCAGCACAATTAAGGCTCCATCCTTCATGTTATCATTGTGAAATTCTGCATTTATGTCTGACATTATATGTACTGGGGGCCGTATTTATACTTTTTGGCGCACAACTGCGCCAACGCAGTTGTGCGTCAAAAAATTTAACGCCATTCCAAAGCGGCATGCGGGCGCCTTATTTATGGAATGATGTTAGCCGGCGGAGCTGACTGGTGTGCGTAAAAAAAAAAGACTTACACCAGGCAGTGCCGGCGTAGGGGAAAATGGAGCTTGGGCGTCAAAAAATTGGGCAAGTCAGGCTGAGGCAAAATTTTCGCCTCAACCCGATTAGCGCCATTGCTTTTGACTCCCAACCCCCATTGAAATGACTCTTGTCTTAGCAAAGACAGGAGTCATGCCCCCTTGCCCAATGGCCATGCCCAGGGGACTTATGTCCTCTGGGCATGGCCATTGGGCATAGTGGCATGTAGGGTGGCACAAATCAGGCCCCCCTATGCCACCCAAAAAAATATATATATATACTTACCTGAACTTACCTTAAGTTCCTTGGGATGGGTCCCTCCATCCTTGGGCGTCCTCCTGGGGTGGGCAAGGGTGGCAGGGGGTGTCCCTGGGGGCATGGGAGGGCACCTCTGGGCTCCTTCCGAGCCCACAGGTCCCTTAACGCCTGCCCTGACCAGGCGTTAAGAAATTACGCAAAAGCGGCTGGACGTCATTTTTTTTGACCCGCACACTCCCGGGCGTCATTTTTCCCCGGGAGTGTAAATACGGCCCACATGCCTCGGAGTCATTTTTTAGAAGGGAACGCCTACCTTGCATATCATTAACGCAAGGAAGGTGTCCACGCTAAAAAATAACGCAAACTCCAAGATCTTTGGCGCTAGACGGGTCTAACGCCAAAGTATAAATATGGAGTTAGTTTTGCGTCGGATTTGCGTAAAAAAAACGACACAAATCCGGCGCAAACAGAGTATAAATATGCCCCTGTGTGCCTTAATAATATTAATGTGTGTGAACATTTAGACATGTTAATGAAATGTAACTAACAGACACTGAAGCTTTAAAAACATGCACTAATGTTAATTTAAAATGCTTACATGTATCAATTATTCCCATCTTCTATTCACACTTCAAGTTATAGTTGCATATGTAAACATGCATTCCTTTATTTACGCTTGTACTTATTTTGAAAGTTATAAATGTGCATGTATAATCATATATTTGAAATGCAAATTAAATGTTTGGTTAAAGTTAGCCTGACTAAAGGCCATAATTTTGAAATGTACTTTGCTTCATCAGAGTGTTCTTTCTTTTGCAATGTGCGTTCTCGCGATTTCATTAGCTATGGAAAAGGAGTATTTTGTTGTATGCATTAGTTTATTGATAGTAACACCTGAAAGAGAACTCTTGATAAAAAAACATGAAGGCCTAATGAGTAGTTGAAGCCTCCTATTCATTATGTATCAGGAACAGGGAATGCTCAAGGTTGCAGTAACTGTCCAAGTCCTGTTGAATGGGAGATTTAGGTAATGTTGAGAATACACACCACAGGAAGTGAAATGGTTGGTTGGTTGGTGCCTTCCTGCAAAGCTAACTGTGGCGGTGCTACCTCCACGCCTAAGCTGGCAGATTGGACAGTAAATGAGGTAAAAACCTATGTTTTCTCCAGATTCCATTTCCAGTTCGACTGGATATGACTGGACAAGACCTTCCATTGCTTCTGCCACTGGACCATGGAGACCGCCCCCCCAGTTGTCAGACTCGAAGGTAGGGAATCTACATTGCCAGTCTATGTAGTGTAGTCACTATACATGAGCTCGGGACCACTGCAGTCATACATATGTCATAGTATTTTTCTTAAATTACTGTGACATGCATATCTCAGGAACACAAATATGTCAGACATGGATGGAGACACAATGGTACAAGACACATATCGCACACATAATAAATGTCATTTTGGTGTCAGTATTCATTGCCAAATAAATGTTTACACCACAATTACATTACACTCACACTTGTCAGCTATGTCCATGTGTGCACACTTTAAGGGGTCCTGCATCTATAATGTTGTGCTGCCAGTTGGTTGTGTATGTGAGTCAGTACGTGTATGTGTGGGTGAGAATGGATTTGCTAGTTGAGGTGACGGGAGCTGGAGTGGGTGATATAGTTGTGTCAATATATGTGCTACTTGCATATGGGTCTGTTATTGTGTATGT
Source organism: Pleurodeles waltl (assembly GCF_031143425.1). Classification (NCBI taxonomy): domain Eukaryota; kingdom Metazoa; phylum Chordata; class Amphibia; order Caudata; family Salamandridae; genus Pleurodeles; species Pleurodeles waltl. The sequence goes on from NC_090443.1 coordinate 715,983,735, forward strand.
TTGGTTGTGCGTTTTGTTGGTGTGTGAAATATTCAGGTGAGTGTTATTTTGTGGCGGTCACTTTTGTGATGTCTGTAGTTGTGCTTTTGTGTGTGTATTCATGTAGATTAGTGTGTAGCTGTGTTGGTTGTTGTGGTTGTGTCATGTGTGGGTGTAGTATCAATAGGATGGATATGTTGTGTCATGACTGCATGGCAATGTGTGTTTTCAGCATGTACGTGTTGTGATGGAATGGCAATGGATAGTACTGTGTATGTAGTGTGTTGTGTAGTGTGTGGTGCAGGTGGACACATATGGCAAAGGCACAGTGTGTGTGTGTGTGTGTGTGACATTTACCTCTATTACACATCCACTGACATTTTACATTGGGTCCCGCGACGGCTCCCTATATCAGCAATCTGCCACCATTACAACACATGCAAAACTGTGACATCTAAATATGGTTGGCAAGAACCCGCCAGCCTGGCAGCTAGGAAGAGCAGTCCATCTTGGTTGGCTGCTCAGATGCAATACATCTAAATACAGTGGTTGGAACACTGTTGACTTGAGGTTCTACTGGGTCAGGCACTATGGATTGGCAGTAATACCCTAAAGATCTAAATCAGACCCTAAATCTAAATAGAAAATAATAGATGCTGTTGCTCTGTATCTCTGTTTGCACAAATGAGGGATTGATTCATAGATAGCAGCTTGAACAAGCGCAATGCACAATCAAAGGAAAATTTGCCGACATTTTCATAGCATTTTGGGAAAATAATGAGCATCACATATTCGCTCATTGAAAATTTAGTAGAGTGTTTATGAACAGGATGTTTAGCCAGTTTTTTCCCTCAACGAATGTATTTCGTCTTCATCTTGGCTTCTTACCTCCACACAAAAAACGTCTTGAAGGTCCAGCGATTTGCGCTGATGCACATAGCTCGCATTTCCTTTAATCACTTAATTTAATTGTATCTGATTAAACTCTCACTTAATCTGGAGATTGTGCTTGACACATCTCCCAACTTGTGACCCACAGTAAAAGTTATGATTCTGGCACATAAACGAGGGTAGCACTGTTTTATTAAACTTTTTTGTGATCCACGGCATTAGGTGCGCTGTGTTTTGTATGTTAAAATACTTATTATTAAATCTGAATGTCGGGAAATCTTTTTAATACACTATTTTATTTCGAGCTACAAATGATGTTCAAATGCCACTGCTTTTCGGAAAGAGCATTAGACCGCCTCACTCCAGACTACCATATTTTCCTCGTTAAAAGGGATATTAAGCGATTTGACCAAAAGGGATTCGAACTAGTAAGCATCCCCACCTTGCAACCACTAGGACACGTCATACTAACAGAAAGCAGCCAATTAAGGCCGAAGTAACTAACCCGTCATACATGCATGACAAGGAAATCCTTAGATTTAGATTCGTCTTCAAGAAATTAAAAATGATGCATGTTCAGCAGGTTTGGTTGTGTTATGTTATGCTTTGTAATTGTAACACGTAGACAATGTTAGGTAGCTTTTTATTAGCCATTCGGTTAATTTGTGCGCAGGTTAACCCTCGGAGATTAATCGACGCTGTTTTTCCAGGTCATTTTCAGAAATGTTTGTGACAGAGTAATGGTAGATGTTATGCAGAGCAGCCTTGCTGAATAACATCAGCACACTATAATCACTGACAAGGAACAATGAACAGATGAAGACATTATTTTTGCAACTATCTTTAGCTCTTAGCAATGACTGGAGCCATAGGTTTTAATAGGAATAATCAGGGGAATACATATCTCCCATTGACTTCAAATAAAGTTCAGACGGGAAACAGTCAAAATAAAGCCATTTTTGGCTTAAAAAATCTGGAGTCTCCCGTCTGAATTGGGTCTATTGCATGTATGCATATGGAGGAAAGGGGTAATTAACAGCATATGCTATCACACAACTCAGAGAAATGCAGACAAAAAGTCTGTGAAAAGCTACTACAACTTAAATGTTCTGGTGGTGACTTTTTACATGGTTTTTCACTTATGTGATATTGTACTGCAAAGACACTGTACATGCAGCCTATTCCTTGTAAGAGCTGCTGCAATGTAGTCTGCATACTCTGTCCAAGGCTAGACACATAGAACACAATGCCCTTGCATCATGATTGTTTGTTGGAGACTTCTCTGAAGTTGCAGAAAAATCATCGCATCAGCTCTACACCTCTGACACAGTGCAATATGAACAGTGCTTTCATTACGTAAACTAACTCTGTGATATATTGTGGAGGAGCACTGTTGATGGGATTATCCTGAAAAACTGAGCAGTGTGACTGAGATGCAGCCCTTCTGACTCTGGCCTCCATTTTGAAAAGGATGATAGCCTGCACCACATCATACTAATGTGAATGCTGAATTTATTACTAATGAATTTTATGCATGAGTTATAAATTTGCATTGAATTTAGTTAACATAGAAAATAATGTGCGACTGGAAAATGTGCCCACTTGGGTGGCCACCACTAATATATGTAATGTTTTACTAAATGCATACTAATCTTTATTCAGAAGCATATATGTATAATTTTTGCAGTAGTGTGTCACATTGATGATTTGATTCTATGTACTTGCTTATTAACTTTAGCCCTTAAGTTAGCGAGGTTTGGACCTAAGTATAGCACAGCCTCATATTAAACTGCAAAGTCTGAACAAAATTATGAATTCATGTTTAGAAAATAAAGATGTATTGTTCTAGCTGAAGTTGACCAAACATGCAGCAGTGGCCTTTAACTTTCTCATAAGAACTGGTTGTAGAATCATTCTGTGCTAAATTGGATACAATTGTAAACTTCATGCATGCGTGAGACAGCAATGTTCTCAGGAACTAACAATGAACGCACTGACTAGAGTATGGATGGATACAACTAAAAGTTACCTGATGAGTCGGATGATGAGAACGGAAGAAGAAGAACCAATCTTCAACGTGTGAACGATAGTTTAGTTATATCATAGATTTGAACTTAAACTCTAATTGGATTAACTGTAAACATACGATTTTCTGACCAATGGTAATGTGGGAAGTTCTTTAGGTGATTTTGAGTTAACCTGACTTCACAGGGGAGAAACTTCAATCTTCCCTACTTCTTTGGTCATTCTCATTTGTGCTTATGCTATTCTGATTTGGGAGCTGAGCAGTTACTGATTATTTTATTTTAAACGTTAACTTTGAAGCTTGATAGCTAAATATTTGATGCTGCCCCTAGAGATTGTGTTTAATGATTCAGATTCAGTAGAGACCCCTATGTCTGAACCATTCCCTTTCATTGCCTTTTGCTGAAGAAGACCAGACAGATGTCCAACTGACAAAGAAAATCATAGTTTGCCGATCCATATTGAGCAGAGGTATAACAAAACGCTATTGTCTTGTTCTAAATGATTTTAGTTGTTCTATGTCCCAACCGCTATTTGTTAGAACCCTAGTTAAATGTTTTCCAAATTAATTTTGACTAAAACTGTTTTGCATGAACCCAAACATGCTATTCTAATCTGCAGGATTGATAGGGAGACACTGGAAATGCTGAAAATGTATTAACTTAAAGAATTTGCATTTGTTCATTTGCTGAAACTAAATGCATGCTATATCCAACGCACAGTTATTCCTGTTACTAATTTGTACCATGTTTCTAGAGTGCTTGACGATTAACGTATTAATCAAATTGATATTATTTAGACGTTTTGGTCAACCAGTGTTATTTGTGTATGCATATCAGCTGATTTTTAGATTGACTTACGTGATTTTAGCATTGTTAATTTAGGGAAATAAACTTTCTAACTTTTACTAAATGGTGTGGTTATTCATGACCAAATAGGTCATGGTGCGTAAAGATTATTGAGTCCTGTTGTATCTGTTGATGTTTATTGATTATGTTAATGTAATTGCTTTGAGTTTATGGACTTATGGTGGAGTTATCCTAAGTGTAGTCAAAAGGTTCATCGACCTATAATGCGTCCCTTTTAGAAATGGGGTCTTTTGTTGGCAGTCAGTTTACCCCCTGTCCAAGCAAGGATGCTCACTCTAGTCAGGGTAAAGGAGAATCACCTTTAGCTAACCAACACTCACCCCCCTTGGTAGCTTGGCACGAGCAGGCAGGCTTAGCTTCAGAGTGCTAGGTATAAAGTATTTGTACCATCTCACACAGTAACTTAATGAAAACACTACAAAATGACACAACACAGGTTTAGAAAAATAGAAAATATTCATCTAAACAAAACAAGACCAAAACGACAAAAATCCAACATAAACAAGTAAAGTTATTAAGGAAAAAGCAAAAAGAGTTCTAAATCCTTTACTAAATGGTAAAAAAACTGTTAGCAGTGAAAAGTACCTGGGTAGTGTCAAAATAACACGCACAGGCGAGGGTGCGTCGAAAAAGGTAAGCAGTGCATCGATTTCTCACCCACAAGCAAGACCGTGCGTCATTTCTCCTTCTTCGGTCAAGTCGGTGTATGCGTTTTTACTCCCTGCAGGGGAGCGATGAGTCGATCCGAGCAGCACTCGGTTCTGGGCAGGCGTTGCATCGTTTTTCCGCACCCAGCAAGGTTTGCGTAGAAAATCCAGCCGCACTGTGATAGCAAAACCGCGTTGTGTGGGTTGCAGGGTTACCAGCCTCCGTCAGCAATGCGGCGTGTCATTTCTCCAGCAGCGTGCATCGATCTTCCAGCAGTGCTGCAAGCGCTGCATCAATTTCAGCCGCGGAGCCTGCAGTGTGTTGTTTCTTCAGCTGATCTCAGAGGTTGCGTCAGAAATTTGCCCGCACGGCGGTCTCTGTGTGGATTTTAAAGCTTGGTCTGCCAGCTTCACCTGTCAAGGCCCCAGGAACTGGATAGGGCACCACTTGGCAGGGCAGGAGTCTCAGCAGAGAGTCCAGGTGCTGGCAGAGGAAGTCTTTGATGGCCCTGAGGAGGCAGGAGGCAGGAGGCAAGCTCAGGACAAGCCTTGGAGATTTCTTCAGAAGCAGGAATGCACAACAAAGACCAGTCTTTGTCCCCTTTCACCAAGCAGAAGCAGCAACTGCAGGATAGCTCCACAAAGCACAGTCAAAGGCAGGGCAGCACTTCTCCTCAGCTCTTCAGCTCTTCTCCAGGCAGAGGTTCCTCCTGATGTCCAGAAGTGATCTAAAGTCTGTGGTTTTGGGTTCCCTTCTTATACCCATTTTGGCCTTTGAAGTAGGATTACTTCATAGGAAAGTCTATCTTGTTTGTGAAATCCTGCCTTACCCAGGCCAGGCCCCAGACACACACCAGGGGGTTGGAGACTGCATTGTGTGAGGGAAGACACAGCCCTTTCGGGTGTAAGTGACCACTCATCCCCTCCCTCCTAGCACAGATGGCTCATCAGGATATGCAGGCTACACCCCAGCTCCCTTTGTGTCACTGTCTAGAGAGAAGTGCAAACAGCCCAGCTGTCAAACTGACCCAGACAGGAAATCCACAAACAGGCAGAGTCACAGAATGGTTTAAGCAAGAAAATGGCCACTTCCTAAAAGTGGCATTTTCAAACAGACAATCTCAAAACCAACTTTACTAAAAGATGTATTTTTAAATTGTGAGCTCAGAGATCCCAAACTCCACATGTCTATCTGCTCCCAAAGGGAATCTACGCTTTAATCATTTTTAAAGGTAGCCCCCATGTTAACCTATGAGAGAGATAGGCCTTGCAACAGTGAAAAACGAATTTGGCAGTATTTCACTGTCCGGACAAATAAAACACATTAGTATATGTCCTACCTTAAAACTACACTGCACCCTGCCCATGGCTACGTAGGGCCTACCTTAGGGGTGTCTTACATGCAAGAAAATGGAAGGTTTAGGCCTGGCAAGTGGGTACACTTGCCAAGTCAAACTTGCAGTTTAAAACTTCACACACAGACACTGCAGTGGCAGGTCTGAAACATGTTTACAGAGCTATTATTGTGGGTGACACAACCAGTGCTGCAGGCCCACTAGTCACATTTGATTTACAGGCCCTGGGCACCTTTAGTGCACTGAACTACGGACTTACCAGTAAATCAAGTATGCCAATTATGTAAATCCAATCAACAATACAATTTACACAGAGAGCATATGCACTTTAGCACTGGTTAGCGGTGGTAAAGTGCTCAGAGTTCTAAAGCCAACAAAAACAGGTCAGAAAAAATAGGAGACAGGAGGCAAAAAGATTGGGGATTGAGTCAGATCTGATTCCTGCTATCTGTAGCACTAAAGCAATAGCCCCTGCAGTACAGGTACTGTCAGTGCTCCAATTCCCGGCAAGTGGTTCTTTCCAGGTGACTGTGGGCTTGGCTGGAGGAATGTCACAGCCAATGTTTTCGATTGTGCTTGGAAGAGTTTTGGCTGCCTTGCTCGAACACATGAGCAGCTACAGCTCATTCCCCCAGAGTGACGATTTGCCCACTTTGAAGGCTGCACTCAACACCATGGGATGCATACCACATGTGATTGGGGCCATTGACGGGACCCATATTGCCTTGGTCCCTCCCAGGGCAAATGAGCAGGTCTACAGGAATCGGAAGAGTTACCACTCTCTAAATGTTCAGATGGTGTGCCTTGCTGATCAATACATCTTCCACATCTCTGCCAAGTATCCTGGATCTGTGCATGATGCCTATGTGTTGAGTAATAGCAGTGTGCCAATGATAGCACGACTACAGAGGCAGAGAGTGTGGCTCATAGGAGAACTTGAGTCTCCACCCAATGTATGTCAGTGTATGCCAACTGAAGTTGTTCTCTGTACATGAGCAATGTGTGTCCCTCACTACTTCCACGTGACTCCAGCTAACCAAACCTGTCCAGACTGTTGACCGCAGTGAGGAATCCGAGGACAGTGTCAGAAAATCGTTACAATGAAGCACATGGGACGAACCAGGAGGGTTGTTAAATGCACATTTGCCCTACTGAAAACCAGGTTCTGGTGCCTCCATTTAACTGGTGGATCCCTATGCTACACCCCTAGGAATGTCTGCCAGATAGTGGTGGCTTGTGCATGATGCACAATGTGGCCCTCAGACGCCATGTGCCCTACCTGCAGGATGAGGGGGAGACAATGCACCTGTGGCAGTAGAGGACACTGTAGACAGTGGGAGGAGGAGGAGGATGTGGACAACAGGATACATATAATACAGCAGTACTTCCAATGACACTCAGGTAAGACTGTACTTCTGTTCATATCTCCATTACAGTTAAGTGCTGTGTGCCTGCTGTGTTGTGCCCAGCACTACCTTTACTTTTCAATTAACTGTTACTTATGCTTTCCCTTTTTGCAGATGTCGGTTTGGTCACAACTGTGACTGATGTGTTGACTACAGACTGCTAAAACACATTTGTTGAATGGATTCACACATTACAGGACATTGGCACAGGATAATGCAGTTCAATACATTGCATATTGCTGTATGATGATGCACAAATACTTCAGTTGTGTTCAAGGGTATTTATCAAAGTGACCAAAAGGATGAGATATTGCAATAGAATGGGGTGATGGTGGACGAAAACTTCAGTGCAGTGGACCAATTGGTTTGTAGCACAGGTCTGTTATCCATGGGGGCCATAGGAAAAGGAGCAATGGCAGTGCAAAGTGAACAAGGTGACTCAGTGGCACACAAGGGAGACATTCTAGAGGGGCTCATTTCCTGGTGGTGGTTTTGGTCTTGGCAACAGTCTCTCGTGTCTGTCTGGGTCACAGAGAATGTTTGCGGGGTGGTTCACCTGCTGCAGGAGGAGGGGTGGGGAGGGGTGCTAGTGGCCTGTGAGTGGTGTGGCAGGTCCTACTGTCCACTAGCTGCAGTAGATGTTGTTGGCTGGTGAGTAGACTAGCTAGTGGAAGGGGCCCGCTGGTGTGCTCTGTTCTCACGCATCGCATTGGCCATGTCACCAAGCACCCCTGCAATGGAGGCCATGTTGGCATTTAGGCCCTGCAACTGCTGCATGACCTCCTGGTGGTGTACCCCCTACAGCCACTGGTTCTCCTGCAAGATGGTAATCACCTGCCCCATCCTGTCCTGGGATTGTTGGTATGTCCCCTGGACATGTGTGAGTGCCTCCTGGGCAGTCGGTTCCCTGGGTCTGGCCTCCCCCTGGTGCATAGCTGACCTCCTACTGGCACTGGCCCCCTGTGCCTCTGTTGCCTGAACGGTGTGCCCACTCCCACTTACACCAGGACCTTCATATTCTTGCCTGTGTGGTATCGACTCGGGTCCGTGTACAGCTGGGCACACTATTGATTGACATGTCCTGGGGACAGAGGTTTGTGGATGTTGGGTGTCTGATGTGGTGTTGGAGTCCAATGGGGGGGCCCTGTGGTGGACTGGGTGTGAGATGTGGAAGCTGACTGACCAGTGGTGCAGATGGGCCAGGGAGTTCATCCAGATCGGGACATCCAGAGTTGTGATCATCACTGAGGGCATCTTCTGGTGGAGGACTGGGTTGCCGTGGCACATGCTCGCCACTGACATTGACTAGGGCACCTATGGACATTAAAGTGATTTGTTACAGTCATTGTCTGTCACATATTCCGCATTTCTGGCTTTTCCTATGAGTTGGGTGTTGTCCTCCCACCTTTGGTTGGTGCAGGGTTCTGCAAAGTCGGACCTGGAGAGCCGGGTCCATGCCAGAGTTTTAGCATATCCACAATTAGAAACAAGATGTTTCAGAAATCCACATTTTTCTAAATGTGGACATGCTAAAAATCTGGCGTGGACCCGGCTCTCCAGGACCGACTTTGCAGAACCCTGGGTTAGTGTATGGTGATGGATTGTGGGATTGGTAGTGCTACATGCTGCCCATGCATTCCTGTTGTGTGTGCATGCAGAGCTGGGAGGGGTGTGCTTGCAGTTGGGAGGGCATGCAGGGGTACCCTATTGAGGCTGGTTATTGGAATGGTGCACTGTATGGGATAGAGTGGGGTGTAGGGAGTCAGGGTGAGGGGGAGACATGCCATGCAGGTATCGGTGGAGGTAGGGTAGTAATGGTGACTTACAAGTGTTCAGCACTCCAGGTACTCCAGTGAGGCCCTCAGGATGCAGGATTGCCAAGACTTGCTCCTCCCATGCTGTCAACTGTGGGGGAGGAGGTACAGATCCACTGCCAGCCCTCATGATGGCAACTTGGTGCCTGGATGCAATGGAACGCACCTTCCCCTGTGGGTCATTCCACCTCTTCGAATGTTGTCCCTTGTGCATGGATATGTTCCCACAGAGTTCACTCTGTCCACAATCCTCCGCAATAGCTTCTTTTCCTGGTAATGGTTATCTGCTGGACCTGTGCACCGAATAGCTGTGACTCTACCCTGACAATTTCCTCCACCATCACCCGCAACTCCTCATCTGTGAAACAGGGATTCTTCTGTGCGGACATGCCTATTGTGTGGTGGATGTAGTTTGTGTGTTGCACAGAGTGTGATGGGTGTTGGGGTACGGTGTTTGGTTTTTGATGCATGAAAGGTGCATAGGTCGCTGTGGTTTGTGTGTGCAGTTCTTGTATTGTCTTTTGCTGGCAAGATGTGGCTAATTTTTTGTGTTTGAAAAGGATTGTGGTTTGTGTGGGGGTGTGCTTTGTAGTGCTGTTGGTGGGTGTGTACGGTGTGTGTAGATGTGTCAGGTGTGGTTTTTTCATCTAATGTTGGCTTCTGTTGGTGTTGGGTGCCCAATTCTACCACAGTGGTCTGCACCGCAAATGTGTGACTGACGTTGAGTGTCCGCTGTGGTGATTCGTGGTACATTATTTGGAGGGCGGGTGTTGCTGGCGTAGAAGAGATGATGGTGGGTCTGACAGTTTTTCACCTCCGTTGGGTCTGGCAGCATTGTTGTTGTGGCTGGTTTCTGTCCGTTTTGTGTTTGTGTGTCATTATCTGGCGGACAGATTCCCACCTCTGCAGCAGTCTGTTGGCGGCCGTCACCATGGCAGTCTTCAGAAAAGACCACCAGTGTCGTAATGAGGGCCATAGACTATTTTCCTTATCTTTTGTGCTCTCAACTTACTTTCAGTTTGTGGTGTAAACCACTGTGAAATCCATATGCGATCCAGAAAAAGCTATACATTTCTGAAATTTAAGGGGAAATATGTGTAGATCCCTCAAGATTTTCCCAAGGAAAATTATTGTTGAAATAAAGTAATATTATAAATCTGCAGGAAAAATTGCCATTTTTGACAACATTATAAAGTGCAACTTTTTGCCAGAATGGCTCATTTACAAAAACAACATACCATTACAACAACTAGACCATTATGGTTGCAGGAATATATAGGGTTTGTAGGCTCTTCAAGAACTGAAGGTACTCAGATCCAACATCTGAGATGCACCATACAAAGCTTTTTCATAGATAACAGTATAAACCAATTCATATGGCAAAAGAGGCAGTGAAAAATAGGTATCTAGGAAACCTATGTATTTCTGAAATGGGCACAAGATATGGAGTTTAGGGGCAGTGGTTATTTGTACAATTTGTGGGTACCTGTACTAGTGTACGATTTAGAGGGTATTTTCCTAAATGCCATCTTTTTTATACACTGGTTTAGGTTTGAAAGCCACAAATGCGCCAGAATCCAATTGCTAATCACAAATTTTCTACTATTCTTTGCTCCGACAAATCTTCTGATAAAAATGGTACCTCACTTGTTGAGGTAGGCCTAGGGGCTGCAACATGAAACAGCCAAAAATGCAACATAGACGCATTGCATATTTCTATCAAAAACTGACCTTTGTGTGGATACCTCTAGATTTTGGACCCTAACTCAGCCAGAACCTTGGTAAACCTAGCCAACCTGTATATTTTTGAAAACTAGATACATAAGGGTGTCAGGGATGGGGTGACTTGCATGGCTATCACCACATTTTTACCCAGAATCTCTTGCAAACTTCAAACTTTGACTACAAAAAAACACATTTTCCTCAAATTAATGTTTAGGAAAGTTCTGGAATCTGTGAATAACCACAAACTTCCTTCCACCTGACATTGCCCAAGTCTCCCAATAAAAAATGGTACCTCTATTGTGTGGGAAGGCCTAGTGTCCATGACAGTTAATGGTAAAAAATGCAACATGGACGCATCACATTTTTCCACTATAACTGACCCTTTTTTCCTAATATGGGTAGCTCTAGATATTGAACCCCAGCTCAGCCGGTGCCTATTCCCCTCAACAGGAAACATCTAAAAACGCGACATGGATGCATTACATTTTTTCACTGAAAACTGATCTTTATACCAATGTGGATAGCTCTAGGTTTTGGACCCTAGCTCAGCTGGCACCTAGGTAAACCTAGCCAACCTGTACATTTTTGTAAATTAGACACCTAGGAGTATCCAAGTTAGGCTGGCTTGTATGGCTCTCAGTAAGTTTTATTACCCCGAATCCCTTGCAAACTTTGACTAAAAACATATTTTCCTCATATTTCTTTGGTGGAAAGTTCTGGAATTTGTGGGGAGTCACAAACTTCCTTCCACCAGGAATTCCCAAATTCTCCCTATATAAAAGATACCTCAGTTGTGTGGGTAGACCTAGTGCCCACAACAGGAAATGGTCCAAAATGCAACGTGGACGCAGCACTTTTCTACCAAAAACTGACCCTTTTTTCCAATGTAGGTGGCTCTAGATTTTGGCCTGTAGCTCAGCGGGCACCTAGGGAAACCTAGTCAAAGTGTGCCCTAGTGGTGTCCAGGGTGGGCAGACTTTTGTGGCTTTTATCATGCTTTTTTTTTTTTACCCAGACTCCCTTATAAATCTCACATTTTGACTAAAACACACTTTTTTCACCTTTCTGTATTGGAAAGTTCTGGAGTCTGCAGGAAGTCCCAAACTTCCTTCCACCTGGCACTCTCCCAAGTCTCCAGATAAAAATACCTCACTTGTGTTGATAGACTTAGTACCTGCAACAGGAAATGCTCCAGAAGGCACCATGGATGTAGCCTATTTTTCCACCAATGACTGACATTTTTGTTCCAATGTGGGTAGCTCTAGATTTTGGACCTTAGCTCAGGCTGCACCTAGGGAAACCTAGCCAAACTGTGCATTTTTGACAACTAGACAGCAAGAAGTGTCCAAGGGTGAGCTGACTTATGTGGTTCACACTACAATTTTTTACCCAGAATACCTCATAAACCTCAAACTTTGACTAAATAAACACATTTTCCTCAAATTTCTGTGATGAAATATTTTGGAATCTGAAGGGAGCCACAAACTTCCTTCTTCCTTACACCCAGCATTCTCTCAAGTCACCCAATACAATGGTATCTCATTTGTGTAGGTAGACCTACATAATATAGACACATCTGATTTTTCCACTGAATCTGACCCTTTTTTGCAATGTTCCTAACTGTGGATTTTGGGCCCTAGCTCATCTGGCACATAGGGAAACCTTGCTAACCTGAAAACTAGACACTCAGAGGAGTCCAGGATGAGGTGACTTGCGTGGCTCTTTCTAGATTGTATTACCCAGAATCCTTTGCTAACCTCAAACTTTGACCAAAAAAGCATATTTTCCTGACATTTCTGTGGTGGAAAGATCAGGAACCAATAGAAAGTCACACATTCCTTTCACTCAGCATTTCCCTAAATTTTCTGATAAAAATGTACCTCACTTATGTGACTGGGCCTAGTGCCTGCTACAGAACAAATCAAACCAAGATCAATGAAGGTCTTCTTGGAAGGGCCCCCATTGATGTTAGTTTGATCCTTTCCTGTTACGGGCACTAGACCAGCCACACAAGTGGGGCAGCATTTTTGTTTGGGTAAGTGGGAAAACACTGGGTGTTATGGATTTTGTGGTTTACTTCTGATTTTGGAAGAAAATGGCACAGAAATGCATGGGAAATATGTGTTTTATTCACATTTTGAGGTTTGGATGGCATTGTGGGTAAGAAACCTTGATGGGATCCATTAGAGGCATACCACTCCCCTGGGTGTCTAGTTTACAGAAATATCTAGTGTTGGTAGATTTTACCTAGACACAATGTACAATGTACAAGCTGGTAGAGAACGTTGGAAAAGACAAATATTACTGCATTAACATCTATTCCTCAAGTACACACACAATACTGGTTGTATTTGGCATGATGGTGAGTGAAAGTTTGAAAATGTAAATTTTATTAACAAAAGATTTCACAAAAATGAAATACACTGTTAATAATTTAAAGGTTAAAATAGTGCACCAATGAGACTCAGCTCGTGAGATGTAAAGCCGCAACAATGCACCAACAGCTTCATAGGCCATTCACACATCTTTTGTGCGTGACACATACAACTACCTTCAACACTCATTTCTATAGACAGTGCTATTCAAGGGTCCATCACTTTCATATGTCCACATAAGTGACACAGCAATTACAGCAGCTGACTCAGTGTGTGGACTGGCGTTTCACTATGCAATGTGTGTAGTTCACACACACCTCCAGCCACGTGCCAACCCATGCACACCACCGGCCAAGCGTCAGACGACACATACCACCAGCCAAGTGCAAGTACACGCAACCCGCCAGCCAACCACCACTCAGCGCACACCACCAGCAACGCACCAGTCCACGCACACCATCAGACAAGCGCCAGTCCACGCACACCGCCATCCAAGCTCCAGTTCACACTTACCACCAGCCAAGCACCAGTCCACACACACTGCATCACATTATTAAAAAAAAAAAAAAAAAACGCAAATCAATTAGAAGTAGATGAAAAACTATAACTACAAATACAACAGCTTTAATTAAATACACTAATGCCAACCATGAACTCTGAACAAAAAATATAAAATGAAATAGACTAGTCAGTTCACTTTTACACTCATGGTTTCTCACAATAATTCTGTTGCTTGTGGTACAATTCAAAACATGCGGGCACACGTAGCCCAGGATTAGAAGGACATTGAGGTCACCCACCTCTTTGGACACAGACTCTATGGCCCTCATTACAACCCTGGCGGTAAATCCCGCTTTCCGCCATGCTGAAGACCGCCAACATACCGTTGCGGTGGCGGAATTCCGCTACAGGTATCACAACCCACAGCTCGGAATCCGCCACAATACAGACACCCACACAAGTCCGCCACACCAAAGGTCAGTGAACTGGCGATACCAAAACCGTCACGCCAACAAGAATACGTCCACACTATCACGACCCACGAATCAACGTGGCAGTCTTTCAACTGTGGTAATCCATTGGCGGTACACACCGCCGCGCTCAAAATACACACACATTTACAAAACACAACTACATTGGACAATTCGAAAGGCACACATCTGATACACATACACACACCACACCCACACACCCAATCCAATATAAAGCACACACCCACATTACCCACAAACCCTTACAATAAAAAATCTGAAAGAAGGCCAGAGAGAGAGATTAGCTAACAGAACACCAGCATCCACAGATACACAACACCATCACCTATACAACATCCACGCACCTCAAACAACACACACCAACACATCCCCTCACACATCACAACAGACAGGACCTTACACATCACCCACACCACATCATTGCACCTCAAAGACACCCCAGGTTTTTTGAGGAGGAGCTCAGGGCCATGGTGGAGGAAATCATCCTGGTGGACCTACAGCTATTCGGATCACAGGTGCAGCAGACATCCATTGCTAGGAAGATGGAGCTATGGCGGAGAATTGTCGACAGGGTCAACGCAGCGGGACAGCATCGAAGAACACAGGATGACATCAGGAAGAGGTGGAACGACCTACGGAGGAAGGTACGTTCTGTGGTATCCAGACACCAAATTGCTGTACAGAGGACTGGCGGTGGACCCCCACCTCCTCCCCCACAACTAACAACATGGGAGGAGCAAGTCTTGGCGATCATGGATCCTGAGGGCCTTGCAGGAGTAGCAGGAGGACTGGACTCTGGTAAGTCATATCTTTACTACTACATCCCTCCATCCCCACCTGCATGCCATCACATACTTCCACTCTTACCCTCACCCCATCACACCATCAACTCCATATGTCCCCCTATCACAACCCACACATCTCAATACCAAGGCCCTGCATGCAACAACTATGCATGGACCACCGTCACCAAAGCATGTCCAGTACAGAAACCCACAAAGACCCCAAACCAACTATCACAAAAGGGCTAACACAATGACACAAGCACAGGAGTAGAGGGTACCGCACCCAATGCACAAGATGGCACACACAGATACTAAAATGATGCATTTACACCCCAACAGGACCCATACCCAACATCACTGGACAGGAGGTGCCAGACACCTCAAGACAGTCGGTTCCCCTGACACAGTCCCAAACCACCACACAGCCTCCCCCCTCAGGAAACACCAGCACAGCACCCACCCAGCAGGCCCATCCCTCTGTCCCCAGGACACGTCAATCAGCAATGTGTCCACTACTACAGGGAACCCAGGCAAACCCACCAACCCAAGACAATCAGGGACCTGGGGTCAGTGGCAGTGGGCACATGGTTCAAGGGACAGAGGCACAGGATAACAGGGAAGCTGGGAGGACTGCTGTGCGATAGGGGGAGGACAGGCCCAGGGAACCCACTCTCCATGAGGCACTCTCTAACACCATTCCCAGGAGACCATGGGCATGGTACTGGCCAAGTTTCAGGAGACCCAGCAGCTGCAGGAGGAACTCTACCTTGGGATCAGGGAGTACTTGAAGTCCATTGACACCACCCTGGTCACTATTGCAGGGGTGCTGGGAGACCTTGTCAACACCATGAGGGACACAGTGGCACACAAACGGGCCCCTGACACTAGCCTGGACGATGAACAGCCCTCCACCTCCGCCAGCGCTAGTGGACAGGAGGCACCGCCACAGGAACAACAGGCCACCAGCACCCCACCCCCTGCAGAAGGAGAACCAGCCCGCAAATGGTCCCTGAGATCCAGGAACAAGACAGAGAACATTGCCAAGACCCCCGCCAGGAAATAAGACCCTTCTGAATATCACCCCTCTGTCCCACTTTGTCATCCTGTCCACCTTAAACTGCCATTGCTCCACTTCCTATGCCCCCTTGAAAAATGCACCTGTGATACAAATAGACTGGACTCTGCCATGGACATTCCTCCACCATCACCCCAGCCCTATTTCATACCCCCTCCACTTATTTGCACAGAAATAAACACCCTTGAATCACAAAACAATCTGGAGTCAGTCTGTGCTTTCACAAATGTATAATTGCAAAATCTCTGGAATATGGCAATGTCAATGTACTTGTTCACATACCAATGTTACACAGCTGTAGGCCAGGAGTAAACATAGCAGAGGGCACACATTGGGAGCCAGATCTGTGAAATGGAAAGCCAAAGTGACAAGTCAGAGTCCATACACAGAGTGAAAAAGACTTATGCTAGCTCCTACAATAGTATGAGATGTGGGAAGCAGTTCCACCTTCTTACCTGTGTCTCACTGGAAGTATAGCATGATGATGTTGTTTCGGTTGTCTACATCTTCTTCTTCTGCCTCCTCTTCTTCACTGTCCACAAGCTCCACAGCTGCCACAGGACCAACATCAGGCCCATCCTCCTGCAGAAAAGGCACCTGGTGTCGCAAAGCCAGGTTGTGCAACATACAGCAGGCCACGATGATCTGGCACACCTTCTTCGGTGAGTAGTATAGGGATCCACCTGTAAGATGGAGGCACCAGAATCTGGCTTTCTGGAGGCCGAAGGTGAGCTCTATAATCCTCCTAGTTCGCCCCTGTGCCTTTTTGTAGCGTCCCTCTGCCCTTGTCCTGGGATTCCTCACTGGGGTCAGTAGCCATGACAGGTTGGGGTAACCAAAGTCATTTGCAAATATTGAGGTACAACAGTTAGACATCCTCCAAACATTAGGGAATCTCCCATACCCAGACACCAAATGGAAGTGTGGGGACTTTAGGCTCACCTATTAGCCCCACACGGTGCCTCTGGAGTTGCCCCATCACATAAGGGATGCTGCTATTTCTCAAAATGTAAGCGTCATGCACTGAGCCCGCATACTGAGCATTCACATGGGAGATGTACTGGTCTGCCAAACACACCATCTGCACATTCATAGAATGGTAGCTTTTGCGGTTTCTGTACACCTGCTCATTCCTGCGTGGGGGGACAAATGCCACATGTGTACCATCAATGGCACCAATGTTGTTGGGGATATGTCCCAGGGCATAAAAGTCACCTTCCACTGTGGGCAAATCCTCCACTTGAGGGAAAACTGTGTAGCTGCGCATGTGTTTCAGCAGGGCAGACAACACTCTGGACAACACGTTAAAGAACATTGGCTGGGACATCCCTGATGCCATGACGACTGTTGTTTGAAAAGGCCCACTGGCCAGGAAATGGAGTATAGACAGAACATGCACTAGAGGGGGGATTCCTGTGGGATGGCGGATAGCTGAAATCAGATCTGGTCCAACTGGGCACACAGTTCATGGATTGTTGCACGATCATGTCTGTAAGTGATAATAATGTGTCTCTCTTCCATTGTCGACAGGTCCACCAGGGGTCTATGAGCCGGAGGATGCCGCATCTCATCACCTGCCCCAGCGGATGTGCCCTATGGAGGAGAAGGGTGAGCAGAGGGTCATACAACACTTAGGTATCACAATGTGTTTTTTGCAAAAACTTTACAAATTCTCCATGTGCCTTTGTCTGTCCGTATTCCTGGCCTAAATAGGTGTGACACAGTTATTTTTCCTGCCATATGGCCCCCTAAAATGGCGGCTGCCTGACCTGTAAGGTGGTACAAGGGGAAATGAGGTAACTGCGCTGGCGTTGTACACCGTCGCAGTAGGCGGTCGAAGACCGCGGCCCAATTCACCATTGGTTAACATTAGATCCTGTGGGTTTCAGGAGCCAATGACGATGTACGCCGGCGGTGATGGTACCCGCTGCCGCGGATGTGGCCGACATTTTCTAACTGTTCCCACACTTGAGACCTGACCTTCAACAGAAGGGGACCTACACTGCAAGTCCTGCTGTGACCTATGTCTGAAAGCAACAATGGCTACAGTGTCTGGGGAAAGGGCCCCTGCCTTCACTTCGGAGGAATTGGAGAAACTAGTGGATGGGGTCCTCCCCAGTACACGCAACTGTACGGTCCTCCAGACAAGCAGGTGTGTACACTTTGAGCATGGTGGATGGCACATGATTGTATGGAGTGTCGTGGATGGAAGAGGGTGGGGAGGGAGACAGGCCAGCATGTGAGGATAGTGTGTGTATATGTATGTCTGGGCCACGGTGGGAGGTGTTTAGGCAATGCGTGAGAAGAACTGTACGGAATAGTAACATCCATTCTTACTTCATTTTTCCTCTAGGTCAGCGCCCACCAGAAGAAGGGTATTTGCCATCGCCAAGGACGTCTGGACCCTGGGGGTCTACCATAGACGGAGCACCCACTGCCGGAAAAGATGGGAGGACCTGCGCCGCTGGAGCAAGAAGATGGTGGAGGCCCAGCTGGGGATGGCCTCCCAACGTGGAAAGGGTGCCCCTCGCACCATGACCCCCCTGATGTACCTGATCCTGACGTTGGCCTATCCGGACTTGGATGGGTGCTTGAGGGCATCACAGCAGCCACAAGGGGGTGAGTACAGTCTCATCCAGCTGACTCTGTGCGCTTTACGAGGTGTCTGGGTGGGGGATGTGGGCTGTGGGTTCCCCTAGGCCAGGGCGAACTTGGTAGGGTAGGTCCCTTTTTAGGCAGGCTCTGTGGCACTCCAACCCCAATAGTGGTAGTAGCCATCTACACCTAGTCAGGCTCCTGTGGGTTCCAGTTGTGCAGCAAATGGGCTTAGGCATCGTCCCACATGGACAGGTGATTTTCATAATAACTGTTAGTGCATGGCTTAGTGCATAGGGCTGCTCGCTGTGTGTTGGGTCTGCCAACAGTAGTGGTGTTGCATGCACTGACCATGTGTATCTTCTGTCTTTCCCCCCCTTTTTGTTTTGTCACCCTGTTCTGGCTTGCATTAGCATCATCTGGCAGGGGAGCAGTGGCACCAGAGTAGCAGGGAGCTGCATCCCACATGGCCCTGGAGGGTGAAGTAACGGAGTCTGAAGGCACCAGTGGGACGGAGCGCGAGGGGAGTTCCACGACGGGGACAGGAGCATACACCAGCGACAGCGACTCCTCCTCTGATGGGAGCTCCCTTGCGGTGGCGGGCACCTCTGTGCCCACCACATCAACAGGTACAGCCGCCACCCCCCCTACCAGCACTGACCTCCCAGCAACCCCTCAGCGTGTGGCCCGTGCCCGCTCACCCAGGATGGTGGGCATCTCCTTCGTCCCAGACACCTCAGCCTCTACCCCAGTGAGCCCTGCTGCCCTCAGTGAGGAGGCTATTGACCTCCTGAGATCCCTCACTGTTGGGCAATCTACCATTTTGAATGCCATCCAGGGTGTTGAGAGGCATTTGCAACAAACAAATGAATACCTGGGGGGCATTCATTCTGGGCAGGCGGCCCAACAGAGAGCATTTCAGGCTCTGGCCTCAGCACTGATGGCAGCCATTGTCCCTGTGTCCAGCCTCCCCCTCCAACTTCCTCCTTCCAGACCCAATCCCCTGTACCTCAGCCTATCCCAAGCACACCATCAGACCAGCATGCACACTCATCAACACACAAGAGTGGACATGGCAAGCATAAGCACCACACATCCCACTGGCACTCACACAAGCACCATCCCCATGCAGACACACCAACATTTACTGCCTCCATTGTGTCCCCCTCCTCCACGTCCTCTTCCTCCCTCCCTGTCTCATCTCCACTCACACCTGCATGCACTACATCCTCAGCCACTACCTCCATCACCAGCACGCCCATCACGACACACCGCTCACGTTCAATCACCACCCCCACTACCATTCACACATCCCCAGTGTCCTCTCCCAGTGTGTCTGTGAGCCCTCCTCCCAAAGTACACAAACACAGGCACACACCCACCCAACAGCCATCCATCTCACAACAGCCTCCGGGCCATGCACCTTCACCCAAATTCAGCAAACGTAAACCTCCTACAACCACTACCTCTTCCTCCATTCCCAAACCCCCTCCATCTTCCTGTCCCAGTGTGTCTAAGAAACTTTTCCTGGCTAACATTGACTTCTTTCCTACACCTCCCCCCGTCCTTCCCCTAGGGCCACGCTTTCCAGGTCCCAGCCCAGCACCTCAGCCACCAAATCCCCAAGCACAGTGGTGCCAGCAACTCCGGTCTCATCGCGTGCGCCACCCATCAGGGCTGCCAGTGTGCCACCTAGGGAGGCCAAGGAGCAGGCCGTTCCGCCACCTGCCAAGGTAAAGAAGGTGCCCACATCCCGGAGGGAGAAGCCACACCTACCAGCAAGCAAGGGCTCCTCCAAACCAAAAGGGGACAGTGGCAAGACACCAGCAGCAACATCAAAGGTGGAGAAGGGACACAAGCCGAAGAGCAGGTCAGGACAGGGCACGGTGGCTCCGACTGAAGGACTACAGTCACCCCTTCTGTCAACCACTACACCAACCTGTACAGCGGTGGACACCTGCACTGCCACTTGCACCGCCACCAGCACCGCCACCTGCACGGCCACCTGAATGTCTGCTGCAACAGTCCCCAGCATCATCCCCAGTGGGCAGCCATCCGAGGCTGCATGAGACATCTTGCTGTGTTCCTCAACGGATGCAGACACATGCACCACCAGCAACACCTCCGCCACAGACACGCCACAACCACCGCCACCAGCCCTGCAACGTGCTCCGACAGTGCCACCACATGGCAATCATCCCCAGTGGGCATCCGTCCGAGGCTGCAGGAGACGTCCTGGACCCTGCCCAGAGTCCATGAGGCATGACTCTCAGCACTGTTTGCACCAGCAGGTGGCAGGCGAAGTCGCAGCAGGGTGGGGTATGTCTCTGCCTCCATGGCGTACCATGCTACCTGTTCCCAGGCAATCTTGTGGCACACACACCCATGTGAGGGAATGGGACCTGCCACACTGCATGTGAAGCACTCTGGGCACAAAGCCCCCTCCAGAACCAGTGGAGATTGACATCCACTACCTCAGTCCTTGGCAGGATGAAGCACTCTGGACACCAAGCCCCCTCCAGAACCAGTGGAGAATCACATCCACTACCTCAGTCCTTGGCAGGATGAAGCACTCTGTGCACCAAGCCCCCTCCAGAACCAGTGGAGACTGTTATCCACTTGTGAGACTGTGGCTTTGCACTCCCCAGGATAGAGCAGTGGGCAAACCACCCACTGGAAAGACTTGTGAGACTGTGGCTTTGCACTCCCCAGGATAGAGCAGTGGGCAAACCACCCACTGGAAAGACTTGTGAGACTGTGGCTTTGCACTCCCCAGGACCAAGTAGTGGGCAAACCACCCACTGGAAAGACTTGTGAGACTGTGGTTTTGCACTCCACAGGATAGAGCAGTGGGCAAACCACCCACTGGAAAGACTTGTGAGACTGTGGCTTTGCACTCCCCAGGACCAAGCAGTGGGCAAACCACCCAGTGGAAAGACTTGTGAGACTGTGGCTTTGCACTCCCCAGGATAGAGCAGTGGGCAAACCACCCACTGGAAAGACTTGTGAGACTGTGGCTTTGCACTCCCCAGGACCAAGCAGTGGGCAAACCACCCACTGGAAAGACTTGTGAGACTGTGGCTTTGCACTCCCTAGGATACAGCAATGGGCATGGGGCCCCCTTGTGGAGCAGTGGCGTTGTGCGTTCATCCAGCTGAGGTGCCCCCTCCCCCTCCCCCTGAGGTGCCTGTTTTATTTCGATCTGATGCCCCTGCAGTGTTCTCTCCGTTTCGAGTCAGGTATCTTGTGTGTGCTCTGCCCATGCATTTTAGGACACTGATCCACAGACGATGTTTGAGTAATATCCATACTTGTGTAGTTGGTGTACATATTTGTATATACTGATTTTTGAACTTGCACTATCTGATTTTTATTGATTACAATAGTTACAATCATTTCCTTTTGTCCTTGCGTTCTTCCAGGGGGTAAGGGGGTGTATGTGTAATGTTGCTGCATGTATTTGTGTGTATGGTGTTGTGGGAGAGGGTGGGGGTATTATGTGTTGCGTGTGTGTGTCATTATCTTTTCCCTTCCACCCTCCCCTGTGTTGTAGGTGCAGTACTCACTGTGGTCGTCGACTGCGTCTTTCCTGCTCCTGATACAGAAGGAGGAAGACCAGCATGGGCAGGATGTGTAGTTCAGGCTTCATGGCATCCTGGTTCCTCGTTAGGTGTCGAGAGGTGAGTGGTTTCCCTTCTGTGTACTGATTCTGCCATGCTTTTTATCGCGTTGGTACCACCCCGGAAAAGGTGGCGGATAGGCCTCTTGTAATAGTGTGAGCAGTACTTTGTCTTCTGCCTGTCTGTTGGTGGTTACCGCTCCAGTGTTTGTTTCTACCGCTGTGGCGGTCGGAGTGTTAAAGTGGCTGTCTGTGTTGGCGGTTTCCACCATGGTCGTGATTCCATTTTTTTTCCGCCGGGCTGTTGGCGGTATTACCGCTGCTTTAACACCGACCGCCAGGGTTGTAATGAGGACCTATATCTCCTACAGGGAAAGTTCTTTTCGACATGGAAGGAATGTAATCAGGAAAGTGGTAGTCTTTCACTCTAACCACATCCTCCACCACTCCAACTGTAGGAACACTTGCCTGCTCCACTACAACCAGGCTGCCTATCAAAGGCAGGTGGACATGAATGTTAGAAATTGAATCTCTAGTTGGCAGATGTTTGCTCCTTGTCCAAGCAGGGACCACAATCCTAGTCAAGTAAGTCAGATACACAACCTAAATTAGCATATGCTCACCCTCTGGTAGCTTGGCACAGAACAGGCAGGCAATTTGTATTATTTGTGCAACACTCAATTACAATAACACAGTGAAAGACACCACAAAATACTCCACACCAGGTTTGAAAGATAGATAGGCGGTCATTACGACATTGGCGGTAAAAGCCGTGTACCACCGTGCAGAAGACCGCCAACACACCGCAGCGGCCGCGGAAATCCGCCACAGCTATTATGACCCACAGCTCGGAATCCGCCAAAATTCAGACACCCACACAAGTCCGCCACACCAAAGGTCAGTGATAAACTAGCGAAAACAAAACCTCCACCGTCACGCCAACAGAAATATACCCACACTATCACTACCCACGAATCCACGCAGCGGTCTTTCAACCGCGGAATTCCATTGGCGGTACACACCGCTGTGCTATAAAAATACACACACATTTACAAAACACAGGCACATTGGACAATTCGAAATACACACACCTGATACACATACACACACCACTCCCACACACCCAATAAAATATAAAACACACACTCACATCACCCACAAACCATTACGACAACAAATCACGAACAAAGGCCAGAGAGAGATACCACCATCAACAACACTAGCACCCACAGACACACAACACCATCACCCACATAACTTCCACGCACCGCACACTACACACCACTACATATCAACACACTTATCACCCCACAAACCACCCCACACATCACTTACACCACCCCATGGCACGGCAAAGACACCCCGGGTTCTCGGAGGAGGAGCTCAGGGTCATGGTGGAGGAAATCGTCATGGTAGAGCCACAGCTATTCGGATAACAGGTGCAGCACACCTCAATTGCAAGGAAGATGGAGCTATGGCGAAGAATAGTGGACAGGGTCAACACAGTGGGACAGCACCCAAGAAATCGGGATGACATCACGAAGAGGTGGAACGACCTACAGGGGAAGGTGCGTTCCGTGGTCTGAAAACACCACCTGGCGGTTCAGCGGACTGGTAGCGGACCCCCACCTCCTCCCCCACAAATAACACGGGAGGAGCAGGTCTTGGCGATTCTGCATCCTGAGGGCCTCGCAGGAGTAGGTGGAGGAATGGACTCTGGTAAGTCAAATCTTAACTATTACATCCCCCACCCTACCTGCATGCCATCACATACCCCCACCTTCACCCTCACCCCATCACTCCAACTCCTCACAAATGTCCCAACATCACAAACCACCCATCCCAACACCAAGCCCTGCATGCAACAACAAAGCATGGACACCCATCACCAAAGCATGGCCACTGCACATACCCATACACCCCCCTAAACCATCATCACACAAGGTCCCACAGAGGAATGCAAGCACTGGGGTACACGGTCACCCACCCATTGCACACCATGACACACACAGATGTAATAACCATCCTTTTATACCCCTGCAGGACCCCTACCCAACGTCACCAGACAGGAGGGTCCACACATGTCCACACCACCAACAGAAGAGGCCCACAGTGATGACAGCACCTCTGTCAAACTGGATCTAGATGACAAAACCCGGCCCATCGGGGACTTCGGGACAGTCGGTTCCCCACACCCAGTCACAGGCCACCACAGAGCTTCCCCCCTCTGGAAACACCAGCACAGCACCCACCCAGAGGGCCCATACCTCCGTCCCCAGGACACGTCAATCAGCTGTGTGTCCACCACTACAGGGAACCCAGGCTAACCCACCACCCCAACAACAACAGGGAGTGGAAGTGAGCAAAGGGTCCAGGGGACCGAGGCCCAGGAACACAGGGGAACTGGGAGGGCTGCTGTGCGACAGGGGGCGGACAGGCCCAGGGAACCCACTCTCCACGAGGCCCTCTCCTCCATCATGGGAGCCTACCACCACTCCCAGGAGACGATGGCAATGGTACTGGCCAAGTTTCAGGAGACCCAGCGCCTGCAGGAGGAACAGTATATGGGCTTCAGGGAGGAACTCAGAACCATCAATTCCACCCTGGGCACCATCGTAGGAGTGCTGAAGGAAGTACTCAACACCAGGAGGGACACTGTGGCACTACAAGGGGTCCCTGACACTAGCCTGGATGATGAACTGCCCACCACCTCCGCCGGCGCTAGTGGACAGGAGGCACAGCCACAGGACCCCCACACCAGCACCCCACCCCCTGCAGAGGGAGAACCACCTCGCAAACGGTCCCTGAGATCCAGGACAAAGACAGAGAACGATGCCAAGACCCCCGCTAAGAAATGAGACCACCCTGATTGTCATCCTACTGTCCCACTTTGTCACCCTGTCTATCCTTAAACTGCCCAAGCTCCACTTCCTATGCCCATATGGGCAATGCACCTGTGAGACTAATAGACTGGACTCTGCCATGGACATTCCTCCGTTATCACCCCTCACCATTTTACAACCCCCTCCAATATTGAGCACTTAAATAAACACCCTTAAAGCACAAAACAATCTGGAGTCTGTCTGTGATTTTGGAATGCTGTATTAGCAATAACTGGCAAAAAGCTTTATCATTGGTAATGTCAACATACCTATGTCACACAGCTCTAGTCCATGAGGAATCAAAGCAGATGTCACACAGTGGGACCTACATCTGTGAAATCGTAAGGGAAAGTGACAACTCAGTGACCATACACTGGGTGAAAACGACAGACAGTAGAGAGGTAGTAGTGTTTAAGTAGATGTAGTAGGCAGGTTTGTATTCTTACCTGTGTGTCACTGGAAATATTGCTGGATATCTGAGTCCCTGTTGTCTATGTCTTCTTCCTCTGCTTCCTCGTCTTCACTGTCCACAGGCTCCACAGCTGCCACAATACCGCCATCTGGACCATCCTCCTGCAGAAAAGGCACCTGTCGTTGCAAAGCCAAGTTGTGAAGCATACAGCAGGCCACGATAATCTGGCACACCTTCTTTGGTGAGTAGAATAGGGATCCACCTGTCATATGGAGGCACCTGAACCTGGCCTTCAGGAGGCCGAAGGTCCGCTCGATCACCCTCTTAGTTTGCCCATGGGCCTCATTGTAGCGTTCCTCTGCCCTTGTCCTGGGATTCCTCACTGGGGTCAGTAGCCATGACAGGTTGGGGTAACCAGAGTCATCTGCAAATGGCGAGGGACAACTGTTAGACACACACTAACCTGGAGGGATATCCCCAGACCCACACAACCAT
The DNA here is from genome assembly GCF_031143425.1 of Pleurodeles waltl. Lineage (NCBI taxonomy): Eukaryota > Metazoa > Chordata > Amphibia > Caudata > Salamandridae > Pleurodeles > Pleurodeles waltl. Next base: position 716,009,676 of record NC_090443.1, read on the forward strand.
TCCCACTGAATAGCTTCCAGGTGTTCACCTAATAGCCACACACAGTGCCTCTGGAGTTGACCCATCACATAAGGGATGCTGCTATTCCGCAGGATGTAAGCGTCATGCACTGAGCCAGGGAACATGGCATTCACATGGGAGATGTACTGGTCTGCCAAACATACCATCTGTACATTCATCAAATGATAACTCTTCCGGTTTCTGTACACCTGTTCACTCCTGTGGGGGGGTACCAAAGCCACATGTGTCCCATCAATGGCACCTATGATGTTGGGGATATGTCCCAGGGCATAGAAATCACCTTTCACTGTAGGCAAATCCTCCACCTGAGGGAAAGCGATGTCTCTTCCCATGTGTTTCAGCAGGGCAGACAACACTCTGGACAACGCGTTGGAAAACATAGGCTGGGACATCCCTGATGCTATGGCCACTGTTGTTTGAAATGACCCACTTGCAAGGAAATGGAGCACTGACAGCACCTGCACTTGAGGGGGGATTCTTGTGGGGTGGCGGATAGCTGACATCAGGTCTGGCTCCAACTGGGTACACAGTTCCTGGATTGTGGCACAGTCAAGCCTGTATGTGATTATCACATGTCTTTCCTCCATTGTTGACAGGTCCACCAACGGCCGGTACACCGGAGGATGCCGCCATCTCCTCACATGTCCCTATGAAGGACAACAGCAAGCACAGAGTCAAACAACTCAGAGGTACATACCCACAGTTTACACAGAACACCATTCATAATCTAAAAAGCGGCCTGTATGTGTGTTGAGTGTAGGCCTAGGTGTGTGTGATGCAGTTCAAAATGAAGCCATGTGGGCCCTTGAAATGGCAGCTGCCTGACCTGTAAAGTGGGACAATGGGATGTGAGGTAACTGCGCTGGCGTTGTACACCGTCGCGGTAGGCGGTCGAAGACCACGGCGCAATGCTGCATTGGTTAACATTGGACCCTATGGGTCCCAGGAGCCAATGACGATGTACGCCGGCAGTGACAGTACGCACCGCTGCGGACGTGACCGCCATTTTCTATCTGTTCAATCACTCGATACCTGATCTTTGACAGGAGAGGACCTACACTGCAAGTGCTGCTGTGACATCGGTCTGGAAGAGACAATGGCTCGAGTGTCTGGGAAAGGGCCCCTGCCTTCACATCGGAGGAGTTGGAGAAACTCATGGACGGGGTCCTCCCCCAGTACACGCTACTCTACGGTCCTCCAGACAAACAGGTAAGTACACTGGGAGCATGCTGTATGGGCTATGCCTGTGTGGAGAGGGGTGGATGTAAGAAGGAAGGGGGGAGAGTGCGGTGTGCATGAAACGACGGTGAGTGCATGTGCCACATGGCAAGTTCATGGCCAATCACTTTGACGGTGCAGTTGGTAATAACTTTCTCTTCCCCCTGTACAAATCATGTAGGTCAGCGCCCACCAGAAAAAACATATTTGGCGTGCCATCGCCAAGGACGTCCTGACCCTGGGGGTCTACTACAGACGGAGCACCCACTGCCGGAAGAGATGGGAGGACATTCGCCGCTGGAGCAAGAAGACGGCGGAGGCTCAGCTGGGGATGGCCTCCCAACGTGGGAGGGGTGCCCGTCGCACCATGACCCCCCTGATGTTCAGGATCCTGGCGTTGGCGTACCCGGAGTTGGATGGGCGCTTGAGGGCATCACAGCAGCCACAAGGGGGTGAGTACACTCGCATTCTCCTGATTTTGCGCGCATTGGAGGTGTCTGGGTGGGGGAGGTGGTCTGTGGTTTTCCCTAGGCCAGGGCGAGTTCCATATGCATGGTCCCTCCGTAAGGCAGGCCATGTGGCACCCCACCGCACCTCTGTAGAGTGCCAACTACACCTAGGCCCTGATTCTGACTATGGCGGGCGGCGGAGGCCGCCCGCCAAAGTCCCGCCGACAAATGACCGCACCGCGGTCAAAAGACCGCGGCGGCCATTCTTACATTTCCGCTGGGCCGGCGGGCGCTCTCCAAAAGAGCGCCCGCCGGCCCAGCGGAAATGCCCCTGCAACGAGGATGCCGGCTCCGAATGGAGCCGGCGGAGTTGCAGGGGTGCGACGGGTGCAGTGGCACCCGTCGCGTATTTCAGTGTCTGCGTGGCAGACACTGGAATACTTTGTGGGGCCCTCTTACGGGGGCCCCTGCAGTGCCCATACCATGGGCATGGGCACTGCAGGGGCCCCCAGGGGCCCCGCGGCACCCCCTACCGCCATCCTGTTCCTGGCAGGAGACCCGCCAGGAACAGGATGGCGGTAGGGGGTGTCTGAATCCCCATGGCGGCGGAGCGCGCTCCGCCGCCATGGGGGATTCTGCAGGGCGGTGGGAAACCGGCGGGAGACCGCCGGTTTCCCGCATCTGACCACGGCCGAACCGCCGCAGTCAGAATGCCCTGCGGGGCACCGCCGGTCTGTCGGCGGTGCTCCCGCCGAGCCTGGCCCCATGACCCCCCTAGTCATGCCCCTGAGTCATCCATGTGTGCAGATGTCGTCCATAGCCTAGTAGGCCATTTCTCAGGAATTAAACAGTGAAGCCCAAGAGCGCGGCATAGTGCAGGGGGCTTCTGTGTCTGTCGTGTCCGCCAATGGTAGCGGTAATGCATGCACTCAACATGTCTTTCTTCTGTCGTCCCCCCCCCTTTTTGTGCTCTCCCTGTTCTTGTGTGCATTAGCATCATCAAGCGGAGGAGCAGTGGCACCGGAGCACGAGGGGGCTGCATCCCACATGGCCACTACGGAATCGGACTTCACCAGTGGGACGGAGGACGAGGGGATCTCCACGGCGGGGACAGGAGCTGAGACCAGTGACAATGACTCGTCCTCTGATGGGAGCTCCCTTGTGGTGGCGGCAACATCTGTGCCCCCCATCTACAGGTACAGCCGCCACCCCCCCCTTCCAGCACCGCCCTCCCAGCAGCCCCTCAGCCTTCACCCCATGCCCGCTCACCCTGGAGGGTGGGCATCACCTTCGCCCCAGGCACCTCAGGCCCTGCCCCAGTCAGCCCTGCTGCCCTAAGTGAGGAGGCCATTGACCTCCTCAGGTCCCTCACTGTTGGGCAGTCTACCATTTTAAATGCCATCCACGGTGTAGAGAGGCAGTTGCAACAAACCAATGCATTCCTGGAGGGCATTCATTCTGGTCAGGCGGCCATTCAGCGAGCTTTTCAGACTCTGGCCTCAGCACTGATGGCAGCCATTGTCCCTGTGTCTAGCCTCCCCCCTCCAACTTCCTCTATCCAGACCCAATCCCCTGTACCTTAGCCTATCCCAAGCACACCTACAGACCAGCATCCACACACGTCAAAACACAAGGGAAGCTCAGGTAAACATAAGCACCACACATCCCACAGGCACTCACGCAAGCATCAGACACATGCAGACACACCAACATCCACTGCCTCCACTGTGTCCCCCTCCTCCTCGTCTCCCTCCTCCCTCCCTGTCTCATCTACACTCACATCTGCATGCACTACCTCCACAGCCACTACTACCATCACCAGCACACCCACCACCACACCCCGCTCACGTGCAGTCACCACCCCCACTACCATTTACACGTCCCCTGTGTCCTCTCCCAGTGTGTCTGTGACGCCCCCTCCCAAGATACACAAACGCAGGCACACACCCACCCAACAGCCTTTCACCTCACGACAGCCTCCAGCACATGCACCTTCACCCAAAGTCAGCAAACGAACACCTCCTACAACCACAACTTCTTCCTCCACTCCCAAACCCCCTCTAGCTATCCGTCCCAGTGTGTCCAAAAAACGTTTCCTGTCCAACCTTGACCTCTTTCCCACACCTCCCCACCCCATCCGTCTCCTAGGTCCCGAACTAGCACCTCAGCCACAACATCTCCGGGACCAGTGGTGCCTGTAGTCACCAGAATCTGGTGTGCACCGGCCACCAGGGCAGCCAGTGTGGCACGGAGCCACAGCACAGACAGTCCCCCCACCTGTGAAGCATCAGAAGTTGGCCAGTGCCCGGCAGGAGAAGGGGAAGACTCCAGCCTCCAAAGCTGCTCCCAGGGGTACAGGTGGGAGTGTGGAGTCAGCTGCGACACCTTCCAAGGTGGGGAAGTGGCACAAGAAAGTCAGCAAGTCTGGGAAGAGCAGCACGGCGGGGAAGACCGCCATCATCCCAGCTGGCCAGGAGGCCACCACCAGGACCAGCCCAGCTGCCCATGAGGCCACCGCCACCACAAGCCCAGCTGCCCAGGAGGCCACCGCCAGCACAAGCCCAGCTGCCCATGAGGCCACCGCCAGCACAAGCCCAGCTGCCCAGGAAGCCACCGCCAGCACAAGCCCAGCTGCCCAGGAGGCCACCGCCAGCACAAGCCCAGCTGCCCAGGAGGCCACCTCCAGCACAAGCCCAGCTGCCCAGGAGGCCACCGCCAGCACCAGCCCCGCTGGGCCATGAAGGACCGCCAGCAAAAGCCCCGCTGGGCCATGAAGGACCGCCAGCAGCTGAGTCACTCCAATGGAGACCACCTCTCCAAGCACCGCTGAACAGGGCACCGCCGTCTCAAGAACCGCTGACCAGAGCACCGCCGCCTCAAGCACCGCTGAACAGGGCACCGCCGCCTCAAGCACCGCTGAACAGGGCACCGCCGCCTCAAGCACTGCTGAACAGGGCACCGCCGCTTCAAGCACCGCTGAACAGGGCACCGCCGCCTCAAGCACCGCTGAACAGGGCACAGCCACCTCAAGACCTGCTGAACAGGGCACCGCCGCCTCAAGAACCGCTGAACAGGGCACCACCATCTCATGCACCGCTGAACAGGGCACCGCCACCTCAAGAACCGCTGAACAGGGCACCGCCGCCTCAAGCTCCGCTGAACAGGGCAACGCCGCCTCAAGCACCGCTGAACAGGGCACCACCATCTCATGCACCGATGAACAGGGCACTGCCGCCCCATGAGCGCCAAGGGCACTGACGCTACTCAGTCCGTCACGGGTAGAATGAAGCACTCTGGGCACCATGCCCCCTCCAGAACCAGTGGAGAGATCCATCCACTACCTCTGTCCTTAGCAGGATGAAGCGCTCTGGGCACCATGCCCCCTCCAGAACCAGTGGAGACTGTGATCCACTTGTGAGACTGTGGCTTTGCACTCCCCAGGATTGAACAGTGGGCAACCCACCCACTATAGAGACTTGAGAGTCTGTGGCTTTGCACTCCCCAGGATTGAACAGTGGGCAACCCACCCACTGTATAGACTTGAGAGACTGTGGCTTTGCACTCCCCAGGATGGAACAGTGGGCAACCCACCCACTGTAGAGAATTGAGAGACTGTGGCTTTGCACTCCCCAGGACTGAACAGTGGGCAACCCACACACTGTAGAGACTTGAGAGACTGTGGCTTTGCACTCCCCAGGATTGAACAGTGGGCATGTGGCCCCCTTGTGGATTTGGCGTTGTGCACTCAACCGGCTGAGGTGCCCCCCCTTTCCCTCCCCCTGAGGTGCCTGTTTTTTTGCTCTCTGATGCCCCTGAAGTGTTCTCTCCGTCATGGTCGGGGATCTTGTGTGGGCCTCGCCCATATCGTGTGGGCCCAGTGTTCCACGGACTTAATTGGAGCACTACCTGGACTACTATGCTTGGTATATATTTTGTACATGGTGTATATATATATTTTTGCCTACTTGATTTTAATATATTACAATGGTTACACTCATTTTCTATTGTCTTTGCATTCTTCTGAGGGGGGTTGGGGGTGTAACTGTGATGTATCAATATGCATTAGTGTGTGTGTTGTAGTGGGTGCGGTGGGTGTGGGGGTGTAGCGTGTGTGTGTCACTGTTTTTTCCCTCCCCCTCTCCTGTGTCATAGGTGCAGGACTCACTGTGGTGTTCGCCGCCGGCATTCGTGCTCCTGGTAGAGGAGCAGGAAGACTATCGCAGGGAGAATTTGGAGTTCTGGGTCCATGGTGTCCTCGTTCCTCATGGGGTGTGTAGAGGGGAGCGTTTTCCCTTCGGAATCCTGTTTCCACCGTGTTTTTATCCGCGGTGAATCCACCCCGGAAAAGGTGGAGGATTGGTGGGTGGTAATAGTGTGGGCGGTACATTGTCTCCCGCCTGTCTGTTGGCGGTGACCGCCGCGCTGTTTGTTTGTACCGCCGTGGTGGTCAGAGTGTTATAGTGGCTGTCTTTGTTGGAGGTTTCCGCCACAGTCGTAATTGCTAAATTTTTACCGCCAGCCTGTTGGCGGTCTTACCGCCGCTTTAACACCGTCCGCTAGGGTTGTAATGACCACCATAATATTTATCTGAATAAAACAAGATAAAAAAATACAACATGTAGATCCTGAGATATGCAATTTTTTAGATTTCGATAAAAATATTGCATAGAAGGGCAAAGTGCCAACAGTGGTTATCTGCTCATGCTGGACCGGGATAAAGTCACACGTTCAGGCCAACTGTGATGGAGCCGGCTACAGGGATCCACCGAGATCAGCTGAACACAGTCCCTTTAATCCTGGTGCGTGGTCTGTGCTGCATTGATTTATGAGGCTTCACCTTTCTTTGCAGCAGTTCTGATGAAAACCACAGAAGGCAGAGCACATTAGGCCCACTTCCAAGTGTCAAGGACTGGGGTGGCACCACTTGGCACAGTAGGCTCACAGATGGCAGATTTCAGGTGTCAAAGCAGGTGAGTTGCAGCAGTCTTTGAAGTCCCTGAGACTGCTGAAGAACAGGGGACAAGCCAACAAGCCCTTGAAGATTTGGGTTCATAGATGTAGCGAGCAAGTCCAGTCCCTCTCACTGCTGCACAGAAGTAGCAGACAGCAGGTCAACACAGCTAAGCAAGTAGCAAACTGTCAGTTTCCTATAGCACAGCAAGCAGTATGCCATCACAGCAATGCAGTTGCAGAGTGGGAGCCCCTCCTGGCAACACAGCAGTCCCTCTTCCTGGCAGAGTGTCCTTGTTTCTAGTGGAGATCTGATTTGGTTGGGTTTGGAGTTCAATATTTATACTGCGGTGCCCTGGTTCTAGAAGGTGGGAGAAACTTCCTGACATTCCTTTGAAGTCCACAAGGTCCCTGTTCTGCCCTCTCTGGCTCCAGATACTCTACAGGGTATTATGCTGATCTTTTAGTTGGGAGAGGCACAGCCCTATTCAGGTATATGTGAAGCAGTGCTAAGCTCCATCCCCCATCAAGTCGGTTAATGGGGCATTAATGCCCATTAAGTCACACCTAAGCTCCCATTGTATGACTGTCTAGAGGGAATACACATAGCCCAGCTGTCATCTACCAGTATGTGTATTCAGAAACAGGCACAGGCACAGATTAGTTAAAGAGAATGCCAACTTTTTAAAAGTGGCACTTTCAGACTTACAACTTAATATCCAACTTTACCATAAGTTGTGATTTTAAATTGTTTGTTCAAGAACACAAAAAACACCACAATTTCTGAAATTGCATGTAAAAGATGTTTTAAGGCAACTCCAATTGTATCCCACAGGGGAGATAGGCCTTGCAATAGTGAAAAGCAAATTTAAGAGTTTTGCCCTATCGGGGAATGTTAAACTTCAAAGTACATGTCTAACTTTTGAAATACACTGCACCATGCCCCCGGGGCCAACTACGGCCGGCCTACCTTTGGGGTGATGTACATGTACTAAAAAGGAAGGTTATTTACAGGGCCCTGGCACATATAGAACACTTTACTAGGTACTTACAAGTAAATTAATAATGCCTAACAGGTATAAACTAATTATACCATGTTTAGAGGAGAGAGTGCATGCACTTTAGCACTTTTTAGCAGTGGTAAAGTGCCCAGAGTCCAGAAACCAACAAAACCGCAGTCAGAAAAAGAGAAGGAGGAAGGAAAAAAGTTTGGGGTGACCATGCAAAAAAAGCCAATTTCCAACACTGCACATAGTCATCTTCGAATCTGGAGAACAATCCCTCAATACATCAAAGGAATTGAAAGAGCCAACTTCTCATATCAAATATTTTGACTTACGAACAGCACTGTAAGGCTCCAACCTCTGATTTACTCTATCTACTCCACCCATGTGCTTATTGTAGTCTAAAATTCACCCAGGTATGCATGCTATAGCAACTTGACCCCAACAGTCACAGGTGAAGACCTTTCATCCTAAAAGTAGACATTGCTCCTGTCTGAAAATGTCACAGCTAAAAATAATCACTGTACAAGGCACTGCGTTGTCCCTTCAAATGTTTTACAAACAAGCTCTTTAGGGTAACATTTACGGTTAGATCAGATTGTGCCACATTCAACAGTGTCCACTTTGAACAATTCTTCGAACAATTGCACACCAGAGTAGAAATTATCTATGTACAAATGGTGCCCTTTGTTAAGAAGTCCTCTACAAAGTTCCCATAAAATGTACTCACTGACTCCAAAAGTGGATGGAGAACCAGAGGGATCAATTGTGGAATCCCTACCAGTGTACACCCTGAATTATAGACATATCCAGTACTAGTCTCGACACCATATACATCTTAATTCCATAACAGGTACTTCTGCTAGGAATGTACTGCCTAAAAAACAAGCAGGCCTTGAACAAGACCAAAAACTCATCTACAGCTATTCATTTCCCTGAACATAGATCTCTGAAAAGCAATCTACAAAGTGATCAAAGACAGACTGGAAGTGATATCAACAAAATGTAACATCGGAAGCAGAAGCAAATATCAATCATGACTCATGATAGTAGGAAATATAACCATTGCCATCAAAGGACTAGAAGACCAACATGAACATAGTGATGACTTCCTTATTAAGCCCATCATCAAAGTTAAACCCAGGAACTTCTTCAACTCATCCAGATCTGTGGGAATCCACTGGCCAGCTCTAGAGTGGGACTTACATCTGGCACTGTTGTCCCCCAGATACTGTTCAACATACAAATTACTTTGGTCAACAATCTCATTCAAACATACATCATCATAAACAACTGAAAGAAATGTATAGGCTAAAGGTTTTTAGTAACCACTCTACACCCTGCAACAAAAGTAAAGGCAAACAACACAGAATGCACCATTTTAGGGCAACCCAGAGTTCAGCACTTTCAATGAAAAGCCTTTCAGCCTCAGACTGCAATCCAGATGCCTCCTGCTGCACTATTGGCACACCAGTGTCCTCCTCTAAAACAGGTACATCCTCCACATTGAGAGTGGCTTCATCATCAGAAGATTGCTCTTGGCAGAAAATTCCCTGCTAGAGTCTTGGACTTCCTCCTATGCCTCAGATGCAGAGCCAGTCTCATAATCATGATCAGAGAAAGATGTGAAAAGCAAACCAACAACCTGCTGAGTGGTAATGTTGCAGCTAGCCATAATCCTTACTAATAAAAGTAACACAAAAATTAAGTCAACAATAATCAACAAATTTGTAAAATAAGTAATAAACAAAGTGTGGCTTTATCAAGCAGAAAGTAGAACTACTGGCATATAGTAATCAGGAAGGAAAATGCAATCAATACAAAGCACACAAAGCCTTAAATACTCAAAAACAATACCACTCACCTGCTAGAGACAGCTAGACTCAGGATCACTTGCACCTACTCTGCACAGGCACAGCAGGCACCAGTAATATCCAACTAGAAAGGAAAAACAAAAGAAAATTACACAAAAGATGACATAATACACATTTTGCACAAATCCAAGGATAATTTCACACCGAATATGTAATTATTTTACCGTTTACAAAAGAACACATTCATGCTGGGCATTGTTACTCATTTGGAGTATATAAATGCACCCAGAGCACATCAAAGTCCATTGTTGGTCTGCTACCCAAGGCAGATCCAATTTATTAGTAGGTTGTCCAATAAAAATGATGACTGGTCCAATAACAAATTGTTTTTCCAACATCAGAAGATAGCCAATAACGCTTCCAATCATAAGAAGACAGCTAACACATGTTTCATCTTGAGACAACTTTTTCAAGTCTGAAGATTGGGTATAACACACCATCAGCAATGTTTCATACATACAGCACACAAATGCAACCCAACATTGAGTCATCAAAAGATACTTATTCTAAAAACTGAGAAATCTTTGTGCAACCTCATTCCAAAGAATAAAACACCAATCCAAAGTGGGTAAAAGATGGAAAATAGGCCACATTTGTAATTGGCACAGAGAGGACATGCAGTGCATCAACATGCAAACCCAAGTGAAAAATATTCATAGAATGAGGATCATACTCTGCTATAAAGGAAGTAAACAGCAGGGGTATCCCCAATGATAGAAGACCCAATATGCAAGAAGGAGACAAGGTGTGAGAAAAATGAATAAAAGAGAAAGTCAGAGAAGATTTGCTACTATGAATGTTCTTCTAACAAAGGTGCCATGCTGGAACAAAGAGTGATTTATATCAAACACAAAAGCCAGTAAGCAAATGTTTGGACCAAGACAAAAGACCATAAATTGAACTCCAGTTCGCACACACAGAGAAAATTTCCTTGCTGTCTAGTGGTGTTCTGACACACCCCCTTTCCCCCTTTGGGAGCAGATGAGCTTAAAAATATCAATGATCTGCACCCAAGAGGGACAGAAACAGCTAAAATATGTGTCCAAAATAAAGGGTAGTGACCCTTGCCTAAGTGGTTGCATGCCGATATGCCCAAAACGTATCCCTGGTGGCTAGTGGCTTTTTTGCTGCCCTTGGGGGCAGATCAGCCTAAAAGTATGACCAAAGGCCAAAATTACTTCCCAAATAAATGGGAGTACTCCCCAACATGGCCAAATATATATTCCTGGTGGTTAGTGGCTTTCTGCCCCCCCTTGGGGGCAGATCAGCCTAAACGTATGTCTGATCTGCCCCCAACGAGGGCAGAAATGGCCAAAAGTACTGCCCAAATCAATGGGAGAGACCCTTCCTCCCTAATGTGCCCAAATAGATATCCTTGGTGGCTACTGTGGCCGCATAATCATAGCCCTAGTCATGATGTACAGCAGGAAAGCACTGCAAGTAGAAATCAGGGAAAGGAAACACTCTTTCGCTTCCCCCAATGCCTCTTGCCCTCCCTGAACCCTCCCCCGAGGAGAAACACACCTGTTTCTCTGGTGTGCTGGAAGCAAATGGCTTGCAGCATGTCCCCAGCAACCTCTGATGATGTTGTTGTGCCATGCACATGCTGATGTCATCATATGCTGACTGAGAGTAGGCGGTGGCAGCTGCAATCCCTGGTGGGGGACTTAGCGGGGCAGCCAATGGGGGGAACACCATGACTTCCTCCAAGGCTGGGTGGAAGGATGGCTTGGAACCGTACTCTGCACACACCCACCTAGTGCGTGGACAGCTTCAAGCTGTTTTGCATACATGAGGGGTTAATGAGCTTTTAAACTCTGCCCTTTCAAACATCCTGGATGCTGCAAGGAAGAGGAGTTCAACAATTAAACTTGGATAACTAGTGTACTGGACATTGAACTATCACTACAAAAGATGGCATTTTGCCTCTGCCCCTTCAGCACCATAGTTTAATGATTCTTTAAAGAATGTTAAGTGCTTAGAAAAAAAAAAAATTGATAAAGCCTGACGTATTAACTATTTTATAGTACAAAAACTCCAAAACTGAAGAGGCTTTGAAAAAGTATAAAAACCTGACTAAAATGAATAAAGCAGAGTTTTGTGCAAAAGAAGTGTTGGAGGCACCAAATGTCGCAATCATTTTTTTTTCCTATTGCACGCTCACTATCCAATCCTGACTGTACCTCACAGTTTGTCATGGCCAAATTATGTGATAATTTTTTTGAAAATGAAGTAATAATATCATATCATCTCTTACCTGACAAGTAAACTCACATTCATTGCATAACATCCCTGTCCATGCTTTGGATACAATTGTCAACATGCAAACCAGTAGCCCTGTTGTAATTTTGGATGTAATTTTGGATGACTTTGGACTGTGATGGAAGCTAACTTCACGTTGCCAATTCGATTTCCTCTGGGTCCACGCTTGATTTGTTACCACCTATAGTCTGGAGGCAGTTGTCAGACCAGTTGGTTGCTCCTCTGCTAGTAGTCTCCAATCATTCTCTGCAAACATCTGTAGTCTCTCCGGCATGGAAAAGTGATCCTAACTCTTCTAAAAAAAATCCTCTGTTAAAGCATTGATCCTCAGTGATTTCAGACCAATATCACTCTTGTCATTCCCTGGCAATAAAAAGCTATCAGACTTTCTTGAAGAACACTCATTATTGGATGGGGCCTCTATATGGGATTGAAGCTGCTTTTGTCACAATATTAGATGATCTCTAATCATCAAATAGTCTTAGTGCTACTTGACCGATCTGCTGCTTTCGATGCAGTTAACCACAGCATGTTGATCTTTAGATTAGCTGAAGTGAGGGTTACAGGAAGGGTCGTAAGGAAAGAAAGCAAACAGTACATCTGTGCCCCTATCATTCAACATTAAAACCGATTGGTCAGGGGCGATCTAAGAGTGCTTCTCTGAGCCTGACATTGATCAATGTCTGCGTAAGACCACTCATCAGAGTCTATAGCCTTAAGCAATTAATTAAGCAGGCAGTACCCAAACTCATCATCATATAGTTCACAGTTGCAGATGGCCGGCTCCTTTCAATTACCATTTCTAATTGGCTTTGTGCCAACACACTCAAATATAATGCTGAGAAAGCAGAAGGTATGTGTTGCTACATAGGGAATCCAAAGCCCCAGCTGCTATCACATTTTTCAGCCCCGGAGGCTAACTCTGCTTCAGTGGTGGCAACCACTGTCTGCAAACTGGGAGCGCACATGGACAGTGATCTTTCGCTCATGAGTCATGTCAACGAATCTCATCCACTTGCTTTGCACTTATGCTATGTAAATCTCATCTTTGTTTCTTGATCAGTTATGCCAATTAATAGTTCAGAGCGCCATTTTGAGTAGACTGGACTATGGCAATGCTTGGCTGTTGGTGGCCCTCAAGTACCTCATAAATCATCTTTTTTGCATTCAATCAGCTGCCGCAATGTTAGCTATTACTCTGCCTGTGGTGCTTCCACTACAGCTGCTTTAGATTCTCTTCACTAGTTCCCAGTGCCAAAGCCAATTCAAGCTAAATCTCTGAGTAGCCCACAGGCTCAACCACTGAAAAGGTCTGTATTCTCTTCAGAATAAACTACTACATTATATCCCCCAAGCATTCTCTTCAGAATAAACTACTACATTACATCTCACAAAATTCACTACGCTAAGTTACTGCTAACCTTTTGAAAGTCCCTACGTTCAAGAAGTCACAAGCAGGTGGTCAAGCCTTTTTGGGACAAGCAGCTATACAGTGGAATAGCTTGCCTTCCACCCTTCAAGCCATTAGTGAGCCTTATGCATTCGAGGAAGTCCTTAAAACCTGGCTTTACACTATTTGACATTCTACTTACTTTTGGCTTGTCATCCCCACATTTTCTAAAGAATAGCCATCATTAGAATGTCTTTCTTTATAGGTAACAGTTGCATTCTACAAATATGATGATGATGATGATTATTATTATTATTATTAGTAATAATCATCATCATCATCATCATCACATACTTTGACACTGACAGTGATGGCAGAGGGGCAGAAAGTTAGCTATGTACACTGAGCTTCCCAGTCACTGACCTTGTCTCAAACCACAAGATAGAGATATCTACCCAAAGCCCATTTAGCAGCCATGCTGAAGAGAATGATCATTTTGTTTGCCAAAGAGGAAACAAGAAAGCCCCTCTGACTTTCAACACAAACTTGGCAATATCAGTTTGGATTCAGTAATTCTTTCATCTTTTTCAATCCTGCCAGCAGACCATATCATGGAACTTCTTTTATCAATAAAATCAGGTGCTCCTCTTGACCCCTGTCCACCCAAGATAGATTATTGAGAAAGGGATCAACAAATAATTGGTAACAGTCCGCCATTCTAACCATCTGTTGAACAATTTACAATTTGGTTTCAGACCTGACGATAGTAAGGAGTCGGCTCTTAAAATTGCTTCAGAACAGTCGTGGACCACTCTGGACTCAGGATCAATGGCAGCCTTTTTCCTGTTGGATCCCTCAGCTGAACTTGACGCAGTCAACAATGCTATATTGATTGACTGGCTTCATTTTCTAGTTATTAGCGGTTCTAGTGTGGCCCTTTTAAAATCCTTTCTCTCTGAGAAACAGCAATTTGTGACTCTGGATATTTTTCCTCCAGTATTTTTTTGCTCCTGTGTGCAGGGCTATTTGCTGAGCTCTACGTTTTAAAATCTTTACTATACCCACTGGCCACGCTAATTAAAAAACTAGGCTTCTCAGTCAACAGTTATAGAGATGACACTCAGATAATAGTATCTGTGGCTGGTAACCTAGAAGACACAGCAAGTAGATTCTACAGCTGTATGCAGGAAATTACTAACTAGATGTCCAACAATTGCTTAAAATTAAACTCTGTCAAAACTGAGGTGCTCTGGCTGGGCAATAAACCTTTTTTCTGGTCCCCTTTTTGGTGGCCTCAGGAACTTGGAGCCCTACCCTCACCGGTCCCCACAGTTAACAATGTGTGTGTCACCTTAAAATTGTCATTTGATGAAAATATTAATGCAATGACTTCCTCATCTTTTTTTGTCCGTAAAATCTTGAGGAAGATCTGTCCTTTCATCCCGCAAGCATGCAGGAAATGGTGGTCACCGCTCTGGTGCTTTCAAAAATTGATTATTGTAATGCACTATATGCTAATCCACAACAGAGACTTATAAACAAACTACAAATTCTGCTTCACTTATGCTACTTAAATCCTAAAGTATAATTCAGGCTCTCATGCCCTTGTTTGGCTTTATTGGCTGCCTATTCGCAAGCGCATTGAATTCAAAGCTCTCTGCATCGCTTTAAAGCTTTATGTCGCCACAGCGCAGAATGGCTGAAATTGACATTTATTTGATATCGCCCTTCCAGAACCTTGTGGTCCTCTTCAGCCTGAAAGGTGACAGTTTGCCAAATAATTAGAGCTCAAAGGGAAGGGAAGATCTTCATTTATTGTACAGCCAAACAATTGAACTCCCTCCCTCTTCATCTGAAGAAATGTGCAGATTATTGTGATTGCAGGAAAGCCATGAAAACCTGGCTTTTTAATCACTAGCTTTTACCCATCAACCATTTCAAAGCCCCTGTCACTATTTTTACACTGTTTTTGTTGTTGTTTTTTTTATCTTCTGTATCAGTAAACACCTAGATGCCCTCGGCCAGTAGTTGCGCTACATACAAAACTATTTTAATTTCATTTCTTGCATACCCCTTCACTCCGTAACCTTCTGTTCGTCAAATTCCAACCCATAATGATGTAATCAGTTCCTGAAATTTTTCAAAAGGCTGCATAATGGTGGGGTTGTTTTAATTGATACAACCTGTGTTTTCTTGATCAGTGTTGATAGGAGCTTCTACTGAGGTGCCCCTTAGAAATCATCAGTGTTTCACAATCCCTGTACCAGTAAACCAGTATAGTTTGCCAATTGGAAGTCACCAGTTAAGATTCCCCTCTCAAGTCTGGTGATCAATTCCATTCATGAACCTTAAAATGGAAGAGGTATGTCATCTCATTAGAGATTCTGATGAGTTTTGAGTGTGTTTGTTCCATTTTTTAAGTTAGGCTTATATTCACCTAAGGGACAACTTAGTCACAGAAAGGTAATATTTACAAGGACATCATGGGAGACTTACACTACCAGATTCTATAATATAGAGAGAAGTACCTTATTTTCTACTAATTAGAAAATGTGTGTATTCCTGTTCGAGATGCTTCTATTAATGTTCCACTGTGTGCCTTATGCTGCTTCTGTCCGAGATTTGAGTGGTACTTTAATAGGCTTGTGCCTCTATCTCTGTACATCAACTGTCCTTTTAACTGAGGGTGTGCACTGTAATTTCTATGGATTATCCTGGGCCACTTCCTCATGACTGTCTTCCTGATCTCTTTTTGTACAGTAATGGGAGTCCCCATATTTGGGACAATACCTTGGGAAAGTAAAGATTTTACTTATGAATACTAGAAGCCTGATCAACAACTGAAAATGGCCATTTCAACAAGTATAGGAATGTAATCCAGTACCACTGTGCCGGTGCATATTTTTCTGGAAAAATGGTGCATATAATGAATGTGTTCAGATTTTCTCCTAAGTGAAGACATACGTTGATCTGCCTTCATAAATGTGTGTGAATTAAGGGATGATTGATTTACGTCTGAAACTGAGGATCTGATATAAAGTGCGACGGGCAGGCTGACAGCCCATTATATTTAGAGATGTATTATTCCATTGAAGGTAGTGAAGCTTTCCCAAATGGGCACCATGTTTGATGAATAAACTCTGCAACTTCTTTTGTTTTCCAGTAATAAACTCCCAAATTTATTACTGAAAAACAAAAACTCAATGACCCATGCAGCAACCTTTCTCCCTGTGTTTGAGGGGTATTGAGCCATTTCTCTGTAAGGCAGGAAAATCAATTGATGGTTGTCCCATCCTAAAAAGAAAGAGCCAACTGTCACTATAACCTGCCTACTCAATGGCAGGTGAACCACAAGAGATCAGACATTTCCAGTGGTTGAGCAAGTTGATCTTCCTCCAGCAAAAACCCAGTGTTTCCCCTAACTCTAAACAGAGTGATGGAATATCAGTTTTGGTTGGGTGGGAAAATTACAAATCCGTGGCAGTGCTCCAAGTCTTTTGAACTGTAATGACCACGTAATGTTTCTAACAATGACAGTACATTTGTAGTTTATCTGTACCTCCATGTACATACCTTGACCAGAATGGTAAACAGTGTATACTTACATTGTAGACTGTTCTAAATGGGGGAAGTAGGAAAATGTCAAAACTTACCACAATCACATAAACCAGGTGGTATCTAAAGCACATATGTGCAAACCTCAGCCACAACCCTGCTTTCTTCCTATTTTGCATCACAACAGTTTGAAGACAAAACTCTGATGAAGATGCAGACCTTCCACTAAACAGGAAAATTAACTTCATTGAGGAGGAAGTAGACATTGTGGTTGACTTTGGACCTGATTTAGATCTAGGCTGATGAAATACTCTGTTGCAAACGTGAAGCATATCCCATCCACCAAATTGTGATCTGTTAGTATACAATGGGATCGTAATACAATGGAATGGATATACGTCATGTTTGTGAGGGAGTATTCACCTCCACCGAGATCTAATTCAGGCCCTTTATTTTTTAACTATGGCGAACAACATGTTCTGCCTAAACACACCCTATATATAGCAGAGAAGTAACCCATGTGGTAGCATGTCACTGATAGGGTGAACGCATTGGGTGTACATGTAAGGACCATGGTAGAGATACACAAACATGGAGAGCTGAAAGCAGGCACATGAAGGACTGCTTTGCCAACTGTGTTCTCTGGAAGCAAACCAGGAGTGTTCCTGTAACTCAACCCATGTAAAACATATTCACAATACTTAGCCCTCCCACCATCTAGATGGCCTGCAGTGTTCTGGGATCACCGCCATAAACCAGATAAAAAGACACAGGTGAGTTCAGATAATAAAATGTGTCAGTCCCTTCAGTTGACACAACGTGCACAAACAGCAAACACACAGGACTAGATTTAAGAGGGCCTAGCGCCATTCCAATGCCACATTAGAGTCATTTGTTTTTCGCTAATGTGGCATTGGAAGGTCAAAAAAGGTGCACCATAACCCTTTGTGCCAAATTATGCCTGCAAAGCACCAGACTAGCGTTAAAAACTTATGACGCTAGTACCCCTGACTACCGCCATGGTGCATTGTATTTTAAATACAGGGTACGCATGGTGGCGTTGGGGACACTAAGGGGTGCAAGAAAAGTGGCACTGCATTAGGTGCAGCTCCACTTTTCATAATTCTGCCCCACAAGGTCAAGCACAACACATACAATACAGAACACACTGAGACAAGCATAGGAGTCAACCTAGCTTTAATGACATTTCTCAAACAGAGATGGCAATGTTAAATGTCAACAATTACCTCCTTTACTCTTTACGAGTCACATGCATGCACAGTATAAATAAATAACAGCACTATGCACAGTCTGTGTGGCAAGAGCACTGCCGGTTGTGATCTAAATGTCCAGACTCCTAAGCCCTTGCTGAAGATGGAAACATTCTGTCCTCAGCCGTGGTGGGCATGTGCTGGCAGAACCGTTCTGTCCTAGCACCCACCCAAGAGGGAAGAGCTGGTGCTCCCACTGTGGACCATGCCCTCCAGGGATGGCAGTAAAAACATTTCCACTGCCACCCTCATCTCCCGGGTCAGCAATCTGATGAAGTTGGCACTCCCACAGCACACTGACACCATCAGATGGAGCCCACCATGCTGGAAGCCATTTGCTTCCAGCGTGTCTAGAGAGAGGACACAGTGAGATCTTCTTCGAGGGTCTGGGGGGAGGCTATTTAAAAAAAGACACAGGGGGAAAGGAAGGAGTTTTTCCTTTTCACCTGTGCCTGTTTTTGATTGATTCCTGCTCCACGGTTGTGGGTGAGGTCCAGGATGGTGGCGCAGTAATAGTTCCACAAGACCACCAGGGATTTTCAGTAATGTATTTTAGGGGAACCACTCTTTAGGCAAATGTCACTCCCTGGAGGTCCATAATTTATCCATGTTTCAGCCCCCCCGGGGTAGATCGGTTGTTTTTTTGGCGATGTTCTGCCGGAAGGGGTCAAATCCCACTAGTCACCAAGGAATTGTGGGGCATATTTATACTCCGTTTGCACCAAATTTGCGTAGTTTTTTTCGACGCAAATTCGATGCAAAACTAACTCCATATTTATACTTTGGCGTTAGACGCGTCTAGCGCCAAAGTTCATGGAGTTAGCGTCATTTTTTTGCGTGAACACCTTCCTTGCGTTAATGATATGCAAGGTAGGCGTTCCCGTCTTAAAAAATTACTCCGATGCATATGCGTCGGATTTATACTCCCGGGCAAAAATGACGCCCGGGAGTGGGCGGGTCTAAAAAACCCGCATTAGCGCCGGATTTTAGCGCCTGGGTCAGGGCAGGCGTTAAGGGACCTGTGGACTCAGAATGAGCCCAGAGGTGCCCTCCCCTGCCCCCAGGGACACCCCCTGCCACCCTTGCCCACCCCAGGAGGACACCCAAGGATGGAGGGACCCACCCCAGGGACATTAAGGTAAGTCCAAGTAGGTATTTTTTTTAAAAAAAATTTGTGGCATAGGGGGGCCTGATTTGTGCCCCCCTACATGCCACTATGCCCAATGACCATGCCCAGGGGACAGAAGTCCCCTGGGCATGGCCATTGGGCAAGGGGGCATGACTCCTGTCTTTGCTAAGACAGGAGTCATTTCAATGGGGGATGGGCGTCGTAAAAAAATGGCGCAAATCGGGTTGTGGCGATTTTTTTGCCTCAGCCTAACTTGCACCATTTGTGGACGCCCATACGCCATTTTCCCCCTACGCCGGCGCTGCCTGGTGTACGTCGTTTTTTTTAACGCACACCAGACAGCGCCGCCGGCTAACGCCGGCTAACGTCATTCAATAAATACGGCGCCCGCATGGCACTTCAGAATGGCGTTAGCCGGCGCTAATTTTTTTTACGCAAAACTGCGTTGGCGCAGTTTTGCGTCAAAAAGTATAAATATGGGCCTGTATTTGTGCAATTGAAGGGACTGAACCCTTGGGCAAGGTTCGCTGCCCTGGGGAAAAAAGAATTGTTCTGTCATGTTTTGGTCCTCTCCCCCCGTGTTCGAATCCCAACGGCACCAGGGATTTTTTTATTTGTGCAATTGAAGGGAGCAACTTCTTGGGCAGGGGTAGCTGCCCTGGGGGCAACATGATTTCTTCAGTGTTTTGGCCCCCTGGGGGTTAGATCTGTCATTTGTTTTGGCTAATCTACCCTTCTAGGGGGTCAAAACCCACTAGAAACCAGAGATTTTATTTGAGAAATTTGTGAGGAGCACCCCCTTAGGTAACCACACTAGACACCAGGGGTTTTTATTGTTAGTATGTCAGGGGGTGGCTTCATAAGTTCCTTAAGTTGAGAAATGAATTGTATATTTTTGGTCATTTTCTGTCCCCCCAGTGGCAGATTTGTCATGTTGTTAAGCCAATCTGCCACCAAGGGGTTGGGGTAAGAACCAAGGGGGTCTACCCAAATAACCCTACTATACCTGGGTAAAATGAAGCAAAAATAGAAAAAAATTTGCAATAGTAGGAAACAATATATACACTTTACTACAGCAGTGAAACTATGAATCAATCACTGTGAAATGTCATTTATTTGTATATTTCTTTTCATATTTTAGTTAAACAATACCATAGCTATCCTTAACCATGTCACATTGTTTTTTATCAACAATCACATATCATATAAACACAGATGTACACATATGTAGACACCAAAGTCAATCACTTCAACAAACAACAATAAATACATGTACTTCAATTATCCTCTCATTTTAAATTAATATGTTTATTGGCAATGCTTAAATACAAATCCACGTAGGAGATGGTTGTATCACATTTACATCTTTAAGCACCAATTATAAGAAACAAGATGTGTCTCATAAATATTCCTTATAGGTTATAATTAATATTTCTCACATCTCCCTAATGCAACAAAGTCAACTTTGTGTGTGTGGACTAGCTTCTGGTTGATGGTGTGTGTTGACTGACTTCTTGCTGGTGATGTGTGTGGCTAGCAGTTGGGTAGTAATGGGTAGCATTTTATCATGTTAACTGTTTTATTTCTTGCTATCATTTGCATTTGTGATGGTAACATTTTATTTCTCCTTTTTGTTCTAGTGCAAAGCTTTTGATTTCCCTTGCTTGCAGTATCAGCAGTGGTAGATCTGTAGGTTGTGTAGTTGCATGTGTTTGATAAGAAACAGTTTTTGTACTGTTTACTCTAAATGAGTATCACATTTATCTGCATGATTGTGTATTTGTAAATGATGTAATAAGAGCAGCATATTTTGCTTCTGTTTTATTGTGGGTGAAATTCTCCTTGGATTTCTGCATGATGTGTATTGTATTGTCTTGTGTGCAATTTATTTTTTGTTTTTACTTTCTAATGGGATATCATTGGTGCTTGTTGTGTCTATGCAGAGTAGGTGCTGGTGAGCCTAGCTGTTTCTGGCAAGTGAGTGGTATCGTTTTAGAGTAACTATGTCTCTGTGATAAAGCCACAATTTGTTTATTATTTATTTTAGTGTTGGTTATTGTTGACTTGTTTGTCAAGCTACTTTTATTAGTAAGGAATATGGGTAACCAGAGGTTTACCGCTCAGCAGGTTGTTGTTATGTTTTTCAAATCTTCCTCTGACCATGATTATAAGACTGACTCTGCCTCTGAGGTAGAGGAGGAAGTGTAAGATTCTAGCAGTGAATTTTCTGTTTGAATGGAATCATCTGATGATGAAGCCACTCTTGGTGTGGCGGAAGTGCCTGTTTTAAGTGAGGACACTAATGTACTGATAGTGCAGCAAGAGGCATTTGGATTGCAGCCTGGGGCTGAAAGGCTTCCCATTGAACTTTGGATTGTCCCAAACATGATACAGCCAGCGTTGTCTGCCTATACTGGTGTTGCAGGGTGTACAGTGAAGACTGAAAACTTTTTTCCTATAATTATTTTTTCAGTTGTTTATGGACAATGTATTTTTTGATGAGATTGTTGACCGGACTAATTTGCATGCTGGACAGTATTTGAGGAACAACAGTGCCAGACTTAAGCCCTACTCTAGAGCTAGCTGATGGGCTCCCACAACTCTGGATTAGTTAAAGAAGTTCTTGGGCTTAACTTTTTTGGTGGGATTGATAAGGAAGCTGTCACTGTCTTCAAATTGGTCTACTAGCCCCTTGAAGGCAACGGCTATATTTCCTGCAACCATGAGTCATGATCGGTATTTGCTTCTTCTTTGGATGTTGCATTTTATTGAGAATGCTTCAGCCTTGCCACAAGATCACCCTGATTGGGACCAACTCTTTCAGATTCCACCTGTTCGTGTTCACTTTGTAGATCAATTTTCAGAGATCTATGGTTCACGGAAAGAAATAGCTGTGGATGAGTCTTTGGCCCTATTCTAGGGCTGTTTGGTGTTTAGGCAGTACATTCCTTGCACTGCCATTCCTAAGGCTTACATTCCGTTTAAGACGTTTGCTATCCATTATTCTATTTAGCAACCTTCTGTGCTTTTGTTGTATTGAAGGACTTTTCTCCAGAGTCAAAGATGACATTTGTTCAGTTTCAGCATTTTGTGACAGGCAGCCTTGTTGTAGTGAAACCGACAAGAGTTCCTAGATGTGGACTGATGGAGGATGTGGCTAGATTGGAAGATTGACACTTTCCTGATCACATTCCTTTCACATCCAAGAAAAGATTGTAGGAGATGTACAGTCTGTATCCAAAGAGGTGGTGCGGAGGGAAAGTCATATGTATTGCCTCATGTGCCCTTCTAAACCTGGGCTGTGTGTGCCCACGTGTTTTAAATTGGACCACACGCAATGTAGAAACCATGAGTGTAAAAGTAAACTGACTGGTCTAAATTGTTGTACATTTTTTGTTCAGCTTTCACAGTGGACATTAGTGTGATGTATTTAGTTAGAGTTGGTGTTTTTGTAGCTGTAGTTTTTCATCTACTTCCATTTGGTTTGTGTTTTCTTTTTTGTTAACAAAAATGTGATGGAGATGTGAATGGACAGGCACTTGACTGGCGGTGTCCATGGAGTCGCGCTTGGCTGGTGGTGTGTGTGGACTGTTGTTTAGCTGGTGGTGTGTGTGGACTGACCTTTGTCTGGCAGTGTATTAGGTGGCTCTTGGTTGGCAGTGTGTGTGAGCTGACATTTGGCTGGCAATGTGTGAGTAGTGATTTGCTGCTGGTCACTACACACACTGCTATCCAAATGCCAGTCCACACACTCCATCAGCCACTAGCTGGTGGAATTGTTGTCTAGTCATGTGGCTGAATGAAGGTGATGGGCCCTTGAATGTCTTTGTCAGTTGATGTGAGTGTTGTAATGTGCTGGGCCCATGGCTGCTGGTGTGAATGGTCTTGTGTGTCACGTATGAAAAGTGTGTGAATGGCCTGTAAAGTGGTTTGTGTCTTGTAGCAACTTTGCAGCTCACGAGCTCTGACTAATTGCTTCATATGAACAGTGCGCGTCATTTTTGTGAAACCTCTTGTTAGTAAACTTTTATGTTTTGAATCTTTACTCACCCTCGTGCCAAATCCAATTAGTATATGTGTTTGCTTGAGAATTTGTATTTTCTGTAATTCTCTGCAAGGATGTACATTGTCTCTAAGGAAAATCTACCAACTCTAGATATTTTAGTAAACTAGACACCCAGGGAAGTACAGAGTGGTGTGCCTTTTATGGATCCCAACATTTTTTATTACCCACAATACCTGCAAACCTCAAAATGTGACTAAAATCACACATTTTCCTTGCATTTATGTGCCATATTCTTCCAGAATCAGAAGGAAACAACACTATTCCTACCACCCAGTGTTTCCCCACTTGTCCCACTAAAATTGCTGCCTCACTTGTGTGGCTGGATCTAGTGTGCAGGACAGGAACTGATCAAACTAACATCAATGGGAGATCTCGGAAAGGGACCCTCCTTTACCTTGGATTGAACTTTTTTTCTGGGGCAGGCACTAGGCCCTGCTGCACAAATGAGGTACCCTTTTTACTGGGAGACTTGAGGGAATGCTGGGTGGATGAAAGCTTGTGGTTTCCCACAGATTCTAGAACTTACCATCACGGAAATTTGAGCAAAATGTGTTTTTTAGACAAAGTTTGAGGTTTGCAAGGGATTCTGGGTAACTAAACGTAATGAGAGCAACGCAAGTCAGCCCACCCCAGATACCCCTGGGTGCCTAGTTTTCCAAAATGTACAGGTTGGCTAGGTTTTCCTAGGTGCCGGCTCAGCTAAAAACCTAGAGCTACCAACTTTGGGTAAAGAGGGTCAGTTTTGGGTGTAAAAATGTGCTGCCTCCATGTTGTGTTTTAGGCCGTTTCCCCTCACAGGCACTAGGTCTACCCACACAAGTAGGGCAACCATCTTTATTGGGAGACTTGGGGGAATGGCGGACAGATGGAAGTTTTTGGCTCCCCAAGAATTCTAGAACATTCCATCACAGAAATGTGAGGAAAATTTGTTTTTTTAGTCAATGTTTGTGGTTTGCAGGGGATTCAGGGTAACTACACCTGGTGCGAGTCTTGCAAGTCAGCCTACCCTGATACCTCTAGGTGTCTAGTTTTGAGGAATGTACAGGTTGGCTCAGTTTCTCTGGTTGGCAGCTGAGCTAGGGTTCAAGATATAAAGCTACCCACATTGGGAAAAGTGGGTCAGTTTTGGATGGAAAAATGTGCTGCGTCCACAAGCGTTTTGGGCCGTTTCCTGTTTTGGGCACTAGGTCTACCCACACAAGTGAGGTACCATTTTTAGTTTGGGCAGCATAAAATAGAATAACATTTGTTTTTATCAACTGGATTTTGCTGCATTTGTGACTTTCAAATGTAAACAAGTGCATAGGAAAGATGACATTCTATAAAATACCTTCCAAATCATACGCTAGTATGGGTACCCACAAATTCAGCAATATACAAACAACCACTGCTCCTAAACTCTATATATTGTGCTCAGTTCAGAAATACATAAGTTTTCTTGATACCCATTTTTCACTCTGCCTCTTTCGCTATAAGATTTGGTCTATACTAAGTAATGAATAAAAACCCATCGTATGGCGCAGCTCATTTGTTTGCTTTGAGTACCTTGGGTTCTTGGAGAACCTACAAACCCTGTATATCCCTGCAATCTGAGGGGGCTAGTAGACATAATGTATTGCTTTTGTCAATCTACCATCGTGATAAAAAGTTACAAATGAAAATGTCTCAAATGTCCATTTTTCCTACTAATTTTCAATATTTCTTTATTTCTTTATTTCAACAGTTATTTTCCTTCGGAAAACCTTGAGGTATCTACAAACAATTGTGTCTAGTTTTCTTGATTGTACAGCCTTTCTGAATCACCCATGGGTTTCACACTGGTTTCCACCACAAACTGGAAGTAGGTTGAAAGCACAAGAAAGAGGGAAAAAAGGCCACCTCTTAGAAAAATGCCAAATCGGTGGTACTGAATTAGGTTTGTTCATTCAGCTCTGCATGTTACTGAAACCTGGAAAGATGGTGACTTTAGTACAGTAAACCGTTTGTGGATGACATTTTAAGGAAAAAGCAAGCATGTTTATCTGGAGGACTTTTTCCCTATTTCTTTTTTTTTTTAACTCAAAAGTTTGCTGTATTTTTCAAATTTTCTCAATCCTCTCCAAGGGAATCCCCGAACCCTGGGTATCTTTAGAATTCCCAGGATGTTGGAAAAAAGGACACAGATTTGGTGAGAATTTATTTCCAATTTTCATCCTGCAGTAGAACAAGAAGTGTTGTAGGAGAGGAAAGAGGCCACAACTGTCTTCTCTTAAATGAATAGTAGATGAAGGTATTTTTGCATTTTAGATCATAATACTCAGAAGGGGGAAACCATAAGATGTGTTGTCCCTCAACCCCCCGATTTTAGATGTAGAAAGAAGAGTGCAATGCATGCACTCTCACCTTTGAACCCTACCATTAAGGTGTCATAGCTGAAAGGTCACAAGGTGCTCTTACTGGTCTAAACATCAGTAGATGAAGAGTTGGCAAGCTCCTACATGGCTTTGCCCTGTATTTCTCAGTAAACATTTAATATGAGGGATTTAGCTAATGAGAGTCATTTCACTTTGGGACTGAAACTGCATTTATTTCTGTCTTTGCATAGTGGTAAAATGTGCAGCTGATAAAAGTGCTATCTATTATGAAACCAACAGAATTGGCAAATTACATCATGCTAAGTGCTCCCTAGGATTCAATAAGTGTATAATAATGAGTGTCTATAATAATAAGTGCAGTGCCAGGAGAGGCCACTTTAAACCCCATCTCCATTATCATTGTTAAGGTAATCAGAGGTAGGACATATCACTAGGTGTAGTGCTTTCCTAGGAATTTACCAAATAACAACAAACAAACCAGGCTCTGAAGGTCCACTCCTTCTTTGAAGCTTGAACAGAAGAGGCAGAATGAGAGAATACTAAGCTATTAGTTGAAGGTAACACGCTTTAAACACACACAGACTGAATGAATCACAAGCTGCATCTTTTGTAGCAATGAATAGATTGCCTCGCCTCCAGTGTCACCAACAGAAAGTTATGTGTGTTTTAATATTTGAGTGGTGGTTTCTATTTTTATGCCCTTCACCTCTGTTAGAGCATACAAGAATGTTCCTGAATGGCCCAGAACATTCCATGAACACTCAGGGTCTGACTCACAAAGGGAAACTTACACTACTTTGTAAGTTTATGATTGTTTTCTGTTCACAGAAGGATTTACAAGTAGTATCTTTACAAGTGAGGACTGCATGCATGCAGATACTACCCGTAAATCGCTTTGTGGCTAGCAAACAATTGTAAACTTACACAGAAATGTACATTTACCTTTGTAAATCAGGAGTATCTTATAGTATCTTTATGAGTACAGAAACGTATCTTTTTACGTACAGGTCTTAACACACAAAGATACTACTGGTAAATGCCTTTGCAAATAGAAAACAGTTGCAAACGTACACAAAAGCCTAAGTTTACCTTTGTGAATCAGTCCCCCAGTGACCTTTCATGTGTTTTTCTGTAACATTCAAGAGGTGGACTCTACATTTTCTCTCTATGATGCTCTCATAAAGTTGCTTCTAGAGTCTTGCAGAGCCTTTCTTTATTTGCTTCTATCTGTTTTCTGCATCTCCTATAAAGCTATTTCATCATAATCAGGGGTTGGTCCTTTGTTAAGCTAGTGGTGTTGGGGCCTCATCAACATACACAAAAATACCATTAGGCTTCCTTGCTATAATGATTTTTAGAAGGTATAAATGACTACGGGCCTGATTTAGAGTTTGGTGGATGGTTTATTCTGTCACAGCACCTACTTGACAGAAGTCTGACTAGCACCATGAAGTCTATTCAGAAGGCAGACCTCTGGACCAGTACCAGAGTGTCTAAAAAGGTAGCTGGGTGGAACTTCCACAAATAGGGTCAGGGTTCCAACCAGAAGCAAGAGGGGGAAAAACATAAAAGTAAGGAGTTCTCAAAGTGCCCCCAAAGTAATTCCCTAGGGAGTAGTGATTATCCGTCCCAGTCTGATCCTAAAAAGAAGGGGTACTTTGATCACAAGACAGGGAGGTTTGTGCCACAATGTAGTGAGGGTTACAAGTATGGGTACTCAAGGGCAACTCCAAATGTCCCAAGAGGGCAAAAACCCCCACCAGTGGGCAGACACCTGGGTTGGCTACAAAAATTCTTGGGGAGGAGATAGACCCAGTTAGCTTTGCGGAACAGACAGAGGTGACCCTAGTTTTCCTCTGGGAGAAGGAGATGCTGCCAATAGTCCATATTCATGCTTATACTTTCAACTATGGTCAGTTGGTCACCATCAATAGGCAAGGAGTGGAGGCTCTATATGATGTGAAGTGTCAGGTGGTGTCTGCAGAACAGGTCCTGCCGACCACAGTTTACCAAGTCATAGTCACCGACAATAGCGAGAGCCGTTTACTGATGGTCCTGGTTCCTTTTCAGTGGGGGAGATCTCATGTTATCTGAAAGTAGCTGTGAGCCATGCCATGCCTGTAGATTGTCTGTTAGGAACTGAACTGGAGCGCTCTGCCTAGATGGAGGTAGAGCTCAGGTCATATTTTGACATGTTAGGATCAATGTTCCCTTTAAGGTGTGTGCGCGCGTGCGCAATATCTTTTCCCACTGCGCACACACATTTATAAA
Source organism: Pleurodeles waltl (assembly GCF_031143425.1). Lineage (NCBI taxonomy): Eukaryota > Metazoa > Chordata > Amphibia > Caudata > Salamandridae > Pleurodeles > Pleurodeles waltl. The sequence continues at coordinate 716,037,490 of NC_090443.1, forward strand.
GCGTGCAGGTCACGGAGTTTAATTAGCTTTGTCTGGATGGAGGGCAGCGGGCTGCATTCAGGGCAATAAATAATGATTATCAGCAGGCTCGCTGGCTGGGGTGATCACTCGCTAGATAAAATGTTTATTTTGTCACTGAGGGCATTGTGTTCTCTCCAGTGCGTAATTTGTAAATAAAAAAAACTTGCCTGTGCCCAAAGTCCTCTTCTTAAACATGCTGCTGCTGCAAATAAAAGTGCAAACACTGAATACTAAGGCAGTAATACTGAAGCCATCCTAGGCCTCTTCAATCCATTTGAAGCCTGGCCCTTCAGCTCACTCGTACACCTTTCTGTTTTTTCCCATTGTGACGCTTTTTGTTTTTATTTTCCTCCGTCTTTCCCATATGTGTTTTTTACTCGCAGTAAATGCTTGAGTAAGAAAAATAAGCATCGGCCTTCAAAAATAGGAAACGACAAGTAAAATGTTTCTCTTAAATGAAAAATATGCTGGTGCCCAAAGAGCTGCTTCAATTAAAAGTGCAAACAGGGGATACTAAGGCAGTATAATACTGAAGCCATCTCAGGCCTCTTCAATCCATTTAAAGCCAGTGCCTGGCCCTTCAGCTCACTTTTGCAGCTTTTTGCTTTCTCCTATTGTGAAGCTTTTTTGTGTTTCTCTTCCTCCGTCTTTCCCTTATGTGTCTTTTACTCCCAGTAAATGCTTGAGCCACATGAAGACACGCAGTGGAAGGCTGTTCTTTTCACCTTTCTGTTGCTTGCTGTGAGCGCATGTTCTAGTGCCTGCGTCTTGCTTGGGAGACTCTGTTGTGTACAGTAAAGGGCTTGGAGACTGCCTCTCACTTACTATTTGTTGGCTTGTGTGGAACTCTTCTCTACAGTCTTGTAATTTGTTACTGGAAGACAAGCATAATTTCCGTTCCTCTGTGTGGAGCAAGTACCAAGCACTGATTGATTCAACTTAATCTGTGCCCCTCCGGTGCTCCTGATGTGAATTAGAAACTATTTTCTTCTTTTTAACTTCTAATGCCCTGCCTTTTTTGCTTTAGTGGTAAAACAAAGCTATGGAGAGGCAAATGCCAATGATCTTGGTAGTTATGTGCTGCGCTCACGGGAATGGTCAATTTCTTGGTGCACGTATCCTTGGCTGCAGCGCACAGAAACCTTACACTGCTGCACACAGTGAGATAAAATTAGAGGGAACATTGGTTGGAATTGCTTGAGTGGGTCTCTATGAACACACAGTCCATGGGCCAGTAAGGGTGTCAAGGGTGTATAGAAAAATTGCCTAGGCACTACCCAGAACAAGAGGGGCAGGGGGCATTAAAAACTAGCCACGGAAGTTCCCACAGTGGAGATTGATGGGGCCCCTGAGGAGGGGTCACCGAACCAACTGGGGAGGGCATTGCTGCCCTGGGTGACCTGCATGAACTTGTTGGTTGGCATATAAGAAGGCCTACCCAGAAGACATTCTGCCAGACTCAGAGTGTCCCACTTCAGAGGGCTTGAGGTAGCAAGCCGAGGCCTAGGCAGCAGTTGAAGCCTCTCCTATATAGCAAGCCTAAGGCTCCTGGAACTGGGGCAGCCCATGTGATAGTTGTCCCCCAGTGTTACAGGGCCAACCTACTGGGTTTCGTTCACAATATACCCTGGCAGGACATCTAGGGCAAAACAAGACCTTTGCCAGGCATGTTGCCCACTTTTACTGGCCCTGGATGAAGACGGCCTCAGATGCATTCTCTAGGTCCTGTTTCACCTTCCAGGCCAGTGAGAAGTCAGATAAAAAGCACAAAGCTCTGCTGACTCACTACCAGTTATTGCTACTCACTTTGAAAGGGTAGGCATCAGCATCATTGGACCCTCGGACCTCAAGACAGCCTTAGGCAAGCAGTTTGTCCTGGTCTTGGTGGACCATCCCACCCACTACCCAGAGGCCATCACTCTGTGGTCAGTGACTGTAATGATTGGGGTCAGAGCTCTGATGGGGATCTTTACCTGTGTGGGGTTCCCCAAGGAGGTGGTGTTTGACAAAGACACTAACTTCGTATCAGCAAATCCATGTGGGATTAGTGTGGGGTAACGTACAAGTTCACCACACCGTATCACCTCCAAGCCAATGGTCTTGAAAGGCATGATAATAGGCCTGCCTGAGCTCATGGGCCATAAGTGGAACATCCTCCTACCATGCCATTTCTTCTCTTCTCTTACAGGGAAGTGCCACATAGAGAAGTAGAGTTTAGCATCTTTGAGCTCCTCTATGTCCACCCTTTTAGTGAACCTCTGAGACTTGTCAGGGAGGGATAGGAGCAAGCACCCAGGAATCCCCCTCAAGATTTGGTCAGATACATGCTGGCCTTCTGCAACCAGATTAACCACTTATGTAAGAAGGAAAAAAGCAACCTTGAGGCCAGCCAAGTGGTCATGAAGCTCTGGCATGACCGAAAGGCCATCCTGATGGGGTTTCAGACTTGCTGAAAAGTATGGGTCAGTATGCCAGTAGATCCTAGAGCTCCCCAGGGCCACTGGACTGGTCCAAACAAAAGACGGGAGTGGAAGGGGGAGTTTATCTACTTGGTAGATCTCCAGACTCCTAGGGTGCTCCTTGTCAATCCGCTTAAGCCTCACTTCGAGAGGTCCGAAGGGCACATGCTTCTGTTGACAGACAATGGTGTGGAAAAGGAGAACAAGCCTCTCCCTGACCTCTTCCTGCACAGGGGCATGATGGGTAAAGCGGAAGAACCTCTCTTCCACCCTCATCCCAGAGCAGCAGAGCAAATGTTACCAGTTACTGTGACAATTTGCCTCTCTGTTCTCTCTCACCCATGGAATCATACACACCTGTGCACTCACTATATAGACACTAGGTACAGCATACTTGTGAAGAACAAAATTTACAGGTTGTCAGATAAGGTGAGGTCCAGTATCAAGTCTTGAAGATGCTGGTGTTAGGGGTGATTGAGCTCTCTAATAGTCCCTGGCCTACCACTTGAGGCTGATACAGAAGGCTGTCCCACCAGGAGCCACTCCAGGTCTCAGATTCTGTATGGACCTCTGGGGACTCATTTCTGTCACAAGGACTGATGCACTCCTCATATACCAAACTGATGAGCTCATCGACAGGCTGGGTGCTGCCAAATTCCGAGTGCTTTTGATTTGACATCAGGATCCTGGCAGATCGCTCTGAATGATGGGGTGAACAAGAGGTCAAAATAGTTAACCCCAGAGGGCCACTTCCCTCTTCCAATTTTGGGTGACACCCTTTGGTTTGAAGAATGCCCGACACCTTTCAGAGGTTGCTCAACAGGGCCCAGGCAAGAAAAGATGCCTTCTGTGCTGTCTACCTGGATGACATAGCTGTCTACAGTTCTAGCTCTGAAAAATACTTGCACCACCTCGAGGAGGTGCTTCAGATTCTGTGGCAGGCCAAGAAGTGCCACATAGGGCAGAGTTCTGTTGTTTACCTGGACCACTAGGTGGTTGGCAGGGTCAAGGTGCAGTCCCTCCAGGCCAAGGTTGATACTATCAAGGCCTAGCAACCACCTAAAGCACAGACTGAGGTGAGAGCCTTCCTGGGCCTCATAGCCTACTACAGGAAGTTTGTTAAGGGATATGGCATGATTGTTGCCCATTCACAGAGCTGACTTTGAAGAAGCAGTTCAGATTGGCAATCTGGACACAGGACTGCCAGAAGTACTTTAATACCCTCAAGGAGGCTATGTGTACAGCACCCGTAATCAATACTCAAGATTTCTTTAAGGAGCTTATAGTGCAGACAGCCCCTTCAGAGCATGACATGGGGCAGTCATACCACAGTTAAATGAGGAGGGCCTAAACCAACCAGTAGCCTTCTTTCGCAGAAGGCAGCTTCCATGCGAACAGAGGTGGAGTGCAATTGAGAGAGAAGCTTTTCTGTAGTCTGGGGACTAAAGAAATTGAGACCATACCTGTTTGGGACTCACTTCCTGGTTCAGACAGTCCACAGGCCCCTTAGATGGCTCAGTCAGATGAGGGGTGAAAACCCCAACCTACTGAGGTGGTCATTCTTCCCATAAAGAATGGACTTTACGGTGGAGGACTGTCCGGGGTCAGACCACACCAATGCTGATAGTCCCTCAAGGTTCTTCTGCATTAGTGAAGAGAAGTCCTAAAGGGTTGGATGGCTCTCCCTACTTTCAGATGGGGTGAGGGGCATGTGCTAGAACTGGCAGTCATAGGGTGGCCTTCATCCAATCCTTTTTGGTGCCTCCTCCAGTTTTCTGACCTCATTTTACCACTGCTAACCAAGGCTAAAGTGCTTATTCTGTCTCCCCTAAAACATGGTAACATTGGTTCATCCCCAACTGGAATATTTAATTTATCTGTACGTCCCTTGTAAAGTAATACTACAGATATCCCAGGCCTGTAAATTGAATGCTACTAGTGGGCCTGCAGCACTAATTATGCCACTCACTAAATGAGCCCTTCAACCATGACTCAGGCCTGTCATTGCAGAGCCAGTATATTCAGTTTTACTCTGCAATGCTGACCTGCCAAAATGACCCTTTTGACTCTATTTGGCTGGGAAACAAAGGACTACACTTCAGGGCTAGTTAGGTTTTTACAGTGGCCCGACTTAACCCCTTGCATGCCATGGACGTAATGGTGACGTCCATGGCTGCGCCTGTGAGGCACCATGGACGTAACCATTACGTCCATTTACCGGCCCTAGGGGGAAGTGCTAACGCGATGCGATCGGGCAGCAGAAATGCCCACTAGACACCAGGGATTTTTTTTATATATGAATATAAGGGGAGCGGCCCCTTGGGCAAGGGCCGCTCCCCAGGGGAGCAAATAATGTTTAGGCCATTTCTGTCTGATTTTAGGCTAATCAGCCCCCGGGGGGGGGGCAGAAAACCCCCTAGACACCAGGGATTTTTTTTTCTTTTATATTTAGAGAGCGACCCCTTCAGCAAGGATCGCTCCCTGGGGGCCAAATTGTTTCTAGGCCATTTCTGCCCCCCCCCCCCGGGGGCAGAAACCACTAGACGCCAGGGTTTTTTATTTTATTATCCTTACGAATAAGGGGAGCGGCCCCTTGGGCAAGGGTTGCTCCGCGGGTGGGCAAAATATTTTTAGGCCTTTTATGCCCCCGCTTGGAGGCAGATCGGCTGATCTGCCTCCGGAGGGGCAGAAACCTCTAGACACCAGGGATATATATATAATTTTCTTTGCTTTATGTTTTTATGTATGGGGAGCCAACCCCTAGGCAAGGCTCGCTCCCCTGGGGGATAAATTGTATTTTTGTTAGGCCAATCTGCCCCCAAGGGGGGCAGAAATCACTAGACACCAGGGATTGCTGTGTGTGTATGTGTGTGTTTTGTTTGAGGGGGCTGCCCCTTGGGCAAGGGTCACTACCCATGGGAGAACCTTACTGTTGGCCATATCTGCCCCCTTTGGGGGCATATCAGCCTTTTTTGGAAGGCCCATCTGCCCCCAAGGGGGACAGAAAGCCCACCACAGACCAGGGAAGATTTTTTTTTTTAATAAGAGGGTGGGGGTGTGGCCATACCCCCACCCCAAATACATGGGGCCAAATCTGTTCTGATCCACACCCCGGGGGGGCAGAAAGTCTACTAGATGGCATGGAATAAAAAATAAAAAATAAAAATAGTGGGGTGGTGGCTACCAACAAGTATGGGCCTGGTTATGCCCCCACCCCAACTGAAGGGATGTCAGTCTTTCACCTCTCCCCTGCACACTAAAACATCTTATCCCACGGCAAGCAAGAAGACGTTTGATTATTTTGGGTTTTGGTTTTACATTTGGGCCATGAGAGCTTGGTAACTCTCAAAATTGTCCCACTTGGATGGTGAGGGCTGCACTTCTTGACTTTGGGACGTTGTCATGTAGAAAAATCCACAAGACCTAGACACATCTAAAGACTAAACATCTGTTTGATTCCAGGATGGTGTGCTTCACATGCACCACGCACCATTTCCTTACCCACAATGCCCTGCAAACCTCCAACTTTGATGGAAATCACAAATTTTTCCCACATTTTTGTGATGGAACCTTCCGGAATCTGCAGGAATCCACAAACTTCCTACCACCCAACATTGTCCCATCTATACAGATAAACATTTTGCTGTACTAGTCAGCCTAAACATTTTTTTTTCCAAACTGCCCTTTTGGACCCACTTTGGTTCCCCCTCAATTTCGACATGTTTTTGGCTCTTCCCTGTCAGAGACACTGGGCCCACCTACACAAGTGAGGTATAATTTTTTCTGGGAGACTGAGGGGAACGTTGGGTGGTAGGAAATTTGTCCTGGTGCGGTGATCCCACACAGAAATGTGGGAAAAAAGTGTTTTTTACCTAAATTTTAGGTTTGCTGAGGATTCTGGGTAAGAAATAATTGGGGGATCTATGCAAGTCACACCTCCCTGAACTCCCTAGGGTGTCTAGTTTTCAGAAATGTCTGGGTTTGGTAGGTTTCCCTAGATGGCTGCTGAGCCCAGGACCAAAAACGCAGGTTCCCCTCCCAAAAACAGGTAGTTTTTTATTTGATAATTTTGTTGTGTCCAGGTAGTGTTTCTGGGCATTTCCTGTTGCGGGCACTAGGCCTACCCACACAAGTGAGGTATCATTTTTATCTGGAGACTTGGGGGAATGCTTGGTGGAAGGAAATTTGAGCTCTTCTCAGATTCCAGAACTCTCTGTCACCGAAATGTGAGGAAAAAGTGTTTTGTTAGCCAAATATTGAGGTTTGCAAAGGATTCTGGATAACAAAACCTGGAGAGAGCCCCACAAGTCACCCCATCTTGGATTCCCCTAGGTGTCTAGTTTTAAAAAATGCACAGGTTTGGTAGGTTTCCCTAGGTGCCGGCTGAGCTAGAGGCCAAAATCCACAGCTAGGCACTTTGCAAAAAACACCTTTGTTTTCTTTGGGAAAATGTGATGTGTACACGTTGTGTATTGGGGCATTTCCTGTCGCGGGCGCTAGGCCTACCCACACAAGTGAGGTATCATTTTTATCGGGAGACCTTAGGAAATGCTGGGTAGAAGGAAATTTGTGGCTCCTCTCAGATTCCTGAGCTTTCTGTCACCGAAATGAGAGGATAAAGTATTTTTTGGGCCAAATTTTGAGGTTTGCAAAGGATTCTGGGTAACAGAACCTGGTCTGAGCCCCACAAGTCACCCCATCATGGATTCCCCTAGATGTATAGTTTTAAAAAATGCGCAGGTTTGCCAGGTTTCCATAGGTGCCGGCTGAGCTAGACGCCAAAATCCACAGCTAGGCACTTTGCAAAAAAACACATCAGATTTCAAGGTAAAGATGTGATGTGTTCATGTTGCGTTTCTTGTTGCGAGCATCAGGCCTACCCACGCAAGTGAGGTACCATTCTTATCTGGAGACTTGGGGGACACAGAATAGAAAAACAAGTGTTACTGCCCTTGTCTGTCTCTTCATTTTTTCCTTTCAAATGCAAGAAAGTGTGTAAAAATAACATGTAATTGAGAAATGCGCTGTAATTCACATGCTAGTATGGGCACCCCAGAATTCATAGATGGGCAAATAACTACTGCTCCTCAAAACCTTATCTTGTGCCCATTTTGGAAATACAAAGGTTTTCTTGATAGCTATTTTTCACTCTTTAAATTTCCGTAAATGAATTGCTGTATACCCGGTATACAATGAAAACCCACTGCAAGGTGCAGCTCATTTATTGGCTCTGGGTACCTAGGGTTCTTGATGAACATACAAGCCCTATATATCCCCACAACCAGAAGAGTCGATCAGACCTAACGGTATATTGCTTTAAAAATTACTGTTTTTTTTCACCTCAATTTCAATATTTTTTTATTTCAGTTGATATTTTCTGTAGGAAACCATTGTAGGATCTACACAAATTACCCATTGCTGAATTCAGAATTTGTCTTCTTTTCAGAAATGTTTAGGTTTCTGGGATCCAGCATTGGTTTCACACCCATTTCTGTCACTGACTGGAAGGAGGCTGAAAGCACAAACAAATCATAAAAATGGGTTATGTCCCACTAAAATACCAAAATTATGTTGAAAAATTAGGTTTTCTGATTCAAGTCTGCCTGTTCCTGAAAGCTGGGAAGCTGGTGATTTTAGCACTGCAAACCCTTTGTTGATGTCAATTTCAGGGAAAAAAACACAAGCCTTCTTCTGCAGCCCTTTTTTCCCATTTGTTTTAAAAAAAAAAAAATGTTCACTGTATTTTGGCTAATTTCTTGGTCTCCTTCGGGGGAACCCACAAAGTCTGGGTACCTCTGAATCCCTAGGATGTTGGAAAAAAAGGACGCATATTTGGCGTGGGTAGCTTATGTGAACAAAAAGTTATGAGGGTCTAACAGCACCCTGCCCCAAATAGCCAAAAAAAGGCCTGGCACCTGAGGGGGAAAAGGCCTGGCAGCGAAGGGGTCAGAAGATTTTTGAAAATTAGGAGCGATTGACAGCCGGTTCACTCATATATTAACAACGTGCTTATCATAGGTCTTGTGCCCCAACTGGTTTAATGATTCATCAGGCTTTTTTCAGAGGTAAGGTTCCCTTCTGGTCATTTTGTTATTGCTGTAGCAAGTTCTCCAGAGCACTTATTTATGACCGGAGTGTCTGTTGGCTCACTCACACATTAACAACGTGTGTTATACACAAGTTTTGGTTTATTGTCGCATGATTTGTTCCATCAGGCTTGCACTTGAGGCAGTTTGTTATTGATGTAACATGTTTTTTGTACACTTATCAATGACCTGATTCACATTGCTTGAAGATACATTATAAGATTTAACTCTGGACGGTAGTACATGCTCATTTTTCGAAATTTTCAATGTTTATATATACATTTTGTTTCAGTAACTAATTCTCCTGATGGAGGGCTAGTCCCAAAACACATTGGGACTAGTAAATACATGGAAATTCATGATTTGGAAAATCTGACTCATTCTATCTGATAATGTTCTATTGATTGTTGTAATAACAAGAGAATGATACTGTGAAGAAGGAATAAATATTGACTTGATTTGAAGTTCCAATCTGAAATGTTGAATACCTATTTGAAGAATTAAAGAAGAAACAAAAATACCTTGTGTGTTACTTTTTGAAGTGAGTGCATTTAAGGGACGTCTCTCCCGACTAGGGGGAGTGCTTCTCATTCAAATTGACCCTTTTGCCCGGCCTAAACCTTCCCATTTCATGCACGTCACCCCTAAGGTATGCCTTGGTTAATCCAGAGGGGAGGCTGTAATGCATGTACAAGATAGGACATGTACTTAAGGTTTTACAGGTCCTGGTTGTGAAAAACTCCCAAATTAGTTTTTCAGTACAGCTAGGCCTATCTCTCCTATAGGACAACATTGGGATTAACATATTATTACATTTTCTAAGTGCAATTTCCAAAGGTGAAGAGATCATTTTCTTTGAAGTTTGGTGTCTCTGGAACCGCAATTTAAAATCTTACCTATAGGAAGTTGAATTTTAAACTGCAAGTCTGAAAATGTGCATTTTAGAAAGCTGACATTTTCTTACTTTAACCAATTGGTGTTTGCTGCCTGTCTCTGAAAACACATCTGGGATGGGGGACAGTTGTGATTTGGTTTTTGCCTTTGACAGTCACACAGAATGGAAGCTTAGGTGTGACTTGAGGAGCCATCCTGGCAGGATGGGAGGGAGGAGCTGGACCAGGCCTCACTTACACTTAAATAGGCTGTGTCCTGTCCCCACAAAAAGGGCTGCATCCCCCCCATAGGGAATCTGGAGCTACGGCAGGAAGGACAGGGCCTCTGTGTACTTCAAGGGCCTGTCTTTGAAGTCTTACCCACTTCAAAGGCACCACTGGGTATAAATATTGAACCTCAGACACCATCACTTCAGTACACTTCTGGACCTGTGGATATTCTGCTAGTAAGAAGGACTGTCGTGCTGCTAAAGGACTGCCACTCTGCTGGACTGCACTCTGCTGGTCTCCTGCTTTGCTGAGCAGGCCTGCTGCCTGCTGTCCTCTTGCCTGGTTGAGAAGGACTGGGTCTGGAGTGACTCCTAGGGCTACTGGCTGGCCACCTGAAATGAAGCCTCAGGGACATAGCAGGCTTCCAACCTCCTTGCACATGCACCTGGACTATGCCATCCTTGAGTCTACCCTACCACGTGGTGCCACCCTAGTCCTAGGACCCTTAAAAGTGGGCCTTAGGTTTTGCCAGCGGGACCGACACATCCTCTCTGGTGAGCGAAACATCCCAGAGCAGAACCAACTCATCTCCTCAGCTGAGTGGCATATCTCTGAGCGGAACTGATGCATTGCTGCTGTTGAGTAGATTTGGCTTGTCGCATAGAATCACATCACCCATTGCAGTTTTTGAAACCCATGCATCACCCGAGTGGCATAACGCATTCACAGCCCAGACCCTCACATCTCTTGTCTCTCGTTCCATGGCAGCTGCAATGACATCACCAGAATCTGCTTCGCAGCCTTGAGGCTCCTCAAAACTTGTGCATCGTCAGATGCGCACTACATTCCTGACGCCTGACATCGCACTGCAGGTCTTGTTGGCAGGATTCTCAACGGCGATGCAACAGGACCTTGCACCACAACCTTGCAGCCTCACATAACCGACACATCACTCCTGCTGCATGGCACATCTTCAACCCAGATCTTTGCAACATTCCGCAACTAGGATTTAAGGTACTCTGTTCAGCAGAACTAACTAGGTCTCTGTAGCTGACCTGTGCTCCTTCGCAGTTGACTTGAACTTGTGATTTTGTCCTGGTCTGGCGCAACAAGATATCCCCACTTGCCCTTTGAGCTTTTTGGAGCTGTTTTTACTTAACACTTTAAATTCAATATCTCAGGTTCTATTAATTGAACCTTTATCATTTTGGCCTTGTTTTATTTATTAGAATCTGCTCCATTTATCTAACTGTGTTGTGGGCCCCTTTTGTTTTTATAGTCTTACTGTTTCAAGGGTTGCACAAATACTTTACACATTGCTTCTGTGTTAAACTTGACTGCTCTGTGCCAAGCTACCAGGTGATTGAGCACATGATGATTTGGGGTTTGCTTGTGCTTACCCTGACATGGATTGTGGTTACTGTTTGACCAGGGCTTACACCCCAGTTAAACATCAACTCCATTTTTTACAACCAGCATATAATGTAAACATTTAAGTAACTCTGAAGTAGATAATTAAAAACAATCAAAACTGTTTAGAAAAAAACCCTGTTTGGGCAACATGGGTCAATCCCATCATTGTAGTTCATGTGTTGCCGTCCTAACTGGGTTGGCTTTTCAATTTATGGGTCTCCTTAGGACATGGACCTATAAAAAATAAGTTATTACAGTTACTTAATGGGCTCATTTAAGTATAATTTGTGCTCAAACTGATTATTCAGATTATTTTTAACCTCTGTATTGAAAATTTGAAGTCTGAAAAAAGTTAAATGAATTTAGGAACTAATTATTCGCTGGTAAATACTGAAAAGCAATTAAATTGCACATATTTGCTTTAGAGGCAAGTCTCACTTTTGTGGCAAAACTCCTTTTGAAGCTCACATTTCCTTTGAGAATTTGCCAGGTGAGCCGGTCTTTCACTGTCACGAACTGTTTCTATAGTTTCTGATATAGGAGTAAATGTACTTGGCTTTGGCTCCGATGTGCAGTGTTTGACATATTTTGTCTCTGGCATCACAGCTGTGTTTAGGGTGTCATCTTGAAGTGGGCTTCTGAGTCATGGATTGTTGCTCCCTGCAGTGATGAACAATAGGCATGGAACTTGGAGTTAATTCATTGTGATTTACATGAATGGATGTTTACAAAATGCGTGCACAAAGGCTTATAATTATGAAGAACAAGTTATGTGCCTCTTATTGGAGTATCGGAAGGCAGCATTAAAGAACTTTAGAATTGAAGAAAGTATCAATATGTTTGTGATAGTTTATCTTTGCAGAAATCATCAGTCTGATTCAAGCTGGTTCACATTCTTCAAAATAGGAGAGAACTCAGATCACGGAGAAAGCGGTCCCATTGTTAACAATTAGAAATAGAATTTCTTTACCTTCTTTAAAAATCTGTAATTCAAAGATTGGTAATAGTTGAAATTTGGGATTGTAAAATGTAGGTCTCTTCTCGATGTGGTTGATTGTTGAGTAGTTTGTTGGAACGTGAGTGTCTCAGGAATACTTAAAGCTGCAAGGATGAAAGTAGATTTTTTTCTCAGTCCTGTTGGTTCTTATATTGTCCTGCTGGACACATTCCAGTGTTTCCATCAGCCACTCTGCTGAGGACTTTCTTCCACACTCACTCCACACCCATCCATTACAGGTGTCACCAGTCAGGTGACCCTGCTAGTAAAATGGGCTAGGCGCAGTTCTAATATCAATAATGATGTGCCCATGTCATTAATATAGTAGCATGAGGGCCCCAACACTACATTGGCGATGAGTGGGTCTGACCCAACTTGTGTGCTGGCAGCAACTTTGCTGGTGTTTCTGGGGGGAGGTGGTGCCACTGCCTAAAGCACCCCCGAATGCACTGCCAGCAAGACACTGTCACTGGTGCAGGGCAACAAGGCGCCCACCCATTGTGGACACCGATATACCCGGTGAAGACCCTGCAGCTGCTCACCTGTGGCGAGATAGCTTGCCAACCGGTGCTGCCCCCTAGTCCCTGAAGTGGAGAAGCCGTCTATTGCCCCGCATGTGGCCATCTGGTCCCAGGCGCAAAAGGTGGGAGGAGCGCCTTCCAAGAAAGCACAACCCGCAACCAACTTGCTCAGCTGACCCGTGGGACTACAGTGGCTATCTGCAGTGCTGTGCTAGAATACAGAACATAGCCTACAGAGAAGCACCCCAGCTGCTGAGAAACTGGATATAAGCCATGCTGACATTGTGCAGATCCTTACCGGCCAAGCGGTGAGTCTCCCCCACCTCTCAGGATACGGGCCACTGCTACTGCCATCACTCCCAAGTGAGACTGTGTTCTGGTAGGCACCTTCAAAGATTGCGGCACAGCACCCCTGCCACGTACAAGCCGCTTGCTACCCTCCACTGGCATACCCAGCAGCATGCAACCAACACCACACCAATATTCCGAGTGGCCCACAGTGTCAGCTAAGCACTGCAGTGGCCTCGTGGGATGAAATCACAGCTCCACTTAGTGGCCGCCCTCCTGCACCGCACCTAGCCCAGGGAACAGCACTGCTGTGATGGAGAGTGCACCAGCAAGAGAAGAGTGTGCCCTCAACACCTCCCTGCTGACACGGAGACTGGCATGCCTCGTAGGCCACAATTGCAGTGCCCTGGAGAGAGACGTGCCACACCTGTATGAGAGCTGCAATGCCTGCAGTTCAAAAAAGCTGCGGCAGTCACCTGCAATGCCTGAGAAGCGCAACACAGCCATGCACCACCAGTAAGGCTGCTGGGACCCCCAATAAAAGAAGACTGTGAGTGACACCTGGGGAACAAAAAATAAATAATAAACTCACCTAGGCACATACATTTTGCATTTCCCCGGCACAAACGGAGCCACTCCTCCCATCTCCCATGTTTTAGAGGAGACTGTACCTGAGGCTGATACAGAGGATGCCACGTGCTGCAACAAGGGGAAAAATAACGGACCTTTCTCCCCTTGACGGTTTTGATGAATATTGGCTTAGTGGTGAGACCACACATGGAGAAGAGACAGGTTGGCTTTTGCCGCCCCGACCAAGGGAGGAGAACAAGCAGCAACCGAGCCTGCCCACCCTTGCAGAGATTGGGACAAGGCTCACCAATCTACCCGAGTACACACAAGAAATGAAGCCAAAGACAGCCAAAGCCAACTGGCAGGAAGCGCTGTTAGTCTGCCTCAGGTCTACTCAAGAGATGAGGAGCACTATGGGCAGCCCATGCCCCCAGTAGCTGTCGGACGTCAGTGCAAGTGAAGCAGAGCACCACATGCCCACAGAAGCGAAGGACACAACCACAGGCGCAAAGTACTGGCTTGACAAGCGCCAGCAAAAAGGACGCCCAGGAAGGAGGACAGAGCGCAATGTCAGTGGTGCGCAGAGGGCCGCACCAGCGAACCTGACAGCACGGGCAGGAGCCCAAGAGAAAGACAGAGCCCTCTGAGAGCGAAATGCAATAACAGTAAGAATTTGCAGCACCAGCCAGCCACACTGCTGCACCAGATGGCTACCATTGGTCCATCATTGATTAGGTCACGAGGAGTGACCAACCCTGCCCCGCAAACCAGAAGGGAGGCAGGAGAAAGCACTGCAATGGCGCAGTCTTGAGGTGCAAGCACTACACTCTCGAGTGAAGACATAAAGGAGGAAACAGTGTCACTCCAGTCAGGGAGTGGACCACCAAGAAGATCCTGGAACAGACTGGCCCTGCAAGAGGTCCGCAAGGAGAAGGAGTCAAATCCTACTGACAGGACTAAGCCTGTGACAGGCCGCAACAGAAGACGATGCTCCGGCTGAGGTGAAGCACAAACAAGCGAGAAGTCCATGTGGCATAACATGTGACCTGTGACGGAACGCCACATAAAGAAGAGAAAGGGACAGACAGAGAGGAATGTGGCATGACACCACGTTGTGAAGGTTTGAAGAAGAAGGGTATGACAGACCGGTCACACAGAAATCTGGGACCCCACAGGTGTGCATGAGAAAGGGAGGAAAGCGATACGACTGAGGACTCGTACCAGTACTGGAGAGAACATCCATCACCACAAGCCAGCCACCAGGGTGAGCAGACATCACTAGAGACAGCTCCGCAGGTGGATCAACTGTTAGCCGCCAGCATGCCTGAACCACACCCAGGCCCACGCTTCTCAGTATGACCTTCCTGCCACCTGTCACTGGCTGCTTGACATTGATGGCATCCCTGCTGCCAACTGCACACGCCATGCAAAAAACACATTTGGCCACAAAGTCGCTCAAGTCACCCCTTCTCCAAGAATAACACCGCCACCTGTTGATCTAACTACTATTTGGTGAGATTTTCATTCTTACCACGTGCATCACCCAAACAACCTAAGGAGCACAGCACCACCAGAGTGGAGCCAATGTCAGTGAAAATACCAGAAGTTGACAAGGCATCCCTGGCATCATGGGAGGCTGACCACCCAGAAACCTGATGTGAGTCCCTGTGAACCTGAGACCTGCCAACCATTTGGATCATCCACCCTTGGGGTTGCACAAGGCTTGCATGTGGCTCTGTTGGGAGTTCCACAGCGACCCCATTGGCGTGGTCTATGAGTGGCCTGCACAGCCCACGTGGTCCCGTGGTAATCCAGGTGCAAGGGCCTCTAGGGTTATTTCAGCGAGAGGGGAATCCTGCTAAGAGAGATGTGTCCGAGGCAGCTCCACTACAGGCACTGGGAAGCACTGAGGTCACAGACAGAGAATGGTCACCCAAAGGCTATCAGACAAAGGCCAGTGCACCTAAGTCCTGACAGCTAGAGCACACAGACCCTTAACAACCGCTGTTGTGACTCCAAGCACGACTTGAATGTGGTCCTGTTGGCTGTTCTTCAGCAACACCTACGCTTGGCCTGCGATAGGCCTGGCAACCTACACACAGTTCCGTGGCAGCCCGCCAAAGGACCTCACAGAGACTCCTGCCCGATGGAGTTCTGGCAGGAGACGGAAGCCTGAAGCTGCTCTGCCAGTGGACGTTTTCATCCAGATCATCCTAAGTCTTTGGAGGAAAGCTATCCTTGGAGCCTGAATGCCTTCCCAGAGATCCTTGAAGTGGGCTCCCCGTTGCTTCCGATGCACCCGCAACAAATTTTGTAAATAGACTCCCACACCGTCAGCCCAGGTAGGACAGGACCTACAGTACCCGAGTGCATTGTGCTGTCATGGACAAGTGATTGAGGTATCCGGATTTTATCAACACTGCCATTCATGTCCAGAGCAGTCTGGATAAACTACGGAGGCGTGCCGTGATGCCAAGTACCACCAGCCACCTGAAAAGACTATGGGCCTCAATCCAATTCTGGCGGTATGACAGCGGGGCCACGGTGGTTGTACGGACCGCCGCAGACAGGACAGTCTGACTGCCTCATTCTGACCGTGGCGGAGCCTCCACGGTTCAATCACTGACATCACCAGGCTGCAGCCAGCCTGCAGCCCGGCGGTCCCAGCAGTTGTAATCCACCAGGGCAGCACTGCAAGCAGTGCTGCCCTCTGGATTACGAGTCCCCATCCGCCAGCCTTTCCATGGCAGTGAACACTGCCGAATTACGGGCACTGAAATGCGCGATGGGTGCTGTGACACCCGACGCACCACAACATTAAGAGCCGCCGTCAATGTTGTGGTGAGTGTTCCGCTGGGCCAGTGGACGTAAATGCCGTTCTCACCCGCTGGCCCAGCAGAACACTCCAAATATGGCGGGTGTTAGAAATAGGGTTTCTGGTTGGATAGGGTATGCACCTCAGCCAAGCAGAACTTACCCACTCTAGTCAGGGCAAGGGAGTTACACGTTCAAGATAACCCCTGCTCACCCCCTTGGTAGCTTGGCACGAGCAGTCAGGCTTAACCCGGAGGCAATGTGTAAAGCGTTTGCACAACACACACAACACATACACATGTGACGCAATATCCCCACCACAAAAGAAACACAACACCAGATTATATGAAAATATACTGTATTGTACACAACGCAATTATCAGACCAAACATCACATATCAGTACTATCCTGCTACCTTAGCAGT
Organism: Pleurodeles waltl; assembly: GCF_031143425.1. NCBI lineage: Eukaryota > Metazoa > Chordata > Amphibia > Caudata > Salamandridae > Pleurodeles > Pleurodeles waltl. The sequence goes on from NC_090443.1 coordinate 716,054,187, forward strand.
TGTCAGAACGTTACACATTAGTTACTCTGCAAATTAGCAGTAGTCACACATAGCACACAGGTTACTCAGTATTCTGCAACATAAGCAGTAGTCAGGAAACACGTTATCACATTAGAACACTTGTCATAAGAATATCATAAAACGCCCATAGTAGGAACATTAGAAAAAATATGGCAAGTTAGGGAAACATATTAGCAAGTCATGCCCATAAAAGGAACATTTGCATATGCCTATGAAACACCATCAAAAACAGGTAGGCAACATATAAATCAGAAGAAGTCTCTAGTAAGAACGTATGTTCTATATATTGTTCCTTTAACAGTACCTGGCTTGATGAAGGCACCTCCAGTGCCTAGAAGGTGAACAAAGGGGCCCCTGGCGCTCCTATGCGCAAAATGGGGGCCTATGACATCCTTCTGAGGAGAAGAGGGCGGCACGCACCTCCTCTAGACCATTGACGGGCCCCTCCGGGGACCGTGATTACTGGGGGCCATCCAAGAAGCGCTTTTCAAAGCGCTAAGGCCATACTTGTAGCCCGGGTTGCGGCGGTGATTCCAGCATAAAACAGGTGCCTCGAAGTGCCTGAGGGCACAGAAGAGCGCTCTCTCAGCGCAAAGGGGATATCAAGGCAGCACTCCTCGTGCAGGGAAAAGTTACAGGGGTCAGGGGCCACGGCACCCTGCCCCTGGGAACAATGAGGCAGGAAGGAGCACAAGGCTGGTGGGTCCAGCTACAGGCCAGCACAAGGGGTGCAGATGATGGCAGTTCCTCCTAGTGACCAGGCAGGTCACAGGTTAGCACAGCAGCCGCAGTCCAACGCAGTTTCCTGGTGAGTCCATTCAGCAGCGTCTTGTGTCCAGGTTCAATTTCCAAGAGTGTTCAAATTGTGGGGAAAATTCCCCTGTACTTATAGTCAGTTCTTACAGTGTTTTACAATGATAGGGAGAGGAGGTTCCAGCCAGTTACAACTGGTTCTGGGAGTGCCCCCTCTCTCCTTTCCGCACAGGCTCCAAACATCAGTGGGGGGTTAACGACCCTATTGTGTGAGGCCAGGGCACAGCCTTTACAAATGTAGGTGTGCCCCGCCTCTCCCTTCTCTCAGCCCAGGAAGACTATTCAGTATGCAGATGCACCTCTGTGACACCTCCACCCTCCCTGTGCACAGGCTGTCTGAAAAGTATGCACAAAGACCCAACTGTCACTCTGCCCAGACGTGGATTGGAGTCAAGCTGCAAAACACCAGAGTCATAAGCACAGATAAATGCGCACTTTCTAGAAGTGGCATTTCTGTGATAGTAATAAAAAATACACCCACACCAGTAAGTAGCATTTATTATCACCATCACAACCATACCAAACATGCCTACGCTACCCCTCATAAATCAGACAATACCCCTTACACATAAGGCAGGGCATTTCTAATGCAATCCTATGAGAAGGCAGCACTCACAGCAGTGAGAAACCAAGTTAGGCTGTTTGTCACTACTAGGACAGGCCATGCAATATGGCACATGTCCTGCCTTTCTACATACATGGCACCCTGCCCATAGGGCTAGCTAGGGCGTACCTTAGGGGTGACTTACATGTAGTAAAAGGGGAGTTCTGGGCCTGGCAAGTAAGTTTAGATGCCAGGTCCCTGTGGCAAAAAACTGTGCACACAGGCCCTGCACTAGCAGGCCTGAGACAGGTTTGAAAGTCTACTTCAGTGGGTGGCACAAGCAGCGCTGTAGGCCCACTAGTAGTATTTAATTTACAGGCCCTGGGTATAGAGATACCACTGTACAAGGGACTTATAGGTAAATTAAATATGCCAATTAGGTATAAGCCAATCATACCAACTTTAGATGGGAGAGCACCTGCACTTTAGCACTGGTCAGCAGTGATAAAGTGCTCAGAGTCCTAGAGCCAACAGCGAGAGGTGAAAAAAACCAGGAGGAAGGAGGAAAAAGACTGGGGATGACCCTGCGTAAGGCCAAAAGTCCAACAGCGGGCACAAGACCTCCAGTACTGGCTGTCTTTTGCCTATAGCGACTTTGGCGGTCCTGTGAAAGGACCGCCGAAGACAGAATGACCCCCTGAGTGTTTGAGTATTCATGTTTCTCTCCCACAGGCTGGATTTGTTTGTTTGTATTTCAGTAAAGTTTGGGAGAAATGTAGTGTCCTGCTAGACACATGCTAGTGTTTCCACCAGCTGCTCTGCTGAGGGCTAGCTTCCACACACATCCCACACCCATCCATCACAGGCATCACCGGTCAGGTGACCCTGCTAATAAAAGGGGCTGGGTGCACATGCCTGGAGCCAGTTCTAATACCACTAATGATGTGTCCGTGTCATTCATATAAGAGCATGAGGGCCTAGGGCCCCCAACTCTACAGCTCTGTTCTCGTGGCATTTTCCATTTTGTGGAGGTATACTGCCAGAATAGTGCATTAGATATTAAAAATTCTAATTCTTTATTCTCAAAAGTATCTTGGAAACACAGGCACATATTGACTTGAGGACAGATGGCCAAACCATTTTACCAGTCTCAAACAGACTGCCGGGCTGTTTGAGACCAGAAAAATGCATTTTGTCAGCACAAAAGGCAAAATGCAACTTGGTAACTTGTTAACGAATCACAGACTGATGGGCCGTTTGCAACCTGTAAAATGCATTTTCCTATGTATCAAACCTAGTTTGCGAGTCACTATCAGGAAGGGGCATGTAAAGGGCGCCCCTTCCTAAGAGTGAGTCGCAGTGGTATGTATGAATGTTTTGTGACCAGGAATGCAGTCGCAAAACATTCATACTTTACTAACTCCTTGACCCCTTCTGCTTTGTGAATGGGGGTGCCAACATTTTTTCAGAGCAGGCAGTGGTCCCACAGACCACTGCCCACTCTAAAAAAAAACAAATGAAAAGAAAACTTTTCATTTTTGTTTTTGAAATGCATCCCATTTTCCTTCAAGGAAAATGGGCAACATTTAAAAAAATGGCTTTATTTAAAAAGCAGTCACAGACATGGTGGACTTCTGAGCCCAGCTTGCCACCATCTCTGTGAGAACTGGCCACTCCCAAGGAGTCAAAAATTGCGACCTGCCTCATGAAAATGAATGAAGCAGGGTCCTTGCGACCCATTTGGGAATCGCAAACGGTGTCTCAGACACTGTTGTACATCATTGTTTGCGACTCGCTAAAAATCACAAATTGCGAGTTGCAAACACTGCTGATCGTACATCTGGCCCTTAAAGTATCACTGTGGAATTAGTAAGTATTTTAGCATGTAGTAAAAGAGAATTATCTGTATGCTGGGGTGACATTCTGAAGGAAACCATACTGTGTATAATTCCTCTACCCATGGACTTGAACTTGGGAAAAATGTGAGGACTGTGATCACAAAAGACCGTTGGACTATTTTTTTTATCGTCTTAAGTATTTTCTTTGTGTTTTCATTCTTGTTATACGCTGGTGCTGTTGCTTTTTTCAACATTGCAATAATTGATTGCCATTTACACCACAGTAGCGAATAAAAAACATTCATAGACACTGTATTGTTATGCTCCTTGACTTATCAGCAACAAAGTGGGGGTGGTCCACCTAACATAACTCTGCTAGAATATCGAGCAGGTCCGTGCAGTCTCCATACTGACCTACTCTGTGAAAAACCCACAGTTTGATCTTTGAGACTTCTGTCTGTTTCTCCACTTCAAATGATCAGAGGCTGTCTCCATGAAACTGGGGCTAATAGAGATCTACCAGGATGGCAAGATCCTCTGCTTGCATCATAACCATTTTATTTAAAAAGAGTATTATCAGCAATTAGTCTTGCATGCCTGGTTTTTACCTTCCAAATAAGAGGTGTTCACTGAAAATATTTAGCTGTAATGCAAGTATTGGGTGCATAATGTAATTTAAGATATTTTTTGTGAATGAGGTACAGTTGATAGATGTGACAGAAGAGTTTCAACTTTTTTTTAAAAATTGGAAAATTAATTTCAAACATTTTATTAATGCTCAACTCCTCAGAATAACTCATGACTGCCTGTGACATTAAGGGCCACATGTACAAAGCATTTTAATGATCGTAAACAGCCCATCAGGCAGTTTGGGATTGGAAAAATCAATTTTCCTATGTACCAACCCGATTTTGCAAGTCTGTAACCTATGACTGACTCACAAAATAGGGTTTGAGAGTTGCTATTAAGAAGGGCCACGTAGAGTGTGTCCGTTCCTAATAGCAAGTCACACTGGTATGTATGACTGTTTTGCAACCAGGAATTTGGCCGCAAAACATTCATACTTGGCTGACTCCATGAAGGAGGTGGTAGCCCATTCGCAAACGAGATTGGGCCTTTGTAAATGGGGACATCAACATTTTTTCAGAGCAGGCAGTGGTCCCACGAACCACTACCCACTGTAAAAAAATGAAAAGAAAACTTTGCATGTGTCTTTTAGAAATGCATCCCATTTTCCCTTAAGGAAAACGGCTGTATTAAAAAAAACGTCTTTATTTAGAAAGCAGTCACAGAAATGGTGTCCTGCTACTACAGCAGGCCACCATCTCTGTGAGTGCGGCCATTCCCAATGGGTCACAAATTGAGACCTGCCTCATGAATATTAATGAGGCAGGTCCCTTGTGGCACATTTCGGAATTGCAAACATTGGGCCTGATTACAACTTTGGAGGAGGTTTTAATCCGTCCCAAAAGTGACGGTAAAGTGACGGATATACCACCAGCCGTATTACGAGTCCATTATATCCTATGGAACTCGTAATATGGCTGGTGGTATATCCATCACATTTGGGACGGATGAACACCTCCTCCAAAGTTGTAATCAGGCCCTTTGTCTCAGACACTGTTGTACATCAGTGTTTGCGACTTGCAATTCGTGAGTCACTAAAAATCGTAAATTGTAAGCCACAAACACTGAGGGTTATACATCTGGCCCTTAGTTCACTCTAAAGCATCCCTTCCTGAGAAAAGCCATGGATAAATAACCCCATCAATGCTAACATTTGGGGACATTATTTTTGAACATGACTATCCTAGATATTTGAATGAGTCATCAACAACTTTGGTACGAACAACCGGTCCTGGATGAAATTCACCAGCATGTTTGATGGGGGTACATGGACTCAGTTTTACCACTGGCTTGGACATTAAATAAATTGGCCCAATATTCTTATGTATGGGACGGGCTTGTGATTACAGCACAGACTTGTGCTTACAACACAGGTCTCCTGGTTCTATAGTCAACAAATTACCACCAGCACTGTTATCTCATGTGTTTCATGATATTTGTGATGTTGTTATTGAGGTCACAACAAGTACATTGAGCAGGTGATTATTGTTGGATATGGCCAGATGCACTGTGGACAGATGTGGTGATCGCAGGTATACAATCAGAAGCGCCTGTGGGGCATCAAAGCATGCACTGCTGTGTGGATACCGAGGGCATGAGGACTTTTTGATTGATTGAGAGAAATGTCTACTAGTCTTTTTTGGCTTTATTCTCATTCCACAGTGTTTGTGTGAATGGTAACAAAATAATTATTTACAAAGTAAAGCACAGTAGTTGTTTAGTCAAAGGTATTTACTTGCAAATTAAACATCTTGTTTAGTCAACTCAAAAATGTAATATCAAAACAAGACACATGAAAGATAACGGAATTTGCTCCTTATGTCAGTTTTTTAGTTATGACTGCAAAAAGGCACAAACATGATTTCCAGCTTTACTTCCTGTTAGAAATTGGGTTACTGGTTGACCGGGGTCTGAGCCCTGGTCAAGCACCAACCACAATCCCTGTCAGGGTAAGGCACATGCAAACCACAAATTACTCAGTGCTCAACCCTCTGGTAACTTGCCACAGAGCAGTCAGGCTTGACTTAGAGACAATGTGTAAAGTATTTGTGCAAAACTTGACACAGTAAAACAGTGAAAACACCACAGAAAAAGATTACCCACCAGGTTAGAAACATTGTGCTTAATTTAATAAATAAAACAAGACTAAAATGACAAAGATGCAATCAGCACAACTGGAGTTATGTATTTTTAAAGCATAAACCTGAATATAGTGCCTAAAAGCATAAAGCGCCAACCATGGCTATCTGATCACCGTGGACGGCATCAAAGTCAAAAGTTCAGGTTGACCACGATGGAGCATGAGTTGGTACAGTCCCAGATCAAGTCTGCTGAAGTTTTACTGTTTCAAGTTTTGTGCCAAGAGTGCTGTTTGCTTTGAAGTGGGTCAAGGGGAGCAAGGAGAGAGTTGCTGGCTGTGGTCAATGTGGCGTGAAGAGCAGTCTGGGCATCACAGATGGGCTGACTGGAGCTGCACATTGGCAGTCCCCTGTCCGCAGTCATGAAGGGCCCAAAAGCTTGATTTTAAGAACGCTGAGCCACGCCCCAAGTGTCCAGGACTCGTAGGGCACCACCTGGTAGTGAGGAACTCACTACAGCTGGGTTCAGGAGCTGGTTGGGGAGTTGTGGGATCTATTGGTAAAAAAACATGGGTGGTTTATTTGACTGAGCAGTAGTTCTTCCTTTAATCTACATATGTTCAAATTTTAAAATGATTAGTTTAAACTGTTCTCTGGAAAATAGGATGCACACATCAGAAATGTCTTCGTAAAATTGTAAACATGTCTAAACTACACATGAGGAGGTTGAGAAGACATGCTAGGGCTGGAATCCTTTCACAGTAGCACTTTGCTGTGCATTGGGCACATTTCAGCTACTTTACCGTAAACGCAATTTTCACTTCCCTTCCATCTTTGGACGACACATAGAGTGTGCTCGATACCTGTGTGTATGTGTTTAATTATAAGTTAGCTGTCTCTGCATGTTGCTGTGGAGTACGTGGGTTTGCTGTATGAACCATGCATAGCTTAGTCTTTGGGCTAAAAGGTCTTGATACACTATGGGATAGAATACAGGAATGTATTTCTGCACATTCCTGTTTTTAATTATGGAGCTAATCTGAGCATGCATGCCAATTGTTTCTCTTTCTAATTTAATGAAGTCATACATTTGAAGGGGTCAATACACAAGCCCAGATTTATCAAAGAATTGTATTGCTCTAACAACACACAAGGTTAAGCAAGTGCAACACAATCCTTGAGTCAGATCTCCCAGGCCACACAGGGCAACCTTTATGTGGCACTGCATGGCTAGATGAATCTGGAGAAACGCAAGACAGAATAAATGCTTTGTGTTATTTTGCATTAGGAAGGTGTTACATGGGTGGAGAGTGGGTGTTCGCCCACATCCACCCATGTATTTTGGTTGCATTCCCAAATTTATCAAGACTAATAAACCTGAGAATCAAAATTGTATGTCTTCCTGGTAGAGGCACAGTGAGGAGAAATGTCTTTATATTCTCCTTGCAGAATGCAGCACACTTAGAAAGAGGAAAATGCCTCAAAGGATTGTTTTGTGCAGGAAGGTGCCCCTTCTGCACAAAAACAATCCTCACCGCAATGCAGGCACCATGGCGCAAGGGTGCCTGCAATGGCGCTAGGCAGCCACAAGTGTGCAGGCACAAGGAGAGAGTAGGAATGCTCCACATCTTGATAGATATGGTGCGCAGAGAAAAAAATCATAGTGGAACGCAGGTAAACGTTGCCTGCTTTAGCATTCAAAGCCTAGTGTGGTTGTGCTGGCTGGAAATACTAGTCAGTAAAATCAGGTCCGGTATTCCTGCACCGGGCAAAACTGGGTGCAGGACCACTGGGCAGTTGTGATCAGGTGGAGTGGAATTCGGTATGGTAATTCTACCTCACCTGACTCATAATCAGCAAGGTTTTACATATTTGAGTTACATTTGGTGTATTTACCTACCTTGAGGGCCTAAATTGTCATGATACAATTCGCAAAGGTTCTATGTAACATTGTCACCTTAACATGAAATTGCCACTTTCGTGAACAGAAAATCTGCGTGCCCTGGCTTCCTGGATAAATGCCATGCATAGTCACAAATGGAAGTCTGCACCATTGGCCCTTGTACAGCATTCCACAACCTTTTGACTAGGTGTACGCTGTACAGATACCACATACACATCCATGCACACTTACAGGCAAAAATAGCACTTTTTCTGTCCACTCACATCTTCCATTTGTATTTGTCTTTGAGTAATATTAAACAAGCTTAGAAAGGTGAGATACGTTTTAACACTTTTCAGTGCTTGGTATGGGGACAAAATCCAGCTTTCGGCCACTTTAGAGTTCTCTATGTCTTCTGAGGAGCGAGGGCGCATGGGCTTACCAGAATGCGTGAAAACGAGGTTGAGACATGGGGAAAAGTCAGTGGGCAGAATGGAGTAAAGATTCGAAGAGCCCGAAAAAGGGGGAAATGGGAATGGAAAAGTGGGAGGAGGAAAATGGGCAAAGAATGAACGTCGCGTATCATCACTTTGAATTAATTTCACGTAGTTCAAGCACACCACCATTCTGGCACTTCAGAGCAATCTGGAAAACTTGCAAATAACAGAACTAGAACAGCAGCAGCGGAATCCCGGATAATCAGAGCCTGCAGCAGGCAGAGTCTGATGAACCTGTACTGGTAAAGAGAACAAGAAGGTGTTCCTTATAATATGTCATTTATGGGTCTATTTGTTTAACAGAAGCTTAACAGTGGTTAATATACACCATCCTTCGCTTTGCTCTTAAGACTCATTGACTGCCATTGTTACAGCACACTTGCTGACATTCTGTGTTTACAGCACCAAGCCATTAGAATAACTCTTATTATCACAACTCTTCACAACACTGAAAACGCTTGACTTCCAAAGGTGTTATATTAAGATTGCATTTCCACACTTGAAAAACAACAGCAACAGCAACGGGATGCAATTGGGTTTTTTATCCACTCAAGGCGGGAGAGAAGACATCTCTTTGCATCAAATCCTTTTCTGCTTGTCTGTTACCGAGCCCCGCATGAGCTCAAGTGATGTGTCGGACGACAGTGTGCATTATAAACAATTAAAATCTATGGCGGGAATGCCAAATGCCCATATTTAAGTAACCCACTGAAAAGACAAATTCAGACTCTTTTTCAGAAAGACTTTGCGGTGTGTAAAAATATTTTATGAGTCTTATGTTAGTTATATCACATTAGAGCGCGTCTCATGCTCCCATGACAGACGCATTAAAAGATGTATGTCTTCCTGGAAATGAAGATATTCCCATTCATGATTAAAGAATTAAAACTTTCATGAGCAAACAGCATGATATTTTGGCAAAAGTAGTGTAAACATTTTTTAATTTTATTTTTAGCGACTGTGGTGCTGGGCCCTAGAGCTGAGATTGAATGGCGGCGTCTTTACATTATTAATACAACTTTGTTAACAAGCCTTTGTGTCTGGGTGTTAAAAGCCAGTTCTCTCCCAGAAGTAGTCGAAGATGTGCTTGCGCGGCGCGGATGCAGCATGTTGTTTACTTGAAAAAGCATAAGGTGCTTTTTAGAATTTCCATTCCCTCCTGCCATCAAAGTTCGAATTGAAATAACTGCAGAGGCTTTTTCTTTCGCCTTTCAATGCGTTTGAGGTGGAAAGTTGCTGTCAAAAAACATTCATCTCCACTAAAGGCAACATGAATTGATGACTTCTCATTGTTCTGCTCGTCTGGTTTCATTTCTAGGTTGACATCAGTCTTTCGTTTTATGGGTTTCTTGTGAAAGTATTTGATGAAAAGACGGTCAATACAAACGTAGCAAAAATCAGTAAAGAGCTAATCCAAAAAAGCGGACAAATGAACGTTTTTGTTTTATGTGTACAGAACAAATTCACGGTGAATGGCTGAATGTCACAATTTTTTGAAATTCTCAAATAAATATATTGGCCCAATATTCACAGTGTTCCCAGTCTGTATTGGTTAAAGGGTTGTTATTTTTTGAAGGCTAATAGAAGTTACAATGGTGAGAAAAAGCAAATGGCCCGCATCTGAACAGGGATCTACTTGTAAGTACACACAACACCGCAGCCACGGGACCACAAAAAGGTACATCAGAGTTGCCAATTAGCTCGCCAGCACTTGATGAGGTTGGCTACATGGAACAGCTCTCTGCTGTTCTCTTTGGCCTTCGTGAGATCTAGCTGGATTGAGCAGCAGCTCGTATGCCTAGTTTTTGGATACTGCGTGGGAACTCACTGATAATCATGTCAGTCATGGGTGTTCGCTAACATTTTTTTTTTTGGGGGGGGGGGCGTTTGCAGTGTCCCAGACTGTTTTTAGCAGGGGCACAGCCGAACTAGTGCAGGCAGTGTAACACTACGGCAGCCGTAGTGTTACACTGCACAGTGAGCCTGCACACCAGGCTGTACATAAATCTTCCTGGGGGGGGCGCAAGTGCCCCCTTTGACCCTCCTGCGGATGCCCATGGTGTTAGTGCTTTCTTCTAGTTGTGATAATCCAACCAACCAGGTTGAGGGTAGAGCTCCACTCCTCTGTGGAGCTTCCAGGAAGAGTGCACCTTGCCATCTTTCCAGCATGCTCTGTGGTGGCTAGCAAATATGTACAGCTGGCCATGCACAGCCATCTGGCTTATGTTCTGGTAGGAAACCTTATGTAATCTCTTCAGACATTTCCTGGAGTTAGAGGAAGAAGCAGTGGAAGGGGAAATCTTTGTTCTTTGTAGGCAGCAGCCACCCTACATCTTGCAACTGGCATGGCATAAATACAAACATGTTATGATTGGCTAAATGTAGTTATGACAGGTACCCAATGAATATCACATTTTAAGCTCTGTGCACACGTTCCAATGTTCACAGTCTTTGCTAAACCTATGCACAAAGGGTATGATCTGCAAGAAAGCAGAGCATGGGTCCCGATGCGCCACTTTTCTTGTGCCCCCCCTCCTCCACATAACAACACCCTGGTTGAGCCATATTTACAATATGGTGCACCGTTGCGCTCTTTTCCACAATAGCATCATAATTTATGACTCTATAGTGGCGCTTTGCTGGTTTAGCATCATAAATTATGGCGCTAGGGCAGCAAAGCACTAGGGAGGTCCATAAGCTGCTATGGGCCCTTCACTTTAATGCCTGCCCTGAGCAGGCATTAAAAATGATGAAAAAAGTTTGCAGCAAAATCTTGTGGACTCCACTGCATCATTTTTTTAGACCTCCCTGTTTGGAAACGCCCCCTTCCATTCATTATATCTGCTGTAGGTATAATGTAGTGTAAATGGGTTAGTGTGGTGCAAGGGGTTACAAAGTGAGGCAATGTTAGCATTGCAACACTTTGTAAATATGGCAAGGGAGAATGGCTTCCTTAACTCCACAGTAGTGAAAATAAAATGACACTAGTGTGATGCTAAGATGCGCTAGGGCCTTGTATATCTGCCCCAAAATGTTTGCAACCAATTTGATTCATTTATAAATAACTTAACTGGAGGTGGTCTCATTTGGAAGTAGAAGCTAGTGGGCATCAATACTGGGTGCTGCTACTATGAAAACAGTTAAGTGGGCTACCCCTTCTTCATGTGAAGGGTGGTAGACCATTGAAAGTTTTCCTAATCTATGGGAACACCAACAGTATCCGTCAGGAGCTTCATTTCTGCATTTAAGGCGTCCCTTTGAGGCAAGGTCCTCTCAAGCTTGTTGAAAAAGAACAAAAAATAGTAGAACATCCGGACAAATGGACAGTACAGCTTTCCTTACAGGGTAACCTGTGACATTTGAACAAGGAACAAACTAAAACACATTTATGAGTTGGCCATTTGATCCATGACCCTGAAAGTATCTTTGGAGTGAGTTGTGACTTGTGCTTTATGGTGTTTGGATCACACCAAGTACCTGGCAGCCTGATCCTTGCCACAAAAATGGTCATGCAGCTAGGTTCTTGTAACTGGTCTACTGCACATGTCCGGGCTTAGCTTTTCACTGCCCATAGTTCCATAAGCAAAGTTGCTGCAACAGTGGCTGATGGGGCTGATGGAATTTGACCTTACAAAGTATTGCTTGCTCAGGGTGTGTAATATTGTCAGCTTCTCACATTGCTTATTACTATTGAAATTCCCCTTAGGTCATTCTGTCTTCAGTATTGACTTATGACAGACCAGACCAGTGACTGTGGTGACTTGACATGAATACTTGATTATTGAGGGTGAGCTATTAAGCCTTAATCGAAACAGGTACCTTCACTAAATTCAAATGGACCATCAATGTTCAGTTATTTCCAGGTGCATATAGTTTGTGCACATTTTGCCCTGCTTAGCAGCTAAGCATCACATGTGGCTGAAACGGTCCTTTGACTGAGACTACATTTAAGGGTGTCTGTAGAGGCAAAGTATAACGCTCATATATTTTGTTTTGACTGTGATTGTATTTCTCTTGATGATGTAAGGAAAGGATTAGTTCTGTTGTATTAAAATAGAACAGTAATATATTAGTTATGCCTAAGAATCAATGTTAGTATTGTATTTTCAACATAAATAGACTCGTCCCAAATAAATCAGTAAAGGTACTAGCCTCTCTCAAGTAGCAAATTCAAAGTAACTAAGAGGCCTGAAGCTGTGGAATCGGGGGCGGGAGCTATCACTCATTTGTAAAGGTTCGGAAAGAAACAATGCAATGTACAAGAACTGACTTACCTTATATGAGTATTGGTTACTAATTATACCACTGTGGAAGAGAAAGATTGTCATGTTGCAAAGTATATTGTGATCAAACGGGAAAACAAGCAATGTGAGGTTTTGCAATACTACTGTTTAGTACTAAGGGGCATATTTAAGAAAAGTGGCGCTTAGTGCCCCCTAATGCCAGCATGTGTGCAACACATGTAAAATATGGCACACTATGGTGGTAGCTCGGTAATTAGAGTCCTCATTTTTGACGCTAGTCTGGAGCTTTGCAGGATTAGCGCCAAAAATGTTGACGCCAATCCTGCAAAGCCCATTGAGGCCCATTGTAATCTGTGGTGTGCCTCCTTTTAATGCCTGCTCTGAGCAGGTGCTAAAAGTGCAGAGAAAAATGACGCAAAAAAACTTTTTAGATTTCTTTGCTCCATTCTTTTGGCCTTCCTTTGCATACATTATGCCTGGCGCAGCCGTAATGTAGCACAAAGGGTCACAAATATGGTGTGGAGACTTTGGGCTCATTGAGCCACATTAACATAAAATAAATGATGCTAATGTGGCGCAAGGAGGCAGTAGGGGCTTTTAAACATGCCCCTATGTTTCTTGTGTGAGGGATACTGGGAATTGAAATGTATATGCCAATGTCATTGAGGAGCTATGACATGCTGTGATTGCTAGCTGTGCTGTTATTTTTGTTTTTTGTTATTACCAAACAACCTATAAATATTTGAAAAAATAAAGGTTATGAGACCTGAGCATGAAGCACATGCCTAAAGTGGCACTCTAATTGTGATTGACCATTGACTCTTCATTGCCTAAACCCTTATTCTTCTAGATTTCCGACATTGAATGTTCCCTGCTAATTTCTTTCTTCCTCTGCAATCAAACTGTTGTGGGGACAGGGAAGAGAATCAATTTGACTGAACCCAAGCCAGGAGAAGAGTACTCTGGTAGCAGTGTAGTGAGAACCTGAAGACAGAGGGCCACAAAGATAATAATTTTCCTTTTCAACTGCTGTACAAATAGAGGATACAGTGTGCATGTCGTCTGAGGTCTAACAATATGGGAGATGTCTCTCACAAACCTTGAAGAGAATTTAAAGGGGAAGAAAAGTGTGATTATTTATGGGTCTGTGTGACTTGAGTGCAGTGGATTTTGGACTTGCTAGGAGGCTATGGGCTTTGTAGGAGCAATGTAGTGAAGTGTCTAGCTGGTTGTGGTGACTTTGTATGGTGCTTGGGGTGAGTCATGCAGATCAGAGGCTTAGAGGATGACAAGATGTGGAAAAGTCAACCACAGCTGTTTTACTTGCATTCTCTCTTAGAATTTGCATTATCTGCTCTTTGGGCGTATACACAAAAAATATGAATGTTGCAAATCCTCTGATTCACTAATTCAAAGGGTTTGGCATTAATAAAAACTAGGCCTGGGTGGAGTTTGTGGAGTTCCACTATGCAGAACTCTGTGAAGTGACCAAAAAACTCTGCCACACTACTCGGAGTTTCACAAGCAGCGGAGTGCATTAGGTTGCGATGTTCGCAGTGATTTTTAGTGCCGCACAGCACAAGATGGCTCACCTTCTTTTCTGCCACTTGAGTAGATTTTCTACTCAAGGGACAGCTTCCTTAATGTGAAAGGAAGGTTTCTCAATGCAATTGGTAGTGATCAGCTGCATTGAGAAATCTCGCTGGGAGTTGATCTGGAGTAAGATTTTCCTCGCTCGCGCTCACCAACTTAACATTGGTGAATGAGATCAAGGAAAACAACTTTTTGCTCTAATCGGAGCACAGAAGGGGAACAACTGCGCAAACTCCTCAAGCGGAGCGGGATTCACCACCCACCTCTAATAAAACATTTTTGTCTTTGCTAAAGACATTTACTGATTTGGTAAAGTGTTTCCAAGTCACTAAAAGGGTTTAGAAATCAATTACGAATCTCTATTTGAAAGGGGCATGTTGTGGGTGCCCCTTTCTGAACATGATTCATACCCTAATTTATCAATGGTTTGGGACCGTAACCTTGGCCGCATTCCATTGGTCAGTTACTGACCACCAAGTTGGTCTAATAACTGATTTGTGAAGAGGAAGGGATTTCCTCTGGACCCCTTCCCCTTTGTGAATGTTGAAAAAAAATATTCTGGGAGGGAAGTCAGTGGTCTGTGGGATCAGTACCCACTCTCAGTGAAGTGTTTTATATAGATATACATATATATATATTGCAGTCTTTACATATATATATATATTGCAGTCTTGTTTCCTTAAAGGAAAGTGGGTTGCATTTTATAAAAGTTTCTTTATTTAAACATAGCTACAGACATGATGGTTTACTGTCTCGTGATTGCAGTCGCCCACAGGGAGTCACAAATTGCAACCTGCCTAAGGAATATTATTAAGCTGATCATTCTGATTGACCTCTGGCAAATTGGTATTTTATCAATTGACCTGTTGGTATACAGGATACTTTGCAAAATAAAAAGGCATTTGCAAAAAGATTATATTCATTTTGCACCTACTTTTTCATGTTCTCACTGATGGTTTTGCAAGATTCATGCCACAAGTTGGAATTGAAACAAAGCCACCTCAGCTTTTTATACTCTTAAGGTCAATACATATTGACTGACATTGAATTGTAAAAATTCCAGATGAACAGTTATGGAAAAACAAGTTGTTTCCTTAATTAAGGACATTTATGTAACTGCTGTAACTTAAAGAGAAGTATGCAAACATACTGAAAAGATAACCTTAGCAAACAATTTAGCAAAAGGTGGAACTGTTTTGTAATTGATTTAATAGGCATCAGAAATGTTCATCTAGTGTGGAAAACTGCCTTTAAAATTAAATGTGGACAAATGTAGGCATACTGCATGCTTTATTCAGAAAAGCCAGAACCTGCAATCAGAAATATAAGATGCCATCAAAATGGGGCCTGGTTTAGAACTTGGCGGACGGGTTACTCCTTCACAAATGTGACAGATGTCCCATCTTCCGAAATCTAAATCCCATTATATTCAATGGGATTTAGATTTCAGCAGGTGGGTCATTTGTAACCATTGTGACAGAGTAACCCGTTCGTCGAGTTCTAAATCAGGCCCATGGTCTCTTATTTTGGTCTTTAATTAAGATTGTATAGTGCATTTCAACAGAACATTGTCTGAAGGGGGATACTTAGCTTATTGAGAATTACTCTCTCTTGGATAACCTTGAAGTGCTGGGTTCTTATAATCCGGGTCTTTGAGGGGCCTTAAGTAGGCAGCTCCGCATACCCAGGGTTCACTGGTCATATTTTTTGTTTGTCAACTAATCCATTGTCTGCACAAAATCCTTCTGTATCTTACTGTCTAAATTCGCAATGGACTCCTCTGCATGTGAGATGGTTTCTTTGTCGTAGATTTGGCAAAAAATTTAAAAAAAAGGAAAAGACAAGCAGGTGGGGACAAGGGAATCCCCAAAAACCATCCATGGTAGTGAGAAAAAAATGTTCTGCAAACAGTAATGCACTCACAGTCTTTCTAGCTGCTCTAACTGTATATTTAAAAACGGGTGCCCCCCTATAATCCTCAGAACATGGGTTTAATCAGTTAAATGAAACAGCAGTTCCTACAAATTCTCTCGGAAAATAGTATGATTCCTATCTCAGTGAATATACTTTTTTTCTGTCCCCATTGCCCAATTTGAAATTAATTATTTATTCTTGCTCGTCACTATTAAATGGGAAGGACTATACAATATCCAGAAATGTCTTCCACAAATTGTATATGCATTTCACGAGGTCAGAAACAACAGAAAATGGTTGTAGTTACAACATGTATTTCAGGTAATGGAGCAATATTTGGGTGATTAAATTAAATGCAATAGTGTGATTTAAGACAATAAAACAAAATGAAGTTTGGCTGATCAATATTTTTACATGATAACTAAAGATTTTTGAAAATATTCAGAATTGATCAGTGAGTGTAAGGTTACTATCCTAACTGAAATGGTTGATGTTTCTACCCTGGTGAATCAAGTCCTTCACAAGGACAGTGGAGGCACATCATTCATGTGGAATCTAATGAAAAAGTATTTTGCTTGATAATAATTAAATGTACTGAAAAATGAAAAATAATGTGTATTAAAAGATTAATGGTTTAAAATGTATTATGAAATGTTTTATTTTTCATGCTTTGCACAAGTTCAAAGGCCTCACGTTTTAATAATTTTCCAGAGGCAGGTTGTTTTACAAAGAATGCCGGCTTTGCAAAAATAATCTTCTTCAAGCATCCTGTGTGACTAGCGCACTGTGAAAAAGATAGGTTCTTTACTTGATACTGTTGTCCTTCTTGAGATGAGATAATGTTTTGCTTTCACTAATGACCGAGCTGACAAAAATCTCTGGAATGCTCTTCTTAGTTCAAAGAAGACATTTATTTTTACTTCACCACGAAGGTCCTAAAAAATGAAGGAGGTTAGTAGGTCGAAAGCACATGTTTAAAAAGAGTCACAGCAATGAAAGGAAAATATATCAAAGTGATTCTCAACTGCAATGTACACAGCAAATATATGTGATTATATTATATCATAATTGCAAAGCAAAGAATAAAGTAAAAATGCATCACCGTAGGGCCTGCCAAGCTCTTCATCTTTCTCATGCCAGCAAGAACATGACCCCATTCAACTGCGAGAAAGAGATATCCACCCTCACGGGACAAGTGTGTGTGTCAAGCATTCAACGTCTAATACTGACCAAGGTCATGGAAATTCCCTCTCTACTCAGCCGGGCCACCTCTTGTATGTCTTAAACAACCACAAAAGAACCTTCTAGAAGGCCCCCTCCTCTCAGATGGAAATATTCAGAAGAAAAACGTTGAAAACTGGCCAGCCTTTCAAGGCTCTCCTTCCAAGGCCGACCTGTTCCCTGCACTGAAGAAAACAAAAAATATGTGCTCTCTTATCATGAACTGTTCGTGTTCAGTGAGGAACAAATACGAAGAAACAAGCTTAGTTTACCATATGGAAAAACACAGCTCAACTGCAATGTCTCAACTGCAATGTCTAACGCCACGATGAAGCCAATAGGCAGCTAAACTGACTACAAAATGTAATCTGCAACTGCTGAACACTGCACAAATAATACGCAAGTGGTCAAAAACATCTATTTTTACTACAGATAATAACATACAAACTAAACAAAGAGCCACAGTGCTCAATGTTGTGTTTTTCATGTAAAATTGTATTTCTGTTCCAGTTTCATTTTTGTCAGGAAGCACATTTTATGCTTTCACTTAGTTTTAAATTCAATTAATCATGGAAGATGATGTCCGAAGAGGGGGGGAGTGACAGGGTTAATCTAATCCTTGCTGCACAAAACCTGTGCATGCAAGATGATTATGGGCTGCAAACTAAAACACCCATAAAGTGTGTCCAATAGAGGCTTAGTTAGCAACTTTGGGACTTTAATATAGGAATGTTTTAGGTGATGTAAGTCAGCTCGCCATTTTTCCGAGCTTCTGTTCAGTTCTTTATTTTCCTGTGTTCTGTTCAGATGATGCTGCATAGCTCTAGACCTGTAATTCTAACAGTTCAGATATAATAGGCCCAACTTGCTGAACTGTTACCCTCTATTGTCCTGATGTTGTATCCTGAAGACTTGATGTTCCTGCGCTCTGCTGATTAAGTGTCTGCTGCTTGCTGCTCCATTTAGGAGAGGTATATCCAATGTGTATTTATGTTTCCTTTGCAGGTTTTCTCTTTAGAAAATCCAGCCACTTATTTTGGTTAGCGTCATAGATAGATGTTTTCCAAGTTAGTTTGTTCTTATTTTTTCTTTTTTGCATGAAGCCCACACATGCTGTTCTAATTAGATTGTTAGTTAAGGATGCCTGACCTAGGGGCATATTTATACTCCGTTTGCGCCGAATTCTGCAAATTCGATGCAAAACTAACTCCATATTTATACTTTGGCGTTAGACGCGTCTAGCGCCAAAGTTCATGGAGTTAGCGTCATTTTTTTGCGTGAACACCTTCCTTGCGTTAATGATATGCAAGGTAGGCGTTCCCGTCTTAAAAAATGACTCCAATGCATATGCGTCGTATTTATACTCCCGGGCAAAAATGACGCCCGGGAGTGGGCGGGTCTAAAAAACCCGCATTAGCGCCGGATTTTAGCGCCTGGGTCAGGGCAGGCGTTAAGGGACCTGTGGGCTCAGAATGAGCCCAGAGGTGCCCTCCCCTGCCCCCAGGGACACCCCCTGCCACCCTTGCCCACCCCAGGAGGACACCCAAGGATGGAGGGACCCACCCCAGGGACATTAAGGTAAGTCCAGGTAAGTATTTTTTTTAATTTTTTTTTGTGGCATAGGGGGGTCTGATTTGTGCCCCCCTACATGCCACTATGCCCAATGACCATGCCCAGGGGACAGAAGTCCCCTGGGCATGGCCATCGGGCAAGGGGGCATGACTCCTGTCTTTGCTAAGACAGGAGTCATTTCAATGGGGGATGGGCGTCGTAAAAAAATGGCGCAAATCGGGTTGTGGCGATTTTTTTGCCTCAGCCTGACTTGCACCATTTGTGGACGCCCATACGCCATTTTCCCCCTACGCCGGCGCTGCCTGGTGTACATCGTTTTTTTTAACGCACACCAGACAGCGCCGGCGGCTAACGCCGGCTAACGTCATTGAATAAATACGGCACCCGCATGGTGCTTCAGAATGGCGTTAGCCGGCGCTAATTTTTTGGGCGCAAAACTGCGTTAGCGCAGTTTTGCGTCAAAAAGTATAAATATGGCCCCTAATGTCTAAAATTGACTGTTTATTAATTGCTTGTATCAGATGCACAAACTAAATGTATGCTGTTTATCTCATTATTATGTTGTTATTCGCATTGTCTGTGATGTTTCTGTATTTCTATCATTTGGTCTTGCGAATGATTTACGTGATCTGAGCATTTTTAATCTAAAGGGCAATAAATGTTAAAATTTTACTAAATTGGTGTGGTGATTCATGGCCATATAGGTCATGGTGTGTTAAGATTATTCACTCATTGATTATGTTGATTATTTGATGTTATATTTGATGTCTGTTTGTTTCACGGTGTCTATTTGGATGATTTCACACTCCTGCCTGAGTCAAAAGGTCTGAGTCGACCTCTGAGGGTAATAGGTATATTACCTTATAAGTGCCACCTTAGCATACAATATAAAAATAAATAAGGTGTGACACATCCAAACTCCTTATGATTCTGTTCTGTAGCTCAAGAGAGTAATTGGGGAGAGATTGCAATATACCACTTGTCCTTTCTCTCTTTTGTTTTCCTCCTTCCCTCCTAAATTGTTTTGGCAGGGCTACATTCTGAACTGTAGGCGAGGTCATTGCCAAGGCACAAGAAGATTTGAAAAAGGACAGAAATGAACATTGGACCATCCTAATCAACTTCAGCAAAGTGTAATGGGAGCTGGTACGTCAACCCAAAAGGGCATACCTAGTAGTAATACTTTACAGTCCGCTCTGTTTCACGGTTTCCTGTACCCTGGAATGTTATTTCTGAGTTATCTGCAGAAGAGAAATTTGCAGATGGTTCAAATTCTTTTCACTCCTTTTCTGGCCAATTGCAGCCTGCATTCTTTTCATTCCCCATGCATTTTGGTCCTGACGTTGCCAACATAGGGATTGTCTTTTTTTTTTTACCTAAGGCATTAATTTTGGCAATGCCATTTATATCAAATTAAAACATGAGGTTACAGCATCACATTATGGCTCTCATTCCGACCCTGGTGGTTTCAAACCGCCAGGGTGGAGGGCAGAGGAAGCACTGCCATCAGGCTGGCAGTGCTTCCCAGGCCATTCTGACCACGGCGGTAAAGCCGCGGTCAGAAAAGGGGAACCAGCGGTTTCCCGCCGGTTTTCCCCTGGCCCAGGGAATCCTCCATGGCGGCGCTGCTTGCAGCGCCGCCATGGGGATTCTGACCCCCTTCCCGCCAGCCTGCTCCTGGCGGTTTACACCGCCAGGAAGAGGCTGGCGGGAACGGGTGTCGTGGGGCCCCTGGGGGCCCCTGCACTGCCCATGCCACTGGCATGGGCAGTGCAGGGGCCCCCTAACAGGGCCCCACAAAGATTTTCACTGTCTGCTTAGCAGACAGTGAAAATCGCGACAGGTGCCACTGCACCCATCGCACCCCTGCAAATCCGCCGGCTCCATTCGGAGCCGGCTTCCTCTTTGCAGGGGCTTTCCCGCTGGGCCGGCGGGCGATCTTTTGGAGATCGCCGCCCGCCACCCGCCGGGGTCGGAATGACCCCCTATGTGCCTTAAACTTAAGGTGATATTTTATCAAAAGAAAAACAACTCAAGCAGCATATATAAGGCAGGTTGCAAGTGACATTGTCATGTACATTATCCATTTTAATCAACTGCAAACTGAAGCAGCCTGGACAGATGATTTATAGTCTTTTATCGTGGTCTGAGGGTGGTCCATTATGTAAGCTGGTGAATCATCCTGCAATTGTGAATGTTCTTATCATACTTGTCCTACACATTGATCATTAACGGAAACAAAAGTATTCTGAAAAGAGGGCTGCATTCCATCACTAGATTCCTTTGACCTTGCCTGACAAAGCTTCTACTACATTTTTGGAAGAGCCTATGCACAGTGGAAGTATTCCCAATAACACCTACAACTGAGGAAAAAGCATCGGAAAAACGTGCTTGTTTTTATGGCAGGAAACAAGGACATTTTATACATCAATGTCCCCTAGCTGGAGGGGAAATGAAATGACAAGTCTTAACTGGCAGACCATGATACAGCACTTCTGTTGTAAGAGTGTTTTAAGTAAGCAAGGCTAATTTCCTTCTGGGATGTGCATTGGCCATCACTTCAGGTCTATTAAATCTTCTGACCTTAATTTATACAGGAGTATTGGGATGTTTTGTGGACTAGATGTTTACCAGGACACAAGGCATCCCTACTGAAAGTGAGGAGATGACAGAACTAATTAAGGACATGTATGTAACTTCTGTGACTTAAAGAGGAGTATGCAAAGAGACTGAAAAGTTAACCTTAGCAAAAAGTTTAGGATATGGTGGAACTGTTTGTGAATTGATTTAATAAGCACCTGAAATGTTCATCTATTGTGGAAAAGTGCCTTCAAAATTAAATGTGGACCAATTTGAACATCTAGATACGCCAGCGGCAGATCTCCAGCGCTTTGTAGATTAAATATTTTTGAGAGCACATTAAACACCTATACTATTGTTTAGTAAGATGGTATACTTATTTTTTTCTAACAATCTGGAAGAACATTGAAAACACATAAATGGAGTGTTATGTCACATTTGCCTGCACTAACTGTGTGCTAAAATTGGGAAGTTTGTTTTTGGGACTCTATGAGTTGCTTTTTTGGGTTAATTTTGTCTGACAAGGTATAAATAAGGACTCATGGAAGGTATCTGTTGTGCTAGATTAGCTTTGTTTTGGTAACATGAAAGAAATTGAATCATTTTTAGGATTTACTATCTGTTCAGGCATTTCCTTAAATCTTTTTCGACAATTATTGCTCCATTTGTACATCTAACAAAGAAGTGGGGTTCAGGTCAGCTAAAAGGTAATGATCAGACATAACAGATTTTCCCAATGGCACCCACTTTACATCATGCAGACCATGCTTTAGCTTTCATGGTGCAGGAACACACCTTCTTTTTATACCAAAATGCATACTGGGACAGGTAAGAACAGACATGACCCATACGTGCCCAGACATCAGTCTGGTGCACACTGTGTCACTGGAACCAAGTTATGCCTGCCTGATAAGCCCTACGTAGGGTGAAACTAGTCCTGGTTTGCTTGTATTCCAATTCAGGAAGGACTTGGCCTGGCAATTCAGTCTAGAAAGTTCCAATTGGGACAGGGTCAAGACTGGGTCCAAACTGAGGTGGCATAGTGTGTGAAATAATGATGGACTGGGATGCGGCTCCAAGTAATTACCAGTGGCTGAGAATAATTAATTCTATCATCACTTTTTTGTTTTTTGTATACTTTGTATACATTAGTACTTCCCTGAGAGAAGACATCAAACATTATGTATAGCATAGTTCAACAAATGAAGACACCATATCAAAAACCCTGAGTTTATTAATTTTGCTTAACGCCCTTCATAGACCATGGAACAAATGCCACTGGACTTCATCATGTCGCTTCTGTTTTGGTGGTAGTTGTTTTTTATGAAATATGTATACTAATAACATTATGGGAATTACCAACTGCTCACCAACCAACTGGCTAGCGTGTTTTTGCAAGAAATTCTATGGTTCCATGCTTTGCCTAGAGTTATCATAACTTGTAGGCACACAGAGTTCATTTATAAATGTAAATCATTCTTCTTTGAAGTTTAGGTTCCATTAACTTGAAATTATCATGGCCCTGATTACAAGGAGTCTGTTATAAGATGCAGAATGACCTGCACCCGATACATAACAATGCATTGGGCTATGATATTTATTGGGTGCAATAAATAATACCTATTATGAGTGTGTCCCCTAATTTGGAGATAGCAAGATACTTTCAGTACTTATAACAAAATCCATATGACCGTCTATTTATCTGGCATTTTCCCCAGAAAAATATCAGAAGTTTTGACTTGCCAAATTTGTCAGTTTGTTTTTTTTTATTGCAAAATGCATAATTCAGAAATCACAGCACATATCGAAATGCATTGCCAGCTTGCAATGAGAGACCATGTAATCATCCTCAGACAACTGGACAGACTGAGGCCCTCATTCTGACCTTGGCGGGCGGCGGAGGCCGCCCGCCAAAGTCCCGCCGTCAGGTTACCGTTCCGCGGTCGAAAGACCGCGGCGGTAATTCTGACTTTCCCGCTGGGCTGGCGGGCGGTCGCCTTCAGACCGCCCGCCAGCCCAGCGGGAAAGAGGCTTCCACGATGAAGCCGGCTCGGAATCGAGCCGGCGGAGTGGAAGCTGTGCGACGGGTGCAGTTGCACCCGTCGCGTAATTTACTGTCTGCGAAGCAGACAGTGAAATACATGTAGGGGCCCTCTTACGGGGGCCCCTGCAATGCCCATGCCACTGGCATGGGCACTGCAGGGGCCCCCAGGGGCCCCGCGACCCCCCCTACCGCCATCCGGATCCCGGCGGTCGGACCGCCGGGATCTGGATGGCGGTAGGGGGGGTCGGAATCCCCGCGGCGGTGCAGCAAGCTGCGCCGCCGTGGAGGATTCAATGGGGCGGCGGTACACTGGCGGGAGCCCGCCAGTGGTGCCGGTCCGACCGCGGCTTTACCGCCGCGGTCGGAATCCCCATTGGAGCACCGCCGGCCTGTCGGCGGTGCTCCCGCGGTCCTCCGCCCTGGCGGTCTTTGACCGCCAGGGTCAGAATGACCGCCTGAGTGCTTGAATCAATGAGTGCTTTAAATCAATCACTGGGACAGTATTCTCTGTCTTTACAATATTAACTACCAAGAACAAGAGCATCTAATAACACATTGCAATTCTCTATAGGTCACTTCCATTTATTGGCGAAATGGGGTCCATCCTCAACTAATTCCTGCTATTATTTACCAAACATCATTTCTCTTGTATAGAGCATTGTTTCCTCTATTTCTACAATTCAAGCAGTTGCTTTTCTCATTTAATACCCATATAAAGCTGAATTTAAATGTGCTGCTGATCCTGATGGTAGGAACATGCCCCTTTTTGTGTGGAAACCCACATGTTGGGTTATATTTTTTTGCTGATTTTTGGACTCTGCACACATGAACACTGATTACCAGTACCCAATGTGTATGCTTTGACCCCTTAAAATATGTCAAATTGGCTTTGTTCTTAATTGGCATACTTAACTTGTCTGCATGTCCCTGGTATATGTTACGGAGTGCACCAAGAGCCTATAAGTTAAACGTCATTAGTAGAATGAAGCAGTTACTGTGCTGACACTGAAGTGAAAATACAAGGCATGTCTCCATGCCTGCCCTGCAGCCTTGGTATGCAGTTTTAAAACTGCCAATTCAACCTGGCAAAAGAAACCTTTTGTGAGGCATAAATCTTCCTTTTTAATCCTTGTAGGTCACCACAAATGTAGGTCCTAAATGCCAAAAGGGCAGGTGGCATGGTATTTATAAAGTAGTATGGGCCTGATTCTAACTTTGGAGGACGGTGTTAAACCGTCCCAAAAGTGGCGGATATACCACCTACCGTATTACGAGTCCATTATATCCTATGGAACTCGTAATACGGTAGGTGGTATATCCGCCACTTTTGGGACGGTTTAACACCGTCCTCCAAAGTTAGAATCAGGCCCTATATGTTTTACATATCCTGGAAGCAAAAAATCTCCAAAGTCATTTTTCACTCAGCACGACTAGCTCTCCCGTTGGAAAGCACTAGTTACATTATAGCACCTTATCATGCTGTTTTGCTATACTTCAAACTGAGAAAAGACAAAATTAAAGGAATGCCAACAATGCAGCACTCGTAGTTGAGTAATACATTTATTAAGGCACTTATCAAGGTTCGTGCAGAGAAAGCGTTTAGGTCAAATGCAGCAACACAAGTACACCTCTGAAAATAATCACAGCAGAAGAATAATAATGATCATTGAAGCAAACAATCAGAATATACTATCAATCCTGGATAATATATCTACATGTATAGTGATTATTTATTCATTAATAACATAAAGCTAAAAATAAAAATGAAAAATACATCACCATGGGGCTTGATCGTGACATCATCTCTTTGCCAACTTCAAGTCAAGAACCGAGACGACTGCTGAAAGAGAGAAAACATCCCTCGATGGAAATCCAAGCAAAAGACGTCTCCTTCAAGGAATGAGTTCTGTCTAACCCCAGTCGTCAAGTCTCCCTCCTAAGTACCTTAAACAAGCTGGAGAGGAGAATTCTAGAAACTCCCCCCTCCCATGCTGTAAGATGTTGTTCAAACACTGGTTGAACCAGGTCAGTGTTTGAAAGGAGTACGCGTGAGACTGTCCAACTCTCACAGTGTTTTTCCAAGACCGAGCTGTTCTCTGCCTTACCATAAACATTTTGAACCTGGTATATTTTATCATCAGTGCTCTTCACTTCTCCAAGTTATGTACCCATCCTTCAGTGAGAAAGAGCAAAAACATGTTGCACAAGCTGTGCATTGAAAAATACTTGACAATGTGTGAAGCTAAGCTAAACACAAAATGGAGTCAGAGGTCAAGGCGGAGTTGGTGGTTGTTGGACCTGGCTTTTTGACAGGGTCATCCCCAAACCTTTTGCCTCCTTCATCCTATTCTTTTTTACCTGTTGTTGTTGGCTATGGACCTCTGGACCAGTGCTAAAGTGCATATGCTCTCTGTGTAAATTGTACTATTGATTGGTTTATCCATGATTGGCTATTTAATTTACATATAAGTCCCTAGTAGAGTGCACTATATGTGCCTTGGGCCTGTAGATTAAATGCTACTAGTGAGCCTGCAGCACTGGTTGTGCCACCCACTTCAGAAGCCCTTTAACCTTGTCTCAGGCCTGCCATTGCAAGGCCTGTGTGTGCAGTTTCACTGCCACTTCGACTTGGCATTTAAAAGTACTTGCCAAGCCTAGAACTCCCCTTTTTCTACATATACGTCACACCTAATGTGTGCCCTAGGTAACCCCTAGAGCAGAGTGCTGTGTGGGTAAAAGGCAGGACATATACCTGTGTAGTTATATGTCCTGGTAGTGTAACACTCCTAAATTCGTTTTTACACTACTGTGAGGCCTGCTCCCTTCATAGGCTAACATTGGGGCTGCCCTCATACATTGTTGACGTGGCAGCTGCTGATCTGAAAGGAGCAGGAAGGTCATATTTAGTATGGCCAGAATGGTAATACAAACTCCTGCTGACTGGTGAAGTCGGATTTAATATTACTATTCTAGAAATGCCACTTTAGAAATGCCCTTCAATCCACGTCTGGCTAGGTTTAGTTGACAACTCCTTGTGCATTCACTTAGACACACCCCAAACACAGGGTACTCAGCCTCACTTGCATACATCTGCATTTTGAATGGGTCTTCCTGGGCTGGGAGGGTGGAGGGCCTGCCCTCACATAAAAGACTGCCACACCCCCTACTGGGACCCTGGCAGACAGGATTGAACTGAAAGGGGACCTGGTGCATTTCTTAGGCACTCTTTGAAGTCACCCCCACTTCAAAGGCACAATTTAGTATAAAACAGGGCCTCTGCCCTACCTCATCAGACACTTGCTGGAGAAGAAACCTGAACCAGAAACTACATCCTGCCAAGAAGAACTGCCTGGCTGCTCAAAGGACTCACCTGTCTGCTTTCTCCAAAGGACTGCTGCCTTGCTGTTGGCCTGCTGCATTGCTGAACTCTTGCCTGTCTGTAAAAGTGCTCTCCAAGGGCTTGGATAGAGCTTGCCTCCTGTTCCCTGAAGTCTCACGACCAAAAAGACTTCTCTTTTTCATTTGGATTCTTCGTGCGCCAAACATTTCGACGCACAGCTTGTTCTGCGACGAGAGAAACGCCGCACACTGACGCTGATCGACGCAACGCCTTCGGGGCGACCAGAACTTTGACGCACGGTTTCGCAAGGACAACGCTGCCCGACTTCTAGAGAGGAAATCGACGCGACGCCTGCCGTGAGAGCAAAACTTCGACGAACAGCCCAGCGGAGCGACGCGCAGCTGGAAAACAAGCAGGAGAATCCACGCACAGACCGGGGACATCTGGTAATCCCCGCGACCCACAGAAAGAGACTTTCCGCGTGCCAGAAAACGACGCACAACTTCCCAATGTGAAAAATAACAATGCAAGTCCGTGTGTGCTGGGGAGAAATCGACGCACACACCATTTTTTCACAGATATCTTCTTCTGCGGCCCTTTGCTGAGATTTTCCACTCCAAACCAGGTACTTTGTGATTGAAAGAGACTTTGTTTGCTTTTTAAAGACTTAAAACACTTTATATCACTTTTCAGTGATATCTTTACAAATTCATATTGCATCTTTGATCGTTTTGACCTGCAAATACCCAGATAAATATTATATATTTTTCTAAACACTGCGTGGTGTAGTTTTGTGGTGCTATATTATGGTAGTGCATGATTTATTGCACAAATGCTTTATACATTGCCTTCTAAGTTAAGCCTGACTGCTCGTGCCAAGCTACCAGAGGGTGGGCACAGGCTAATTTTGGATTGTGTGTGACTTACCCTGACTAGAGTGAGGGTTCTTGCTTGGACAAAGGGTAGCCTGACTGCCAACCAAAAACCCAATTTCTAACATTGGTGATCAGCGGTGAGGATAGGACTTGTGTTTGTGCAGTGACATACAGTAGCTAAGTATTTCACTACCTACCAACAGTTGAAGGTCAACTTGATTTTTCATCTTTTTGCTTTTGGTTCTCTGATGTCCTCCTGGATATACTATTGATATTTTGGACTTTGGATTTTGGTTTTTGCCTGTGATACCTTATCAGATTGAGAATGGGTATCTACAGTGTGACAATCTTTGTGCCTACTGACCACCTCACTAAGGCTGACCTAAGGAGGCTTTGCAGAAAATGGGGCCTTCCTGTATCAAGGAGATCTACTAAGATGGAACTGCTAGATACCTACATAACCTAGGGGGAAAAAAGATGGGCAGAGGAAGAAGCAGCAAAAAAACAAATGACTAAGTACTCCGCAGATGAGGAGGAGGACTGCTCAGATGAGGAGGAAGACTATTCAGATGAGGAAAGAGAACCAGTGAAAGATGAATGTCTCCTAGCTCAAGAGCGGCAGGCGCAAAAGTTAGATGAGTTTCTTGAAAGAGCTGAGGCAGCAAGCGCCTTAGCCCTGGAAAAAGAAAGGATTGCAGCTCAAGAGCTGAGCTGTGAAGAGTTGAAACTGGAGGCCGGAAGGGCTGAGACCAGTTCAGATGGTGGCAGCAAAAATCTTGCATCCAGTACTGCTGAAGAAGGGCACAAGCCCAGAGATGTGGTGCCCAACTTGAAGAAGGGAGTTGACACACCCCAGGTGGTTCAAGGGTATGAGGTAGTTCCCGTTATGCACAGGGTCCCTGAGAAGGATTGGGGAACTGGCACAGGGAGTCATATTCCTACTGAGGGGAGGGACACTTTACTGGCTCTGGAAGAGAGTGACAGAGAAAAGGGTTCCCCCCTGGTGGACGTCCTGGATATAGAGTGTAGAGAAATCCCAGAAGAGTATGGGTTGAGTGTCAGGGACAGTTAGATACTGTCTCACCAGTCTCAGGAGGGTGATGTAGACTGCTTTTTCAAGGCTGAGTCACTGGATGGTTGGGTGAAGGGTACTGTGGTTAATACATGCGAAGGGCAGAGTGATGTAATTGCTTGAGAGCATATGCCTGGTCCTTATTTCCCAGAGCTATGCCAACACCAGGTGGAGTGTGAGATCTCTGACCCCAGGGAGCTTACAATGGAGGCAGACTTCTGGGTGAGTATCAGAGAGTCTGAAGAGGCATTTGGGGGTGCTCCTGAAGGGAGTGGTCTAGGTGTTTCCCAACCAAGTGAGGTGGGAGAGGATTGTAGTGTCCCAGGTAGGTCCCAGGTCCTAGAGGGTTCCATGAGGGAATGCCAGGAGGGAAGCCTAGCCTGTACCGTAGGGCCCCCTGTTGAGGGAAGACCCACAGTGTCAGAAGAACTTGGGGGGGGGTGACTGTAGCCAGCATCCCAACAGTTCTGGTGTCTGGCAGTACCACTCCTAGTGAGGGGGTGCAGAAGTCCAGACAGAGGGTTGAGAGGGGGTTGCGGACCCCAGTGGAGGACCTGGAGAGTCAGGGGTCAGCTCTGAGAGCAGAGCCCCCCAGGAATGACCCAGGTAAAACCGTTTCTGGTTTGGGGGAGATCCAAACTCTGCCGGATGGGCAGAGGTCAGGAGACCTGCGCCAACCAGACACTTGTGTGGCCCTTGGGGACGGTGTGTCCCTTGTGGGGGGTGAGTGTGCCCCCCAGGAAGTCCTGGTATGCCAGGCAATGGTTCAACCTCAGGGTGGTGACTCTGGGTTGGATAACCAGGCTCAGAGGTTAAACTCTGACCTGGTGGGGGGTAGGTGTGCCCCCCAGAAAGTCCTGGTGTGCCAGGCAATAGATCAAACCTCAGGGTGATGACTCTGGATTGGATGAACAGGTTCAGGGGTTAAACTCTGACCTGGTGGGTGGTAGGCGTGCCCCCCAAGAAGTCCTGGTGTGCCAGGCAATTGTTCAACCTCAGGGTAGTGACTCTGAGTTGGATGGCCAGGTTCAGAGGTTAAACTCTGACCTGGTGGGGGGTAGGTGTGCCCCCCAGAAAGTCCTAGTTTGCCAGGCAGTGATCCAGTCTGAGGGTACAGACCCTGGGCTGGAAGACCAGGTTCAGGGTGTCCCCCCGGACCTGGAGGGAGGGGCTACTGATAACAGTGCCCCTACCATGTTGTCTTCTGAGGAGGCCACTCCTAGTTGGAGGGTGCTGGACCCCAGAAGGGAGGGCAGGGGGAGGGAAGCCTCACCCCGGGCCCTAGTCCAACCTGAAGGTACTGACCCCAGGTTGGAGGGCCAGTTGCAGGTTAACAGCCCTGCGCTGGTGGAGGAATGGTACAGGGAGACTTCTATAAGCACCCTGACCATGTTGGACTCTGGGGGTGCCGCACCAGGAGGGAGGGTACAGAGCCCCAGAGGGGAGGACCAGGTTCAGGCTGTCATCCCTGACCTGGTAGAAGGGAGAGTGGTTAAAGGGTGCCCAGCACCTTGGGCTACTGCCCTCACTCTCCACAGCCACAGTGATGGGAGAGCTTTGAGAGGCCTGGGGCCTGGCTCTTATCCCTGACAGCGGTCAGTAACCACTGTGGCTTGCTGTCCGGGTGGACAGAGTTACCCCTGGGGAGGGGACAAGTGTCACACCCCAGGGGTAGAGTGGGCAACACCACTGTGTTGGTCCTGGTAGTACTATCCTGCTCCTGGGATACATCTGTGAGCAAAGTAAGGTTAGGTGCTGCACAGATGGTATCCGCAGGTAAGGAGAAAGGTTCCCCATGGGTTGGATTATTGGGCTCTGAGAGTATGGACAGAGGGATCCAGTTGGAGTCAGGAAGGCAAAGAACTGGAGCATGCCCCTGCTGTTGTGGGCCTGGGTCCTTGTTCTGTCGCCTTAAACAGGGAAGTACATCAGGATAGTGATTGTTCTCCCCTGGCTTTAGGCTGGTAGGGGGTCATGTTGGACCTGGCTTTTTGACAGGGTCATCCCCAAACTTTTTGCCTCCTTCCTCCTATTTTTTCTGACCTGTTGTTGTTGGCTTTTGAACTCTGGGCACTTTACCACTGCTAACCAGTGCTAAAGTGCATATGCTCTCTGTGTAAATTGTACTATTGATTGGTTTACCCATGACTGGCTATTAAATTTACGTATAAGTCCCTAGTAGAGTGCACTATATGAGCCTAGGGCCTGTAGATTAAATGCTACTAGTGGGCCTGCAGCACTGGTTGTGCCACCCACTTCAGTAGCCCCTTAACCTTGTCTCAGGCCTGCCATTGCAAGGCCTGTGTGTGCAGTTTCACTGCCACTTCGACTTGGCATTTAAAAATACTTGCCAAGCCTAGAACTCCCCTTTTTCTACATATAAGTCGCCCCTAATGTGTGACCTAAGTAACCCCTAGAGCAGAGTGCTGTGTGGGTAAAAGGCAGGACATATACCTGTGTAGTTATATGTCCTGGTAGTGTAAAACTTCTAAATCGTTTTTACACTACTGTGAGGCCTGCTCCCTTCATAGGCTAACATTGGGGCTGCCCTCATACATTGTTGAAGTGGCAGCTGCTGATCTGAAAGGAGCAGGAAGGTCATATTTAGTATGGCCAGAATGGTAATACAAAATCCTGCTGACTGGTGAAGTCGGATTTAATATTACTATTCTAGAAATGCCACTTTTAGAAAGAGAATATTTCTTTGCACTTAAATCTTTCTGTGCCCTTCAATCCACGTCTGGCTAGGTTTAGTTGACAACTCCTTGTGCATTCACTCAGACACACCCCAAACACAGGGTGCTCAGCCTCACTTGCATACATCTGCATTTTGAATAGGTCTTCCTGGGCTGGGAGGGTGGATGGCCTGCCCTCACATAAAGGACTGCCACACCCCCTACTGGGACCCTGGCAGACCGGATTGAACTGAAAGGGGACCTGGTGCATTTCTTAGACGCTCTTTAAAGTCACCCCCACTTCAAAGGCACAATTTAGTATAAAACAGGGCCTCTGCCCTACCTCATCAGACACTTGCTGGAGAAGAAACCTGAACCAGAAACTACATCCTGCCAAGAAGAACTGCCTGGCTGCTCAAAGGACTCACCTGTCTGATTTCTCCAAAGGACTGCTGCCTTGCTGTTGGCCTGCTGCCTTGCTGAACTCTTGTCTGGCTGTAAAAGTGCTCTCCAAGGGCTTGGATAGAGCTTGCCTCCTGTTCCCTGAAGTCTCAGGACCAAAAAGACTTCTCTTTTTCATTTGGACTCTTCGTGCGCCGAACATTTCGACGCACAGCTTGTTCCGCGGCGAGGAAAATGCCGCACACCGATGCTGATCGACGCGACGCCTTCGGGAAGACCGGAACTTCGACGCACGGCTTCGCAAGGACAACGCCGCCCGACTTCCAGAGAGGAATCGACGCGACGCCAGCCGTGAGAGCGAAACTTCGACGCACAGCCCAGCGGAACGACGTGCAGCCGGAAAACAAACAGGAGAATCCACGCACAGACCCGGGACATCTGGTAATCCCCGCAACCCACAGAAAGAGACTGTCTGCGCGCCAGAAAATGACGCACAACTTCCCTGCGTGAAAAATAACGACGCAAGTCCGTGTGTGCTGGGGAGAAATCGACGCACACCATTTTTCCATGTATCTCTTCTTCTGCGGCCCTTTGCGGAGATTTTCCACTCCAAACCAGGTACTTTGTGCTTGAAAGAGACTTTGGGGGTCATTTTGACCTCGGCGGTCTTTTTCCAAGACCGCCGAGGGACCACCGTGCGGAAGACCGCCAGTGGTGGCGGTTTGCCACTCGGCCTATTATGACCGTTGGCAGCTCTCCGTCCTTTTGCAGGCAGAGAGCCGCCAACAGCCATACTGGCGGGAGGCGGGGAAGTGGAGGTTGCTCCACCGCCACACAAACAGAACACCGCCCAGCGAATCACGTCCTGTGATTCGCCGTGGCGGTGTTCTGTTGGCAGTGTGGTGTCGGCGGAGCTGCCCCCATGGCTCCCGTCACCTCCCGGAGGATCGTCGGACCAGGTAAATCGATCATCCGTGAGGGGAGGGGGGTGTTGTGTGTTGTGTGGGTGCATGGAGTTGTGCGTGTGTGTATGTAGAGGGGGTGTGTGAGTGCGTGTATGCTTGCGGGGGTGTTGTGTGTATGGGAATGAGTGCGTGTATGTCTGTGGGTATGTCTGTATGGATGTGTGCGTGTATGTGTGAATGTGGGTGTGCGTGTCTGACTGTGTGTGTGGACGTAGGCATGTATGTCGGCGTGTGTGCCTGTAAGTGTGTAGGTGGTGCCTTGGTGCGTGTCGTGTGGGTATGGGTGATGTGATGTTGGGGGTCGGGTGGGGAGGGGGGCCCTGCCACCTTTGGGGGGTGGCAGGGTGGTGGGGGGTGTAGGGGAGGGAGTTGGGGTGGAGGTGGGGGGTGTGGGAGACCCCTATCAATGCCAGGGAAAGAATTCCCTGGCACTGATAGTGCTTACCGCCATGGATTTCATGGCGGTTCAAACCGCTGGAAATCCACGGTGGTAAGCCAGGTCCAAATACCGCCGGCGGTCTAGTGACGGCGGCTGGGCTGGATACCAAGGTCTCCAGCCCAGCAGTCGTCTCTGCCCTGGCGGGCGGAACAGAGAACCGGCAGATGACCATGGCGGTAACCGCCATGACCATAATTCCACAAAGTAAGACCACCAGCCTGTTGTCGGTCTTACCGCCGGTTCTCCGCCTTCTGCAGGGCCATAATGCTTTTTAAAGACTTAAGACACTTTATATCACTTTTCAGTGATATCTTTACAAATTAATATTGCATCTCTGATCATTTTGACCTGCAAATACCCAGATAAGTATTATATATTTTTCTAAACACTGTGTGGTGTATTTTTGTGGTGCTATATTATGGTATTGTATGATTTATTGCACAAATGCTTTACACATTAAGGAACTTAACTGCTTGTGCCAAGCTGCCAGAGGGTGGGCACAGGGTAATTTTGGATTGTGTCTGACTTACCCTGACTAGAGTGAGAGTTTTTGCTTGGACAGAGGGTAACCTGACTGCCAACCAAAAACCCAATTTCTAACAGTGGTTAAAAATGAATACCATTACATGTGCCTATCTTCAGTTTAGGAATACCTAAAAATGATTCCAGGAATAACTGTATTAGTAATTTATAATCCAGCTTAATGGCGAAGTCAAATTTTATATTACTATTTTGAAAATGACACTTTTAGAAAGTAATCTTTTTTTCTGCCTGAACCAAACTTGCCTTTCTGCCATTCTTTTCCTGTCACACCGCAGCTGAATAGGTCCTTGAATAGATGTAAAGTAGCTTCTATGGCTGAGACAAAGGGAGATGGGTTGTCCTTCCCCAACTGCATGTCCACCTGGACTGTGCCTCAGAATGCAATTAACTTCAAATTATGCCTATTCTACCACGAGCAGATGTAGCTCACACCTAGGCCTGCCTCCACTAATATCCTGCTGACCAAATAGCCACCAATCCCAGAGAGAGGAGCTGGCCACAAAAATGGATTTGAGTGACTGCAAGACAGGCTTTGCCCATTATTACATCCACGCCTATGGGTGGGCACATGGAGCTCTGCACTGGGGAAGAAAAGTTCTGTCATTTTGGTTTTATGTAGAGAATTTCAAGGTAGGATTGTTTTCAGTAAAACACAATGAAAGTGCTGAAAAAGTGGGTAGGGCCACCTGCGGGAACTTTTACCCATTGGCAAGGGAGTGGCCAGGAGTTTCCCCCCACCCACAGGCACTACAGGGCCTATGGAAGACAGAAGAAGCAGCATCCCTGCTGTTGAGACCTGTGAGTAGAACCATAAGGTCTGTACTTGCTCCCATTTGTCCCCAGGGCCAAGAAGTGAAATTCAATGGTCAATTGGTTTACCTCCTGTTAAGTTTCAAGGGTACAAAAGCTGCAAGAAACTGACTTTTCTGAAAAGTCCAGTTTGAAGTGGATGAGCACTCGACCCTCCTGGAGGCACCTACAAGAGAGATTCATGACAACTAAATAATGTTCCCTAAGATCTTATGGCCCTTAGAAAAGTGTCAAAGCATACTTCTCCTGCCTAACCTTACAGCCTGATACTTAGAAATGTTTCAAAGGATCTTTGCATGGAAAGCTGATGGAAGACTGGGGCCAATCTGCCAAGTCAATCCGACCAGGTGCATTGCATCTGTACCAAAGATTCAGGTTACTCTCACTCTGTGCTTTTATGCAGCAGCAAATCAGTTTCAGCAGGATGTCATGGAGAAGGTATCCTGCCTTGTGGCGCCCTGTTCGACTACTGCTTGCAGCCTTGCCCCGCTGGAGGAATCCGAGATCCAAAATGCTATCAGTCAAGTAACTATTTAGCCTATCACAAAGTTTTGTAGAAGGGGCAACAGTACAAAAATTGTGTGAGCTGTCATGGGCTGCTGTTATGGTGCGCCTGAAAAGCATATCATTTGGTTAGAGCCTTTATAATTTTATGATCTGAGTGGGCGTTCTTTGCTCCCTCCTGTGAGTTATTTTTTTAAATATTTTTTCAACAAGAGTTTTTGACCTTGGTCTGATTGTAGTGTAGGGAACTGCTATAGTTTTTGCAAAAACAAGCGTCAAGCTCGAGGCTTTCAATATGTGTAGGGCCCTGAAAACCCCTAACAAACCCCAAATCATTCGAGCTTTGAATGAGTAGTTCAGACATGGGATCAAACAGATACCAACACATTATTTAAAGCAAACCAAAATTATAAAGGATGAAAATGGGATTTTAAATTGTGCTACGATGGGCTTTTGTTTCGACCTGCAAGGTAGTAAGAAAACATAAATTTCATACGATCAAATTCTTCTGAGGTTGATGGCAAGTTTATGAGCAATTGTATATTTTTTCATGCCATTTTGAAAAATTCGATAAAATATTTCTGAGATTCATTACATTTTGCTTTTTTAGTGAAATGTTAATCTACCTGAATCTTGCAAGACTTTTAACAACACAGCGAGCACATCGCATTCTAGCAGGCGACCGCTTTGAGCAGAAAATGTGTCTCAATAAGACATTTTCTCTCTGCAAAACAGTATCCTGCTTTTATCTCACCAGACGTTCCTGCGCAAGTTGTGTGCTATTTTAAAACAAATTATACAGAATTATGTAATGCAAAATTTTGAAAATATTTATAATTTTTTTCGAATTTTACCATGATAACTAGTTTCACCCTTCTTAGTTGATAACGAGTGCCGTAGCATTCGGTAAACGCATAATGTTTTACTATAGCACTTTGAAGCTTAGGTCAGAAAGCACTACCTATCAAGTTCTTCTTCCACACAGTTCTACACACGACTTACAACTCCCAGTGCTGCGTCCTTCTGATTCTTACTCCACGTTGCTGCTCCATTTAAATTAGCAAAGATCTGCCTCTTCACCAGGTGCTTTCCCACTATGTATTTCGCCAACTATTGGCATCTCAGTGTTGTTTCTCATGCATACTCCCTAGTGCTACACCACATAATATCCTCACATGCACTTTCCCATGCCTTATTTATCCCACACTGATGTACTCCATGTATTCATCTAACAGTATTGTTTCTCAAAACTGACTACCATACACAGAGCCTTCGCAAGAAACAGTACTCATTGTCATACCCCTCATAAATAATTACCCATGTTGAATCTCACATATCAGTATCTCTGGTACTGCATCCCATGAATGAATAACCCAAAGTGCTGCTCTGCAAGAAATATTAGCCTTTGGTGCTGCTTTATGTAACTATCCCACTGTGTTGCTCACGATTATAGCCCTGCTGTGGATTGCATGATTACTACCTCAAAAAACAACTCGTTCTAGATCATAACTGAATTGTGCTTCTCTCCACACAATATCAGCACACAGACATTATCTTCCCTACGTATTGCACAGTGCTACTCCTCAATAATCTTTATCGTCTCAGATCTTTGCTCTGTGAATTATTAAATTACATGCATCTTCCTGTTAGATGTCAGCACACATAGATTACCCCCCGTGAACAATTTTACAAAGCTGTTGTCCTACTTCAAGAATTATTTCCGCATAATGCTGTTTCCAGATATCGTGTATGATTTACATCGCAATGATGCTTTGCTTTCCTTGAATTATTACTCTGATGTGCTGTTCCCCGTGTGAGAGTGCCTTAATATTCTGTTGATCCTAAATTATTTTATTAAAGTTTTACTTATCAAATAATTGAGTTTCACTTGCTACTTTTTACCATATTTTTGTTTTTTAGCTATTACTCAAAGCACTCTCCTGACCTGTGAGATCCTCCATTATTAATCTGGGTGAAGTGGAGATTCCCACCCAATTAGGAATTCAGTGCTTTGTTAGGTAAACCTCGGTTTTAATGAGAGAACCTGGACGTTATGCCTACAGACAGTGACCTCAGAAGAACAGGATTATCTCTGGAGAAATAGATGCCAATTGCTTCAGCAGTAACTTTACAAATTGAAAGTGAGAAAGACAATCAATACAATTCCTGTTAGGTGTCACCACACATGGATGGCCCTCCATGAACAATTATACAAAGGTGTTGCCCTACCTCGAGAATAATTTTCGAATACTGTTGTTCCCTATACATTATTCCGCAGATTCTTTTGCATGATTTACCTCACAACAATGCTTTTCATGAATTATTACTGTGATGTGCTGTTCCCTGTGTGAGAGTGCCTTAATATTATGTTGTTCTTAAATTATTTTATTAAAGGTGTATTTATCAAATATTTGATCATTTTACTTGCTACTTTTTACCATATTTTTGTTTTATTACCCATTACTTAAAGCACTCTCCTGATCTGTGAGCTCCTTAATCATCTATTTTGGAAGGTGGAGGAAATTCCCACCCAACCATGAATTCAGTGCTTTGTTAGGTAAAACACGGTTTAAGTGAGAAAACTTGGGCTTAATGCCTACTGGCAATGACCTTAAAGCAACAAGGTGTTCGCTAGAAAAATTAATGTTAACTGTTTTAGCAGTACCTTTACGAATTGAAAGCGATTAAAACAATCAATATAACTCCCAAACCAATTAAGTTTAAAAAAAATAAAAAATATATATTTATTAGATAAAATGCATAGAAATGGTCGAAATCGGGTTAAGTGAACTAGAGGTACGGTTTTTTCAAACTGAATGTTCACAATCAAAAGGAGTCAAGAAAATACAGCAGCCTGATGCAAGTCAAAAGTTTTGGGTGACCAGCTCAATGTGCATTTTCCATCCGACCTTGATAACATGGGAGTTCAATTACAGCCCATTGGTTCATACTGGTTAACAGTTTAGTAATCTGATTCAGTTTGTGGGAGTTTAAATGATTCTGTGGGGCAAGGCAAGACATTGTAGTCAACCACAGTCACGCACAGTCAGATGCGACCGCTTGGGGTTTTGGTACCAACATCCTCTAGCAGGACAAACTAAGGTTGCATGAGCACTGGGATGACTTTGCACCCTTTTGTACTTTGCACCCCTTTTTTACTCTTGAGTTTTACCTTTCTTTTTAGACTAATTAGAATACATTGTGGAGCTTTAAATCCTTCAGCATGACGAGGTCGAGAGCCCTAGCCGGTCCACTCCTCTGCCCTGTTACCCGCCATCCATTCTTTGGCAATATTATGTAAATAAATGTCCTTGATCCAGTTCCCAAAAATACAGTTAATCTTTGGCCTGATAAATTGGGTCTTTGTCGCTGTCACAGCACCGAAACTGCTACCCTGCAGGTACTGGATGATCTTCTTAGAGCGACTGATGAAGGAAAGACCTGTTTGATTACGCAGATAGATCTCTCTGAAGCTTTTGATACAGTCTACCATTGGGTACTACTAGCCATTTTTCATTTGTCATTGGTTTAGGCGGGAAGTCCCTGGAATGGTCTACATCATTCCATTCTAGACCCTCTGAATACCCCTAGAACAACACCTCCAGGTCTTCCTGTAAAACCTATGTTTTCTTGGATGCCTTAGAGCTTCATACTTTTACTGACATTCTTAAATCTATTCATGGATCCTTTGGTTGACATAGTGGTGTTCTAGCGGCTATGTCCGGGGTCTAAAGCTACCAATACATGGATGACACTGAACTTTATTATACAGTGACAGCTCAGATGAATGTCTTCTG
This sequence comes from Pleurodeles waltl, assembly GCF_031143425.1. Classification (NCBI taxonomy): domain Eukaryota; kingdom Metazoa; phylum Chordata; class Amphibia; order Caudata; family Salamandridae; genus Pleurodeles; species Pleurodeles waltl. The sequence continues at coordinate 716,093,077 of NC_090443.1, forward strand.
CCTGAGGAGTTGCCTAAGGGCAACCTACACTTAGATGGCAAAGCATGTCTCAAAGTTAACTCCAGTAAGATGGAATTATTGTTGCGAAGAAACTGCTTCCTTTAAATGGTACACACCCACACTTGCTAATTCTGCAAAATCCTTTCCCTTTTGCATTTTTCTTTATTCAAAGTCTACATGAGTACAGCTGCCGCCAAACATTTTCTACCAGCAACCCTATTCAGACCTCTGGCTCAACACTTGGTACTGTGCCATGTTGAATGGAATCTGAATCAGCCAATAAATATTTTCATTCGCTGCCTTTATCACTAAAACTCCCTGATAAGCTCCATCCGGCTTGCTCCCCTTTGGTTTTCCGAAAGGAGCTAGAAACATTTTGGTTAACATTGGTCTCCTTGATTGAGTGATTCAAATTGTGTTTTTTATCGAATGCGGTAAATTATTTTAAATATATTTTATTAAGTTATTGTTTAGCTGTGATGTATGTATTTGTTTAATGTACATCGGTGCTTAAGCCTTCAGCAAGATTTGCACTTTATAAATATATCAAATAAATAAACAATGAAATATGTTGGACACTACAACAGATTATTTCTCTTCTGTTTTCCCCAGGGGTTACTAATCAGTGAGTAATGATAAGTTCTAACCCAATTCCTAGAAATTTTCCACATTCAAACCAGACTTTTTTTCAGCATCCCCTGTTGTCATCCTGCATACAGAAATCCCTGTTCTGTGGTTGGGTCAGAATGACAGGATATATCTGTGGCACTCACCGCTGAATTTTGACCCAGGGACTCCTGTTAAAGCGAACGATCTCTTCTTGAAAATCAACACTGGTTGGGTTTGAGACAGACTCCCTCCTATTATTAGTACAGGCAGTTTACTACCATCAAAGCCCTTCCTTATACCACAGCTCTGTTTTCTATCATAATGCCAACTAACAGGGCCCCGCTTGGGGTGTGTGATCCAAAACTGCTGTTTCTGCTCCTCCCTTTTGTGATATTTGAAGATTATGAGAGATCAGTCGCCTTAAATTAAATTCGTTCTTATTTCGTGTGAGTGGACTGCCGGCAGAACAATTCTATTGCTCTCTCCCAAGCATGCAAGGATTTCACACATTGCTAAAGTGCTAATTACTGTAATTGAAGGATGAAGAATTTGGCAGAATAGAATGAATTAATATCTCGGCTTTCAGTCATGGAAGTACAAGTTCTAATAAAATCACCTTTTCAGTGTATTGAACAACATTCTATGTTAATTCGATTAAAGTTATTTTTAATAAATATTGCAATGGTACATAGAAGTTTATGTAACTGCTTCCATGGCAATTTATGAAAATATGCCTTTTATCTACCAATAGCATTTAACTATTAGGATAGGCCGCCACAGTCTTTGCAGTGAATTAGAGTATTTAATCACATCACCTAAGGAATGTGCTAATATCAATATTGGGCATGTGGCCTCCAAGGCGCTCTTGAGCGGTGACTTGGTTAACGTACAAATGTAGGCTTTCTCACTCATCAAAATAGTGTATTGTGATCGGTGCTTCTGTTGCTTTGTGTAAGAAATTGGGTTATTGACTCAGGGGGGTGCAAACCCACTTCGAATAATAATCATATCCCTTGTAAGGTTGAAACACAAACGTCACCAAATAAACGTCTACTTTATCCACTGGTAGCTCAGCAGAAAACCTCTAAGGGTTAATATAGAGGCAATATGTAAAGTATTTATGCAGCACTCAAAACTCAATAAAGTGAAAACACATCACCAAAGAATCCCAAATCTAAACAGAATGACACCAAATGTCAATAATCCAATCAGTAAAAAGGGGGTTATGAATTTTTAAAATCTCACGTAAAAAAACTGGCAAAAGCACACAGAGCCAACTGCAGGGATCTGATCACACTGTACCCAGACAAACCCAGAAGTTCAGGCCGACCATGATATCACACAGGCTGGATACAGGACCAGGTTCCGCTTACTGGAAGTTTACCATCTGACTTCGATGTAAGGACGGTGCTGTGTGACTCTGCGGTTCTCTGTGTTTAATTCAGTGAAGCTTTGAGTCAGGAGCTGCACAGCTTTGCAGGGCTCTGTGGGGCTGAACGTCACACTGTGCCAGATCCAATGAAGCCTTCTGTGAGGAGCTGCATGGAATAGCTTTCTGGGCTCTGGACCTGGTGAGACTTCCAGCCATTATTTGCGCAATGCAGCTCTGCAAAGCTTTACATCACTTAGTGTCAGATCTGGTGAAGATTTAATTTAGGCAGGAAGAGGTGCATGCTGTCTCCAGCCAAGGGTTTAGGGCCTTGCAGACAGCACTTGGGGATTTGAATTCACTCCCTCAGAGGCCAGAGGAGGAAATCAGGTGAGGCCCAGTAGGGTCTGCTCAGCTGGAACGCAGAAAAGGACTCTGGAACTTCTTGTATCACTGTAGTTCACACGAGGTCAGCCAACTGGCAAGATGGTCTAGTATCCCTTCAGGCTTCAGATAGCAGGGCAGTCCTTCTTCCTGGTATTCAGAGTTCCAGGAGTGTTCTTATTTAAGGTTCTGGAGATGCCACTTTTAAACCCAGTGTCAGCCTGTGGCTCCTTTGTCTAACTATAAAATTTGGTCTGTTCAGGTCTCTTTCCCTTAGGTTTGGCTCCAGCCAGGTTAGTGAAACAAACGGCAGACAGGCCCAGGAGTGAGCTGCATTGTCCAGTGACAAGTACGCTTCTTCTGAAGTCAGGAGAACCTGGGTACCGCTGCAAGGTTAACTTTTGATTAGGGCAGGGGCATAGCTTCTCCAAAGCCATCTTATAGGAAAGACCCTCACCTCTCCATAACCAGGCCACTTGTCCTCAGTCTGGGAGGAAATTACAAAACACACATGACACCACTGGAGAGCTAGTAACAGTCAGGTGACACTGGACATGAGCAGAAAGGCACACTTGGCTTAGGCAGGAAAATTACAACCTTCTAAAAGTGGCACTTTCAAAATAGTCATTTAAAATCGGATTTAATGATTAGGTTCTATTGTAAATTCCCATTCCAATGAGTCCTAATTCATTTTTCTAACTAGTCCCAAACTGAAGCTAAGCATTATAAGGAAATAGAACTTTAGAGTGCTTTTCTATTAGATAGCCAGCCTTGTCACAGTGAAAAATGACTTCAGAGGTTTTTCACTAATGGGTATGTAAAACTTAAATACAAATGTCCTACTTTTTAAATACCATGCACCTTGACATTCCATTTCCTCCAATGCAGCAAAACAATTTCATAATAGCATGGACAAGCTTCCCTTGTTCCCTTTGCTTAACCCTTCCATGATTAGGGTGACATAAGTATCAAAAAATGAAGATTTAGGCCTGGCAAAGTTTTATTTTCTAGGTCGAATGACAATTTGAAACTGCACTGAGATGTTTTTCAGTGCTACTTTAGGGGATCACACAATGGGTGCTGCAGCCCACTTGCTATAGTTAATTTACAGGCTCTATGTATATATAGTAACACATGCTATAGTCTTTAAGTAAATTTAAAATACCAATTAGGGGTATGCCAATTTACCAGGCTTAGAGGGGAGAATACAAGCACTTCTGCAGTCCTAGTGCCAACAAAGTCAAGGTCAGCTACTGATAACCATTCATACCTGTTGTTAGAAATGGGGTTTTTGGTTGGCAGTCAGGTTACCCTCTGTCCAAGCAAGAACCCTCACTCTAGTCAGGGTAATTTACACACAATCCAAAATTAGCCTGTGCCCACCCTCTGGTAGCTTGGCACGAGCAGTCAGGCTTAACTTAGAAGGCAATGTGTAAAGTATTTGTGCAATAAATCACACAATACCACAATATAGCACCACAAAAATACACCACACAGTGTTTAGAAAAATATATAATATTTATCAGGATAATTGCAGGTCAAAATGAATAAAGATGCAATGTGAATTTGTAGAGATATCACTGGAAAGTGATATAAAGTGTCTTAAGTCTTTAAAAAGCAAACAAAGTCTCTTTCAAGCACAAAGTACCTGGTTTGGAGTGGAAAATCTCCGCAAAGGGCCGCAGAAGTAGAGATACGTGGAAAAATGTTGTGTGCGTCGATTTCTCCCCAGCACACACGGACTTGCATCGTTATTTTTCACACGGGGAAGTCGGGTGTCGTTTTCCGGCACGCGGAAAGTCTCTTTCTGTGGGCCTCGGGGATTACCAGATGTCCCGGGGTCTGTGCGTGGATTCTCCTGATTGTTTTCCAGCTGTGCGTCGAAGTTTCACTCTCACGGCAGGCGTCGCATCGATTTCCCCTCTGGAAGTCGGGCGGCGTTGTCCTTGCGAGGCCGTGTGTTGAAGTTCCGGTCGCCCCGAAGGCGTCGCGTCTATCAGCGTCGGTGTGCGGCGATTTTCTCGCCGCGGAGCAAGCTGTGCGTTTAAATTTTCGGCGCACGAAGAATCCAAATGAAAATGAGAAGTCTTTTTGGTCCTGAGACTTCAGGGAACAGGAGGCAAGCTCTATCCAAGCCCTTGGAGAGCACTTTTACAGCCAGACAAGAGTTCAGCAAGGCAGCAGGGCAACAGCAAGGCAGCAGTCCTTTGGAGAAAGCAGTCAGGTGAGTCCTTTGGGCAGCCAGGCAGTTCTTCTTGGCAGGATGCAGGTTCTGGTTCAGGTTTCTTCTCCAGCAAGTGTCTGATGAGGTAGGGCAGAGGCCCTGTTTTATACCCAAATGTGCCTTTGAAGTGGGGGAGACTTCAAAGAGTGGCTAAGAAGTGCACCAGGTCCCCTTTCAGTTCAATCCTGTCTGCCAGGGTCCCAGTAGGGGGTGTGGCAGTCCTTTGTGTGAGAGCAGGCCCTCCACCCTCCCAGCCCAGGAAGACCCATTCAAAATGCAGATGTATGCAAGTGAGGATGAGTACCCTGTGTTTGTGGTGTGTCTGAGTGAATGCACAAGGAGCTGTCAACCAAGCCAAGCCAGACGTGGATTGTAAGGCACAGAAAGATTTAAGTGCAAAGAAATGCTCACTTTCTAAAAGTGCCATTTCTAGAATAGTAATATCAAATCCAACTTCACCAGTCAGCAGGGTTTGGTATTACCATTCTGGCCATACTAAATATGACCTTCCTACTCCTTTCAGATCAGCAGCTACCACTTCAATACTGTATGAGGGCAGCCCCAATGTTAGCCTATTAAGGGAGCAGGCCTCACAGTAGTGCAAAATCAAATTTATGGGTTTTACACTATCAGGGCATGTAAACTACACAGGTACATGCCCTGCCTTTCACCCACACAGCACCCTGCTCTAGGGGTTACCTAGGGCACACATTAGAGGTGACTTACATGTGGAGAAAGGGGAAGTTTAGGCTTGGCAAGTACTTTTAAATGCCAAGTTGAGGTGACAGTGAAATTGCACACACAGGCCTTGCAATGGCAGGCCTGGGACAAGGTAAAGGGGCTACTTACGTGGGTGGCACAACCAGTGCTGCAGGCCCACTAGTAGCATTTAATCTACAGGCCCTAGGCACATATAGTGCACATTACTAGGGACTTATAAGTACATTAAATAGTCCAATCAGGTATGATCCAAGGTTACCATGCTTAAAAGGGAGAGATCATGTGCACTTTAGCACTGGTTAGCAGTGGTAAAGTTCGCAGAGTCTAAAAGCCAGCAAAACAGAGTCCAAAAAGTGGAGGGAGGCAGGCAAAAAGTTAGGGGTGACCACCCTAAGGCATGTCAGATCTAACACCTATGCTTTTAAAGTCACATAGCAGCTCACATCTGCCATTTGAGTTTTATGCCGCTGGTGAGATTTTGCACCATGTGGATTTCAGCTGTTGTATTCAGTGGCAGCTCCTCCACCCTAATCTTTTATTGTGGCCTTGCCTTGTAACTTTGTGTGAGGTTATTCAGTATGTTAGAGTATATAAAAGTCCATCATCTGAGAAATCCTGAAACAGGACTTTACTAAACATAACAGTAAAGGAGAATATACGCATGACACTGCACAAGCCATTCAAGCAAAATGCAATATCTTGATGTCCTTGAGTAAATGGACTATTTTTTAAATCAGCACTGCTGTTGTAGCAAACTATTAACCAAATATTGTGATTATGGTATAAGAAGAATTCGGAAATATCTGCATCTGTTGCCTACAAGCACCGTTATTTCAGTATGAAATATGTTTCATGTATACTATATAAACCCATTCCTTAGTTCAGACGTAGCAAATCTATAGTTGGCACGATAAGAAATAATTAGGACAATTGAAATTTACAGCCAAAGTCTAGTATTCAAATAAGATGCTTGACGATGTCTCCTACAAAGAATGACATCACATTTTAGGCTGTTAGAGAATGGTACATTGACATGCCAAGTACGGCTTCACTTACGTACAATCATGCTGTGAAATGGCAGAATGGGGATAATAAATGTATTAGCAATATTGGCGTTCTCATGATCAGGTGCCCAGGCCCAGCGCAGGCCGAGCGCCTGTTTTTTTTGCATCTGAGGCTTGTAAAGTTCATATATACATAACTCATTGATTCTCCGAGTTAAAGCACGAACATTAAACAGAACAGGTCGGAAACGGTGAGCAGGCTTTGCCCATCTCTGTTACAAGCTATTCTTTCTAAAGTTCATGCATTAACTCTGAGAAACTCTGATTTAAAGGTTTAAACTTTACACACATCACATGCAAAAAAAAAAAAAAAAAAAAACAGGCGCTGGGCTCTGCGCTGACACCTCGCATTAAAAACAAAACAAAAAAAAAACAGGCGCTAGGTTCTACGCTGAGCCTGCGCAGCCCATCGTGATACTGTCACCGGAATGTTGTGTCAATAATGGTGTGGTGAAAAAGCGTCATAGCATCCTTACAAGTCAACGGGCTAAAGAAGGTTGAGTGAGTGCTGGGAATATTGTCCAGGACATTTGTGATCCTCGTTTCTGAGGACAGAGCACGACCTCAGCAATAAAGTTTGAAAGTCTCATTTGTATATTTACATTTTTTAACTGAACTAAATTATTTCCTTCTCTTAGCATTAGTGGTATATTAAGTAACTTACATTTCGAATATATTTTTGAGCAATATTGCCAGTGAATCTCGCCCTAATGAGATTTAATTATTAATGAGGAGTAGTGAGGACAAAAAAACTCATTGTGAATGCCCATTCGCAAATCGGTGATGTGCTCATGCTCATTGACAACTTCAGAGTAGGGAATCCAGTGGCAGTAAATAACATTTTTTTGTACCCGAAATATTCGAGTATCTCCTATACGCTGTTTATAATCGCACACCGTGTATTACGTTTAGGAAAAAAAAACAAAGAGAACGCTGACCTGATCCAACCTCTGAATCATTATTTCATGTGAATTAAAGGTTTCTTTTCAGTTCTTGGTGACATTCCTATGTGCAAATATAAAGTAAATACAATTTAAGCCACATAAAAACAAATGAGGACATTACTATTTTTCTTGACAGTATCACTTTTATCGTTCAGTGACCCCATGCACGGAGCCTTGAGCATTTTTAGAGCGCTTGTTAGAGTAGATTTTGGACAAGTTAAATCGGTTCAAATATTCAGTGAAAGTTGGAAAACCTAATTTATGTCTGCACGAGAAGCTAAAAAGACCATTAACAAGCCATGTCCATAAAAAAACATATGTTTCATCTATGCTGCTGAGTTTTTATTAGCATTTCATGTCCCTAACAAAGATCTCTCTGGAGCAAAGAAAAAATCTTGAATACTATGTGTTTTCCACCTTACTAGCTAAACCGGTTTTGTTGATTCATACATATGCATGACTCAATTTCCTACTTGAACAAATATGAATATCATTTGGATTGTGTTTTTGTATTTAGGTGCCTTGGAATGCCCTTGACATCCCATTTCCCCCAATGCAGCAAACAAATAATTTCATAATAGCATGGAAATTTAAATATTGATATTCCTTCCATCTTTTGGCTAAGGCAAGCGTCCCTTGTTCCCTTTGCTTTTGCGTTACCCGTCCATGATTGTTCATATGCTCTTCTATTTTGTTGCCTGGTGTTGCTGTTGCGCCGTGTTCTGGCACGCTGCTGGTGTTTTGTGTTTTTGTAATTTTTTTTATTTAATCTAAGATACAGCGGATACGGCCTTATATTGTTGAAGGACATGGTGATTGTACTTACAAATATTAAGTGGGCGTGTGAGGCTATAGGTGAAATTGTATTCAGCAAAGAGTTAACAGGCAGTAATGACTACGCAGTGAAATAAAAAATGGACGCATTTTCAAAAATATGTGTGTTTTAATTTAAGGGATTTATGTTCCAACTAAAAGTGAATAGGCAACACCACATTATCTATCTATCTATCTATCTATCTATCTATCTATCTATCTATCTATCTATCTATCTATCTATCTATCTAGCTATCTATCTATCTATCTATCTACCTGTCTATATATCCATCTTTTTATCGCACACTCTTCCTATGCAGTGGAAAATACAGTCTCTTGTATGCTGGTGAAAAGGTCTTTGTTTTGGAAAGGTGGTGAACAGATCCAATGTGCTTCAGCTCAAACAGTGAACCTTGTTCACAATTGCACACCATTGTGGTTTACAGTGCATATAAGAGATTGTGATCACAGACAGGGAAGAAAGACTTTAGCATTCATTGTTTCTTTGACGTCATGCATAAATCTGCCTCAATATGATATGTTGAACATTTTTTATATTTGGGGTTGAAAAAAGAAGATTGACAGAATCTTTTCTAAAGCTCTCCTGGTAGGTTTCCATGTGATTTATCCAACCAATGTGGTATAGTATACACAGTAAGTTAACTCATAGTCATGCCCAGTGGGCTTACTGTCATCATTTATAGTACAAGTTGTTCAACCTTCAAATCATGCCTCAATGGCTATTGTAAGCCACCTCATATTTCAAAATACATTCAACCTTATTTAGAGGTGGGCGGACGGGATACTCTGTCAAAACCTAATGGATACCTTGAATGCGTATTAACGGTGCCATATGCTATAGTGTAATACAGTAAATGGGACATGTACCACATTTATGATGGAGTATCCTGTTAGCTAAACTTGTTTTTTTATGTTTTATTAGTTTGTATACTGCACATAATCACCAGAGAGGATATCCAGGTGTTTGAGTATATGTGTAGTTTTGGGGTGCCCCTAGGTGCTTATATGAAGAGCTAAGTCTTCTTGTGGGACTCAAGAAGTGAGAAGGAGGCTCTGATGTGTAGAGAGAGTCCCTTCCATGTCTTGGGTGCAGTGTAAGAGAATGAACCACCTCCAGTTTTGATTTTGCGATTGCGGTAAATGTATGCAAGTAAGAGTGAGGCAGAGCGTAGGTGTCTGGTGGGTTGGCGAAAGTGCATATGGCTGTTCAGATGTTCTTGTCATGTATTGTGGAAGGCTTTCTATGTGTGTGTGAGAAGTTTGAATTTGCTGCACTAGTGAATGGGGAGACAGAAAAGCCTCCTGAGGTGTGATGTGGCTGTGGTTTGAGAGCCCAGATATGAGTCTTGCAGCTGTATTGCCATAGTCTAGCCTGCTGGTAATAAATGTTTGCGTGATGGTCCATCTGGTGTTCTGAGGCAATCATTAGAAGATTTTTCAGAGCATGCAGAAGATGTGGAAGCATGAGGTGCACACTGCGTTGAGCTTAGCCGTCATGTGACCCCTCCCTCCCCTGCCTCCACAGCGCCACCAGATCCTCTGTGCCGACCTCTCTATTGTGCTGCTTGTCCCCCTGAGTGCTGTCTGATTGTCTGATTGTTGTGCGATCGCGCTCCCCCTTGCATTCTGTACCCCTGAGTGCCTGCTTCCCCGTTGTCTGAGTGTTGTGTGATCGCGCTCCCCCTTGCATTCTGTACCCCTAAATGCCTGCTTCCCCGTTGTCTGAGTGTTGTGTGATCGCGCTCCCCCTTGCATTCTGTACCCCTGAGCGCCTGCTTCCCGTGTATTCGCGCTCCCCTTCTCTCTCCCGTGTATCCCGAGTGCCTGCTGTCCCTCTTGCCCCCGCCGTCCCCCTCCGTCCTTCTGCCGCTTTTTGTCATTTTTACTCGTTTTTCTGGCCTTTTTGTACCCTTCTAGGTACTCTTCGTTTTTCTGGGCCTCCTCGCCTTCCCGAGGCCAATCGCCGCTTTTTCCCACTCTTTTTCCCCCTACCCGCCCTCCTCCCGCCTCCCAGCTGTCCCCGCCTCCCCGGCTACCCTTAAATGGCGGCCGCTGCGAGGCAGTGGTAGCGACCCTTGACCCCAGGGTAGGTCGCTCCCCTGCATCCACAGCGCCACCAGATCCTCTGTGCCGGCCTCTCTATTGTGCTGCTTGTCCCCCTGAGTGCTGTCTGATTGTCTGATTGTCGTGCGATCGCGCTCCCCCTTGCATTCTGTACCCCTGAGTGCCTGCTTCCCCGTTGTCTGAGTGTTGTGTGATCGCGCTCCCCCTTGCATTCTGTACCCCTGAGTGCCTGCTTCCCCGTTGTCTGAGTGTTGTGTGATCGCGCTCCCCCTTGCATTCTGTACCCCTGAACGCCTGCTTCCCGTGTATTCGCGCTCCCCTTCTCTCTCCCGTGTATCCCGAGTGCCTGCTGTCCCTCTTGCCCCCGCCGTCCCCCTCCGTCCTTCCGCCGCTTTTTGTCGTTTTTACTCGTTTTTCTGGCCTTTTTGTACCCTTCTAGGTACTCTTTGTTTTTCTGGGCCTCCTCGCCTTCCCGAGGCCAATCGCCGATTTTTCCCGCTCTTTTTCCCCCTACCCGCCCTCCTCCCGCCTCCTAGCTGTCCCCGCCTCCCCGGCTACCCTTAAATGGCGGCCGCTGCGAGGCCGCGCAGCGGGCGCGCCGCTGGCGCGCCAAAGGCGCGCCTAAGGCAAGCCCGTCTGTACCCGTCCGCGCCTGGACCGCACCCAGCGCCCGAACCCCTGGCCCCCGCGCCTCCCGCCTTACCTACGACTCCGCCACCCTCGCCAACCTCAACCCCGGCCGCACACCAGGCTGCTACCGTGCCACCCCGAATCGAACCCACGGACCCTTCACCTGCAGCAACTGCCGCCTCACCTGCCTTCGGACCCCCACCGCTCCCGCCAAGAACAACTCCCCCGGAAGCAATCTCCACTGCATCCTGGTCAACACCCGATCCGTTCACAGGCACGCCATCGAACTGTGGAACCTCATCACCTCAACAAACCCGGACATCGCCTTCCTCACCGAGACCTGGATGAACCCCTCCTCGGCACCCGACACCGCCATAGCCATCCCCGACGGCTACAAAATCATCCGGAAAGACCGCACCAACCGCATCGGAGGAGGCATCGCCATCGCACACAAGAACTCCATCCGCATCTCGACCCACACCGACGACTCACTCCCCGACGCCGAACATCTCCACTTCACAATCCACAGCGACCCCAAGACCACCCTCAGAGGCACCCTCATGTACAGACCACCAGGACCTCGCACCAAGTTCAGCGAAGACATCGCAGACTTCGTCAACCCTCACGCACTCTCGTCCACCGACTACATCCTCCTAGGAGACCTCAACTTTCACCTGGAGAACCTCACTGACAACAACACCACCGCCTTACTGGACAACCTCGCCAACCTGGGACTGAAACAGCTAGTCAACACCCCCACCCACTTCGCCGGACACACGCTCGACCCCATCTTCTCCTCCAGCAAACACATCACCTTCAACCACGCCACCAAACTCACCTGGTCGGACCACAGCTGTGTCCACTTCAGCTTCAAGAAGACCACCGTGCATCACCACACCCAGCAACCACCAAGAAGACACTGGAATCGAATCACCACAGAACAGCTCGCATCTACCCTCTCCCAGAACCAACCCACCAGCACCACCGACCCCAACGAAGCCGCCAACAACCTCACAAGCTGGATCTCCGACTGCGCCAACCTCCTGGCCCCCCTGAAGACTCAAGCTATCACCAACAACCACAAGAAAAACTCCTGGTTCACCCCCGACCTCAAGGACTCCAAGAAAGAATGCCGCACCCGCGAGAAGACGTGGCGCCTCAACCAGACCGAAGAGAACATGTCAGCTCTCAAGGACGCCACCCGCCAACACCACCAACACCTCCGCGCCGCACGAAAAACAGCCTACCGGAACAGACTTGGCAACAACGCCCACAACAGCAAGGAACTATTTGGCATCATCAAAGAGCTCTCCAATCCGGACGCAGAAAACAACTCCATCCCTCCCTCACAGGACCTCTGCGACTCCCTCGCAACCTTCTTCCACCACAAGATCACCGATATATACAACAGCTTCACGACCGCCAACGCGAACCCCCCCCCCCCCGGAACCCGCCACCGACATCACCACCATCCTCACCTGGAACCCAACCACCACCGAGGAGACCACCCGCATCATGAACTCGATCCACTCCGGATCCCCATCGGACCCCTGCCCGCACCACATCTACAACAAGGCCGACAACATCATCGCACCGCACCTCCGAGACGTCATCAACGCCTCCCTCACCACTGCCACCTTCCCGGAGAGCTGGAAACATGCAGAGCTCAACGCCCTCTTAAAGAAACCCACAGCAGACCCCACCAAACTCAAAAACTTCAGACCCATCTCTCTCCTACCGTTCCCCGCCAAAGTGATTGAGAAAATCGTCAACGCTCAACTCACCACCGCCCTGGAAACCAACGACTCCCTCGACCCCACACAGTTCGGTTTCAGGGCCAACCACAGCACCGAAACCGCCCTCATCGCAGCCACGGACGACATCCGAGCCCTGACCGACAAGGGAGAAACCGTGGCCCTCATACTCCTGGACCTCCCTGCAGCATTCGACACGGTCTGCCACCGCACCCTGATACGCCGCCTCAGCAACGCCGGCATCAGAGGCAAGGCCCTGGAATGGCTCGTCTCCTTCCTCTCTGGAAAGACCCAGAGAGTCCGCCTACCCCCTTCAGATCCACAGCCACGGAGATCATCTGCGGCGTACCCCAAGGATCCTCCCTCAGCCGCACTCTTTTCAACGTCTACATGACCCCCCTGGCGAACATTGCACGCAAATACGGACTCGACCTCATATCCTACGCCGACGACACCCAGCTCATCTTATCCCTCACCAACAACCCCACCTCAGCTAGGACCAGACTACATGAAGGAATGAAGGAAGTAGCAAACTGGATGACAGACAGCCGGCTGAAACTGAACACAGATAAGACGGAGGTCCTCATCCTCGGCCCTACTCTCACCGCATGGGACGACTCCTGGTGTCCAACCGCCCTAGGCAGCACTCCCCAACCCACCGACCACGCACGCAACCTCGGCTTCATCCTGGACTCATCCCTCTCCATGACCAGACAGGTTAACTCAGTGACCTCAGCATGCTTCAACACCCTCCGCATGCTCCCCAAGATCTTCCGCTGGATCCCCACCGACACCAGGAAGACCGTCACCCACGCCCTCGTCACCAGCCGCTTGGACTACGGGAACACTCTGTACGCTGGCATCACCACCAAGCTGCAGAGGAAACTTCAACGGATCCAGAACACTGCCGCACTTCTCATCCTGGACATACCCCTCCACCACCACATCTCCGGACACCTGAAGAAACTTCATTGGCTCCCAGTCAGCAAGAGGATCACCTTCCGACTCCTCACCCACGCACACAAAGCCCTCCACAACCTCGGACCCAAACTCATCAACAACCGCGTCTCCTTCTACACTCCTCCGCGCACTCTACGCTCTACCGGACAGGCCCTGGCAGCCGTACCCCGCATCCGCAAAGCCACCGTCGGAGGAAGATCCTTCTCCTTCCTGGCAGCGAAGACCTGGAACTCTGTGCCCAGCCACCTTCGCGCCATACCTGATCACCTCACCTTCAGAAGGCAGCTCAAGACCTGGCTCTTCGAGCACTGACCAAAACCCCCCCCACACCCCCCGAAGCGCCTTGAGACCCTTTATGGGTGAGTAGCGCGCTTTATAAATGCGAATGATTGATTGATTGATGTTGAGCTTGTCTTTCAGGATGATCACTAGATTTCTTGCATGGTGTGTGGATGTTGGTCCTAGCTACAATGGCCACTAGGTGGAGTCCTATGGGGAGTTTGTGTTACTGAAGACTAGTACTTTGGTCCTGTTGGAGTTGAGCTGAGGCAGTTGATTCACATCTAGTCTGCTACCATGGTCATGAAGTTGGTGAAGTTGGTCCTGGCGGTGTTTTGTTTGTCCATGAGGGAGAAGATGAGTTGGGAGCTATTGGCGTAGGAGATGACAATGATGCCTTGTGATCAGATGATGATGGATGAGTGGTGTTGTGTATATGTTGAAAAGGGTGGAGCTGAGGGATGATTTCTGTGAGACTCTACATATCAATTGCTTGGTCTCTGGTGTGAAGGGTGGCAACCTGACCATTAGGGTTCTTCCTGTGAGGAAGGAAAAGGTCCATTTGAGAGTAGATCCTCGCATGCCAATCTCAAGGAGTCTTCTGATGGGGGGGTTGCAGGAGACAGTGTTGAAGGCTGCAGAGAGATCCAGCAGGAAGAGGGCTGCTGTTTTTCCTCAGTCTAGGATGATTCTAACATCATCAGTGGCTGCAATGAATGCTGTTTCGGTGCTGTGGTTCTTTCTGAATCCTGATTGAGTGTTTTGTACCAGATGATGAAGTTCGAGGTGCGTTGTGAGTTGCTTGTTGATGGCCTTCTCAATCACTTTGGCTGCACAGGGAAGGAGGGAGATGGGTCGTAAGATACACAGTTGATTCTGGTCGGCTATGGGCTTCTTGAGGAAGGTATTGATTTCTGCAAGTTTCCATTCATGCAGGAATGTGGCAGATGTGATAGCTGTGTTCATGTGGATCAGGGTGGGGCAATTGCTGATGTTCCCAGGTTGTAGATGTGGTGAGAGCATGGGTCCATTCGGGCCCCTGAACGGTTGGTCCACATGATTGCCACTGTGTCATTTACAGGGAGGGTTGTCTGTTCGGTCAGGTGGCCATCGTGATTGGTGGTGGGTAAACTAGCAATGAGTTCTCTGGGGTTGGGTGGATGTGCAAAGTTGCTGTAGATATTTGCGATTTTGCTGTGGAAAAGTTGGATAGGTTGTCACACAGTTGCTAGGAGGCAGTAATGTTGGTGACAGTGACTGAGGGTGAGATGAAATCCTTCACAATCAAGAAGATCTCCTTGCAGCTGTTGACGCTTCCTTCAATACTTTCTATTAATGCTTTTTTCTTGGTGCCCCTTACTTGCTGGTGTAAGTTTCTGAGTACTGAGCATCTGAGAGCTGGTATTATGCCTAGCTCTCCCTTCCCTTTCTAACTGTTTACAGTTGGTGTTTGGTGTCTTGGAAGTCTTCTGTGTACCAACTGTCCTGCTTGTGTGGTCTACTATGCTTGTTTGGTTTGATTGGTGCGAGGGAGTCCAGTTGTTGAAGTTAATGATGTCCTTGTCGAGGTTGTCTGTGGGGCCAGGTTGATCCATTCTGAGGGCACTTAGCCAGTCTGCTTCCGTGATTTGCCCCAGCTGCGGCTTGGAATTCTGAACCTGGTAGGAGTGTTGACTTGAGGTGTGTTGATTTGAAAGTGGATGACGGAGTGGTCGGCCCATATGAGTAGTGTGGTGTAATTGATGCTACTGCTTGTGGTGAAGATGGGGTTCAGGGTGTGTCATGTGGTGTGTGTTGGTTCTGGGATGTACTGGGTGAGACTGATGGTGCTCAAACTATCAAGGAGTGCTGTGGAGCAGGGGTTGTTTCTGTTTTCCAGGTGAAAGTTGAGGTCACTGAGGAGAATGTAGGCTTTGGAGTAGGGGTTTGTGAAGAATTACCCTCTGCCGACGGAGTTCGCAGGGTTTTTCCCACTCCATACTCCGCGCAAAGTGCAGAGTTCTGAAAAACTCTGCAATGTGACACAGAGCAGAGTTTTTTCTCTTGCCTGTGCTCAGCAACGTTAGGTTGGCAAGCGTGAGAAATTGCTAAGTTGGCAAGAACGAGTGAGATTTCTGAACGCGAGCAGTCGCGGTAGGCTGCAACTGCTCACCATGAGAAAGTAGCTACTCTCTTTGAGGAAACTGCAGCTCGAGTAGAAAATCTACTTGTGCGGCAAAAAGAAGTTAGTGCCCTCTGGTACTCTGCATGATGCTGTTCACAATGATTTTACAGCCTGGGAGGAACTCCTGTGCTGAAAATCAGTGCGCCTTACCCAAGCTCCACTGCGTGCAGAACTCCGCGTAGCACGGCAGAGTTTTTTTGGCCCTTTGTGGAGTTCCACATAGCAGAACTCCGCAAACTTAGCCCAGGCCTACTTTGGAGTCGATGGTGAACGGCGCAACAAAGTTAATGAAGAGGTTGGTAAAGGTGGCTCGTGTTCTGAGTAGTTGGTAGGTGAATGTTCCGTTCAGAGTAAAGGTTCCTCAGATTTGCAGCTTGAAGTACAGATGGAGTGTTGTTCTCTGTGGATGTTGTGCATTTGAATAGATTCCTCGTAGAAGATAGTGAGTCCACTTCCTGGCTTGTGAAGGCATTCCTGTTTAGCAATCTTGTAGCCTGCTGGGATTGCTGGGGTGAAGTCGGCAGCCAATGAGGGGTTGAGCCAGGTTTCTGTGATAAAGAGGATGTCAGGTGTGTCACTACTTAGCAAAGCCCATATTTTGGTTGTGTGCTTACTGAGCGATCATGTGCTGAGGAGCATGCATGCAAGTGGGTGTTAATGAGCAGGTTTGCTGTGGCATGTGTTGTAGGGTAGTGTTGTAGATGTTGTTTGTGCTTTTCTGGGTCTGTCTTGAAGATGTTGTTAGTATTTGGGTGGGAGGTGTGGGTGTATGACTGCTGGAGAACCGGCTGTGGGTGCAGGTGAAAGCTCCTACCGTGGTGTGAGACGTGACACAACAGCAGTTGGGGGAACGGTGTGCATGATAGAATCCTAAGGAGTGCTGTTTAGTATTGCTGGGTGGTGATGGGACCGAGGTTCCTCATGCTGGGCATGGCCCAGGCACGGATGGGCAAGGGCGAACTTGCCTTTGGCAAGCCTTCCGCGCGGCAGTGGTGCATCTACTGCATGAGTCCCCTGTGCATCCATGTTGCAGCTGCCATGAAGTAGGTCGAGGAGAGAAGCACAGGGGGCTGTGATGTTCTTTCCTGTGCTGATGGGTGATGGGAAATGAAATCCTCTTGCTTGGCTTATTTTAACGACAGTTTTGGTGGGAAAACCAGTACTCACTTCCTGTCCGGATGTATGATGGAAAATTGAGTAATGCCATTTGCAGTGCAGGTAGATGATGGGAGATCCAAAATTTCACTTTCTGTACTTAGGGTTAGTGGGAAATAAAGTCATCTTGCATGGCTTCTTCCTTTAAAGATTGTTTTGGAAGAAAAACCAGTAAAGTCGCTTCCTGTCCAGATGTATGATGAGAAATTCAGTGATATCACAAATTGTGTAGGTGGATGATGGGAGATCCAGTGATGTAATTTCCTGTGCTGAGGACTGATGGGAAATTAAGTCCTCTTGCTTGACTTCTTCTTTTATAAGAAAACTTTTATTTAGTCATATCATATATCTATTTGAGTCACATCAAGTGCTAATGTCAGATAGTAATTTTATTTTGTATGTGTATATTTGATCATATCTTTGTGGGCTGATGTGTGCACATAGTTGCCATGAGATCTCCATTCTATCCATAAAAAAACCTCCTTTGTCTTCCCAGTTCTTAGATTAGAGTCTCCCATTCATCTCTGAACATATTAGAGCGTAAATCTTAGTACTGTCTCTAGTCACTAAAGATATCAGTCCGGGACAAATTTAATTTTAGGAACATAGGTGAGTGGAAAAACTAATGTAGAAATCTGCACTGACACACATTTTAAATGTGCATTTATTTGTATTTCAAAGTTCCAATTAGATGCCCTTTTATCATATTCACATGCTAGAAGGTTAAAGTTGATGTCAAGAAGTAATTTAGGCTCTAAACTAACACTATAGACAAAAACAACATTTAATTTAGTGTGTTTTATGAAAGATTAATGAATTTAAAAATATGTGCAAGTGAGGAAAATGCAGTTCTCTGTTATACCTAATGTAACTTAATAACAAATATTTTACATTTATGTGAAATGTATCACTCATACTGATGAAATGTTATTAATGATGAAATTATAAGTATGCCTATTATATGTAATTTACTAAGAAGTATTCATTAAGTGCATCTTATATTTTTCCTTGGTTTAGCATAATGGTGGCCTACAGAGCTTGCATTTTGCATTCATGTAAAAGTGTTGAATATTTTTTTCCTTAACATGATGTCTTCTTTCAAGTTTTGTTCCAATGAGGAAAAAAGTTAATTTGTAAAACATTTATTGTTTAACTGTGGAGAACGTACCCATTTATCCTTGAGGAGGTTATAGCGCAGGAACATGGACTGAGATCATATACATTTGTTTCAAACCTGTTTGGAGTTACACGGAAAAGAGATGTTCCCATAACAGACTTGGGAAATTGTTGAACTGTTACAACCTGAAGTCTGGTGATAATTTATGATTGGATGATGTCTATTCAACCTAATATGAACTGACACCTTTGACAAATCCGGATGCTTCACGTGAATTGATGTACCAATGAACATTCAAGCTTTGGTCACTCAGTCTTGTCTTGACAGCCCTAAACACTTTCCTTATACCTGTGGATTCCTTGCTGACCAGAGGTTTTGCTGATGAAGATTCCCTGAATTCTGTGTGTGTCCCTCTGAGAGGTGTCTTCCTCTCTGCCATTTGCCATTGCCCCTTGAAATGTCCTTCTAGGTTAGAAACTCCACCATGCTGACTCTTATTTTATTTTTATTTAGTGAACTGTAGCCCAAGTTATTCCTTTTCGTAATTATTTTTGTCCTTTTTGTACTTTTGTATTTTACCTGCATGTGTTCCTCTCCACACATTTATTTTTCTGATTTGGTTAGCAGTAGGGTGGAGCTGTGCCCAGCTAAATAATATTGACTCTGTTAAGTTAGAATCAACTAATGATTCCAAATTCTGAGCACTGAGTAATTTCCGTGTCACAGATATTTTTGTTGATGTTATGTTTTCTTCTTCTTGAATGCTTAGTATTACTAACTTAATTCACCTGAACCTATTTCATTGCCTTGGACAACCCTCGGGCCTATGTATCTTTATAATACATTTTTGCACATTAGCTACATGATATTGAGCTCATGTTTGTGATAAATCTTTTAGCGTTGGTCCTGATTACAGTTTTCCTTCCATGGCCACATTGGTCATTGTAGGAGGCTGGACTGGCTTGTAGTGAGTACCAAGGGGTACGTGCACCTTGCACCAGGCCCAGTTATACCTTATTAGTGTATAGGGTGTCTAGCAGCTTAGGCTGATAGATAATGGTAGCTTAGCAGAGCAGCTTAGGCTGAACTAGGAGACGTGTGAAGCTACCACAGTACCACTTAGTGTCATATGCACAATATCATAAGAAAACACAATACACAGTTATACTAAAAATAAAGGTACTTTATTTTTATGACAATATGCCAAAGTATCTTAGAGTGTACCCTCAGTGAGAGGATAGGAAATATACACAAGATATATATACACAATAGCAAAAATATGCAGTATAGTCTTAGAAAACAGTGCAAACAATGTATAGTTACAATAGGATGCAATGGGGAAACATAGGGATAGGGGCAACACAAACCATATACTCCAAAAGTGGAATGCGAACCACGAATGGACCCCAAACCTATGTGACCTTGTAGAGGGTCGCTGGGACTATTAGAAAATAGTGAGAGTTAGAAAAATAACCCTCCCCAAGACCCTGAAAAGTGAGTGCAAAGTGCACTAAAGTTCCCCTAAGGACAAAGAAGTCGTGTTAGAGGAATAATGCAGGAAATACACAAACCAGCAATGCAACAACTGTGGATTTCCAATCTAGGGTACCTGTGGAACAAGGGGACCAAGTCCAAAAGTCACAAGCAAGTCGGAGATGGGCAAATGCCCAGGAAATGCCAGCTGTGGGTGCAAAGAAGCTTCTACTGGACAGAAGAAGCTGAGGTTTCTGCAGGAACGAAAAGGGCTAGAGACTTCCCCTTTGGTGGACGGATCCCTCTTGCCGTGGAGAGTTGTGCAGCCAAAAGAACGCCAACAAGCCTTGCTAGCTGCAAATCATGCAGTTAGTGTTTTTGGACGCTGCTGAGGCCCAGAAGGGACCAGGAGGTCGCAAATTGGACCAGCTGAGAGAGGGGACGTCGAGCAAGACAAGGAGCCCTCTCTGAAGCCAGTAGCACCCGGAGAAGTGCCAGAAACAGGCACTACAAGGATGCGTGAAATGGTGCTCGCCGAAGTTGCACAAAGGAGTCCCACGTCGCCGGAGACCAACTTAGAAAGTCGTGCAATGCAGGTTAGAGTGCCGTGGACCCAGGCTTGGCTGTTCACAAAGGATTTCCGCCGGAAGTGCACAGGGGCCGGAGTAGCTGCAAAAGTCGCGGTTCCCAGCAATGCAGCCCAGCGAGGTGAGGCAAGGACTTACCTCCACCAAACTTGGACTGAAGAGTCACTGGACTGTGGGGGTCACTTGGACAGAGTCGCTGGATTCGAGGGACCCATCGTGCTGAGAGGAGACCCAAGGGACCGGTAATGCAGCTTTTTGGTGCCTGCGGTTGCAGGGGGAAGATTCCATCGACCCACGGGAGATTTCTTCGGAGCTTCTGGTGCAGAGAGGAGGCAGACTACCCCCACAGCATGCACAAGCAGGAAAACAGTCGAGAAGGCGGCAGGATCAGCGTTACAGAGTTGCAGTAGTCGTCTTTGCTACTATGTTGCAGGTTTGCAGGCTTCCAGCGCGGTCAGCAGTCGATTCCTTATCAGAAGGTGAAGAGAGAGATGCAGAGGAACTCGGATGAGCTCTTGCATTCGTTATCTAAAGTTTCCCCAGAGACAGAGACCCTAAATAGCCAGAAAAGAGGGTTTGGCTACCTAGGAGAGAGGATAGGCTAGCAACACCTGAAGGAGCCTATCACAAGGAGTCTCTGACGTCACCTGGTGGCACTGGCCACTCAGAGCAGTCCAGTGTGCCAGCAGCACCTCTGTTTCCAAGATGGCAGAGGTCTGGAGCACACTGGAGGAGCTCTGGACACCTCCCAGGGGAGGTGCAGGTCAGGGGAGTGTTCCTTTGTCCAGTTTCGCGCCAGAGCAGGGCTAAGGGGTCCCCTGAACCGGTGTAGACTGGCTTATGCAGAATTGGGCACATCTGTGCCCAACAAAGCATTTCCAGAGGCTGGGGGAGGCTACTCCTCCCCTACTCCTCCCCTGCCTTCACACCATTTTCCAAAGGGAGAGGGTGTCACACCCTCTCTCAGAGGAAGTTCTTTGTTCTGCCATCCTGGGCCAGGCCTGGCTGGACCCCAGGAGGGCAGATGCCTGTCTGAGGGGTTGGCAGCAGCAGCAGCTGCAGTGAAACCCCAGGAAGGGCAGTTTGGCAGTAGCAGGGTCTGTGCTACAGACCACTGGGATCATGGGATTGTGCCAACTATGCCAGGATGGCATAGAGGGGGCAATTCCATGATCATAGACATGTTACATGGCCATATTCGGAGTTACCATTGTGAGACTACATATAGGTAGTGACCTATATGTAGTGCACGCGTGTAATGGTGTCCCCGCACTCACAAAGTTCAGGGAATTGGCTCTGAACAATGTGGGGGCACCTTGGCTAGTGCCAGGGTGCCCTCACACTAAGTAACTTTGCACCTAACCTTTACCAGGTAAAGGTTAGACATATAGGTGACTTATAAGTTACTTAAGTGCAGTGTAAAATGGCTGTGAAATAACGTGGACGTTATTTCACTCAGGCTACAGTGGCAGGCCTGTGTAAGAATTGTCAGAGCTCCCTATGGGTGGCAAAAGAAATGCTGCAGCCCATAGGGATCTCCTGGAACCCCAATACCCTGGGTACCTCAGTACCATATACTAGGGAATTATAAGGGTGTTCCAGTAAGCCAATGTAAATTGGTAAAAGTGGTCACTAGCCTGTCAGTGACAATTTGGAAAGAAATGAGAGAGCATAACCACTGAGGTTCTGATTAGCAGAGCCTCAGTGAGACAGTTAGTCACTACACAGGTAACACATACATATAGGTCACAAACTTATGAGCACTGGGGTCCTGACTAGCAGGGTCCCAGTGACACATAACAAACACACTGAAAACATAGGGTTTTCACTATGAGCACTGGCCCTGGCTAGCAGGATTCCAGTGAGACAGTGAAAACACCCTGACATACACTCACAAACAGGCCAAAAGTGGGGGTAACAAGGCTAGAAAGAGGCTACTTTCTCACAGTCATGGTGTCTAAATTGTTGGGGTGGTGTTGAAATATTGTTGATGGTTCACCACACATCTTTCTGGGTCCAAAGGTCCATCGACCTTGTTGCGCAATTGATTCCTGCAAAAGATGTAAAATTTGTCTACAGATCTGTTAGCAGACTGACGGTTCCATCCCATAAGAGGGGGAGCCATATTTTTGTTAGTGTTAGGGAGTTAGGATTGACCTTTTGTTTTTGTCAAGTCCAAATCTGCCCATCCTGTAATTCGGCCCATGGTCAATTCCAGAGATTGATGAAGTTCCAGCGTTGTGGATTCAAGTGCTGTGTTGCATGAGTATACACAGGGTTTTGTACTTGCAATACTTTTGGCTTGAAGATTGCGATGACGTTTGATGTTGTGAAGTGTTTTGTCGAGTCTTCATGCTCCATGTGATAGTGGCGCTATGTGCTATAAAATGTCCGCAGTTGTGTTGTTTTTGACAGGTCACTCATGGCCTAAGATCGCCTGGATACCGCACAAGTGTGGAAGACACTAGGTTACCTTCTTGTCTGCAATGAGGTACTTGTTATGATACGTCGTTGGCAGTGGCAATAGTTTTTCTTTGAGTGAGTGTGAGCTGTTGGTTAGTACTTAGTGAATCTGAAAGGCCTACAGAGGATCTGTATCAACCATCAGTGAGAATTGCTGGTCAAGTTTCCGTCTTGTGTAATTGTGAAACTCACAGTTGGAAGTGTAGCTCGTACAGCATTCAGAGTGTTTGAGTTCCTATCCATAGTGTGCAGACAGGTTGTTGGTTTTTGCACACAATATTTTGCATTAGATGTAAGTGAGCGATTGTGTGAGAGACAGTTGTGAAGTGATTGCAGCAGCTGAGAGAAGTGAGTGTGACATCATTCTGTGTCACACTGGTATTGGTCAGTTAGTGTGAAGTCGCGCCAGTATTGGTGGACAGTACCATGTTGATATTGGTTGAGAACAACTTGCGTAAAGAATTGTGGAATTGTAATTACTTCCTGATTCAAATGAAAATCATTACAGTTAATTGAATTTGTGAAAAAATTAACATTTTCAAGGCATCAAGAAGTGCGTTAAGAGAAGATGTGTTTATTCCAGTTCGAGAGGGTGAAGAAGTCACACCAAGGGAAACCCAGCTTATGAGGTGACAGAAATAAAAGGGGTTGCAGCATGCGTATGGATTAAACTGTGGTGTAAAATAAAGGAGAAAGAGGGTTCATTAGCTTTTCCTCATTGTAGAACATTTTATTTGAGAGTGTTTGACAATTTATGGAGAGTAATGTGAGAATTAAAGCCACCTCCAAGACCTGCACATTTTGAAGTCCTTAGTATTTGGGAACTTATTGCAAGATAGGAATCAATGATGAAATTTGAGAATAGATTGCAGAAAGCAATTAAGACACTAGTAGAAGCTAGATGGGATGCAGAACAAAAAATGTGGAGAGCAGAGATATTAGATGGAGTGAGAATGTTTCCGTGTGAGAAAACAGGGCTGATTGCAGAGGCCCCCTAACTTTTTGCCCCCATTTTCCACTTTTTGCTGGTGTTTTCCTGACTCTGATGGTGCCCTGGGTACTGCTAACCAGTCCCAGGGCCTGTGCTCTGTGTAAAATCAATATGCAAATTAGGCTAATTATAATTGGCTAAGTTAACCTACCTATAAGTCCCTAGTATATGGTAGGGCATGTAGGTTTAGGGACCACAGCATAGGTGGTGCACACCTAGGTGCACTGCTGAGGTGACCAGTGTCATTTTAAAGGCAGGCCTGCCTTGCTGGCTGCTTTTATATTAAAGTTATATGCAAATTCGACTTTGGAATTAAAAGTAGTTCCAAAGTCTTAAACTACCTTATTTTTACATATAAGTCAACCCTAAGGTGTGCCCTATGTGCCCCTAGGGCTGGGTGCCATGTAACTATAAGCAGGGACTTTATAAAAATAGTTTTATAAGCCCTGGTGAGGTAAAAACAGCCAAATTCGTTTTTCCCTCATTGTAGTAAATGGCCTTCATAGGCTAGAATGGGGAGACTTTATTTTAAATTTTAAAGTCTCCTTAAATGTTGCATACCAAGAATTTGGTATCAAATTAATTGTTGTGATAAATCCCACAACTTCCAGTTGTGGGATTTAATAAAACTTGTTCAGGTAAAAAGTTTTAGACTTTACCTAAAAAGTTGCCAATTTCAGCCCTGCATTGTTTTTGCTGCAGTGCTCTGATTGGCCAGGCTGCAGCAGCTTAGCCAAGCTGCCTTGATGAGGTGTGAAGTGGCCTGGCTTCACACAAAGGAATGTGCCTGTGGGAGAGAATCTCCCCTCAGCAGATGGTGAGGCAGGAAGGGGGAGGGCTGCCAAACTGGTCTTCAAAGGCAGAGAAGGACATTTGGAGCAACCAGCAACACCCCCACATCCTGCAACCCCAGACAACTAGGTGCCCCCTTGATTAGATTAGGAGAGGGCAGGAGAGGGGTGTATTTATGATTTTTAGCCACACCAGTGGGTGGGCTCAGCCAGATGTAACCTCCAAAAATCAGATTCAGCCATGTTGGATTTTTAGAGAATGTTGCCCACTGGGATGGATTTTTGCCACACTTCCCAGGAAGTGGTCATCGCAGGGGGAAGGACCCTGCCCCTGATTGGAGAACCAGGACCCCCCTGCTTTTCACCCAGGAGCAAGGATAAAACTGGCAGACCTGCACCCACACCTCAGATCCCCACCAGATTTCAACAAGAAAAGAACTAAAGGAGAAGAAGGACTGCCCTGCTGGACCCCTGGCCTGCACCTGGAACCTGCACTCAGAAGGACTGCACCAGCTGCACACTTGGACTTCACCACAAGAAGGACTTTGCCTGGCTTCAACTGGTTCAAGGAGGGACTCCCTGTTTGCTACAGGTGAACAATTGCTAACCAGAGTCCCCTGCACCAACTCCTGAAGAAAGCGACCAGCTGACCACTGCCTAGTGGCCAAAAAGGAGTTTGTGTCAGGTGCATTCTGGGAGTTGTAGTCCGCACCCCCCAAGGACCATCTCAGAACTTCTGGACCCTTGGGGTGAGCTGTGGACCCCAAAAGAACCTTAAAAGAACATCTGGGTGAAGACCCAGAAGTTTGGAGAAGATTTGAGAATTTTTGTAAAAAAGCTCCATAGAGGGACCGACCCGCCGCAGAAATTCTAGCCGGCTTGCCTCAACCGCGACCCGGCCTGATTTGGTGGTTTGTCCCGGTAAAGAAAAATCTCCGAAAAAGAGACTAAGTCCGAAGGTAAAAAGTTGACCGGGACCTCCCAGCCATCGTATCCGAGAAGGGCTCCATGGACGTCGGATCAAGATCCAGGTTTACCCCGGTCGAAGGATTTTCACCTCGAAAAAACGACTAAGTCCGAAGGTAAAAATCTCCACCGAGGAATCCAGCATCGCGTATCCGGAGAAGGGCTCCAGGAGGTCGGATAGGACTGGCAGGTTCGTCCCGCTGAAGAAAATCTTCAAAATAAAGACTAAGTCAGAAGGTAACTTTTTAACCGAGGCCTCCCGTGACCTGTAGCCGAGCAGGGCTCCATCGCGGTCGGCCTGAAACTTTGACTTTGCCCCGGTCGAGGTGCAACCAGATGACCCGATTGGCGCTTTTGGTTTCTAAGCGCTAGAAAAATAATAATTCTTTAAAAATTCATATCTCCGGTTACCTTTATCCGATTTTTTTCGTTTTTGTGTCATTTTAAAGATACAAATATAAACTATTTTTATAAATTGGTTTTGGATTTTTAAACTGTTTCCTGTGTTTTATTTAATTACTGTTTTGTGATATTTGAATGCTTTACACACTGTCTCCTAAGTTAAGCCTTGACGCTCGTTGCCAAGCTACCAAGGGTTGAGCTGGGGTTAATTTACTGAGACCTAACTGGACCTAAGTGGAGGTTAGTGGCTTGTTGCTAGGTGTAGGTACCTACCTGCCCTTACCAATAACCCATTTTCCAACATTCCGCTATTGCAGAGTAAGGTGATGGGAGTACGAAACCTAAGATTTAAAAGAAACAGACAGCAAAGGCAGAGCAGACAGCAGAAGATGATGGTCAAAAGACAGTTACATATGAGAATGATTTGGAAGATGAGTTCAAGAATCAGCTTCTGATGAATCATCCCCCACTGTCTCATTCAGTTGAGGAAGAAACAAGTAGTAAAGCAGTACAAAATGTAGTCACGAATGTGCCAACTGCTCCAGTTCCACAGATCGCGATTTAGACAGTTTCAGGTACAATTGCTAATTCAGTGACACGACTGCCCGTGGCTTATTCACCAGTTCCAACTGTTAGATCAGCACAGTCTATTTCAAGTCCAGTTGTAAATCAAGCAATACCCAGCACAGTTATGAATCAAGTAATACCAAGTCCTAAAATAAATCAAACAGTGAAGACACCTAACATGACTACGCCTGTACAGAATTGTAATCAGAATCAGCCTACACCGATGTATACGCCAGCACAGACAATGTCAAATGTTACCCCAAATCAAACAGTACAGACTTTCAGTACTGTTTTAACTAGTCAAAGTACTGGAAGGACAATTCCATAGAGTCAGACAAATTTGATACGTCTTGATGCTCTAACAGTTCCTGTGATTTTAGGTTTAGTTGCTTCCTTGTATACTTCAGGTAACTCTGGAAGTAATGCCCATTCAATGAATGGTTCAGCAGTTCCTGAAACACCAGCTATATCTGCTGGGTTATCACCAATTGGCATTGTGAGATCAGTTCATTCAAACAATTGGAGATTGAGAGATCAGCTTCTTTTGGTCTACCCTTGACCGTTACACAAATTGCGCAACCTATCCAGATGTTAAAGCAGGCAGGACCAGTTCTTGATGTGAGGTTTTCACAGGGAACCCCATTTCCTTACATGCCCACACGTGATCAGATTATGAGTGTACATTGCAGTACCCCACAAGATGTGCCCCAGAGAAATAATGTTAGTTTGCAATGCAAGGTCTTTTAGCACAACAGTTAACACATTGGTTAAACAATTTGAGCCCACATGGTGCAACAGGTGCAACAAATGGTAATGTCTGATCGGAAGAGTCACCAGAGAGAGACAGGAAAGTGAATGTGCCCAGATTGAAATTAGAATTGAACAAATTAATTATGGGAACACTAGATATGGAGCATTGGAAATGTACACAGAAGATGAATTGTGGAAGGATGTTACCCAACTTGCAGGACAGATGTATGAGAAGTTAGCAGAATTGGCCGAGAAATATGAAGTGGGTTTTAAGAAATCTAAACCCTTGAAGAGAAGATACAGATTAGAGTTTAGTACTAAAGATATTCTTAATATGTGATCGCCTGGAATGGGAATGCACATTGAGGAATTAATTACATGCTTTCAAACATGCTGTGCATCAGATAAATGGAAAGGTAGATGGACAAAGAAAAGAAATTAGAAAAAAGCAAAGCAGAATTTGCCTCCAGCTGGAGCAAATAAAGCTGAGGATAATATAAAAATGATGCCTATGAGAGAAATACCAGGTGAGGCTATGTGCATGTACTCTGGAGTAAGAGTGATATACTGTTATTTAATCATGATTATCCAAGATTGAGACTGAAACCAGTGGAGTGGTTCAAGCAGACAGGGAGATTTGTGAAATATTTAAAATGCCTATGAGAAGATTTGAATACATTGTTTGACATTGTGGCTCCAGCTGACTTGTGGACTGAGTGCAAAAGAAGTGTTGATTGGCCAGAGTGTGAACCTTAGAGAGATCCAGTAATGGGTGTGCCATCTGAAGAGGTGATGAAATATTATTATAAGGTAATTGAATTCCTGAAGAGCAAAGTGTCCCCGAAAGACATTGATTGGCAAAACATTGACAGGACAGCCCAGGAAACTAAATATTCTATTCATCCTTATTATTAGAGATTACAGCAAGCTTTGAAACAGCATAGTGGTACAGAGAATATAGAGCCAAAATATATGGGTCATTTCATGTTCAGGTATGTGCAAGGAGTAAAGCCAGACATTAGTGCAATGATTCAGCGGCATTTGATTTGTTGGCAAAACAAACCCATTGATGAGATACTGCAACACGCAATATACTGTAGTGATAAATTGAATTAAAGCAGAAAAAGTTGAAGGAGAAGTTGATTGTGATGCAATTGAAGACTGCAAATAGAGGAAGTCAGAGCCCACCAATGATGGTGAATACAAGTGGAAAGAAAGATGGGCAACACCAGAGTAATGTTGTTCAGTCTAGAGGTGTTCATGTAGAGCAGGGTGGAAATGTGATCGATATTCAGTCATTGAAGAAAATGAGTCCATGTCATGCTTGTAGAAATTGTGGGCATTGGCAGAGGGAATATCCCGAAAATAATGTGAATAACTTGGTACAGAATGCTGGAGTTGCTCACACTCAAGGATAGAATCAGGTTCAAATTCAGGAAGTTCAATAACCCTGAATTCCGAATGTACAAGTGTTCCCAGTTCAACAGATGCAAGTACCACAAGCCCTGATGACACAGCAGAAGGTGATTGTTCCTCAGCAAAACATGAATCAGGTGGCAAAAGTAAATATGAATCAAGTGGCAAATGCAAACATGAACCAGATAGCTTCACAATTTCTCTTAATTGATTTGAGTGATGAGAAGCTCTTAGAAACATTTCACAATGATAGTTCTGATGATGATGATTGTATGTTAGCTGCATCCTTAGAGGTGGATCAGCATGGGCCCTATGTAAATGGCAACATTGTGGGACACTGTTAGACCTGACAGCCTTAGGGTGGTCATCCCCCAACTTTCTACCTGCCTTCCTCTTCTTTTCTGATACCAAGAAGCTTGCTGAGGAGGCGGACCTCTGGCCTAGCACCAGAATGTCCAAAAATGTATCTGAGGGGGGAACCTACAAAGGTGGTCAGGGTTTCCAACAGAAGAAAGAGGGGGACGAAAAGCTTAAAAATAAGGAGTTCTCTAAAGGCCCCCAAAATAATTCCTAAGGAAAGAGTGGTAAACAGTCCCTATCTGATCCTAAGAAGAAATAGTTTTTTGATCATAAGACAGGGAGGTTTGTACTCCAATGTACAGAGTGCTTCAAATATGGTCACTCCAAATGTCCAAAGAGGACACATTTTTCCAATGGTACCCAGACACCTGGGTTGGCTAGTGTACCACTCGGGGAGGACGTAGTACCAGTTAGTTTTGGGGAGAAGACAGAGGTAACCCTAGTGTACCTGGGAGATGCAGACGTGGTGCCCAAAGCCCACATTTCTGCCAATACTTCTGAGTATAGGCAGTGGGTCACCATTAATGGGCAAAGGGTGGAGGCTCTGCATGACACAGGAGTCAGCATGACTACTGTCAAGGGTCAGCAGGTATCAGTAGAGCAGGTCCTACTAGACATTCCACCAAGTCATAGTCACTCACAAGCGAGAGAGCCATCTACCAGTGGCTCCGGTTCCCTCTGAGTGAGGGGGGGCTGTGGTACTCTGAAAGTAGTCGTGAGTCCTGTCATGCCTGTAGATTGTCTGTTAAGCAATGACCTAGAGCACACTACCTGGAGGAAGGTAGAGCTCAGGCCTCACTTGGAGATGATGGGATTGCCTGAGTGGGTCTGCATGACCACATGGTCCATGGCTGCCTGTGAGGGAAGCCAAAGGCATCTGAAGACTTAAAGAATGGTCCAGACAGCTGCCAAGGACAGGAGTGAGGACCATCGGAAACTGGTTTCCTTGGTGGAGGTTGACGGGGTCCCTGAGCCAACCAGGGAGGACATTGCTGCCCTAGGTGACCTCCATGAGCTTGCTGGCTGGCAAATCGAGGGTGGGCCCACCAGGGAGGAATTCTATGAAGCACCACTCTTGAGGTCTTTAGGCAACAGGCCTCAGCCCATGCAGCAGGAGAAGCCTCTGGGGATCACCTAATTTGCTGGTAGAATGATCTCCTGTATAGTGAGCATAAGGCTGTGGGTACTGGGGCAGCACATGTGCTGTGATCATCATTGTTACCGGGCCTTCCTACTGGGTTTGGCTCATGAAATATCCCTGGCAGTACATTTAGGGCAAGACAAAACCTTCATCAGGCTTGGCACCCACTTTTCTTAGCCACGAATGAGGTCAGCCTCAGATGCATTCTGTAGGTCCTGTACTACCTGCCAGGCCAGTGGGACGCCAGGGAAAAAGCTAAAGGCTCCCCTGATCCCACTTCCTATCATTGGCACCTCCTTTGAAAGGGTGGGTGTCATTGGTCCATTGGACCCCAAGACAGCCCAGGGCAACAGGTTCGTCCTGGTCTTGGTGGACCATGCCGCCCGGTACCCAGAGGCAATCCCTCTGAGGATGGTGTCTGATCCGGTGGTGACCAGAACCTTGATGGGAATCTTTAGCCATGTGGGGTTCCCCAAAGAGATAGTATATGACAGAGACACTAACTTCATATCTGCTTACATAAAGTCCATGTGGGAAGCCTGTGGTGTAACCTACAGGTTCACCACACCATATCACCTTCAATCTAATTGTCTAGTTGACAGATTCAACAAGACTTTGAGGGCATGATTACAGGCCTACCTGAGGCCATGAGGTATAAGTGAGGTATCCTCTTGCCATGTCTTCTCTTTGCTTACAGAGAGGTGCCACAGAAAGGGGTAGGGATTAGTCCCTTTGAGCTTTTCTATGGCTACCCTGTCAGTTGGCCATTAAGCATTGTCAAAGAGGAGTGGAAGAAAGCTCCTAGGAACCCCCTCCCCCCCCCAGAATGTGGTCAGCTCCATGTTGGCCCTCCGCAACCAGATGCACCACTTCTGGAAGAAGGCCAAGAGTAACCTTGAGGCCAGTCAAGAGGTAATGAAACACTGGTAGGACCAGAAGGCCACTCTGGTGGAGTTTTAACCTGGAGACAAAGGCGGCAAGCGGTTCCCGGCGAAAGACTACACCGTGGTCAAAAGACCGCGGCGGCCATTCCGGCTTTCCTGCTGGGACGGCGGGCGACCGCCAGAAGACCACCGGCCGGCCCAGCGGGAAAGCCCCTTCAACAATGAAGCCGGCTCGGAATGGAGCCGGCGGAGTTGAAGGGGTGCAACGAGTGCAAGCAGCGCCGCCATGGCGGGTTCCCAGGGCCAGCGGGAAACCGGCGGGAAACCGCCGGCTCCCCTTTTCCGACCGCAGCTTTACCGCTGCGGTCAGAATCACCCAGGAAGCACCGCCAGCCTGTTGGCGGTGCTTCTGCCACACTCCGCCATGGCGGTCATGGACCGCCAAGGTCAGAATGACCCCCAAAGTATGGGTCATGGAACCAGAGCTCTCCAGGACTGCTGAACTGGCCCAAACAAGTTAAAAGAGTGTAAGGGGGAGGCCACTTACTTGGTGGATAACTAAGAACCCCCTAAGGGTGCTCCATGTAAACAGACTGAAGCCTCACTGTGAGAGGTCTGAAGTCAGCATGCTCCTAGTTACAGATGAGGGCATGGATGAGGAGAGTGAACCTCCCTGACTCCCTGACCCTAGATCAGTGATATGACTGTTACCAGTTACTGGAGCAGGTTTTCTCCCTGTTTTCCCTCACCCTTGGACTCACACACTTGTGCGTCCATGATATTGACATGGGAGACGGTCCCCATGTAAAGAACACAATTTACAGGTTGTCAGAGAGGATGAAGGCCAGCATTGTGGATGAAGTCACCAAGATGCTAGCTTTAGGGGTGATTGAAACCACTAACAGTCCTTGGGCCAGCTCAGTGGCATTGGTATCAAATGCTGCCCCACCAGGCACCAAACTAGAACTTTGGTTCTGTGTGGGCTACCAAGGTCTCAATTCTATCACAAAGACTGATGCACTCCCAATCCTCTGAGCCGATGAGATCATTGACAGACAGGCAATGCCAAATTCCTCAGTACATTTGATTTAACATCAGGGTACTGGCAGGCCGCCTTGACTGAGGGGGGAAATGAGTGGTCTGCAATCTCAACCCCTGAGGGACATTGCCAGTTCTGGGTAATGTCCTTTGGCTCAAAGAATGCCCCTGCTACCTTCCAAAGGTTGGTTAACAGGGTCCTGGCTGGTAAGGAGACATTCTGTGCCGCTTAACAAGATTACATTGCCGTCTACAGTGCCACCTGGGAGGAACACCTGCTTCACCTCCAAGAGGTGCTCAGGCCCTGCAACAGATAGGACTGACAGTAAAGGCCAGTAATAGCCAGATGGGGCAGGGTTTCGTGGTGTACTTGGGACACCTAGTGGGTGGTGGCAAGGTACAATCATGGTCTGGCAACCACCTAAAACTCAAACTGAAGTGAGGCCCTTCCTAGGCCTCACTGGTTACTACCACAGATTTGTTAAGGGGTATGGCACTATGGTGGCCCCCTTAACTGAGATGACTTCCAAAAAGCAGCCCAGGTTGGTGATCCGGACAGAGGCTTGTCAGAAAGCCTTTGATTCTCTCAAGGAAGCCATGAGCACATGGAATTCATAGTACAGATGGATGCTTCAGAGCAGAGCATAGGGGCAGTCTTAGCACAGCTGAATGAGGAGGGCCTAGACCAACCAGTAGCCTTCATTAGTAGGAGGTTACTTCCACAGGAACAGAGTTGGAATGCCATTGAAAGAGAAGCATTTGCTGTGGTCTGGGCACTGTAGAAGCTGAGACTATACCTGTTTGGGACTCACTTCTGGTTTAGACAGACCACAGGCCCCTCAAATGGCTCATACAGATGAGGGGTGAAAATCTTAAACTCTGGAGGTGGTCTATCTCCCTACAGGGAATAGACTTTATGGTGGAGCATCACCTGGGGACTGACCACACCCATGCTGATGGTTTCTCCAGATTCTTCTGCCTTATTGAGGAGAGCTCCCAAGGGGTTGTTTACCTCTCCCACCTTTCAGCTGAGGGGGAAACATGTTAGACCTGACAAACGTAGGGTGGTCATCCCCAGACTTTTTGCCTGCCTTCCTCCACTTTTCTGACACTATTTTTGCTAGTTTTAGGTCTCGGCGCACTTCAACACTTTACCACTGCTGTCCAGTGCTAAAGTGCATATGCTCTCTCTCCTGAACTTGGTAACATTGGTTCCTACTTGATTGACATATTTAATTTACCTGTAAGTCTCTAGTATAGTGCACTTACCTGCACCCAGGACCTGTAAATTAAATGCTACTAGTGGGCCTGCAGCACTGATTGTGCCACAAACATAAATAGCCCCTTGACCATGTCTCAGACCTACCTTTGCAAGGCCTGAGTGTGCAGGTTCACTGCCACTTCGACTTGGCATTTAAAACTACTATCCAAGCCTTAAGCTCCCCTGTTTCTACATATAAGCCACCCCTAAGACCGGCCCTAGGTAACCCACAGGACAGGGTGCTATGTAGGTAAAAGGCAGGACATGTACTTGTGTGTTTTACATGTTCTGGTACTGAAAAACTCCTAGATTTGTTTTCCACTACTATGAGGCCTGCTCCTCTCACAGACTAGCATTAGAACTGCCCTCATATATTCTTAAGTATAGATTCTGATCTGGAAGGAGTATCCATGTCTTGTTTTGTATTGCCAGATTGGTAATAGAAAATCCTGCTCACTGGTGAAGTTGGATTTAATATTACTACTTTAGAAATGCCACTTTTAGACAGTGGGCATTTCTTTGCACTTACTGCCATTGGTGCCTTACAGCCTGTCTCCAATCCACACCTGGTCTGTGCTGCTTGACAGCTCCCGTTGTGCATTTCACCCAGACAACCATAAACAAACGGCACTCAGTCACATCTACATTCATTTGCATACTGAATGAGTCTTCCTAGGCAGGAAGGGTGGACGTGCTCACGCTTACATTTCAAAGGCCAGTGGCCTGCCTTCACACAAAGGACTAATAACCCCTACAAGAAACCTGGCAGGCAGGACTGGGCTGTAAGGGGAACTTGTGCACTTTAAAACCACTCTTTGAAGTTTTCCCCACTTCAAAAGCATTTTGTGGTATATAAACTGGGTCTCTGACCCCACCAAATCAGACACTTCTGGAACTACACCTGCTCTTTGTCAGAGGAACTGGGTGGCTGCCTAAAGGACTTGTCTGGACTGCTGAGAAGGACTGCTGCCCTGCTTCTTGCCCTGCTGGCCTCTGACTCTCCTGGAAGGACTTTGCCTTCCTCTGAAAGTACTCTCCAAGGGTTGGATTGAACTTGCCACCTGTTTCTAAAGTTTCAGGGCCAACAAAACCTTCACCTCTTCAAGAAACTCCTTGTGCGTCGAAAATCGACACAACGCCTTCAGAAATCAATGCAAAATCTGCATCGCCGGTGGGAACTCAGTGCGCCGCTGACCAGAACAACACAGCACCAACTTCCAGATGGTGAATTCGACGCAGACCCTGCCTTGCGACAGAAAATTAGGCGCGTCAGCTACTGGATCGACCAGTGCATCATGGATGTTCAACGCATCATCCCTGGGCGCCACAATACCCCAACATTGCAGTGAAGAACCAAGACTGCACACCAGAAAAACATGCAAATCCTTGCAGCGTGGCAAGAAACAATGCATCATCTGTGCCATGCCGGAAAATCTGATGCAAAACACCTCATTTTCAAGGCATCTCCTACTCTGCAGTCCCCTTGCACTGTTATTTTTGATGCATCCCAGCTACTGTGTGTTACAAAGAAACAACTATTGATTTCTAAGGATTGAGACTCTTTTAAACTTTTTAAAAGTGGTATTTCAACTTGTGCCTATTGGATCTTTGTAATTTTTACCTTATTTAATTCAAATAAATATGATCTGTTGAAAAATTAATTATTGGTAAGGGCAGGTAAGCACCTACACTTAGCAATAGGCCACTAACCCCTACTAGGTTCAGTTAGGTCTCAATAAATTAACCCCAGCTCAACCCTTGGTAGTTTGGCAACGAACAACAAAGCTTGACTTAGGAGACAAAGGGGGGTCATTACAACCCTGGCGGATGGCGGAGAACCGGCGGTAAGACCGCCAACAGGCTGGCGGTCTTACCTTGGTGTATTATGACCATGGCGGTTACCGGCATGTCAACCGCCGGTTCTCCGTCCCGCCCGCCAGGGCGGAGACAACAGCCGGGCTGAAGACCTGGGTCTCCTGCCCGGCGGCCGCCAGTATGCCGCTGGCGGTATTTTGACCCGGCTTACCGCCGTGGATTTCCAGTGGTTTGAACCGCCATGAAATCCATGGCGGGAAGCACTATCAGTGCCAGGGAATTCCTTCCCTGGCACTGATAGGGGTCTCCCCCACCTCCACCCCCACCCCGACTCCCTCCCCTACACCCCCCACCACCCCTGCCACCCCCCAAAGGTGGCAGGGCCCCCCTCTCCACCCCGACCCCAACATAACATTACTCACACACACCCGACACGCATGCAGGCACCACCAACACATACACGCACACACCCGACATACATGCCTACATCCACACACACAGTCAGACACGCACACCCACATTCAAACATACACGCACACATCCATACAGACATACCCATAGCCATACACGCACTCATTCCCATACACACAACACCCCCGCAAGCATACACGCACTCACACACCCCCTCTACATACACACACGCACACCCCCCCGCCCCCCCCTAACGGACGATCGACTTACCTGGTCCGTCGATCCTCTGGGAGGGGACGGGAGCCATGGGGGCAGCTCTGCCGACACCACACCGTCAACAGAACACCACCACGGCGAATCACAGGACGTGATTCGCTGGGCGGTGTTCTGTTGGCGTGGCGATGGAGATGGAGCAACCTCCACTTCCCCGCCGCCCGCAAGTATGGCTGTTGGCGGCTCTCCGTCGGAATAACGACGGAGAGCAGCCAACAGTCATAATACGTCGAGCGGCAAACCGCCCGCACAGGCGGTCTTCCGCACGGCGGTCCCTCAGCGGTCTTGCAAAAAGACAGCCGAAGTCGTAATGACCCCCAAAGTGTAAAGCATTCAAGTATCACAAAACAGTAATTAAATAAAACACAGGAAACAGTTTAAAACTCCACAACCAATTTATAAAGATCAGACATATTTTTAGCTTTAAAATGACACTAAAACAAATAAAATCGGATAAAGGGAACCGGAGATATGAATTTTTTAAGAATTAATGTTTTTTAGTGCTTAGAAATGAATAGTGCGAAACTGGTCGTCTGGTCGCACCTCGACCGGACAAAGTCAAAGTTTAAAGCTGACCGCGATGGAGTCCTGCTCGGCTATAGCATCTGGGAGGCCTCGGTCAAAAGTTTACCTTCGGACTTAGTCGTCTTCTTGAAGATTTTCTACTGCGAGACCAAGTCCCTTGATGAAGATTTCTACGTCCCTGGAGCCCTCTTCGGATACCCTGTGCGGAAAGTCCCGGTAAAGTTCCTACTTTCGGACTTAGTCACTTTTTCAGAGATTTTCTTCATTGGGCTGAACCTGCAAGTCAGGCCGGGTTGCGGTTGAGGCAAGCCGGCTAGAGTTGCCGCAGCGGGTCAGTCCCTTTATGATGCTTTTTTCAAAAAGTTCTCCAGACTTCTTGATCTTCTTCTAGAAGGTCTTTTATGGTTCTTTTGGAGTCCACAGCTCACCTCAAGGTTCCAGAAGCTTTCAGTTGCTCCTTGGAGAGAGGCGGACTCAACTCTCAGAATGCAACTGGCACAAAATCCAAATTGGCCACTGGACAGTGGTCAGCTGGTCAGTTTCTTCAGTAGTTGGTGCAGGGAACTCTGGGTAGCAATTTTTTCACCTGTAGCAAACAGGGAGTTCCTCTTTGAACCGGTTGAAGCTAGGTAAAGTCCTTCTTGTGGTGAAGCCCAAGTGTGCAGCTGGTGCAGTCCTCCAGGGTGCAGTGTCCAGGTGCAGGTCAGGAGTCCAGCAGGGCAGTCCTTCTTTTTTCGTTGTTCTTCCTTGTAGGGATCTGAGATGTGGGTGCAGTTCTGCCAGTTTTATCCTTGTTCCTGGGTGAAAAAGAGGGGGGTCTTGGTTCTCCAATCAGATGCAGGGTCTTTCCCTCTGTGATGACCACTTCCTTGGAAGTGTGGCAAAAATGATCAACATTCTTCAAAAATCCATCATGGCTGAAACTGATTTTTGGAGGTTTTATCTGGCTGATCCCACCCCCTGATGTACGTAAAAATCCTAAATGCACCCCTCTCCTGCCCTCTCCTAATCTATTCAAGGGGGCGCCTAATTGTCTGGGTGTGCAGGCTGTGACAGAGGTGCTGGATTGCTCCAAATGTCCTTCACTGCCTTTGAAGACCATTTTGGTAGCACTCCCCCTTCCTGCTTCTCCATCTGCTGAGGGGAGTTCTCCTCTCCCAAGCACATCTCTTTGTTTTCAGCCCAGGCCACTTCAGACCTCATCAAGGCCGCCTGGCCAGGCTGCCAGAGGCTGGCCAATCAGAGAAGAGCACTACAGGGCTGAAGTTTTTAAAACTCTTTACCTGAACAAGTTAAATTAAATCCAAAAAGTTGTGGGATGTATTATAACTTTTATACTTTTCATCCTTGGGGTGGTCTCTCTTAACCTTTTGCCTCTGTTTCCCAGGTTGATGATGTGTGCTGGACTCTGATTTAGCTGTTTTTGTTACTCTGGGCACTTTACCACTGCTAACCAGTGCTAAAGTGCAAGTGCTCCTATACAAAATGTGTATGTAATTGGCTTATCCATGATTGGTATATTTGATTTACTAGTAAGTCCCTAGTAAAGTGCACTAGAGGTGCCAAGGGCCTGTAAATCAAATGCTACTAGTGGACCTGCAGCACTGGTTGTGCCACCCCCATAAGTAGGTCTGCAATCATGTCTCAAACCTGCCACTGCGGTGTCTGTGTGTGCAGTTTTAAAATGTAAATTCGACTTGGCAAGTGTACCCACTTGCCAGGCCTACACCTTCCCTTTTCTCACATGTAAGATACCCCTAAGGTAAGCCCTAGGTAGCCCCAAGGGCAGGGTATAGTGTATGGTTAAGGTAGGTCATGTGGTAATGTGTTTTATATGTCCTGACAGTGAAATATTGCTAAATTCGTTTTTCACTGTTGCAAGGCCTGTCCCTCTCATAGGTAAACATGGGGGCTACCTTTAAAACTCATTAAAGTGTAGAGTCCCTTTGGGAGTGGATAGATATGTGGAGTTTGGGGTCTCTGAGCTCACAATTTACAAATACATCTTTTAGTAAAGTTGATTTTAAGATTGTGTGTTTGAAAATGCCACTTTTAGAAGATGAGCATTTTCTTGCTTATACCATTTCTGTGACTCTGCCTGTTTGTGGATTCCCTGTCTGAGTCAGTTTGAAAGTTGGGCTGCTTGAACCTCACACTAGACAGTGACACAAAGGGAGCTGGGGTGTAGTCTGCATTTCCTGATGAGCCATCTGTGCTAGGAGGGAGGGGAGGAGTGGTCACTCACACCTGAAAGGGTTGTGCCTGCCCTCACATAATGCAGTCTCCAAACCCCTGGTGAATGTCTGGGGCCTGGCCTGGGCAAGTCAGGATTTCACAATCAAGAGAGACTTTACTTTGAAGTAGGCCTACTTCACAGGAGAAAATGGGTATAAGAAGGGCACCCAAAACCACAGACTTTAGAACACTTCTGGAAACCAAGAGGAACCTCTGCCTGGAGAAGAGCTGAAGAGGTGAGGAAGAAGAGCTGCCCTGCCTGTCACTGTGCTTTGTGGAGCCCTCCTACAATTGCTGCTTCTGCCTGTGCTAGAGAACAAAGACTGGACTTTGTGTTGCCTTCCTTCTTGTGAAGAACTCTCCAAGGGCTTGATTTAGAGCTTGCCTCCTGTTTGAGGTCTCAGGGACAGCAAAGACTTCTCTCTGCCAGCACCTAGAGTCTCTGGAGAAACTCCTACTCTGCCTTGTGGTGCCCATCCAGTTCCTGGGACCCTGAAAGGAGAAGCTGGCAGCCTAAGAGGAAGAAATCCATGCACAGAAAGCTGTGCGAGGAGAAGATTGACGCAACTCCGATCTGCGGCTGGGAAATTGATGCGCCGCCGGCTTTGCTGCTGAAAATTTGCGCTCGCCTGAAATGCGACCAATGAATCGATGCACGGAGGTGGAGAAACGATGCACAGCAACGCTGACAGAGGCTGGTGAGATCGCAACCCGCGCTGCGTGGTTTTCAGATCATCGTGCAGCTGGATTACCGACGCAAACACTGCTGGGTGTATAAAAACAATGCAAGGCCTGCCCGGACCCGAGAATGCTGACTGGATCGACTCATCGTTTCCCTGCGGATAGAAGAAACGACGCTCCCATACCCGACGAAAGGAGAAACGATGCAAGGTTTTGCTCGTAAGTGAAATCGACGCATCGCAAGCTGCTGGGTTATTTTTGACACACCCAAGGTACATTTTCACGCTAACAGTGTTAGTGTGTGTTTAAAACTACATGAAGACTCTTTTTGCTTTTTAATTGATAACTTGACTTGTGTATTGTGGATTTTTGTCATTTTGGTCTTGTTCTGTTTAGATAAATATTTTCGATTTTCTAAATCTGTGTTGTGTCATTTTGTAGTGTTTTCATTAAGTTACTGTGTGTGTTGGTACAAATACTTTACACCTAGCACTCTAAAGTTAAGCCTACTGCTCGTGCCAAGCTACCAAGGGGGTGAGCGGGTGTTAGCTGAGGGTGATTCTGTTTTACCCTGACTAGAGTGAGGGTCCTTGCTTGGACAGGGTGTAACCTGACTGCCAACCAAAGACCCCATTTCTAACAATAACAGTTAATTTGATACCAAACTTGAGGTATCTGACACTTAAGTGGATTTAGTAAATTAAAATAAAGTCTCCCCATTCTAGCCTATGGAGGCCATTCAATACAGTGAGGGAAAACAAATTTGGCTATTTTACCTCACCAGGGCGTATGATTTTTTTTTATAAGGTCTCTGCTCATAGTTACATGGCACCCAATCCTAGGGGCACGTAGGGCACACTTTAGGGGTGACATATGTAAATATAAGGTAGTTTAAGACTTTGGAAGTACTTTCAATTCAGGAGTCAAATTTGCATGTAACTTTCATTTAAAAGCAGCTAGCAAGGCAGGCCTGTCTTTAAAATGACACTGGGCACCTCAGCAGTGCACCTATGGGTGCACTACCTATCCTGGGGTCTCTATACCTACATATCCTACCATATACTAGGGACTTATAGGTAGGTTAAGATTGCCAATTATAATTAGCCTAATTTGGATATCCACTTTACACAGAGCACTGGCCATGGGATTGGTAAGCAGTACCCAGGGCACAGCCAAGAGTCAGTAACCCCCAGTATCTGTCCAAAACATTTGCGGGTGATCAAGGCAAAAAGGAGGACTTTCCTACATTATCTATTTTTCCAAACCTATGTGGTGTATTTTTGTGGTGTTTTCAATGTGTTACTGTATGATGTATTGCACAAATACTTTACACATTGCCTTCTAAGTTAAGCCTGACTGCTCAGTGCCAAACTACCAGAAGGTGGGCAGAGGGTAAATTGGATTGTGTAGGGACTTACCCTGACTAGGATTGTGGTCCTTATTTGGTCAAGGGTGTATGCCTCTGCCAACTAGAGACTCAATTTCTAAAAGATACAATGTAATATTCTTGGTTGACACATACTACTGTCAGAACAGAAGAAGTGCCAGACTTGCCCTATCAGAAAAGAGACGTCAGGCTGTAGGAGTAGGAAATAGGCAGATGACAAAACCTGCACAGAAAATGTTCCAGTAAAAATAGATCCCTTTGGAGATAAGCACCAATTTGTGGTTTGCGATTCAAGTGCAGTTAATCTATTAGTACGTGACCTGTTGTGTAAGCTAAACTGTTCCATTAGCTGCACACCCAAAGGAATAGAAATACAAAAAAATGAGGAACAAGATGTCCCTTTTAAAATTGTAGAACAGTACTCACTTGTCTCACTGTATCCAGTGATGACATGTAATAATTTGCCCCAAGAGTTGCAGGAGACAGTTCTTCCTGAGGTCTGGGATTTTTCAGGAAACGATATAGGTCTCACAAAAGGAGTTGATCCAGCAAAAATAACAGTGACGTCAAATGCAGTGTATATGAGAATATCATCATAGAACCTGACACCCGAGATACTTGCAGGAATAACATCCTTGATCCATAGCCTGATTGAGCAAGATGTTCTGAATTGAATTTTGGGAAGCCCTTGTGATTCCCCTGTTTTAGGATAGCAGAAGGCGAATTTAAAATACTTTATAGTTCAGGATTTGAGAAAAGTGAACAAGATTATTGTTCCATGTTGTCCTGTGGTACCGAATCCAGCAGTGATTTTATTTCCAATTCTGTGTGAAGCAGAGTGGTTTACCATCATTGATTTGTGCTAAGTGTTCTTCTCCATTCCCTAGCACGAGCGCGCAGAAAGCTAATTCCTCGTTGCCTTTAAATTTGGCATTTGTATTTTAACATAGTGTTGTATTCTACTGGGGTATACGGAATCTCTATCAATTTTGAACCAGATTTTAAAGAACAACTTGGAGTTTCTTAAAATGCCCTATCATTCAGCTTTAGTACAGTATGTTGAAAACCTTTGGTTGTGCAAAATACTGGAGAAGCATGCAGAAGAGATACCATCGCTCTCTTGAATCATTTAGGAGAAAATGGACATAAAGTTTCCCCAGCAAAGTTGCAGTATTGTTAAAAGGAAGTCTGATACTTAGGTCACCACTTAGAGAATGGTGCAAGAAAGGTGACCCAAGAAAGAATTTCAGCCATCATGCAGATGAATCCCCCAGTTACTCAGAGGGAAGTCAGAATGTTTCTGGAAATGGTTGGCTACTGCAGCCAATTGATTCCAAATGTTTCAATTTTGTTCAAGCCCTTACAGGGATTGACACACAAGGATGTACCGGATCTGGTACCATTTGATGATGAATGCATAGGTGTCTTCACTGAGCTGAGAGGAACCTTACCCAGATTTGGGAATGCCCAATTATGACAAATGTTTTTCTTTGTTTTGCTGTGAGAGGGATGGATATGCTCTCTCTGTTTTGACACAGTTACATGGACATGCCAACAAGTCTGTGGCATATTTTTCATCCACACTTGATCTTGTAACTGCAGTGTTGCGCAGGTGTCTAAGAGTCATGGCCATGTTAAACATCAGTATAGAACAGTGCTAAAGCATTGGTATTGGCCACCCACTGAATGTTTTTATCCCCCATTCAATGGAGCTAACCCATACAAAGGCCCATTATTTGACAAATACCTGCTTGAACTGTTATGAACAGCTCATTTTAGGTTCTTCTGATGTCAACATAAAGAGATGCAATGTTCTCAATGTTTTTGCAAAATCATGTTAAAAATGCAAGTAACCACAAATATGAAGCTGAGCATGCCTGTCTCAATGTAACTGAACTGTACACCTAACCAAGACCCAGTGTTGAAGATGCTCACTTGGACGAAAATGACGATGTCATTTTTGTTGATGGCTCCTGTTGAAGAGATCCTGGTGGTGCCCTGAGAGCAGATTATGCAGTTTCTTGGCTTCAAGGAGTTTTTATGGCCAAGTAGCCAAATTACTTGCTTACTAGAGCATGCTGTGTTTCTGAACAGTTCAAAGTGACCATGTTTACTGATAGCCAATATGGGTTTGGTGTTGTTCCCTGCAGTGACAGTTGTGGTCCCAGAGATGCTTCAGGACCTCTTCTAGGTCACTTATCTGAAAAGAATACAACGTTTATCAATTGCTGAACGCATTAGCATTACCTGTGAAAATTGGAGTTGTAAAATGTGCTGCTCACCAGAAGTAATGTGATTATATGTTTTTGGGTAACTCAAAGGAATGATAGCCTCACAATTGCAAAACTGCTGTTGAGGAAGTTGATCCCTGGATCTCGTTTTTTGACTTCTCTTGAATTAGACTGAGGAACTCATTTCAACAGTGAGAGCCATAAATTATTATTTGTGGGACTGCAAGTTGAGGAAAGATTGCGTTGCAGTTACAGACCAGAAACCTCAGGACTGGTAGAGGGGATAAATGGAATGCTAAAGTCTCGACTTGTGAAAGTATTTGCACCTACAACACTGAAATGGCCAGATGCATTGCCTCTTGTCTTGATGAGTATGCGCAGAAAGTGAAGCTTGATGCTACAGGTGATCATCATGGGGCTTGCTATGAGATTGCCAGTAGTGCCTACAACAGCTCTTGTGAACATCACACTTAGTTCTGGATAACTGCAAAGGACTAGCTGATGTGGTTCATTCTTGTCTCGCCAGGTTGGAGAAGCAACAGCACAACCGCAACAAGAACTTTGTCATGACCTGACTCCTGGTATCTGGCTATTAGTGAAAAAGCATGTAAGAAAGACATACTTGGAGCCACGTTGGAACGGCCCCTATCAGGTTGTTCTAGTGATAACAACATCTGTGCAGTGTGCTAGTCTTTTGAGCTGTATTCATGCGAGCCACGCACGCAAAGTTCCAAGTCCTCTTGATGAAACAGTGCTTGTTCCCTGAAGGGTCGGTTACAGAGATAGAAAGGGTCCAGGTTAGCTAAGCTGTGGGGATTGGACAAGTGGCTAATGCAGAACAAGCATGGTCTGGTGAAAATCTTAGCAGGTCAACAGCAGTTGAAGGTATAGAAGGGTCGAGACAGAGGCCCCTGCTAGCTCAGATCATGTTGAAACCCCAAATTTGTCAGAAAAAAGAGTTGTAACCAGAGTTCAGTGCCCTGAGAAAAGCCCAGAGCCAATGAAAAAAGTGCCTCCAACCATGGCTAAAGTAACTGAAGAATTGTATTAAAGAGACAGTGAAACTGAGGGTTGTGTGACAAGTAGGTCAAAGAGAAAAAGAGTGCCTAGTCAAAGATATTCAGCTCCCGAATTGACAAATTTCACAACTGATGACTGGGAGAAGGAGTTTGTTGCCTTTTGTGTAGCAATTTGTCTACAGCTAAGCATTTTGGAACTTGAAATTGCTTTGGACCTGAAATTTGAAATATCATTTCCGATTGATGAGAAAAGACATTATTTGCTGGAAGTGCTAATTAGTGATTATCAGATGGTATATTATTGGAAACATTTGAACTTTTAGTTGAGGGTTTTGAATTTATGAAAATAAGAGAAATTCTTGAACCTTTTGGATTTTTCCTTTTGAAGATACTGTTTCTGAATTTGCTTTGCTCAAATTAAGAAGAGACTTTAAGTGACAGTACAATAATTGAAAGCCGCTTTTGCATTTTTGATTTTTAATTTTTAATTAGAAATATATTGTGGTCTGAATCTAGACAAAC
Organism: Pleurodeles waltl; assembly: GCF_031143425.1. Taxonomy (NCBI): domain Eukaryota; kingdom Metazoa; phylum Chordata; class Amphibia; order Caudata; family Salamandridae; genus Pleurodeles; species Pleurodeles waltl. The sequence continues at coordinate 716,137,537 of NC_090443.1, forward strand.
CATTAAATCTGATGAAAGTATGAGGAGTAAATGTAAGTATGTGAGTGTAGGTTTAGCAGTAGCATGTGTGATTATTTTGATAATTATTGGATTGAGTTTGCCTGTCAAGAATGGGAATAAGAAAATGTCAGTCACTATTGATCCAAAGTTAGAGACTCTACTCACAGATCACGGTTTCCTATAAGGATGCAAGACTTTGACACACAGATAGTTCTAAAGAAGATTTGACATCAAACGTGTATTACAAATTATTATATGAATACATTGAAACCATGGAAGTCCAAGATTGTAACGTTTTGCCACATTCTTTTCATCAGTACAAGAAGGAATCACTTATCACAGCTTGCCACTAACAAATTGAATTTCTTGTAGTCTGTTACTAACTCTATTGTATGAGCAGAAGTATTATCAATACATCTATTAAAACTATGATTTACTGTTTTCTTTCATGCCTATTATGAAGCACCTGAGTAGCATTGCTAAAGCTAAAAACATTGACATTTTGGGAGGATGTTTTGATCAGCATATGCCCACAAGAATAATTTGACCTGCATTCTTAGTTCAATAGAAACAGAGTTCATTGGGCATGTTTATGGAAGAAGGAGGGCAGTGAAAGCAAAAATAGAAAATAAAGTAGTTTTGTAAAATTGGGAAAAAGATGCAACACATTCAGGGGGTCATTCCAACCCTGGCGGTCATCGACCGCCAGGGTGGATGACCACGGAAGCACCGCCAACAGGTTGGCGGTGCTTAATTTGGGATTCCGACCGCGTCTGTAAAGCCGCGGTCGCCCAGCCGGGTCCGGCGGTTTCCCGCCGGATTTCCCCCTGCTGGGAGAATCCTCCATGGCGGCGCTGCAAGCCGCCATGGGGATTCTGACCCCCTTCCCGCCAGCCTGTTTCTGGCGGTTTTTACCGCCAGGAACAGGATGGCGGGAACAGTTGTCGTGGGGCCCCCGGGGGCCCCTGGACTGCCCATGCCACTGGCATGGGCAGTGCAGGGGCCCCCTAACAGGGCCCCAGCATGATTTTCACTGTCTGCATAGCAGACAGTGAAAATCGCGACGGGTGCAACTGCACCCGTCGCACCCCTGCAACACCGCCGGCTCCATTCGGAGCCGGCTTCTGTGTTGCAGGGCCTTTCCTGCTGGGCCGGCCGGCGCTCCCTTGGCGGGCGCCCGCCAGCCCAGCGGGAAAGTCTGAATGGCCCCCGCGATCTTCTGACCGCGGAGCGGTCATTGCCGCCCGCCAAACTTGGAATGACCCCCTCAGTGTCTGAGAGTTAAGGATTCTTAGCTTTAGATTGGCAACATGTAGGGAAACTATTTGTATGTCAACCAAAGTCAAAGACAGAGGCACATTTTGTAGGTACTTATGAATATAGACATGTTTTAGCTTTCAAAAGCATATTGACCTTTATGTTAAATGGACAGGATCCCTCCATACCAGGTGTTTATTTTATATGTCAGAAAAAAGCGCATTACAAGCTGCCGAATGGCTGGTATGGACCATGTTACCTGGGAGTAGTTTGTCTGAAAATGCAACACTGATGATCCAGTCTAGGATGAGAAATCAAACTCCAAAATTAAAAGAAGAGCAAGTGCCTCAGAAATAGTGGGAGATATTTTGAGGGTATTATTCCATCAGTGGCACTAATTTTGAATGATTGCAAGATTAGAAAGTTGACAACCACAGCAGACAAGCTATCTACTGAGGAGCTATGTCACTAATGGATACGGAGATGGTAGCTGTGAAATCAATGGTGTTGCAAAATCATCTTGTGTTAGACATCTTACTCGCAAAAGAGGGCAGAGTTTGTGAAAAGTTACAAGTGCAACATTGTTGTACTTACATATCTGACATTAGTAAGAACATAAGAAAGTACATTGCAAACATGACTGACTTGAAGAGAGATCTGAAAAGTCTGACAGACAATGGTGCATAGGAAGCTATTAGAAGTGGTTTTTCATGCACTGGAAGTGGGTTGGAAACATGGGAAAAGGAATAGTAGGAAGCATCTTGAGACCCTTGTTGATTGTGGTGTTGTGTGTCATAGTTACACATGGATTTTACAAGCTATAGAATAAACTGAAAGAGAAAACAGCCAAGACTAGGCAGATAGAAATGGAGAAAAGAAGAAGCATTTATTATTGTAGCATCAAGAGAAAGGAGGATTACAGCAAATTGTATCAGAATAAGTCATCAGAATTTTGAATTGTCTTGTGGAAATGAGAATGTAACCTTTTTATGATGCCGTATTTCGCTATCAAAGGAGGGACTAGACAAAATCCCACACACCAATCTCACCAAATGATTGATTGTATTCAAAATTGCAATTAAATACATCCATGGGAGAGTTCTCCAATTTCAAACGTATATATATATATATATATATATATATATATATATATGTATTCCAAAGCATATATTAAAATAGAGCCACTAGTAGGTGGAAGGATCTAATATTGTAAGCTCCTCATTTTCACAAAGTGTATGTGGGCACTTCTAATGATTTGAATTTGAGGATTCCTATGAGAGCAGGCACATGTTAGAATTTTAGGGTCTAATATATGAATGAAATCTCATAGATGAATTGCGGCAACATAAGGGGAACAGATGTCTGGTTGGAATACTTTACCAAAATGGTCTGTTGTTAGATGACATATTGACGAATAGGCAGACCTATAATAACATGATACTGTTTTCATGTTTTAGGAAACACATTGCTTGTGGGCAGTCCACCACTAATGTCACTGACATAAAAGGGTGGTACCCTTTGATTTATTCCTACTAGATAGAAGCCATGAAACGGAAAAACAAAATACGTACAGTTGGAAGGTACAACATTATTATACATTTATGGACTATATGGCATGCTGAGTTAGTCTGAATTTACAACACATCTGTGGACTAACTGAATTAATTCTGGTATGTCATCTAATATTATGTTATATCAAGGTACAATTGCCTGCATTGATTATGAATTTAGGGATTATATTATCACGATAGGTGACTAAAATAGTTTGTCTCCAGCAAGAATAGCATAATATGAATTAATGTTAAAGAAATACGTTTTTCACCATGAGCTAGTAGTATGTAAATTAAATTAGTCTCAGAAGTGTTCATTTACACTTTAAATTTGTAAAAGGTAGCATTTGTAGTTTGTGAATATCTTTTGCATATAATGTGGGCTGAAAAATCAGTTACTTTGTACGGTATTGTGTTTGTTTTCCCTCTTTCTATCATTTGTTTCTTCATGTTTTGTTTGGTGATAGATAATATTTATTGTTGATTTGAATGGATCCATCTATAATGATGGCTTTGGTTTTATAGTGTGTTTTTATATGTTCTTTTGTAGCCCTGAAGAAGTCCTTGGGCAGGACAAAACACATTAGAATTTTCATGAAAAAACAGAAGCTATTCTGAGGACTTTCGTAAATATATGCTTTGGAATCCATTTGAGTGTATTTGGAAGTTTGACATTGGAGGCCTCTCCCATGAAAGTATCCAACTCCACCTGGTTCAGGGAGCTTTGTGCTGGGAGCCTGAAATGATCCAGGACCATGATAAAGCTGCTGATTAGAGAGAATAGTGAGGTAAATACAGTGGGTGCTGATGACATAGTCCCAAAATCATGTGAAGCTGTATTGTTGCAGGGTCAAGATGGATTGCATATGGCTGGGTCTAGTCTGGGGTGGCATGGTGGGCTAAAGTACGATGAGTTGGAATGCTACTCTGAGCAAATGCCATTGGTTTACTTATTGCAGTCATCCTCCCATCACCTTTTAAGTGCTTGATGTACCTTCCTAAGTGGCCAACGGTATGCCCAGTCATAGGTGCCTTGCTCACTGTGCCAATGGAACTAATCTGCACCTGACTGAAGGACCCCTATTAGGGTGAAACCAAGCTTGGGTTGCTTGTTTTCCAGTTCAGAGAAGACCTGGCTTGGCTGTTTGTGATAGATTGTTCCTGTTGGAGAAGGGTAAAGACTGATTTGCAAAAGTATAGATCTAATCTGAGGTGGCATAGTGGGCAAAAGAACCGTGAGCTGGAACACTACCTCGATGGATTGCCAGTGGTTAGACTTGTTGCAAACATCCTCCCCTCAGCATTTGTATGTTTGATTAGAAGTATCCAAAACAGGCATGTGAGTTGCTGAAAAGGCTGAAAAGGAGAAAAAACAAATGTGCTGTGGGATGTGACACAATCCATTTTGTCACAAGAGCTGAGTGGCTCGGAACTACCAAGAAACCTGTTTGGAGATTTCTGCTACTTTGAAAATGTATGGTAACTGGTCTTCAATGTCCATGTCGGAGTTGCAATATGCATCAAATCATGATAAGAGGCTATTTCCAAGCCCACCTGGTCTTTGAGAAGCATCCCTGAGGCTGGTTTGCAGCCTCTTCAATGAATAACTAAAATGCACTGTTACATCCTAGTGGCTATTTCCGAAAAAGGATATTTTTTTATTTCTTGTCTTGTTTTCTCTATGTCCACTTTGCACCCTTTTTGTCAATTTATTTTTTGTTGTACCAGTTAATACCTCATTTCTTTTACTTTCATTTTGGAAGCACTTTGTTTTGCAAAGTATTATCTTTAAGAAAGAAGATACTTGGTATTGACAGGTAAGCTATTTATGTCTTAATGGTTTTACTGTTTGGTTATGCTATTATACGTAAAAGCCCACGCATTTTCTCATTGATTGACTTGCTACTTTAGTCTACCTACCCAAGGTGGGTCTAACAAATCTAATTAAATGTTGTTTATCCCTGTGGATTGGAGTTTTGCACATTCTTCAACAAGGGCTTTTTCTTAGAATGAAAGCAGACGCTCAATACTTGACTTGCATATGTCTAATTGTTACTAGGCAGTGCCAGGATTAAAATCATAAAGTTCCTTACAAAGGGCAGGACTTACAAATTCTTTAATGATATGTTATTATTGTGAAGTACAAATTTGTACATACATGGAGGTGGATCTGGCTACCCCTCGAGCTATCTGTACAAACCATCAAAGAGATATGAAACCTGAAAGAACTCTCTTATGGTAGTATGACAAACACATGTTGAGCTGGACGGGTCAGTTAGAGCCTCAAAGGAGTAATGACAAGTCCACTAAATGAAGGGCAGCAAGAAGGAATTTTTAGGTCTAATTTACAGCCTGCCAACAATTGTGGTGCAAATGTTACATACGTATACAGGCACAGCACAGTCTCCCTTCTGATAAGAAAGAATAATATGTAGGAGAGAATGACTGCATGTATCACATTGATCTTTCTAAGAAGACAAGAGAATACTCAGGGTCTTTAAATAGGTTATTAGTACATTGTGGTTAACATGCAAGAATTCTGAAAAGACAATGAAAGGGTCCCTGATATGATATGTGTAAACCAAATGAAGAGAAGCATGCAAATCACTTAGAAGAGGGTGCCCAGAGCCTTCAATACTCCCTTGCATCCTCCATCACTGCTGTTGACCTGACCTTAGGAAGCTTGGAACTAAAGAAATTGTTGTGATTATAATTAGCTTAAAATCGAGCAGCCAGAGAAGAAATGTGAGCAGCTTTGGGAGAATAAATTATGTTGAGCTCAAACTGAGGCAAGAAATTAAAAGAATGCGCATCAAGCGGCCTTGCACCCAATGGGTCTGATGGCATAGAAAGTGTGTTGAGTGGAGCTTCAACCATGAGAAAACTCAGAACTCACCTTTAAAAATGTGCTGGAGGTAGCATAGAGGACTGGCTTTGGCTTTTGACATGGATTGTTCCATCATCCTGATAGAAAAAGCATATTGGAGAACTGCGGTATGGAATATGTTTTGAGTGGAAGACCCTGTGGCTACTCTAACTACAGATCCTGGACAATGGGAACAGCACGCTTACACTGAAAAGGTTTAGATCAGAAAGTTTGGACCAAGCCATGAAACATGGCTAAGAAAATACAAAAACAACAAGATGGAGGACGGAGTATGAAACCTTTCAGACCCTTACCCTCAGTCAAGAGAGTTGGGTTAAATCCATTGTCTATCATTTTATTTTGTGATGTTGGTATGTGTTCCCTAAGTGGCTAGTGTATGCCCAGATGTGGGTCCCTTGCTTGCTGTACCACTGGATTCAATCTAGCCTGGCCGATGAGGGGTTATACCCCCAAACTGGTCCCAGGATGTTCCTTTCAGGTCCAGGGAGGTCCTGGCTTGGTAGTTCAGGCTGGACTGTTCCCATGGGGAACAAGGACAAGACTGATTTGCATATGGCTCAGTTGAAACTAGGGAGATGTGGTGAGTAAAATAATGATGGATTAAATCCAGATCTGTGACTGGGTGAGAGTGTATGAAAAGTTTCAACACTTTCTCCATCATTTTATTTTGTGGTGCTTCTAAGAAAACACAAATACAATGTCAAACAGTCACATCAGACCTAGTGATCATTGGTGGATATTGCACTGATGTCAGTGGTTGGCTGGAACAAAGGCAACAATACCATTATAATGAAGGTTTGTCTAAATTAATGAATGGCAGATTCTCATCAATTGTATTTTGATAGCAAGCTTACCCCAGAGATCTTGGTAGAGCAGCAGGCCACTGGACCAGCAATATGGTATCCAGAAGAACCATTGAGGGGGGCACAAAAAGGGAGGGCAATGTCTGCACTGACTGAATCAGGGTGAATGTGAGTAGACTGATACAAACCAAGAGGAGTTTCCCCTAATGTCTCAGAAAGAATGGTACGAAATGTGTTGCCAGACCAGCTTGAAAGAGAAAAGGTGGTAGTTTCATGAAAAGTGTTGAACCCGGCCAATTGTGCAGGGTCTCCCCTACATTTATTGTCTCCTGTTGCTGAAACTGTTATTGTTGGCAGTAGGAATCTACAAGTTGTAAATCCCTAATAGATAGTATTCCATGTACCCATGGCCTGTGAATTAAATTCTTCTAGTAGGCCTTCAACACTCATTGTGCCACCCACTAAAAACGTATTTTTCAAATATGTCAGGCCTCACACTTTACTCTATCATGCAGTTTTAACCTTTTGCTAGACCTAAATGTTTTTCATTTGCCACTCCTAAATTAGGCCCTAAATATGTGTGGGGCAGGGGGCATTGTATTTCAAAAAGGGCATGCTGGTTTAAGTTTGACATATCTGAGCAGCAACAAACTACTAAGGTAGTTTTTCACTGTTGCAAGCCCAATCTCTCCCATTGACTAACACTGGGTTACCCTATTACATTTATTAAGTTCTAACTTTGGATTGGAAACAGAGAGACATATGCTCTTTACACTCAAATGTATTGTAATTTAAAATCCTCTTTAATGGTAAAGTCAGCTTTTAATCAGAGTTCTGAAAATACATTTAGAAAGTAGGCATTTTTTGTCCTAACCATGTGTGCTTTCTGTCAGTATCCTGGGGTACATGACTGTGAATGACTCTGCTGCTGTGGTTTGTGTATTCCTTCCAGATAGCAACATAAAAGGGGACTAGGGGTGGACAAAATGGGCCATCCTACCAGGATGGTTGGGGGTGAGCTGTACCTTGCCTCACTTATGTTTTAAAGGGCTTTGCAACCTACACACAAAGAAAGCTGACACTGGTCATTTGTCTGCCCAAGTTTGTGGAAGAGAAGAACTTTCTAGAACCAGATGTAGGGGTAGTATAGGGAATTTCCCCCACTTCAAAGTCCAGCACCAGGTATAAATAAATATTGGATCTCCGGGCCCACTCATCAGTACACTCCTGGACATGTAGACATTAAAGAAAAAGGAATTACTTCCTCCCTAGAGAAAAGCCCTGCTTCTAGATGCCTGCCTCATTCCCCGGAGGACTGCCCTGCTGCTACCAGAGGACTGTCCTGCTGCTTGAGGGCTGCCTTGACCTCCACTGGGCTGCCCAGCTGCTTGAGGACTACCCTGCTCTCTGAGAAGGAAGATTGGACCTGTTCCCTTCATCCCTGGATACCTGTGTGACTCCAAGGGTTAATTGGCTGACCTCCTGTCTGAGCCACAACAAGCTCTAGAGATCTCTCTGCAACTGCCCAGCTGACATGTACTGGACTGGCCTAGACCTGCAGGTGGACTTGCCTCAGAATTCTGGGCCTATGCTGGAGTAAGTTCCTGCTCTCCAAGAGATGTCTCCCCAGGCCCTCGACCGTTGGCTGGCATCAACTGACCTCTTACTGTACAGACTCATGAAATGTTTTGGGCTTTTTGTGACCATGAAAGGGCCTGTTCATACCGAGACTCTGAGACGACCACCAATGTAATCCGGTGAACCTGACTGCTCTACAGTGAGTGCCACTGATAACTGCCAACACAAGATCTGCTCTGCGTGACACAGCAGCAACAGGTTGTGGTGATCTTCAAAGCAAAATGCCAACAACTACTATCAAAGGCATGTGGCCAGATTTTCGTCCAATAGTGAAGGCCATCCATGACACCAGGCCTGCTCTTCACGCTACGGCAACAATTATCTGTGAAGCTCTCCGTTCTCCTCGCGGCCTCCCTCACCATGAACTGAGCTCTATGCGCTGGACTTTTTTTACCCAGTGTAGCATGACTAGATGACTATGAATGGTGCCTTGTTTGTTTAGGAGCTATTTCTACCTAACACTAGAATTGCATATCTCCAGTTCTCCTAAGTGGATTTATTTGTTCTCTTCTCATTATATTTATTAAGAATGTACTCTATTTTTACAAAGTTGTTTCAGATTTTTCTTTTGTTGTGTTTCCACATCATTACTGTTTATGTGCTGCATAGATACTTTACACTATACCCCTAGTTAAGCATGACTGCTTTGAGCTAAGCTACTAGAGAGTTAAACACAAGTTAGTTAAGTGACTTTTGTGGTTCCCCATGACAGGGATTGTGGTTGTTGCCTGAGTGGGGCTTCCTCATTCCCTCAATCAATAACTCAGTTTTGTATGGAGAGAAATTGTGCTTTTATGCATCCTCTCTCCCTTATAATGCTGAGATTTTCACAACATCCATATTAGAAGATCGGCATAGTATTTTCCCTGGAAATCTTTCAATAGTTGAGTGACCAAATGGCTACTGTTGGTTTGGTATTGACTATGACCTAGGGGGAATAGAAGAGGAGAAGGAATCCCCTCCTACTTTTCTTGAGTGTGTTGGGAATAAGAACCTTTAGTGGTACCTGAACAAGGCCCTCTAAATGGTGTCTCAATGAATGCACTGGTGGACATGATTCAGTTAGAACACGGTTGAGGAACGTATAGCACTGTCCAGTGAAATATATTGCTTTTGAACTTTCTGGACTAGTTGGCATCTACAATGAAAACATCACAGTCACTTGGCCTTAGTCAAACTGGAGGAGCCTAAAGGAAAGTAGCTTTTTCATGTCTGCCAGTAAAACACATCCTTGGCAATGATTTTGTGTTGGAGCCTGTGAATGTTAGATTGCAGGCTGCTCCTCAGAGGAATTCTCATGTTAATGAGCTAATGAGATGAGTGCTCAGAGACAAGTGAATCTACTTAAATGAGAGCAGTGGGCCAGGTGTTGTTTGTTGTTCCAGGAAAGAATGCTGAGCCTGACACTATTGCTGAACATTTTAGCTTTGTGAGAAGCCAGTGCTGGGTATGGGACACAATATATGGACCCATTCCACACAGTCTCTTATAAGTCACACAAGTATGCAACACTTTAGGGCATGTGATTTTTGAGGCCAACAAAAGAGTCTGGTTGACCATTGCCGAATGGATGAAGAACAGCTGCCTTAAACTTAATTCTGACAAGACGGAGGTCCTCATTTTCGTCTCCAGTCCCTCCGCATGGGATGACTCCTGGTGGCCTGCCACTCTCGGATCCTCTCCGACTCCAACCAGGCACGCAACCTAGGATTCATCCTGGACTCCTAACGATCCATGACCCAGCAAGTCAACGCCATCCACTCTTGCTTCAACTCCCTGTCCATGCTCCAAAAGATCTACAAATGGATCCCCACAGAAACCAGAAGAATAGTTACCCAAGCCCTCGTAAGCAGCAAACTGGACTATGGTAATGCCTTCTATGCAGGAACTACTGTCAAACTCCAGAAAAGGCTGCAACATATCCAGTACGCCTCCGCACGCCTCATTCTGGACATCCCCTGTCACTGCCACATCACAGGCCACCTAAGAGACCTGTCAACAAGAGAATCACCTTCAAAATCCTCACCCACGCTCACAAAGCACTGCACAACACTGGACCAGAATACCTCGACAGATGGCTCTCCTTCTACACCCGACCTGACAGCTCCGCTCCACTGACCTCGCCCTTGCAACCATCCCACGTATCTGCAGAACTACAACTGGCGGCAGATCATTCTCGCACCTCACCACCAAGACGTGGAACACTCTTCTCACCATTTTGCGTCAGACCAAGGACCTCCTTACCTTCAGGAGACTTCTCAAGACCTGGCTGTTTGAGCAGTAGCAGCACCCCCGTGCCTTGAGACCCTCACAGGTGAGTAGTGTGCTTTACAAATTCCTTAATTGATTGATTGATTGATTGACCAGTCACGTTTTCTGCCTCAACTTGTGAACCCTGAACGAATGGGCCAGTGTCATTCTGTGACCCTTGAAGTGGTTAAGAAAGTCAGTATCCTCAGCATGAGACTGTTGTTCCCCCACCTCAAGATCAGATTGAGGGCATTGTGTTCTCATAAAGCCAGCCATGCAGCAAGCCACGTTTCCAGATTGGAGGTATTGACAGCTGTCAACCCATCACATAGGAGAGGCACCTGAGAGCTGAGGCATTTCTCCTTAACCCAGGGAGGGAGAACAGAGTCACTGAGGGAAGGGGTACATCAATATCCCTGGAATGACCTCCTTTGAGGAAATTTGTTCCTGATAACCCTGTTGTAATAGTGGACACTAGTAGATGTGTCATGGCAGGGATGTTGAGGATCTGCAGCATGCCTGAGAATGTGATCACAGGGTACAATGACGTCCAGTGCTTAATTTGTCAAACAATGAGAGTTGGTGCACAAAATTCTGCTGCAAAGCCTGCAGCCATTGCAATTAAATGTTGGAACGCTGCATCTCAAGGCTGTAGATCCTGAATCCACCTCAACCCTTTCAATTCTCTACCAGACACGCCCTATCCCTCTTTCATACTCTTTTCTTACTTCTTATGTTCCATCTTTATTTTCATCTATCTTTCTGCTGTTTGTGATTTTTCTTCTTTTCTTCAGTTAATATCGGGTGCCAAAAAATAAGTGCAGCTTCAAAAATGAGTGCCAGTGGCCCACACTGGCAACCACTGGCTCAAATGAAGCACTGGTGATTCCACATTCAGGAAAAGGCAGGTTATTCTCCTTTGAAGAAGGAAATGAACTACTTGAATGGGACACAGAGCAGACCCAGTAGAGAAATTGGAAAGTAGAAGCTTCAACAGAATTTCTGTCTCCTTATTTGTTGCCTGGATATTGAAAGGTTGCGTTTCTCGCGGGTTGAGCGAACCAGAGGGGCCTGGATCATTTCTGAGCTTAACCCTTTAATCAGAAAGTAACCACTTCATGGCTGAAGGAATGGATGTGGGCCTCCCACAGGCACTCACAATTAACAATCTCCCTAAAAGTGAATGGACAGTGGGCATTTTACATATTATTGTAGTTTTATGTTAGAGACAGTGTACCATTATACAGCGGATGCCTTCAAGCTGTGAACAGTGGTGTAACAAAGGCACCTGCTGCCCCTGGGTTCTGGGGGGAGCAGAGCTCTGGGGGGCCCTTTCAGCACAGTCCCTTAGCCTGAAAGCTCTAGAGTGAGTCCAGAGGGAGATCCTCTATGTACCTTGCAGAGGGGCCCCCTCAGGTTTTGTTATGTCACGGGCTATGGCAGGTCTGACCTTTTCCAAAGTTTTGGTTGAATAACTCAGTTTTCGGTTCATGTCTGAAATGAAAGGTGAAAGGGGATGAATCTGAGTGACAGCAGAAAGAGATTTCACATTGACCCAGTGAGGACAGAGAAAGCCTTCCTTTTGTGCATACACAGACATTTGTGATTAGATGAACTGAGAGTTTGAGTGGCTACATAAACAGCTAAACAGTGCAAGATAAAGCTGTGGAACCATGTCGCATGGGCATTGATGAACACTGCAAACCAGCTTGAAAGAAACTTCTTTTATGGGCGATCAGTGATTAGATTTCAAAAGGGGGGGGTACAGAATCAGTAAGGTCATGAAGCACAATGGGGCATATGTATCATACTTTCATGCAGCAAAATGCAGCAAGCCAACTTGCTATGCTGTGCTGGATGAAAAGGAAAGGGCAGGAGTGAACCATGTTTAACATCTTAATGCCCTGGCACACTCTTGGCTACATAGCACCAACACACACCCTCCCACCATTGGGCAAGTGTGCCTGCATTGAGAGCAGGATTGTTTTTTTGTGCAGGAATGGACACCCTCCTACACATAAACAATCCTGAGAAGCACTCTCCTCTTTCTATGTGTGCAACAGAATGCAGAACAAATAGAAATAGGAAAAAGTTAGGGGAAATAAAGATATATCTCCTTGTTATGCCTCCACTGGCAAGGCATAGCATTTTGATGAATTCCCAGGTGTAGCACTAATATTAAATCTCAGAATGCACCAAAATCCATGCGTGGATGTGTGGGAACACCTGAGCTCCACCCATGGAATGCCTCCCTGAGGTAGAGTAACGCAAGGCAGCAATTTGAGCTGCCTTTTGTTACTCCAGATAATTCAAGCCATGCAGGGCCACAGAATGTGGTCTTGCATGGCTTGATAAATCTGACTTTAGTGTTGCATCACCCTTGTACCCCCTTGCGTGGCACAAGGGTGACGGAACACTGTGTGGGTCATTGTCTGTTGATTTATGTTGAATTTACTGGATTCAGAGTAATAAAGAAAATGCAATGCCGAGAGGTACTTTTGCATTGATATAGTTGTTGGAGGTTGTGCTACTGTGTCTGTATTGATCAGCGCTACCTAGTCTAAGGGCTTGATTTAGAAATTGCCGGACAGGTTACTCCATCACGACGGTGACAGCAATACTGGCTGCCAAAATTTAAATCTCCTAGGATAGAATGGGATTTCGATTTCGGTGGAGGGGATATCCCACTATGTCAAACTGGGAATGCAAGCTATTATAAACGTTTAAATGTCAAAACATATAAAAAACAAAACTCATTGGTTAGGTGGGCTCCCAACCTTGGACTGCATACGAGCAGGATAAGGAAACACATCAACTTACTATGTAGGCTCTGCCAATCCCACAGTGAAACAATCATGCACATTGTCTGCATTTGCCTGGTTTTAATGAAAGAAATGAGGGCACCTTTAAAATCTCAGTTTCACTTACGGGGTAGATGCTTCTGCAGACCAACTGTAATTGATTGTCTGAAAGCAGAGCATCCAATTTTGGCAGCGTGATTTGTGAAATTTGTGCAGGCATTCCAGAAGTTATTGCGTGCTGCAGCTCCCTGTGAATAACATGCTAAGTAGGTGCTTTAAAACCTTTTCTTGGTGGACCCTTTACTCACTTGCTACTAGAAATAACATGCTTATGCTGAAAACTAAATACTATTGCTTACAACCCATGTTTGCAGTGATGAATTAGAGTGAATCATATTATTCTTACGTATAAAATGTGAAATTTAATTGTATAATGTTGCGGGCACAAGATTGAAAGTATATGATTCTGCTTGTCTGATGTTCAACAGAAAAGTCGTAAGTGCAGTAGGTTTGAACTTTATGTACTCAAGGCCCTGTAATATATGGATTGTGATTTAACTTCATGATAATAAGACAGAGCCTACAGCTTGGTTTTATCTTCAGCTATAACTCGAAAGTGTGGAATAGTGAAATATGGCTGTAGTCTGAGATGTAGAAATTCAGACAGCACTGCATATATTCAATGCACTTTCTAGAAATCAATTCTTTTTTATGATTTTTGCATCTTGATATCCATGTTTCAAATGGATTGAGAGCGGTTCTATTTCAAATGCATGATTTGCAATTTGAAGTGGCAGTATGTTATGTCACAATGATTTCATGTTGTCACTGTTAGATATGGTAGAAATTGTACCAAAGTAGTTCTATTATGTGAATGAAATTACCTTTTGAAATGGTTTTCATTAATCATACAAATAAAGTTAATTGAATTGAATTCACAACAGGTCCACAAACGGTACTGGAGATGTGAATTTTAGGAAATGTGGGGAAAAATAGTGCTAAAAGCACAAAGAGACAATGATAGTCTATGGTTGTGGTATATCCAGACCTAAACTTGATTTCAGGCTGACGCTCATAGAGGACAGGTCAGAGACACAAATTTGTTTGTTGTGGTAGTCTGAGAATTACCTTAGGGCTTAGGGCCTGATTACGAGTTTGGCTGTTTCCCGATCACCATGCTGATGGCAGCCATCTGACCACTGTATTATGGTGCTAGCTGTTGCACCGCAGAGAGACTGCCGTGTTCCCACCGACAGCACCAGCCGCCCACCGCCCTCCATGGCGTCGGGCAGGAAAGAGGAGCTCCGACAGGGCGGTCCACAGAAGGTGGCCACTGTAGAGATTACGACCACCTTTCCCCAGGAGCTGACCATAGTGGAGCGACCGCAGGCTCCCACCCCACAACACCCCAAAAAAGTAGATGTTGCATTTTCCTGGCATTGACTGGACTGGGTCTATGTCACCCATATGTCGCCCGAGGTCCATCATTATAAAGGGACATGCACCTGGCATTATCGCACATGTGCCATGTATATGTGTACCTTTTTGTCAAAAGATACACACCCATATTGACACAAATGTAATAATATGCATTGTGCTACTGATCATACTCACGGCAGCAAAGAAGGCAGTGGCCCCATTGTAGTATGGAGACGTGGCTACAGCCACCTCAGTGGTCTTTCTGGGACTACCAGCCCTTTGGTCTGACTGACAAACTCGCAATTGGGCCCTTAGTCTTTGAAATGGTTGTCACAAACATTCAGCAGACCAAGGTTGCAGGTCTCCAACATCTAATACTAAAATCCACTTTTAAGCAGGCCCTGTACCTAAAACACACTAGGAGACAGTAGTCTGGTAGATCAAAGACAGAGTCCTCCAGCACCCAGACAGAAGATACCCCAAATTGTCTGGGTGTCCTGTTTTCACTCTTTCAAATGCACCAAAGTACTAAATGTGGCTCAAACTGGCCTGCCAGGCAGGATTTGACATTAAAGTGCCAACAGGATGCCCACAGTCAGCTTCCTGAAAATGTTCAAGATGGTGTAAGCTTTCGGGCACTCTAAGGCCCTAATTATGACATCAGCGGTCTTTTACAAAGACCCCTGTGGTCTTCCGACCGCCATATTATGATTACTGAAGGATTTCTGCCACAATTTGGGTGGGAATCCTACAGTAGTCGTGCTTGCGGTTGGAGATGCAGAGGAGGTTCCACTGCCATCACCGCCACACCAAAAGGACTCCGCACGTCATATTATGAGCAGTAATACCGGGTGGCGGTGTCCTCATGGCAGGGCACTGCCGGCGGTGGAAGCACAAGTTCCCGTTCCCTGGCAGACGACCGCCTCATCAGACAGGGTAAGTCAATCGACTGACAGGGGTGGGTGGTGGGTGTTGTTGGGTGCGTGTGCGAGTGCGTGTTGTCTGCATGTGTGAATGTGAGTGTGTATATGTGTGTTTATGTATAGGTGTTTGAATGAATGCTTGAATGCATGTATGAATGTTGAGTGCGTGTTAGAATGTTTCTGTGAATGCGTGTCTGCAGGTGTGATTGAATGAGTGTATGTATGTGTGTAATTGAATAAGTGTATGTATGCGTGTTGGTAAATGCATGTACGTATGAGTTGGTGAATACGTGTATGTAAGTGTTGGTGAATAAGTGTAGGCGGGGTGCATGTGGGTGTGTGTTCATGTATGCGGGGAGGGTGGTGCTGTCATGGAATGTGGGCGGGGAGTGGGTGCTGCCATGGACTGGGGGTGGGGGAAGGTAGTGCTGTCATGGAGAGGAAGGAGGGTGAAGGTAGGGGGGATGCTGTCATGGAAGGGGGGTATTGTAATTGCAAGGTGGGGTTTGGGGAGTCGTCTGCCAGTGACAGGAAAGACATTTCTTGTCACCGGTAGCCTTTCCACCAGGGTTTTCGTGGCGGTGCTATTGCTGCAGAGACCGTGGTGGAAAGGAGACTCGTGATACCACTGGCGGTCTTCAGTGGACTGCCGGATCGGAGATGCTGATCTCTGGCCCGGCGGTCTGACCACCCTGGCGGTAGCAGCAGGGATGTGG
This sequence comes from Pleurodeles waltl, assembly GCF_031143425.1. NCBI lineage: Eukaryota > Metazoa > Chordata > Amphibia > Caudata > Salamandridae > Pleurodeles > Pleurodeles waltl. The sequence goes on from NC_090443.1 coordinate 716,153,781, forward strand.
CAGTTTGGCAGAGGCCAAACCGCCACACTCCTAATGTGGCAGTCTTCACCACCAGCCCGTCGGTGGTGGGACCGTCACCGTGAGACTGGCAGTCAGAAGACCACCAGACTCATAATGAGGGCCTAAATTTGGACTCTGAGGGCTATGTGTGAGAATGTTATATGGAAATCACCAATGTCCTCCCACATCTAACACTAAAATCTAATTTGATGAAGTCCCTCAACCCACAACAAACTAGGAGACAGCTGTCTACTGAAACAAAGAAATGTCCCTCAGAGCACAGGCAGGAGGTACACAATATTTGTGCTCTTGTTTTTTTAGAGCCATTTTAGAGTGCAAACCAATTACATAGGTTTCAGACAACCCTATCAGGCAAGATTTTATACTCTTGTACCAACAGGAATGTACCACTCCTTCCCTGAATATTCTGCAGAGGTAAGAGGAGTCATCCCTTCAGGTTGACTTGTGATTCAACTGACTTATTGTGTAGCTCCTGGGCAAAATTTCACACCTCAATCAGGCCAATTGCAGCCTGGGATTTGCTGGAGAGCTGATGTTTGTTCCCATTCAGGAACTTTAGGCGCGGTAAAGGTCACTTTCTAAAGTGTAAATCTTTAATATTTATTAAAAAATCAACTTCACAATTTAATTTGATTTGTAACACCTAGTACAATTAGTGGATTATTTGGATTTCTAGTTGTTCCCATTACTACATTAGTAGTATCAGTATTTTAATTTCTAATATGGTTTTCTACATTGGACAGAGAGGACTGCCAGAGTGAAATAGCTTTTTGGGCTTCTCCCTATAGGGACACAACAATACTAATTTTCTACCTGCCCAACTTTTCAGTACCATGTACTCTGCCTTGTGCGCTACATGGCTTCCATTGGATGACTCACAAATATTTAAAATGGTTTTCTGTTTTTGGTCATAATGGGTTATTTTGAAATGTCACAATGAAGGTTTTACACTGTGGAAATGAGGTTACACAATGTACGCTTGTAGCTATGTTTGCACTGATACTGTAGTAGATGGCTCAGTGGGAGCTGCAGTTCGCAAGTGGTATTTAACTCCCAGGCACTAAATGCATTTTTGTAAACCATTTACTACGGACTTATAGGCAAGTTAATTGTGGCAATCAGGAAATACACCAATTCAACCAAATTAAAGTGGGAGCACAGACACTTCAATCCTGGTTAGTAGAGGTACCCAAGGGTAGCTCGCTCCCCCTGCCGCTGCAGCTCCTCCAGGTTCCTGAGTTCCTGAGACCCACCTCACAGTAAGTACCCCCCACCTCCCAGCCCCTCGCTCTGCCCTGCGCTACTCACCCTCTCTCCTGCTCCTGCTTCTTTTCATCTTCTCTGTTCTTCCTCCTCGCTCCTCGTCTGTAATCTTCTTCTGTACTCTTCTTTTCCCCGTCTTCTCTCTTCTTCTCTTCTTCCTCATCTTCTTCTGTGGTCTTCTGCCCTCTGTTCTTCGTTTTCTGTATCTTCTTCTGTGTTCTTCTGTGTTCTTCTGTGTTCTTCAGGGTTCTTCTGTGTTCTTCTGTGTTCTTTTGTGTTCTTCTGTGTTCCTCTGTGTTCTTCTGTGTTCTTCTGTTCTTCCGGTCTTCCTTTCTTCCGGTCTTCCGGTCTTCCGGTCTTCTGTTCTTCTGTTCTTCTGTTCTTCTGTTCTTCCGGTCTTCTGTCTTCTATCTTCTGCCTTCGGCTCTTCTGCTTCCTCCGTCTTCTTCTCCCCGCGCCTGCCCTCCTGCTCCTGCCTCATCCCCCTCCCTCACTCGCATCCCCCTCTCTATCTCCCCTATCTAACCCTTTCACTATCTACCTCCCTCACTCCTCCTATCTACCTATCTCTCTATCTCTATCAGAGGCAAGCCCGTCTGCGCCCGTTCGCGCCAGGCCCGCGCCCAGCGCCACGACCCCTGGTCCCCAGCTCTCCCAAGCCCTGCTGATCCGCTACGGCCCCACCACCCTCCACGCCCTCAACCCAGGACGCTCCAACACCTGCTTTCAAGCTCACCCCAAACGCACCCATGGACCCTTCGCCTGCAACTCCTGCAAACGCATCTTCCACCACGCAACTACCACGACCACAAGCCCACGCGCCATCAACCACCTCAAGTGCATCCTAGTCAACGCTCGCTCCGTCCACAAACACGCCGTTGAACTCTGGGACCTCCTGGACTCCACAGCACCGGACGTCGCTTTCATCACGGAGACCTGGATGAACGCCTCCTCTGCTCCAGACTTCGCCACCGCCATCCCCGAAGGCTACAAGATCTCCAGGAAAGACCGCACCAACCAAGCAGGAGAAGGTATCGCCATCGTCTTCAAAGACTCCATCAGCGTCACCACCTCCACCGAAGACACCCCTCTCGCCGCTGAACACCTGCATTTTCAGATTCGCACCGACCCGAGGACCACCCTCAGAGGATCCCTCGTCTACCGTCCTCCCGGACCACGCGCCCCTTTCAGCGACGCTATCGCCGACTTCATCTCCCAGCACGCCCTCGCCTCACCGGACTACATCCTCCTAGGCGACCTCAACTTCCATCTGGAACACAACAACGACCCCAACACCACCACCCTGCTCGACAACCTCGGCCTCAAACAACTGGTGAACACCGCCACCCACATCGCCGGACACACGCTCGACCCTATCTTCTCCGCCAGCAAACACGTCTTCTTCAGCCACGCCTCCGCCCTACACTGGACCAACCACAGCTGCGTCCACTTCACATTCCGACGCGAAACCCGCCACCTCCGCACTCAACCCATCCCTCGTCGACAGTGGAACAAGATCCCTGAAGAGCAACTCTTCTCCGCACTTGCCGCCAACCAACCCACCCTCACCACCGACCCCAACGACGCAGCCCTCAACCTCACAAACTGGATCTCCAACTGCGCAGACAACCTTGCTCCCCTCAAACGCACGCATCGACAGACCAACACCAAAAAACCTCTCTGGTTCTCTGACACCCTCAAAGAATCAAAGAAAACTTGTCGCGCCCTTGAGAAAGCCTGGCGCAAGGACCACACCGCTGACAACATGACAGCCCTCAAGAACGCTATCCGCGAACACCACCACCTGATCCGCGCTGCCAAAAGGAACTTTTTCACCGACAGACTGGACAAAAACAGCCACAACAGCAGAGAACTCTTCAGCATCGTCAAAAAGTTCTCCAACCCCAGCGCCAACGCCAACGCCGTCACGCCCTCACAGGATTTGTGCGAATCCCTCCCCACTTTCTTCCATCGCAAGATCAGCGACCTCCACGACAGCTTCGGACACCAGACCAAACCAAACACCACCGAACCCGCATCCCCAGCCATCACCCTCAACAACTGGACCCACATCAACACGGAAGAAACCAAAACCATCATGAACTCTATCCACTCCGGCGCCCCTTCAGACCCCTGCCCGCACTTCATCTTTAACAAAGCCGACTACATCATCGCCCCGCACCTCCAGACCGTCATCAACTCTTCTTTTTCTTCTGCTACCTTCCCCGAATGCTGGAAACACGCTGAAGTCAACGCCCTACTAAAGAAACCTACGGCTGACCCGAGCGACCTGAAAAACTTCCGCCCCATCTCTCTTCTGCCTTTGCCAGCCAAAGTAATAGAGAAGACCGTCAACAAACAGCTGACCACCTTCCTGGAAGACAACAACCTGCTCGACCCCTCACAAACCGGATTCCGAACCAACCACAGCACTGAAACCGCTCTCATCTCAGTCACAGACGACATCAGAACCCTGATGGACAACGGTGAAACAGTCGCCCTCATTCTTCTCGACCTCTCGGCTGCCTTTGACACCGTCTGTCACCGCACCCTAATCACCCGCCTCCGCTCCACCGGGATCCAAGGCCAGGCCCTGGACTGGATCGCCTCCTTCCTCGCAAACCGTTCCCAAAGAGTTTACCTCCCTCCGTTTCGCTCAGAACCCACCGAGATCATCTGCGGCGTACCTCAAGGCTCATCACTCAGCCCGACACTCTTCAATGTCTACATGAGCCCCCTCGCCAACATCGTACGCAAGCACGACATCATCATCACCTCCTACGCCGACGACACCCAACTTATACTCTCCCTCACCAAGGACCCCGCCAGCGCCAAGACCAACCTACAAGAGGGTATGAAGGACGTCGCAGATTGGATGAGGCTCAGCCGCCTAAAGCTGAACTCTGAAAAAACGGAAGTCCTCATCCTCGGCAACACCCCGTCCGCCTGGGCCGACTCCTGGTTGCCCACGGCACTCGGCACCGCACCGACCCCCACAGACCACGCCCGCAACCTCGGCTTCATCTTGGACCCTCTTCTCACCATGACCAAGCAAGTCAACGCCGTGTCTTCCGCCTGCTTCCTCACCCTCTGCATGCTCCGCAAGATCTTCCGCTGGATCCCCGCCGACACCAGAAAAACTGTGACCCACGCCCTCGTCACGAGCCGCCTGGACTACGGCAACACCCTCTACGCCGGGACCACAGCCAAACTCCAAAATCGCCTGCAACGCATTCAAAACGCCTCGGCCCGCCTCATCCTCGACGTACCCCGCAGCAGCCACATCTCCGCAGACCTGAGACACCTGCATTGGCTCCCAGTCAGCAAAAGGATCACCTTCCGACTTCTCACCCACGCACACAAAGCCCTCCACGACAAGGGACCGGAATACCTCAACAGATGCCTCAGCTTCTACGTCCCCACCCGCCTCCTCCGCTCCTCTGGCCTAGCACTCGCTCCTGTCCCTCGCATCCGCCGCTCCACGGCGGGTGGGAGATCTTTCTCCTTCCTGGCGGCCAAGACCTGGAACTCCCTCCCCACCAGCCTCAGGACCACCCAGGACCACTCCGCTTTCCGGAGACTCCTAAAGACCTGGCTGTTCGAGCAGCGATAACCCCGCCTTTTATCCTAGCGCCTTGAGACCCGCACGGGTGAGTAGCGCGCTTTATAAATGTTAATGATTTGATTTGATTAGAGGTAAATTGTGCAGAGTTCAAAAGCCAGCAAAATAGTGTTCAGAAAAAACTGAAAAATTTGGGGTGACGTTGCTGAAAAAAGGCAGATTTCCTCCACTCAATCTACAAAATTCACCAAACTTTGTTTGTAAATATCCATAAATTATAGAATGTAAAAATCAATTCAAATGTTAAACCTTGATGGGTCTATTCCTGAAGGCATTTTGGAGTATATAAAGTGAGTATGCCTGTAGTACATTTTTATGTGTTCTCACTTGACTTTGTGGTTTGGCCCCAAAATATCTAAAATGGGAATACAATTAGAATATTCATATGGCAGTTAGCGCAAATAAAAAGGACTGTACCCTCGTAATACTTTTACTAATAGGAAGTTGGATATTTCAGTGCCGTGAAGTCATGTAAGTGTATTTACAAAGTATTTCAAAGATACTACTGCTCAAAATGATTTTTTTAATGAATCTTACCTTATGAAAGCATTTTAAATAAAATTACCCACAATAAAAATATAAAATTGTTCATAAATAAATATTCAAACAAATATGTATTTACTACTAAAACTTCAGTTAGTGGGTGGGCTACTATTCAAATTCCAGACCAAGAAACATTAGGGCAATGTAAGGAGTACTCCTATGGTACTAGTTCCTGATCTCAAAATGCTTTTGTGAATCTTTCAGTATGAATTTCTTTTAAACAAAATTGCACACATAATAAAATATGTAACTGTTAATAAATATATAATTATAAAAATGTGTATTTACTATTACAACTTTAGTATGTGAGGGGGATCGACTGTACAACTTCCAGTCAGCAAACAAGTGGAATAGTGGTTACATTTGAGCGGTGAGATGTATTATTCTAGTTACAATCTTAAATAAATTTGGGAAAGTGAATATATGAATTGGGTGACATTTCCTATTCAAATATATTTTTTCTTTTGGGGGGTCAAATTTACTATTCTAATTCTAGTCCCACTTATGTTCTGGACAGTACACATATTTGTCAGTGAGAGTCTCAGATTTACTATTCTGACTCCAGTCTAATACTGCAGAAAGTATGTATATGAGGGAGGAGAGGTTTAATTACTATTATAGTTTCAGTCCAAAGGTTTAATTACTATTATAGTTTCAGTCCAACACACATTGAGAAAAAAACATATGTTGGAGACCAGGTTGTGTATAGATTTACTGTTGTGACTAATTCACTTACATTTGGAAAATTGCACGTATTGGTGGGGGATCAGTCACTATTCTAACAAGAATCTAACAAAAATTGGGAACATTTATTTATTTTCAGGGTTGGCAGATTCACTATTTTATCTCCAGGGATAAAAAAAAGCATTGTTGAAAAAATAGATAGTTGGAAAGGGTAAGCATATACTGTTTCAATAACCGTAAATACATACACTAAATGGAATATATACTGGTATAGGTAATTAAATATCACATCATTAATCATAGTTCTTGCTCATTAGTTAATATGTTACATTTTCTAGTAAATTAAATTAAGTTGTTTCTCAAATATTGTTAGATAGTTTTCTTTATAAACCAGCAGTAGGCCACATAGATATACAAATTAGATTTTTTTTTATTAACGTTATAGCAATTTAAAGACTGAAATCCAATGTTTTACATAAAAAAATGACTCAGCAATACAATGCTAATTTAACAATAAATGAATATCAGTTACATTTCATAAAATGTATGTAAATTAATCTTTCTAATGATAATAAATTGCACAAAGCAAAAAATAAGAAACGCAGCATTCATCGCTGTCAATGACAGTCACCTGCACTATGCAGGCAGAGGAGGGACAGAGGATAACTGATTGCTGCCTTCACTGCTTTTATGGGCTCTTGTTGTACACCTATGCAGATGACATGAAACTATTGTTAAAACTGAACAGCCATCACAACAGCCATCACAATAATGATCTCTCACTCCTGCTCTGCTTTTCTAAAGTTAAAAAGTCGGTGTGTCAATGCCAGTTAACACTTCATAGCAAAAATACAGAAATCCTTGTCACTTTTGAAGAGGAGGCCCTTGAACCCCTCTCTAAAGCCTTTTGAATTTGGCCTACGCCAGGACCCCCACATTTGATGAAAAGTAAAAATCGATTCTTCACTTCATATGGAAGTGTATGTTGCACCTGCTAACTCTGCTTGAACATTTTTCAGGCAGAAAATTTGCCTGATGCTTCCTCTGCTTACAGGTCGTGCCACTGAGTCTGTATTGATCAGAGGTACTTAGACTAAGGGCTTGATTTAGAACCAAGCATGCCTAGGAGAGGCCAATTTTTTATTTCTCTGCTAGCCACAAACAAAGAAGCTCCACTATGGAAGTTATCTTTTCAAAGGTCACAAAATGTACGGGGGTTGCCCACAGGAGAGATGCCTGAAGATTATGTAATGATTGGTCATGGTATAGCCAGGCTGCAGTTTGGCTATTTAGTTTAGCTAGTTCTAACCACAGTTGGTTTTCCAATGAGTCAGCCCTTATGGGCAGACTGAAATTGATTCTGTTAGAGAGCAAACATTATTAATAAAAAAATGAATAACCAAAATGTAACATGATATGCGTAATAAAAGGCCTAAATTGAGAAACGTGTGTTAATAAGAAATGGGTATATTTAAATGTGTTTGACATGGTGTCAGCCACTTCGAGTTCAATGTGAAATAATAAATGACGGTGAACATTTATTTTGATGAATTATAACCACATATAATGCAAAACTAATGATTTGAAATTATTATTAATTGAGAAATAATGTACTAAACTTGGTTTGAATATTAGAATGGTTTTATTCTTTATGCATAAGCATTAGTAAAAAGGCTAGAAGCACAGTTTTGAAATGTTATGCTCACTTTATGGAAATGCTTTTGCAAACATTGTTTATTCACAGTGGAAAGCCACTGCTTTCTCTGTCCTGCTCATTATGTACTTCCTTGTTAAAAATATTGCACATTTTAAAAATGAGCCTTAGTTTTTGAAAGGAAGCAAAGTTATCTAAATGTTGTGTTCTGTGTTGTTTTTAATAATGTAATTGTTACACAGAAACTGTCATCCGGAAAAGAGCATAAACCTGACACTATGTTGGAGAAAGAATGAAATAAGATACAATGTAAGCACAGATGAAATGTAATTGGATGTGTACTAACCCACCTCATACTCTTGTCCAATGAAGCTTAGCTAGTAACTTTTGGGACTTTAATTTAGCAAAGCTATAGGTGATGTAAGTCCATTCAGCTCTTTACAGTTCAGCCAGTTTTCTGGTTAGCTTTCTGTGCAGTCAGATTCTGTTCAGCTCTTATCTAGCCACTTATGATTTTAACAGTTCAGATACATTAGGCCCAAAATTACTGAACTGTTGCCCATTCTCATGTTCCTGATGCTGACCGCTGAAGATCTGCGGTTCCTGTGCTCAGCTGATAAAGACTCCATAAGCTGCTGTCTCATTTAGGAGAGGTATAACCAATGTGCATTTGTTTTTCCTTTGCAGGCTTTTTCCCTTTAAAAATTCAACTGCATATTTTTGTTAGTGCCGTAATTAGATGTTTTATCCAAATTATTTTTTGTATTATTTTAAATATGTGCATGTGCAAATCCCAGCCTACACATGCTTTTTGAATTAGAGTTGGTAGTTAGAATGTCTGACCCAATAATTTATTAAATGCTTATTAATTGATTGTGATTAATTTAACTGCACAATTAATGAAATCTGTCAACTATTTTTCAAATAGTTCTGTTGTTATTCTGTACAGTTCCAATGGAGTGTTTACTAGTATTTGCCTTTATTAGGCTGAGATTCTTCAGACGCTTTGGACAGCCTGTGTTGTTTCTGTATTGCTATCATTTGGTTTTGCTCATCATTTGTGTGACCTTAGCATTGTCAATTTAAGGGCAAAAAATGTTTAAACTTTACTTAATTGGTGTAGTGATTCATGGCCACATAGGTAATGCTGTGTATACATTTCTGACTTCTTATTGAATATTGTTGTTGGTATTGGCTATTAATTCTCATTGTTTGATTTGATGATCTCATTACTCCTGTCTGAGTCAAAAGATTTGAGTTGACCTCTGAGGGTAGTAGATTTTATTGTCCAATCATGTGTCGCCTTAGCCTAATATTATGAGGTCACACGCTCACACTTCCAAGCATGACCTCTGATCCACAGTCTAGAGTGTGCAGCAGCTTGGAGCTAATCACTTTCATTAAGGAATCAAAGGAGGGATCGGAAAGATTTTATGAGCTTTAAAATGCATTTAGTAAAGTGGATGCTTGTGACTTTAAGGTCTTCTTGTGGGGGGGGGGGGGAGTTTCATGATTATCCATGATCACTCCCAAGTATTTATAATTCACAGTGATTTTAACCTGGAGTTCATTCAGGTACTACTGGCCTTGTAGCTTTTTTTCTGCCCATTATCATTATCCGTGTTTTCTCTGGGTTGATTGTAGGCCATTCTATTTCATATAGTTGTACAGTTTGTCCAAAAGCTGTTGCACAGTAGCTCTGTTTTTTTATATTAAAAGGTCATCATCTGCATAAAGGAGGCAGCAGATTGCTTTGTCTCCACGCTTTTAGTGCTATCAGGAGATCCACCAGAAATATGTTGGAAAGAGGTGGAACAAAGACACACCCTTGTTTTAAATCTATTGCAGATTTGTATTTTTCGTGTGAAGGATGTGCTGTCCCCCAATTGTATTTGAAGCCAAGTTTTTGAGCTTTTTTGAGTACAAGGTGACAATACTTTTCAGTAAAGGAGGAGGGGTGTTTCTTGCTGCTAGCTTGTGCCATAGGATGTTACATGGAACTGAGTAAAGGCTGTTTTGATATTCATGAAGCATAGACATAGCAGGGATTTTGATTTAATCATTTTATCAGCCAGCATCCTCAGAGCCAGAAGGTTTTCGGTGGCCCCCACTCTCTTTCTCAACCTTGTTTCATCAGGGCCAACAATACAGTATTCATTTGTCCATGACTCGAGTTTTCCTAGCAGAAGACATTCAAGGTATCTAGCCTTGATGTCCAGCAGGGAAATTTGCTGATAGATTCCCTGGTCTGAAGCTTTTCCTTCTTTCTATATCAGGTAAATTATTGCCCCTCTCCAAGTATCCAATATTTGTTCATTAGAGATGCAGTGGTTGTATTAAGGTGTTGATAGAACACCCAATATTCCATGTTGCTTTAAAGAGTTGTTGTGCTAAGCCGTTTCCCCTGGGCACCCATCTTGTCTTCTCTTGTTGATTAGGTGAACAACCTACTGTAGTAACTCACACTGGCCTGTGAATTAAATCTTCTTTATTAAGCTCAGCATCTGTGACTTCCAGCTGGCTGACAGCTGAACAACTGCCAATCTCTGGAACCCCAATTCAGCTCCATTCTACATTACATCATGGAATTACCATACTAATAGGACGTTCCTACATATCTTCCCCCAAACAAATTTTAACATATGTCATTTTTTTCCTTAAAAATGTATTCATTTGAATGTGCGTTACAATTAACGTTAAGCACAATACAAAGTTCTTCATTTTTTACTCAGTGGATCCAAGCACTTTACTCAAACTCCTGATTCTCCATTCCTTACCATCTTCAATCACATTTTTCTTTTCTTTTATTATTTGAAGATGTTGAGAGTATTTACTCTCCACTTTCCGTAGTAGACCAAATTTCTTTGTCACCACCCGATCTCCGCATCACCAATGTACAATCTTCACCCCTTTCCATTTATTGTATTCCTGTTTGCTCCTCTCTTGTTCCTCTTCCACCTTTTTTCCTATGGTCTTTCTATCAACCACACTTGTCTCTTGTCATGTAACCACATTAGAAACTCTTTTGTAGCGGGCTCTCTCCCTTTGAGAGCAAAAAATGGCGACACCCCAGTAGTGAAATGTGGAGTAGTGCTATGAGCCCAAATCATTTAATTTAACTAATTCCTCCATTATAAACCATTGGCCATTGACAGTTGAATGTTTTCCATTATCATACGGTTCACTCTCTCCACTAAACCATTAGCTGGAGGTGTAAACAGGGCCACCCTCTCATGTTTAATACTCATTTGTCTTAAGAATTCCACCATCATTCCATTATCAGTGGTGATTATTTTAGGAATTCCTTCCTCCATGAACACTTCTCCAAGAAATTTTACCACATTTTCTGTATTAACATGTTCCATGCTTTTCACAACAAACCATTTACTATGCTAATGAACAACAACGACTAAAAAACAATTCCGTCTTCCAATTTTTTCCACTGGGCCAATAAAATCCATCGCTAAATGTTCCCATGGTATTTCTGGGAACTTTCTGCAACATAATGGTGGTTCTGTCCTCAATTTACTCTTGTCACTATTGCTACACGCTATACAATCTTTCACTCTCTCTTCCACTTCCCTATCCATTCCTGGCCACCAAAATAATTGCCATAATCTACTTTTGGTCTTGCTTCTACCTAGATGTCCCTCATGACTGATCTCAATCAATCTAGTTCTCAATTTACCTGGTGAAACATTTCGATTACATCTTAACACCTTGGAACCACAAATACTTAACTCATCCTTGACTACGCTGTATGATTGCATTCCTTCAGTTAATTCAACTCCTTGATTTCACCTCCTACTTATAAAGCACTTTAATTTACCATACATTTCATCTTCCATTACAGTATGTTCCCAGTCCTCTTCTGTTAAGGCAAATTTTCCCACATCACAAATACTCATTAGTCCACTCAACTCTTCCTCCTTTTCAGTGTACAGGCTCTCATTCACCAGCATTCGGGATAAACAATCCGCGACAGCATTTTTCTTTCCTTTAACATAAACTGCAATAAAGTTAAAATCTATCACAGATAATAACCATTTGGTAATTCTTGGTGTCGCACCACCTTCAAATCTTTTTCCACATTTAAATGTGTGAACGAGTGGTTTATGGTCAGTTCGAATGATAAAAGTAAACCCCACAAGTAATATTTGAAATGATTCACTGCCCAACAACAGGCTATTGCTTCGTTTTCCATGGTAGAGTAGAATTGTTCTGCACCTTGCAATCTTCTGGACGCAAATCCAATTATTTTTCCCTTTCCATCTACCCTCTGTGAAAATACAGCCCCTAAACCAACATTGCTAGCATCAGTAGTGACAATCATTTTGTTGTTTGCATTAAAATGACACAGTGATGATGGCTCAATAATGGATTGTTTGATCTCTTCTAATGCCTTTTCACATACTCCTACCCACTCAAATACATTCTTATCTCATCCTCGTTGGAAATTTATGTAGTAATTCATGCTGGAGTGTGACTTTCAGCTGGCTGACAGCTGAACAACTGCCAATCTCTGGAACCCCAATTCACCTTCACATTAAATCATGGCATTACCATAGGAATAGAACGCTCCTACACCTACTCTGTAGATGAGGGTGCACAAGTTTCTATACTTTGCAATTTTAAATATACCATATCAAGGACGGTTTCAGTCGCAGCGATTCCGGCATCCCATGAGTTTGTTGCAATTGATTTTGGCGGTGCCATTGGAAGGGTACATTGGCCCTTGATAATATAATTTTCACATTGGTGCACACCAATGTTTGTGGAGTTTGCACAGGGTATACTTGGTTGCCCTTAATTACGATCTGCCAGAACTTTTTTACTTTTTTCAATTTATAGGCAAAGACGAGTATCTCACAGTAGTTTTCATGGGCAGTATCTGTGAGTGCTCATGCTTCCTTTTTATAACACTTCTGAATGACGGCATGTTTTTGACTTAGACCAGCCTCAGTTTGGTTACTTTTGAAAGCTCTAACTGTTTAAGCAGTTCCTTTTTAATAGACCTTCTATGGATGAAAGGAGTCTGCTGCATAGTCTTCTGTTTTGCGAAAGAACATGTACTCTATGTGAGTGTGATGGAAACTCCTCAATCAGGCTTTTGATTCCCAAGCCTTGCTCAGACTCATGTAATTTATGGCCAGATTTTCCATGATCATTCAGCGGTGTTCCTCAAAGTCCTTTGCTGTAGCACCCTTTCAGTTCAATCTCTTTAGGCTGGTAGTTGGTGATATAGGGCCAGAGTCTAGACATTTCACCAGTAATTGATTTTTATTGTTTAACTACAAGGTTTGCAGATTCTGATCACTTTCTGAGTGAACATCTATCCTAAAGGACTCCAAGTATGTGTGCAAGGAGAGGCTCATGAAGGTGTAAGTGATAATGGAACTTGATTTCGGAGCAGGGTGAGCACCGGAATCTGATCCTCTCTTAATCTTCCATTCACTCATCTGAGACCAGCATGCAAGTATATACCCAATATCTTCTCTCCAGTGGGATCCCATCTTCTAATCAAGGGTATCATTTGATATGGGATGTTCCAAAGGTCATCTTGTAGCAATACCAATTGATCTCCATAGCTGTTGGAGAATAGATTTGTGCTGAAGTTGCCAGTTAAGATCATGTGTGCCCCAACATGCTTTTCACTTAGGTCAGTTATTATTGACTCCAATTTTGGTATGAAATCACATTTCATATGGAGGCATGAGGGGATGTAAATATTCATTAATATGAGAGGTGCCTTAAGGTCACACACCCAATTTGCAACCAGTACAGCAATGAGCCAGGATTCATTTTGTGAAATTTCTTCTATATCAACATGCAAATCTGAGGAAATGTAAATAGCTAGGTCACCTTTGGGTCTGCCTTTTGACTTCATTTTTAATGCCAATGATCGATACTCCAAATACCCTGATCAGAGGAGTTGAAGTTATTCTCCATGTTTCCTGCAGTAATATCACATTGAATTGCTGCCAGTACATGACCTCTTCTACATCGTCAGCCAAGTTGCTCAAGCCTGTTATATTCCATGAGAATATCTTCATACTAGTGAAGGGACTGGGCATATGTGTGACAGGTAGTCAGTCTAATTTTCCTGATTGGTTAGCTAAGGTCATTAGCAGCCATAAGTGGTCTGTCTCCATGCTGCTGTTTTAACTCGGCCTGCGTTGCCTCCCTAATGCAATTTCCAGTCTTATTGATGTATTTGTGGGCTGCGTATTGATGCTTATTGTATTTCTCAGAATTGAGAAAGTCTCATTTGAGTGACCTCTATTGTGACTGGCTGTCATGGACTCACTGCAGCGCTGTCCTTGGTACGCTTCAGTTGAGTATCTTGTTAGCTTTATGCCCAGTTTCTGAAATGACCCCTGCCACATTTATCTTGCTTGTTCAGCTGTTGACCATGCTATTAAAGTTAGTTCCTTTGAATGTGTACCTTTGGGTGGGAGGAATGCTATAGATTTTATGTCTGTGCTGGTTATATGTGCCAATGGCGCATGGCTTCTGAGTAGCTTCAGGATATTTTCCCCAATTAATATACTGTGGGGACCTCTCGAAACATATTTCAGCTAGATTAAAATCTTGTTTCCTGATTGGTGGCCAATGCATGAGCTTTGGAGTGAGACAACACCCAGAAAATGATTGGGAATTAATTCTGAAATTAAAGATAGTGTTCCCACGCCTGAACTTATCTGTGGGTGATGTCGAAATTCTCAGAGGGATGTTCTAGTCAATTGCCTGGACATTGTGGATTTATTGATAAGAACGTTTGTGCAGGTGGAGCTTTGGCAGGTGGCTTTGACTGTTGATTTTTCATTGTAAATCATAGCTTCCCTATACTTGTCATGGGGCTCTCCCTTGATACTGTGATTTTCTGCAGGTGCTGATTTTCAGTTAAAGATATCAGCTCTTTTTTTGACTCCGAGTCTTTCAGGCCTCCTATCCCATGATCGTTATCTTTGCTAACAAGTGGTATGAGGTAATTCTTCTCAGTCCTGGAGGTAGCATTGGACTCAGATGTTGGCTGCGTATGAACAGTTGCAATATCCAGCCTCTCATTTAATAGGTAACTGTTTGTTAAGATGGGTGCAGCTTTACTAGACTGACAATTTGTATTTGTCTGCATTTGTACCTCCTGTGTTAAGCAGGTGCCAATGATGGGGGTTTTGGAGTCCTTTGTATCTGTTCAATAGCTTCATCTGTTGTGCCTCCGAATAGGGATATGTCCTTGAAGTCTGCCCTGATTCCTGGTTTACAAAGATTGGATATATTTTCTTGGATAATCTTTGATCAGCAGCAGTTGGATACCTAATAATCTTTTATCCTTGCTTTCTGCACAATTTTGTGTTCTTGTTTTGTTGGCGGTTTCCTTTGGCCCCACTTGCTATTTCAGGTGTAAGGACATTTTCTGCAGGGTGGCTGCACTGTACATTGAGCTCAGTGCTCTCTACTTTGTATGTGGCTTTAGGAGTTCCTATTTCATGGATTGTAGTGTATGTACTCTTGTTACTGCCGGTTATGCATCCAAGGTCTGGTTGTTTGTGTATTTCTGCTGTTCACAACAGCATATAAGTGCCCAACTTTTAGATGCTTTCCACGATTTAATACTCAGGAAATTATTTGGTGTGATTAGTGCATTCGGGGGCATGGTATACCGTTCCTCAATGGTTCTTTGCGAATTTGATGGACAAGTTGCAGCAGCACATGGCAGAGGGGTAGAGAAGTTCTGCTTTTCATTAGCTATTCCATGGACTTGCTTCCATGTCTGCTACTGCACAAGGGTGAGGTCATGGTGCACATCTTTAATTATCTGTAACAATTGATCCTAAAATGTCTAGCAGAATGAAAAAAATTTAAGAATTGGTGAACAAGCATCATTTCCAAACACTGAAAACTCTAGGTTAACTTTTGCTGAGGGCGACCCCTGGGCTCACATAGTAAGACTGTTAATTGTGTCAAGTTTGTCATCTACCCCTGGCACAAACCCTGCCTGGGTATTTAAGAGGTCTACCTGGATTTATAGTTTTTCAGAATTAAATTTTAATGGTTGGACAAGTTAATGAGCATTGTCAGCAATGCCCGCCAACAATCACTGGTCGCGCATTGTGGGTGCAGCAAGCCATTGTAACAGAACTGATATATTCCTTGTAGGATTCCACATTGCCCTGGTTTCTCTGGTGGTTTCTTTTAGTTGTGCAGGACCAGGGCCAAAGGAGATCCAAGGGCAAAAGGTAGCAAGGAGACCAAAAAGGCACCATGAACAGCCTGAATGTAGCACTGGCACCTAGACTGCCTACACCAGGGCTGTAAGGATCAACACACCCATGGAGCACCTCAAAGCTAATCAGAGAGATAACAGGCGAGAGGAAGCAAGTGTCTAAACAAGACTAATCCTGAAGCATAGAGTGGGGATCAGTGGGGAGAGGGTGCACAGATGTGCTGGTGGGTGCGTAGGTTCATCCAGTAGGTTGCTTCCATGCGACATAATGTGCTGCAGCTTACTGTGCTTGTTGCTACCGCAGTGCTGTCTAGCTGGGCCGAGCCTGAGCTGGAAATGCCCACCAGGCTTCTCCTATCCTATCCTCTCCTTTCCCATTCCTCCCAATTGTTTTCTTCCTCTTCTGGCAGGGAGGACCATAGTAGCGGAACTGTCTGCCTGCCTGCCTACAGAGTCTGCAGCAGCAAGCCCACCCTGCTCTTTACATGCTCCTTGGGTTTCCAGATGGCCCTTTACACATTTACATACTTAGGGGGTCATTCCAAACCCGGCGGGTGGCGGGCGCCGCCCGCCGGGTGTAAACCGCCAAAAGACCGCACTGCGGTCAAATGACCGCGGCGGTCATTCTAACTTTCTCGCTGGGCCGGCGGGCGATCTCCAAAAGATCGCCCGCCGGCCCAGCGGGAAAGCCCCTGCAAAGAGGAAGCCGGCTCCGAATGGAGCCGGTGGATTTGCAGGGGAGCGACGGGTGCAGTGGCACCCGTCGCGATTTTCAGTGTCTGTAAAGCAGACACTGAAAATCTTTGTGGGGCCCTGTTAGGGGGCCCCTGCACTGCCCATTCCAGTGGCATGGGCAGTGCAGGGGCCCCCAGGGGCCCCACGGCACCCGTTCCCGCCAGCCTGGTTCTGGCAGTTTACACCGCCAGAACCAGGCTGGCGGGAAGGGGGTCGGAATCCCCATGGCGGAGCTGCAAGCAGCGCCGCCATGGAGGATTCCCTGGGCCAGGGGTAAACCGGCGGGAAACCGGTTCCCCTTTTCTGACCGCGGCTTTACCGCCACGGTCAGAATAGCCCAGGAAGCACCCCTAGCCTGTTGGCGTTGCTTCCTCTGCCCTCCACCCTGGTGGTTTCAAACCGCCAGGGTCGTAATGAGGGCCTTAGACTTCAGGACTTTAAGGCTGTCCTTTCAGGAATGTTGTCACGTTTTCAGCATCTTGGGATTCTGTGTTCACAAACCTTCAACCACATCTGCCTGCATCTCCTGCTGCTCCCCTCACAGCCCCTCCAGTTATGACTGGCACCGGGAGGCTGTGGGTGGAAACCACACACTGGGCCTGGGAGGCTCTCATGGTGGTCTTCTTCTCCTCCTGCCCTTGGTCGCGCACCTTTGCTCAGTCTCCCTCTCTCTTGCTGTGTGGCTTCCTGCTAACAGAACTCTCAACATACAGCCTCATCCACAGAGAATTGTTGACATTTTGGTGTCATTTTACTTATTAAATTGTACTCTATGTTTTAGAAACTGGAGTGGGATTTTTATTGTGTTGTGTTTTTGACTTTTTGTCTGTTTTGATACTTCTAAACACTTTATTCATTCTCTTTTAGTTAGCCACCAGTGGGTGAGCACAGATTCATATAATCAAAACATTTGACTTGACCTAACAGATTATTGACTTTTGGGCCAGACGTAGGAAAATCCTGCATTGCGACTCGCAAATTGCGAGTCGCAATGCAGGATGCAGGATGGTGTCCCTGACACCATCTGCGAGTCGTAAGGGGGTCGCAAAGGCCCACCTCATTAATGTTAATGAGGTGGGTCGCAATTTGCGACCCTCCTGCGACTTGCAGCACTCACAGGGATGGTGGCCTGCTGGAGACAGCAGACCACCATGTCTGTGACTGCTTTTAAATAAAGCAGTTTTTTTTTGTAATGCAGCCCGTTTTTCTTAAAGGAAAACGAGATGCATTACAAAATGAAAAAATGAAACGTGTCACTTTCATTTTTTTAGAGCACGCAGTGGTGAAAAACTTTTTCAAGGCCATTCACATGGGGATCCCTTCCCTTTTGCGAATGGGTTACCACCAGTGTGACACTGGTGGTAACTGCGATTGCTTTGCGACCGCGTTCGTGGTCACAAAGCAATCCTGCATCGCACTGTGACTCGCAAATAGGGAGGGGAACACCCCAGGTTACCGACTCGCAAAATGGGAATGGGCATCGCAATGTGGGTTTTGCCCCTCGCAAACAGCGATTTTCGCTGTTTGCGACGCGTAAAACCCTTTCTATATCTGGCCCTTTATTACTTGTGGTAGACTTCCATTCACCCCAATAAAACATTGATTTCCTTATATCATGTGATTGTTTTATTGTTTTTTTTCCCTGATTTACATCTTGCACTTAGAAAGTGCCCTCTAAAGAGTCATTCTCTCAAATATTATCTTAACTATTTATCTACAAGCATTTCACTATTGCAATATTGAGGAAAGATAAAATACTGTTATAAAAGTATACAAATAAATACATTTCAAATATTGTAACTCTTGAAAGTTTGTGTTGATACGATACAGGTTTAAATATTAATATATTATATTCCTTACCCATTTATTCGTTTGGTTTTGTAATCATGTATCTATGCATTTACCACTCTAATCCTACTATACAAGAGAAATAAAAAATTGTTGCTCTCTTGCAAGCTTTACTCTGTCCGACCATCACCCTATACCCCTATCAATCTATCCCCTAGCTCCACTCTCTGACTCACCCCAAACCCATTCTACTACTATGATCTCCAAAATAACCCATCCCAGACTTTACCATCCTCTACCCCTCCTGGCTCACCCAAAACTTCAGTTTACACGTATGAACTCCCAAACAGCCATACTAACTCCTTAATTTAGCTCTCCATTGACTCATCCCAACCCCCATTTAACTACTATGATCTCCCTAATACCTTTCTACAGACTCTTACACTTCCACCTCTCTTTTACTCATCTCAAACCTCATCTTACCACTATGATCCCCCAATTAACACTTATTGACTCTTCTCTCCTCTTATTCTATTCAAATCAACAAACAGACTCACATGTCCTCAAATTAACTTACACCTCCCTATACTAGTACTAATATCGTACTCATATTTCCCTATACTAATCCACTGATAATCCTTTTGGGTTCTGGAGTAGCATGCTACTCGCTGAAAAGCACTTTGACGCCTCATCAGGAGTAGTAAACACTATATAATTACAACTACACAATAATTAATCAAGAGCTGTAAATCTTTGAAACCCTTTAGGAATGACATTTACATACCTGAGCAGAGGCAGGAGTGGGTCTGAAGCTAGTGTGGACCCTATCATTAAGGAAAGCTGGGAGAAAATGTCATGCCAGAATGACCCTATTCGGCTACATGTCCTTGTTATATGTGCAAAGTCAGCATCGTCAGCATGACATTTAGGGCAGGTCTCAAAGGGTCAAATCACACCCATCCACTTGAAGTGGTGTAGGCTCTATGAAGATATGTATTGTGTATAGGTTTATGCCTATGGTTCACAGAAATGAGCTGGGTTTGGCTGCAGCAGTAATGCCAAATTGCCGCAATCAGGGGGTGTCAAAACTGCTGCTCGCACATCTTCCAGAGCTTCCCAATCCTTAGGGGCAGTAAACCAATATTAGTGTGGTAGATTTTGGAGACTAAAGGCCTCATTACGAGTTTGGTGGTCCCAGGAACTCCATGTTGGCAGTGGTGGTCGCACCGCCAACAGGCTGGGGAAGAAGACTGCATATTATTACCATGGCAGTATTCCCAACTTAATACAGCCAAAGCACTGGCTGCCCCACCAGTGCAGTCTGGCTACTACGGACGACGGTAGACATCTGCAGGCCAGCAGAGACCATGTTTTCACCTGACAGATTACGAGATTGCACACCACAGAGGTTTTCACTGCGGTCACATCACCACGGAAACCTAGGCGGAAACCAACTGTATAAAAGGAGACACGCACCTTCTGGAAGCCATACTCATCCAGAACCACCATGGAACCAGGATTACACATCTTCCTGCTGCTCCTGCTCACCTACAGACACCGGAATCAATGTCGAAGATGAAGGCAGCGACCGTAAGTACACACACTTACCTGTCATAGTGTAAATTGTGAAAGTTCGTACGCACCCACAAGATACCAATTATGAACGGGTGGCGAGGGTGGCACACATATGTAACCTGACACTGACATCACATACACACATGCACATACACAGTACACACACGTCAAAAACATACACCTCATCCCAGAAATATAGCACCTGCACAGTCACAGACAACACCACACAACACCACAAAACAACACTTCAACACCACAAGCACAATCCCATCAATGCATTGGCAAGCATCCACAACAGACACTACACATTGACAAATCACAAATAAAACACACGAGGAAACGAACACACACTATCACACAACCATCCTACGCAGCATTTGACCTACCCAGCAAATACACATCGCAATGTATCTGACATCAATTCACCAAACACGCAACAGTCAAAGCACACAAAGCCACACAATACTGCAATAAATACATATCAACACAAACACCACTAATAAGATGATAACAACATGTCCCCAACATAAACATGGCCATCACACAACACACACCCATCACTGGGGGACAAATGCACTGCACACAACCTCACATGCTGCCCAGAGAAAACAGGTAGCACAAGCACCACTTACACACAAATAGTCATACACAAACAATGTCTGCCATTTTCAAATATGACCTAAATAAAGAAGTCCAGGACAAATATGTAACATCAAAATCAACAACTGGTTGCTCCACAGATATGTAATAACATTTGAACAAATATAATAATGTTAAAGGCCATAGGCCAGTTCAATTTTAAATAGTGCAACATGTACTTGATGCCCTGAACTTGACTCCTGACTGCCATGTAACCTCCACAGGTAGGGGCATCAAGGGGGCAGGCAGGCACCTCAGGGATTAGGCTGTAGGGGATGGGTTTGGGTTTAGGCTTGGGAGGGGGTCCTTTGGGATTGGGCTTGGTCTTGGGAGGGGGGTTATGTCTAGGCTTAGGGAAGGTTTGGGTTCTCTTGGGAGGGGCAGACTTCTTGGTGGGGGGAGGGGCAGGTGGCTAGGGGCAGCCTTGGAGGTGGTAGGGATGAGCCTGGGGAGGGAAACTGAACATTTAGGGGTCTTGGGGGGAAGAGGAGTAGGAAAAAGGTCAAAACATGAAAGGAATACTTTTTTAGACACACTGGGACGGTCACCAGAATGGGGTTTGGGAGTGGAGGGTGAGGGAGTGGTTGTCAAACATGTCTGTGTTGTGGGTGCGTGTGTTTGAGATATGCTTGTGGGTGGTGGCTGTCTGTTGGGTGGGTGAGTGAGGGCATTTATGTGTATGAGACTGAGGGTGGTGGAGGTTCTGGGGGATGCTGTGGTGGGTGGGTGATTATCTGTTGGAGTGATAACTGCAGGTATGGTGGATGTGCTGCATGTAGGAGTGTCAGTGGTTGTGATGTCTGTGGGTCTAGTGACTGGGATAGATGTCTAAGGATCTGCTTTGGTGCTGTCTGTGGGTAAGATAGGTGTAGTGGCTAGATCTGTGAATGCAAGTGTGGTGTCTGCAGGTGTGTCAGGTGTGCTGTCTGTGATGCTGGGGGTGTCAGGGCAGGTTGTGACTGTTAATGTGTGTGCAGGTGTATGTTGCTTGTGTGCATGCCGGTGGTGGGTCTTGTGGTGCTTATGTTTGAGCTATCCTTGGAGGCTGACGTTGATGCATGCTTGTCTGTCCATGTGCTTTGGCTAGGTCGGGGAAGAGGGGTTTGGGATTGGGAAGAAGAAGGTGGAGAGGGGACAGAAGACAAACGGTGACTAGCTGCCGTCAATATGGAGGGCAGAACCTGAAAGGATCTCTGTAGGCCAGCCAGTGCACCATCAATGCCCTCCAGGAACACATTACTCTCTTGGACTTGAGTTTCCAGTCCCTGAATTACATTCATGATGGTTGACTGACCCAGAGAGATCAATCTCAGGAGGTCAATAGCCTCCTCACTGAGGGTAGAAGGGCTGACAAAGGAAGGGGCAGAGGTGCCTCCTGCAAAGAAGATGACCATCTCTTGGGTGAGTGGCACAGCCAACTGGGTATGGAGCTACAGGGCAGTGGTAGTAAGGGGGTGGCAGACAGAGATGGTGCTGGGGTGGTCCAAGGTGGGTCAGTATAAAAGGGCAAAGGGATCATCAGCCTAGCCACTTACCTTCTCTATATGAAATAAATTAGGATGAAAGGTATTTGTACCCACATGTTAATGTAATTCCATTAAATGTCAATGTCTTATTGTCACCATGATATTCACATTGTAGGATGTCCACCCTTGTCAAACTCCACATTTCCCAATGTATGAATATGACATGACAATGGGAACACCTCCTCAAACCTCATAGGGAGTGAGGAAACTTGGCCATGCCAAAAGAATGAATGAGATGACAGCCGAAGTGTCCAACTATTTCAGGACATGAGATTACTTGGCCCTGTTACTCTTCTGGCAGACCCAATGTTGCACATAGAGCAGATCCAGTGGAATAGGAGTGGTCAGAGACCAAAGAGCTATACAACTTACCATTTGGGTAAATGGACTTTGTAACACTAGGGGGGAAGGATGACACATCAGCTTACAAATATGTATGGCTGACTAGAGTCACACATATGACACATTCACATGTCCATCTCTACATGCAATCATACTCTTTGGTAGACAAAGGTGAACAACATGTTCCCATGCACAAAACAAGGACCACATCTGTGTTTGTATGTTGGCAACTACAGTACCATGCCTTCCTAGTAGTCACCATACCTTTAGCACTTACCACATCATCACAGCTCCAATACGTAGACATCATACACTAAACTATCAGTGCAAGTTCATGGGTTCTATCAGACATTACCCCGTTGTGGTTGCTGTGCTACCCTCAAATGTCCATCCACCTCAGGGAAGGCCACCGCCAAAAAGCAGGCCATTAGGGGGTCAAGGTCTGATGAACACTCTTCCGTCATTAGGAGGACATCCCCAGCTGGGCCTCTGCGGTCATCCGGGCCCAGCATCTCAGGTCCTCCCACCACTTCCTACAGTGGGTGCTCTGCCGGCTGTCGACCCCCAGGGTCTGCACTTGCTTGCGAATGGCACACCAGATTCTCTTCTTTAGATGGGTGTTGATCTGCAGGGATGACACAGACAAAAGGAAAAAGTCATGTACACATGCACCATACTAATAGTAGTGGACAGTACACATGAGTGACAGCAGGTTGGCAATCATTCTCATCCTCTTAACTCACACAAATTATCATCTGCGTGCATCAACACCTTCACTACTTCACATTTCAGATACATCATCATTCAGCACACCTATCACACATTGGTATTGCATGGGATTCACCTGCTCCCCTGGGGCACCATATAGCTGTCATTGCAAGGGTAGGACCTCCTCCACAAGCTTTTCCAGCTCTTCAGGACTGAAGGTTGGGGCTCTATCACCTGCTGGACATGGCATGATAGCTACCAGAGACAGAACAAGTGGTTCTGATTGCGGAGGTATTGCTGGCAGCAGTGTCAGGAGTCAAGTGTGCAATACTGCATAAGATGGAGGCCACGTCTGCCACGTACATGACTGTCACCTCCGGTGGACATCGCCATTGGCCCAAGTCCACCAAAGGCAGTAATGTCTTCCAATGCAATTTCCACTGTGATTGTGACTGCCTACTGCCATGAAGACGTCCGTGGGCGAACTTAGGTCACTTCCATGGATCCAGAACAGTAGGTCAGGTGGCTGCCTTTTTAAGCACATTACATGTAAGGAAGAGTTTTATTATCTGCATCATTAACTATACCCCATTTTGTGCAGTACAACTGTAAGTACTGCCTTCATGTTTAGTTGTCAATTTGTGCATCAGTGTAGCACATACTGTGTCACTGGAAGACATGTGGTGATAGCAATGTACACCTACTCAGATGTTCCCATGTGCTTTGAAAATGTTGATAATGTGCAACAATATGTGTAAGACACATCAAATCAGTCGGGCTTACAGCCATGCACAGTAACAGATGCATTTGTATGTGTAGTTCAATAGTTAATTGGGGGAATGTGCACCAATGTGGGTGTCCTCAGGTTCATAACTATGTGCTGTACTGTAGATATCTAAGTTTGTAACGAAGCTCGACAGCAGATATGTGTGAGTTGTGTATCTGATTTTACAAGATGTCTGCATGCTGCATGTCACATAGTATTTTGTAATTTTTTCACATAGCTTTCATGCCATGAGGAGAGGATGGCAAGCACCAGTGTACTGTCCACTAGTAGACTTGCACACCATGGAGGAGAGCCATTTTATCCAGACATATCAACTGAATTGTCATACTATCATGGATCTTTGTGATCAATTGGAGCCAGCTCTGATGCCTGTCATTTGCAATCCCTATGGCACTCTTTACATCATTCTAGTCTTGTCAGTGCTACACTTCCTGACCACTGGGTTGTTTCAGAATACATGAGCCCTAAATGCTAGAATGTCTCAGCCCATATTCAGTCTGGTTTTGAGGGATATATTGTGTGCATTGTTGAAACATCTGAACAGCTACATCAGGTTTCCCCAGCATGTGGATTTGGCCTATGAAACCGGAAAAACTACCTCTCCATAAATGTTCAGATGGTACGTCTCGCAGACCAGTACATTTCACAAGTCAGTGCTAAGTATCCAGGATCAGTCCATGATTCCTTCATCATGCGGAACAGCAATGTCCCACTGCTGATGACACGACTCTACACAGAGAGGGCCTGGCTGGTTGGTAAGTTACAACTGAAATGTGTGTTTTCAATGTGTGTCTCCTTCCATCACAATGTTTGATATACCACATATATGTGTGTTTTGTTCTACCAATTTGTTCACAGGTGACTCTGGCCATCCAAACCATCCTTTCTTGTTGACACCAATGAGGTACCCAGCCACACCAGGGGAAGTCACTACAGTTTGGCCCACGAGAGGACAAGGTATGTCTTTGAGCAGACTTTTGGGCTCCTGAAGACAAGATTTAGGTGCTTCGACAGATCAGGAGGAGCCCTCCTCTACTCGCCCAAGAAGGTATGTCAAATAAATGCAAACTGTAATTTGTACTGTGTATAGACAGAGTGGTCTACAGTCTCATGTATTGATGTAGCAGATGCAAAGTCATACTTCTAGACATGGACTCTCTGATTTGAGGAGCGTGCTCTACTCTGTTCCATCCCTCTTCACTTACAAACACAGATTTGCCTAGATCCTGTTTGGCTGATTAACCTTGGCAAACAACAGACAGTGTCAGAAGCAGATGGGAATAGCAGACAGACATGAGAAGTGGACGTGGCTGATACCAGGTACTTAGAGTCTTGATTA
Source organism: Pleurodeles waltl (assembly GCF_031143425.1). NCBI lineage: Eukaryota > Metazoa > Chordata > Amphibia > Caudata > Salamandridae > Pleurodeles > Pleurodeles waltl. Next base: position 716,179,234 of record NC_090443.1, read on the forward strand.
TGTGGAGTGTGACTGATATTGTTAGACTGTCAGGACACTAGGGTGGAAAAGTGTATCCCCGCCAAGCTCCCCTGTAGGGAATATGAAGCTGTTAAAAGCTGTCATTTGTGTCTGAATATGTGTCTGGCTCATGTGTAAATGTATAACACAATGAGTACACTGTTCCAACATGTGGGGGTTGTATTAGACCTCTCCCACTGGCTCTCATGCATCATCATCGGGCTCTGCTTCCCATTAGATTGGCACTGCAATGTCTGATGGGGTCCTACACAGGAACAACAAGCCAAAACACAATTTTATTTGTATATTTCAGCACCGACAATAGTCTTAGTTTGCTGAGAAGCACCTGGAGAGAATGAAATAAAATAAAATTGGCTCGGGTACCTCCTCAATGCAAATAATTGTTTTAATGAAAATGGAGGTCCTAGTCAAGATTAAAAACACAAAAGGAAAGTGAAAGGAAAATAATGGTACCACACTTCCTATAATCGCAGAAAAAGGTATAGCTTAACAAGGGTGGCACGCAGAAAGGGCCACTCCAGGGAGTCCAATGCCTTCTCTTAAACCAACAGGGCCCCTGTAGCAGGGACGCAGATCACTCCCTTAATTTTGTAGAGGTAGGGAGATAATGGACAAAGCTGGACTGCTTGGGTGAGATTATTTGTTCAGAAACACAAATAGTGGATTAGCCAGGACCTGGGTGAGTATTTGGTTGTAGAAATGTATTAATGACACTGGCGGCAGGAAGCAAAGCTCTGCGGGTCTTTGTTGAGCTTAGTTTAGGAGGAAGAATACCTGAGTCCAACAACTTGGCTTACATTGCAAACAAAAGTGGCCCAGGGAGATACTTATACATTTTATAAAAGATCCCAGTAAGTCCTTCAAGGCCAGGGGCCTAGGAACCATCTGGGGAATCAATCGCCTGTACTGTCTCATCACTTGAGGAAGGCTCACCCAAAAACTGTGTCTGGGCCTCTCTGAGCCACACCATCACTATTTCTGAGAGGTAGTCACTAAACTTGGTGGCATCTCAGGATGTGCAGGAAGTCTAAAAATGTATATAGTAGTTAAGGAGCTTTGTCAGGATACCACTGTTCTCTGTCACCCGTGTCCATCGGCGAGAAGCTCAGGTATGCAATTACTGCCCCTGGGTGGCAGTAGGAGCAGCACTAGCATGCATCCCAGGCAGTCCCCCTCTCCATAGCACAGGGCCCCAGCATATTTTCCGAGATAAGAAACATAGCATTCAGTCAATTCTTGCAATTTTTCAAGCAGAGCAGCTCAGCTGTGAATCTGGTGGCAACTGTGTTTCTGCAGGTTAGCATGATCTATTTCAGTCAGTTCAGCCTTCACTTGGGCCAAGCCAGCACACAAGTCTTGCAACACCCCTATCTGCTTGGAATTGTATACCCCCCTCACATAAGTTTAAATGCCTCCCACAATTTGGCTTTAGTATTGAACAAACCCACATTAATTTTAAAGCACTCCACTATGGAGTCATGCAGTTTGCATGGGAACACGTCATCATGGACTGCATTGCATGGAAGGTGGCATGGCTGTTTGAGGCCACATCCCAAAGATATCCTCAAGACATATAGGGTCCCCAGGAAGACGCAGAGGTGGGGGAAGCTCCTGGGTGTAAATACTTCTCTTGAATGAAGGTGATTTTCATGTCAGGAAAGGTACTGTAAAGCCTGCTTGCCTTTGCACGGTTTGTTAAGTCATTCAATGTTCCATGAAAGAAGTGGTACTTCAGCCACTGATCCCCTACTGTTATGTGCACATGTCATGAGATTGTGAGTGCATGGTATGGAAGCGATGGCTTTTGGGAGCCTCTCCCTCCTGCGGGGTAACTCTCCGACAAAGATGAAGATTTAACGCAAATACAGAAATCCTCCGCCCTCCTCCCACATTGAGGCCTGAACTGACCAGTGGATCCCATCCCAAGCAGCTAAATGCCCAACATAAATGCAACAACATCCTGAACATCAGCCACATTGAATTCCAGGATGGTTTACACCTTTGGGAGTGATCAACTCTGCAGCAGCTCTAGAGATGGATGAGTCCTAATTGTGGGGGTAAAGAAATTGGCCTCACATTAGTGTTCGGTATGTACAATGTCAAACACAGTGAAGGGGCGGTTGGCATGCAGGTTCGTGGTTGGCATGGCACAGAAACACCATCAGTTGGGAGAAAAAGGTCTGAGCTTGCAAAGGTGTGCAGATCTGGAGGTGAATGTTCAGGTGTGGTGCGTTGCGGAGGGGTTTGCTCTTTAGCATATTGTTTACAAAGGGCCACTGCATCCACTGGTGTATCGAACATTCGAGCCTTCCCATTTAGGTCAATTCAGAGAAAGATGGAATATAGCATGCCGTATTACCGTCCCATTTTCCCAAGCATAGCCAGGCCATCTGCAAATTTGCCTCTTGCCTAAAGCACCGCTACTGTAAAGTCCGGGAAAAAAGAGAGGGTCGCACCTTGGTTTTGTAAAGGGCCCTTCTTTCATGCCAGTCTTAGTACTGTGTCCTGATCCCAAATTTGATTAGCCATGCTATGATAGGGTGCAGCAGGAATCCCGGGCTAGGATGCAGACCAAGTGACTGGTGCACATGTTCTACCATAAAGGTGGAGGTAATGTTCTGGAGTCCAAAGAGTTCTGAAAGTAGGGGGTCTATTACAATGTCCACACAATCAGTATCTGTGGACTTGGCCACACATGGAATGCATAGGTATTCTAGAAGTCAATGCGCTCTCCCATGCAGTCAGTACTACTTGAGAGCATGTTGAAGTGGGAATCAATGGAGCGGAAGTCCACACAGAGGTCCGACAAGAGGGCATCTACCCCCTTAGTCTGCCAAGTCACATGAAGGCCAGCTGCCCGGTCTCTTTCTCAGGAGGTCTCTTCGGCGGTTCAGAGCCTCAGGTTTTCTCAAAGGGTAGCTTACATTGCTTAATAACTCCTTTCACTATAGTCTGTTCAGCCTAGGGCATAGGTGTGCACAGATGTGTGAGGAGTCAGATGGGGCAGATCAGTTGTGTGCCCTCAGGCATCCCCCACAGCTGAGGGGGTTGAAAAGCTGGGCCCAGTGGTATCAATAAGGCATACAGATTTTATGAAGAGGGACCCCTGGTGTTAAAAGACTGTGCTGGTTCAGGGGGAGCTGGGTGTTCACCATTTCTGGGACTCTTAGGGCCTGCAAAGAGATGAGTGCAACAGGCATTTGTCCCCCAGGTGGACCAGGATTGCAGTTTACATCTCCTCTATTTGGCAGGCAAGAGGCAGGGAGAGAGTACTTCATGGCAAACGCAGGAGGGGCACAGGCCGCAGCCTCGAGTCAGGCAGTAAAAGGCAGTCATAGGCAGAAAGGGTGCAGACCCCAGACACAAGTCGGGTAGTGTCAGGCAGTAGCAAAGGCATCATCGGGCCGCAAGCTATTTAAATGTTGTCATTGGTGCCCCGCTGCAGGATCCATCAGTCCACAAGAAGAGGTTTCCTTTTTTGTGCTCTGTGCCTCACAGGGGGGAATAGTTAAGGGTTTCTCCAATGTTGGCCAGCTGTCCAGCGGGGCCCAGCCATCCGGTGCCACAGTTCCACCACAGCTGCTGTCCCCCCAGAAACAGGTCATTGCTCCACCAAGAACCTTCTTGCCCATCAGATCAAGGTACATGGGCTCCACAGTGCACCCCTAATATGACCAAGCCTCCCCTCTCAGAAGGGAAATCAGGCAGTAGCAGCCACTGTGTGTTCCAGAGCCAAGGTGTGGCTTAGGTTGAGGCCACTAGGCACAGTCCAGCAATGCAGAAAATATAGTGGTATAGGGCCTACAGCCTGCAGAGAATCGTCACAGAGTCCTTACCACCGGCTCCAGTCCAAGAAGCGGAGACAGGTTGACAGGGCAGGGTTCGGCCACCAAGGTGCCCAGGTAATGCACCCTCCCCCACTCTTGTGCAAAGTCACACTTCTGGTGGAATGGAGGGACTATAATGAGGTCAGGAGCACCGAGGGCAGCCCAGCGGGGATTGATAGGCCTGTGCCTCAGGCTCACCTGCGGTCTTCGTCAGAAGTGGGGCCTCTGAGACAGGCATCAGGGCATCACGGGCCCAGGCCTTTCAGCAGCTCTTCCAGTGCCATTGACCCAAAAACACACCATCCTGTGCCTCCAGTTGTGAGCTGGAGGAAACAGCATGCCTGGATGGTCTCAGATGTCTTGGGAGGCCCAAATCCCAGTGCAAAGGGGCTGAATTTGCCTTCACAACTGGTAGCCGTTTTGATTTGCTGGAATGACTGCAGCCCCACATTAAGCCTGTCTGCTTTGTACCATAACTACTGGGGTTTGAGCTCCGGTACTTTAGTGACTTGGAGTGCTCACCCTGACAAGAGTTCTGAATACTCCTTGGTGTTGGCACTCACCTACCTAAATAATATCCAATTTCTTACAGTCTCTGAGGTGAATCATAACTTTTTTCACTAGCGCTGTGTGATTGAATGAATGGTGTCATACACAGTCTTAAAGTATACACACTGTCACCTGAAAGGATTAAATAACATATGATATAAATATAAAAAATATATGCTTGACTTTTAATAGAAGTTTAGGAATGTTAACCTATTCAACAGATAGCGATCTCCAAAATCACCTCTGAATGGAGAACTGTGTAATTCACATATATAAATCGTGTATACTCCCACTGTATTTTGCAAAAATATCTTTGATTAAATTATCAGCATTACATACAGACTGCATGTTTAAAATGTGCTGGTTGTTTCTATTATGATACAGGTGCTCTGTTAATGCAATCAGGTTTTCTGTAGTGGAAAAGGGGCACATCAGAACACGAGTCTTGGCTATGCATTGAATCACATGAGGAAAATGTGCTATTTAATAGACTTGTCACCGTTGTATCTTGGTTTTCTTGAGCTGTATTTGGAAAAGGCATGCAATCAGATATTCTGGAGACCATTACATCCTTGAAATAACTGAAACATCTTGAAAGTGATCCTACTGATGTGGCTACAACGCCCAGATATTTGCCAGTGGCTAGAAGATGCAAAGGACAAATACATGCACATGAGTGGGTATAGCCCCAGTCATTTGACAATATCGGTCTATTAATATATGGAGCTAATCAATGAGGTATATTAGAAACTGACTGTTGAGCCTGTATCTATTAGCTAGCTCTAAAAACTGTCTTCTCTGCTGCATTGCTAGGTGCCACGTCTTCTAATTAACCATCATACCTTAGTCAGGAAGAGGCATCCACAGCTGCTCTGTGATAGGATATCCTCTTAGTTGATAGTGCACTTTACATTTTTTTACTTTACTTTTACGGTGCATCCGTTTTCCGTAAAATAAAAAGTTTGGCTCCACCTGTTATAGTTTCCACATGGTAAACACCTGCTCTCACTTGGTGTAACTTAGAAAGATCAGAATTATAAAAGTGTGATCATTCAAAAATTGTAAATGTTTCATAATATTCAAGATTACTTTCTTTGAAAGCCAAACAGGAAATTGCTGGTAAGAGTCCCAAAGATAGTAATTCTTGTAATTTCTAGTCTCCAGGCAAAAGTAAGAAATGGACCTTTGGAAGTCCATATTACATACCAATGTATACATTTAGCTTTTGCAATTCAATTAGCAAATTATTTGTAAATCACTATAATTTTTATATCTGGCCTTAAGATTCCAATTTAATTTAGTATAGTGCTTTTTATTTTGAGAGTATTGTAATTGCTCACATTTGCTACCTCTTTAAATCATTTGTGGCAGAATATGCAATACACTTGTTTTCCAATCACCACCAAATCTGATTGTGACTAAGGGCTTAGGATAACAGGGGGGGCCAGACCACATCACTCCAACAGGCTCCACTTGAATATGCATCCATGAGTGTGTGAACCCTAAAGCGCCTCACCACCAACTAATGAGTAGGACCGTAAAATATTTTGACAAGAGCCATGATAGGCCAAAAAGAGACCTTGATAAGAGGAGCACACAAGTAGTAGAAGTATGGTAAACAATGCTAAGGTAGCAGGAAATGCAAGTTCATTTGAGCAGTAAGTATATTATCTAGCCAGTGGATGGCAAGAAGCTGATGTTACAGCAGATCTCACCACCCCAGCTAAGTGGGAGGTTCGTCTGACTAGTGAATGACTAGTAGCAGAAAAGGTAGGAGAGAGGTCCACCCCAATGATCAACAAAGAGTGATCAGACCAGAGTAAGACCAGAGGAAAAGGAAAAGAGAGATGGAGAGGCCATCCAATATAAACATAAGAGGAGTGATACAGACAGCTATACCAGTAACTGATCCAACTAAAGGAGGGAGCTGGGTGCTGAGTCCCCTGTTGCTGTGGTCCAAATGATTGCTGCTTGATGTAAGTGAAACCAAATTTGGGGGAAGGGAGTTCGATTTAAACAGGACTGAAGGCTTTACTGTACTGAATTAGAGTACTAACATTGGTGAAGAGGTGGTTGTATAGATATTTTAGCCATGTTTTGGACATGCTGTTTTAAGCTAACTGGACCTGCCGCTGTGCACTGCACTTTAACCCTGTTACATTTTATTTGGCAGTGCTTTATTTTTCTAGCAATAGCAACATTTGTGATGCTGTTTTATTTTCCTTATCTCATTGTACTTTCACCTAGGAAACATTAAGGGGGTCATTCTGACCCTGGCGGTCATGGACCGCCAGGGCCAACGACCTCGGAAGCACCGCCAACAGGCTGACGGTGCTTCCATGGGCATTCTGACCGCGGCGGTACAGCCGCGGTCAGAAACGGGAAACCGGCGGTGTCCCGCCGGTTTCCCGCTGCCCCTGGGAATCCTCCACGGCGGCGCTGCAAGCAGCGCCGCCATGGGGATTCCGACCCCCTTCCCGCCAGCCTGGTTCTGGCGGTTTCCACCGCCAGAACCTGGCTGGCGGGAACGGGTGTCGTGGGGCCCCTGGGGGCCCCTGCAGTGCCCATGCCATTGGCATGGGCACTGCAGGGGGCCCCTAACAGGGCCCCACATAGATTTTCAGTGTCTGCGTGGCAGACACTGAAAATCGCGACGGGTGCAACTGCACCCGTCGCACCCCTTCCACTCCGCCGGCTCCATTCGGAGCCGGCATCCTCTTGGAAGGGGGTTTCCCGCTGGGCGGGCGGGCGGCCTTCTGGCGGTCGCCCGCTAGCCCAGCGGGAAACTCAGAATGACCGCCGCGGTCTTTCGACCGCGGTACGATCTTCTGGCGGCATCCGCCGCCGGCGGGGGTCAGAATGACCCCCTAAGTTCTTAGTAGGATATTTATTTCACTTTGTGCTTTCTCCAAGGCTACAGTCAGATAGGGTTGCCAACAAAGCTGGTATGCTGTGTCTCCAACATTCACAGAAAACACACACTCATATGTGGGACTATTTCTTAGAATATCAGCTGTTTTATTATAAAAACACCCCTTTTTCCCAGACATTTTAGATGGAGATTCCAGCTAGATGACCACAACTGCATGCTGATTGCTGACTGCTTCGCTGCAGCTACCTGCCTAGCCGGCGAGACCCCTAATCCACAAGGGGACAGTGTCTATCTAGACCACAGACTTCTCACTCCAGATATGAGGGATGGTGTCCCCCCAGGGAGGGAAACCCAAAGGGCAGATTAGGCTTATCATGCAGTGCTCAGACATAGTTTAGGTAGAAGAAATATATGCATCACCCCTAGTGACAGTATGGTAGGACTATTTTTGTGCTTTACTTTGTTAGTTACCTGTTTGCTTTCATTGTGTTTTATCATCCTAGTTATTGCATTACATGCCTTTTTATCTAAGATGCAATTACTTTAATAAATCTTTATATGAGGCACTGCTAGTCAGCCGCAGAACCCAGATTAGGACGACAGTCGTCATATGGTGTGGAATTCTACTTAGTAGCCACAATCCATGTGATCCTGTCTCCCATATCCAGTAGCCTCATTACCATAATGAGAACTTGCGTGACAAGTTCATTTATAAGAATGAGATTGCTGTGAGGCTGAAGGGACATTGCATCATGGAATATTAAGGGCAAAGGGCCACTGAAGGTAGGAAGAGGCACAAGTGGTAGGCTAGCTTGGGTAAAACTACCAGAAGACACTTCATTGCAGCATGGGATATTATTGTTGGCTATACTCAGACATCTAGCGAGAAAAGGGTTATTTTCACACTGGAATGAATCATCTCTTCTCTGTGTTATTCCAAGGAAAGGAAACAAAGACATCAAACAAGTAATCAATTTTGTTGGCTTGAGTAGACAACTTCAGTCATAATACAGAAGAACCATAAACATTTTGGATACTACATTATGACTCTGTCTCATGATGGATTGCAAAGAAAGGAAACTATTTTGATGTTCAACAGGGACTAATCTCTGATTTATGAAACTTTTAGCAATTCCTTCAAATGCATTCAGGATGAATATTTGATCTACTGAACTTTCAGTAACTCCTTATATTCATATAGCGCTCCCTGTTGTGTATTGTAGTTGTCTATGTTAGGTGATTTCCTAGCAGTGGAATCAAAAAGAGCTTGAACGCTAGTGTTTTTTTTGTATAGAAGCATTAATATCAGTGCGACCACCAAGGGCCAATACTGGTCTCTTTTTTGGGGAATAATTTAATTTAGTTGAAGTTAGCTCAGTGGAAAATTGAGATGTGGTACGCCTTGATGCTCATGTCTTCCTTCTTCAGTCAAGTTTGTTCGCATCTGATTGACAGATGTTTGTGAATTCTTGAAAAATGGAAAGCATGAAATGGCAGTTCATGCGACTAACGAATGGCTCAAGAATTCCCTTTGTAAAACCCTCTTTATGTCTGATGTTACAAAATTCCATATGTTGTAATTGTTTTGCATAATCTACTGCAATTGAATATGAAACAGAATTGTATGATGGTCATACCATTGTTGTATAGCCATTTTAGTTATAGCTCCATGCACGTTATATTAACATGCTAGGCCTGCCCCTGTGCACTTTAACCTAGATATAATTTATTCGGCTTTGCTTTATTATTCTTACAGTAGCCACTTTTAGGGTCTTGTTTTATTTTCTCTCTGTCTGACTGTTTTTGCCTAAACCAGCACTCTGTTCTCAAACAAGACAATCTTGCTCACTCTGTGCTTCTTCCAAGGCTGCAGCAAGATAGGTTGCCAGTGAACCTGGTATAAGTTTAGTCTCTGACATTCATAGAAAATACACATCCTTACGTAGGGACATTTTCTCAGAACATCAGCTGTTTTATTATAAAAACACTTCCCTGTCCCTTACACTTTAGAGGAAGATTCCAGCCAGAGAACCACAACTGTATGCTGATTGCCGAATGCTGCACTACAGCTGTTTTGCAGACTTCTGGCCTTTGCTCAGGTATGGGGGATGATGTCTTCCCAGGGGAACCTGAAGGGCAGAATTAGAGCTTAACACGCTGTGCTCTATCATAGCTTAGGTAGGAATTAGTCTGTTGACCCTAGTGGTAATATGGTAGCATTATTTTTATGTTTTACTCTCCTTGTCACAATTTTAATCTTGTCATGTTGTATCGTCCTGGTTATTGCAGTCCATGCTTTGTTATCTAAAAAGCATTCGCTTTATTAAAACATTATTGATATATATACTGCCTCTGTTTGTCATTGTGTATGTGAGACTAATGTAACTGAGAGAAACGTATGAGACCTGAGTGACCACGGATTCCCTGAGAAACCAGTTATGTCATGTGCTCGGCTGCCCAATCACCACAGCCCTTGGGTAGGTCAGTCTCCCACACCGCAGGCGATTCTGCCACTCAAAATCCAGTGGTCTCATTAGAATAATGAGAGCCTACGCAACACCATGTAAGCACTACAGTTTCCGATATTCATCTGTGGCTGTTTCTGTTCACTTAGTTTAGAATGTACATTTTATATTTGATAATTTGCTGTGATTCAAAACAATAATTTCCTTCTTCAATCTTGCCATTTTTAATTATCAAACAAGCTAACAAATTTGTCTTTCCTTCTCTTGTACCAAATTCATTAGGTGTTTTTTTTTCTTTTCAGTGAAAACTTGTGATCAGATGTAGTAAGAGGCAGGTTGAAAATAGTGGATGCAAATTGTGCACTGACTTTTGCAATCTCCGTGTAATACTGCAAAGTGGCCTATGTACTAAAGGTTTGCATTTTAACCTTTCAAGATGCAATGCATCATAGAACAACCTGCCTCATAACTAGTTGTTAGGCAATTCACTACTTCGGACCTCCCGTGATGGACAACAAACACAGAATGCTCAAACTGACAAATGGGAACAGTTTGTTAAATCAGCCTCTTTTCCATAATGGAAGGGGTGCTGCTTTAATAAAAAATGCTTCTGTTCTTGGGAAGTTGTCTAATGGGAATGCCTTCCTGTTGCAAATGAGTTATTCTGTCTTTGAGGTGCCTGTAACTTTTCAATTGTTTGCAACTGCTATTGTGGTCACAAACCACATATACATATCATTGAGAATTGCAAATAGCAGAAGATGCCTTTTTCATACAAGCTGCTAATCTTGGTAAAAAAACCATTTTTGTGATTTGGACATTTTTTTTATACATAACATTATCAGTCTAGTACATTAGAAAAAACAAATCACTGTTTTTGTGACTGTAGAAGGGCTTGTGCACCTGGCTTATTGTTCTGCTATATTGGTCTATCTGATTTTGCCCTTGTACATGTTGAGTAATATTTCAAATGCACGTTCTGCTTTACCTACTGTACTTCCATATTTATCTCACCCATTCCCAGCAATACTGCTGAAGCAGATGTTTTTAACAATATTATTTATGATTATTCATGTATTCTGCGAGTTGGATTTGCAAAGAAAATGAAATAATGTAAGAAAAATAATGCACACATTTAAAAATATGTCCACGTGAGTGGCCGTCAATGTTCATGAAATATACCTTTTAACACCTTCACTGCCAGGCCTTTTCCACCTCAGGAGCCAAGCCTTTTTTTGGCTGTTTGGGGCAGTTTGCGCTTGGGCCCTCATAACATTTTGTCCACTTAAGCTACCCATGACAAATGTGCGTCCTCCTTTTCCAACGTCCTAGGGATTCTAGAGGTACCCAGACTTTGTGGGTTCCCCTGAAGGAGACCAAGAAATTAGCCAAAATACAGTGAAATGTTTGTTTTTTGAAAAAATTGGAAAAAGGGCTGCAGAAGAAGGCTTGTGTTTTTTTGCCTGAAAAATGGCATCAACAAAGGGTTTGCGGTGCTAAAATCACAATCTACCCAGCTTTCAGGAACGAGCAGACGTGAATCAGAAAACCCAATTTTTCAACACAAGTTTGGCATTTTAGTGGGACATACCCCATTTTTACTATTTTTTGTGCTTTCAGCCTCCTTCCATTTGGTGACAGAATGGGTGTGAAACCAATGCTGGATCCCAGAAAGCTAAATATTTCCAAAAAGCAGACAAAATTCTGAATTCAGCAAGGGGTAATTTTTGTAGATCCTACAAGGGTTTCCTACAGAAAATAACAGCTGAAATAAACAAATGTTGAAATTGAGATGAAGAAAACAGCCATTATTCTCCACGTTTTACTCTGTAACTTTTTCCTGCAATGTCAGATTTTTTAAAGCAATATACAGTTACGTCTGCTGGACTCTTCTGGTTGCGGGGATATATAGGACTTGTAGGTTTATCAAGAACCCTAGGTACCAAGAGCCAATAAATTAGCTGCTCCTTGCAATGCGTTTTCATTCTATACCGGCTATTACAGCAATTCATTTGCTGAAATGTAAAGAGTGAAAGATAGGTATCAAGAAAACCTTTGTATTTCCAAAATGGGCACAAGATAAGGTGTTGAGAAGCTGTGGTTATTTGCACATCTCTGAATTCCGGGGTGCCCATACTAGCATGTGAATAAGAGGGCATTTCTCAAATAGACATCTTTTTTAAACACTTTCTTACATTTGGAAGGAAAAAATGTAGAGAAAGACAAGGGGCAAAAACACTTGTATTCCCCGATGTCTCCCAATAAAAATGGTACTTCACTTGCATGGGTAGGCTTAATGCTTGTGACAGAAAACGCAACATGGACACATCACATTTTTACATTGAAATTTGACAAGTTTTTTGTAAAGTGCCTAGCTGTAGGTTTTGGCCTCTAGCTGAGCCGGCACCTAGGGAAACCTCCCAAACCTGCACATTTTTTAACACTAGACACCTCGGGGAATCCAAAATGGGTTGCTTTGTGGGGCGCTCACCAGGTTCTGTTACGCAGAATATTTTGCAAACCTCAAAATTTGGCCAAAAAAGCACTTTTTCCTCACATTTCGGTGGCACAAAAGTTCTGGAATTTGAGAGGAACCACAAATTTCATTCCATCCAGCGTTTCCCCAAGTCTCCTGATAAAAATTATACCTCACTTGTGTGGGTAGGCCAAGCACCCATGACAGGAAATGCCCCAAAACACAACCTGGACACATCACATTTTCCCAAAGAAAACAGAGGTTTTTTTTGCAAAGTGCCTAGCTGCGGATTTTGGCCTCTAGCTCAGCCGGCAGCTAGGGAAACCTACCAAACCGACGCATGTTTAAAAATAGGCACCTAGGGGAATCCAAGATGGGGTGACTTGTGGGGCTCTCACCTGGATCTGTAACCCAGAATCCTTTTCAAACCTCAAAATTTGGCCAAAAAAACACATTTTCCTCACATTTTGGTGACACAAAATTTCTGGAATTTTAGAGGAGCCACAAATTTCAATCCACCCGGCATTTTATCAAGTCTCCTGATAAAAATGGTTCCTCACTTGTGTGGGTAGGCCTAGCACTCGTGACAGGAAATGTCCCAAAACACAACCTGGACACATCACATTTTCCCCAAGGTAACAGCTTTTTTTTGCAAAGTGAATAGCTGTGGATTTTGGCCTCTAGCTCAGCCGGCACCTAGGGAAAACTACCAAACCGGCGCATGTTTAAAAATAGACACCTAAGGAAATCCACAATGGGGTGCCTTGTGGGGCTCTCACCAGGATCTGTTACCCAGAATCCTTTGCAAACCTCAAAATTTGGCCAAAAACACACTTTTTCCTCACAATTCGGTGACACAAAATGTCTGGAATTTTAGAGGAGCCACAAATTTTGTTCCACCCAGCGTTTCCCCAAGTCTCCTGATAAAAATAGTACCTCACTTGTGTGGGTAGGCCTAGCACTCACGACAGGAAATGTCCCAAAGACAACCTGGACACATCACATTTTCCCCAAGATAACAGAGCTTTTTTTTGCAAAGTGAATAGCTGTGGATTTTGGCCTCTAGCTCAGCCGGCACCTAGGGAAACCTACCAAACCGGCGTATGTTTAAAAATAGGCACCTAGGGGAATCCAAGACTGGGTGACTTGTGGGGCTCTCACCAGGATCTGTTACCCAGAATCCTTTGCAAACCTCAAAATTTGGCCAAAAAAACACTTTTTCCTCACAATTCGGTGACACAAAATTTCTGGAATTTTAGAGGAGCCACAAATTTTATTCCACCCAGCGTTTCCCCAAGTCTCCTGATAAAAATGGTACCTCACTTGTGTGGGTAGGCATAGCACTCGCAAAACACAACCTGGACACATCACATTTTCCCCAAGAAAACAGAGCTTTTTCTTACAAAGTGCCTGGCTGTGGATTTTGGCCGCTAGCTCAGCCGGAACCTACGGAAACCTACCAAACCTGTACATTTTTGAAAACTAGGCACCTAAGGGAAACCAAGATGGGGTGACCTTTGGGCTTTCACTAGGTTCTGTTACCCAGAATCCTTTGCAAACCTCAAAATATGGCCAAAAAAACACTTTCTTCTCTGATTTCGGTGACAGAAAGTTCTGAAATCTGAGAGGAGCCAAAAAACTTCCTTCCACCCAGCAGTCCCACAAGTCTCAAAATAAAAATGGTACCTCACTTGTGTGGGTAGGCCTAGCGTCCGCAACAAGAAATACCCCAAAACACAACGTGAACATATCACATTTTCCTAAAGAAAACAGACCTGTTTTTTGCAAAGTGCCTAGATGTGGATTTTGGCCTATCGCTCAGCCCGCGCCTAGGGAAACCTAACAATCCTGTCCATTTTTGAAAACTAGACACGTAGGGGAATCCAGGATGGGGTGACATGTGGGGCTCTCACCGGGTTCTGTTACCCAGAATCATTTGCAAACCTCAGAATTTGGCCAACAAAATTATTTTTCCTCTTATTACGGTGACAGAACCTTCTGGAATTTGAGAGGAACCACAAATTTCATTCCATCCAGCATTTCCCCAAGTCTCCTGATAAAAATGATACCTCACTTGTGTGGGTAGGCCTAGCACCCATGACAGGAAATGCCCCAAAACACAACCTGGACACATCACATTTTCCCAAAGAAAACAGAGGATTTCTTTGCAAAGTGCCTAGCTGCGGATTTTGGCCTCTAGCTCAGCCGGCAGCTAGGGAAACCTACCAAGCCGACGCATGTTTAAAAATAGGCACCTAGGGGAATCCAAGATGGGGTGACTTGTGGAGCTCTCACCAGGATCTGTAACCCAGAATCCATTTCAAACCTCAAAATCTGGCCAAAAAAACACATTTTCCTCACATTTTGGTGACACAAAATTTCTGGAATTTTAGAGGAGCCACAAATTTCATTCCACCCGGCGTTTTCTCAAGTCTCCTGATAAAAATGGTTCCTCACTTGTGTGGGTAGGCCTAGCACTCGCGACAAGAAATGTCCCAAAACACAACCTGGACACATCACATTTTCCCCAAGATAACAGAGCTTTTTTTTGCAAAGTGACTAGCTGTGGATTTTGGCCACTAACTCAGCCGGCACCTAGGGAAACCTACCAAACCGGCGCATGTTTAAAAATAGACACCTAAGGAGATCCACAATGGGGTGCCTTGTGGGGCTCTCACCAGGATCTGTTACCCAGAATCCTTTGCAAACCTCAAAATTTGGCCAAAAAAAACACTTTTTCCTCACAATTCGGTGACACAAAATGTCTGGAATTTTAGAGGAGCCACAAATTTTGTTCCACCCAGCGTTTCCCCAAGTCTCCTGATAAAAATGGTACCTCACTTGTGTTGGTAGGCCTAGCACTCGCGACAGGAAATGTCCCAAAAGACAACCTGGACACATCACATTTTCCCCAAGATAACAGAGTTTTTTTTGCAATTTGACTAGCTGTGGATTTTAGCCTCTAGCTCAGCCGGCACCTAGGGAAACCTACCAAACCGGCGTATGTTTAAAAATAGGCACCTAGGGGAATCCAAGATAGGGTGACTTGTGGGGCTCTCACCAGGATCTGTTACCCAGAATCATTTGCAAACCTAAAAATTTGGCCAAAAAAACACTTTTTCCTCACAATTCGGTGACACAAAATTTTTGGAATTTTGGAGGAGCCACAAATTTTATTCCACCCAGCGTTTCCCCAAGTCTCCTGATAAAAATGGTACCTCACTTGTGTGGGTAGGCATAGCACTCGTGACAGGAAATGTCCCAAAACACAACCTGGACACATCACATTTTCCCAAAGGAAACATGGCTTTTTTTGCAAAGTGCCTAGATGTGGGTTTTGACATCTAGCTCAGCCCGCACCTAGGGAAACCTACCAAACCTGCACATTTTTTAAAACTAGGCACCTAGGGGAAACTAAGATGGGGTGACTTGTGGGGCTCTCACGAGGTTCTGTTACCCAGAATCCTTTGCAAACCTCAAAATTTGGCCAAAAAAACACTTTTTACTCACATTTCGGTGACACAACATTTCTGGAATTTTAGAGGAGCCACAAATGTTATTCCACCCAGCGTTTCCCCAAGTCTCCTGATGAAAATGGTACCTCATTTGTGTGGGTAGGCCTAGCACTCGCGACAGGAAATGTCCCAAAACACAACCTGGGCACATCACATTTTCCCAAAGGAAACAGAGCTTTTTTTGCAAAGTGCCTAACTGTGGATTTTGGCCTCTAGCTCAGCCGGCACCTAGGGACACCTACCAAACCTGTGCATTTTTTTAAACTAGACACTAGGGGAATTAGGATGGGTTGACTTGTGGGGGTCTCACCAGGTTCTCTTACTCAGAATCCTTTGCAAACCTCATAATTTGGCTCAAAAAACACTTTTTCCTCATATTTAGTTGACAGAAAGTACTGGAATCTGAGAGGAGCCACAAATTTCCTTCCATGCAGCCTTTCCCTGAGTCTCCCGATAACAATGGTACCTCAAATGTCTGGGTGGGACTAGCACCGGCAGCAGGAAATGCCCCAAAACACAACCTGGACATATCACATGTTCCCAGAGAAAACACAGCTTCTTTTTGCAAAGTGCCTAGCTGTGGATTTTGGCCTCTAACTCAGGCACCTAGGTAAACGTATCAAACCTGCTCATTTCTGAAAACTAGACACCTAGGGGAACCCAGGATAGAGTGACTTGTGGGGCTCTCACCAGGTTCTGTTACCCAGAATCCTTTCCAATCTTCTGAATTTGGACAAAAACACAGTTTTTCCTCACATTTAGGTGACAGAAAGTTCTGGAATCTGAGAGGAGCCACAAATTTCCTTCCACCCAGCATTTCTCTAAGTCTCCCGATAACAATAGTACCTCACTTGTGTGGGTAGGCCTAGCACCCACAACAGGAAATGCCCTAAATCACAACCTGGACACATCACATTTTCCCCCAAAAAACAGAGGATTTTTTTGCAATGTGTCTAGCTGTGGATTTTGGCCTCTAGCTCAGCCGGCACCTAGGGAAACCTACCAAACCGGTGCATGTTTAAAAATAGGCACCTAGGGGAATCCACGATGGGGTGACTTGTGGGGCTCTCACCAGGATCTGTTAACCAGAATCCTTTGCAAACATTAAAATGTGGCCAAAAAAACACTTTTTCCTCACATTTAGGTGACACAATATTTCTGGAATTTGAGAGGAGCCACAAATTTCATTCCACCCAGCATTTCCCTAAGTCTCCTGATAAAAATGGTACCTCACTTGTGTGGGTAGGCTTAGCCCTGTGACAGGAAATGTCCAAAAACACAACCTTTACACATCACATTTTCCCAAAGAAAACAGTGCTTTTTTTGGCAAAGTGCCTGGATGTGGTTTTTGGCCTCTAGCTCAGCCGGCACCGAGGGAAACCTACCAAACCTCTTCATTTTTTAAAACTAGACACCTAGGGGAATACAGGATGGGGTGACTTGTGGGGCTCTCACCAGGTTCTGTTACCCAGAATCCTTTGCAAACCTCAACATTTGGCCAAAAAGCACCTTTTCCCCTCATTTTAGTGCCAGAAAGTTCTGGAATCAGTGAGGAGCCACAAATTTCCTTCCACCCAGCATTCCTCCAAGTTTCTCAATAAAAATGGTACCTCACTTGTGTGGGTAGGCCTAGCGTCCGTGACAGGAAATGCCCCAAAACACAACGTGGACACATCACATTTTCCTAAAGAAAACAGACCTGTTTTTTGCAAAGTGCCTAGATGTGGATTTTGACCTCTAGCTCAGCCCGCACCTAGGGAAACCTACCAAACCTGCGCCTTTTTGAAAAGTATACACCTAGGGAAATCCTTAATGGGCTGACTGGTGGGGCTCTCACCAGGTTCTGTTACCCAGAATCCTTTGCAGACCTCAGAATTTGCCCATGAATACTTTTTCCTCAAATTTAATTGACAGAAACTTCTGGAGTCTAAGAGGAGACAGACATTTCCTTCCACCCAGCATTTCCCCATGTATCCAGATAAAAATTGTACCTCCTTTGTGTGGGTAGGCCTAGCGCCCGCAACTGAAAATGCCCCAAAACACAACGTGGGCTAATCACATTTTCCCAAAGAAAACAGAGCTGTTTTTTGCAAAGAACCTAGATGTGGATTTATGCATCTAACTCAGCCCGCACCATGGGAAACCTACCAAACCTGTGCATTTTTTAAAACTAGACACCTAGGGGAATCCAGGATCGGGTGACTTGTGGGGCTCTCACCAGGTTCTTTTACACTGAATCCTTCGCAAACCTCAGAATTTGGCCAAAAAAACACTTTTTCCTCACATTTAGGTGACAGAAAGTTCTTGAATCTGAGAGGAGCCACAAATTTCCTTTCACCCAGCATTTCCCCAAGTCTCCCAATAAAAATGGTACCTCACATGTGTGGGAAGGACTAGGGATTGCAACGTGAAATGCCCCAAAACACAACATGGACACATCACATTTTCCCAAAGAAAAAAGAGATGTTTTTGCAAAGAGCCAGCTGTAGATTTTGGCCTATACCTCAGCCGGCACCTAGGGAAACCGACCAAACCTGTGCATTTTTTAAAACAAGACACCTAGCGGAATACAGGAAGGGGTGACTTGTGAGGCTCCCACCAGGTTCTGTTACCCAGAATCCTTTGCGAACCTCACAATTTGACCAACAAACACTTTTTCCTCTCATTTTGGTGACATAAACTTCTGGAACGTGAGAGGAGCCACACATTTCCTTCCACTCAGCATTTCCCCATGTCTCCCGATAAAAATGGTACCTCACTTATGTGGGTAGGAACAGTGCCCACGACTGAAAATGCCCCAAAACAAACGTAGACACATCACATTTTCCCAAAGAAAACAGAGCTGTTTTTTGCAAAGTACCTAGAGGTGGATTTTGGCATCTAGCTCAGCCGGCACCTAGGGAAACCTACCAAACCTGTGCATTTTTAAAATCTAGACACCTAGGGGAATCGGGATGGGGTGACTTGTGGGGCTCTCACCAGGTTTTGCTACCCTGAATCCTTTGCAAACCTCATAATTTTGCCAAAAAAAAAACTTTTTCATCACATTTCGGTGACAGAAGGTTCTAGAATCTGAGAGGAGCCACAAATTTCCTCCCACCCAGCATTTCCCCAAGTCTCCCGATAAAAAGAGTACCCCAATAATGTGGGTAGGCATAGGGCCCACGACAGGAAATGCCTCAAAACACAACATGGACACATCACATTTTCCCAAAGAAAAAAGAGGTGTTTTTGGCAAAGTGCCTAGCTCTGGATTTTGGTTTATCGCTCAGCCGGCACCTAGAGAAACCTACCAAACCGACGCATGTTTAAAAATAGGCACCTAGGGGAATCCAAGATGGTGTGACTTGTGTTGCTCTCACCAGGATCTGGTACCCAGAATCTTTTGCAAACCTCAAAATGTGGCCAAAAAAACACTTTTTCCTCAGATTTCGGTGACACAAAATTTCTGGAATTTTAGAGGAGCCAAAAATTTCATTCCACCCAGTGTCTCCCCAAGACTCCTGATAAAAATGTTACCTCACTTGAGTGGGTAGGCCTAGCACTCGAGACAGGAAATGTCCCAAAACACAACCTGGACACATCACATTTTCCCGAAGATGACAGAGCTTTTTCTTGCAGAGTGCCTAGATGTGTATTTTGGTCTATCGCTCAGCCTGTGCCTAGGGAAACCTAACAATCCTGTGCATTTTTTAAAACTAGACACCTACAGGAATCCAGGATGGGGTGACTTGTGGGGCTCTCACCAGGTTCTGTTACCCAGAATCCTTAGCAAACCTCAAAATTTGGCCAAAAAAACACTTTTTCCTCACATTTCGGTGACACCAAAGTTCTGGAATTTAAGAGGAGCCACAAACTTCCTTCCACCCAGCAGTCCCCCAAGTCTCCCAATAATTATGGTACCTCAGTTTTGTGGGTAGGCCTAGCGTCCGCGACAAGAAATACCCCAAAATACAACGTGGATACATCACATTTTCCCATTAAAAAAAGAGCTGTTTTTTGCACAGTGCCTAGCTGTGGATTTTGGCCTACAGCTCAGCAGGCATCTAGGGAAACCTACCAAACCGGTGCATTTTTCAATACTAGACACCTAGGGGAATCCAGGACAGGGTGACTTGTGAGGCTCTCACCAGGTTCTGTTACCCAGAATCTTTTGCAAATCTCAAAATTTTGCAAAAAAAACAGTTTTCCCTCACATTTCGGTGAACCAAAGTTCTGGAATTTAAGATGAGCCACAAATTTCATTCCAAACGGTGTTTCCCAAAGTCTCCTGATAAAAATGGTACCTCAATTGTGCGGGTAGGCCTATCGCCTTCAACAGGAAATGCCCCAAGACACAGGCCCTCATTCTGACCTTGGCGGGCGGCGGAGGCCGCCCGCCAAAGTCCCGCCGTCAGATTACCGTTCCGCGGTCGAAAGACCGCGGCGGTAATTCTGACTTTCCCGCTGGGCTGGCGGGCGGTCGCCTTCAGACCGCCCGCCAGCCCAGCGGGAAAGAGGCTTCCACGATGAAGCCGGCTCGGAATCGAGCCGGCGGAGTGGAAGCTGTGCGACGGGTGCAGTTGCACCCGTCGCGTATTTCACTGTCTGCGCAGCAGACAGTGAAATACATGTAGGGGCCCTCTTACG
Organism: Pleurodeles waltl; assembly: GCF_031143425.1. NCBI lineage: Eukaryota > Metazoa > Chordata > Amphibia > Caudata > Salamandridae > Pleurodeles > Pleurodeles waltl. The sequence goes on from NC_090443.1 coordinate 716,199,588, forward strand.
GGGGCCCCTGCAATGCCCATGCCAGTGGCATGGGCACTGCAGGGGCCCCCAGGGGCCCCGCGACCCCCCCTACCGCCATCCGGATCCCGGCGGTCGGACCGCCGGGATCTGGATGGCGGTAGGGGGGGTCAGAATCCCCGCGGCGGTGCAGCAAGCTGCGCCGCCGTGGAGGATTCAATGGGGCGGCGGTACACTGGCGGGAGCCCGCCAGTGGTGCCGGTCCGACCGCGGCTTTACCGCCGCGGTCGGAATCCCCATTGGAGCACCGCCGGCCTGTCGGCGGTGCTCCCGCGGTCCTCCGCCCTGGCGGTCAAAGACCGCCAGGGTCAGAATGACCACCACAATGTGGACACATCACATTTTCCCAAAGAAAACAGAGCTGTTTTTCGTAGAGTACCTAGCTGTGGATTTTGGCCTCCAACTCAGCTGGCACCTAGAAAAACCTAGCAAACCTGCACATTTTTCAAAACTAGACACCTAGAGGAATCTAGGATTGGGTGACTTGTGGGGCTCTAACCAGGTTCTGTTACCCTGAATCTTTTGCACACTTCAAAATTTGGCCAAAAAAACACATTTCCCTCACATTTTGATGACACAAAAGTTCTGGAATTTAGAGGAGACACAAATTTCATTCCACCTAGCGTTTCTCCAAGTCTCCTGATAAAAATTGTACCTCAGTTGTGTGGGTAGGCCTAGCGCCCTCAGCAGAAAATGCCCCAAAACACAATGTGGACACATTACATTTTTCCAAAGGAAACAAAGCTGTTTTTTGTAAAGTACCTAACTGTAGATTTTGGCCTCTAGCTCAGCCGCCACCTAGAGGAACCTAGCAAACCTGCACATTTTTCAAAACAAGACACCTAGAGGAATCCAGGATGGGGTGACTTGTGGGGCTCTCATCAGGTTCTGTTACCCAGAATCGTTTGCAAACCTCAAAATTTGGCCAAAAAAACACTTTTCCTCTCATTTCGGTGACAGAATGTTCTGGAATCTGTGAGGAGACAAAAATGTCCTTCCACCCAGCATTAACCCAAGTCTCTCAATAAAAATGGTACCTCACTTGTGTGGGTAGGCCTAGCTTTTGTGACAGGAAATGCCCCAAAACACAACGTGGACACATCACATTTACCTAAAGAAAACAGACCTGTTTTTTGCAAAGTGCCTAGATGTGGATTTTGGCCTCTAGCTCAGCCCGCACCTAGGGAAACCTACCAACCCTGTGCATTTTTTTAAACTAGGCACCTATGGCAATCCAGGATGGTGTGACGTGTGGGGGTCTCACCAGGTTCTGTTACCCAGAATCCTTGCAAACCTCAGAATTTGGCCCAAAAATACTTTTTCCTCACATTTAGGTGACAGAAAGTTCTGGAATCTGAGAAAAGCCACAAATTTCATTCCACCTAGCGTTTCTCCAAGTCTCCTGATAAAAATGGTACCTCACTTGTGTGGGTAGGCCTAGCGCCCTCAGCAGAAAATGCCCCAAAACACAATGTGGACACATTACATTTTTCCAAAGGAAACAAAGCTGTTTTTTGTAAAGTACCTAACTGTAGATTTTGGCCTCTAGCTCAGCCGGCACCTAGAGAAACCTAGCAAACCTGCACATTTTTCAAAACTAGACACCTAGAGGAATCCAGGATGGGGTGACTTGTGGGGCTCTCATCAGGTTCTGTTACCCAGAATCGTTTGCAAACCTCAAAATTTGGCCAAAAAAACACTTTTCATCTCATTTCGGTGACAGAATGTTCTGGAATCTGTGAGGAGACACAAATTTCCTTCCACCCAGCATTCCCCCAAGTCTCTCAATAAAAATGGTATCTCACTTGTGTGGGTAGGCCTAGCTTTTGTGACAGGAAATGCCCCAAAACACAACGTGGACACATCACATTTACCTAAAGAAAACAAACCTGTTTTTTGCAAGTGCCTAGATGTGGATTTTGGCCTCTAGCTCAGCCCGCACCTAGGGAAACCTACCAACCTTGTGCATTTTTTTAAACTAGGCACCTATGGCAATCCAGGATGGTGTGACTTGTGGGGGTCTCACCAGGTCCTGTTACCCAGAATCCTTGTAAACCTCAGAATTTGGCCCAAAAATACTTTTTCCTCACATTTAGGTGACAGAAAGTTCTGGAATCTGAGAGAAGCCACAAATTTCATTCCACCTAGCGTTTCTCCAAGTCTCCTGATAAAAATGGTACCTCATTTGTTTGGGTAGGCCTAGCGCCCTCAACAGAAAATGCCCCAAAACACAATGTGGACACATTACATTTTTCCAAAGGAAACAGAGCTGTTTTTTGTAAAGTACCTAACTGTAGATTTTGGCCTCTACTTCAGCCGGCACCTTGAGAAACCTAGCAAACCTGCACATTTTTCAAAACTAGACACCTAGAGGAATCCAGGATGGGGTGACTTGTGGGGCTCTCATCAGGTTCTGTTACCCAGAATCGTTTGCAAACCTCAAAATTTGGCCAAAAAAACACTTTTCCTCTCATTTCGGTGACAGAAAGTTCTGGAATCTGTGAGGAGACACAAATTTCCTTCCACCCAGCATTCCCCCAAGTCTCTCAATAAAAATGGTACCTCACTTGTGTGGGTAGGCCTAGCTTTCGTGACAGGAAATGCCCCAAAACACAACGTGGACACATCACATTTATCTAAAGAAAACAGACCTGTTTTTTACAAAGTGCCTAGATGTGGATTTTGGCCTCTAGCTCAGCCCGCACCTAGGGAAACCTACCAACCCTGTGCATTTGTTTAAACTAGGCACCTATGGCAATCCAGGATGGTGTGACTTGTGGGGGTCTCACCAGGTTCTGTTACCCAGAATCCTTGCAAACCTCAGAATTTGGCCCCAAAATACTTTTTCCTCACATTTAGGTGACAGAAATTTCTGGAATCTGAGAAAAGCCACAAATTTCCTTCCACCCAGCATTTCCCCATGTCTCCCGATAAAAATGGTACCTCACTTGTGTGGGTAGGCCTAGCGCCTGCAACTGAAAATGCTCCAAAACACAATGTGGACAAATCACATTTTACCAACGGAAACAGAGATGTTTTTTGTAAAGTACCTAACTGTAGATTTTGGCCTCTAGCTCAGCCGGCACCTAGAGAAACCTAGCAAACCTGCACATTTTTCAAAACTAGACACCTACAGGAATCCAGGATGGGGAGACTTGTGGGGCTCTCACCAGGTTCTGTTACCCAGAATCCTTTGGAAACCTCAAAATGTGGCCCAAAAAATACTTTTTCCTCTGATTTCTGTGACAGAGAGTTCTGAAATCTGAGAGGAGCCACAAATGTCCTTCCACCCAGCATTTCTCCAAGTCTGCCGATAACAATGGTACTTCACTTGTGTGGGTAGGCCTAGCACCCGCGACAGCAAATGCCCCAAAGCACTACCTGGACACATCACATTTTCCCAAAGAAAACAGAGCTTTTCTTTGCAAAGTGCCTAGTTGTGGATTTTGGCCTCTAGCTCAGCCGGCACCTAGGGAAACCTACCAAACCTGTGCATTTTTGAAAACTAGACACCTAGGGGAATACAGGAAGGGGTGACTTGTGGGGCTCCCGCCAGGTTCTGTTACCCAGAATCCTTTGCGAACCTCAAAATTTGGCCAACAAACACTTTTTCCTCTCATTTCAGTGACATAAACTTCTGGAATGTGAGAGGAGCCACAAATTTCCTTCCACTCAGCATTTCCCCATGTCTCCCGATAAAAATGGTACCTCACTTATGTGGGTAGGAACAGTGCCGACGACTGAAAATGCCCCAAAACACAACGTGGACACATCACATTTTCCTAAAGAAAACAGAGCTGTTTTTTGCAAAGTACATAGAGGTGGATTTTTGCATCTAGCTCAGCCGGCACCTAGGGAAACCTACCAAACCTGTGCATTTTTAAAAACTAGACACCTAGGGGAATCGGGATGGGGTGACTTGTGGGGCTCTCACCAGGTTTTGTTACCCTGAATCCTTTGCAAACCTCAGAATTTTGCCAAAAAAAAACTTTTTCATCACATTTTGGTAACAGAAGGTTCTAGAATCTGAGAGGAGCCACAAATTTCCTCCCACCCAGCATTTCCCCAAGTCTCCCGATAAAAAGAGTACCCCAATTCTGTGGGTAGGCATAGGGCCCACGACAGGAAATGCCTCAAAACACAACATGGACACATCACATTTTCCCAAAGAAAAAAGAGGCGTTTTTGGCAAAGTGCCTAGCTGTGGATTTTGGTCTATAGCTCAGCCGGCACCTAGGGAAACCTACCAAACCGGCACATGTTTGAAAATAGGCACCTAGGGGAATCCAAGATGGTGTGACTTGTGGTGCTCTCACCAGGATCTGTTACCCAGAATCTTTTGCAAACCTCAAAATGTGGCCCAAAAAATACTTTTTCCTTACATTTCGGTGACACAAAATTTCTAGAATTTTAGAGGAGCCACAAATTTCATTCTACCCAGTGTCTCCCCAAGTCCCCTGATAAAAATGGTACCTCACTTGTGTGGGTAGGCCTAGCACTCGCAACAGGAAATGTCCTGAAACACAACCTGAAGACATCACATTTTCCCCAAGATAACAGAAATTTGATTTGCAAAGTGACTAGCTGTGGATTTTGGCCTCTAGCTCAGCCGGCACCTAGGGAAACCTACCAAACATGCGCATTTTTTAAAACTAGGCACCTAGGGGAAACTAAGATGGGGTGACTTGTGGGGCTCTCATCAGGTTCTGTTACCCAGAATCCTTTGCAACCTTCAACATTTGGCTCAAAAAACACTTTTTCCTCTGATTTTGGTGAAAGAAAGTTCTGAAATCTGAGAGGGGCCACAAACTTCCTTCCACCCAGCAGTCCCCCAAGTCTCCCAATAATAATGGCACCTCACTTGTGTGGGTAGGCCTAGCACCCACAATAGGATATGCCCCAAAACACAACCTAGACACATTACATTTTCCCAAAGTAAACAGACCTGTTTTTTGCAAAGTGCCTAGCTGCGGATTTTGGCCTCTAGCTCAGCCGGCACCTAGGAAAACCTACCAAACTTGCGCATGTTTAAAAATAGGTACCTAGGGGAATTCAAGACGGGTGACTTGTGGGGCTCTCACCAGGATCTGTTACCCAGAATCCTTTGCAAACCTCAAAATTTGGCCCCAAAAAACCTTTTTCCTCACATTTCGGTGACACAAAAAATTCTGGAATTTGAGAGGAACCACAAATTTCATTCCACCCAGCGTTTCCCCAAGTCTCCTCATAAAAATGGTACCTCACTTGTGTGGGTAGGCCTAGCACTCGAGACAGGAAATGTCCCAAAACACAACCTGGACACATCACATTTTCCCCAAGATAACAGAGCTTTTTCTTGTAGAGTGCTTAGCTGTGGATTTTGGCCACTAGCTCAGCCGGCACCTAGGGAAACCGACCAAACCTGCGCATTTTTTAAAACTAGGCACCTAAGGGAAACCAAGATGGGTCGACTTGTGGGGCTCTCACTAGGTTCAGTTACCCAGAATCCTTTGCAAACCTCAAAATTTGGCCAAAAAAACACTTTTTCCTCTGATTTCGGTGACAGAAAGTTCTGAAATCTGAGAGGAGCCAAAAAACTTCCTTCCACCCAGCAGTCCCCCAAGTCTCCCAATAATAATGGTACCTCACTTGTGTGGGTAGGCCTAGCGTCCGTGACAACAAATACCCCAAAACACAACATGAACATATCACATTTTCCTAAAGAAAACAGACTTGTTTTTTGCAAAGTGCCTAGATGTGGATTTTGGCCTATCGCTCAGCCCACGCCTAGGGAAACCTAACAATCCTGTGCATTTTTGAAAACTAGACACCTACAGGAATCCAGGATGGGGTGACTTGTGGGGCTCTCACCAGGTTTTGTTACCCAGAATCCTTAGCAAACCTCACAATTTTGACAAAAAAACACTTTTTCTTCTGACTTCGGTGACAGAAAGTTCTGAAATCTGAAAGGAGCAACACATTTCCTTCCACCCAGCATTTCTCCAAGTCTGCCGATAACAATGGTACCTCACTTGTGTGGGTAGGCCTAGCACCGCGACAGCAAATGCCCCAAAACACAACCTGGACACATTACATTTTCTCAAAGAAAACAGAGCTTTTTTTGCAAAGTGCCTAGTTGTGGATTTTGGTCTGTAGCTCAGCCGGCACCTAGGGAAACCTACCAAACCTGTGCATTTTTTAAAACTAGGCAACTAGGGGAATCCAAGATGGGGTTACTTGTGGGGCTCTCACCAGGTTCTGTTACCCAGAATCCTTTGCAAACCACAAAATTTAGCCAAAAAAACCACTTTTTCCTCACATTTCGGTGACACAAAATTTCTGGAATTTGATAGGAGCTACAAATTTCATTTCACCCAGCGTTTCCCCAAGTCTCCTGTTAAAAATGGTACCTCACTTCTGTGAGAAGGCCTAGCACCTGCGAAAGGAAATGTCCCAAAACACAACCTGGACACATCACGTTTTTCCAAAGAAAAATGAGCTTTTTATTGCAAAGTGCTTAGCTGTGGGTTCTGGAATCTAGCTCAGCCGGCACCTAGGGAAACCTACCAAACATGCACATTTTTTTAAACTAGGCACCTAGGGGAAACTAAGATGAAGTGACTTGTGGGGCTCACAAGAAACCCAGAATCCTTTGCAAACCTCAAAATTTGGCCAAAAAAACACTTTTTCCTCTGATTTTGGTGACAGAAAGTTCTGAAATCTGAGAGGAGCCACAGACTTCCTTCCACCCAGCAGTCACCCAAGTCTCCCAATAATAATGTTACCTCACTTGTGTGGGTAGGCCTAGCACCCACAACAGGAAATGCCCCAAAACACAACCTGGACACATTACATTTTCCCAAAGAAAACAGACCTGTTTTTTGCAAAGTGCCTAGCTGCGGATTTTGGTCTCTAGCTCAGCCGGCACCTAGGGAAACCTACCAAACCTGCGCATGTTTAAAAATAGGCACCTAGGGGAATTCAAGACTGGGTGACTTGTGGGGCTCTCACCAGGATCTGTTACCCAGAATCCATTGCAAACCTCAAAATTTGGCCCAAAAAACACTTTTTCCTTACATTTCGGTGACACAAAATTTCTGGAATTTGAGAGGAACCACAAATTTCATTCCACCCAGCGTTTCCCCAAGTCTCCTCATAAAAATGGTATCTCACTTGTGTGGGTAGGCCTAGCACTCGAGACAGGAAATGTCCCAAAACACAACCTGGACACATCACATTTTCCCAAAGGAAACCGAGCTTTTTTTGCAAAGTGCCTAGATGTGGATTTTGACATCTAGCTCAGCCCGCACCTAGGGAAACCTAACAAACCTGTGCATTTTTTAAAACTAGGCACCTAGGGGAATCCAAGATGGGGTGACTTGTTGGGCTCTCACCAGATTCTGTTACCCAGAATCCTTTGCAAACCTCAAAATTTGGCCAAAAAAACACTTTTTCCTCACATTTCGGTGACACAAAATTTCTGGAATTTGAGAGGAGCTACAAATTTCATTCCACCCAGCGTTTCCCCAAGTCTCCTGATAAAAATGGTACCTCACTTCTGTGGGTAGGCCTAACACCCGCGACAGGAAATGTCCCAAAACACAACCTGGACATATCACGTTTTTCCAAAGAAAATAGAGCTTTTTTTTGCAAAGTGCCTAGCTGTGGCTTCTGGCTTCTAGCTCAGCCTGCACCTAGGGAAACCTACCAAACCTGTGCATTTTTGAAAACTAGGCACCTAGGGGAATCCAAGATGGGATGACTTGTGGGGCTCTCACCTAGTTCTGTTACCCAGAATCCTTTGCAAACCTCAAACCTTGGCCAAAAAATCACTTTTTCCTCACATTTCGGTGACACCAAAGTTCTGAAATTTGAGAGGAGCCACAAACTTCCTTCCACCCAGCAGTCCCCAAGAAATATCCCAAAATACAACGTGGACACATCACATTTTCCCATAGAAAAAAGAGCTGTTTTTTGCAAAGTGCCTAGCTGTTGATTTTGGCCTATAGCTCAGCAGGCATCTAGGGAAACCTACCAAACTGGTGTATTTTTGAAAACTAGACACCTAGGGGAATCCAGGACGGGGTGACTTGTGAGGCTCTCACCAGGTTCTGGTACCCAGAATCTTTTGCAAACCTCAAAATTTGGCCAAAAAAAACAGTTTTTCCTCACATTTCGGTGACACCAAAGTTTTGGAATTTGAGAGGAGCCACAAATGTCATTCCACACAGCGTTTCCCAAAGTCTCCTTATAAAAATGGTACCTCAATTGTGCGGGTAGGCCTATCGCCCACAACAGGAAATGCCCCAAGACACAATGTGAACACATCACATTTTCCCGAAGAAAACAGAGCTGTTTTTCGCAGAGTACCTAGCTGTGGATTTTGGCCTCTAGCTCAGCCGGCACCTAGAAAAACCTAGCAAACCTGCACATTTTTTAAAACTAGACACCTAGAAGAATGTAGGATGGGGTGACTTGTGGGGCTCTCACCAGCTTCTGTTACTCTGAAACTTTTGCAAACTTCAAAAGTTTGCCAAAAAAACACATTTTCCTCACATTTTGGTAACACAAAAGTTTTTCCAAAGGAAACAGAGCTGTTTTTTGTAAAGTACCTAACTGTAGATTTTGGCCTCTAGCTCAGCCGGCACCTAGAGAAACCTAGCAAACCTGCAAATTTTTGAAAACTAGACACCTAGAGGAATCCAGGATGGGGTGACTTGTGGGGCTCTTATCAGGTTCTGTTACCCAGAATCCTTTGCAAACCTCACAATTTGGCCAAAATACACTTTTCCTCTCATTTCGGTGACAGAAAGTTCTGGAATCTGTGAGGAGACACAAATGTTCTTCCACCCAGCATTCCCCAAGTCTCTCAATAAAAATGGTACCTCACTTGTGTGGGTAGGCCCAGCTTTCGTGACTGCAAATGCACCAAAACACAACGTGGACACATCACATTTTCCTAAAGAAAACAGACCTGTTTTTTGCAAAGTGCCTAGATGTGGATTTTGGCCTCTAGCTCAGCCCACACCTAGAGAAACCTACCAACCCTGTGCATTTTTTTAAACTAGGCACCTATGGCAATCCAGGATGGTGTGACTTGTGGGGATCTCACCAGGTTGTGTTACCCAGAATCCTTTGCAAACCTCAGAATTTGGTCCAAAAATACTTTTTCCTCACATTTAGGTGACAGAAAGTTCTAGAATCTGAGAGGAGCCACAAATGTCCTTCCACCCAGCATTTCCCCATGTCTCCCGATAAAAATGGTACCTCACTTGTGTGGGTAGGCCTAGCGACTGCAACTGAAAATGCTCCAAAACACAATGTGGACACATCACATTTTTCCAAAGGAAACAGAGCTGTTTTTTGTAAAGTACCTAACTGTAGATTTTGGCTTGTAGCTCAGCCGGCACCTAGAGAAACCTAGCAAACCTGCACATTTTTCAAAACTAGACACCTACAGGAATCCAGGATGGGGTGACTTGTGGGGCTCTCACCAGGTTCTGTTACCCAGAATCCTTTGCAAACCTCAAAATTTAGCCCAAAAAACACTTTTTCCTCTGATTTCTGTGACAGAGAGTTCTGAAATCTGAGAGGAGCCACAAATTTCCTTCCACCCAGCATTTCTTCAAGTCTGTCGATAACAATGGTACCTCACTTGTGTGGGTAGGCCTAGCACCTGCAACAGCAAATGCCTCAAAACACAACCTGGACACATCACATTTTCCCAAAGAAAACAGAGCTTTTTTTTGCAAAGTGCCTAGTTGTGGATTTTGGCCTCTAGCTCAGCTGGCACCTAGGGAAACCTACCAAACCTGTGCATTTTTTAAAAATAGGTACCTAGGGGAATCCAAGATGGGGTTACTTGTGGGGCTCTCACCAGGTTCTGTTACCCAGAATCCTTTGCAAACCACAAAATTTAGCCAAAAAAACCACTTTTTCCTCACATTTCGGTGACACAAAATTTCTGGAATTTGAGAGGAGCTACGAATTTCATTTCACCCAGCGTTTCCCCAAGTCTCCTGTTAAAAATGGTACCTCACTTCTGTGAGAAGGCCTAGCACCTGCGAAAGGAAATGTCCCAAAACACAACCTGGACACATCACGTTTTTCCAAAGAAAAATGAGCTTTTTATTGCAAAGTGCCTAGCTGTGGGTTCTGGCCTCTAGCTCAGCCGGCACCTAGTGAAACCTACCAAACATGCACATTTTTTTAAACTAGGCACCTAGGGGAAACTAAGATGAAGTGACTTGTGGGGCTCACAAGAAACCCAGAATCCTTTGCAAACCTCAAAATTTGGCCAAAAAAACACTTTTTCCTCTGATTTTGGTGACAGAAAGTTCTGAAATCTGAGAGGAGCCACAAACTTCCTTCCACCCAGCAGTCACCCAAGTCTCCCAATAATAATGTTACCTCACTTGTGTGGGCAGGCCTAGCACCCACAACAGGAAATGCCCCAAAACCCAACCTAGACACATTACATTTTCCCAAAGAAAACAGACCTGTTTTTTGCAAAGTGCCTAGCTGCGGATTTTGGTCTCTAGCTCAGCCGGCACCTAGGGAAACCTACCAAACCTGCGCATGTTTAAAAATAGGCACCTAGGGGAATTCAAGACTGGGTGACTTGTGGGGCTCTCACCAGGATCTGTTACCCAGAATCCATTGCAAACCTCAAAATTTGGCCAAAAAAACACTTTTTCCTCACATTTCGGTGACACAAAATTTCTGGAATTTGTGAGGAGCCACAAACTTCCTTCCACCCAGCAGTCCCCCAAGAAATACCCCAAAATACAACGTGGACACATCACATTTTCCCATAGAAAAAAGAGCTGTTTTTTGCAAAGTGCCTAGCTATTGATTTTGGCCTATAGCTCAGCAGGCGTCTAGGGAAACCTACCAAACCGGTGCATTTTTGAAAACTAGACACCTAGGGGAATCCAGGACGGGGTGACTTGTGAGGCTCTCACCAGGTTCTGGTACCCAGAATCTTTTGCAAACCTCAAAATTTGGCACAAAAAAACAGTTTTTCCTCACATTTCGGTGACACCAAAGTTCTGGAATTTGAGAGGAGCCACAAATGTCATTCCACACAGCGTTTCCCAAAGTCTCCTGATAAAAATGGTACCTCAATTGTGCGGGTAAGCCTATCGCCCTCAACAGGAAATGCCCCAAGACACAATGTGAACACATCACATTTTCCCGAAGAAAACAGAGCTGTTTTTCGCAGAGTACCTAGCTGTGGATTTTGGCCTCTAGCTCAGCCGGCACCTAGAAAAACCTAGCAAACCTGCACATTTTTTAAAACTAGAGACCTAGAAGAATGTAGGATGGGGTGACTTGTGGGGCTCTCACCAGGTTCTGTTACTCTGAATCTTTTGCAAACTTCAAAAGTTTGCCAAAAAAACACATTTTCCTCACATTTTGGTGACACAAAAGTTCTGGAATTTGAGAGGAGCCACAAATTTCATTCCAACTAGCGTTTCTCCAAGTCTCCCAATAAAAATGGTACCTCTTTTGTTTGGGTAGGCCTAGAGCCCTCAACAGACAATGCCCCAAAACACAATGTGGACACATCACATTTTTCCAAAGGAAACAGAGCTGTTTTTTGTAAAGTACCTAACTGTAGATTTTGGCCTCTAGCTCAGCCGGCACCTAGAGAAACCTAGCAAACCTGCACATTTTTCAAAACTTGACACCTAGAGGAATCCAGGATGGGGTGACTTGTGGGGTTCTTATCATGTTCTGTTACCCAGAATCCTTTGCAAACCTCAAAATTTGGCCAAAAAACACTTTTCCTCTCATTTCGGTGACAGAAAGTTCTGGAATCTGTGAGGAGACACAAATTTCCTTCCACCCAGCATTCCCCCAAGTCTCTCAAAAAAAATGGTACCTCACTTGTGGGGGTAGGCCCAGCTTTCGTGACTGGAAATGCACCAAAACACAACGTGGACACATCACATTTTCCTAAAGAAAACAGACCTGTTTTTTGCAAAGTGCCTAGATGTGGATTTTGGCCTCTAGCTCAGCCCGCACCTAGGGAAACCTACCAACCCTGTGCATTTTTTTTAAACTAGGCACCTATGGCAATCCAGGATGGTGTGACTTGTGGGGATCTCACCAGGTTCTGTTACCCAGAATCCTTTTCAAACCTCAGAATTTGGTGCAAAAATACTTTTTCCTCACATTTAGGTGACAGAAAGTTCTAGAATCTGAGAGGAGCCACAAATGTCCTTCCACCCAGCATTTCCCCATGTCTTCCGATAAAAATGATACTTCACTTGTGTGGGTAGGCCTAGCGACTGCAACTGAAAATGCTCCAAAACACAATGTGGACACATCACATTTTTCCAAAGGAAACAGAGCTGTTTTTTGTAAAGTACCTAACTGTAGATTTTGGCTTGTAGCTCAGCCGGCACCTAGAGAAACCTAGCAAACCTGCACATTTTTCAAAACTAGACACCTACAGGAATCCAGGATGGGGTGACTTGTGGGGCTCTCACCAGGTTCTGTTACCCAGAATCATTTGCAAACCTCAAAATTTAGCCCAAAAAACACTTTTTCCTCTGATTTCTGTGACAGAGAGTTCTGAAATCTGAGAGGAGCCACAAATTTCCTTCCACCCAGCATTTCTTCAAGTCTGTCGATTACAATGGTACCTCACTTGTGTGGGTAGGCCTAGCACCTGCAACAGCAAATGCCTCAAAACACAACCTGGACACATCACATTTTCCCAAAGAAAACAGAGCTTTTTTTTGCAAAGTTCCTAGTTGTGGATTTTGGCCTCTAGCTCAGCCGGCACCTAGGGAAACCTACCAAACCTGTGAATTTTTTAAAAATAGGTACCTAGGGGAATCCAAGATGGGGTTACTTGTGGGGCTCTCACCAGGTTCTGTTACCCAGAATCCTTTGCAAACCACAAAATTTAGCCAAAAAAAACACTTTTTCCTCACATTTCGGTGACACAAAATTTCTGGAATTTGAGAGGAGCTACGAATTTCATTTCACCCAGCGTTTCCCCAAGGCTCCTGTTAAAAATGGTACCTCACTTCTGTGAGAAGGCCTAGCACCTGCGAAAGGAAATGTCCCAAAACACAACCTGGACACATCACGTTTTTCCAAAGAAAAATGAGCTTTTTATTGCAAAGTGCCTAGCTGTGGGTTCTGGCCTCTAGCTCAGCCGGCACCTAGGGAAACCTACCAAACATGCACATTTTTTAAAACTAGGCACCTAGGGGAAACTAAGATGAAGTGACTTGTGGGGCTCACAAGAAACCCAGAATCCTTTGCAAACCTCAAAATTTGGCCCAAAAAACACTTTTTCCTGATTTTGGTGACAGAAAGTTCTGAAATCTGAGAGGAGCCACAAACTTCCTTCCACCCATCAGTCACCCAAGTCTCCCAATAATAATGTTACCTCACTTGTGTGGGCAGGCCTAGCACCCACAACAGGAAATGCCCCAAAACACAACCTAGACACATTACATTTTCCCAAAGAAAACAGATCTGTTTTTTGCAAAGTGCCTAGCTGCGGATTTTGGTCTCTAGCTCAGCCGGCACCTAGGGAAACCTACCAAACCTGCGCATGTTTAAAAATAGGCACCTAGGGGAATTCAAGACTGGGTGACTTGTGGGGCTCTCACCAGGATCTGTTACCCAGAATCCATTGCAAACCTCAAAATTTGGCCAAAAAAACACTTTTTCCTCACATTTCGGTGACACAAAATTTCTGGAATTTGTGAGGAGCCACAAACTTCCTTCCACCCAGCAGTCCCCCAAGAAATACCCCAAAATACAACGTGGACACATCACATTTTCCCATAGAAAAAAGAGCTGTTTTTTGCAAAGTGCCTAGCTGTTGATTTTGGCCTATAGCTCAGCAGGCGTCTAGGGAAACCTACCAAACCGGTGCATTTTTGAAAACTAGACACCTAGGGGAATCCAGGACGGGGTGACTTGTGAGGCTCTCACCAGGTTCTGGTACCCAGAATCTTTTGCAAACCTCAAAATTTGGCACAAAAAAACAGTTTTTCCTCACATTTCGGTGACACCAAAGTTCTGGAATTTGAGAGGAGCCACAAATGTCATTCCACACAGCGTTTCCCAAAGTCTCCTGATAAAAATGGTACCTCATTTGTGCGGGTAGGCCTATCGCCCTCAACAGGAAATGCCCCAAGACACAATGTGAACACATCACATTTTCCCGAAGAAAACAGAGCTGTTTTTCGCAGAGTACCTAGCTGTGGATTTTGGCCTTTTGCTCAGCCGGCACCTAGAAAAACCTAGCAAACCTGCACATTTTTTAAAACTAGAGACCTAGAAGAATGTAGGATGGGATGACTTGTGGGGCTCTCACCAGGTTCTGTTACTCTGAATCTTTTGCAAACTTCAAAAGTTTGCCAAAAAAACACATTTTCCTCACATTTTGGTGACACAAAAGTTCTGGAATTTGAGAGGAGCCACAAATTTCATTCCACCTAGCGTTTCTCCAAGTCTCCAGATAAAAATGGTACCTCATTTGTTTGGGTAGGCCTAGAGCCCTCAACAGAAAATGCCCCAAAACACAATGTGGACACATCACATTTTTCCAAAGGAAACAGAGCTGTTTTTTGTAAAGTACCTAACTGTAGATTTTGGCCTCAAGCTCAGCCGGCACCTAGAGAAACCTAGCAAACCTGCACATTTTTCAAAACTAGACACCTAGAGGAATCCAAGATGGGGTGACTTGTGGGGCTCTTATCAGGTTCTGTTACTCAGAATCCTTTGCAAACCTCAAAATGTGGCCAAAAAACACTTTTCCTCTCATTTCGGTGACAGAAAGTTCTGGAATCTGTGAGGAGACACCAATTTCCTTCCACCCAGCATTCCCCCAAGTCTCTCAATAAAAATGGTACCTCACTTGTGTGGGTAGGCCCAGCTTTCGTGACTGGAAATGCACCAAAACACAACGTGGACACATCACATTTTCCTAAAGAAAACAGACCTGTTTTTTGCAAAGTGCCTAGATGTGGATTTTGGCCTCTAGCTCAGCCCGCACCTAGGGAAACCTATCAACCCTGTGCATTTTTTTTAAACTAGGCACCTATGGCAATCCAGGATGGTGTGACTTGTGGGGATCTCACCAGGTTCTGTTACCCAGAATCCTTTGCAAACCTCAGAATTTGGTGCAAAAATACTTTTTCCTCACATTTAGGTGACAGAAAGTTCTAGAATCTGAGAGGAGCCACAAATGTCCTTCCACCCAGCATTTCCCCATGTCTCCCGATAAAAATGGTACCTCACTTGTGTGGGTAGGCCTAGTGACTGCAACTGAAAATGCTCCAAAACACAATGTGGACACATCACATTTTTCCGAAGTAAACAGAGCTGTTTTTTGTAAAGTACCTAACTGTAGATTTTGGCTTGTAGCTCAGCCGGCACCTAGAGAAACCTAGCAAACCTGCAAATTTTTCAAAACTAGACACCTACAGGAATCCAGGATGGGGTGACTTGTGGGGCTCTCACCAGGTTCTGTTACCCAGAATCCTTTGCAAACCTCAAAATTTAGCCCAAAAAACACTTTTTCCTCTGATTTCTGTGACAGAGAGTTCTGAAATCTGAGAGGAGCCACAAATTTCCTTCCACCCAGCATTTCTTCAAGTCTGTCGATAACAATGGTACCTCACTTGTGTGGGTAGGCCTAGCACCTGCAAGAGCAAATGCCTCAAAACACAACCTGTACACATTACATTTTCCCAAAGAAAACAGAGCTTTTTTTTGCAAAGTGCCTAGTTGTGGATTTTGGCCTCTAGCTCAGCCGGCACCTAGGGAAACCTACCAAACCTGTGCATTTTTTAAAAATAGGTACCTAGGGGAATCCAAGATGGGGTGACTTGTAGGGCTCTCACAAGGTTCTGTTACCCAGAATCCTTTGCAAACCTCAAAATTTGGCCAAAAAAACACTTTTTCCTCACATTTCGGTGACACAAAATTTCTGGACTTTGAGAGGAGCTACGAATTTCATTCCACCCAACGTTTCCCCAAGTCTCCTGATAAAAATGGTACCTCACTTGTGTGGGTAGGCCTAGCACCTGCAACAGGAAATGTCCCAAAACACAACCTGGACACATCACGTTTTTCCAAAGAAAACAGAGCTTTTTTTTGCAAAGTGCCTAGCTGTGGGTTCTGGCATCTAGCTCAGTCGGCACCTAGGGAAACCTACCAAACCTGCGCATTTTTTCAAACTAGGCACCCAGGGGAATCCAAGATGGGTTGACTTGTGGGGCTCTCACCTGGTTCTGTTATCCAGAATCCTTGGCAAACCTCAAAATTTGGCCAAAAAATCACTTTTTCCTCACATTTCGGTGACACCAAAGTTCTGGAATATGAGAGGAGCCACAAACTTCCTTCCACCCAGCAGTCCCCCAAGTCTCCCAATAATAATGGTACCTCACTTGTGTGGGTAGGCCTAGCGTCCGCGACAAGAAATACCCCAAAATACAACGTGGATACATCACATTTTCCCATAGAAAAAAGAGCTGCTTTTTGCAAAGTGCCTAGCTGTGGATTTTGGCCTATAGCTCAGCAGGCATCTAGGGAACCCTACAAACCGGTGCATTTTTGAAAACTAGACACCTAGGGGAATCCAGGACGGGGTGACTTGTGAGGCTCTCACCAGGTTCTGGTACCCAGAATCTTTTGCAAACCTCAAAATTTGGCACAAAAAAACAGTTTTTCCTCACATTTCGGTGACACCAAAGTTCTGGAATTTGAGAGGAGCCACAAATGTCATTCCACACAGCGTTTCCCAAAGTCTCCTGATAAAAATGGTACCTCATTTGTGCGGGTAGGCCTATCGCCCTCAACAGGAAATGCCCCAAGACACAATGTGAACACATCACATTTTCCCGAAGAAAACAGAGCTGTTTTTCGCAGAGTACCTAGCTGTGGATTTTGGCCTTTTGCTCAGCCGGCACCTAGAAAAACCTAGCAAACCTGCACATTTTTTAAAACTAGAGACCTAGAAGAATGTAGGATGGGATGACTTGTGGGGCTCTCACCAGGTTCTGTTACTCTGAATCTTTTGCAAACTTCAAAAGTTTGCCAAAAAAACACATTTTCCTCACATTTTGGTGACACAAAAGTTCTGGAATTTGAGAGGAGCCACAAATTTCATTCCACCTAGCGTTTCTCCAAGTCTCCAGATAAAAATGGTACCTCATTTGTTTGGGTAGGCCTAGAGCCCTCAACAGAAAATGCCCCAAAACACAATGTGGACACATCACATTTTTCCAAAGGAAACAGAGCTGTTTTTTGTAAAGTACCTAACTGTAGATTTTGGCCTCAAGCTCAGCCGGCACCTAGAGAAACCTAGCAAACCTGCACATTTTTCAAAACTAGACACCTAGAGGAATCCAAGATGGGGTGACTTGTGGGGCTCTTATCAGGTTCTGTTACTCAGAATCCTTTGCAAACCTCAAAATGTGGCCAAAAAACACTTTTCCTCTCATTTCGGTGACAGAAAGTTCTGGAATCTGTGAGGAGACACCAATTTCCTTCCACCCAGCATTCCCCCAAGTCTCTCAATAAAAATGGTACCTCACTTGTGTGGGTAGGCCCAGCTTTCGTGACTGGAAATGCACCAAAACACAACGTGGACACATCACATTTTCCTAAAGAAAACAGACCTGTTTTTTGCAAAGTGCCTAGATGTGGATTTTGGCCTCTAGCTCAGCCCGCACCTAGGGAAACCTATCAACCCTGTGCATTTTTTTTAAACTAGGCACCTATGGCAATCCAGGATGGTGTGACTTGTGGGGATCTCACCAGGTTCTGTTACCCAGAATCCTTTGCAAACCTCAGAATTTGGTGCAAAAATACTTTTTCCTCACATTTAGGTGACAGAAAGTTCTAGAATCTGAGAGGAGCCACAAATGTCCTTCCACCCAGCATTTCCCCATGTCTCCCGATAAAAATGGTACCTCACTTGTGTGGGTAGGCCTAGTGACTGCAACTGAAAATGCTCCAAAACACAATGTGGACACATCACATTTTTCCGAAGTAAACAGAGCTGTTTTTTGTAAAGTACCTAACTGTAGATTTTGGCTTGTAGCTCAGCCGGCACCTAGAGAAACCTAGCAAACCTGCAAATTTTTCAAAACTAGACACCTACAGGAATCCAGGATGGGGTGACTTGTGGGGCTCTCACCAGGTTCTGTTACCCAGAATCCTTTGCAAACCTCAAAATTTAGCCCAAAAAACACTTTTTCCTCTGATTTCTGTGACAGAGAGTTCTGAAATCTGAGAGGAGCCACAAATTTCCTTCCACCCAGCATTTCTTCAAGTCTGTCGATAACAATGGTACCTCACTTGTGTGGGTAGGCCTAGCACCTGCAAGAGCAAATGCCTCAAAACACAACCTGTACACATTACATTTTCCCAAAGAAAACAGAGCTTTTTTTTGCAAAGTGCCTAGTTGTGGATTTTGGCCTCTAGCTCAGCCGGCACCTAGGGAAACCTACCAAACCTGTGCATTTTTTAAAAATAGGTACCTAGGGGAATCCAAGATGGGGTGACTTGTAGGGCTCTCACAAGGTTCTGTTACCCAGAATCCTTTGCAAACCTCAAAATTTGGCCAAAAAAACACTTTTTCCTCACATTTCGGTGACACAAAATTTCTGGACTTTGAGAGGAGCTACGAATTTCATTCCACCCAACGTTTCCCCAAGTCTCCTGATAAAAATGGTACCTCACTTGTGTGGGTAGGCCTAGCACCTGCAACAGGAAATGTCCCAAAACACAACCTGGACACATCACGTTTTTCCAAAGAAAACAGAGCTTTTTTTTGCAAAGTGCCTAGCTGTGGGTTCTGGCATCTAGCTCAGTCGGCACCTAGGGAAACCTACCAAACCTGCGCATTTTTTCAAACTAGGCACCCAGGGGAATCCAAGATGGGTTGACTTGTGGGGCTCTCACCTGGTTCTGTTATCCAGAATCCTTGGCAAACCTCAAAATTTGGCCAAAAAATCACTTTTTCCTCACATTTCGGTGACACCAAAGTTCTGGAATATGAGAGGAGCCACAAACTTCCTTCCACCCAGCAGTCCCCCAAGTCTCCCAATAATAATGGTACCTCACTTGTGTGGGTAGGCCTAGCGTCCGCGACAAGAAATACCCCAAAATACAACGTGGATACATCACATTTTCCCATAGAAAAAAGAGCTGCTTTTTGCAAAGTGCCTAGCTGTGGATTTTGGCCTATAGCTCAGCAGGCATCTAGGGAACCCTACAAACCGGTGCATTTTTGAAAACTAGACACCTGGGGGAATCCAGGACGGGGTGACTTGTGAGGCTCTCACCAGGTTCTGGTACCCAGAATCTTTTGCAAACCTCAAAATTTGGCAAAACAAAACAGTTTTTCCTCACATTTCGGTGACACCAAAGTTCTGGAATTTGAGAGGAGCCACAAATTTCATTCCACACAGCGTTTCCCAAAGTCTACTGATAAAAATGGTACCTCAATTGTGCGGGTAGGCCTATCGCCCTCAACAGGAAATGCCCCAAGACACAATGTGGACACATCACATTTTCCCAAAGAAAACAGAGCTGTTTTTCGCAGAGTACCTAGCTGTGGATTTTGGCCTCTAGCTCAGCCGGCACCTAGAAAAACCTAGCAAACCTGCACATTTTTCAAAACTAGACACCTAGAAGAATGTAGGATGGGGTGACTTGTGGGGCTCTCACCAGGTTCTGTTACTCTGAATTTTTTGCAAACTTCAAAATTTGGCCAGCAAAACACATTTTCCTCACATTTTGGTGACACAAAAGTTCTGGAATTTGAGAGGAGCCACAAATTTCATTCCACCTAGCGTTTCTCCAAGTCTCCCGATAAAAATGGTACCTCGGTTGTGTGGGTAGGCCTAGCGCCGTCAACAGAAAATGCAAAAAAACACAACGTGGACACATCACATTTTTCCAAAGGAAACAGAGCTGTTTTTTGTAAAGTACGTAACTGTAGATTTTGGCCTCTAGATCAGCCGGCACCTAGAGAAACCTAGCAAACCTGCACATTTTTCAAAACTAGACACCTAGAGGAATCCAGGATGGGGTGACTTGTGGGGCTCTCATCAGGTTCTGTTATCCAGAATCCTTTGCAAACCTCAAAATTTGGCCAAACAAACACTTTTCCTCTCATTTCGGTGACAGAAAGTTCTGGAATCTGTGAGGAGACACAAATTTCCTTCCACCCAGCATTCCCCCAAGTCTCTCAATAAAAATGGTACCTCACTTGTGTGGGTAGGCCTAGCTTTTGTGATAGGAAATGCCCCAAAACACAACGTGGACACATCACATTTTCCTATAGAAAACAGACCTGTTTTTTGCAAATTGCCTAGATGTGGATTTTGGCCTCTAGCTCAGCCCGCACCTAGGGAAACCTACCAACCCTGTTCATTTTTTAAAACTAGACACCTATGGCAATCCAGGATGGTGTGACTTGTGGGGGTCTCACCAGGTTCTGTTACCCAGAATCCTTTGCAAACCTCAGAATTTGGCCCAAAAACACTTTTTCCTCACATTTAGGTGACAGAAAGTTCTGGAATCTGAGAGGAGCCACAAATTTCCTTCCACCCAGCATTTCTCCATGTCTCCCGATAAAAATGTTACCTCACTTGTGTGGGTAGGCCTAGCGACTGCAACTGAAAATGCTCCAAAACACAATGTGAACACATCACATTTTTCCAAAGGAAACAGAGCTTTTTTTTGTAAAGTACCTAACTGTAGATTTTGGCCTCTAGCTCAGCCTGCACCTAGAGAAACCTAGCAACCCTGCACATTTTTCAAAACTAGACACCCACTGGAATCCAGGATGGGGTGAATTGTGTGGCACTCACCAGGTTCTGTTACCCAGAATCCTTTGCAAACCTCAAAATTTAGCCAAAAAAACTATTTTTCCTCTGATTTCTGTGACAGAGAGTTCTGAAATCTGAGAGGAGCCACCAATTTCCTCCCACCCAGTATTTCTTCAAGTCTGCCGATAACAATGGTACCTCACTTGTGTGGGTAGGCCTAGCACCTGCGACAGCAAATGTCCCAAAACACAACCTGGACACATCACATTTTCCCAAAGAAAACAGAGCTTTTTTTTGCAAAGTGCCTAGTTGTGGATTTTGGCCTCTGGCTCAGCCGGCACCTAGGGAGCCCTACCAAACCTTGCATTTTTTTAAATTAGGCACCTAGGGTAATCCAAGATGGGGTGACTTGTAGGGCTCTCACCACGTTCTGTTACCAAGAATCCTTTGCAAACCTCAAAATTTGGCCAAAAAAACCCACTTTTTCCTCACATTTCGGTGACACAAAATTTCTGGAATTTGAGAGGACCTACGAATTTCATTCCACCCAGCGTTTCCCCAAGTCTCCTGATAAAAATGGTACCTCACTTGTGTGGGTAGGCCTAGCACCTGCGACAAGAAATGTCCCAAAACACAACCTGGACACACCACGTTTTTCCAAAGAAAACAGAGCTTTTTTTTGCAAAGTGCCCAGCTGTGGGTTCTGGCCTCTAGCTCAGCCGGCACCTAGGGAAACCTACCAAACCTGCGCATTTTTTTAAAACTAGGCACCTAGGGGAATCCAAGATGGGTTGACTTGTGGGGCTCTCACCTTGTTCTGTTACCTAGAATCCTTTGCAAACCTCAAAATTTGGCCCAAAAATCACTTTTTCCTCACATTTCGGTGACACCAAAGTTCTGGAATTTGAGAGGAGCCACAAACTTTCTTCCACCCAGCAGTCCCCCAAGTCTCCCAATAATAATGGTACCTCACTTGTGTGGGTAGGCCTAGCATCCACGACAAGAAATACCCCAAAATACAACGTGGACACATCGAATTTTCCCATAGAAAAAAGAGCTGCTTTTTGCAAAGTGCCTAGCTGTGGATTTTGCCTATAGCTCAGCAGGCATCTAGGGAAACCTACCAAACCGGTGCATTTTTGAAAACTAGACACCTAAGGGAATCCAGGACGGGGTGACATGTGAGGCTCTCACCAGGCTCTGTTATCCAGAATCTTTTGCAAACCTCAACATTTGGCAAAAAAATCTGTTTTTCCTCACATTTCGGTGACACCAAAGTTCTGAAATTTGAGAGGAGCCACAAATTTCATTCCACACAGCGTTTCCCAAAGTCTCCTGATAAAAATTGTACCTCAATTGTGCGGGTAGGCCTATCGCCCTCAACAGGAAATGCCCCAAGACACAATGTGGACACATCACATTTTCCCAAAGAAAACAGAGCTGTTTTTCGCAGAGTACCTAGCTGTGGATTTTGGCCTCTAGCTCAGCCGGCACCTAGAAAAACCTAGCAAACCTGCACATTTTTCAAAACTAGACACCTAGAGGAATCGAGGATGGGGTGAGTTGTGGGGCTCTCACCAAGTTCTGTTACCCTGAATCTTTTGCAAACTTCCAAATTTGGCCAAAAAATCAAATTTTCCTCACATTTTGGTGACACAAAAGTTCTGGAATTTGAGAGGAGCCACAAATTTCATTCCACCTAGCGTTTCTCCAAGTCTCCCGATAAAAATGGTACCTCAGTTCTGTGGGTAGGCCTAGCACCCTCAACAGAAAATGCCCCAAAACACAATGCGGACACATCACATTTTTACAAAGGAAACAGAGCTGTTTTTTGTAAAGTACCTAACTGTAGATTTTGGCCTCTAGCTCAGCCGGCACCTAGAGAAACCTAGCAAACCTGCACATTTTTCAAAACTAGACACCTAGAGGAATCCAGGATGTTGTGACTTGTGGGGCTCTCATCAGGTTCTGTTACCCAGAGTCCTTTGCAAACCTCAATATGTGGCCAAAAAAACACTTTTCCTCTCATTTCAGTGACAGAAAGTTCTGGAATCTGTGAGGAGACACAAATTTCCTTCCACACAGCATTCCCCCAAGTCTCTCAATAAAAATGGTACCTCACTTGTGTGGGTAGGCCTAGCGTTCGTGAGAAGAAATGCCCCAAAACACAATGTGGCCACATCACATTTTCCTAAGCTTAACAGACCTGTTTTTTGCAAAGTGCCTAGATGTGGATTTTGGCCTCTAGCTCAGCCTGCACCTGGGGAAACCTACCAACCCTGTGCATTTATTAAACCTAGGTACCTATGATACTCCAGGATGGTGTGACTTGTGGGGGTCTCACCAGGTTCTGTTACCCAAAATCTTTTGCAAACCTCAGAATTTGGCCCAAAAACACTTTTTCCTCACATTTAGGTGACAGAAAGTTCTGGAATCTGAGAGAAGCCACAAATTTCCTTCCACCCAGCATTTCCCCATGTCTCCTGATAAAAATGGTACCTCACTTGTGTGGGTAGTCCTAGCGCCTGCAACTGAAAATGCTCCAAAACACAATGTGGACACCTCACATTTTTCCAAAGGAAACAGAGCTTTTTTTTGTAAAGTACCTAACTGTAGATTTTGGCCTCTAGCTCAGCCGGCACCTAGAGAAACCTAGCAAACCTGCACATTTTTAAAAACTAGACACCTGGAGGAATCCAGGATGGGGTGACTTGTGGGGCTCTCATCAGGTTCTGTTACCCAGAGTCCTTTGCAAACCTCAATATGTGGCCAAAAAAACACTTTTCCTCTCATTTCGGTGACAGAAAGTTCTGGAATCTGTGAGGAGTCTCAAATTTCCTTCCACCCAGCATTCCCCCAAGTCTCTCAATAAAAATGGTACCTCACTTGTGTGGGTAGGCCTAGCTTTCATGAGAGGAAATGCCCCAAAACACAATGTGGCCACATCACATTTTCCTAAGGAAAACAGACCTGTTTTTTGCAAAGTACCTAGATGTGGATTTTGGCCTCTAGCTCAGCCTGCACCTGGGGAAACCTACCAACCCTGTGCATTTTTTAAAACTAAGTACCTATGGCACTCCAGGATGGTGTGACTTGTGGGGGTCTCACCAGGTTCTGTTACCCAGAATCCTTTGCAAACCTCAGAATTTGGCCCAAAAATACTTTTTCCTCACATTAAGGTGACAGAAAGTTCTGGAATCTGAGAGAAGCCACAAATTTCCTTCCACCCAGCATTTCCCCATGTCTCCCGATGAAAATGGTACCTCACTTGTGTGGGTAGGCCTAGCGCCTGCAACTGAAAATGCTCCAAAACACAATGTGGACACATCACATTTTTCCAAAGGAAACAGAGCTCTTTTTTGTAAAGTACCTAACTGTAGATTTTGGCCTCTAGCTCAGCCTGCACCTAGAGAAACCTAGCAACCCTGCACATTTTTCAAAACTAGACACCCACTGGAATCCAGGTTGGGGTGACTTGTGGGGCTCTCACCAGGTTCTGTTACCCAGAATCCTTTGCAAACCTCAAAATTTAGCCAAAAAAACACTTTTTCTTCTGATTTCTGTGACAGAGAGTTCTGAAATCTGAGAGAAGCCACCAATTTCCTCCCACCCAGTATTTCTTCAAGTCTGCCGATAACAATGGTACCTCACATGTGTGGGTAGGCCTAGCACCTGCGACAGCAAATGTCCCAAAACACAACCTGGACACATCACATTTTCCCAAAGAAAACAGAGCTTTTTTTTTGCAAAGTGCCTAGTTGTGGATTTTGGCCTCTGGCTCAGCCGGCACCTAGGGAGCCCTACCAAACCTTGCATTTTTTAAAACTAGGCACCTAGGGTAATCCAAGATGGGGAGACTTGTAGGGCTCTCACCACGTTCTGTTACCCAGAATCCTTTGCAAACCTCAAAATTTGGCCAAAAAAAACACTTTTTCCTCACATTTCGGTGACACAAAATTTCTGGAATTTGAGAGGAGCTACGAATTTCATTCCACCCAGCGTTTCCCCAAGTCTCCTGATAAAAATGGTACCTCACTTGTGTGGGTAGGCCTAGCACCTGCAACAGGAAATGTCCCAAAACACAACCTGGACACATCACGTTTTTCCAAAGAAAACAGAGCTTTTTTTTGCAAAGTGCCTAGCTGTGGGTTCTGGCCTCTAGCTCAGCCGGCACCTAGGGAAACCTACCAAACCTGCACATTTTTTAAAACTAGGCACCTAGGGGTATCCAAGATGGGTTGACTTGTGGGGCTCTCACCTTGTTCTGTTACCTAGAATCCTTTGCAAACCTCAAAATTTGGCCAAAAAAATCACTTTTTCCTCACATTTCGGTGACACCAAAGTTCTGGAATTTGAGAGGAGCCACAAACTTCCTTCCACCCAGCAGTCCCCCAGGTCTCCCAATAATAATGGTACCTCACTTGTGTGGGTAGGCCTAGCGTCCACGACAAGAAATACCCCAAAATACAACGTGGACACATCGCATTTTCCCATAGAAAAAAGAGCTGCTTTTTGCAAAGTGCCTAGCTGTGGATTTTGCCTATAGCTCAGCAGGCATCTAGGGAAACCTACCAAACCGGTGCATTTTTGAAAACTAGACACCTAGGGGAATCCAGGACGGGGTGACTTGTGAGGCTCTCACCAGGCTCTGTTACCCAGAATCTTTTGCAAACCTCAACATTTGTCAAAAAAATCTGCTTTTCTTCACATTTCGGTGACACCAAAGTTCTGAAATTTGAGAGGAGACACAAATTTCATTCCACACAGCGTTTCCCAAAGTCTCCTGATAAAAATTGTACCTCAATTGTGCGGGTAGGGCTATCGCCCTCAACAGGAAATGCCCCAAGACACAATGTGGACACATCACATTTTCCCAAAGAAAACAGAGCTGTTTTTCGCAGAGTACCTAGCTGTGGATTTTGGCCTCTTGCTCAGCCGGCACCTAGAAAAACCTAGCAAACCTGCACATTTTTCAAAACTAGACACCTAGAGGAATCCAGGATGGGGTGACTTGTGGGGCTCTCATCAGGTTCTGTTACCCAGAGTCCTTTGCAAACCTCAATATGTGGCCAAAAAAACACTTTTCCTCTCATTTCGGTGACAGAAAGTTCTGGAATCTGTGAGGAGACTCAAATTTCCTTCCACCCAGCATTCCCCCAAGTCTCTCAATAAAAATGGTACCTCACTTGTGTGGGTAGGCATAGCTTTCGTGAGAGGAAATGCCCCAAAACACAATGTGGCCACATCACATTTTCCTAAGGAAAACAGACTTGTTTTTTGCAAAGTGCCAAGATGTGGATTTTGGCCTCTAGCTCAGCCTGCACCTGGGGAAACCTACCAACCCTGTGCATTTTTTAAAACTAAGTACCTATGGCACTCCAGGATGGTGTGACTTGTGGGGGTCTCATCAGGTTCTGTTACCCAGAATCCTTTGCAAACCTCAGAATTTGGCCCAAAAATACTTTTTCCTCACATTTAGGTGACAGAAAGTTCTGGAATCTGAGAGAAGCCACAAATTTCCTTCCACCCAGCATTTCCCCATGTCTCCCGATAAAAATGGTACCTCACTTGTGTGGGTAGGCCTAGCGCCTGCAACTGAAAATGATCCAAAACACAATGTGGACACATCACATTTTTCCAAAGGAAACAGAGCTCTTTTTTGTAAAGTACCTAACTGTAGATTTTGGCCTCTAGCTCAGCCTGCACCTAGAGAAACCTAGCAACCCTGCACATCTTTCAAAACTAGACAGCCACTGGAATCCAGGATGAGGTGACTTGTGGGGCTCTCACCAGGTTCTGTTACCCAGAATCCTTGGCAAACCTCAAAATTTACCCAAAAAAAAAACTTTTTCCTCTGATTTCTGTGACAGAGAGTTCTGAAATCTGAGAGAAGCCACCAATTTCCTCCCACCCAGTATTTCTTCAAGTCTGCCGATAAAAATGGTACCTCACTTGTGTGGGTAGGCCTAGCACCTGCGACAGCAAATGTCACAAAACACAACCTGGACACATCACATTTTCCCAAAGAAAACAGAGCTTTTTTTTGCAAAGGGTCTAGTTGTGGTTTTTGGCCTCTGGCTCAGCCGGCACATAGGGAGCCCTACCAAACCTTGCATTTTTTAAAACTAGGCACCTAGGGTAATCCAAGATGGGGTGACTTGTAGGGCTCCACCACGTTCTGTTACCCAGAATCCTTTGCAAACCTCAAAATTTGGCCAAAAAAAACACTTTTTCCTCACATTTCGGTGACGCAAAATTTCTGGAATTTGAGAGGAGCTACGAATTTCATTCCACCCAGCGTTTCCCCAAGTCTCCTGATAAAAATGGTACCTCACTTGTGTGGGTAGGCCTAGCACCTGTGACAGCAAATGTCCCAAAACACAACCTGGACACATCACATTTTCCAAAAGAAAACAGAGCTTTTTTTTGCAAAGTGCCTAATTGTGGATTTTGGCCTCTGGCTCAGCCGGCACCTAGGGACCCCTACCAAATCTTGCATTTTTTAAAACTAGGCACCTAGGGTAATCCAAGACGGGGTGTCTTGTAGGGCTCTCACCACGTTCTGTTACCCAGAATCCTTTGCAAACCTCAAAATTTGGCCAAAAAAAACACTTTTTCCTCACATTTCGGTGACACAAAATTTCAGAAATTTGAGAGGAGCTACGAATTTCATTCCACCCAGCGTTTCCCCAAGTCTCCTGATAAAAATGGTACCTCACTTGTGTGGGTAGACCTAGCACCGGCAACAGGAAATGTCCCAAAACACAACCAGGACACATCACGTTTTTCCAAAGAAAACAGAGCTTTTTTTTGCAAAGTGCCTAGCTGTGGGTTATGTTCTCTAGCTCAGCCGGCACCTAGGGAAACCAACCAAACCTGCGCATTTTTTAAAACTAGGCACCTAGGGGAATCCAAGATGGGTTGACTTGTGGGGCTCTCACCTTGTTCTGTTACCTAGAATCCTTTGCAAACCTCAAACTTTGGCCAAAAAATCACTTTTTCCTCACATTTTGGTGACACCAAAGTTCTGGAATTTGAGAGGAGCCACAAACTTCCTTCCACCCAGCAGTCCCCCAGGTCTCCCAATAATAATGGTACCTCACTTGTGTGGGTAGGCCTAACGTCCGCGACAAGAAATACCCCAAAATACAACGTGGACACATCGCATTTTCCCATAGAAAAAAGAGCTGCTTTTTGCAAAGTGACAAGCTGTGGATTTTGCCTATAGTTCAGCAGGCATCTAGGGAAACCTACCAAACCGGTGCATTTTTTAAAACTAGACACGTAGGGGAATCAAGGACGGGGTGACTTGTGAGGCTCTCACCAGGCTCTGTTACCCAGAATCTTTTGCAAACCTCAAAATTTGGCAAAAAATTCTGTTTTTCTTCACATTTCGGTGACACCAAAGTTCTGAAATTTGAGAGGAGCCACAAATTTCATTCCACACAGCGTTTCCCAAAGTCTCCTGATAAAAATTGTACCTCAATTGTGCGGGTAGGGCTATCGCCCTCAACAGGAAATGCCCCAAGACACAATGTGGACACATCACATTTTCCCAAAGAAAACAGAGCTGTTTTTCGCAGAGTACCTAGCTGTGGATTTTGGCCTCTAGCTCAGCCGGCACCTAGAAAAACCTAGCAAACCTGCACATTTTTCAAAACTAGACACCTAGAGGAATCCAGGATGGGGTGACTTGTGGGGCTCTCACCAAGTTCTGTTACCCTGAATCTTTTGCAAACTTCCAAATTTGGCCAAAAAATCAAATTTTCCTCACATTTTGGTGACACAAAAGTTCTGGAATTTGAGAGGAGCCACAAATTTAATTCCACCTAGCGTTTCTCCAAGTCTCCCGATAAAAATGGTACCTCAGTTCTGTGGGTAGGCCTAGCGCCCTCAACAGAAAATGCCCCAAAACACAATGTGGACACATCACATTTTTACAAAGGAAACAGAGCTGTTTTTTGTAAAGTACCTAACTGTAGATTTTGGCCTCTAGCTCAGCCGGCACCTAGAGAAACCTAGCAAACCTGCACATTTTTCAAAACTAGACACCTTGAGGAATCCAGGATGGGGTGACTTGTGGGGCTCTCATCAGGTTCTGTTACCCAGAATCCTTTGCAAACCTCAAAATTTGGCCAAAAAAACACTTTTCCTCTCATTTCAGTGACAGAACGTTCTGGAATCTGTGAGGAGACACAAATTGCCTTCCACACAGCATTCCCCCAAGTCTCTCAATAAAAATGGTACCTCACTTGTGTGGGTAGGCCTAGCGTTCGTGAGAGGAAATGCCCCAAAACACAATGTGGCCACATCACATTTTCCTAAGGTTAACAGACCTGTTTTTTGCAAAGTGCCTAGATGTGGATTTTGGCCTCTAGCTCAGCCTGCACCTGGGGAAACCTACCAACCCTGTGCATTTATTAAACCTAGGTACCTATGACACTCCAGGATGGTGTGACTTGTGGGGGTCTCACCAGGTTCTGTTACTCAAAATCCTTTGCAAACCTCAGAATTTGGCCCAAAAATACTTTTTCCTCACATTTAGGTGACAGAAAGTTCTGGAATCTGAGAGAAGCCACAAATTTCCTTCCACCCAGCATTTCCCCATGTCTCCTGATAAAAATGGTACCTCACTTGTGTGGGTAGGCCTAGCGCCTGCAACTGAAAATGCTCCAAAACACAATGTGGACACCTCACATTTTTCCAAAGGAAACAGAGCTTTTTTTTGTAAAGTACCTAACTGTAGATTTTGGCCTCTAGCTCAGCCGGCACCTAGAGAAACCTAGCAAACCTGCACATTTTTCAAAACTAGACAACTAGAGGAATCCAGGATGGGGTGACTTGTGGGGCTCTCATCAGGTTCTGTTACCCAGAGTCCTTTGCAAACCTCAATATGTGGCCAAAAAAACACTTTTCCTCTCATTTCGGTGACAGAAAGTTCTGGAATCTGTGAGGAGACTCAAATTTCCTTCCACCCAGCATTCCCCCAAGTCTCTCAATAAAAATGGTACCTCACTTGTGTGGGTAGGCCTAGCTTTCGTGAGAGGAAATGCCCCAAAACACAATGTGGCCACATCACATTTTCCTAAGGAAAACAGACCTGTTTTTTGCAAAGTCCCTAGATGTGGATTATGGCCTCTAGCTCAGCCTTCACCTGGGGAAACCTACCAACCCTGTCCATTTTTTAAAACTAAGTACCTATGGCACTCCAGGATGGTGTGACTTGTGGGGGTCTCACCAGGTTCTGTTACCCAGAATCCTTTGCAAACCTCAGAATTTGGCCCAAAAATACTTTTTCCTCAGATTTAGGTGACAGAAAGTTCTGGAATCTGAGAGAAGCCACAAATTTCCTTCCACCCATCATTTCCCCATGTCTCCCGATGAAAATGGTACCTCACTTGTGTGGGTAGGCCTAGCGCCTGCAACTGAAAATGCTCCAAAACACAATGTGGACACATCACATTTTTCCAAAGGAAACAGAGCTTTTTTTTGTAAAGTACCTAACTGTAGATTTTGGCCTCTAGCTCAGCCTGCACCTAGAGAAACGTAGCAACCCTGCACATTTTTCAAAACTAGACACCCACTGGAATCCAGGATGGGGTGACTTGTGGGGCTCTCACCAGGTTCTGTTACCCAGAATCCTTTGCAAACCTCAAAATGTAGCCAAAAAAACACCTTTTTCTCTGATTTCTGTGACAGAGAGTTCTGAAATCTGAGAGAAGCCACCAATTTCCTCCCACCCAGTATTTCTTCAAGTCTGCCGATTACAATGGTACCTCACTTGTGTGGGTAGGCCTAGCACCTGTGACAGCAAATGTCCCAAAACCCAACCTGGACACATCACATTTTCCCAAAGAAAACAGAGCTTTTTTTTGCAAAGTGCCTAGTTGTGGATTTTGGCCTCTGGCTCAGCCGGCACCTAGGGAGCCCTACCAAACCTTGCATTTTTTAAAACTAGGCACCTAGGGTAATCCCAGATGGGGTGACTTGTAGGGCTCTCACCACGTTCTGTTACCCAGAATCCTTTGCAAACCTCAAAATTTGGCCAAAAAAACCACTTTTTCCTCACATTTCGGTGACACAAAATTTCTGGAATTTGAGAGGAGCTACGAATTTCATTCCACCCAGCGTTTCCCCAAGTCTCCTGATAAAAATGGTACCTCACTTGTGTGGGTAGGCCTAGCACCTGCGACAGGAAATGTCCCAAAACACAACCTGGACACATCACGTTTTTCCAAAGAAAACAGAGCTTTTTTTTGCAAAGTGCCTAGCTGTGGGTTCTGGCCTCTAGCTCAGCCGGCACCTAGGGAAACCTACCAAACCTGCGCATTTTTTAAAACTAGGCACCTAGGGGTATCCAAGATGGGTTGACTTGTGGGGCTCTCACCTTGTTCTGTTACCTAGAATCCTTTGCAAACCTCAAAATTTGGCCAAAAAATCACTTTTTCCTCACATTTCGGTGACTCCAAAGTTCTGGAATTTGAGAGGAGCCACAAACTTCCTTCCACCCAGCAGTCCCCCAGGTCTCCCAATAATAATGGTACCTCACTTGTGTGCGTAGGCCTAGCGTCCACGACAAGAAATACCCCAAAATACAACGTGGACACATCGCATTTTCCCATAGAAAAAAGAGCTGCTTTTTGCAAAGTGCCTAGCTGTGGATTTTGCCTATAGCTCAGCAGGCATCTAGGGAAACCTACCAAACCGGTGCATTTTTGAAAACTAGACACCTAGGGGAATCCAGGACGGGGTGACTTGTGAGGCTCTCACCAGGCTCTGTTACCCAGAATCTTTTGCAAACCTCAAAATTTGGCAAAGAAATCTGTTTTTCTTCACATTTCGGTGACACCAAAGTTCTGAAATTTGAGAGGAGCCACAAATTTCATTCCACACAGCGTTTCCCAAAGTCTCCTGATAAAAATTGTACCTTAATTGTGCGGGTAGGGCTATCGCCCTCAACAGGAAATGCCCCAAGACACAATGTGGACACATCACATTTTCCCAAAGAAAACAGAGCTGTTTTTCGCAGAGTACCTAGCTGTGGATTTTGGCCTCTAGCTCAGCCGGCACCTAGAAAAACCTAGCAAACCTGCACATTTTTCAAAACTAGACACCTAGAGGAATCCAGGATGGGGTGACTTGTGGGGCTCTCAACAAGTTCTGTTACCCTGAATCTTTTGCAAACTTCCAAATTTGGCCAAAAAATCAAATTTTCCTCACATTTTGGTGACACAAAAGTTCTGGAATTTGAGAGGAGCCACAAATTTAATTCCACCTAGCGTTTCTCCAAGTCTCCCGATAAAAATGGTACCTCAGTTCTGTGGGTAGGCCTAGCGCCCTCAACAGAAAATGCCCCAAAACACAATGTGGACACATCACATTTTTACAAAGGAAACAGAGCTGTTTTTTGTAAAGTACCTAACTGTAGATTTTGGCCTCTAGCTCAGCCGGCACCTAGAGAAACCTAGCAAACCTGCACATTTTTCAAAACTAGACACCTTGAGGAATCCAGGATGGGGTGACTTGTGGGGCTCTCATCAGGTTCTGTTACCCAGAGTCCTTTGCAAACCTCAATATGTGGCCAAAAAAACACTTTTCCTCTCATTTCGGTGACAGAAAGTTCTGGAATCTGTGAGGAGACTCAAATTTCCTTCCACCCAGCATTCCCCCAAGTCTCTCAATAAAAATGGTACCTCACTTGTGTGGGTAGGCCTAGCTTTCGTGAGAGGAAATGCCCCAAAACACAATGTGTCCACATCACATTTTCCTAAGGAAAACAGACCTGTTTTTTGCAAAGTGCCTAGATGTGGATTTTGGCCTCTAGCTCAGCCTGCACCTGGGGAAACCTACCAACCCTGTGCATTTTTTAAAACTAAGTACCTATGGCACTCCAGGACGGTGTGACTTGTGGGGGTCTCACCAGGTTCTGTTACCCAGAATCCTTTGCAAACCTCAAAATTTAGCCAAAAAAACACTTTTTCCTCTGATTTCTGTGACAGAGAGTTCTGAAATCTGAGAGAAGCCACCAATTTCCTCCCACCCAGTATTTCTTCAAGTCTGCCGATAACAATGGTACCTCACTTGTGTGGGTAGGCCTAGCACCTGCGACAGCAAATGTCCCAAAACACAACCTGGACACATCGCATTTTCCCATAGAAAAAAGAGCTGCTTTTTGCAAAGTGCCTAGCTGTGGATTTTGCCTATAGTTCAGCAGGCATCTAGAGAAACCTACCAAACCGGTGCATTTTTGAAAACTAGACACGTAGGGGAATCCAGGACGGGGTGACTTGTGAGGCTCTCACAAAGCTCTGTTACCCAGAATCGTTTTGCAAACCTCAAAATTTGGCAAAAAAATCTGTTTTTCTTCACATTTCGGTGACACCAAAGTTCTGAAATTTGAGAGGAGCCACAAATTTCATTCCACACAGCGTTTCCCAAAGTCTCCTGATAAAAATTGTACCTCAATTGTGCGGGTAGGGCTATCGCCCTCAACAGGAAATGCCCCAAGACACAATGTGGACACATCACATTTTCCCAAAGAAAACAGAGCTGTTTTTCGCAGAGTACCTAGCTGTGGATTTTGGCCTCTAGCTCAGCCGGCACCTAGAAAAACCTAGCAAACCTGCACATTTTTTAAAACTAGACACCAAGAGGAATCGAGGATGGGGTGACTTCTGGGGCTCTCACCAAGTTCTGTTACCCTGAATCTTTTGCAAACTTCCAAATTTGGCCAAAAAATCAAATTTTCCTCATATTTTGGTGACACAAAAGTTCTGGAATTTGAGAGGAGCCACAAATTTCATTCCACCTAGCGTTTCTCCAAGTCTCCCGATAAAAATGGTACCTCAGTTCTGTGGGTAGGCATAGCGCCCTCAACAGAAAATGCCCCAAAACACAATGTGGACACATCACATTTTTACAAAGGAAACAGAGCTGTTTTTTGTAAATTACCTAACTGTAGATTTTGGCCTCTAGCTCAGCCGGCACCTAGAGAAACCTAGCAAACCTGCACATTTTTCAAAACTAGACACCTTGGGGAATCCAGGATGGGGTGACTTGTGGGGCTCTCATCAGGTTCTGTTACCCAGAATCCTTTGCAAACCTCAAAATTTGGCCAAAAAAACACTTTTCCTCTCATTTCAGTGACAGAAAGTTCTGGAATCTGTGAGGAGACACAAATTTCCTTCCACACAGCATTCCCCCAAGTCTCTCAATAAAAATGGTACCTCACTTGTGTGGGTAGGCCTAGCGTTCGTGAGAGGAAATGCCCCAAAACACAATGTGGCCACATCACATTTTCCTAAGGTTAACAGACCTGTTTTTTGCAAAGTGCCTAGATGTGGATTTTGGCCTCTAGCTCAGCCTGCACCTGGGGAAACCTACCAACCCTGTGCATTTATTAAACCTAGGTACCTATGACACTCCAGGATGGTGTGACTTGTGGGGGTCTCACCAGGTTCTGTTACCCAAAATCCTTTGCAAACCTCAGAATTTGGCCCAAAAATACTTTTTCCTCACATTTAGGTGACAGAAAGTTCTGGAATCTGAGAGAAGCCACAAATGTCCTTCCACCCAGCATTTCCCCATGTCTCCTGATAAAAATGGTACCTCACTTGTGTGGGTAGTCCTAGCGCCTGCAACTGAAAATGCTCCAAAACACAATGTGGACACCTCACATTTTTCCAAAGGAAACAGAGCTTTTTTTTGTAAAGTACCTAACTGTAGATTTTGGCCTCTAGCTCAGCCGGCACCTAGAGAAACCTAGCAAACCTGCACATTTTTAAAAACTAGACACCTAGAGGAATCCAGGATGGGGTGACTTGTGGGGCTCTCATCAGGTTCTGTTACCCAGAGTCCTTTGCAAACCTCAATATGTGGCCAAAAAAACACTTTTCCTCTCATTTCGGTGACAGAAAGTTCTGGAATCTGTGAGGAGTCTCAAATTTCCTTCCACCCAGCATTCCCCCAAGTCTCTCAATAAAAATGGTACCTCACTTGTGTGGGTAGGCCTAGCTTTCATGAGAGGAAATGCCCCAAAACACAATGTGGTCACATCACATTTTCCTAAGGAAAACAGACCTGTTTTTTGCAAAGTACCTAGATGTGGATTTTGGCCTCTAGCTCAGCCTGCACCTGGGGAAACCTACCAACCCTGTGCATTTTTTAAAACTAAGTACCTATGGCACTCCAGGATGGTGTGACTTGTGGGGGTCTCACCAGGTTCTGTTACCCAGAATCCTTTGCAAACCTCAGAATTTGGCCCAAAAATACTTTTTCCTCACATTAAGGTGACAGAAAGTTCTGGAATCTGAGAGAAGCCACAAATTTCCTTCCACCCAGCATTTCCCCAGGTCTCCCGATGAAAATGGTACCTCACTTGTGTGGGTAGGCCTAGCGCCTGCAACTGAAAATGCTCCAAAACACAATGTGGACACATCACATTTTTCCAAAGGAAACAGAGCTCTTTTTTGTAAAGTACCTAACTGTAGATTTTGGCCTCTAGCTCAGCCTGCACCTAGAGAAACCTAGCAACCCTGCACATTTTTCAAAACTAGACACCCACTGGAATCCAGGTTGGGGTGACTTGTGGGGCTCTCACCAGGTTCTGTTACCCAGAATCCTTTGCAAACCTCAAAATTTAGCCAAAAAAACACTTTTTCTTCTGATTTCTGTGACAGAGAGTTCTGAAATCTGAGAGAAGCCACCAATTTCCTCCCACCCAGTATTTCTTCAAGTCTGCCGATAACAATGGTACCTCACATGTGTGGGTAGGCCTAGCACCTGCGACAGCAAATGTCCCAAAACACAACCTGGACACATCACATTTTCCCAAAGAAAACAGAGCTTTTTTTTGCAAAGTGCCTAGTTGTGGATTTTGGCCTCTGGCTCAGCCGGCACCTAGGGAAACCTACCAAACCTGCACATTTTTTAAAACTAGGCACCCAGGGGTATCCAAGATGGGTTGACTTGTGGGGCTCTCACCTTGTTCTGTTACCTAGAATCCTTTGCAAACCTCAAAATTTGGCCAAAAAAATCACTTTTTCCTCACATTTCGGTGACACCAAAGTTCTGGAATTTGAGAGGAGCCACAAACTTCCTTCCACCCAGCAGTCCCCCAGGTCTCCCAATAATAATGGTACCTCACTTGTGTGGGTAGGCCTAGCACCTGCGACAGGAAATGTCCCAAAACACAACCTGGACACATCACGTTTTTCCAAAGAAAACAGAGCTTTTTTTTGCAAAGTGCCTAGCTGTGGGTTCTGGCCTCTAGCTCAGCCGGCACCTAGGGAAACCTACCAAACCTGCGCATTTTTTAAAACTAGGCACCTAGGGGTATCCAAGATGGGTTGACTTGTGGGGCTCTCACCTTGTTCTGTTACCTAGAATCCTTTGCAAACCTCAAAATTTGGCCAAAAAATCACTTTTTCCTCACATTTCGGTGACACCAAAGTTCTGGAATTTGAGAGGAGCCACAAACTTCCTTCCACCCAGCAGTCCCCCAGGTCTCCCAATAATAATGGTACCTCACTTGTGTGCGTAGGCCTAGCGTCCACGACAAGAAATACCCCAAAATACAACGTGGACACATCGCATTTTCCCATAGAAAAAAGAGCTGCTTTTTGCAAAGTGCCTAGCTGTGGATTTTGCCTATAGCTCAGCAGGCATCTAGGGAAACCTACCAAACCGGTGCATTTTTGAAAACTAGACACCTAGGGGAATCCAGGACGGGGTGACTTGTGAGGCTCTCACCAGGCTCTGTTACCCAGAATCTTTTGCAAACCTCAAAATTTGGCAAAGAAATCTGTTTTTCTTCACATTTCGGTGACACCAAAGTTCTGAAATTTGAGAGGAGCCACAAATTTCATTCCACACAGCGTTTCCCAAAGTCTCCTGATAAAAATTGTACCTTAATTGTGCGGGTAGGGCTATCGCCCTCAACAGGAAATGCCCCAAGACACAATGTGGACACATCACATTTTCCCAAAGAAAACAGAGCTGTTTTTCGCAGAGTACCTAGCTGTGGATTTTGGCCTCTAGCTCAGCCGGCACCTAGAAAAACCTAGCAAACCTGCACATTTTTCAAAACTAGACACCTAGAGGAATCCAGGATGGGGTGACTTGTGGGGCTCTCACCAAGTTCTGTTACCCTGAATCTTTTGCAAACTTCCAAATTTGGCCAAAAAATCAAATTTTCCTCACATTTTGGTGACACAAAAGTTCTGGAATTTGAGAGGAGCCACAAATTTAATTCCACCTAGCGTTTCTCCAAGTCTCCCGATAAAAATGGTACCTCAGTTCTGTGGGTAGGCCTAGCGCCCTCAACAGAAAATGCCCCAAAACACAATGTGGACACATCACATTTTTACAAAGGAAACAGAGCTGTTTTTTGTAAAGTACCTAACTGTAGATTTTGGCCTCTAGCTCAGCCGGCACCTAGAGAAACCTAGCAAACCTGCACATTTTTCAAAACTAGACACCTTGAGGAATCCAGGATGGGGTGACTTGTGGGGCTCTCATCAGGTTCTGTTACCCAGAGTCCTTTGCAAACCTCAATATGTGGCCAAAAAAACACTTTTCCTCTCATTTCGGTGACAGAAAGTTCTGGAATCTGTGAGGAGACTCAAATTTCCTTCCACCCAGCATTCCCCCAAGTCTCTCAATAAAAATGGTACCTCACTTGTGTGGGTAGGCCTAGCTTTCGTGAGAGGAAATGCCCCAAAACACAATGTGTCCACATCACATTTTCCTAAGGAAAACAGACCTGTTTTTTGCAAAGTGCCTAGATGTGGATTTTGGCCTCTAGCTCAGCCTGCACCTGGGGAAACCTACCAACCCTGTGCATTTTTTAAAACTAAGTACCTATGGCACTCCAGGACGGTGTGACTTGTGGGGGTCTCACCAGGTTCTGTTACCCAGAATCCTTTGCAAACCTCAAAATTTAGCCAAAAAAACACTTTTTCCTCTGATTTCTGTGACAGAGAGTTCTGAAATCTGAGAGAAGCCACCAATTTCCTCCCACCCAGTATTTCTTCAAGTCTGCCGATAACAATGGTACCTCACTTGTGTGGGTAGGCCTAGCACCTGCGACAGCAAATGTCCCAAAACACAACCTGGACACATCGCATTTTCCCATAGAAAAAAGAGCTGCTTTTTGCAAAGTGCCTAGCTGTGGATTTTGCCTATAGTTCAGCAGGCATCTAGAGAAACCTACCAAACCGGTGCATTTTTGAAAACTAGACACGTAGGGGAATCCAGGACGGGGTGACTTGTGAGGCTCTCACAAAGCTCTGTTACCCAGAATCGTTTTGCAAACCTCAAAATTTGGCAAAAAAATCTGTTTTTCTTCACATTTCGGTGACACCAAAGTTCTGAAATTTGAGAGGAGCCACAAATTTCATTCCACACAGCGTTTCCCAAAGTCTCCTGATAAAAATTGTACCTCAATTGTGCGGGTAGGGCTATCGCCCTCAACAGGAAATGCCCCAAGACACAATGTGGACACATCACATTTTCCCAAAGAAAACAGAGCTGTTTTTCGCAGAGTACCTAGCTGTGGATTTTGGCCTCTAGCTCAGCCGGCACCTAGAAAAACCTAGCAAACCTGCACATTTTTTAAAACTAGACACCAAGAGGAATCGAGGATGGGGTGACTTCTGGGGCTCTCACCAAGTTCTGTTACCCTGAATCTTTTGCAAACTTCCAAATTTGGCCAAAAAATCAAATTTTCCTCATATTTTGGTGACACAAAAGTTCTGGAATTTGAGAGGAGCCACAAATTTCATTCCACCTAGCGTTTCTCCAAGTCTCCCGATAAAAATGGTACCTCAGTTCTGTGGGTAGGCATAGCGCCCTCAACAGAAAATGCCCCAAAACACAATGTGGACACATCACATTTTTACAAAGGAAACAGAGCTGTTTTTTGTAAATTACCTAACTGTAGATTTTGGCCTCTAGCTCAGCCGGCACCTAGAGAAACCTAGCAAACCTGCACATTTTTCAAAACTAGACACCTTGGGGAATCCAGGATGGGGTGACTTGTGGGGCTCTCATCAGGTTCTGTTACCCAGAATCCTTTGCAAACCTCAAAATTTGGCCAAAAAAACACTTTTCCTCTCATTTCAGTGACAGAAAGTTCTGGAATCTGTGAGGAGACACAAATTTCCTTCCACACAGCATTCCCCCAAGTCTCTCAATAAAAATGGTACCTCACTTGTGTGGGTAGGCCTAGCGTTCGTGAGAGGAAATGCCCCAAAACACAATGTGGCCACATCACATTTTCCTAAGGTTAACAGACCTGTTTTTTGCAAAGTGCCTAGATGTGGATTTTGGCCTCTAGCTCAGCCTGCACCTGGGGAAACCTACCAACCCTGTGCATTTATTAAACCTAGGTACCTATGACACTCCAGGATGGTGTGACTTGTGGGGGTCTCACCAG
Organism: Pleurodeles waltl; assembly: GCF_031143425.1. Classification (NCBI taxonomy): domain Eukaryota; kingdom Metazoa; phylum Chordata; class Amphibia; order Caudata; family Salamandridae; genus Pleurodeles; species Pleurodeles waltl. The sequence goes on from NC_090443.1 coordinate 716,238,843, forward strand.
GTTCTGTTACCCAAAATCCTTTGCAAACCTCAGAATTTGGCCCAAAAATACTTTTTCCTCACATTTAGGTGACAGAAAGTTCTGGAATCTGAGAGAAGCCACAAATGTCCTTCCACCCAGCATTTCCCCATGTCTCCTGATAAAAATGGTACCTCACTTGTGTGGGTAGTCCTAGCGCCTGCAACTGAAAATGCTCCAAAACACAATGTGGACACCTCACATTTTTCCAAAGGAAACAGAGCTTTTTTTTGTAAAGTACCTAACTGTAGATTTTGGCCTCTAGCTCAGCCGGCACCTAGAGAAACCTAGCAAACCTGCACATTTTTAAAAACTAGACACCTAGAGGAATCCAGGATGGGGTGACTTGTGGGGCTCTCATCAGGTTCTGTTACCCAGAGTCCTTTGCAAACCTCAATATGTGGCCAAAAAAACACTTTTCCTCTCATTTCGGTGACAGAAAGTTCTGGAATCTGTGAGGAGTCTCAAATTTCCTTCCACCCAGCATTCCCCCAAGTCTCTCAATAAAAATGGTACCTCACTTGTGTGGGTAGGCCTAGCTTTCATGAGAGGAAATGCCCCAAAACACAATGTGGTCACATCACATTTTCCTAAGGAAAACAGACCTGTTTTTTGCAAAGTACCTAGATGTGGATTTTGGCCTCTAGCTCAGCCTGCACCTGGGGAAACCTACCAACCCTGTGCATTTTTTAAAACTAAGTACCTATGGCACTCCAGGATGGTGTGACTTGTGGGGGTCTCACCAGGTTCTGTTACCCAGAATCCTTTGCAAACCTCAGAATTTGGCCCAAAAATACTTTTTCCTCTCATTAAGGTGACAGAAAGTTCTGGAATCTGAGAGAAGCCACAAATTTCCTTCCACCCAGCATTTCCCCAGGTCTCCCGATGAAAATGGTACCTCACTTGTGTGGGTAGGCCTAGCGCCTGCAACTGAAAATGCTCCAAAACACAATGTGGACACATCACATTTTTCCAAAGGAAACAGAGCTCTTTTTTGTAAAGTACCTAACTGTAGATTTTGGCCTCTAGCTCAGCCTGCACCTAGAGAAACCTAGCAACCCTGCACATTTTTCAAAACTAGACACCCACTGGAATCCAGGTTGGGGTGACTTGTGGGGCTCTCACCAGGTTCTGTTACCCAGAATCCTTTGCAAACCTCAAAATTTAGCCAAAAAAACACTTTTTCTTCTGATTTCTGTGACAGAGAGTTCTGAAATCTGAGAGAAGCCACCAATTTCCTCCCACCCAGTATTTCTTCAAGTCTGCCGATAACAATGGTACCTCACATGTGTGGGTAGGCCTAGCACCTGCGACAGCAAATGTCCCAAAACACAACCTGGACACATCACATTTTCCCAAAGAAAACAGAGCTTTTTTTTGCAAAGTGCCTAGTTGTGGATTTTGGCCTCTGGCTCAGCCGGCACCTAGGGAAACCTACCAAACCTGCACATTTTTTAAAACTAGGCACCCAGGGGTATCCAAGATGGGTTGACTTGTGGGGCTCTCACCTTGTTCTGTTACCTAGAATCCTTTGCAAACCTCAAAATTTGGCCAAAAAAATCACTTTTTCCTCACATTTCGGTGACACCAAAGTTCTGGAATTTGAGAGGAGCCACAAACTTCCTTCCACCCAGCAGTCCCCCAGGTCTCCCAATAATAATGGTACCTCACTTGTGTGGGTAGGTCTAGCGTCCACGACAAGAAATACCCCAAAATACAACGTGGACACATCGCATTTTCCCATAGAAAAAAGAGCTGCTTTTTGCAAAGTGCCTAGCTGTGGATTTTGCCTATAGCTCAGCAGGCATCTAGGGAAACCTACCAAACCGGTGCATTTTTGAAAACTAGACACCTAGGGGAATCCAGGACGGGGTGACTTGTGAGGCTCTCACCAGGCTCTGTTACCCAGAATCTTTTGCAAACCTCAAAATTTGTCAAAAAAATCTGCTTTTCTTCACATTTCGGTGACACCAAAGTTCTGAAATTTGAGAGGAGACACAAATTTCATTCCACACAGCGTTTCCCAAAGTCTCCTGATAAAAATTGTACCTCAATTGTGCGGGTAGGGCTATCGCCCTCAACAGGAAATGCCCCAAGACACAATGTGGACACATCACATTTTCCCAAAGAAAACAGAGCTGTTTTTCGCAGAGTACCTAGCTGTGGATTTTGGCCTCTTGCTCAGCCGGCACCTAGAAAAACCTAGCAAACCTGCACATTTTTCAAAACTAGACACCTAGAGGAATCCAGGATGGGGTGACTTGTGGGGCTCTCATCAGGTTCTGTTACCCAGAGTCCTTTGCAAACCTCAATATGTGGCCAAAAAAACACTTTTCCTCTCATTTCGGTGACAGAAAGTTCTGGAATCTGTGAGGAGACTCAAATTTCCTTCCACCCAGCATTCCCCCAAGTCTCTCAATAAAAATGGTACCTCACTTGTGTGGGTAGGCATAGCTTTCGTGAGAGGAAATGCCCCCAAACACAATGTGGCCACATCACATTTTCCTAAGGAAAAGAGACTTGTTTTTTGCAAAGTGCCAAGATGTGGATTTTGGCCTCTAGCTCAGCCTGCACCTGGGGAAACCTACCAACCCTGTGCATTTTTTAAAACTAAGTACCTATGGCACTCCAGGATGGTGTGACTTGTTGGGGTCTCATCAGGTTCTGTTACCCAGAATCCTTTGCAAACCTCAGAATTTGGCCCAAAAATACTTTTTCCTCACATTTAGGTGACAGAAAGTTCTGGAATCTGAGAGAAGCCACAAATTTCCTTCCACCCAGCATTTCCCCATGTCTCCCGATAAAAATGGTACCTCACTTGTGTGGGTAGGCCTAGCGCCTGCAACTGAAAATGATCCAAAACACAATGTGGACACATCACATTTTTCCAAAGGAAACAGAGCTCTTTTTTGTAAAGTACCTAACTGTAGATTTTGGCCTCTAGCTCAGCCTGCACCTAGAGAAACCTAGCAACCCTGCACATTTTTCAAAACTAGACAGCCACTGGAATCCAGGATGAGGTGACTTGTGGGGCTCTCACCAGGTTCTGTTACCCAGAATCCTTGGCAAACCTCAAAATTTACCCAAAAAAACACTTTTTCCTCTGATTTCTGTGACAGAGAGTTCTGAAATCTGAGAGAAGCCACCAATTTCCTCCCACCCAGTATTTCTTCAAGTCTGCCGATAAAAATGGTACCTCACTTGTGTGGGTAGGCCTAGCACCTGCAACAGCAAATGTCCCAAAACACAACCTGGACACATCACATTTTCCCAAAGAAAACAGAGCTTTTTTTTGCAAAGGGTCTAGTTGTGGTTTTTGGCCTCTGGCTCAGCCGGCACATAGGGAGCCCTACCAAACCTTGCATTTTTTAAAACTAGGCACCTAGGGTAATCCAAGATGGGGTGACTTGTAGGGCTCCACCACGTTCTGTTACCCAGAATCCTTTGCAAACCTCAAAATTTGGCCAAAAAAAACACTTTTTCCTCACATTTCGGTGACGCAAAATTTCTGGAATTTGAGAGGAGCTACGAATTTCATTCCACCCAGCGTTTCCCCAAGTCTCCTGATAAAAATGGTACCTCACTTGTGTGGGTAGGCCTAGCACCTGTGACAGCAAATGTCCCAAAACACAACCTGGACACATCACATTTTCCAAAAGAAAACAGAGCTTTTTTTTGCAAAGTGCCTAATTGTGGATTTTGGCCTCTGGCTCAGCCGGCACATAGGGAGCCCTACCAAACCTTGCATTTTTTAAAACTAGGCACCTAGGGTAATCCAAGACGGGGTGTCTTATAGGGCTCTCACCACGTTCTGTTACCCACAATCCTTTGCAAACCTCAAAATTTGGCCAAAAAAAACACTTTTTCCTCACATTTCGGTGACACAAAATTTCTGAAATTTGAGAGGAGCTACGAATTTCATTCCACCCAGCGTTTCCCCAAGTCTCCTGATAAAAATGGTACCTCACTTGTGTGGGTAGGCCTAGCACCGGCGACAGGAAATGTCCCAAAACACAACCAGGACACATCACGTTTTTCCAAAGAAAACAGAGCTTTTTTTTGCAAAGTGCCTAGCTGTGGGTTATGGCCTCTAGCTCAGCCGGCACCTAGGGAAACCTACCAAACCTGCGCATTTTTTAAAACTAGGCACCTAGGGGAATCCAAGATGGGTTGACTTGTGGGGCTCTCACCTTGTTCTGTTACCTAGAATCCTTTGCAAACCTCAAACTTTGGCCAAAAAATCACTTTTTCCTCACATTTTGGTGACACCAAAGTTCTGGAATTTGAGAGGAGCCACAAACTTCCTTCCACTCAGCAGTCCCCCAGGTCTCCCAATAATAATGGTACCTCACTTGTGTGGGTAGGCCTAACGTCCGCGACAAGAAATACCCCAAAATACAACGTGGACATATCGCATTTTCCCATAGAAAAAAGAGCTGCTTTTTGCAAAGTGACTAGCTGTGGATTTTGCCTATAGTTCAGCAGGCATCTAGGGAAACCTACCAAACCGGTGCATTTTTTAAAACTAGACACGTAGGGGAATCAAGGACGGGGTGACTTGTGAGGCTCTCACCAGGCTCTGTTACCCAGAATCTTTTGCAAACCTCAAAATTTGGCCAAAAAATCTGTTTTTCTTCACATTTCGGTGACACCAAAGTTCTGAAATTTGAGAGGAGCCACAAATTTCATTCCACACAGCGTTTCCCAAAGTCTCCTGATAAAAATTGTACCTCAATTGTGCGGGTAGGGCTATCGCCCTCAACAGGAAATGCCCCAAGACACAATGTGGACACATCACATTTTCCCAAAGAAAACAGAGCTGTTTTTCGCAGAGTACCTAGCTGTGGATTTTGGCCTCTAGCTCAGCCGGCACCTAGAAAAACCTAGCAAACCTGCACATTTTTCAAAACTAGACACCTAGAGGAATCCAGGATGGGGTGACTTGTGGGGCTCTCACCAAGTTCTGTTACCCTGAATCTTTTGCAAACTTCCAAATTTGGCCAAAAAATCAAATTTTCCTCACATTTTGGTGACACAAAAGTTCTGGAATTTGAGAGGAGCCACAAATTTAATTCCACCTAGCGTTTCTCCAAGTCTCCCGATAAAAATGGTACCTCAGTTCTGTGGGTAGGCCTAGCGCCCTCAACAGAAAATGCCCCAAAACACAATGTGGACACATCACATTTTTACAAAGGAAACAGAGCTGTTTTTTGTAAAGTACCTAACTGTAGATTTTGGCCTCTAGCTCAGCCGGCACCTAGAGAAACCTAGCAAACCTGCACATTTTTCAAAACTAGACGCCTTGAGGAATCCAGGATGGGGTGACTTGTGGGGCTCTCATCAGGTTCTGTTACCCAGAATCCTTTGCAAACCTCAAAATTTGGCCAAAAAAACACTTTTCCTCTCATTTCAGTGACAGAAAGTTCTGGAATCTGTGAGGAGACTCAAATTTCCTTCCACACAGCATTCCCCCAAGTCTCTCAATAAAAATGGTACCTCACTTGTGTGGGTAGGCCTAGCTTTCGTGAGAGGAAATGCCCCAAAACACAATGTGGCCACATCACATTTTCCTAAGGAAAACAGACCTGTTTTTTGCAAAGTGCCTAGATGTGGATTATGGCCTCTAGCTCAGCCTGCACCTGGGGAAACCTACCAACCCTGTGCATTTTTTAAAACTAAGTACCTATGGCACTCCAGGATGGTGTGACTTGTGGGGGTCTCACCAGGTTCTGTTACCCAGAATCCTTTGCAAACCTCAGAATTTGGCACAAAAATACTTTTTCCTCACATTTAGGTGACAGAAAGTTCTGGAATCTGAGAGAAGCCACAAATTTCCTTCCACCCAGCATTTCCCCATGTCTCCCGATGAAAATGGTACCTCACTTGTGTGGGTAGGCCTAGCGCCTGCAACTGAAAATGCTCCAAAACACAATGTGGACACATCACATTTTTCCAAAGGAAACAGAGCTTTTTTTTGTAAAGTACCTAACTGTAGATTTTGGCCTCTAGCTCAGCCTGCACCTAGAGAAACCTAGCAACCCTGCACATTTTTCAAAACTAGACACCCACTGGAATCCAGGATGGGGTGACTTGTGGGGCTCTCACCAGGTTCTGTTACCCAGAATCCTTTTGCAAACCTCAAAATGTAGCCAAAAAAACACTTTTTTCTCTGATTTCTGTGACAGAGAGTTCTGAAATCTGAGAGAAGCCACCAATTTCCTCCCACCCAGTATTTCTTCAAGTCTGCCGATTACAATGGTACCTCACTTGTGTGGGTAGGCCTAGCACCTGTGACAGCAAATGTCCCAAAACCCAACCTGGACACATCACATTTTCCCAAAGAAAACAGAGCTTTTTTTTGCAAAGTGCCTAGTTGTGGATTTTGGCCTCTGGCTCAGCTGGCACCTAGGGAGCCCTACCAAACCTTGCATTTTTTAAAACTAGGCACCTAGGGTAATCCCAGATGGGGTGACTGGTAGGGCTCTCACCACGTTCTGTTACCCAGAATCCTTTGCAAACCTCAGAATTTGGCCAAAAAAAACACTTTTTCCTCACATTTCGGTGACACAAAATTTCTGGAATTTGAGAGGAGCTACGAATTTCATTCCACCCAGCGTTTCCCCAAGTCTCCTGATAAAAATGGTACCTCACTTGTGTGGGTAGGCCTAGCACCTGCGACAGGAAATGTCCCAAAACACAACCTGGACACATCACGTTTTTCCAAAGAAAACAGAGCTTTTTTTTGCAAAGTGCCTAGCTGTGGGTTCTGGCCTCTAGCTCAGCCGGCACCTAGGGAAACCTACCAAACCTGCGCATTTTTTAAAACTAGGCACCTAGGGGTATCCAAGATGGGTTGACTTGTGGGGCTCTCACCTTGTTCTGTTACCTAGAATCCTTTGCAAACCTCAAAATTTGGCCAAAAAATCACTTTTTCCTCACATTTCGGTGACACCAAAGTTCTGGAATTTGAGAGGAGCCACAAACTTCCTTCCACCCAGCAGTCCCCCAGGTCTCCCAATAATAATGGTACCTCACTTGTGTGCGTAGGCCTAGCGTCCACGACAAGAAATACCCCAAAATACAACGTGGACACATCGCATTTTCCCATAGAAAAAAGAGCTGCTTTTTGCAAATTGCCTAGCTGTGGATTTTGCCTATAGCTCAGCAGGCATCTAGGGAAACCTACCAAACCGGTGCATTTTTGAAAACTAGACACCTAGGGGAATCCAGGACGGGGTGACTTGTGAGGCTCTCACCAGGCTCTGTTACCCAGAATCTTTTGCAAACCTCAAAATTTGGCAAAGAAATCTGTTTTTCTTCACATTTCGGTGACACCAAAGTTCTGAAATTTGAGATGAGCCACAAATTTCATTCCACACAGCCTTTCCCAAAGTCTCCTGATAAAAATTGTACCTTAATTTTGCGGGTAGGGCTATCGCCCTCAACAGGAAATGCCCCAAGACACAATGTGGACACATCACATTTTCCCAAAGAAAACAGAGCTGTTTTTCGCAGAGTACCTAGCTGTGGATTTTGGCCTCTAGCTCAGCCGGCACCTAGAAAAACCTAGCAAACCTGCACATTTTTCAAAACTAGACACCTAGAGGAATCCAGGATGGGGTGACTTATGGGGCTCTCATCAGGTTCTGTTACCCAGAGTCCTTTGCAAACCTCAATATGTGGCCAAAAAAACACTTTTCCTCTCATTTCGGTGACAGAAAGTTCTGGAATCTGTGAGGAGACTCAAATTTCCTTCCACCCAGCATTCCCCCAAGTCTCTCAATAAAAATGGTACCTCACTTGTGTGGGTAGGCATAGCTTTCGTGAGAGGAAATGCCCCAAAACACAATGTGGCCACATCACATTTTCCTAAGGAAAACAGACTTGTTTTTTGCAAAGTGCCAAGATGTGGATTTTGGCCTCCAGCTCAGCCTGCACCTGGGGAAACCTACCAACCCTGTGCATTTTTTAAAACTAGGTACCTATGGCACTCCAGGATGGTGTGACTTGTGGGGGTCTCATCAGGTTCTGTTACCCAGAATCCTTTGCAAACCTCAGAATTTGGCCCAAAAATACTTTTTCCTCACATTTAGGTGACAGAAAGTTCTGGAATCTGAGAGAAGCCACAAATTTCCTTCCACCCAGCATTTCCCCAGGTCTCCCGATAAAAATGGTACCTCACTTGTGTGGGTAGGCCTAGCGCCTGCAACTGAAAATGCTCCAAAACACAATGTGGACACATCACATTTTTCCAAAGGAAACAGAGCTCTTTTTTGTAAAGTACCTAACTGTAGATTTTGGCCTCTAGCTCAGCCTGCACCTAGAGAAACCTAGCAACCCTGCACATTTTTCAAAACTAGACAGCCACTGGAATCCAGGATGAGGTGACTTGTGGGGCTCTCACCAGGTTCTGTTACCCAGAATCCTTGGCAAACCTCAAAATTTAGCCAAAAAAACACTTTTTCCTCTGATTTCTGTGACAGAGAGTTCTGAAATCTGAGAGAAGCCACCAATTTCCTCCCACCCAGTATTTCTTCAAGTCTGCCGATAAAAATGGTACCTCACTTGTGTGGGTAGGCCTAGCACCTGCGACAGCAAATGTCCCAAAACACAACCTGGACACATCACATTTTCCAAAAGAAAACAGAGCTTTTTTTTGCAAAGGGTCTAGTTGTGGTTTTTGGCCTCTGGCTCAGCCGGCACATAGGGAGCCCTACCAAACCTTGCATTTTTTAAAACTAGGCACCTAGGGTAATCCAAGATGGGGTGACTTGTAGGGCTCCACCACGTTCTGTTACCCAGAATCCTTTGCAAACCTCAAAATTTGGCCAAAAAAAAACACTTTTTCCTCACATTTCGGTGACGCAAAATTTCTGGAATTTGAGAGGAGCTACGAATTTCATTCCACCCAGCGTTTCCCCAAGTCTCCTGATAAAAATGGTACCTCACTTGTGTGGGTAGGCCTAGCACCTGTGACAGCAAATGTCCCAAAACACAACCTGGACACATCACATTTTCCAAAAGAAAACAGAGCTTTTTTTTGCAAAGTGCCTAATTGTGGATTTTGGCCTCTGGCTCAGCCGGCACCTAGGGAGCCCTACCAAACCTTGCATTTTTTAAAACTAGGCACCTAGGGTAATCCAAGACGGGGTGTCTTATAGGGCTCTCACCACGTTCTGTTACCCACAATCCTTTGCAAACCTCAAAATTTGGCCAAAAAAAACACTTTTTCCTCACATTTCGGTGACACAAAATTTCTGAAATTTGAGAGGAGCTACGAATTTCATTCCACCCAGCGTTTCCCCAAGTCTCCTGATAAAAATGGTACCTCACTTGTGTGGGTAGGCCTAGCACCGGCGACAGGAAATGTCCCAAAACACAACCAGGACACATCACGTTTTTCCAAAGAAAACAGAGCTTTTTTTTGCAAAGTGCCTAGCTGTGGGTTATGGCCTCTAGCTCAGCCGGCACCTAGGGAAACCTACCAAACCTGCGCATTTTTTAAAACTAGGCACCTAGGGGAATCCAAGATGGGTTGACTTGTGGGGCTCTCACCTTGTTCTGTTACCTAGAATCCTTTGCAAACCTCAAACTTTGGCCAAAAAATCACTTTTTCCTCACATTTTGGTGACACCAAAGTTCTGGAATTTGAGAGGAGCCACAAACTTCCTTCCACCCAGCAGTCCCCCAGGTCTCCCAATAATAATGGTACCTCACTTGTGTGGGTAGGCCTAACGTCCGCGACAAGAAATACCCCAAAATACAACGTGGACATATCGCATTTTCCCATAGAAAAAAGAGCTGCTTTTTGCAAAGTGACTAGCTGTGGATTTTGCCTATAGTTCAGCAGGCATCTAGGGAAACCTACCAAACCGGTGCATTTTTTAAAACTAGACACGTAGGGGAATCAAGGACGGGGTGACTTGTGAGGCTCTCACCAGGCTCTGTTACCCAGAATCTTTTGCAAACCTCAAAATTTGGCAAAAAATTCTGTTTTTCTTCACATTTCGGTGACACCAAAGTTCTGAAATTTGAGAGGAGCCACAAATTTCATTCCACACAGCGTTTCCCAAAGTCTCCTGATAAAAATTGTACCTCAATTGTGCGGGTAGGGCTATCGCCCTCAACAGGAAATGCCCCAAGACACAATGTGGACACATCACATTTTCCCAAAGAAAACAGAGCTGTTTTTCGCAGAGTACCTAGCTGTGGATTTTGGCCTCTAGCTCAGCCGGCACCTAGAAAAACCTAGCAAACCTGCACATTTTTCAAAACTAGACACCTAGAGGAATCCAGGATGGGGTGACTTGTGGGGCTCTCACCAAGTTCTGTTACCCTGAATCTTTTGCAAACTTCCAAATTTGGCCAAAAAATCAAATTTTCCTCACATTTTGGTGACACAAAAGTTCTGGAATTTGAGAGGAGCCACAAATTTAATTCCACCTAGCGTTTCTCCAAGTCTCCCGATAAAAATGGTACCTCAGTTCTGTGGGTAGGCCTAGCGCCCTCAACAGAAAATGCCCCAAAACACAATGTGGACACATCACATTTTTACAAAGGAAACAGAGCTGTTTTTTGTAAAGTACCTAACTGTAGATTTTGGCCTCTAGCTCAGCCGGCACCTAGAGAAACCTAGCAAACCTGCACATTTTTCAAAACTAGACACCTTGAGGAATCCAGGATGGGGTGACTTGTGGGGCTCTCATCAGGTTCTGTTACCCAGAATCCTTTGCAAACCTCAAAATTTGGCCAAAAAAACACTTTTCCTCTCATTTCAGTGACAGAAAGTTCTGGAATCTGTGAGGAGACTCAAATTTCCTTCCACACAGCATTCCCCCAAGTCTCTCAATAAAAATGGTACCTCACTTGTGTGGGTAGGCCTAGCTTTCGTGAGAGGAAATGCCCCAAAACACAATGTGGCCACATCACATTTTCCTAAGGAAAACAGACCTGTTTTTTGCAAAGTGCCTAGATGTGGATTATGGCCTCTAGCTCAGCCTGCACCTGGGGAAACCTACCAACCCTGTGCATTTTTTAAAACTAAGTACCTATGGCACTCCAGGATGGTGTGACTTGTGGGGGTCTCACCAGGTTCTGTTACCCAGAATCCTTTGCAAACCTCAGAATTTGTCCCAAAAATACTTTTTCCTCACATTTAGGTGACAGAAAGTTCTGGAATCTGAGAGAAGCCACAAATTTCCTTCCACCCAGCATTTCCCCATGTCTCCCGATGAAAATGGTACCTCACTTGTGTGGGTAGGCCTAGCGCCTGCAACTGAAAATGCTCCAAAACACAATGTGGACACATCACATTTTTCCAAAGGAAACAGAGCTTTTTTTTGTAAAGTACCTAACTGTAGATTTTGGCCTCTAGCTCAGCCTGCACCTAGAGAAACCTAGCAACCCTGCACATTTTTCAAAACTAGACACCCACTGGAATCCAGGATGGGGTGACTTGTGGGGCTCTCACCAGGTTCTGTTACCCAGAATCCTTTTGCAAACCTCAAAATGTAGCCAAAAAAACACTTTTTTCTCTGATTTCTGTGACAGAGAGTTCTGAAATCTGAGAGAAGCCACCAATTTCCTCCCACCCAGTATTTCTTCAAGTCTGCCGATTACAATGGTACCTCACTTGTGTGGGTAGGCCTAGCACCTGTGACAGCAAATGTCCCAAAACCCAACCTGGACACATCACATTTTCCCAAAGAAAACAGAGCTTTTTTTTGCAAAGTGCCTAGTTGTGGATTTTGGCCTCTGGCTCAGCTGGCACCTAGGGAGCCCTACCAAACCTTGCATTTTTTAAAACTAGGCACCTAGGGTAATCCCAGATGGGGTGACTTGTAGGGCTCTCACCACGTTCTGTTACCCAGAATCCTTTGCAAACCTCAGAATTTGGCCAAAAAAAACACTTTTTCCTCACATTTCGGTGACACAAAATTTCTGGAATTTGAGAGGAGCTACGAATTTCATTCCACCCAGCGTTTCCCCAAGTCTCCTGATAAAAATGGTACCTCACTTGTGTGGGTTGGCCTAGCACCTGCGACAGGAAATGTCCCAAAACACAACCTGGACACATCACGTTTTTCCAAAGAAAACAGAGCTTTTTTTTGCAAAGTGCCTAGCTGTGGGTTCTGGCCTCTAGCTCAGCCGGCACCTAGGGAAACCTACCAAACCTGCGCATTTTTTAAAACTAGGCACCTAGGGGTATCCAAGATGGGTTGACTTGTGGGGCTCTCACCTTGTTCTGTTACCTAGAATCCTTTGCAAACCTCAAAATTTGGCCAAAAAATCACTTTTTCCTCACATTTCGGTGACACCAAAGTTCTGGAATTTGAGAGGAGCCACAAACTTCCTTCCACCCAGCAGTCCCCCAGGTCTCCCAATAATAATGGTACCTCACTTGTGTGCGTAGGCCTAGCGTCCACGACAAGAAATACCCCAAAATACAACATGGACACATCGCATTTTCCCATAGAAAAAAGAGCTGCTTTTTGCAAATTGCCTAGCTGTGGATTTTGCCTATAGCTCAGCAGGCATCTAGGGAAACCTACCAAACCGGTGCATTTTTGAAAACTAGACACCTAGGGGAATCCAGGACGGGGTGACTTGTGAGGCTCTCACCAGGCTCTGTTACCCAGAATCTTTTGCAAACCTCAAAATTTGGCAAAGAAATCTGTTTTTCTTCACATTTCGGTGACACCAAAGTTCTGAAATTTGAGATGAGCCACAAATTTCATTCCACACAGCCTTTCCCAAAGTCTCCTGATAAAAATTGTACCTTAATTGTGCGGGTAGGGCTATCGCCCTCAACAGGAAATGCCCCAAGACACAATGTGGACACATCACATTTTCCCAAAGAAAACAGAGCTGTTTTTCGCAGAGTACCTAGCTGTGGATTTTGGCCTCTAGCTCAGCCGGCACCTAGAAAAATCTAGCAAACCTGCACATTTTTCAAAACTAGACACCTAGAGGAATCCAGGATGGGGTGACTTATGGGGCTCTCATCAGGTTCTGTTACCCAGAGTCCTTTGCAAACCTCAATATGTGGCCAAAAAAACACTTTTCCTCTCATTTCGGTGACAGAAAGTTCTGGAATCTGTGAGGAGACTCAAATTTCCTTCCACCCAGCATTCCCCCAAGTCTCTCAATAAAAATGGTACCTCACTTGTGTGGGTAGGCATAGCTTTCGTGAGAGGAAATGCCCCAAAACACAATGTGGCCACATCACATTTTCCTAAGGAAAACAGACTTGTTTTTTGCAAAGTGCCAAGATGTGGATTTTGGCCTCCAGCTCAGCCTGCACCTGGGGAAACCTACCAACCCTGTGCATTTTTTAAAACTAGGTACCTATGGCACTCCAGGATGGTGTGACTTGTGGGGGTCTCATCAGGTTCTGTTACCCAGAATCCTTTGCAAACCTCAGAATTTGGCCCAAAAATACTTTTTCCTCACATTTAGGTGACAGAAAGTTCTGGAATCTGAGAGAAGCCACAAATTTCCTTCCACCCAGCATTTCCCCAGGTCTCCCGATAAAAATGGTACCTCACTTGTGTGGGTAGGCCTAGCGCCTGCAACTGAAAATGCTCCAAAACACAATGTGGACACATCACATTTTTCCAAAGGAAACAGAGCTCTTTTTTGTAAAGTACCTAACTGTAGATTTTGGCCTCTAGCTCAGCCTGCACCTAGAGAAACCTAGCAACCCTGCACATTTTTCAAAACTAGACAGCCACTGGAATCCAGGATGAGGTGACTTGTGGGGCTCTCACCAGGTTCTGTTACCCAGAATCCTTGGCAAACCTCAAAATTTAGCCAAAAAAACACTTTTTCCTCTGATTTCTGTGACAGAGAGTTCTGAAATCTGAGAGAAGCCACCAATTTCCTCCCACCCAGTATTTCTTCAAGTCTGCCGATAAAAATGGTACCTCACTTGTGTGGGTAGGCCTAGCACCTGCGACAGCAAATGTCCCAAAACACAACCTGGACACATCACATTTTCCAAAAGAAAACAGAGCTTTTTTTTGCAAAGGGTCTAGTTGTGGTTTTTGGCCTCTGGCTCAGCCGGCACATAGGGAGCCCTACCAAACCTTGCATTTTTTAAAACTAGGCACCTAGGGTAATCCAAGATGGGGTGACTTGTAGGGCTCCACCACGTTCTGTTACCCAGAATCCTTTGCAAACCTCAAAATTTGGCCAAAAAAAACACTTTTTCCTCACATTTCGGTGACGCAAAATTTCTGGAATTTGAGAGGAGCTACGAATTTCATTCCACCCAGCGTTTCCCCAAGTCTCCTGATAAAAATGGTACCTCACTTGTGTGGGTAGGCCTAGCACCTGTGACAGCAAATGTCCCAAAACACAACCTGGACACATCACATTTTCCAAAAGAAAACAGAGCTTTTTTTTGCAAAGTGCCTAATTGTGGATTTTGGCCTCTGGCTCAGCCGGCACCTAGGGAGCCCTACCAAACCTTGCATTTTTTAAAACTAGGCACCTAGGGTAATCCAAGACGGGGTGTCTTATAGGGCTCTCACCACGTTCTGTTACCCACAATCCTTTGCAAACCTCAAAATTTGGCCAAAAAAAACACTTTTTCCTCACATTTCGGTGACACAAAATTTCTGAAATTTGAGAGGAGCTACGAATTTCATTCCACCCAGCGTTTCCCCAAGTCTCCTGATAAAAATGGTACCTCACTTGTGTGGGTAGGCCTAGCACCGGCGACAGGAAATGTCCCAAAACACAACCAGGACACATCACGTTTTTCCAAAGAAAACAGAGCTTTTTTTTGCAAAGTGCCTAGCTGTGGGTTATGGCCTCTAGCTCAGCCGGCACCTAGGGAAACCTACCAAACCTGCGCATTTTTTAAAACTAGGCACCTAGGGGAATCCAAGATGGGTTGACTTGTGGGGCTCTCACCTTGTTCTGTTACCTAGAATCCTTTGCAAACCTCAAACTTTGGCCAAAAAATCACTTTTTCCTCACATTTTGGTGACACCAAAGTTCTGGAATTTGAGAGGAGCCACAAACTTCCTTCCACCCAGCAGTCCCCCAGGTCTCCCAATAATAATGGTACCTCACTTGTGTGGGTAGGCCTAACGTCCGCGACAAGAAATACCCCAAAATACAACGTGGACATATCGCATTTTCCCATAGAAAAAAGAGCTGCTTTTTGCAAAGTGACTAGCTGTGGATTTTGCCTATAGTTCAGCAGGCATCTAGGGAAACCTACCAAACCGGTGCATTTTTTAAAACTAGACACGTAGGGGAATCAAGGACGGGGTGACTTGTGAGGCTCTCACCAGGCTCTGTTACCCAGAATCTTTTGCAAACCTCAAAATTTGGCAAAAAAATCTGTTTTTCTTCACATTTCGGTGACACCAAAGTTCTGAAATTTGAGAGGAGCCACAAATTTCATTCCACACAGCGTTTCCCAAAGTCTCCTGATAAAAATTGTACCTCAATTGTGCGGGTAGGGCTATCGCCCTCAACAGGAAATGCCCCAAGACACAATGTGGACACATCACATTTTCCCAAAGAAAACAGAGCTGTTTTTCGCAGAGTACCTAGCTGTGGATTTTGGCCTCTAGCTCAGCCGGCACCTAGAAAAACCTAGCAAACCTGCACATTTTTCAAAACTAGACACCTAGAGGAATCCAGGATGGGGTGACTTGTGGGGCTCTCACCAAGTTCTGTTACCCTGAATCTTTTGCAAACTTCCAAATTTGGCCAAAAAATCAAATTTTCCTCACATTTTGGTGACACAAAAGTTCTGGAATTTGAGAGGAGCCACAAATTTAATTCCACCTAGCGTTTCTCCAAGTCTCCCGATAAAAATGGTACCTCAGTTCTGTGGGTAGGCCTAGCGCCCTCAACAGAAAATGCCCCAAAACACAATGTGGACACATCACATTTTTACAAAGGAAACAGAGCTGTTTTTTGTAAAGTACCTAACTGTAGATTTTGGCCTCTAGCTCAGCCGGCACCTAGAGAAACCTAGCAAACCTGCACATTTTTCAAAACTAGACACCTTGAGGAATCCAGGATGGGGTGACTTGTGGGGCTCTCATCAGGTTCTGTTACCCAGAATCCTTTGCAAACCTCAAAATTTGGCCAAAAAAACACTTTTCCTCTCATTTCAGTGACAGAAAGTTCTGGAATCTGTGAGGAGACTCAAATTTCCTTCCACACAGCATTCCCCCAAGTCTCTCAATAAAAATGGTACCTCACTTGTGTGGGTAGGCCTAGCTTTCGTGAGAGGAAATGCCCCAAAACACAATGTGGCCACATCACATTTTCCTAAGGAAAACAGACCTGTTTTTTGCAAAGTGCCTAGATGTGGATTATGGCCTCTAGCTCAGCCTGCACCTGGGGAAACCTACCAACCCTGTGCATTTTTTAAAACTAAGTACCTATGGCACTCCAGGATGGTGTGACTTGTGGGGGTCTCACCAGGTTCTGTTACCCAGAATCCTTTGCAAACCTCAGAATTTGGCACAAAAATACTTTTTCCTCACATTTAGGTGACAGAAAGTTCTGGAATCTGAGAGAAGCCACAAATTTCCTTCCACCCAGCATTTCCCCATGTCTCCCGATGAAAATGGTACCTCACTTGTGTGGGTAGGCCTAGCGCCTGCAACTGAAAATGCTCCAAAACACAATGTGGACACATCACATTTTTCCAAAGGAAACAGAGCTTTTTTTTGTAAAGTACCTAACTGTAGATTTTGGCCTCTAGCTCAGCCTGCACCTAGAGAAACCTAGCAACCCTGCACATTTTTCAAAACTAGACACCCACTGGAATCCAGGATGGGGTGACTTGTGGGGCTCTCACCAGGTTCTGTTACCCAGAATCCTTTTGCAAACCTCAAAATGTAGCCAAAAAAACACTTTTTTCTCTGATTTCTGTGACAGAGAGTTCTGAAATCTGAGAGAAGCCACCAATTTCCTCCCACCCAGTATTTCTTCAAGTCTGCCGATTACAATGGTACCTCACTTGTGTGGGTAGGCCTAGCACCTGTGACAGCAAATGTCCCAAAACCCAACCTGGACACATCACATTTTCCCAAAGAAAACAGAGCTTTTTTTTGCAAAGTGCCTAGTTGTGGATTTTGGCCTCTGGCTCAGCTGGCACCTAGGGAGCCCTACCAAACCTTGCATTTTTTAAAACTAGGCACCTAGGGTAATCCCAGATGGGGTGACTGGTAGGGCTCTCACCACGTTCTGTTACCCAGAATCCTTTGCAAACCTCAGAATTTGGCCAAAAAAAACACTTTTTCCTCACATTTCGGTGACACAAAATTTCTGGAATTTGAGAGGAGCTACGAATTTCATTCCACCCAGCGTTTCCCCAAGTCTCCTGATAAAAATGGTACCTCACTTGTGTGGGTAGGCCTAGCACCTGCGACAGGAAATGTCCCAAAACACAACCTGGACACATCACGTTTTTCCAAAGAAAACAGAGCTTTTTTTTGCAAAGTGCCTAGCTGTGGGTTCTGGCCTCTAGCTCAGCCGGCACCTAGGGAAACCTACCAAACCTGCGCATTTTTTAAAACTAGGCACCTAGGGGTATCCAAGATGGGTTGACTTGTGGGGCTCTCACCTTGTTCTGTTACCTAGAATCCTTTGCAAACCTCAAAATTTGGCCAAAAAATCACTTTTTCCTCACATTTCGGTGACACCAAAGTTCTGGAATTTGAGAGGAGCCACAAACTTCCTTCCACCCAGCAGTCCCCCAGGTCTCCCAATAATAATGGTACCTCACTTGTGTGCGTAGGCCTAGCGTCCACGACAAGAAATACCCCAAAATACAACGTGGACACATCGCATTTTCCCATAGAAAAAAGAGCTGCTTTTTGCAAATTGCCTAGCTGTGGATTTTGCCTATAGCTCAGCAGGCATCTAGGGAAACCTACCAAACCGGTGCATTTTTGAAAACTAGACACCTAGGGGAATCCAGGACGGGGTGACTTGTGAGGCTCTCACCAGGCTCTGTTACCCAGAATCTTTTGCAAACCTCAAAATTTGGCAAAGAAATCTGTTTTTCTTCACATTTCGGTGACACCAAAGTTCTGAAATTTGAGATGAGCCACAAATTTCATTCCACACAGCCTTTCCCAAAGTCTCCTGATAAAAATTGTACCTTAATTGTGCGGGTAGGGCTATCGCCCTCAACAGGAAATGCCCCAAGACACAATGTGGACACATCACATTTTCCCAAAGAAAACAGAGCTGTTTTTCGCAGAGTACCTAGCTGTGGATTTTGGCCTCTAGCTCAGCCGGCACCTAGAAAAACCTAGCAAACCTGCACATTTTTCAAAACTAGACACCTAGAGGAATCCAGGATGGGGTGACTTATGGGGCTCTCATCAGGTTCTGTTACCCAGAGTCCTTTGCAAACCTCAATATGTGGCCAAAAAAACACTTTTCCTCTCATTTCGGTGACAGAAAGTTCTGGAATCTGTGAGGAGACTCAAATTTCCTTCCACCCAGCATTCCCCCAAGTCTCTCAATAAAAATGGTACCTCACTTGTGTGGGTAGGCATAGCTTTCGTGAGAGGAAATGCCCCAAAACACAATGTGGCCACATCACATTTTCCTAAGGAAAACAGACTTGTTTTTTGCAAAGTGCCAAGATGTGGATTTTGGCCTTCAGCTCAGCCTGCACCTGGGGAAACCTACCAACCCTGTGCATTTTTTAAAACTAGGTACCTATGGCACTCCAGGATGGTGTGACTTGTGGGGGTCTCATCAGGTTCTGTTACCCAGAATCCTTTGCAAACCTCAGAATTTGGCCCAAAAATACTTTTTCCTCACATTTAGGTGACAGAAAGTTCTGGAATCTGAGAGAAGCCACAAATTTCCTTCCACCCAGCATTTCCCCAGGTCTCCCGATAAAAATGGTACCTCACTTGTGTGGGTAGGCCTAGCGCCTGCAACTGAAAATGCTCCAAAACACAATGTGGACACATCACATTTTTCCAAAGGAAACAGAGCTCTTTTTTGTAAAGTACCTAACTGTAGATTTTGGCCTCTAGCTCAGCCTGCACCTAGAGAAACCTAGCAACCCTGCACATTTTTCAAAACTAGACAGCCACTGGAATCCAGGATGAGGTGACTTGTGGGGCTCTCACCAGGTTCTGTTACCCAGAATCCTTGGCAAACCTCAAAATTTAGCCAAAAAAACACTTTTTCCTCTGATTTCTGTGACAGAGAGTTCTGAAATCTGAGAGAAGCCACCAATTTCCTCCCACCCAGTATTTCTTCAAGTCTGCCGATAAAAATGGTACCTCACTTGTGTGGGTAGGCCTAGCACCTGCGACAGCAAATGTCCCAAAACACAACCTGGACACATCACATTTTCCAAAAGAAAACAGAGCTTTTTTTTGCAAAGTGCCTAATTGTGGATTTTGGCCTCTGGCTCAGCCGGCACCTAGGGAGCCCTACCAAACCTTGCATTTTTTAAAACTAGGCACCTAGGGTAATCCAAGATGGGGTGTCTTGTAGGGCTCTCACCACGTTCTGTTACCCAGAATCCTTTGCAAACCTCAAAATTTGGCCAAAAAAAACACTTTTTCCTCACATTTCGGTGACACAAAATTTCTGAAATTTGAGAGGAGCTACGAATTTCATTCCACCCAGCGTTTCCCCAAGTCTCCTGATAAAAATGGTACCTCACTTGTGTGGGTAGGCCTAGCACCGGCGACAGGAAATGTCCCAAAAAACAACCTGGACACATCACGTTTTTCCAAAGAAAACAGAGCTTTTTTTTGCAAAGTGCCTAGCTGTGGGTTCTGGCCTCTAGCTCAGCCGGCACCTAGGGAAACCTACCAAACCTGCGCATTTTTTAAAACTAGGCACCTAGGGTAATCCAAGACGGGGTGTCTTATAGGGCTCTCACCACGTTCTGTTACCCACAATCCTTTGCAAACCTCAAAATTTGGCCAAAAAAAACACTTTTTCCTCACATTTCGGTGACACAAAATTTCTGAAATTTGAGAGGAGCTACGAATTTCATTCCACCCAGCGTTTCCCCAAGTCTCCTGATAAAAATGGTACCTCACTTGTGTGGGTAGGCCTAGCACCGGCGACAGGAAATGTCCCAAAACACAACCAGGACACATCACGTTTTTCCAAAGAAAACAGAGCTTTTTTTTGCAAAGTGCCTAGCTGTGGGTTATGGCCTCTAGCTCAGCCGGCACCTAGGGAAACCTACCAAACCTGCGCATTTTTTAAAACTAGGCACCTAGGGGAATCCAAGATGGGTTGACTTGTGGGGCTCTCACCTTGTTCTGTTACCTAGAATCCTTTGCAGACCTCAAACTTTGGCCAAAAAATCACTTTTTCCTCACATTTCGGTGACACCAAAGTTCTGGAATTTGAGAGGAGCCACAAACTTCCTTCCACCCAGCAGTCCCCCAGGTCTCCCAATAATAATGGTACCTCACTTGTGTGGGTAGGCCTAACGTCTGCGACAAGAAATACCCCAAAATACAACGTGGACACATCGCATTTTCCCATAGAAAAAAGAGCTGCTTTTTGCAAAGTGCCTAGCTGTGGATTTTGCCTATAGTTCAGCAGGCATCTAGGGAAACCTACCAAACCGGTGCATTTTTTAAAACTAGACACGTAGGGGAATCAAGGACGGGGTGACTTGTGAGGCTCTCAACAGGCTCTGTTACCCAGAATCTTTTGCAAACCTCAAAATTTGGCAAAAAAATCTGTTTTTCTTCACATTTCGGTGACACCAAAGTTCTGAAATTTGAGAGGAGCCACAAATTTCATTCCACACAGCATTTCCCAAAGTCTCCTGATAAAAATTGTACCTCAATTGTGCAGGTAGGGCTATCGCCCTCAACAGGAAATGCCCCAAGACACAATGTGGACACATCACATTTTCCCAAAGAAAACAGAGCTGTTTTTCGCAGAGTACCTAGCTGTGGATTTTGGCCTCTAGCTCAGCCGGCACCTAGAAAAACCTAGCAAACCTGCACATTTTTCAAAACTAGACACCTAGAGGAATCCAGGATGGGGTGACTTGTGGGGCTCTCACCAAGTTCTGTTACCCTGAATCTTTTGCAAACTTCCAAATTTGGCCAAAAAATCAAATTTTCCTCACATTTTGGTGACACAAAAGTTCTGGAATTTGAGAGGAGCCACAAATTTCATTCCACCTAGCGTTTCTCCAAGTCTCCCGATAAAAATGGTTCCTCAGTTCTGTGGGTAGGCCTAGCGCCCTCAACAGAAAATGCCCCAAAACACTATGTGGACACATCACATTTTTACAAAGGAAACAGAGCTGTTTTTTGTAAAGTACCTAACTGTAGATTTTGGCCTCTAGCTCAGCCGGCACCTAGAGAAACCTAGCAAACCTGCACATTTTTCAAAACTAGACACCTTGAGGAATCCAGGATGGGGTGACTTGTGGGGCTCTCATCAGGTTCTGTTACCCAGAATCCTTTGCAAACCTCAATATTTGGCCAAAAAAACACTTTTCCTCTCATTTCAGTGACAGAAAGTTCTGGAATCTGTGAGGAGACACAAATTTCCTTCCACACAGCATTCCCCCAAGTCTCTCAATAAAAATGGTACCTCACTTGTGTGGGTAGGCCTAGCGTTCGTGAGAGGAAATGCCCCAAAACACAATGTGGCCACATCACATTTTCCTAAGGTTAACAGACCTGTTTTTTGCAAAGTGCCTAGATGTGGATTTTGGCCTCTAGCTCAGCCTGCACCTGGGGAAACCTACCAACCCTGTGCATTTATTAAACCTAGGTACCTATGACACTCCAGGATGGTGTGACTTGTGGGGGTCTCACCAGGTTCTGTTACTCAAAATCCTTTGCAAACCTCAGAATTTGGCCCAAAAATACTTTTTCCTCACATTTAGGTGACAGAAAGTTCTGGAATCTGAGAGAAGCCACAAATTTCCTTCCACCCAGCATTTCCCCATGTCTCCTGATAAAAATGGTACCTCACTTGTGTGGGTAGGCCTAGCGCCTGCAACTGAAAATGCTCCAAAACACAATGTGGACACCTCACATTTTTCCAAAGGAAACAGAGCTTTTTTTTGTAAAGTACCTAACTGTAGATTTTGGCCTCTAGCTCAGCCGGCACCTAGAGAAACCTAGCAAACCTGCACATTTTTCAAAACTAGACACCTAGAGGAATCCAGGATGGGGTGACTTGTGGGGCTCTCATCAGGTTCTGTTACCCAGAGTCCTTTGCAAACCTCAATATGTGGCCAAAAAAACACTTTTCCTCTCATTTCGGTGACATAAAGTTCTGGAATCTGTGAGGAGACTCAAATTTCCTTCCACCCAGCATTCCCCCAAGTCTCTCAATAAAAATGGTACCTCACTTGTGTGGGTAGGCCTAGCTTTCGTGAGAGGAAATGCCCCAAAACACAATGTGTCCACATCACATTTTCCTAAGGAAAACAGACCTGTTTTTTGCAAAGTGCCTAGATGTGGATTTTGGCCTCTAGCTCAGCCTGCACCTGGGGAAACCTACCAACCCTGTGCATTTTTTAAAACTAAGTACCTATGGCACTCAAGGATGGTGTGACTTGTGGGGGTCTCCAGGTTCTGTTACCCAGAATCCTTTGCAAACCTCAGAATTTGGCCCAAAAATACTTTTTCCTCACATTTAGGTGACAGAAAGTTCTGGAATCTGAGAGAAGCCACAAATTTCCTTCCACCCAGCATTTCCCCATGTCTCCCGATGAAAATGGTACCTCACTTGTGTGGGTAGGCCTAGCGCCTGCAACTGAAAATGCTCCAAAACACAATGTGGACACATCACATTTTTCCAAAGGAAACAGAGCTCTTTTTTGTAAGGTACCTAACTGTAGATTTTGGCCTCTAGCTCAGCCTGCACCTAGAGAAACCTAGCAACCCTGCACATTTTTCAAAACTAGACACCCACTGGAATCCAGGATGGGGTGACTTGTGGGGCTCTCACCAGGTTCTGTTACCCAGAATCCTTTGCAAACCTCAAAATTTAGCCAAAAAAACACTTTTTCCTCTGATTTCTGTGACAGAGAGTTCTGAAATCTGAGAGAAGCCACCAATATCCTCCCACCCAGTATTTCTTCAAGTCTGCCGATAACAATGATACCTCACTTGTGTGGGTAGGCCTAGCACCTGCAACAGCAAATGTCCCAAAACACAACCTGGACACATCACATTTTCGCAAAGAAAACAGAGCTTTTTTCTGCAAAGTGCCTAGTTGTGGATTTTGGCCTCTGGCTCAGCCGGCACCTAGGGAGCCCTACCAAACCTTGCATTTTTTAAAACTAGGCACCTAGGGTAATCCAAGATGGGGTGACTTGTAGGGCTCTCACTACGTTCTGTTACCCAGAATCCTTTGCAAACCTCAAAATTTGGCCAAAAAAAACACTTTTTCCTCACATTTCGGTGACACAAAATTTCTGGAATTTGAGAGGAGCTACGAATTTCATTCCACCCAGCGTTTCCCCAAGTCTCCTGATAAAAATGGTACCTCACTTGTGTGGGTAGGCCTAGCACCTGCGACAGGAAATGTCCCAAAACACAACCTGGACACATCACGTTTTTCCAAAGAAAACAGAGCTTTTTTTTGCAAAGTGCCTAGCTGTGGGTTCTGGCCTCTAGCTCAGCCGGCACCTAGGCAAACCTACCAAACCTGCACATTTTTTAAAACTAGGCACCTAGGGGAATCCAAGATGGGTTGACTTGTGGGGCTCTCACCTTGTTCTGTTACCTAGAATCCTTTGCAAACCTCAAAATTTGGCCAAAAAATCACTTTTTCCTCACATTTCGGTGACACCAAAGTTCTGGAATTTGAGAGGAGCCACAAACTTCCTTCCACCCAGCAGTCCCGCAGGTCTCCCAATAATAATGGTACCTCACTTGTGTGGGTAGGCCTAGCGTCCACGACAAGAAATACCCCAAAATACAACGTGGACACATCGCATTTTTCCATTGAAAAAAGAGCTGCTTTTTGCAAAGTGCCTAGCTGTGGATTTTGCCTATAGCTCAGCAGGCATCTAGGGAAACCTACCAAACCGGTGCATTTTTGAAAACTAGACACCTAGGGGAATCCAGGACGGGGTGACTTGTGAGGCTCTCACCAGGCTCTGTTACCCAGAATCTTTTGCAAACCTCAAAATTTGGCCCAAAAATCTGTTTTTCTTCACATTTCGGTGACACCAAAGTTCTGAAATTTGAGAGGAGCCACAAATTTCATTCCACACAGCGTTTCCCAAAGTCTCCTGATAAAAATTGTACCTCAATTGTGCGGGTAGGGCTATCGCCCTCAACAGGAAATGCCCCAAGACACAGTGTGGACACATCACATTTTCCCAAAGAAAACAGAGCTGTTTTTCGCAGAGTACCTAGCTGTGGATTTTGGCCTCTAGCTCAGCCGGCACCTAGAAAAACCTAGCAAACCTGCACCTTTTTCAAAACAAGACACCTAGAGGAATCCAGGATGCGGTGACTTGTGGGGCTCTCATCAGGTTCTGTTACCCAGAGTCCTTTGCAAACCTCAATATGTGGCCAAAAAAACACTTTTCCTCTCATTTCGGTGACAGAAAGTTCTGGAATCTGTGAGGAGACTCAAATTTCCTTCCACCCAGCATTCCCCCAAGTCTCTCAATAAAAATGGTACCTCACTTGTGTGGGTAGGCCTAGCTTTCGTGAGAGGAAATGCCCCAAAACACAATGTGGCCACATCACATTTTCCTAAGGAAAACAGAGTTGTTTTTTGCAAAGTGCCTAGATGTGGATTTTGGCCTCTAACTCAGCCTGCACCTGGGGAAACCTACCAACCCTGTGCATTTTTTAAAACTAGGTACCTATGGCACTCCAGGATGGTGTGAATTGTGGGGGTCTCATTAGGTTCTGTTACCAGAATCCTTTGCAAACCTCAGAATTTGGCCCAAAAATACTTTTTCCTCACATTTAGGTGACAGAAAGTTCTGGAATCTGAGAGAAGCCACAAATTTCCTTCCACCCAGCATTTCCCCATGTCTCCAAATAAAAATGGTACCTCACTTGTGTGGGTAGGCCTAGCGCCTGCAACTGAAAATGCTCCAAAACACAATGTGGACACATCACATTTTTCCAAAGGAAACAGAGCTCTTTTTTGTAAAGTACCTAACTGTAGATTTTGGCCTCTAGCTCAGCCTGCACCTAGAGAAACCTAGCAACCCTGCACATTTTTCAAAACTAGACAGCCACTGGAATCCAGGATGAGGTGACTTGTGGGGCTCTCACCAGGTTCTCTTACCCAGAATCCTTGGCAAACCTCAAAATTTAGCCAAAAAAACACTTTTTCCTCTGATTTCTGTGACAGAGAGTTCTGAAATCTGAGAGAAGCCACCAATTTCCTCCCACCCAGTATTTCTTCAAGTCTGCCAATAACAATGGTACCTCACTTGTGTGGGTAGGCCTAGCACCTGCGACAGCAAATGTCCCAAAACACAACCTGGACACATCACATTTTCCCAAAGAAAACAGAGCTTTTTTTTGCAAAGTGCCTAGTTGTGGATTTTGGCCTCTGGCTCAGCCGGCACCTAGGGAGCCCTACCAAACCTTGCATTTTTTAATACTAGGCACCTTGGGTAATCCAAGATGGGGTGACTTGTAGGGCTCCACCACATTCTGTTACCCAGAATCATTTGCAAACCTCAAAATTTGGCCAAAAAAAACACTTTTTCCTCACATTTCGGTGACGCAAAATTTTTTTAATTTGAGAGGAGCTACGAATTTCATTCCACCCAGCGTTTCCCCAAGTCTCCTGATAAAAATGGTACCTCACTTGTGTGGGTAGGCCTAGCACCTGCGACAGCAAATGTCCCAAAACACAACCTGGACACATCACATTTTCCCAAAGAAAACAGAGCTTTTTTTTGCAAAGTGCCTAGTTGTGGATTTTGGCCTCTGGCTCAGCCGGCACCTAGGGAGCCCTACCAAACCTTGCATTTTTTAAAACTAGGCACCTAGGGTAATCCAAGATGGGGTGACTTGTAGGGCTCTCACCACGTTCTGTTACCCAGAATCCTTTGCAAACCTCAAAATTTGGCCAAAAAAAACACTTTTTCCTCACATTTCGGTGACACAAAATTTCTGGAATTTGAGAGGAGCTATGAATTTCATTCCACCCAGCGTTTCCCCAAGTCTCCTGATAAAAATGGTACCTCACTTGTGTGGGTAGGCCTAGCACCTGCGACAGGAAATGTCCCAAAACACAACCTGGACACATCACGTTTTTTCAAAGAAAACAGAGCTTTTTTTTGCAAAGTGCCTAGCTGTGGGTTCTGGCCTCTAGCTCAGCCGGCACCTAGGGAAACCTACCAAACCTGCGCATTTTTTAAAACTAGGCACCTAGTGGAATCCAAGATGGGTTGACTTGTGAGGCTCTCACCTTGTTCTGTTACCTAGAATCCTTTGCAAACCTCAAAATGTGGCCAAAAAATCACTTTTTCCTCACATTTCGGTGACACCAAAGTTCTGGAATTTGAGAGGAGCCACAAACTTCCTTCCACCCAGCAGTCCCCCAGGTCTCCCAATAATAATGGTACCTCACTTGTGTGGGTAGGCCTAGCGTCCACGACAAGAAATACCCCAAAATACAACGTGGACACATCGCATTTTTCCATAGAAAAAAGAGCTGCTTTTTGCAAAGTGCCTAGCTGTGGATTTTGCCTATAGCTCAGCAGGCATCTAGGGAAACCTACCAAACCGGTGCATTTTTGAAAACTAGATACCTAGGGGAATCCAGGACGGGGTGACTTGTGAGGCTCTCACCAGGCTCTGTTACCCAGAATCTTTTGCAAACCTCAAAATTTGGCTAAAAAATCTGTTTTTCTTCACATTTCGGTGACACCAAAGTTCTGAAATTTGAGAGGAGCCACGAATTTCATTCCACACAGCGTTTCCCAAAGTCTCCTGATAAAAATTGTTCCTCAATTGTGCGGGTAGGGCTATCGCCCTCAACAGGAAATGCCCCAAGACACATTGTGGACACATCACATTTTCCCAAAGAAAACAGAGCTGTTTTTCGCAGAGTACCTAGCTGTGGATTTTGGCCTCTATCTCAGCCGGCACCTAGAAAAACCTAGCAAACCTGCACATTTTTCAAAACTAGACACCTAGAGGAATCCAGGATGGGGTGACTTGTGGGGCTCTCATCAGGTTCTGTTACCCAGAGTCCTTTGCAAAACTCAATATGTGGCCAAAAAAAACACTTTTCCTCACATTTTGGTGACAGAAAGTTCTGGAATCTGTGAGGAGACTCAAATTTCCTTCCACCCAGCATCCCCCCAAGTCTCTCAATAAAAATGGTACCTCACTTGTGTGGGTAGGCCTAGCTTTCATGAGAGGAAATGCCCGAAAACACAATGTGGCCACATCACATTTTCCTAAGGAAAACAGACTTGTTTTTTGCAAACTGCCTAGATGTGGATTTTGGCCTCTAGCTCAGCCTGCACCTGGGGAAACCTACCAACCCTGTGCATGTTTTAAAACTAGGTACCTATGGCACTCCAGGATGGTGTGACTTGTGGGGGTCTCATCAGGTTCTGTTACCCAGAATCCTTTGCAAACCTCAGAATTTGGCCCAAAAATACTTTTTCCTCACATTTAGGTGACAGAAAGTTCTGGAATCTGAGAGAAGCCACAAATTTCCTTCCACCCAGCATTTCCCCATGTCTCCCGATAAAAATGGTACCTCACTTGTGTGGGTAGGCCTAGCGCCTGCAACTGTAAATGCTCCAAAACACAATGTGGACACATCACATTTCTCCAAAGGAAACAGAGCTCTTTTTTGTAAAGTACCTAACTGTAGATTTTGGCCTCTAGCTCAGCCTGCACCTAGAGAAACCTAGCAACCCTGCACATTTTTCAAAACTAGACACACACTGGAATCCAGGATGGGGTGACTTGTGGGGCTCTCACCAGGTTCTGTTACCCAGAATCCTTTGCAAACCTCAAAATTTAGCCAAAAAAACACTTTTTCCTCTGATTTCTGTGACAGAGAGTTCTGAAATCTGAGAGAAGCCACCAATTTCCTCCCACCCAGTATTTCTTCAAGTCTGCCGATAACAATGGTACCTCACTTGTGTGGGTAGGCCTACCACCTGCGACAGCAAATGTCCCAAAACACAACCTGGACACATCACATTTTCCCAAAGAAAACAGAGCTTTTTTTTGCAAAGTGCGTAGTTGTGGATTTTGGCCTCTGGCTCAGCCGGCACCTAGGGAGCCCTACCAAACCTTGCATTTTTTAAAACTAGGCACCTAGGGTAATCCAAGATGGGGTGACTTGTAGGGCTCCACCACGTTCTGTTACCCAGAATCCTTTGCAAACCTCAAAATTTGGCCAAAAAAAACACTTTTCCTCACATTTCGGTGACGCAAAATTTCTGGAATTTGAGAGGAGCTACGAATTTCATTCCACCCAGCGTTTCCCCAAGTTTCCTGATAAAAATGGTACCTCACTTGTGTGGGTAGGCCTAGCACCTGCGACAGGAAATGTCCCAAAACACAACCTGGACACATCACGTTTTTCCAAAGAAAACAGAGCTTTTTTTTGCAAAGTGCCTAGCTGTGGGTTCTGGCCTCTAGCTCAGCCCGCACCTAGGGAAACCTATCAAACCTGAGCGTTTTTTAAAACTAGGCACCTAGGGGAATCCAAGATGGGTTGACTTGTGGGGCTCTCACCTTGTTCTGTTACCTAGAATCCTTTGCAAACCTCAAAATTTGCCCCAAAAATCACTTTTTCCTCACATTTCGATGACACCAAAGTTCTGGAATTTGAGAGGAGCCACAAACTTCCTTCCACCCAGCAGTCCCCCAGGTCTCCCAATAATAATGGTACCTCACTTGTGTGGGTAGGCCTAGCGTCCACGACAAGAAATACCCCAAAATACAACGTGGACACATCGCATTTTCCCATTGAAAAAAGAGCTGCTTTTTGCAAAGTGCCTAGCTGTGGATTTTGCCTATAGCTCAGCAGGCATCTAGGGAAACCTACCAAACCGGTGCATTTTTGAAAACTAGACACCTAGGGGAATCCAGGACGGGGTGACTTGTGAGGCTCTCACCAGGCTCTGTTACCCAGAATCTTTTGCAAACCTCAAAATTTGGCCAAAAAATCTGTTTTTCTTCACATTTCGGTGACACCAAAGTTCTGAAATTTGAGAGGAGCCACAAATTTCATTCCACACAGCGTTTCCCAAAGTCTCCTGATAAAAATTGTACCTCAATTGTGCGGGTAGGCCTATCGCCGTCAACAGGAAATGCCCCAAGACACAATGTGGACACATCACATTTTCCCAAAGAAAACAGAGCTGTTTTTCGCAGAGTACCTAGCTGTGGATTTTGGCCTCTAGCTCAGCCAGCACCTAGAAAAACCTAGCAAACCTGCACATTTTTCAAAACTAGACACCTAGAGGAATCGAGGATGGGGTGACTTGTGGGGCTCTCACCAACTTCTGTTACCCTGAATCTTTTGCAAACTTCCAAATTTGGCCAAAAAATCTAATTTTCCTCACATTTTGGTGACACAAAAGTTCTGGAATTTGAGAGGAGCCACAAATTTCATTCCACCTAGCGTTTCTCCAAGTCTCCAGATAAAAATGGTACCTCAGTTCTGTGGGTAGGCCTAGCGCTCTCAACAGAAAATGCCCCAAAACACAATGTGGACACATCACATTTTCACAAAGAAAACAGAGCTGTTTTTTGTAAAGTACCTAACTGTAGATTTTGGCCTCTAGCTCAGCCGGCACCTAGAGAAACCTAGCAAACCTGCACATTTTTCAAAACTAGACACCTTGGGGAATCCAGGATGGGGTGACTTGTGGGGCTCTCATCAGGTTCTGTTACCCAGAATCCTTTGCAAACCTCAAAATTTGGCCGAATAAAACACTTTTCCTCTCATTTCGGTGACAGAAAGTTCTGGAATCTGTGAGGAGACACATATTTCCTTCCACACAGCATTCCCCCAAGTCTCTCAATAAAATTGGTACCTCACTTGTGTGGGTAGGCCTAGCTTTCGTAAGAGGAAATGCCCCAAAACACAATGTGGCCACATTACATTTTCCTAAGGAAAACAGACCTGTTTATTGCAAAGTGCCTAGATGTGGATTTTGGCCTCTAGCTCAGCCTGCACCTGGGGAAACCTACCAACCCTGTGCATTTATTAAAACTAGGTACCTATGACACTCCAGGATGGTGTGACTTGTGGGGGTCTCACCAGGTTCTGTTACCCAGAATCCTTTGCAAACCTCAGAATTTGGCCCAAAAATACTTTTTCCTCACATTTAGGTGACAGAAAGTTCTGGAATCTGAGAGAAGCCACAACTTTCCTTCCACCCAGCATTTCCCCATGTCTCCTGATAAAAATGGTACCTCACTTGTGTGGGTAGGCCTAGCACCTGCAACTGAAAATGCTCCAAAACACAAAGTGGACACCTCACATTTTTCCAAAGGAAACAGAGCTTTTTTTTGTAAAGTACCTAACTGTAGATTTTGGCCTCTAGCTCAGCCGGCACCTAGAGAAACCTAGCAAACCTGCACATTTTTCAAAACTAGACACCTAGAGTAATCCAGGATGGGGTGACTTGTGGGGCTCTCATCAGGTTCTGTTACCCAGAGTCCTTTGCAAACCTCAATATGTGGCCAAAAAAACACTTTTCCTCTCATTTCGGTGACAGAAAGTTCTGTAATCTGTGAGGAGACTCAAATTTCCTTCCACCCAGCATTACAAGTCTCTCAATAAAAATGGTACCTCACTTGTGTGGGTAGGCCTAGCTTTCGTGAGAGGAAATGCCCCAAAACACAATGTGGCCACATCACATTTTCCTAAGGAAAACAGACTTGTTTTTTGCAAAGTGCCTAGATGTGGATTTTGGCCTCTAGCTCAGCCTGCACCTGGGGAAACCTACCAACCCTGTGCATTTTTTAAAAGTAGGTACCTATGGCACTCCAGGATGGTGTGACTTGTGGGGGTCTCACCAGGTTCTGTTACCCAAAATCCTTTGCAAACCTCAGAATTTGGCCCAAAAATACTTTTTCCTCACATTTAGGTGGCAGAAAGTTCTGGAATCTGAGAGAAGCCACAAATTTCCTTCCACCCAGCATTTCCCCATGTCTCCCGATAAAAATGGTACCTCACTTGTGTGGGTAGGCCTAGCGCCTGCAACTGAAAATGCTCCAAAACACAATGTGGACACATCACATTTTTCCAAAGGAAACAGAGCTCTTTTTTGTAAAGTACCTAACTGTAGATTTTGGCCTCTAGCTCAGCCTGCACCTAGAGAAACCTAGCAACCCTGCACATTTTTCAAAAGTAGACAGCCACTGGAATCCAGGATGGGGTGACTTGTGGGGCTCTCACCAGGTTCTGTTACCCAGAATCCTTTGCAAACTTCAAAATTTAGCCAAAAAAACACTTTTTCCTCTGATTTCTGTGACAGAGAGTTCTGAAATCTGAGAGAAGCCACCAATTTCCTCCCACCCAGTATTTCTTCAAGTCTGCCGATAACAATGGTACCTCACTTGTGTGGGTAGGCCTAGCACCTGCGACAGCAAATGTCCCAAAACACAACCTGGACACATCACATTTTCCCAAAGAAAACAGAGCTTTTTTTTGCAAAGTGCCTAGTTGTGGATTTTGGCCTCTGGCTCAGCCGGCACCTAGGGAGCCCTACCAAACCTTGCATTTTTTAAAACTAGGCACCTAGGGTAATCCAAGATGGGGTGACTTGTAGGGCTCCACCACGTTCTGTTACCCAGAATTCTTTGCAAACCTCAAAATTTGGCCCAAAAAAACACTTTTTCCTCACATTTCGGTGACGCAAAAATTCTGGAATTTGAGAGGAGCTACGCATTTCATTCCACCCAGCGTTTCCCCAAGTCTCCTGATAAAAATGGTACCTCACTTGTGTGGGTAGGCCTAGCACCTGCGACAGGAAATGTCCCAAAACACAACCTGGACACATCACGTTTTTCCAAAGAAAACAGAGCTTTTTTTTGCAAAGTGCCTAGCTGTTGGTTCTGGCCTCTAGCTCAGCCGGCACCTAGGGAAACCTACCAAACCTGCGCATTTTTTAAAACTAGGCACCTAGGGGAATCCAAGATGGGTTGACTTGTGGGGCTCTCACCTTGTTCTGTTACCTAGAATCCTTTGCAAACCTCAAAATTTGCCCAAAAAATCACTTTTCTCTCACATTTCGATGACACCAAAGTTCTGGAATTTGAGAGGAGCCACAAACTTCTTTCCATCCAGCAGTCCCCCAGGTCTCCCAATAATAATGGTACCTCACTTGTGTGGGTAGGCCTAGCGTCCACGACAAGAAATACCCCAAAATACAACGTGGACACATCGCATTTTCCCATAGAAAAAAGAGCTGCTTTTTGCAAAGTGCCTAGCTGTGGATTTTGCCTATAGCTCAGCAGGCATCTAGGGAAACCTACCAAACCGGTGCATTTTTGAAAACTAGACACCTAGGGGAATCCAGGACGGGGTGACTTGTGAGGCTCTCACCAGGCTCTGTTACCCAGAATCTTTTGCAAACCTCAAAATTTGGCCAAAAAATCAGTTTTTCTTCACATTTCGGTGACACCAAAGTTCTGAAATTTGAGAGGAGCCACAAATTTCATTCCACACAGCGTTTCCCAAAGTCTCCTGATAAAAATTGTACCTCAATTGTGCGGGTAGGCCTATCGCCCTCAACAGGAAATACCCCAAGACACAATGTGGACACATCACATTTTCCCAAAGAAAACAGAGCTGTTTTTCGCAGAGTACCTAGCTGTGGATTTTGGCCTCTAGCTCAGCCAGCACCTAGAAAAACCTAACAAACCTGCACATTTTTCAAAACTAGACACCTAGAGGAATCGAGGATGGGGTGACTTGTGGGGCTCTCACCAAGTTCTGTTACCCTGAATCTTTTGCAAACTTCCAAATTTGGCCAAAAAATCAAATTTTCCTCACATTTTGGTGACACAAAAGTTCTGGAATTTGAGAGGAGCCACAAATTTCATTCCACCTAGCGTTTCTCCAAGTCTCTGATAAAAATGGTACCTCAGTTCTGTGGGTAGGCCTAGCGCCCTCAACAGAAAATGCCCCAAAACACAATGTGGACACATCACATTTTTACCAAGGAAACAGAGCTGTTTTTTGTAAAGTACCTAACTGTAGATTTTGGCCTCTAGCTCAGCCGGCACCTAGAGAAACCTAGCAAACCTGCACATTTTTCAAAACTAGACACCTTGAGGAATCCAGGATGGGGTGACTTGTGGGGCACTCATCAGGTTCTGTTACCCAGAATCCTTTGCAAACCTCAAAATTTGGCCAAAAAAACACTTTTCCTCTCATTTCATTGACAGAACGTTCTGGAATCTGTGAGGAGACACAAATTGCCTTCCACACAGCATTCCCCCAAGTCTCTCAATAAAAATGGTACCTCACTTGTGTGGGTAGGCCTAGCGTTCGTGAGAGGAAATGCCCCAAAACACAATGTGGCCACATCACATTTTCCTAAGGTTAACAGACCTGTTTTTTGCAAAGTGCCTAGATGTGGATTTTGGCCTCTAGCTCAGCCTGCACCTGGGGAAACCTACCAACCCTGTGCATTTATTAAACCTAGGTACCTATGACACTCCAGGATGGTGTGACTTGTGGGGGTCTCACCAGGTTCTGTTACTCAAAATCCTTTGCAAACCTCAGAATTTGGCCCAAAAATACTTTTTCCTCACATTTAGGTGACAGAAAGTTCTGGAATCTGAGAGAAGCCACAAATTTCCTTCCACCCAGCATTTCCCCATGTCTCCTGATAAAAATGGTACCTCACTTGTGTGGGTAGGCCTAGCGCCTGCAACTGAAAATGCTCCAAAACACAATGTGGACACCTCACATTTTTCCAAAGGAAACAGAGCTTTTTTTTGTAAAGTACCTAACTGTAGATTTTGGCCTCTAGCTCAGCCTGCACCTAGAGAAACCTAGCAACCCTGCACATTTTTCAAAACTAGACAGCCACTGGAATCCAGGATGAGGTGACTTGTTGGGCTCTCACCAGGTTCTGTTACCCAGAATCCTTGGCAAACCTCAAAATTTAGCCAAAAAAAACACTTTTTCCTCTGATTTCTGTGACAGAGAGTTCTGAAATCTGAGAGAAGCCACCAATTTCCTCCCACCCAGTATTTCTTCAAGTCTGCCAATAACAATGGTACCTCACTTGTGTGGGTAGGCCTAGCACCTGCGACAGCAAATGTCCCAAAACACAACCTGGACACATCACATTTTCCCAAAGAAAACAGAGCATTTTTTTGCAAAGTGCCTAGTTGTGGATTTTGGCCTCTGGCTCAGCCGGCACCTAGGGAGCCCTACCAAACCTTGCATTTTTTTAAACTAGGCACCTTGGGTAATCCAAGATGGGGTGACTTGTAGGGCTCCACCACATTCTGTTACCCAGAATCATTTGCAAACCTCAAAATTTGGCCAAAAAAAACACTTTTTCCTCACATTTCGGTGACGCAAAATTTTTTTCATTTGAGAGGAGCTACGAATTTCATTCCACCCAGCGTTTCCCCAAGTCTCCTGATAAAAATGGTACCTCACTTGTGTGGGTAGGCCTAGCACCTGCGACAGCAAATGTCCCAAAACACAACCTGGACACATCACATTTTCCCAAAGAAAACAGAGCTTTTTTTTGCAAAGTGCCTAGTTGTGGATTTTGGACTCTGGCTCAGCCGGCACCTAGGGAGCCCTACCAAACCTTGCATTTTTTAAAACTAGGCACCTAGGGTAATCCAAGATGGGGTGACTTGTAGGGCTCTCACCACGTTCTGTTACCCAGAATCCTTTGCAAACCTCAAAATTTGGCCAAAAAAAACACTTTTTCCTCACATTTCGGTGACACAAAATTTCTGGAATTTGAGAGGAGCTATGAATTTCATTCCACCCAGCGTTTCCCCAAGTCTCCTGATAAAAATGGTACCTCACTTGTGTGGGTAGGCCTAGCACCTGCGACAGGAAATGTCCCAAAACACAACCTGGACACATCACGTTTTTTCAAAGAAAACAGAGCTTTTTTTTGCAAAGTGCCTAGCTGTGGGTTCTGGCCTCTAGCTCAGCCGGCACCTAGGGAAACCTACCAAACCTGCGCATTTTTTAAAACTAGGCACCTAGGGGAATCCAAGATGGGTTGACTTGTGAGGCTCTCACCTTGTTCTGTTACCTAGAATCCTTTGCAAACCTCAAAATGTGGCCAAAAAATCACTTTTTCCTCACATTTCGGTGACACCAAAGTTCTGGAATTTGAGAGGAGCCACAAACTTCCTTCCACCCAGCAGTCCCCCAGGTCTCCCAATAATAATGGTACCTCACTTGTGTGGGTAGGCCTAGCGTCCACGACAAGAAATACCCAAAAATACAATGTGGACACATCGCATTTTTCCATAGAATAAAGAGCTGCTTTTTGCAAAGTGCCTAGCTGTGGATTTTGCCTATAGCTCAGCAGGCATCTAGGGAAACCTACCAAACCGGTGCATTTTTGAAAACTAGATACCTAGGGGAATCCAGGACGGGGTGACTTGTGAGGCTCTCACCAGGCTCTGTTACCCAGAATCTTTTGCAAACCTCAAAATTTGGCTAAAAAATCTGTTTTTCTTCACATTTCGGTGACACCAAAGTTCTGAAATTTGAGAGGAGCCACAAATTTCATTCCACACAGCGTTTCCCAAAGTCTCCTGATAAAAATTGTTCCTCAATTGTGCGGGTAGGGCTATCGCCCTCAACAGGAAATGCCCCAAGACACATTGTGGACACATCACATTTTCCCAAAGAAAACAGAGCTGTTTTTCGCAGAGTACCTAGCTGTGGATTTTGGCCTCTAGCTCAGCCGGCACCTAGAAAAACCTAGCAAACCTGCACATTTTTCAAAACTAGACACCTAGAGGAATCCAGGATGGGGTGACTTGTGGGGCTCTCATCAGGTTCTGTTACCCAGAGTCCTTTGCAAAACTCAATATGTGGCCAAAAAAACACTTTTCCTCACATTTTGGTGACAGAACGTTCTGGAATCTGTGAGGAGACTCAAATTTCCTTCCACCCAGCATTCCCCCAAGTCTCTCAATAAAAATGGTACCTCACTTGTGTGGGTAGGCCTAGCTTTCATGAGAGGAAATGCCCCAAAACACAATGTGGCCACATCACATTTTCCTAAGGAAAACAGACTTGTTTTTTGCAAACTGCCTAGATGTGGATTTTGGCCTCTAGCTCAGCCTGCACCTGGGTAAACCTACCAACCCTGTGCATGTTTTAAAACTAGGTACCTATGGCACTCCAGGATGGTGTGACTTGTGGGGGTCTCATCAGGTTCTGTTACCCAGAATCCTTTGCAAACCTCAGAATTTGGCCCAAAAATACTTTTTCCTCACATTTAGGTGACAGAAAGTTCTGGAATCTGAGAGAAGCCACAAATTTCCTTCCACCCAGCATTTCCCCATGTCTCCCGATAAAAATGGTACCTCACTTGTGTGGGTAGGCCTAGCGCCTGCAACTGTAAATGCTCCAAAACACAATGTGGACACATCACATTTTTCCAAAGGAAACAGAGCTCTTTTTTGTAAAGTACCTAACTGTAGATTTTGGCCTCTAGCTCAGCCTGCACCTAGAGAAACCTAGCAACCCTGCACATTTTCCAAAACTAGACAGCCACTGGAATCCAGGATGAGGTGACTTGTGGGGATCTCACCAGGTTCTGTTACCCAGAATCCTTGGCAAACCTCAAAATTTAGCCAAAAAAACGCGTTTTCCTCTGATTTCTGTGACAGAGAGTTCTGAAATCTGAGAGAAGCCACCAATTTCCTCCCACCCAGTATTTCTTCAAGTCTGCCGATAACAATGGTACCTCACTTGTGTGGGTAGGCCTAGCACCTGCGACAGCAAATGTCCCAAAACACAACCTGGACACATCACATTTTCCCAAAGAAAACAGAGCTTTTTTTTGCAAAGTGCCTAGTTGTGGATTTTGGCCTCAGGCTCAGCCGGCACCTAGGGAGCCCTACCAAAACTTGCATTTTTTAAAACTAGGCACCTAGGGTAATCCAAGATGGGGTGACTTGTAGGGCTCCACCACGTTCTGTTACCCAGAATCCTTTGCAAACCTCAAAATTTGGCCAAAAAAAACACTTTTTCCTCACATTTCGGTGACGCAAAATTTCTGGAATTTGAGAGGAGCTACGAATTTCATTCCACCCAGCGTTTCCCCAAGTCTCCTGATAAAAATGGTACCTCACTTGTGTGGGTAGGCCTAGCACCTGCGACAGCAAATGTCCAAAAACAGAACCTGGACACATCACATTTTCCCAAAGAAAACAGAGCTTTTTTTTGCAAAGTGCCTAGTTGTGGATTTTGGCCTCTGGCTCAGCCCCCACCTAGGGACCCCTACCAAACCTTGCATTTTTTTAAACTAGGCACCTAGGGTAATCCAAGATGGGGTGACTTGTAGGGCTCTCACCACGTTCTGTTACCCAGAATCCTTTGCAAACCTCAAAATTTGGCCAAAAAAAACACTTTTTCCTCACATTTCGGTGACACAAAATTTCTGGAATTGGAGAGGAGCTACGAATTTCATTCCACCCAGCGTTTCCCCAAGTCTCCTGATAAAAATGGTACCTCACTTGTGTGGGTAGGCCTAGCACATGCGACAGGAAATGTCCCAAAACACAACCTGGACACATCACGTTTTTCCAAAGAAAACAGAGCTTTTTTTTGCAAAGTGCCTAGCTGTGGGTTCTGGCCTCTAGCTCAGCCGGCACCTAGGGAAACCTACCAAACCTGCGCATTTTTTAAAACTAGGCACCTAGGGGAATCCAAGATGGGTTGACTTGTGGGGCTCTCACCTTGTTCTGTTACCTAGAATCCTTTGCAAACCTCAAAATTTGGCCAAAAAATCACTTTTTCCTCACATTTCGGTGACACCAAAGTTCTGGAATTTGAGAGGAGCCACAAACTTCCTTCCACCCAGCAGTCCCCCAGGTCTCCCAAAAATAATGGTACCTCACTTGTGTGGGTAGGCCTAGCGTCCACAACAAGAAATACCCCAAAATACAACGTGGACACATCGCATTTTCCCATAGAAAAAAGAGCTGCTTTTTGCAAAGTGCCTAGCTGTGGATTTTGCCTATAGCTCAGCAGGCATCTAGGGAAACCTACCAAACCGGTGCATTTTTGAAAACTAGACACCTAGGGGAATCCAGGACGGGGTGACTTGTGAGGCTCTCACCAGGCTCTGTTACCCAGAATCTTTTGCAAACCTCAAAATTTGGCAAGAAAATCAGTTTTTCTACACATTTCGGTGACACCAAAGTTCTGAAATTTGAGAGGAGCCACAAATTTCATTCCACACAGCGTTTCCCAAAGTCTCCTGATAGAAATTGTACCTCAATTGTGCGGGTAGGGCTATCGCCCTCAACAGGAAATGCCCCAAGACACAAAGTGGACACATCACATTTTCCCAAAGAAAACAGAGCTGTTTTTCGCAGAGTACCTAGCTGTGGATTTTGGCCTCTAGCTCAGCCGGCACCTAGAAAAACCTAGCAAACCTGCACATTTTTCAAAACTAGACACCTAGAGGAATCCAGGATGGGGTGACTTGTGGGGCTCTCACCAAGTTCTGTTACCCTGAATCTTTTGCAAACTTCCAAATTTGGCCAAAAAATCAAATTTTCCTCACATTTTGGTGACACAACAGTTCTGGAATTTGAGAGGAGCCACAAATTTCATTCCACCTAGCGTTTCTCCAAGTCTCCCGATAAAAATGGTACCTCAGTTCTGTGGGTAGGCCTAGCGCCCTCAACAGAAAATGCCCCAAAACACAATGTGGACACATCACATTTTTACAAAGGAAACAGAGCTGTTTTTTGTAAAGTACCTAACTGTAGATTTTGGCCTCTAGCTCAGCCGGCACCTAGAGAAACCGAGCAAACTTGCACAGTTTTCAAAACTAGACACCTTGAGGAATCCAGGATGGGGTGACTTGTGGGGCTCTCATCAGGTTCTGTTACCCAGAATCGTTTGCAAACCTCAAAATTTGGCCAAAAAAACACTTTTCCTCTCATTTCGGTGACAGAAAGTTCTGGAATCTGTGAGGAGACACAAATTCCTTCCACACAGCATTCCCCCAAGTCTCTCAATAAAAATGGTACCTCACTTTTGTGGGTAGGCCTAGCGTTCGTGAGAGGAAATGCCCCAAAACACAATGTGGCCACATCACATTTTCCTAAGGAAAACAGACTTGTTTTTTGCAAAGTGCCTAGATGTGGATTTTGGCCTCTAGCTCAGCCTGCACCTGGGGAAACCTACCAACCCTGTGCATTTTTTAAAACTAGGTACCTATGGCACTCCAGGATGGTGTGACTTGTGGGGGTCTCACCAGGTTCTGTTACCCAGAATCCTTTGCAAACCTCAGAATTTGGCCCAAAAATACTTTTTCCTCACATTTAGGTGACAGAAAGTTCTGGAATATGAGAGAAGCCACAAATTTCCTTCGTCCCAGCATTTCCCCATGTCTCATGATAAAAATGGTACCTCACTTGTGTGGGTAGGCCTAGCGCCTGCAACTGAAAATGCTCCAAAACACAACGTGGACACCTCTCATTTTTCCAAAGGAAACAGAGCTTTTTTTTGTAAAGTACCTAACTGTAGATTTTGGCCTCTAGCTCAGCCGGCACCTAGAGAAACCTAGCAAACCTGCACATTTTTCAAAACTAGACACCTAGAGGAATCCAGGATGTGGTGACTTGTGGGGCTCTCATCAGGTTCTGTTACCCAGAGTCCTTTGCAAACCTCAATATGTGGCCAAAAAAACACTTTTCCTCTCATTTCGGTAACAGAAAGTTCTGGAATCTGTGAGGAGACTCAAATTTCCTTCCACCCAGCATTCCAAGTCTCTCAATAAAAATGGTACCTCACTTGTGTGGGTAGGCCTACCTTTCGTGAGAGGAAATGCCCCAAAACACAATGTGGCCACATCACATTTTCCTAAGGAAAACAGACTTGTTTTTTGCAAAGTGCCTAGATGTGGATTTTGGCCTCTAGCTCAGCCTGCACCTGGGGAAACCTACCAACCCTGTGCATTTTTTAAAAGTAGGTACCTATGGCACTCCAGGATGGTGTGACTTGTGGGGGTCTCACCAGCTTCTGTTACCCAGAATCCTTTGCAAACCTCAGAATTTGGCCCAAAAATACTTTTTCCTCACATTTAGGTGACAGAAAGTTCTGGAATCTGAGAGAAGCCACAAATTTCCTTCCACCCAGCATTTCCCCATGTCTTCCGATAAAAATGGTACCTCACTTGTGTGGGTAGGCCTAGCGCCTGCAACTGAAAATGCTCCAAAACACAATGTGGACACATCACATTTTTCCAAAGGAAACAGAGCTCTTTTTTGTAAAGTACCTAACTGTAGATTTTGGCCTCTAGCTCAGCCTGCACCTAGAGAAACCTAGCAACCCTGCACATTTTTCAAAACTAGACACCCACTGGAATCCAGGATGGGGTGACTTGTGGGGCTCTCACCAGGTTCTGTTACCCAGAATCCTTTGCAAACCTCAAAATTTAGCCAAAAAAACACTTTTTCCTCTGATTTCTGTGACAGAGAGTTCTGAAATCTGAGAGAAGCCACCAATTTCCTCCCACCCAGTATTTCTTCAAGTCTGCCGATAACAATGGTACCTCACTTGTGTGGGTAGGCCTAGCACCTGCGACAGCAAATGTCCCAAAACACAACCTGGACACATCACATTTTCCCAAAGAAAACAGAGCTTTTTTTTGCAAAGTGCGTAGTTGTGGATTTTGGCCTCTGGCTCAGCCGGCACCTAGGGAGCCCTACCAAACCTTGCATTTTTTAAAACTAGGCACCTAGGGTAATCCAAGATGGGGTGACTTGTAGGCCTCCACCACGTTCTGTTACCCAGAATCCTTTGCAAACCTCAAAATTTGGCCAAAAAAAACACTTTTCCTCACATTTCGGTGACGCACAATTTCTGGAATTTGAGAGGAGCTACGAATTTCATTCCACCCAGCGTTTCCCCAAGTTTCCTGATAAA
This sequence comes from Pleurodeles waltl, assembly GCF_031143425.1. Lineage (NCBI taxonomy): Eukaryota > Metazoa > Chordata > Amphibia > Caudata > Salamandridae > Pleurodeles > Pleurodeles waltl. The sequence goes on from NC_090443.1 coordinate 716,279,961, forward strand.
AATGGTACCTCACTTGTGTGGGTAGGCCTAGCACCTGCGACAGGAAATGTCCCAAAACACAACCTGGACACATCACGTTTTTCCAAAGAAAACAGAGCTTTTTTTTGCAAAGTGCCTAGCTGTGGGTTCTGGCCTCTAGCTCAGCCGGCACCTAGGGAAACCTATCAAACCTGAGCATTTTTTAAAACTAGGCACCTAGGGGAATCCAAGATGGGTTGACTTGTGGGGCTCTCACCTTGTTCTGTTACCTAGAATCCTTTGCAAACCTCAAAATTTGGCCAAAAAATCACTTTTTCCTCACATTTCGATGACACCAAAGTTCTGGAATTTGAGAGGAGCCACAAACTTCCTTCCACCCAGCAGTCCCCCAGGTCTCCCAATAATAATGGTACCTCACTTGTGTGGGTAGGCCTAGCGTCCACGACAAGAAATACCCCAAAATACAACGTGGACACATCGCATTTTCCCATAGAAAAAAGAGCTGCTTTTTGCAAAGTGCCTAGCTGTGGATTTTGCCTATAGCTCAGCAGGCATCTAGGGAAACCTACCAAACCGGTGCATTTTTGAAAACTAGACACCTAGGGGAATCCAGGACGGGGTGACTTGTGAGGCTCTCACCAGGCTCTGTTACCCAGAATCTTTTGCAAACCTCAAAATTTGGCCAAAAAATCTGTTTTTCTTCACATTTCGGTGACACCAAAGTTCTGAAATTTGAGAGGAGCCACAAATTTCATTCCACACAGCGTTTCCCAAAGTCTCCTGATAAAAATTGTACCTCAATTGTGCGGGTAGGCCTATCGCCGTCAACAGGAAATGCCCCAAGACACAATGTGGACACATCACATTTTCCCAAAGAAAACAGAGCTGTTTTTCGCAGAGTACCTAGCTGTGGATTTTGGCCTCTAGCTCAGCCAGCACCTAGAAAAACCTAGCAAACCTGCACATTTTTCCAAACTAGACACCTAGAGGAATCGAGGATGGGGTGACTTGTGGGGCTCTCACCAACTTCTGTTACCCTGAATCTTTTGCAAACTTCCAAATTTGGCCAAAAAATCTAATTTTCCTCACATTTTGGTGACACAAAAGTTCTGGAATTTGAGAGGAGCCACAAATTTCATTCCACCTAGCGTTTCTCCAAGTCTCCAGATAAAAATGGTACCTCAGTTCTGTGGGTAGGCCTAGCGCTCTCAACAGAAAATGCCCCAAAACACAATGTGGACACATCACATTTTCACAAAGAAAACAGAGCTGTTTTTTGTAAAGTACCTAACTGTAGATTTTGGCCTCTAGCTCAGCCGGCACCTAGAGAAACCTAGCAAACCTGCACATTTTTCAAAACTAGACACCTTGGGGAATCCAGGATGGGGTGACTTGTGGGGCTCTCATCAGGTTCTGTTACCCAGAATCCTTTGCAAACCTCAAAATTTGGCCAAAAAAACACTTTTCCTCTCATTTCGGTGACAGAAAGTTCTGGAATCTGTGAGGAGACACATATTTCCTTCCACACAGCATTCCCCCAAGTCTCTCAATAAAATTGGTACCTCACTTGTGTGGGTAGGCCTAGCTTTCGTAAGAGGAAATGCCCCAAAACACAATGTGGCCACATCACATTTTCCTAAGGAAAACAGACCTGTTTTTTGCAAAGTGCCTAGATGTGGATTTTGGCCTCTAGCTCAGCCTGCACCTGGGGAAACCTACCAACCCTGTGCATTTATTAAAACTAGGTACCTATGACACTCCAGGATGGTGTGACTTGTGGGGGTCTCACCAGGTTCTGTTACCCAGAATCCTTTGCAAACCTCAGAATTTGGCCCAAAAATACTTTTTCCTCACATTTAGGTGACAGAAAGTTCTGGAATCTGAGAGAAGCCACAAATTTCCTTCCACCCAGCATTTCCCCATGTCTCCCGATAAAAATGGTACCTCACTTGTGTGGGTAGGCCTAGCGCCTGCAACTGAAAATGCTCCAAAACACAATGTGGACACATCACATTTTTCCAAAGGAAACAGAGCTCTTTTTTGTAAAGTACCTAACTGTAGATTTTGGCCTCTAGCTCAGCCTGCACCTAGAGAAACCTAGCAACCCTGCACATTTTTCAAAAGTAGACAGCCACTGGAATCCAGGATGGGGTGACTTGTGGGGCTCTCACCAGGTTCTGTTACCCAGAATCCTTTGCAAACTTCAAAATTTAGCCAAAAAAACACTTTTTCCTCTGATTTCTGTGACAGAGAGTTCTGAAATCTGAGAGAAGCCACCAATTTCCTCCCACCCAGTATTTCTTCAAGTCTGCCGATAACAATGGTACCTCACTTGTGTGGGTAGGCCTAGCACCTGCGACAGCAAATGTCCCAAAACACAACCTGGACACATCACATTTTCCCAAAGAAAACAGAGCTTTTTTTTGCAAAGTGCCTAGTTGTGGATTTTGGCCTCTGGCTCAGCCGGCACCTAGGGAGCCCTACCAAACCTTGCATTTTTTAAAACTAGGCACCTAGGGTAATCCAAGATGGGGTGACTTGTAGGGCTCCACCAAGTTCTGTTACCCAGAATCCTTTGCAAACCTCAAAATTTGGCCCAAAAAAACACTTTTTCCTCACATTTCGGTGACACAAAAATTCTGGAATTTGAGAGGAGCTACGAATTTCATTCCACCCAGCGTTTCCCCAAGTCTCCTGATAAAAATGGTACCTCACTTGTGTGGGTAGGCCTAGCACCTGCGACAGGAAATGTCCCAAAACACAACCTGGACACATCACGTTTTTCCAAAGAAAACAGAGCTTTTTTTTGCAAAGTGCCTAGCTGTTGGTTCTGGCATCTAGCTCAGCCGGCACCTAGGGAAACCTACCAAACCTGCGCATTTTTTAAAACTAGGCACCTAGGGGAATCCAAGATGGGTTGTCTTGTGGGGCTCTCACCTTGTTCTGTTACCTAGAATCCTTTGCAAACCTCAAAATTTGCCCAAAAAATCACTTTTCTCTCACATTTCGATGACACCAAAGTTCTGGAATTTGAGAGGAGCCACAAACTTCCTTCCATCCAGCAGTCCCTCAGGTCTCCCAATAATAATGGTACCTCACTTGTGTGGGTAGGCCTAGCGTCCACGACAAGAAATACCCCAAAATACAACGTGGACACATCGCATTTTCCCATAGAAAAAAGAGCTGCTTTTTGCAAAGTGCCTAGCTGTGGATTTTGCCTATAGCTCAGCAGGCATCTAGGGAAACCTACCAAACCGGTGCATTTTTGAAAACTAGACACCTAGGGGAATCCAGGACGGGGTGACTTGTGAGGCTCTCACCAGGCTCTGTTACCCAGAATCTTTTGCAAACCTCAAAATTTGGCAAGAAAATCAGTTTTTCTTCACATTTCGGTGACACCAAAGTTCTGAAATTTGAGAGGAGCCACAAATTTCATTCCACACAGCGTTTCCCAAAGTCTCCTGATAAAAATTGTACCTCAATTGGGCGGGTAGGCCTATCGCCCTCAACAGGAAATACCCCAAGACACAATGTGGACACATCACATTTTCCCAAAGAAAACAGAGCTGTTTTTCGCAGAGTACCTAGCTGTGGATTTTGGCCTCTAGCTCAGCCAGCACCTAGAAAAACCTAACAAACCTGCACATTTTTCAAAACTAGACACCTAGAGGAATCGAGGATGGGGTGACTTGTGGGGCTCTCACCAAGTTCTGTTACCCTGAATCTTTTGCAAACTTCCAAATTTGGCCAAAAAATCAAATTTTCCTCACATTTTGGTGACACAAAAGTTCTGGAATTTGAGAGGAGCCACAAATTTCATTCCACCTAGCGTTTCTCCAAGTCTCCCGATAAAAATGGTACCTCAGTTCTATGGGTAGGCCTAGCGCCCTCAACAGAAAATGCCCCAAAACACAATGTGGACACATCACATTTTTACAAAGGAAACAGAGCTGTTTCTTGTAAAGTACCTAACTGTAGATTTTGGCCTCTAGCTCAGCCGGCACCTAGAGAAACCTAGCAAACCTGCACATTTTTCAAAACTTGACACCTTGAGGAATCCAGGATGGGGTGACTTGTGGGGCTCTCATCAGGTTCTGTTACCCAGAATCCTTTGCAAACCTCAGAATTTGGCCCAAAAATACTTTTTCCTCACATTTAGGTGACAGAAAGTACAGGAATCTGAGAGAAGCCATAAATTTCCTTCCACCCAGCATTTCCCCATGTCTCCTGATAAAAATGGTACCTCACTTGTGTGGGTAGGCCTAGCGCCTGCAACTGAAAATGCTCCAAAACACAAAGTGGACACCTCACATTTTTCCAAAGGAAACAGAGCTTTTTTTTGTAAAGTACCTAACTGTAGATTTTGGCCTCTAGCTCAGCCGGCACCTAGAGAAACCTAGCAAACCTGCACATTTTTCAAAACTAGACACCTAGAGGAATCCAGGATGGGATGACTTCTGGGGCTCTCATCAGGTTCTGTTACCCAGAGTCCTTTGCAAACCTCAAAATTTAGCCAAAAAAACACTTTTTCCTCTGATTTCTGTGACAGAGAGTTCTGAAATCTGAGAGAAGCCACCAATTTCCTCCCACCCAGTATTTCTTCAAGTCTGCCGATAACAATGGTACCTCACTTGTGTGGGTAGGCCTAGCACCTGCGACAGCAAATGTCCCAAAACACAACCTGGACACATCACATTTTCACAAAGAAAACAGAGCTTTTTTTTGCAAAGTGCCTAGTTGTGGATTTTGGCCTCTGGCTCAGCCGGCACCTAGGGAGCCCTACCAAACCTTGCATTTTTTAAAACTAGGCACCTAGGGTAATCCAAGATGGGGTGACTTGTAGGGCTCCACCACGTTCTGTTACCCAGAATCCTTTGCAAACCTCATAATTTGGCCAAAAAAAACACTTTTTCCTCACATTTCGGTGACGCAAAAATTCTGGAATTTGAGAGGACCTACGAATTTCATTCCACCCAGCGTTTCCCCAAGTCTCCTGATAAAAATGGTACCTCACTTGTGTGGGTAGGCCTAGCACCTGCGACAGGAAATGTCCCAAAACACAACCTGGACACATCACGTTTTTCCAAAGAAAACAGACCTTTTTTTTGCAAAGTGCCTAGCTGTGGGTTCTGGCCTCTAGCTCAGCCGGCACCTAGGGAAACCTACCAAACCTGCGCATTTTTTAAAACTAGGCACCTAGGGGAATCCAAGATGGGTTGACTTGTGGGGCTCTCACCTTGTTCTGTTACCTAGAATCCTTTGCAAACCTCAAAATTTGCCCAAAAAATCACTTTTTCCTCACATTTCGATGACACCAAAGTTCTGGAATTTGAGAGGAGCCACAAACTTCCTTCCACCCAGCAGTCCCCCAGGTCTCCCAATAATAATGGTACCTCACTTGTGTGGGTAGGCCTAGCGTCCACGACAAGAAATACCCCAAAATACAACGTGGACACATCGCATTTTCCCATAGAAAAAAGAGCTGCTTTTTGCAAAGTGCCTAGCTGTGGATTTTGCCTATAGCTCAGCAGGCATCTAGGGAAACCTACCAAACCGGTGCATTTTTGAAAACTAGACACCTAGGGGAATCCAGGACGGGGTGACTTGTGAGGCTCTCACCAGGCTCTGTTACCCAGAATCTTTTGCAAACCTCAAAATTTGGCCAAAAAATCAGTTTTTCTTCACATTTCGGTGACACCAAAGTTCTGAAATTTGAGAGGAGCCACAAATTTCATTCCACACAGCGTTTCCCAAAGTCTCCTGATAAAAATTGTACCTCAATTGTGCGGGCAGGCCTATCGCCCTCAACAGGAAATACCCCAAGACACAATGTGGACACATCACATTTTCCCAAAGAAAACAGAGCTGTTTTTCGCAGAGTACCTAGCTGTGGATTTTGGCCTCTAGCTCAGCCAGCACCTAGAAAAACCTAGCAAACCTGCACATTTTTCAAAACTAGACACCTAGAGGAATCGAGGATGGGGTGACTTGTGGGGCTCTCACCAAGTTCTGTTACCCTGAATCTTTTGCAAACTTCCAAATTTGGCCAAAAAATCAAATTTTCCTCACATTTTGGTGACACAAAAGTTCTGGAATTTGAGAGGAGCCACAAATTTCATTCCACCTAGCGTTTCTCCAAGTCTCCCGATAAAAATGGTACCTCAGTTCTGTGGGTAGGCCTAGCGCCCTCAACAGAAAATGCCCCAAAACACAATGTGGACACATCACATTTTTACAAAGGAAACAGAGCTGTTTTTTGTAAAGTACCTAACTGTAGATTTTGGCCTCTAGCTCAGCCGGCACCTAGAGAAACCTAGCAAACCTGCACATTTTTCAAAACTAGACACCTTGAGGAATACAGGATGGGGTGACTTGTGGGGCTCTCATCAGGTTCTGTTACCCAGAATCCTTTGCAAACCTCAAAATTTGGTCAAAAAAACACTTTTCCTCTCATTTCGGTGACAGAAAGTTCTGGAATCTGTGAGGAGACACAAATTTCCTTCCACACAGCATTCCCCCAAGTCTCTCAATAATAATGGTACCTCACTTGTGTGGGTAGGCCTAGCTTTCGTGAGAGGAAATGCCCCAAAACACAATGTGGCCACATCACATTTTCCTAAGGAAAACAGACCTGTTTTTTGCAAAGTGCCTAGATGTTGATTTTGGCCTCTAGCTCAGCCTGCACCTGGGGAAACCTACCAACCCTGTGCATTTATTAAAATTAGGTACCTATGACACTCCAGGATGGTGTGACTTGTGGGGGTCTCACCAGGTTCTGTTACCCAGAATCCTTTGCAAACCTCAGAATTTGGCCCAAAAATACTTTTTCCTCACATTTAGGTGACAGAAAGTTCAGGAATCTGAGAGAAGCCATAAATTTCCTTCCACCCAGCATTTCCCCATGTCTCCTGATAAAAATGGTACCTCACTTGTGTGGGTAGGCCTAGCGCCTGCAACTGAAAATACTCCAAAACACAAAGTGGACACCTCACATTTTTCCAAAGGAAAAAGAGCTTTTTTTTGTAAAGTACCTAACTGTAGATTTTGGCCTCTAGCTCAGCCGGCACCTAGAGAAACCTAGCAAACCTGCACATTTTTCAAAACTAGACACCTAGAGGAATCCAGGATGGGATGACTTCTGGGGCTCTCATCAGGTTCTGTTACCCAGAGTCCTTTGCAAACCTCAAAATTTAGCCAAAAAAACACTTTTTCCTCTGATTTCTGTGACAGAGAGTTCTGAAATCTGAGAGAAGCCACCAATTTCCTCCCACCCAGTATTTCTTCAAGTCTGCCGATAACAATGGTACCTCACTTGTGTGGGTAGGCCTAGCACCTGCGACAGCAAATGTCCCAAAACACAACCTGGACACATCACATTTTCACAAAGAAAACAGAGCTTTTTTTTGCAAAGTGCCTAGTTGTGGATTTTGGCCTCTGGCTCAGCCGGCACCTAGGGAGCACTACCAAACCTTGCATTTTTTAAAACTAGGCACCTAGGGTAATCCAAGATGGGGTGACTTGTAGGGCTCTCACCACGTTATGTTACCCAGAATCCTTTGCAAACCTCAAAATTTGGCCCAAAAAAACATTTTTTCCTCACATTTCGGTGACACAAAATTTCTGGAATTTGAGAGGAGCTACGAATTTCATTCCACCCAGCGTTTCCCCAAGTCTCCTGATAAAAATGGTACCTCACTTGTGTGGGTAGGCCTAGCACCTGCGACAGGAAATGTCCCAAAACACAACCTGGACACATCACGTTTTTCCAAAGAAAACAGAGCTTTTTTTTGTAAAGTGCCTAGCTGTGGGTTATGGCCTCTAGCTCACCCGGCACCTAGGGAAACCTACCAAACCTGCGCATTTTTTAAAACTAGGCACCAGGGGAATCCAAGATGGGTTGACTTGTGGGGCTCTCACCTTGTTCTGTTACCTAGAATCCTTTGCAAACCTCAAAATTTGGCCAAAAAATAAATTTTTCCTCACATTTCGGTGACACCAAAGTTCTGGAATTTGAGAGGAGCCACAAACTTCCTTCCACCCAGCAGTCCCCCAGGTCTCCCAATAATAATGGTACCTCACTTGTGTGGGTAGGCCTAGCGTCCACGACAAGAAATACCCCAAAATACAACGTGGACACATTGCATTTTCCCATAGAAAAAAGAGCTGCTTTTTGCAAAGTGCCTAGCTGTGGATTTTGCCTATAACTTAGCAGGCATCTAGGGAAACCTACCAAACCGGTGATTTTTGAAAACTAGACACCTAGGGGAATCCAGGACGGGGTGACTTGTGAGGCTCTCACCAGGCTCTGTTACCCAGAATCTTTTGCAAACCTCAAAATTTGGCCAAAAAATCTGTTTTTCTTCACATTTCGGTGACACCAAAGTTCTGAAATTTGAGAGGAGCCACAAATTTCATTCCACACAGCATTTCCCAAAGTCTCCTGATAAAAATTGAACCTCAATTGTGCGGGTAGGCCTATCGCCCTCAACAGGAAATGCCCCAAGACACAATGTGGACACATCACATTTTCCCAAAGAAAACAGAGCTGTTTTTTTCGCAGAGTACCTAGCTGTGGATTTTGGCCTCTAGCTCAGCCGGCACCTAGTAAAACCTAGCAAACCTGCACATTTTTCAAAACTAGACACCTAGAGGAATCGAGGATGGGGTGACTTGTGGGGCTCTCACCAAGTTCTGTTACCCTGAATCTTTTGCAAACTTCCAAATTTGGCCAAAAAATCTAATTTTCCTCACATTTTGGTGACAGAAAAGTTCTGGAATTTGAGAGGAGCCACAAATTTCATTCCAACTAGCATTTCTCCAAGTCTCCGATAAAAATGGTACCTCAGTTCTGTGGGTAGGCCTAGCGCCCTCAACAGAAAATGCCCCAAAACACAATGTGGACACATCACATTTTTACAAAGGAAACAGAGCTGTTTTTTGTAAAGTACCTAACTGTAGATTTTGGCCTCTAGCTCAGCCGGCACCTAGAGAAACCTAGCAAACCTGCACATTTTTCAAAACTAGACACCTAGAGGAATCCAGGATGGGGTGACTTGTGGGGCTCTCATCAGGTTCTGTTACCCAGAATCCTTTGCAAACCTGAAAATTTGGCCAAAAAAACACTTTTCCTCTCATTTCGGTGACAGAAAGTTCTGGAATCTGTGAGGAGACACAAATTTCCTTCCACACAGCATTCCCCCAAGTCTCTCAATAAAAATGGTACCTCACTTGTGTGGGTAGGCCTAGCTTTCATGAGAGGAAATGCCCCAAAACACAATGTGGCCACATCACATTTTCCTAAGGAAAACAGACCTGTTTTTTGCAAAGTGCCTAGATGTGGATTTTGGTCTATAGCTCAGCCTGCACCTGGGGAAACCTACCAACCCTGTGCATTTCTTTAAACTAGGTACCTATGGCACTCCAGGATGGTGTGACTTGTGGGGGTCTCACCAGGTTCTGTTACCCAGAATCCTTTGCAAACCTCAGAATTTGGCCCAAAATACTTTTTCCTCATATTTAGGTGACAGAAAGTTCTGGAATCTGAGAGAAGCCACAAATTTCCTTCCACCCAGCATTTCCCCATGTCTCCCGATAAAAATGGTACCTCACTTGTGTGGGTAGGCCTAGCGCCTGCAACTGAAAATGATCCAAAACACAATGTGGACACATCACATTTTTCCAAAGGAAACAGAGCTCTTTTTTGTAAAGTACCTAACTGTAGATTTTGGCCTCTAGCTCAGCCGGCACCTAGAGAAACCTAGCAAACCTGCACATTTTTCAAAACTGGACACCTAGAGGAATCCAGGATGGGGTGACTTGTGGGGCTCTCATCAGGTTCTGTTACCCAGAGTCCTTTGCAAACCTCAATATGTGGCCAAAAAAACACTTTTCCTCTCATTTCGGTGACAGAAAGTTCTGGAATCTGTGAGGAGCCACAAATTTCCTTCCACCCAGCATTCCCCCAAGTCTCTCAATTAAAATGGTACCTCACTTGTGTGGGTAGGCCTAACTTTCGTGACAGGAAATGCCCCAAAACACAACGTGGACACATCACATTTTCCTAAAGAAAACAGACCTGTTTTTTGTAAAGTGCCTAGATGTGTATTTTGGCCTCTAGCTTAGCCCGCACCTTGGGAAACCTACCAACCCTGTGCATTTTTTAAATCTAGGCACCTATGGCAATCCAGGATGGGGTGACTTGTGGAGCTCTCACCAGGTTCTGTTCCCAGAATCCTTTGCAAACCTCAAAATTTGGCCAAAAAAACACTTTTTCCTCACATTTCAGTGATAGAGTGCTCTGGAATCTGAGAGGGGCCACACATTTCCTTCTACCCAGTGTTCCCCCAAGTCTCCCGAAAAAAATGGTATTCCTGCAGATTCCGTAAGGTTCCATCACAAAAATGTGGGAACAATTTGTGATTCCCTGCAAAATTGGAGGTTTGCAGTGCATTGTTGGGAAGAAAATGGTGCACAGTGCACGTGAAGCACACCACCCTAGAATCAACCAGATGTTTAGTAGTCAGAATTTTCTAGGTCTTGTGGATTTTTTCTACAGGACAGTGTCCTAAAGTCCAAAATGTGCAGCCCTCACTATTCCAAGTGGGACGATTTTGAGAGTTAGCCAAGCTCTCATGGCTCAAATGTAAACCCAAAACCCAAAATAATCAAAGGTCCTCTTGCTTGCTGTGGGATAAGATGTTTTAGTGTGCGGTGCGAGAGCTGAAATACTGTTATCCCCTTCAGTTGAGGTGGGGGCATAACCTGGCCCATACTGGTTGGTAGCCACCACCCCACTATTTTTTTTTTTATTCCCTGGCATCTAGTAGACTTTCTGCCCCCCCACCCCCAGGGTGTGGATCAGGGGTAATTACCCCATCTGCCCAATGGTGGGCAGAACAACGTTGCCCCCATTTATTTGGGGTGGGCATATAGCCATACGCCCCTCCTCTTATTTTGAAAAAAAAATCTTCCCAGGTCTTTGGTGCTCTTTCTGCCCCCTTCCCGGGGCAGATTGGCCTTCAAAAAATACGCCGATCAGCCCCCAAGGGAGGCAGATATGGCCAACAGTAATGTGCTCACATGGGGAGTGACCCTTGCCCAAGGAGCTGCCCCCCCAAACAAAACACACACATATTTAGACAGCAATCCCTGGTGCCTAAGTGGTTTCTGCCCCCCTGGGGGCAGCTCGGCCTAATAGAAATAGGCGGATCTGCTCCCAAGGGGAGCAGAAATGGACAAAAAGAAATTTGCCCCCCCCCCCCAGGGGAGCGACCCTTGCCTAAGGGTAGGCTCCCCTGCGTGAAATTGGTGCAAAACAAAATCCCTGGTGCCTGGTGGTTTCTGCACCCAGATTGGCCTAACAAAAATAGGCCGATCTGCCCCCAAGGGTGGCAGAATTGGCCTAAATACAATATGCCCCCCAGGGGAGCCAACCTTGCCTAAGGGGTCGCTCCCCATACATAAAAACATAAAGTAAATAAAAATATATACATATCCCTGGTATCTAGAGGTTTCTGCCCCCCAAGGGCAGAAAAAGGCCAAAAATATTTTGCCCCCTGGGGAGCGGCTCTTGTCCAAGGGGCCGCTTCCATTATGCATCAGTATAAAAAAAAAAAACCCTGGTGTCTAGTGGTATCTGCCCCCAGGTGGCAGAAATTGCCTAAAAATAATTTGTCCCCCCCGGGGAGTGACCTTTGCCTAAGGGGTCGCTCCCCACGTATAAAAATTAAAAAATTTAAAAAATGTATCCCTGGTGTCTAGGGGCCTAAAAATATTTTGCCTCCCCCACCCCCCTTCCACCGGGGAGCAGCCCTTGCCCAAGGGGACGCTCCCCTCATGTGTAAGTATATAAAAAAAAAAAAAATCCCTAGTGTCTAGTGGTTTCTGCGCCCCCCGAGGCCCGGTACCAGGACGTAATGGTTATGTCTGTGGTGCCTCAGCGCCGCAGCCACCGAGGTAACCATTACACCCATGGCGGGGAAGGGGTTAATGGCTTATTAGGATGAACTGTTAAGCTTTTGTTTGATTAATGTAGTAATACATCATATTAAGGGTTATGCATTATGAATTATTAATTTTAGGCCTTAACTTAGCAGAGGGCTTGGCCTAGTTGCACAGCCTTATGTCGAGCTGTATTTCTTAGGCATTTAATAAAATGTCTGCTTAGAGAATGTAATTGTGATTTTCCACTGTGCTGTCCAAGTATGCTCGTAGCTAAAACTCTTTCTCATGAGAAGTGCTTGCTAGAAGACGCAACATTGTAAATGTAATGTATGTAAGACTGACTTTCTCAGGAGAGAACAATGGCCATACTAACTGAAGTATAAGTTGCAACGATATTGTTACCTGACGAGCCGGATGATGAGAATCAGACAAGAGGAGCCAATCATCGACATGTGAACTGTGTACTAGTAGAAACTCTAGATTTTAAGTTTTAGTTTTATTGGACAAAGTGTGAACATGTGATCAGTTGACCAATAGGGACTTGGACAGTAGTTTTAAGAAATCTAACTTATGCGGACTGCACCAACAGGAGATGCGTCATTATCCCCATTCTTCTTGAGGATTTACCTCTTTTCTTTCAAACTGCTTAAAAGACTTTGGGGGTCATTCTAACTCTGACGGGCGGCGGAGGCCGCCCGCCAGAGTTCCCCCCTCCAGAACACCGCTCCACGGTCATAAGACCGCTGCGGTGATTCTGGGTTTCCCACTGGGCTGGCGGGCGACCGCCAAAAGGCCGCCCGCCAGCCCAGTGGGAAACACCCCTCCATGAGGATGCCGGCTTCGAATGGAGCCGGCGGAGTGGAGGATGTGCGACGGGTGCAGTTGCACCCGTCGCGAATTTCAGTGTCTGCTCAGCAGACACTGAAATTCTTTGTGGGGCCCTCTTACGGGGGCCCCTGCAGTGCCCATGCCATTGGCATTGGCACTGCAGGGGCCCCCAGGGGCCCCACGACACCCCATACCGCCATCCTGTTCCTGGCGGGCGACCCGCCGGTATGGGGTGTCAGAATCCCCATGGCGGCGCAGCAAGCTGCGTCGCCATGGAGGATTCTGCAGGACAGCGGAAAACCGGCGGGAGACCGCCGGTTTTCCTGTTCTGACCGTGGCTGAACCGCCGCGGTCAGAATGTCCTGAGGAGCACCGCCAGCCTGTTGGCGGTGCTCCCGCCGACCCTGGCGGTCCGTGACCGCCGGGGTCAGAATCAGGCCCTTTGCCTTTTCTGAACTTTTATTATGAATCCTGATACCTCGCTGATCAAACTCATGTTCTGATGATGAAGACTATCCTAGCTTGCTGATCCAATTGAGGAGAGGCATATTCACTGATGTTATTTGCTATGTCTATTTACTTTTGTGTTTGGGTACCAAGCACGCTATTTTGTTAGATGTTTTTCCAAATTGGTGTTGACTAAATTGTTTTGCATGAAGCCCAAACATGCTAACTCTAATCTGGTGTTAGTTAAGGATTCTAACTAATGAAGTTCAATATATGGAGTAACATTTTATGTCTTTTCTTTGCCGGATCTAAATGTCTGTGATATCATTTGCGCAATTAATCCTAATATTATTGTGCACTGTAACTTTAGAATGTGTAGCGCCTTAAGCCTTAATTAGATTACACTTCTTTCGCCACTTTGGACAGCCAGTGTTGTTTCTGTATGTTCACCATTTGATATTGAGATTATCTTACATGACACTGGCATTGTTAATATAGGGAAATAAATGTTATATCTTTTATCTAAAGGTGTGGTTATTCATGACTGAAAGGTCATGGTGTGTCACAATTACTGACTCCAAGTGATTACCAATGCTATTGGTTATCATTGATTATTAATGTTACTGATTGGTTATTGATTATTGATCTGCATGTACTGGAGATATGGTGGGAACATCTTAAATACGAGTCAAAAGGTTCATCATCCTATTTGCGTCCCCTTGTAAGTTTACTTATTAAGGACTGACGTGCTAACAATACTCTACCATTCAGCACTTTCATCCACAATTTCTCTCTCTTTCCTTTAAAGTTAACTATTTTGTCCCTCATGTACTTTTGATATACCATCTTCCTCATTCACCTTGTAGTTCATTTCACATGGGCCAAATTCACAAAGTAAATTCAGGTGTGCAATGAAAGCACTCGGTTAATGTAAAATGTCAGTCCACATAGAGCAAATCAGGATTGAAGGAAATTAATTATCATCAATACTTATGAATGCAGCAACTTTGCCACTATTGTGCCACTATTGTGGGAATGGTGTATTTGAAAGTGTAGTATTAGATTAGTTGGTTGGATTTATGAAGGGACACATGTATGATTGCTCCCTAAACCTTGTGTGTTGTAGGTAGTCACTTAACCACATCAAAAAGATTTAAACCTAGAAACCCAAATAAATCTGTCCTTGTCAAAGCAGGAGTATGTGCATTTTCAGGATCAAAGGCAACATTCCTATTTTCTGTGGAGATGTAGGACAAAGGGGCTCCAAAGGTGAGAAAATCTTTCCCTCCAGAATAAAAAGAAGTTGTGGCAGAGATAAGTCTAGAGAATATTCAACAATGTCCATATATATATACATTTTGTGCATACACTAGACAATCTTCAAATGCCATAGATTTCCAAGAGTAACCTTGGGATTTTCTTTGAAAGTCATAAAAATTGGAAATCTGCTACAAATGTAGATCAATAATGCAGAAGTATTTCTGATCCTCTGTGTTTTAGGAATATGCTGCTCCTTCCGATACCTGTTTCTAATTCATGCATTCTTACGATTGCTTGAAATTCTGTGACCTTTACCTTTGAGCCTTCCCATGTTTTTATCCTGAACACTTTTTTCTAAATTCTGCATTGACTAATTAGAGATTGGTTATTTTTTTTATTTTTATTAGGAATGCTTTATGTGTATTTTGCCTTGGACATTCTCCTTGAGCGAGGTCCCTACAAACGGCAGGGGATGACATTAGCCACTGAAATGTGTTGCTGCATTAACAGCATTCTGGCTGGTCGCAGGGAAGAAGAAGGGGTAAATTGGGCGCTTAGTGGGAAAATGTGATAAACGAGGCTCCTGGAACCTAGGGTTTTTATAACTCCTCAGCTGCGTGTTAACTCTCTTTGCTGGGTTTCCTTTTCATGTGCCCCCAGCAGCAGCATCTATGCAGCCTGCTACCTATGAAGCTGAGATACACCCATGCAACCGAAAACCATTAGGCAACAAAGAGGGATTAAAGAGCAAAAAATATGCTGAGTGCAGTAATCCACCCACATAAAGCATCCTTATGCCACTATTTTATGTTCTTCATGGAAGATTTGAACTCACTAGAGGGGGAGGGCTTGCCTGCCGGTGATCTGAAACCTCTAGTTGAGGCAGAATCTGGGCAGGTTAGAGGGATAGGGACTAACCTATTGGTGGTCCAGTACCATCAGCTCTACTGCTAGGCTGCACTATGATATTGAAATTTCAGATGTGTGCCCAGAATTGACTGTAGGGTGCCCCTAGCAGGGATAGTACCACAAAGCGATTCCATGGGTTGCGTTCCTAGATGTTGCCACTGGTACTGTGGAAGCCATTTCGTGACTGTGATATATAAAGGATCGGGACATTGAATATGCAATCAACTTGGTGGATCCAGGGGCGACCCCCAAAAGGGGATGTTAATAGTACCTTTACTGCTATATACAAAGCTTGCCTTCATGTACAGGATGAGATTGATATCCGTTTCAAATGTATTAAACTTGGGTTGAAGACTATGGGGGTTATTCTAACTTTGGAGGAGGTGTTAATCCGTCCCAAAAGTGACGGAAAAGTGACTGATTTACCACCAGCCGTATTACGAGTCCATTATATCCTATGGAACTCGTAATACGGCTGGTGGTATATCCGTCACTTTACCGTCACTTTTGGGACGGATTAACACTCCTCCAAAGTTAGAATAACCCCCTATATGTCTGCTGTGTAATGTGTTATATTTTCTGTACACTTGCTGTTATATTTCTGTTGTATATTTCCAAAATAAACCATTAATTGAGTGAATGGGTGATATGCCTCAAATAAATACCAAAAATAGTCTCTCTCTAATGTTGGGGAGGCAAATAGTAATGGTGGTTCTCCTGGGGTGGGGGAACACAATGGGCATTGCAGGGGCGAGTACACTGTTGAATTGTGTATTTTATTAATGGTTATGTGCGGCTCACTGGATAAAAACTAGTATAAATTGAATAACAACAGTTTATGGTAAACAGTCTTGTTCGTTTGTTTTGATAAATGCTACCCATCCAAGCACTGGACTATTTACCTATTTAATTCAAGAATGTAAATTTACAGACGGAATTAAGTAACCAAATGCCAGGTGTTGTGAAAACGATTGTGCTTATTAGTGGCCAAAAACCATGGAGACAACTGAAAACATTTTCTGAACATACATGAAAGACTGTTTTAAACTGTGTTCTTGCATCTTGTGAACACCAGATTTCACGAGAGAGCTCATTTAAAATGTGCATACCGCCTCGTGTATACAGATGTTCGCAATTGATTCGGGCGGTCTGCTGTGCTTTGGATGTGAATCAAAGTACAAAGTTTAATCTGAAAAGAAAAGAGCCCGTGCTTTCTCGGGGGCAAGTGTCGGTCTGATTAATCAACAGAGAAATCATGCAAAGTAGCACAGCATTTTAGAAAGCTGCGATGAGAAACTTAACATGCAATACGTCCTTAATGACATTGCGACAACGTGACACAGACCGAGGCTACCGCTCTGTAACACATGGGACTGACCTTGTGGTCTTCATCAAAACCGAACACAGTTTTCTGCGACCACGGAGCCACCTGACACGCCCTAAATCGAAATGACTGTGGAAGAAACTGGCCTCTGAGTTTTAGAAAATAACTAATTTTTCCACGTGCCAGTGGTTGTGAAGTAAATATGTCCCGCCGCACTGATCTTACATCCTGTCACATTAATGTTTCAGAGCACTCAATATAAATATTAAAACTAATAGCTTCACTCTTCGGCTATTACTCCATCACTCCCTGAAATCATCATAAAACATTCAGAGCCTTTTAGAACATTTACACACTTGAATCTGATGGTGGGGAAGGGGGTCTAGTGCAGCTCATCTCACAAACTCAAATTATAGTGGAAAGCTGTTTATGGAATATGCGTTATTTATTCATCATTTCAAGTAAAGTTTCAGTTCTGACGGAGATAAAAAAAAAATCAAAGCCTGGCTATCTAGGGAGATGTCTGAAGTATTGCTTTTCTATATCGAAGACCAGGTAAAAACCACACACACAGAAAAGAAGCAAAGCAAAGTGCATGAGAATCCGGGCCCAAGGTCAGTCAATCTCAGGACTGTGGCTACGTGCGGAGCTAATGGATTGTAAAGACACACGCCAGATTGATGAATATTTAAAGAGCAACTCCTCGGCAGAGACCCCTATAAATCAATCATGACTTATTGGCGCGATCAATTATGCAAACTTTAAAACATTTAATGACAGGTAATGAACAGGTCCCGGGGGGCTGCCAGTCAACAGTGTTTTGCAGTTGTAGTAACATCTGCTTAGGTGAAGAGCCGAGAAGAAGCCATTTTTCTGATGTGATTGAAAGGCAGCAAATCGGAATATTCATGGGTAAAACAGCGTGATCGAATATGTACTGAGACATTTCCTCAAGTTAAAATAATTGCCAATATTCTCTCACGTTAATTGGGCATGCAGATAGAGGGTTTATTCTTATAGATTAAGTAAAGTAAGCGATGTGTTACGTACTTAAACATGGTGTGTTACCCATAAGTCAATGTAAACAGGACTACTATTAACCTGAGTCTAAATTATTTTTTTTGATGAAAATCATCAATGATGAAAAGGCTACAAAAGGCAAGGTTGTACTGATGCAGCATGTGGCAGCTAGTGTACTTACAGCATTGTTTGCATCGCACCAGTGCTGGCTGTGCATCTCCCCTCTCTCGCCCCACTCCCCTCAATAAGCACAGGGCAGGACATCCTTTTCATGGTGTATACTTGAATTTGTTAATACAGTGCACTGGTCTGTGAGTCAGGGTGTGGAGGTCTTCATTTGACAGCAGGTACTCATTTCTGGGCTTTGCAGCTCACAGCCTTTCATTATGCTGCAAATTTTCAAGGTACTGGAGTCATAGAGGGGAAGGAGGATCAGCTTGCCCATTGTAGGTGAAGGTGAGGTAACCAAGAACAGCATGGATGAACCTCAGGCTGACGTAAAGCCCTTAAGGTCAGACTCCATTTTAAGTAGGCCTGACTCCTCCTTAGGTAATGGGAGTCACCATTTTTAACTCAATTCATGCAGAATCATTGTCATGTCTGCCATTGACACAGATGTCGTCTGAACATACCATCAGTAGAACTATGAAAGTGTCAAATCATTCAGACAATGACATAGATATCACACCTGATTCCCCATCAAGTCTGGGAGAAGTATTTACTGATCACAATCTCACAATGGCCCCACATAAGAACACACACACACAGACATATACACAAAATACTGCAGTCTGAATAGACATCCGTTTACCTTTTCTGTTCCTAAATGAAGAAGCGTTTAAAAAAAAATCTAGACTAATGCTAAAATAATGTGCAAAGCTAATCCTGCTAAAAACTTGTCAAAGTGCAAAAACTGTAATAGGCAATCATACTTAAATGTACTAGGCCTGAAACACAATGACACTGACATGATAGTTAACTAAGCTAAAAGAATTGTAGAGAAGGAACAAGGCCTGATCTTCACCTTTTGAAACACTTGTTTTTCATCATGAATAGTTGTTGTGCAAAATGAGTTTCTTCTCATTTATACAGATATTTCCACTTCTAAAGAGACCACTTTTAGCTAATGAATTGACTTTGTATGTAGAAGGTTAGATATGAAAGTTCACACACAGGAATGCAGTCTTGATTGGGAGGATGAATCATGAGAATTTAGATGACATACTTACACAATAAGACATAGTTGCGGACTTAGAGGTTGCTGTCTAAAGAAAATTGTGCTCCTTTGCAAAGGAGGGGAGTAAACACATTCCCATGGGCCCATTGGAAGCTGATTGGTTGACTGAAGAAAAATGAAGCCACATGAAGTTGTAATAATGATTTTTTCTGTCTAAAATAGTGCATGTGCCTAAAGTTCATACCACACACTATTCCATTCCCCTTTCCTTGGATAAAGACCCTAATTGGTCTCTTGAACCTCTCTTCATGAGAAGTTCTGCTTTGATTGATTATTGAATTATTGATCTGACTGTTGATACTGAAGCTTTATGCTTCATGATTTCTCTCTAATTCAGAACTCTTTATGTGTTTTCTGAAACTGACACCTTTACTCTTCTCTTTCCTAAAATAGGGATTCTTTCCTTTATGGAATATGCTAAATGCATTTTATGATTTATTAATTAGTTATTGTGATTATTTGATTTCTGATAAAACTAATGATTGATAATTCTAGCAAAGATGAATTACTAAATAGATTTGATTAATAAAACCCTTTAAAAGATACCAAATTCTCTTTATTGACTGAAAATTAGAAATTGTTGTGCTAATTTAATGTGATATACTGTAAAGCTCCTGATTAATCTCATCCAAAGTGAAAGATCCGTCAAACTGAGAGAAAAGTAAGGCATCAGGAGTTAGCCTTGATGGCAAATCAAGACTTTAACTGAAACAATCCCCTCGCTAGCATAAGGATACACGTGACTCACAACTTCATGCACATGATCTTTGTCAGACTTATGTCAGACATTCCAATCCTGCCTATGGAACTTTTAATATGAGAATTTTAGAGAATTTGAGGAGAGTGCTGTACAAATTAAAACCTCCTTCTAGACAAGCACAATTTAAAGCTTTGGCCATTTGTCTAGTATTCAGACAACAAGATAAATAATTTTTTTAGAAGAGAATGAGAAAAGTTGAAAAGACATTATTAGAGATAAGATTGGACAATGAGCAGAATGTTTGGAGAACTGACGCTTTGCAGGATATTAAAATGTTTCCTCCAATTACACAAGAGAAAGAGAGCACTGTCAGGCAAAAGACAAAGAAATAAAATAAAGACTCTTCTGAAGAGAATAAGTCAAAGTCAGATAAATCTAGGAAATTACTGACTTATGATGATGATTCAGATGATGGTGAATTTATAATGCAGTTATTGAGAAGTCATCCTCCTCCATACGCCGCACAAGAGACAAGTCCAGGTACTAGTACTAATCCAAGCACTCCAGTATCAGTTGTAGTAATGCAAAGTCAAGTACAGGTTGCAACTAACGCTCCCACTATTACTGTAACTCAGACACCTATGACTCAGGTTGAGTTACCTGTAGTCTATGCTACAATACGTGTTGTAAGTTCTGCACCGGGCATGACAGTACCAGTAATGCCATCATCACAGAAATCACAGATTTACCAGAAACCAATGATGGTTCAGGTGGAGTCCACACCTAATTCAGTGGTTCCAGTGCAAGTTCAGACAATGCCGAGACACACCTGTAACAATGTCACAGTCAAATTCTCCAGTACTGTCAGGTGAGAGTTCTGGAATAAGTTACTCAAGAAATCAGAATGCTCAACCAAGTTCAGAAGCATTAACAGTACCTGTTACTATTTGTCCTGTTGTACCATTGGTTGCCCAGGGAAATAATGAGAGTAATGTAAAGAATATTTTTATTTCAAATGCATAAATGAAGAGACTCAAAGTTACTGCGGAAGTAATGTCTCCAATGAATCAGACTTTTGATAAGACAGGTCCACTGATTGACCTAAATTATTGTAGTACCTCACAGAATTTGGAAAGCCAAATTTGAATTCAAATTTGTTTCTGATGGCTCCTCCTGACACTTCATGTATTACTCCACAGACTGTGCCCAGTGTAAATAATATTGTCTATTTACAAGGTTTGACAGCTCAGCAGTTAACAGACTTGCTAGAAAAAATAAGTGATGCGAAATCTACTGCTGAAGGAGGAAATTCATTCAACCTGGCAAGACTTAAATTAGAATTAAATTAAATCATTGAAGGAACACGAGTTAAATAGAATTGCCTCATATAATGAAGACGAGTTGCACTTCATATGTAAAAATGTTACAAACAGAGCAGGATTGGTACACCAGAAGTTAGCAGAACTTGCAGAGAAATATGAAATAGAAATTGAGAAATAAAATCCACTGAAAAGAGAATATGAGAATACAAGGAGTGAAAATTCAGATTAAGGAATTAATTCAAAATATGAAAACATGTGGAGCATTAGATAAATAGGAAGGCAAATGGGTAAATTCAAGAGGTCAAAAGAAAAAAAGAGTCTGCAAATTCAAATGTTAATGTGCAGCAGACTGATAATCCAGTAAAGATATTACCTATGAGAGGAATTCCTGGATGAAATTATGTACATGTCCCTTGGAGCAGGAGAGATATTTTGTCATTTACAAATTACTATATGAGACTGAGTGAGAAACCAGTAGAATGGTACCAGCATACAGATAGATTTGTGAAGCTCGCAAAATGCCTGTGGGAAAATTTGAGTATGCTGTTAGAAATAGTGGTTCCAGCTAATTAGTGGGTTGAATACAAAAGGAGTGTTGAGTGGCCAACAAGCGAGCCTTCATGAGATCCAGTTACAGCTGCACCATCTCCTGATGTAATGAAATACTATTACAGAGGGAGCACATTTTTGAAAACAAGAATTTCTCCTAAAAGTATTGATCAGCAGAGCATCGATAGGACAGCACAGGAAGCAAAAGAGTCAATATTTGCGTATTATGAAAGATTACTACAAGCATTTAAACATTACAGTAGTACAGAAACAATTGAGCCTAAAGACATTGTTCATGTTGTGTTCAGATTTGTTGAAGGGTTGAGACCTGAAATTAGCCAGATGCTTAAGAGTCATTTGATTTTCTGGCAAGCAAAACAAGTTGATGAAGTATTAAAGTTTGTTAAATACTGTAGTGATGAGATTGAACTGAAGCAGAAGAAATTGAAGGAAATGGTGATGGTGATGCAGATTAAAGCAGCAAAGTCAGGAATGCAAGGCATTTTTTCTCAGCAGAGAAACATGCAAGTGTTTCAGAACCAGGCAAGAGGTAGAGGTCGTGGTGGAAATAGAAATGGGACTGTGGCATCAACTTAAATACTATGGTTTATCCAGATGATATGCAGGCAATGAAACTGATGTTACCTTGTCACGCCTGCGGGGGCCTCAGCCATTGGAAACGGGAGTGTCCAAGGATGGTACAGGGTGGTGTTGTTATGCAGATGAATGAAAACAACCTTTTTTCAAAATTTGAGAGGACCGAGAGTAAGGGGCCCTAATTTAAACAACCAGAACAGGAGTAATCAAATGCAGATTCCTCAGGAAATGCAAAGTCCCCAACTGATGCAACAGATACAGGTGCCACTTTTTCAGGTGCCACAGTCACAGCAAATGCAGCCCCAAATGCAAATGATACCAAAGCAATAAATGTAGATACCTCAAGCTCCAATTGTACAGCAGCAGATGATGCTTCCTCAGAAGAACACAGGTCAAAAGTTAAATCTAAGTAATCAGACAGTACAACAATTTACACTCCATAGTGAGGATGAATCGAATGATGAAGTGATGAGTGAGAGTTCGGATGAAGAAGAATGTGTGTTAGCAGCTTCATTAGATGTGGAGCAAAAGGGTCCTTGTGTAAATGGAAAAGTAATAGTTCATCAGGTTTCATTCCTAGTTGATACAGGAGCTACATGCTTTACAGTAAGAACTGCAGAAGTTCCTAACATGCCACTTTCTGGGTAAACAGAGCAGATTGTATGATTTGCAAATCAATTCCTGACGTACCCAATTACTAAACAGATTCATGTTAAAATTGGCAATTTTGAAGGTATGCATACATTTGTAGTCTGTGACTCAAGTCTAGTTTCCTTATTGGGAAGAGGCCTGTTGTGCAAAACCAAATGTTTGATCACCTGTACAAATGATGGAATTGCTATTCAATTGAATAGTGATGACGATGAGGATTTATCTATGTCAATTGAATGTGATTCAGTTAATGAAGAATTTCCACTGATTATTTTAGATCCTGCATTTACAGTACAAGATTTACCAACTGACTTACAGGTTACAGTTAAAAGTTTAGGATCTTTCTGGGAAAGACATTGGTCTGATGAAAGGCGTTGAACCAGTTAAATTCACAGTCAAACCAAATGCAGTTTTTCGCAAACCCTGCAATGTTATATGTCATCAGAAGTAATTGAAGCAGTTACTCCTGTAATTGCAGATTTTGTAAAGCAGGGAGTTCTGAAAAAAGTATTGAGCAGCCCATGTAATTCTCCTATTATGGGCTCGTGAAAACCAAGGGGGAAATTTACAATTGTTCAAGATGTGAGGAAAATGAATGATATAGTGGTCAAATGTTGTCCAGTGGTACCAAATCCAACAGTAATTTTGTTTCAGATCCCATGTGACACTGAATCGTTCATGCTGATGGACTTATCACAAGCATTTTTCTCAGTGCAACTTGATGAGGATAGTCAATTTCTTTTCTGTTTTAAATTCTGTAATCTTGTATATTCCTGATTTAGGATCCCACAAGGCTTTTCAGAGTCTCCATCATCTCCATCAATATTTACTCAGGTGTTGAAAAATAATTTGCTATAATTGTAAATACCTTTCCAAACAGCATTATTTCAGTACATTGATGATGTTTTGGTTGCTTCAAAGACAAAGGAAGCATGCAGGCAGGCAAGATACTATTGCCTTATTGAATCATTTGGGTGAGAATTGCCAGCGGGGAACAATCTTCAGTATTGACACTGGCTCATAAAGGGAGCCGGCAGCAATGCTGCAGTGCTTAGTGTGCACCGGCACCAGTCATGCTGTTCACTAATGCATACAGTAAAAAGGGCAACAGGGCTGTCCATGAGGCAGAGCAGGGGCCCTCTGGTGCCCCCTGCTCCTGGTCGCCACCAGCCTTCACATGGCGATGCTACGGCTATGTAAAAGCTGGTGGAGAGGGGGTCGTAATCCCCAGGGCAGCTCTGTGCTGCCCTCATGGATTAGGACCACCAGCACCGCCAGTCCCGCCTGTGGAGGAAAACTGGCGGTGCTGGTGGTCCGACCGTGGCACAACTGGCCATAATGTGGCAGTCATATGGCTGCCAAAGCGGTTGGACCACTTTGGCTACAGTCAGGCTGCCACCATGACCCTGGCGTTCTTAAGACTACCAGGGTTGCAATCATCCCCAAAGTGTCCCAAGACAAATTACAGACTGTCAGAAAGAAGTGACATATTTGGGTTTCCAGAGAAAGAGTTACTGCCATTTTGCAAATGAATCCTCCAGCTACACAAAGAGATGTTTCTGGGAATGGTGAGTTACTGACCCCAATGGAGTACCAATTTTTCTGTTATTTCAAAGCCATTACAGAGACTGACCCACAAAGATATAAATTACCCTGTGCCCTTTGATGAAGCTTGTATGAAAGTTTTTTTTCTGAGCAGAAAGAGAGTTTGTGTAGAGTACCAACTTTTGGGATGCCTGTCTACACGAAACCACTTGAGTTGTTTTGCTATGGATGTGATTTTTGTGCCCTTTCACTTTTTGAACAGGTACATGGTGGTGTAAATCACCCTGTAGCATATTTTATTGCTACTTTGGACCCAGTCGCAGCAGCTTTACCTGGATGTTTGTGGTCTGTGGCTGTGGTTGGTTTGTCACTCACTCAGGGTGAGAGTATTGTGATGGAACATTCCTTCACTATCCTTGTCACGCACTCTGTAGAGGTTTAACTTATCTGAACAAAGACCCAATATTTCACAAATGTAAAGCTCACGAACTATGAGCTTTTGATTTTAGGCTCTCCAAATGTTACTTTGAAGAGAGGTACAGTGCTTAACCCAGCAACTGTGCTAGTAGTAGACAATATTGAAATTGAAAAACTGAAAGAAGTTGAACATGACTGGAGGTTACTGAATTGCGCATGAAACACAGACCTGATATTCAGGATACTTGTTAGAGGAAAATGATCAAATTGTTTTTGTTGACGGTTCTTGTTTAACAGATAATGTGGGAACCTTGAAACCTAGATATGCTGTGTGCACAGTTTCTGGTATTCTCAAAGCTTCATGGCTGCAAATAATATTTTCTGCACAAGTGGCTGAATTGTTGGCTCTTAATAGAGCATACTGTATTTCTGCACAGCCTAAAGTTACAGTTTTCACAAACAGTCAGTATGGATTTGGTGTAGGGCACATCTTCAGGCAGTTGTGGTCACAGAAAGGTTTTATGTCCTCTTCTGGCTCACCAATTAGAAATGGTGATAAAATTAATAATTTGTTACAAGCCCTACAATTACGTGATGAAGAATGGAAAAAACTAAAAGATGATGAAGTAAATGCAAATTACACATTAACAGTGGTTGATACATGGGAGAAGAACAAAAAATTGCAAGAAAATGTCCCTGAAGATGAAAAGAAAGGTCAGATACAATTAAAATGTATTCAAAGAGACACTGATGAAATATAGATTTAAAATGAAGGGTAAGTGGTTTTGCCAAACTGTCTACAGATGCAAATGGCAAGATATGAGCATGGTAAATCACACATTGACAGAGGTGCAGTAATTCACACATTTAAACAATCCTGGTTGAATCCAAAGTTTAGACAGGTTGCTGAAGCAATTTGTCACAGATGTGTTACATGCCAATGAATGAACACGGGAAAAAGAACAATTGTCAATTTGAGTCACATTAGAAGAGCAGGATGTCTATTCAACAGCATACAAATGGATCTTATTGAGATATCTGTGTCTGGTGGTCTGAGATACGTGTTGGTGATTGTCTGTATTTTTAATCACTGGATTGAAGCTTACCCCACATGTAGAAATGATAGTCTCACAGTAGCAAAGCTTTTACTTAGGGAGTGTATTCTTCAGTTTGGGTTTCTGGCCTCTTTAGAATCAGACAGAGGAAGTCACTTCAATTATGAGGTGATAAAATTACTGTGTTCAGCCTTAGACATTGAGTAGCAGTTGCGCTATAGCTAACGCTTTGAAGCCTCTGGATTAGTAGAGCAAATGAATGGTACTCTGAAGGGACGACTTGCAAAAATATGAGCATCTACAAATCTGAAATGGTCAGATGCATTGCTTTTGGTTTTGATGACCGTGAGAAACTTACCTGATAGAAAGACTGAACTTTCTCCCCATGAAATCCTTATCGGTAGAGCAATGAGATTGCCAGCTGTTCCTGCAATTTCTCTTGTGAATATAACAGATGATATGGTGCTGTATTACTGCAAGAGTCTGGCTGACGTGGGTCTCTCTTTCTCTTACCAGGTAGAAGCTACAGCCATGCTGACGTCCCGAGACCAGTGTAATAGTCTGCAAGCTGGTGAGTGGGTGGTCGTCAAGAAGCATGTGAGACAAAATATGTCTGTACCCTAGGTAGAAGGGGCCCTATCAGGTCACACTTGTTACGATGACTGCTGTGAAGTGTGCTGGGATTCCGAACTGGATTCATGCCAGCCACACTTGAAAAGTGCCATATCCTCTGGGATATGGCACTCTACAGTCTCAAGTACCAAGAAGAGAGTCTGTGGAGACTGAAGCTGAAACAGCAGACACAGTGCAAACTGGTGAAGATCTAGGTGCTCTTCTACGAGATGAGGAAAACATACCTCTGAGAGATGAAATAGAAGTTCCTGAAGTTACTCAAGCATCAGCAAATATAGCAGGAGAGTCAAGTCAGAGGAGGACTCTCCCTGAAGCAGATAATTGGGAAGATCAGTTGAAAGAAATCAAGTTTCCTGAATCAGCTGAGGATGGAGTTGAGTTGAATCAAAGACATACAGATTTGATTCCTCCTGAATTAGCTATTTGTACAGGTACATAAAGTCAAAGTCAAAATCCTTCTGAATCAAGAAGAGTTTTAAGTCCGGTTTTGCAAACAACACTGTCAAGGAAACCTGTGAAAGGAGACAAGTGGCTCAATTGGCAAACAAATGAAAATGTTATAGATGTACTGTCAACCATAAATGAGGAACTAGATACAACAACAAGAGCAGATACAGATGAAGATCTGAGTGAAGGAGAAATAAGTGTAAATGGAAGATCAAAAAGAAAAAGAGTCACAAGTCGAAGATACCCAGGTCCTGAATGGGCATATTTCACAACAGATGACACAACAAAGGTATAGAAAAGAAAGAGGCGATTGCCAGGTACTACAATTACTCTACATGGCGGTTGTAGGATGACTGGGATATTACACATTTTACCCACCCATACTCACTAGTACGTATTGCTATCCACAGAAAATGGGAAGGAAGGGTAACCATAGATGGGCTACTTGACAAGACCCTGGACGGTGCTGTTAACTGAAAGCTGAGCTTCTATTTCACTTAGTCACTTATGCCTATAATTGCAGAGTGGTTTGAACCCTGAGGTGACATTGGAATGTTTGCATCACAGGCTACAGCTTGCTCCTGCTGGAACTTCAGGTGAGTGCTCTACAGACATTGTGTTTATGTGTATTTTCCTTTCGCAGGGAGCACTGCCTTCACACCTGACTGAAAACTACAGCTTTTGCTATCAAGAAGGTATGCAGTGCCTTGCTTCTCCCTAAGAAAGTCTAGAATACAGGTCTATTTTCCATGCTCTTTGAATATAGTATGTAGAAGTATGTTTTAGGGGTTCAAGTTTTCAATGTCATTTTAACTGTGTTAGAATTGTTCATTTAATTATTTTTTTTCTCACTGTGCCTATTTGCTGTTTTTATAATATTCTGTGTGGTTGTATTAGATGTGCTGGGAAACAGGTTCACCGTGTTGCAATAAATGCTTTTAGTTAAAATTGTCCATTCTTCCTACTACCATTTGTGTGCGTGACATTGTGAAGAGTGAAATAGGTTTGTTTCTGGTACAATGGTGCCTGAGTTCTCAATTTAGGAATTGTTAGTAACACAAAAGCAATGATTTCACTTCAGCAATGTACTAGATGGGACTCTGTGAAGCTTCAATAACCTGCTGTTGCATTCAGTAATGGGGCATTGACCCAAGTTTTCCTCTGTCACTGATGGGTAAGCAAACCTTGTAGAACCACACCAGAGTCGTAGTTTACACAACAAAGCATGGTGCAGCAATTGGTATGTTAGTTGTCTGATGAGGATCACCTTCTTACAAAAATGATTGTTCTTCATCTAATCCACAGCCATTGATTGTTAAGCATTCAAGAAAGAAGCTCCAACACTCCCTGCATGTCAACTTATTTCTTACTAAATAGGGAGATGCTTTGATTTTCTAAATTAATGCAGTGCACATGGATGTAGGTATTGTGAGAGCTTTGAGGGCAGAATTGTAGCACCCAGACTTCTAAGACAGGGGAGATGCTGGCGAGAGGACACAGAGTTGCCAGCATGATCAGTTAGATGAGAACACAAGGCCACACCATGACCGAGCATGGGAGGAAAACCAGGACAGGTATCTCTTTGCCTTAACAGTTGATCATCAACAATATATAACCTTCTTGGAGGTCTGTAATGCATCACCAGACCCAGGGACGTGAGGACAAGAACCACAATTCTTCTACTTATTGTGTGGCACATCAATCCTTAAGTAAAAAAGGAACATTAGTGAGGGAAGTGTGGTGCCTTTAAGGTTGCTGTGACAACTTAGAATGTGGAATGGTGTTAGATTGAATGTTTGTGAAAAGCTCAACACGTGGGAGGTTGATTGCCAGCTTTGTTGGTGGTTGGGATGTTTTCCTTCTTCTATGTAACTTGATGAACTTCGTCTTGAAGTCTATATTGAACCATTACACTATTTCACATTGGTGAAAACAACCTGAAGAACCTGTTTCCTGGACCACCTGTTACCCTGAGATATTATTTGATGGCTCTGTGTATTAGGTATAACGTCCCAACACCTGATTTGTGCTCTATGTAACTTATAGAATTATTCTGTGTGATGTGTAAGACTGGTGAGGTATTTATTTAATATTCCTATCCATGACGCTAAGTGAAAATGTCAAGATTTATTTATTGCAGCCATTTATGCCCACTTGCGCTTTACAGTCAACCTTGAGCACAGTATCACGTGCTTCCATGTTCTGTTTTATGTGTTGTCAATGACAGCTGGCCACACTGCAACATCTATTGCCTTGGTTAGGCACGTGACACAAGGATTCTTTAGGAATGTATCAACGTTGAGTGCTAGCCATGCTGCAACGTCCATTGCCTAAGTTATGAAGGTAGCGCAAGGATTTCATCCGGTGGAGGCTTCTGCTCAAAGTCTATGGAACTGCTTGGAGTCACGCAGTGATGGACACCACTCTGCGCTGTACATACATCTAAAACTGTTTGGAGATGTGTACGGTGATGCGAACACCTTGAGGCTGTGTGTCACTGGTGGTAAACCCATTACCCTCATTACCATTTATTAGACATTGCTTTACATGTGCACTGTGATGTGCACACCTTGAGACAACATGTTAATGACATTACAGTATATTCAGCAGTGCCCTTTTAAAAACCTGCTCTTGCAAGAATGGGGACACACACACCTTAATACTGCATGTCAAATAATTAAACTCAGAATGGCAATATGTGCATCAGTGATACACACACTTGAAGACAGAGTGAAGCCCTACTTGCAACTATAAACTTTAAAAACAATACTGTTGGACTTTTTTGCTTATGCAGGGTCATCCCCATTCGTTTTGCCTCCTGCCTCCTATTTTTTCTGACCTGTTGCTGTTGGCTTTTGAACTCTGAGCACTTTACCACTGCTAACCAGTGCTAAAGTGCATATGCTCTCTGTGTAAAATTGTATGTAATTGTTTTATCAATGATTGGCATATTTGATTTACTAGTAAGTCTCTAGTAAAGTGCACTAGAGGTGCCAGGGCCTGTAAATCAAATGCTACTAGTGGGCCTGCAGCACTGGTTGTGCCACCCTCATAAGTAGCTCTGTATTCATGTCTCAGACCTGCCACTGCAGTGTCTGTGTGTGCAGTTTTAACTGTAAATTCGACTTGGCAAGTGTACCCACTTGCCAGGCTTAAACCTTCCCTTTTCCTACATGTCAGACACCCCAAGGTAGGCCCTAGGTAGCCCCAAGGGCAGGGTGCAGTGTATGGTTAAAGTAGGACATATAGGCGGTCATTCTGACCCTGGCGGTCAAAGACCGCCAGGGCGGAGAACCGCGGGAGCACCGCCGACAGGCCGGCGGTGCTCCAATGGGGATTCCGACCGCGGCGGTAAAGCCGCGGTCGGACCGGCACCACTGGCGGGCTCCGGATGCCGGATGGCGGTAGGGGGGGTCGCGGGGCCCCCGGGGGCCCCTGCAGTGCCCATGCCACTGGCATGGGCATTGCAGGGGCCCCCGTAAGAGGGCCCCTACATGTATTTCACTGTCTGCTGCGCAGACAGTGAAATACGCGACGGGTGCAACTGCACCCGTCGCACAGCTTCCACTCCGCCGGCTCGATTCCGAGCCGGCTTCATCGTGGAAGCCTCTTTCCCGCTGGGCTGGCGGGCGGTCTGAAGGCGACCGCCCGCCAGCCCAGCGGGAAAGTCAGAATTACCGCCGCGGTCTTTCGACCGCGGAACGGTAACCTGACGGCGGGACTTTGGCGGGCAGCCTCCGCCGCCCGCCAAGGTCAGAATGAGGGCCATAGTAATGTGTTTTATATGTCCTGACAGTGAAATATTGATAAATTTGTTTTTCACTGTTGCAAGGCCTGTCCCTCTCATTGGTTAACATGGGGGCTAGCTTTAAATCTGATTAAAGTGTAAATTCCCTTTGGGAGCGGATGGACATGTGGCGTTTGAGGGTCTCTGAGCTCAAAGTTAAAAAGTACATCTTTTAGTAAAGTTGATTTTAAGATTGTGTGTTTGAAAATGCCACTTTTAGAAAGTGAGCATTTTCTTGCTTATACCATTTCTGTGACTCTGCCTGTTTGTGGATTCCCTGTCTGTGTCAGTTTGACAGTTGGGCTGGTTGCACCTCACACTAGACAGTGACACAAAGGGAGCTGGGGTGTAGCCTGCATATCCTGATGAGCCATCTGTGCTAAGAGGGAGGGGAGGAGTGGTCATTCACACCTGAAAGGGCTGTGCCTGCCCTCACACAATGCAGTCTCCAACCCCCTGGTGAGTGTCTGGGGCCTGGCCTGGGCAAGGCAGGATTTCACATTCCAAAGAGACTTTACTTTGAAGTAGGCCTACTTCAAAGGAGAAATTGGGTATAAGAAGGGCACCCAAAACCACAGACTTTAGAAACACTTCTGGAACCAAGAGGAACCTCTGCCTGGAGAAGAGCTGAATAGCTGAGGAAGAAGAGCTGCCCTGCCTGTGACTGTGCTTTGTGGAGCTATCCTGCAATTGCTGCTTCTGCCAGAGTAAGAGGGCACTTTGTGTGCCTTCCATCTTGAGAAGAAATCTCCAAGGGCTTGATCTAGAGCTTGCCTCCTGTTGTTTGAAGTCTCAGGGACAGCAAAGACTTCCCTCTGCCAGCACCTGGAGTCTCTGGAGAGACTCCCACTCTGCTCTGTGGTGCCCATCCAGTTCAAGGGACCCTGAAAGGAGAAGCTGGTAGCCTAAAGACAAGAAAATCCACGCACAGAGCGCTGTGCAGGGAAAAGATTGACGCAAATCCGATCTGCGGCTGAAAAAACGACGAGCCGCTGGCTCTGCAGCTGAGAAACGATGCTCGCAGGCAACGCGTCCGAAAAATCGATGCACAGAGCAGGAGAAACAACGCACAGCATCGCTGACAGAGGCTGGGAGATCACAACCTGCGCTGTGGGATTTTCGGATCATTGTGCGGCTGGGTTTTTGACTCAAGTACCGCCGTGCAGAGTTATTTTTGATGCACAGCCATCCGTGCCGGGTTATTTTTGATGCACACCAGGTACATTTTCACTCTAGCAGCGCTAGTGTGTGTTTAAAACTACTTAAAGACTCTTTTTGCATTTTTATTGATAACTTGACTTGTGCATGGTGGATTTTTGTCGTTTTGGTCTTGTTTTGTTTAGATAAATATTTCCTATTTTTCTAAACCTGTGTTGTGTCAATTTGTAGTGTTTTAATTAAGTTACTTTGTGTGTTGGTACAAATAATTTACACCTAGCACTCTGAAGTTAAGCCTACTCCTCTGCCAAGCTAACAAGGGGGTAAGCAGGGGTTAGGTGAGGGTGATTCTCTTTTACCCTGACTAGAGTGAGGGTCCTTGCTTGAACAGGGGGGTAACCTGACTGTCAACCCAAGACCCCATTTCTAACATTGGTGATCAGCGGTTGGGATTTGGACTTGTAGTTGTACTTAACATACAGTGATTAGGTGTACACTACTGTTTTGAGTTCAGACCACTACTTGACCACATACTACTTGTTTTGTGATTCTGCTTTTTGTTCTCTGATGTCCCCCTGGAAATATTGCTAATATTTTTGGACTTTGGTTTTTGGTTGTGAAGCCTTTGCAGAATGGAAATCAATTTCTGGCACCTATTTATGTATAAAAAGTGGCAGCTTAAAGCATTCTGCATGGAAAGGGGACTGGCTGTGAACAAGAAATCCAGAAGGGAGGATCTTGAGTCAGCCCTGTTTCAGTATGAGTTGAAACGTTGTCAGGCAACACAAACAAATGAGTCTGAGGAGGAGAACTACTCTGAGGAGGAGGACTACTCTGAGGAGGAGGGCAGTTGCCCTGAGGAGGGAACAGAAAGAGACGATTGGCTCCTAGCTCGAATCCGGAGTCTGGAAGAGCTGGAAGCAGAGCTTGAGAGGGCTGAGGAGAAGAGAGCCTTAGTCCTGGAAAAAGAAAGGATTGCAGCTCAAGAGCTGAGCTGTGAACAGCTGAAGCTGGAAAACCATGAGGGCTGAGTCCAGTTCAGATAGTGGCAGCAAAAATCTTTTATCCAGTACAGCTGAAGAAGTGCACATGCCCAGAGATGTGGTGCCCTACTTGAAGGAGGGAGTTAACACACGCCAGGAGGTTCAGGAGTATGAGGTAGCTCCAGTGATGCACAGGGTCCCTGTGGTGGATTGGGGAACTGGCATGGGGAGTCATATTCCTACTGGTGGGAGGGACACTCTACTGACTCTAGGTGAGAGTGACAGGGAGAGGAGTTCCCCCCAGGTAGAAGTCCTGGTTATGGAGTGTGAAGAGATCCCAGAAGAGTGTGGGTTGAGTGTCAGGGGCAGTCAGGTACTGTCTCATCTGTCTCAGGAGGGTGATGTGGGGTGCTTTGCAAAGCAGAGTCACTGGATGGTTGGGTGAAGGGTACTTTGGTTAATTCATGTAAGGGGCTGAGTGATGTAATTGCTGGAGGGCATATGTCTAGTCCTTATTTTCCAGAGCTACGCCAACACCAGGTGGAGTGTGAGTTCTCTGACCCCAGGGAGCTTACAATGGAGGCAGACTTCTGGGTGAGTACCAGAGAGTCTGAAGAGGCATTTGGCGGTGCTCCTGAAGGGTGTGGTCCAGGTATTTCCCAACCAGGTGAGGTAGGGAAGGATTGTAGTGTCCCAGGTAGGTCCCAGTGCAGTGGGATGGGTGAAGGACCCCATGTCCAGTCTCAGAGGAGAGGGAATGTGAATGGGATGAGGCCCAAGGTGCCCGAGATCCAGTCCCAGGTCCTGGAGGGTTCCATGAGGGAACACCAGGAGGGGAGCCTAGCCTGTACCGTAGGTCCATCTGCTGAGGGAGACCCCACAGTGTCAGGAGAATTTGGGGGGGGAGGGGAGACTGTAGCCAGCGTCCCACCAGTTCTGGTATCTGGCAGTACCGCTCCTAGTGAGAGGGTGCAGAAGTCCAGACAAAGGGTTGAGAGGGGGTTGCGGACCCCAGTGGAGAACCTGGAGGGTCAGGGGTCAGCTCTGAGAGCAGAGCCCCCCAGTAATGACCTTGGTGAGACCATTTCTGAGTTGGGGAAATCCAGACTCTGTCAGATGGGCAGAGGTCAGGGGACCTGCGCCAGCCAGACTCTTGTATGGCCCTTGGGGACAGTGTGTCCCTTGAGGGGGGTAAGTGTGCCCCCCTGGAAGTCCTGGTGTGCCAGGCAATGGTTCAACCGCAGGGTGGTGACTCTAGGTTGAATTATCAGGTTCAGGGGGTAAACTCTGACCTGATGGGGGGTAAGTGTGCTCCCAAGGAAGTCCTGGTGAGCCAGGCAGTGGTTCAACCGCAGGGTGGTGACACTGGGTTGGATGACCAGGTTCAGAGGGTAAACTCTGACCTGGTGGGGGGTAGGTATTCCCCCCAGGATGTCGTGGGTTGCCAGGCAGTGGTCCAGTCTGTGGGTATAGACCCTGGACTGGAGGATCCGGTGCAGGGGGTAAACCCTGACCTGAAGGGGTGGGCAGTTTGCCCAATCACCCCCCGGTGTGATTTCAAGGGGTACTCTCCCTGAGGGAGGGGTGCAGATCCCTGAGAGTAGGGGCAGGGAAGAGAGAGACTCACCCCTAGCCCCAGTGCAATCTAAGGTTACAGACCCTGGATTGGAAGGCCAGGTTCAGGGTGTCCCCCCTGACCTGGAGGAAGGGGCTACTGCTAACAGTGCCCCTACCATGTTGTCTTCTGTGGGGGGGCACTCCTAGTTGGGGGTGCAGGACCCCAGAAGAGAGGGCAGGGGGAGGGAAGCCTCACCCCTGGCCCAACCTGAAGGTACAGACCCCAGGTTGGAGGACCAGTTGCAGGTTAACAGCCCTGCACTGGTGGAAGAATTGTGCAGGACTGCTTCTACAAGCACCCTGACAATTTTTGTCTCTGGGGATGCCGCTCCTGGAGGGAGGGTACCGAGCCCCAGAGGGGAGGACCAGGGTCAGGTTGTCATCTCTGACCTGGTGGAAGAGAGAGTGGTCAAAGGGTGCCAGGCACCTGGGGCTACTGCTCTCCACTCTCCGCAGTCACAGTGGTTAGAGAGGCCTGAGTTTGGGCTCTCATCCCTGACAGTTGTCCAGGGCCACTGTGGCTTGCTGTCCTGGTGGACAGAGTTGCCCCTCGGGGGGGACGAGAGTCACACCCCGGGGGTGAAGTGGGTAACACCACTGTGTTGGCCCTGGTGGTGCTATCTACCCATTGGGATACATCTGTGAGTGAAGTAAAGTTAGGTGCTGCACAGATGGTATCTGCAGATGTGGAGAAGGGTTCCCCATGGGTTAGCTTAGTGGGCCCTGAGAGTATGGACAGAGGGATCCAACTGGAGTCAGGAAGGCGTAGAACCGGAACAGGCCCCTGCTGTTGTGGGCCTGGTTCCTTGTTCTATCGCCCCAATCAGGGAAGTACATCAAGGTATTGATTGCTCTCCCCTGGCTTTAGGCTGGTAGGGGTTGTGTTGGACTTTTTTGCTTATGCAGGGTCATCCCCATTCGTTTTGCCTCCTGCCTCCTATTTTTTCTGACCTGTTGCTGTTGGCTTTTGAACTCTGAGCACTTTACCACTGCTAACCAGTGCTAAAGTGCATATGCTCTCTGTGTAAAATTGTATGTAATTGGTTTATCCATGATTGGCATATTTGATTTACTAGTAAGTCCCTAGTAAAGTGCACTAGAGGTGCCAGGGCCTGTAAATCAAATGCTACTAGTGGGCCTGCAGCACTGGTTGTGCCATCCACATAGGTAGCTCTGTAATCATGTCTCAGACCTGCCACTGCAGTGTCTGTGTGTGCAGTTTTAGCTGTAAATTCGACTTGGCAAGTGCACCCATTTGCCAGGCCTAAACCTTCCCTTTTCCTACATGTCAGACACCCCTAAGGTAGGCCCTAGGTAGCCCCAAGGGCAGGATGCAGTGTATGGTTAAGGTAGGACATATAGGGGGTCATTCCAACCCTGGCGGTCATCGACCGCCAGGGTGGAGGACCACGGAAGCACCGCCAACAGGCTGGCGGTGCTTCCCTGCCCATTCTGACCGTGGCGGTAAAGCCGCGGTCAGAAAAGGGGATCCGGCGGTTTCCCGCCAGATTTCCCCTGTCTGGGCTGAATCTCCATGGCGGCGCTGCAAGCAGCGCCGCCATGGAGATTCCGACCCCCTTCCCGCCACCCTGTTTCTGGCGGTGTTTACTGCCAGGAACAGGATGGCGGGAACGGGTGTCGTGGGGCCCCTGGGGGCCCCTGCACTGCCCATGCCACTGGCATGGGCAGTGCAGGGGCCCCCTAACAGGGCCCCAGCATGATTTTCACTGTCTGCCTAGCAGACAGTGAAAATCGCGACGGGTGCAACTGCACCCGTCGCACCCCTGCAACACCGCCGGCTCCATTCGGAGCCAGCTTCTATGTTGCAGGGCCTTTCCCGCTGGGCCGGCGGGCGCTCCTTTGGCGGGCGCCCGCCGGCCCAGCGGGAAAGCCAGAATGGCCTCCGCGGTCTTTTGACCGCGGAGCGGCCAAATGGCGGTGACCGCCCGCCCGCCGCGGTCAGAATGACAGCCATAGTAATGTGTTTAATATGTCCTGACAGTGAAATATTGCTAAATTCGTTTTTCACTGTTGCAAAACCTGTCCCTCTGATAGGTTAACATGGGGGCTAGCTTTAAATCTGATTAAAGTGTAAATTCCCTTTGGGAGCGGATGGACATGTGGAGTTTGGGGGTCTCGGAGCTCACAGTTTAAAAATACATCTTTTAGTAAAGTTGATTTTAAGATTGTGTGTTTGAAAATACCACTTTTAGAAAGTGAGCATTTTCTTGCTTATACCATTTCTGTGACTCTGCCTGTTTGTGGATTCCCTGTCTGGGTCAGTTTGACAGTTGGGCTGGTTGCACCTCACACTAGACAGTGACACAAAGGGAGCTGGGGTGTAGCCTGCATATCCTGATGAGCCATCTGTGCTAGGAGGGAGGGGAGGAGTGGTCATTCACACCTGAAAGGGCTGTGCCTGCCCTCACACAATGCAGTCTCCAACCCCCTGGTGAGTGTCTGGGGCCTGGCCTGGGCAAGGCAGGATTTCACGTTCCAAAGAGACTTTACTTTGAAGTAGGCCTACTTCAAAGGAGAAATTGGGTATAAGAAGGGCACCCAAAACCACAGACTTTAGAAACACTTCTGGAACCAAGAGGAACCTCTGCCTGGAGAAGAGCTGAATAGCTGAGGAAGAAGAGCTGCCCTGCCCGTGACTGTGCTTTGTGGAGCTATCCTGCAATTGCTGCTTCTGCCAGAGTAAGAGGGCAAAGACTGGACTTTGTGTGCCTTCCATCTTGAGAAGAAATCTCCAAGGGCTTGATCTAGAGCTTGCCTCCTGTTGTTTGAAGTCTCAGGGACAGCAAAGACTTCTCTCTGCCAGCACCTGGAGTCTCTGGAGAGACTCCTACTCTGCCCTGTGATGCCCATCCAGATCCTGGGACCCTGAAAGGAGAAGCTGGCAGCCTAAAGGCAAGAAAATAAACGCACAGAGCGCCGTGCGGGAAAGGATTGACGCAAATCCGATCTGCGGCTGAAAAAATGACGAGCCGCCGGCTCTGCAGCTGAGAAACGATGCTCGCAGGAAACGCAACCGAAACATCGACGCACGGAGCAGGAGAAACGACGTGCAGCATCGCTGACAGAAGCTGGGAGATCACAACCTGCGCTGCGGGATTTTCGGATCATCGTGCGGCTGGGTTTTTTACTCAAGTACCGCCGTGCGGAGTTATTTTTGACGCACAGCGGTCTGTGCCGGGTTATTTTTGACGCACACCAGGTACATTTTCACTCTAGCAGTGCTAGTGTGTGTTTAAAACTACTTAAAGACTCTTTTTGCATTTTTATTGATAACTTGACTTGTGTATGGTTGATTTTTGTCGTTTTGGTCTTGCTTTGTTTAGATAAATATTTCCTATTTTTCTAAACCTGTGTTGTGTCATTTTGTAGTGCTTTAATTAAGTTACTGTGTGTGTTGGTACAAATACTTTACACCTAGCACTCTGAAGTTAAGCCTACTCCTCTGCCAAGCTAACAAGGGGGTAAGCAGGGGTTAGCTGAGGGTGATTCTCTTTTACCCTGACTAGAGTGAGGGTCCTTGCTTGAACAGGGGGTAACCTGACTGTCAACCCAAGACCCCATTTCTAACAAATACACTACAAACTGATTTAATCTTCAATTAAATTGCTACACACATTTTCTTGTACCAAACCTAATTTGCATTTAAAAATCTAGTCATCATAATTCCCTAGCTAAAATGCAAAATGCCACTTGTCCACCATTCTTTTTATCTATGCCAGGAGACCCGCCTATAAGGTGGGCCAAATAGAGGAAATTATTTGTACATTATGCTTGTGTGTGTAGTGTTTCCATTAGTGCGGAGAGAAAGACTTTGTTGTTATTACATTGTCTAGGTACAGAAGGAGATGAATTATTCAAACATTTACCTGACTAGGCAGATGAAGAGTCAAACTATTTAAATTAATTTGAGATAAGTTTAGCAAAACTAGATAAACATTATTTGTCACAAGTAAGCACGATTTTGGAACGGTACCATTTTGGTAGGTGTATGCAAAGACCTAAAGAGACTGTAGAGTCTTATGTGACAGACTTACATAAATTAGGTGCTACATGGAAATTTGAAGGTGAATTGGAGGAATTCATACATGACCAATTCATGCTTGGATACAATATTGAGAAGATAAAGAATGAACTATGGTAGAAAGATAACCCCAAACTAGATGAGGTACTAATGGTTTCTAATGGTTGAACATCCCCTCACATGTGTGAAGTGTTAAAAAAAGAAAGTGCCACAGAATTTCCTATGAAAGTTCAAAGAATAGCAGGGTCATCCTGTGACGTGATAAGTGCTAGAAAGGGCAACAGATAACTAATGAGAGTAACAAAAAAAATGCTAAAACAAAAATTGGTAAATCAAGGTGCTTCCATTGTGGTAACAGTAGGCATCTAGCAAATAGTAAGTTTTGCCCTGCCATTGCTGGCAAATGCCATAAACGTGGCAAAGTTGGTCACTTAAAAAAATAGCAGGCTGACCCATGACACTAAGTGCATGAGAAGTGAATTTGCCTGAGAAGGATGGTAGTACTTATGATGAATTAAACTGCGGGTAGGTGGTGCTTCAAGTTGATCTCTATAAAATCAAAGGACCTGTGTATACTGTGTTGGTTAAAAGTTGAACTGACAAAATGCTGCTTGACTCTGGTATGAGAATTTTGTTAATCTCAAATACATTTTATCGGGGCAAATTTAAAAATAAGGTGATCCTGCATAAACCTGAAATTAAACCACTAGTTTACGGCAGTCAGCCTCTAAAGTTACTAGGATACTTTTGGGGAGAGTTGGAGTGTAAAAGTCATTTCACTGAAGACAAAATATACGTTTCATGTAAAGGAGATAGTATTTTAAGTTGGATTCACCACAGTGAAGTGGGAATTATGTTGGACCCTAGAGGGCAACCCAAAATAATTCTAAGGGAAGTACAAATTGGAATGAGTGTGAAAAAATTGTTCATTCAGTTATGGGCTCAGAGGTGGAAGTGTTGGAGGTGAACAAAAATATTGTTGACATGCGTGAAGCGTTACACACAGAGAATTTAATTATGTGTTCTCTGACACATTTGGATGCCTTACCGACTATTCTCATAAGATTACACTTAGAGAAGGTGCTACTCCTGTGTGTTGCAATGCACAGGGAATGCCTTCAGCCTTGCTTGACGTGATGTTCACTGAACTGAGAAAACTTAAGGAGGGAGGAATCATATTAGAAACAGAAAGAGCTGAGTGGTTGGCCCCAGTTGTTCTTGGTCGTAATGCCTTTGGTGAAATGAGAGTCTGTGTAGATTTAAGAAACCTTAATACATTTGAAACTGACAAATATCCTCTTCTCAATATCGTAGAGATGCTAACCTTACTTGATGGAGCTACAGTTTTCTCAGGGCAGCATACCATTGAAATTAAGTTGGATGCTGACTCAATGGGGCTGATCTCTTTCATTACTCCTTTTGGTTCTTTCATATTCACAAGGTTACCTTTTGGATTAAATTCAGCTGCCTCATTTTTCAAAGAGTCATGGAGGAAGTGTTGGGCAGGGTGAGTGGAGTCAAAATGTATCAAGATGATGTCTTAGTGTGTGGTTCATCTCAAAAAGAATGTGATGACAGACTTAAACTGGTTTTGACTAAATTTAAAGAGAGAGGATTGACATTGGAAAGAAAACAAATGTAAGTTTTGTTTGTCTGAGACTGAATGATTAGGACATAAACTTACTAAGGGAGACTTGATACCCAAGGAACAATTAGTGAGAACCATAGACAACCTCCCTGTGCCTGGTAACAAGGACAAGTTAGTTACATTTTCAGGTATGGCTCAGTACTACAATAAATTCATATAAAATATTGCTAGTCACACCATGAGATCATTATTGAAGAAAGGTTTTACATTTTCTTGGTGCCAAGATTGCGAGACAGAATTTCAGGAAATTTAAAAAGTTTTGAGGGAAGCACCTTCCTTAAAATGTTTTGACACTGGAAGGCAGTCAATTTTGGTCACTGAGGCCAGTGCAAACGGTTTGAGAGCTGTGTTGAAACAAATTAAAGATGGAGAAGAACAAACTATCATGTTATTGTCCAGAGCTCTAATTGGGCCCAAAATTCATTACTCAGTTATTAGAAAGAAGCATTATGCATATTTTGGGCTATAAGGAAACTAAAAAAATTTCTCTGGGTTAACTCCTTTGTTGTGAGGTCTGATCACAAACCCATTAAAGATGTATTTACTAAGAAATGTTTGGATGCCATTTCCTCATGAATATGTAAGTGGGTGGGGGGCCCTTCAAGAGTACGATTTCAGGGTAGAATATAATCCTGGGTGCATTAAAAAAGTAGCAGACTATTTGTCAAGGCTGATACCAAGCCAAGCTGATCAGGTTGAAGATAAAGTGTCAAACACTAACAGTCTTGGAAGCTGGGATGATTGGAGTGTATGTGAGATTACAGAGGGCGTGATCACTGAAAATGTGTGGAAAGAAGAATTAGTCAAGGATGTGTGTTGGAAATGGGTTATTGGTAAGGGCAGGTAGGTACCTACACCTAGCAACAAGCCACTAACCTCCACCTAGGTACAGTTAGGTCTCAGTAAATTAATCCCAGCTCAACCCTTGGTAGCTTGGCAACGAGCGTCAAGGCTTAACTTAGGAGACAGTGTGTAAAGCATTCAAATATCACAAAACAGTAATTAAATAAAACACAGGAAACAGTTTAAAAATCCAAAACCAATTTATAAAAATAGTTTATATTTTTATCTTTAAAATGACACAAAAACGATTAAAATCGGTTCAGGGGAACCGGAGATATGAATTTTTAAGGTATTATTATTTTTCTAGCGCTTAGAAACAAAAAGCGCCAATCGGGTCATCTGGTTGCACCAGGACCGGGACAAAGTCAAAGTTTCAGGCCGACCGCGATGGAGCCCTGCTCAGCTACAAGTCGCGGGAGGCCTCGGTTGAAAAGTTACCTCCTGACTTAGTCTTTATTTTGAAGTTTTTCTTCACCGGGACGAACCTGCCAGTTGAATCCGACCTCCTGGAGCCCTTGTCCGGATACGCGATGTGGGTTTCCTCGGTGGTGATTTCTACCTTCGGACTTAGTCGTTTTTTCGAGATGAAAATCCTTCGACCGGGGTAAACCTGGATCTTGATCCGACGTCCGTGGAGCCCTTCTCGGATACGATGGCTGGGAGGTCCCGGTCAACTTTTTACGTTCGAACTTAGTCTCTTTTTCGGATGTTTTTCTTTACCGGGACGAACCACGAAGTCAGGCCGGGTCGCGGTTGAGGCAAGCCGGCTAGAATTTCGGCGGCGGGTCGGTCCCTCTCTGGAGCTTTTTTTCAAAAATTCTCAAATCTTTTCCAAACTTCTGGGGCTTCACCCAGATGTTCTTTTAAGGTTCTTTTGGGGTCCACAGCTCACCCCAAGGGTCCAGAAGTTCTGTGATGGTCCTTGGGGGGTGCGGACTTCAACTCCCAGAATGCACCTGGCGCAAACTCCTTTTTGGCCACTGGGCAGTGGTCAACTGGTCTCTTTTTTAGGAGTTGGTGCAGGGGACTCTGGATAGCAATGTTTCACCTGTAGCAAACAGGGAGTCCCTCCTTGAACCAGTTGAAGCCAGGCAAAGTCCTTCTTGTGGTGAAGCCCAAGTGTGCAGCTGGTGCAGTCCTTCTGAGTGCAGTGTCCAGGTGCAGGCCAGGGGTCCAGCAGGGCAGTCCTTCTTCTCCTTAAGTTCCTTCTTCTTGAAAGTTGGCGGGGATCTGAGGTGTGGGGGCAGGTCTGCCAGTTTTATTCTTGCTCCAGGGTGAAAAGCAGGGGGGGCCTGGTTCTCCAATCAGGTACAGGGTCGTCCCCTTGTGATGACCACTTCCTGGGAAGTGTGGCAAACATCCATCCCAAAAGGCAACAGTCTCCAAAAATCCAACATGGCTGAATCTGATTTTTGGAGGTTACATCTGGCTGAGCCCACCCACTGGTGTGGCTAAAAATCATAAACACACCCCTCTCCTGCCCTCTCCTAATCTAATCAAGGGGGCACCTAGCTGTCTGGGGTTGCAGGATGTGGGGGTGTTGCTGGGTGCTCCAGATGTCCTTCTCTGCCTTTGAAGACCAGTTTGGCAGCCCTCCCCCTTCCTGCCTCACCATCTGCTGAGGGGAGATTCTCTCCCCCAAGCACATTCCTTTGTGTGAAGCCAGGCCACTTCACACCTCATCAAAGTAGCCTGGCAGGAGCTGCTGCAGGCTGGCCAATCAGAGCACAGCAGCAAAAACAATGCAGAGCTGAAATTGGCAACTTTTTAGGTAAAGTCTAAACTTTTTACCTGAACAAGTTATATTAAATCCAACAACTGGAAGTTGTGGGATTTATTACAACAATTAATTTGATACCAAATTCTTGGTATGTAACATTTAAGGAGACTTTAAAATTTAAAATAAAGTCTGCCCATTCTAGCCTATGAAGGCCATTTACTTCAATGAGGGAAAAACAAATTTGGCTGTTTTTACCTCACCAGGGCTCATAAATCTATTTTTATAAAGTCCCTGCTTATAGTTACATGGCACCCAGCCCTAGGGGCACATAGGGCACACCTTAGGGGTGACTTATGTGTAAAAATAAGGTAGTTTAAGACTTTGGAAGTACCTTTAATTCCAAAGTCGAATTTGCATATAACTTTAATTTAAAAGCAGCCAGCAAGGCAGGCTTGCTTTTAAAATGACACTGGGCACCTCAGCAGTGCACCTAGGTGTGCACCACCTATGCTGTGGTCCCTAAACCTACATGCCCTACCATATACTAGGGACTTATAGGTAGGTTAACTTAGCCAATTATAATTAGCCTAATTTGCATATCCATTTTACACAGAGCACAGGCCCTGGGACTGGTTAGCAGTACCCAGGGCACAGCCAAGAGTCAGTAACCACCAGTACCTATCCACAAAGAGTGGGGGTGATCAGGCAAAAAAGGAGGACTTTCCTACACTGCCCCCCCCCCCAGATGAAAGGTGATGGGTACTAACCTACACCCTGGTAGTCCTCATCAGCTAAGTGGAAAAACCTGGAAAGGCCATCTGCATTGGCATGGGCAGTCCCAGGTCTGTGCTCCACTGTGAAGTCCATCCCCTGTAGGGAAATGGACCACCTTAACAGTTTTGGGGTTTCCCCCCTCATCTGCATCAACCATCTGAGAGGTCTGTGGTCAGTTTGTACACGGAAGTGAGTGCCAAACAAGTAAGGCCTCAACTTCTTCAGGGACCAGACCACAGCAAAGGCCTCCCTCTCAATGGCACTCCATTTGTTCTCTCTGGGGAGTAGTCGCCTGCTGATGAAGGCAACTGGGTGATCATGGCCCTCTTCATTAACTTGTGCTAACACTGCCCCAATCCCTTCCTCTGAAGCATCTGTTTGTACTACAAACTCCTTGCTATAGTCAGGGGCCAGTAACACTGGTGCTGAACACATAGCCTGCTTTAGGGTGTCAAAAGCTTTCTGACACTCTGGGGTCCAAATTACCTTCTTGGGCTGTTTCTTGGAGGTAAGCTCAGTCAGAGGGGCCACTATGGTCCCAAAATTCTGAACAAACCTCCTGTAGTACCCAGTCAGGCCAAGAAAGGCCCTGACCTGAGTCTGGGTTTTTGGAGCCTCCCAATCCAGGATAGTCTGGATCTTGGGCTGGAGAGGTTGTACATGGCCTCCACCAACAAGGTGGCCCAGGTACACAACAGAGCTTTGCCCTATCTGGCATTTGCTTGCCTTGATAGTCAGGCCTGCTTGAAGCA
This sequence comes from Pleurodeles waltl, assembly GCF_031143425.1. Classification (NCBI taxonomy): domain Eukaryota; kingdom Metazoa; phylum Chordata; class Amphibia; order Caudata; family Salamandridae; genus Pleurodeles; species Pleurodeles waltl. The sequence goes on from NC_090443.1 coordinate 716,324,148, forward strand.
GGACCTGAAGCACTTCCTTCAGGTGGACCAGGTGGTCCTTCCAGGTGGAACTAAATACAGTTATATCATCCAGATAAGCTGCACTGAAAGATTCCAACCCAGATAGGACTCTGTTCACCAACCGTTGGAAGGTGGCAGGAGCATTTTTCATGCCAAAGGGCATCACCTTGAACTGAAAGTGGCCCTCTGGTGTGGAAAATGCTGACCTCTCCTTAGCTCTTGGACTTAAGGCAATCTGCCAATATCCTGAGGTCAGATCAAATGTGCTCAGGAATTTGGCAGCCCCCAGCCTGTCAATGAGCTCATCAGCTCTAGGTATGGGGTGAGCATCAGTCCTAGTGACTGCGTTTAGACCTCTGTAGTCCACACAGAATCTCAATTCTTTCTTCCCACCTTGGGGATTAGCTTTGGGCACCAGTACCACTGGACTGGACCAAGGACTATCAGAGGGCTCAATTACCTTGAGGTCCAACATCTTAGCCACTTCAGCTTTGATGTTGGCCTTGACCTGGTCAGACAGCCTGTACAGCTTGTTCTTGACAGGCAAGCTGTCACCAGTGTCAACATCATGGACACACCAATTGGTGAGTCCTGGGGTCAGGGAGAACAGACTAGCAAACTGTCCCAAAACTTGCTTACAGTCTTTTGGTTGCTGGTCTGTCAATTTGGGAGAGAGTACCACTCCCTCCACTGACCCATCTTTTGCCTTTGAGGACAGGAGGTCTGGCAGAGGTTCACCCTCCTCCTCCTTCCCTTCATCAGTGACCATTAGCATGGTCATGTCTGCCCTGTCCTGGTGGGGTTTCATCCTGTTTACATGCAGGATCCTGTGAGGATTCCTGGGGGTGCCAAGGTCCACCAAGTATGTGACCTCACCTTTTTTCTCCAGAATTGGATAGGGCCCAGTCCATTTGGCCTGTAGTGCCCTAGGAGCCATGGGCTCCAAAACCCACACCAGCTGTCCTGGGTGATACTCAGGCAGGGTAGCCTTTTGATCATGCCAGAGCTTCATGAGCTCCTGGCTGGCCTCCAGGTTTCTGCTTGCCTTCTTCATATACTCAGCCATGCGTGACCGCAGGCCCAGTACATCATCTAGCACATTCTCCTTGGATTCTTTGAGAGGCTTTTCCCAAGACTCTCTCACCAAGCACAATGGGCCTCTTACAGGGTGCCCAAGCAGTAACTCAAAGGGGCTGAATCCAACCCCCTTCTGTGGCACCTCTCTGTAGGCAAACAGCAGGCATGGGAGGAGGACATCCCATCTCCTCCTGAGTTTGTCAGACAAACCCATGATCATGCCCTTCAGGGTTTTATTAAATCTTTCCACGAGACCATTGGTCTGTGGGTGGTAGGGGGTGGTGAACTTATAAGTAACACCACACTCATCCCACATGGCTTTCAGATAGGCTGACATAAAGTTTGTGCCCCTATCTGAGACCACCTCCTTTGGGAATCCCACTCTGGTGAACACACCAAGTAGGGCTCTAGCCACTGTGGGAGCAGTGACTGTCCGGAGGGGTATTGCCTCAGGGTACCTGGTGGCATGGTCCACTACCACCACAATGTACCTGTTACCTGAAGCAGTTGGTGGGTCTAGGGGACCAACAATGTCAATCCCCACCCGCTCAAAGGGAGTCCCAACCACTGGCAGTGGTATCAGGGGAGCCTTTGGTTTGCCTCCTGTCTTGGCACTGGCTTGACAGGTGACACAGGAGCTGCAAAACTCACCGACTTTTTCTGACATTTGGGGCCAATAAAAATGGTTGACCAGCCTGTTCCAGGTCTTGGTCTGTCCCAAATGACCAGCTAAGGGGATATCATGGCTTAAGGTAAGGAGGAATTCTCTATACTTCTGGGGGACCACTACTCTCCTAGTAGCCCCTGGTTTGAGGGCCCTTGCCTCAGTGTAGAGAACTCCATCCTCCCAGTAAACCTTGTGGGACCCACTGGTATCCCCTTGTTCTTGCCTGGCAGCAGTCTGCCTCAGGCTCTCAAGAGAGGGACACTCTCTTTGTCCCTGGCACAAATCTTCTCTGGTGGGCCCACCTGCCCCTTGCAGTTCTGCCAAATCAGGCATAGTTTGCAGGGAAAGTGTCCCTCCCTCAGAGTTCAGATCCTCCCCCTCAGGGTTGGATTCTTCCTGACCCTCTGTACTTGTTGGGGCTGGCAATCCAGACCCAGTGCCCTTTCTCTTTTTCTTGGAGGCTTGGCCCTTTGTTCCAGGGTCCAAGTGTCCAGCATTTCCCTGTTGTGCTGCCTGTGACCTGGTCACAGCACACACCCATTCAGGGAGGTCCAGCATCTGTGCATGGACCCTTCTCTCCACTTCTGACCATTCAGATGCTTCAAGATCATTTCCCAGCAGACACTCTACTGGGAGGGCAGGAGCTACAGCTACCTTTTTAGGGCCAGTCACACCTCCCCATTCCAGACTCACCATAGCCATGGGATGGAGTTTGGTTCTGCTATCTGCATAAGTCACCTGGTGGAAGACACCAGGTAAGACCTGCTCTGGAGAAACCAGCTTTTCTGTGACCATTGTCACACTGGCTCCTGTATCTCTCAGAGCTTCCACTTCAGTCCCATTGACTTTAGGCCTCTGCCTATACCTCTCCATGATGGGAGGTAAGGTGGCCATAGTTGCAATGTCCACCCCACCCACGGATACTAAGGTGACCTCTGTGTACCCTGATTCTACCCCTGGGCCAACTTCCACCCCCAACCCTACACTAGCAATCCCCTGGGATTGCTCACCAGTGGGGGGCTTCTTGGAGCAGATAGCATCTCCTCTTTAATGTCCAGGTTGATGACAATCAAAACACTTGCCGGCCTTAGCAAGCTCCTGAAACCTTCCTGCTTTAGCAGGATCAAAATTCTTTCCCTGATACCCTTTCCCTTTAAAAGTGAATTGGCTCGGGGCTCCCCCTCCCTGAGAAGTTTTTGGGGACTCTTGTGAGGACTCTTTGGGTTTTTTATCATCTTTCCCCTGGTTCTTCCCCTGAGAAGAACCATGTCCTCCCTTTTTCTTCCTCCTCTGGAGCTTCCTCTGTCTCTACCTCTTGGGCCTCAGCCCATGCTGTCAGGGATTTAATCAGGATTTGCTTCCTGAGATCAGTGGTTGCAGGCAACCCTCTCTCAATACATAACCCCCTAAGCTGGACTACTGTCAGTGTGGGTAGGCTAGCCAGATCAAGCTCCATGGTTCCCTAGTTTTGCGTCAACAAAAACTTTTTGCAAAAATTGGAAACAAGAATTTAGAAAAATTACAAAAATTCAATAATTGAAATTAATCCAAATTAATAATTAATAAAAAAAATAAAAATTAAAAAATAATAATAATAATAATATTTGCACTAAGACAATTTAAAGGATTTTTAATTTGTTTTACTTAAACTGTAACGTGATACTGAACACAAGTACAGGATCCCACCGCTGCCACCAAAAATGTTGGAAAATGGGTTATTGGTAAGGGCAGGTAGGTACCTACACCTAGCAACAAGCCACTAACCTCCACCTAGGTACAGTTAGGTCTCAGTAACTTAATCCCAGCTCAACCCTTGGTAGCTTGGCAACGAGCGTCAAGGCTTAACTTAGGAGACAGTGTGTAAAGCATTCAAATATCACAAAACAGTAATTAAATAAAACACAGGAAACAGTTTAAAAATCCAAAACCAATTTATAAAAATAGTTTATATTTTTATCTTTAAAATGACACAAAAACGATTAAAATCGGTTCAGGGGAACCGGAGATATGAATTTTTAAGGTATTATTATTTTTCTAGCGCTTAGAAACAAAAAGCGCCAATCGGGTCATCTGGTTGCACCAGGACCGGGACAAAGTCAAAGTTTCAGGCCGACCGCGATGGAGCCCTGCTCGGCTACAAGTCGCGGGAGGCCTCGGTTGAAAAGTTACCTTCTGACTTAGTCTTTATTTTGAAGTTTTTCTTCACCGGGACGAACCTGCCAGTTGAATCCGACCTCCTGGAGCCCTTGTCCAGATACGCAATGTGGGTTTCCTCGGTGGTGATTTCTACCTTCGGACTTAGTCGTTTTTTCGAGATGAAAATCCTTCGACCGGGGTAAACCTGGATCTTGATCCTACGTCCGTGGAGCCCTTCTCGGATACGATGGCTGGGAGGTCCCGGTCAACTTTTTACGTTCGGACTTAGTCTCTTTTTCGGATGTTTTTCTTTACCGGGACGAACCACGAAGTCAGGCCGGGTCGCGGTTGAGGCAAGCCGGCTAGAATTTCGGCGGCGGGTCGGTCCCTCTCTGGAGCTTTTTTTCAAAAATTCTCAAATCTTTTCCAAACTTCTGGGGCTTCACCCAGATGTTCTTTTAAGGTTCTTTTGGGGTCCACAGCTCACCCCAAGGGTCCAGAAGTTCTGTGATGGTCCTTGGGGGGTGCGGACTTCAACTCCCAGAATGCACCTGGCGCAAACTCCTTTTTGGCCACTGGGCAGTGGTCAACTGGTCTCTTTTTTAGGAGTTGGTGCAGGGGACTCTGGATAGCAATTTTTCACCTGTAGCAAACAGGGAGTCCCTCCTTGAACCAGTTGAAGCCAGGCAAAGTCCTTCTTGTGGTGAAGCCCAAGTGTGCAGCTGGTGCAGTCCTTCTGAGTGCAGTGTCCAGGTGCAGGCCAGGGGTCCAGCAGGGCAGTCCTTCTTCTCCTTAAGTTCCTTCTTCTTGAAAGTTGGCGGGGATCTGAGGTGTGGGGGCAGGTCTGCCAGTTTTATTCTTGCTCCTGGGTGAAAAGCAGGGGGGCCCTGGTTCTCCAATCAGGTACAGGGTCGTCCCCCTGTGATGACCACTTCCTGGGAAGTGTGGCAAACATCCATCCCAAAAGGCAACAGTCTCCAAAAATCCAACATGGCTGAATCTGATTTTTGGAGGTTACATCTGGCTGAGCCCACCCACTGGTGTGGCTAAAAATCAAAAACACACCCCTCTCCTGCCCTCTCCTAATCTAATCAAGGGGGCACCTAGCTGTCTGGGGTTGCAGGATGTGGGGGTGTTGCTGGGTGCTCCAGATGTCCTTCTCTGCCTTTGAAGACCATTTTGGCAGCCCTCCCCCTTCCTGCCTCACCATCTGCTGAGGGGAGATTCTCTCCCCCAAGCACATTCCTTTGTGTGAAGCCAGGCCACTTCACACCTCATCAAAGTAGCCTGGCAGAAGCTGCTGCAGGCTGGCCATTCAGAGCACAGCAGCAAAAACAATGCAGAGCTGAAATTGGCAACTTTTTAGGTAAAGTCTAAACTTTTTACCTGAACAAGTTATATTAAATCCAACAAGTGGAAGTTGTGGGATTTATTACAACAATTAATTTGATACCAAATTCTTGGTATGTAACATTTAAGGAGACTTTAAAATTTAAAATAAAGTCTGCCCATTCTAGCCTATGAAGGCCATTTACTTCAATGAGGGAGAAACGAATTTGGCTGTTTTTACCTCACCAGGGCTTATGAATCTATTTTTATAAAGTCCCTGCTTATAGTTACATGGCACCCAGCCCTAGGGGCACATAGGGCACACCTTAGGGGTGACTTATATGTAAAAATAAGGTAGTTTAAGACTTTGGAAGTACCTTTAATTCCAAAGTCGAATTTGCATATAACTTTAATTTAAAAGCAGCCAGCAAGGCAGGCTTGCTTTTAAAATGACACTGGGCACCTCAGCAGTGCACCTAGGTGTGCACCACCTATGCTGTGGTCCCTAAACCTACATGCCCTACCATATACTAGGGACTTATAGGTAGGTTAACTTAGCCAATTATAATTAGCCTAATTTGCATATCCATTTTACACAGAGCACAGGCCCTGGGACTGGTTAGCAGTACCCAGGGCACAGCCAAGAGTCAGTAACCACCAGTACCTATCCAAAAAGAGTGGGGGTGATCAGGTAAAAAAGGAGGACTTTCCTACAATGTGGTTTTGAAGAAAGTAATTAAATTAACCCTGAAAATCTAGCATCCAAAGAAAATGGTAGGTGAGAACATGCAAAACCTTTGTAATTTTTGTAATGAACTATCAGTAAGAGATGATTTACTTTGGAGAGGCACCAAACTGATCCTAAGAACCTTAGAGACAAGCTAATTAATTTGGGTCATCAAGGGCATCAAGGGAATCTCGAAGTCTAAGTAACAGATTAGGCTAAACGTTTGGTGGCCTGGGATAGACATTCATGTTGAGAGAATAGTAAGAGATTGTATGGTTTATTTAAACAGCGATAAAGTTTGTAAAACCATAGTACAACCTATGATGTTGATAAAGATGCCAAGTAGAGTATGGCAAGAAGTTGTGTTAGATATCGTGGGTCCAATTTCATGCATAAGTGGACAAAGTTATGTCTTGGCTTTAATGGGTTTTATATTCCAGGTGGTCTGAGATCCACTTCACACACCATATAGAGACAAGTAATGTGATTACATTTCTTAGTGGTTTATTTCACAGTGAAGGTTTAGGGAAATTCTTTTGGCTGATAATGAAGTACAGCTAGTATTGAATGAAATGGAGGAATTTTAGTTGAAAAGTGGCATCTGACATAGGAAGTGTTCTCTCTATTATCCTGAAATAAATGGGAGGATGGAGAGGTTTAACAGGGTGTTAAAGTAAACCATATAGATGGTGAAAGCTCAGAATAAAGACTGGAAGTCTGAAATTTTTAGAGAGAGTGAAATTGGACAGACTTGCCCCTCACTCTATCACTAGTAAAGTACTTTTTGAATTGTTCAGGGGTCATAATCCCATCTCTCTGATGTGTCCTGGATGGATGAGAAATTAAGATGTGGGTAAAATAACAAACACAGATAAATGGAGAACAAATCAAAGAGAAAATATTTTCAAAAGAAAAATAAAGTATGATAAAAGGCATGCAGCTTTTCCTACTAAAATTACACTATGCAATACTGTGAGGGTGAAATAGCCATTGTTTAGCTTTAATGTATTTTTGTGTTGTTAAATCTTCTTTGTTATTTTCTGGGGGAAGGTGTGTGGTGTCTTTAAGGTTGCTGTGACAACAGCGTAGAATGGGGAATGTTGTTAGATTCAGTGTTGAAGAGAATGTTTGTTAAAAGCTTGAAACATGGGCAATTGATTGCCAGCTTTGTGCTTGGCTGGGGCATTTTTCGCCTTCTCTGTAATTTAGTAAACTTTGTCTTGCAATCTTTATTGGACCATAACACTATTTCACAGGAAGTCATTGGAGAGGGAGCAATCAAGCGCTTCTTGCTAATTTCTGGCCCACAGACCTAGAGACTCTGTTAGAAACACTCTTTACATTATCTACAAAATTAATTGAGGCCTGCAGAAACAAAATGGTAAATTAAAGGTCCTGATACCCTGCTAGAAAGCATGACTCCATGTATGTAAAAAGTCCTCTTGGTAACCAAGGCCTAGCTCAAGGATCCTTGCATCATCAGGGGCCTGGCTGAGTGTGAAACTGACTCACAAGAGGAGAGTGATATAGCTTTAAACCTCTCATTGGAGATTAGAAGGTAGTCGCAAGACCTTCTCAATTGTAGAAGACTACAGCAGTGTGATCTTCAAGTTCCTCAACATTGCCTTCTCAGTGTTTTTCAACAACAGTAAAATATCTTCAACATGTACCTTCTAGGTTCTATCGTCCCTTTTTCAATGTAACCCTCTTCCAGTGATGCAATCTCAGTGTATTACTGCAAGAGTTCTTTGTCCCTATTTATACGTCTTCAGTGTTGTGTGATCACAGCAGTTTGAATGTCCTGGGAATTTCCTCTCATTTCTGTAAGACCCAAGCATCATGAGCTTTTCTCAGTTGGAAAAATCTGGCTTTCCCATTCTCCTAGAGCACACTTGCAAACTATCACTACATTTTATTGTGTTAAAGGTTCCCATCATTTCACTTGAAAGGTTTGTGATTTTTCACATGTATATCAGTTTAAATGGATCAGGAGCCTGCTGACAATTTAGGCCCGGTCGAGGATGTTACTGTTCACCAGCTTGGTGCGTCCTGAACCCGTGCAATGTCTCATTAAGTTTTCATGTCACAATCTACTCGGTACCTAAACACAGGACACAGAAAGGCTGCAGTGTTTCTCTATCCCAGCTTTACGTCAGCACAACTGATTTGTTTATGACTACCTCAATTGGCACATCAAATCATTGTGATTATTTACAATTTTTTCTTCATTTTATTATCTTCTTCAGAGTTACTGTGTTGCATGATTTAGTTAACATATTTCAAGGTCCATTTACATATGTGAATGACAGTGTCACCACAAATACTTAATTTATGTTACTCTGAAAGCCAAACTGTTATCTGGTTCAGGATATAGAATGCTTGCAACTAGTGCTTAATTTCTGAAAAAATGGGTGGCATGCTCCAAAATATTTCTTCATAAGCCATCAGCTGGTTTCATTTCTAGCATTGTTAACTACATTTGGGGCCAGATGTAAGAAACTTTTGCGAGTCGTAAATGGCCCAATTCGCAATTTGCAACCCCGCAAAATTGGAAATCGGATGCAAAAATCCCATTTCCGACTCGCAAAATGCGACGCGAGCCATTACCGACTCGCAAAAATAGCGACCCCATTTTGCGACCCGACAATAGGAAGTCACAATTTGCGAGTCGCAAACCAAATGCAATAGCCACTCGCAAATTGCGACTAGTCGCAAAAAGCCCATTTTGCACTTCCAATTTACCACTAACTCAGAGCAGGTGGTAACCAGAACCAAAGTATAAAAGGAGACCCAGAAGGCATCTGGGTTACTCAAGATGGCAGAGATATATGTGATAGGAATGAGGAGGAGAGCCCATGCCGCACAGCAGAGGAGGAGGAGCCAGAGACAGGAGAAGATATACAGAACCAGGCAGACACTTTTCCAACAAACTGAGGAGGAGATTTGCGATAAATATAGACTCAGCAGTGCAGCAATACTAGATTTAATTGATTTACTCAATCCGCAGCTACAGCGCCAGACTGTGCGCGGCTGCGCCATCCCTACGCATGTGCAAGTGCTATGCTCACTGCACCTCTTGGCATCCGGTAGCTATCAGGGAGTCATTGCTGTGACAGGAGGGGTATCCCAAAGTTCACTCCCACGGTTCTTTAGGGCATTCCTAGATGCCTTACTCACACACATGTCCAGATACATATACCTACCCAGGAATGAGGCAGAAATCAACAGCACCAAGTTGGAATTCTACAGGATTGCCAACTTCCCCCATGTCATAGGGTGTGTAGACGAGACACATATACAAATATGCCCTCCTGCAAACCTGGAATATCTGTTCTGCAATAGGAAGTGTACCCACTCACTGAACATACAGGTGGTATGTGACACGCATTATGTTATCACTGACATGGTAGCCAAATTCCCAGGGAGTACACATGACTCGTACATTTTCAGGCACAGTGGGATACACCAACGCCTAGAACGTGGGAGTTTGGAGACGGATACCTCCTAAGTATAGCTGAATACACCTTGCAGACATACACACAGGTCAATGTGGAACCCATCTATGCCCAGCTAACATTGTACATTTTGTGCCAAACAGGTGACAGTGCATATGCACTACGACCATTGATACTGACCCCGTGCTTAACACCCAGCAATGAGACAGAGAGGTGATACAACAGTGCACATAGGAGGACCAGAAATATCATCGAAAGGACCTTTGGACTGCTGAAGGTAAGATTCAGATGCCTCCACAGAAGTGGAGGTGCCCTCCAGTATATCCCAGTAACAGCTTTCAAGATTGTTGGCGCATGCGCTATCCTGCACAACATTGCCACCAGACGTGGGCTACCTCTCACCCCAGAAGACCCAGATTCGGAGGATGAAGAGCAAGAGCTACCACATCGCCATCTTGGGGATAGAAGCATTGCACATCAAGGCAGACTGAGACGGGACCACATAGCAAACCAGTACTTTGGAAGGTACGTGCTAACTGTCACCACACTAACTAATGTCACACAAAAAGAGTCCAGGTGTGAAGTGGAACTAACAAGTTATTTATTTTGTGCACCAAAAAAAACTATATACATTGACAACAGTTCAAGGGCTGTAACAGTCCACCTGGCATGAGGACACATTGACCTCATGTGCCTCTACCCCAGGACAGTGTGGAGCTCATATTCTACGCCGGCCTCGGCCAGCATGGCTGGTACCAGGCGTCTCAGCAGTGCCCTGCCTTGCGCTTCCACTGCGCAACACCCTGGAGTCACTGGCTGAGACACTGCTGATGCTGGAGCCCTTCTCGCTATCCTGCGGCGTGTCAGCCGCGCCCCTAGCCACCTGCTGTGCCTCCATGATATCAACGGCGTGGCTGAAACATCCCAGTCCACGTGCCACATCACTGGCAAAGTGGCCCATGTCTACTTGGAGGCTGACCGTGCCCCTTGAAAGGCCAGTAGTGTTCACAGCCAGCCTGACTTTGGAAGCAGACATTTGGTGCGGCCGGTGCATTAGCTGCCTGTCACGATGCCTTGCACCCTCTCTCTCTGTTATGAGTTCCGCCACCAGTTGTCTCATGGAGAGTGCAAGGTATCCCACATGTGTGTTCAGTTGTTGCAGCTCTGTGTGTACCAGCTGCATACCACTGCTTTGGTTTTGCTCCATGTGCCGCATTGCCCCAGTAATTCTCCTTATCTCCTGTGTTTGCAGGCGCTGACCCCGTAGGAGTGCGGCCTCGGCGTGCGACATGGAGGCGTCCCCTGACTCAGCCTGCGCCTCTGGTGGTACATTTACACGTCGCCTGCGACGCAGTGGAGGCTCCGTGTCATCTACAGTGGCTCTGTGCCTGGGACCAGGTGCTGGCTCACTCACCAGTATGGCAACTGGTGCATCCTGAGGGGACTGTGTGTTGGTGGTGCAGGTCTCTGTGGTGGCTGGTCCTGACTCGTCTGCAGGTTGGTGGCTGACCTGTGGCCCCTGAATGCTTTGGTTGGCGGGGGTGTCGTGTGGGAGACCTGTGGGACATAGGGAACACACTGTCAGTATCTACCATCTGTTATCAACTTCCTAATAACCTGTTGCCTATCAACTGCCTACTTGACTACATTGCCCATAATACACCATTCTGGTTGTTGCTACTCTGAAATGGAGCTATTTCGGTTGTGCATGCTACTGTGTACAAGGTGGGTGGGGGTATGGCATATTTGGATGTACATGCATGTCTCATGGTACTCACCGGTTGATGGTCCTGGCTCTGAAGTATCCCATCCTGCACACTGCCTCTGGCTCCAGGGTCTCCTCAACTCTTTCCTCAGGGGTGTGGGTGGTGGTATTGTGGACGGTCCCCCTCCAGTGCCCCTCATCTCCCGGAGCCGCTCTGCCACCCTCTCCTTGGTCCGGGAGCGCAGGTCATACAACCTTTTTTTTAATTCTTCTAAGCTCCGGTGACTGACACCCAGGGAGCTCACCTTGTCTTGGATGTCCGTCCAGATTCTTCTCTTCTCCACCTCTGGCACAGTGAGGGCTGCCCTCCCAAAAAGTTGGTCATGGTGATGGTAGCACTCTTCTGTCAGCACCTCCAGCTCTTTCTCTGCAAATTTCAGTTTGCGCTTCCTTGGTGTCTCAGCCATGGTAGCTGCTGTTCGCTCTGTTTGCAGTGTAGCAGTTGAAAATGGGTTTGGTCCTCCCTCCTCCCGGGTGTATTTGTAAACTTCCTGGCTGTGATGTCATCATCAAGAGCCAGGAAGTGTTATCTAGAGTGTTCTGCTGCACCTGCATTCAATTTGCAGCACAGTCGCAATTTGCGACACCCACTCGCAAATTGCGTGTTCGTTTTTAGCGCGGTCGCAAAAAGCGACCTCGCAAACAGCGGACTCACAATCTGCAGTGCGACTTCATTTGCGAGTCGCAAATTGAAGTCGAGTTTTCTTCTTGGATACCATTTAGCTAGTCAGAAATTGCGAGTCGCAACGACTCACAATTTCCGACTCGCTAAATTTTTCCTACCTACATCTGGCCCTTGGTGTTCACTAGACTCGCCCAGGCCGGCTGTGGGAAACTGGAAGGGGACTCATGCAAACAGGGCAAAGTGGGCGAAGGAATGGTTGTACTTTCAATTTTATTTTTGTATGCTGCAAGCTCACACAACAGATTAAGCCTTTGCATAACTTGCATGACAAAAATCAGCCAAACTAATGAAATGCAAATACATAGTTGGTCCATTCTGTAAATTGACCAAATGCAAAAACACTTCTCAAAGAAGGTAAGGACATTTTTAGATTTAGATTTGAATTGCAATGGTGTGTGAGCCATTCGTGAAAAACTTTGCTTTCTGTACATATTCTAAGGGGTTTTGTTTTCAACACTTTTTACCATGCACTGGATACACCAAGCAGGTCATTTGAGTCAACATATTTGGCTGATAAAGGCTTGAGGTAGAACGAATCATAGGGCTTCCTCTGAACCCAATAGTTTTGGTACCAAAAGCTCTGTGTGGTATTAGCTTACGTTTCGTAGCCTGCAAGGCAACATAGAGGATCAAAAGATTTGCTGCTTCCCCAGAACCAAAGATTTAACTTTAGATTTACAGTAGTTTTTAGTAGTACAAATTCTCCATTGGGCAAAGATAAAAACCACAGCCAATTAAGGCTTCACGAGGCTGAGTACCTTTGTTGCTAGGTGTGAAGGTACGAAATGTATCAAGTGCACAAGCTAGTGATTGGAAACATTCTGCCATCTAAGCTCCTTTCTCACAGCCACCCCATATAACTTTGAAGCACTTTCTCTCTGTCTTACAGTAAAGTTACCCTGGAGCCCTTGTTTCAAGATAGCAAACCCCAGCTACAATCAGACGGCCCTGTCTTCTGCTCCCAAGCCTTACCTCTATTCAGAGGAGTCTCCTACTTGAGAGGGTCAAAATGGCTTTCCCTCTTACTGTGATTGCAGCCTATCTGTCTGGGAGGGTTCTAGGAATAAACAGAAGTATCCCCTCCAAATCAAAAAAGGTAGTGCTAACATGGCTGTAGGAAGTTGGCTCTGTATGTGCTATTTCAAAGTAAGGAATAGCATGCACAGAGTCCAAGGGTTCCCCTTAGAGGTAAAATAGTGGTAAAAAGAGATAATACTAATGCTCTATTTTGTGGTAGTGTGGTCGAGCAGTAGGCTTATCCAAGGAGTAGTGTTAAGCATTTGTTGTACATACACATAGACAATAAATGAGGTACACACACTCAGAGACAAATCCAGCCAATAGGTTTTGTTATAGAAAAATATCTTTTCTTAGTTTATTTTAAGAACCACAGGTTCAAATTTAACATGTAATATCTTGTTTGAAAGGTATTGCAGGTAAGTACATTAGGAACTTTGAATCATTTCAATTGCATGTATACTTTTCAAGTTATTCACAAATAGCTATTTAAAAAGTGGACACAGTGCAATTTTCACAGTTCCTGGGGGAGGTAAGTATTTGTTAGTTTTACCAGGTAAGTAAGACACTTACAGGGTTCAGTTCTTGGTCCAAGGTAGCCCACCGTTGGGGGTTCAGAGCAACCCCAAAGTTACCACACCAGCAGCTCAGGGCCGGTCAGGTGCAGAGTTCAAAGTGGTGCCCAAAACGCATAGGCTTCAATGGAGAGAAGGGGGTGCCCCGGTTCCGGTCTGCTTGCAGGTAAGTACCCGCGTCTTCGGAGGGCAGACCAGGGGGGTTTTGTAGGGCACCGGGGGGGACACAAGCCCACACAGAAATTTCACCCTCAGCGGCGCGGGGGCGGCCGGGTGCAGTGTTAGAACAAGCGTCGGGTTCGCAATGTAAGTCAATGAGAGATCAAGGGATCTCTTCAGCGCTGCAGGCAGGCAAGGGGGGGCTTCCTCGGGGAAACCTCCAATTGGGCAAGGGAGAGGGACTCCTGGGGGTCACTTCTGCAGTGAAAGTCCGGTCCTTCAGGTCCTGGGGGCTGCGGGTGCAGGGTCTTTTCCAGGCGTCGGGACTTAGGTTTCAGAGAGTTGCGGTCAGGGGAAGCCTCGGGATTCAATCTGCAGGCGGCGCTGTGGGGGCTCAGGGGGGACAGGTTTTGGTACTCACAGTCGTAGAGTAGTCCGGGGGTCCTCCCTGAGGTGTTGGTTCTCCACCAGCCGAGTCGGGGTCGCCGGGTGCAGTGTTGCAAGTCTCACGCTTCTTGCGGGGAGTTGCAGGGTTCTTTAAAGCTGCTTCTTGAAACAAAGTTGCAGTCTTTTTGGAGCAGGTCCGCTGTCCTCGGGAGTTTCTTGTCGTCGTCGAAGCAGGGCAGTCCTCAGAGGAGTCAGAGGTCTCTGGTCCCTTCGGAAGGCGTCGCTGGAGCAGAGTTCTTTGGAAGGCAGGAGACAGGCCGGTGAGTTTCTGGAGCCAAGGCAGTTGGTGTCTTCTGGTCTTCCTCTGCAGGGGTTTTCAGCTAGGCACCTTCTTCTTGTAGTTGCAGGAATCTAAATCTTTAGGTTCAGGGAAGCCCTTAAATACTAAATTTAAGGGCGTGTTTAGGTCTGGGGGTTAGTAGCCAATGGCTACTAGCCCTGAGGGTGGGTACACCCTCTTTGTGCCTCCTCCCAAGGGGAGGGGGTCACAATCCTAACCCTATTGGGGGAATCCTCCATCTGCAAGATGGAGGATTTCTAAAAGTTAGAGTCACCTCAGCTCAGGACACCTTAGGGGCTGTACTGACTGGCCAGTGACTCCTCCTTGTTGCTTTCTTTGTTCCCTCCAACCTTGCCGCCAAAAGTGGGGGCCGTGGCCGGAGGGGGCGGGCAACTCCACTAAGCTGGAGTGCCCTGCTGGACTGTGACAAAGGGGTGAGCCAGGCTCACCGCCAGGTGTTACAGCTCCTGCCTGGGGGAGGTGTTAGCATCTCCACCCAGTGCAGGCTTTGTTACTGGCCTCAGAGTGACAAAGGCACTCTCCCCATGGGGCCAGCAACATGTCTCTAGTGTGGCAGGCTGCTGGAACTAGTCAGCCTACACAGACAGTCGGTTAAGTTTCAGGGGGCACCTCTAAGGTGCCCTCTGGGGTGTATTTTGCAATAAAATGTACACTGGCATCAGTGTGCATTTATTGTGCTGAGAAGTTTGATACCAAACTTCCCAGTTTTCAGTGTAGCCATTATGGTGCTGTGGAGTTCGTGTTTGACAAACTCCCAGACCATATACTCTTATGGCTACCCTGCACTTACAATGTCTAAGGTTTTGTTTAGACACTGTAGGGGTACCATGCTCATGCACTGGTACCCTCACCTATGGTATAGTGCACCCTGCCTTAGGGCTGTAAGGCCTGCTAGAGGGGTGACTGACCTATACTTGCATAGGCAGTGAGAGGCTGGCATGGCACCCTGAGGGGAGTGCCATGTCGACTTACTCGTTTTGTTCTCACTAGCACACACAAGCTGGCAAGCAGTGTGTCTGTACTGAGTGAGAGGTCTCCAGGGTGGCATAAGACATGCTGCAGCCCTTAGAGACCTTCCTTGGCATCAGGGCCCTTGGTACTAGAAGTACCAGTTACAAGGGACTTATCTGGATGCCAGGGTCTGCCAATTGTGGATACAAAAGTACAGGTTAGGGAAAGAACACTGGTGCTGGGGCCTGGTTAGCAGGCCTCAGCACACTTTCAATTGTAAACATAGCATCAGCAAAGGCAAAAAGTCAGGGGGCAACCATGCCAAGGAGGCATTTCCTTACACAACCCCCCCCAAACGAAAGAGGATGAGACTAACCTTTCCCAAGAGAGTCTTCATTTTCTAAGTGGAAGAACCTGGAAAGGCCATCTGCATTGGCATGGGCAGTCCCAGGTCTGTGTTCCACTATAAAGTCCATTCCCTGTAGGGAGATGGACCACCTCAACAGTTTAGGATTTTCACCTTTCATTTGCATCAGCCATTTGAGAGGTCTGTGGTCAGTTTGAACTAGGAAGTGAGTCCCAAAGAGGTATGGTCTCAGCTTCTTCAGGGACCAAACCACAGCAAAGGCCTCCCTCTCAATGGCACTCCAACGCTGCTCCCTGGGGAGTAACCTCCTGCTAATGAAAGCAACAGGCTGGTCAAGGCCATCATCATTTGTTTGGGACAAAACTGCCCCTATCCCATGTTCAGAGGCATCTGTCTGCACAATGAACTGCTTAGAATAATCTGGAGCTTTTAGAACTGGTGCTGAGCACATTGCTTGTTTCAGGGTGTCAAAGGCCTGTTGGCATTCCACAGTCCAGTTCACTTTCTTGGGCATTTTCTTGGAGGTGAGTTCAGTGAGGGCTGTCACAAAGGATCCATATCCCTTCACAAACCTCCTGTAATACCCAGTCAAGCCAAGGAATGCCCTGACTTGAGTCTGGGTTTTTGGAGCTACCCAGTCCAGAATAGTCTGGATCTTGGGTTGGAGTGGCTGAACTTGGCCTCCACCTACAAGGTGGCCCAAGTAAACCACAGTTCCCTGCCCTATCTGGCATTTGGATGCCTTGATAGAGAGGCCTGCAGATTGCAGAGCCTTCAAAACCTTCTTCAGGTGGACCAGGTGATCCTGCCAGGTGGAGCTAAAGACAGCAATATCATCAAGATAAGCTGTGCTAAAGGACTCCAAGCCAGCAAGGACTTGATTCACCAACCTTTGGAAGGTGGCAGGGGCATTCTTTAAACCAAAGGGCATAACAGTAAACTGATAATGCCCATCAGGTGTGGAGAATGCTGTTTTCTCTTTTGCTCCAGGTGCCATTTTTATTTGCCAGTACCCTGCTGTCAAGTCAAAGGTACTTAAGAATTTGGCAGCACCTAATTTGTCTATGAGCTCATCAGCTCTAGGAATTGGATGAGCATCTGTCTTGGTGACAGAGTTGAGCCCTCTGTAGTCCACACAAAACCTCATCTCTTTCTTTCCATCTTTGGTGTGAGGTTTGGGGACTAAGACCACTGGGCTAGCCCAGGGGCTGTCAGAGCGCTCATTTACTCCCAATTCCAGCATCTTGTGGACTTCCTCCTTGATGCTTTCCTTAACATGGTCAGACTGTCTAAAAATTTTGTTTTTGACAGGCATGCTGTCTCCTGTGTCCACATCATGGGTACACAGGTGTGTCTGACCAGGGGTTAGGGAGAAGAGTTCAGGAAACTGTTGTAGGACTCTCCTACAATCAGCTTGCTGTTGGCCAGAGAGGGTGTCTGAGTAGATCACTCCATCTATTGAGCCATCTTTTGGGTCTGATGACAGAAGATCAGGGAGAGGTTCACTCTCTGCCTCCTGATCCTCATCTGTTACCATCAACAGATTTACATCAGCCCTGTCATGGAAGAGCTTAAGGCGGTTCACATGGATCACCCTCTTGGGGCTCCTGCTTGTGCCCAGGTCCACCAGGTAGGTGACCTGACTCTTCCTTTCTAGCACTGGGTAAGGGCCACTCCATTCGTCCTGAAGTGCCCTGGGAGCCACAGGCTCCAGAACCCAGACTTTCTGCCCTGGTTGGAACTCAACCATTGCAGCCTTTTGGTCATACCAAAACTTCTGGAGCTGTTGGCTGGCCTCAAGGTTTTTGGTTGCCTTTTCCATGTACTCTGCCATTCTAGAGCGAAGGACAAGTACATAGTCCACTATGTCTTGTTTAGGCTCATGAAGAGGTCTCTCCCAGCCTTCTTTAACAAGAGCAAGTGGTCCCCTTACAGGGTGGCCAAACAGAAGTTCAAAGGGTGAGAATCCTACTCCCTTCTGTGGCACCTCTCTGTAAGCGAAAAGCAGACATGGCAAGAGGACATCCCATCTCCTTTTGAGCTTTTCTGGGAGCCCAATGATCATGCCTTTTAATGTCTTGTTGAATCTCTCAACTAAGCCATTAGTTTGTGGATGGTATGGTGTAGTGAATTTGTAAGTCACCCCACACTCATTCCACATGTGTTTTAGGTATGCTGACATGAAGTTGGTACCTCTGTCAGACACCACCTCCTTAGGGAAACCCACTCTGGTAAAGATACCAATGAGGGCCTTGGCTACTGCAGGGGCAGTAGTCGACCTAAGGGGAATAGCTTCAGGATACCTAGTAGCATGATCCACTACTACTAGGATGTACATATTTCCTGAGGCTGTGGGAGGTTCTAGTGGACCAACTATGTCCACACCCACTCTTTCAAAGGGGACCCCCACCACTGGAAGTGGAATGAGGGGGGCCTTTGGATGCCCACCTGTCTTACCACTGGATTGACAGGTGGGGCAGGAGAGGCAAAACTCCTTAACCTTCTGGGACATATTGGGCCAGTAGAAGTGGTTGACTAACCTCTCCCACGTCTTGGTTTGTCCCAAATGCCCAGCAAGGGGAATATCATGGGCTAAGGTCAGAATAAACTCTCTGAACGACTGAGGCACTACCACTCTCCTAGTGGCACCAGGTTTGGGGTCTCTGGCCTCAGTGTACAGGAGTCCATCTTCCCAATAGACCCTATGTGTTCCATTTTTCTTGCCCTTGGACTCTTCAGCAGCTTGCTGCCTAAGGCCTTCAAGAGAGGGACAGGTTTCTTGTCCCTTACACAGCTCCTCCCTTGAGGGTCCCCCTGGGCCTAAGAGCTCAACCTGATAAGGTTCAAGCTCCAAAGGCTCAGTTCCCTCAGAGGGCAGAACTTCTTCCTGAGAAGAGAGGCTCTCTTTTTCTGACTGTGTTGCAGTTGGTTTCCCAACTGACTTTCCTTTTCTCTTGGTAGGCTGGGCCATTTTTCCAGACTCCAGCTCTACTTTTTCACCCTGTGCCTTGCATTGTGCTCTTGTTTTTACACACACCAGTTCAGGGATACCCAGCATGGCTGCATGGGTTTTTAGTTCTACCTCAGCCCATGCTGAGGACTCCAGGTCATTTCCAAGCAGACAGTCTACTGTGATGTTTGAGGAGACCACCACCTGTTTCAGGCCATTGACCCCTCCCCATTCTAAAGTTACCATTGCCATGGGATGTGCTTTAGTCTGATTGTCAGCGTTGGTGACTGTATAAGTTTTTCCAGTTAGGTATTGGCCAGGGGAAACCAGTTTCTCTGTCACCATGGTGACACTGGCACCTGTATCCCTCAGGCCCTCTACACTTGTCCCATTAATAAAGAGCTGCTGCCTGTATTTTTGCATGTTAGGCGGCCAGGCAGCTAGTGTGGCTAAATCCACCCCACCCTCAGAGACTAGAGTAGCTTCAGTGTGGACCCTGATTTGCTCTGGGCACACTGTTGATCCCACTTGGAGACTAGCCATTCCAGTGTTACCTGGATTGGAGTTTGGAGTGGAACTTTTCTTGGGACAGGCCTTGTCTCCAGTTTGGTGTCCAGACTGACTACAGTTTCGACACCAGGCCTTTTTGGGATCAAAGTTTTTACCCTTGTACCCAGGATTGTTTTGTGAAGAGGCTCTGGGCCCACCCTCCTGTGCAGGTTTTTGGGGGCCTGTAGAAGACTCTTTACTATTTTTATTTTTGGCTGTCTCACCACCTTTCCCCTGGGGAGGGTTTGTGACCCCTTTCTTTTGGTCACCCCCTGTGGAAGTTTTGGACACCCTAGTCTTGACCCAATGGTCCGCCTTCTTTCCCAATTCTTGGGGAGAAATTGGTCCTAGGTCTACCAGATGCTGATGCAGTTTGTCATTGAAACAATTACTTAACAGGTGTTCTTTCACAAATAAATTGTACAGCCCATCATAATTACTTACACCACTGCCTTGAATCCAACCATCTAGTGTTTTTACTGAGTAGTCTACAAAGTCAACCCAGGTCTGGCTCGAGGATTTTTGAGCCCCCCTGAATCTAATCCTATACTCCTCAGTGGAGAATCCAAAGCCCTCAATCAGGGTACCCTTCATGAGGTCATAAGATTCTGCATCTTTTCCAGAGAGTGTGAGGAGTCTATCCCTACACTTTCCTGTGAACATTTCCCAAAGGAGAGCACCCCAGTGAGATCTGTTCACTTTTCTGGTTACACAAGCCCTCTCAAAAGCTGTGAACCATTTGGTGATGTCATCACCATCTTCATATTTAGTTACAATCCCTTTAGGGATTTTCAACATGTCAGGAGAATCTCTGACCCTATTTATGTTGCTGCCACCATTGATGGGTCCTAGGCCCATCTCTTGTCTTTCCCTCTCTATGGCTAGGATCTGTCTTTCCAAAGCCAATCTTTTGGCCATCCTGGCTAACTGGATGTCCTCTTCACTGGAGTTATCCTCAGTGATTTCAGAGTTGTTGGTCCCTCCTGTGAGGGAACCAGCATCTCTGACTATTATTTGTGGAGTCAGGGCTTGAGAAGCCCTGCTCTCCCTAAGTAGGACTGGAGGGGGGGAATTTCCCTCCAAGTCACTATCTTCATCCTCTGAGTTGCCATCCTCAGAGGGGTTGGCCTTTTCAAACTCTGCCAAAAGCTCCTGGAGCTGTACATTGGTAGGTTTGAGGCCCATTGCTATTTTCTTTAGTTTACAGAGTGACCTTAGCTCTCTCATCTGTAGATGGAGGTAAGGTGTGGTGTCGAGTTCCACCACAGTCACATCTGTGCTAGACATTTTGCTTCTAAAAGTTGGAATACTTTTTAAGAATCTAAAACTGGTTCTAGAATCTAATTCAAACTTTTACAAACTTTTAAACTCTAAAAGAAATGCTAAACAGGATCTAACACAAAGCCCTAGCAGGTCTTTTAAGAATTTAGAAAACTTTTCAAATTGCAAAAATCAATTTCTAATGACAATTTTGGAATTTGTCGTGTGATCAGGTATTGGCTGAGTAGTCCAGCAAATGCAAAGTCTTGTACCCCACCGCTGATCCACCAATGTAGGAAGTTGGCTCTGTATGTGCTATTTCAAAGTAAGGAATAGCATGCACAGAGTCCAAGGGTTCCCCTTAGAGGTAAAATAGTGGTAAAAAGAGATAATACTAATGCTCTATTTTGTGGTAGTGTGGTCGAGCAGTAGGCTTATCCAAGGAGTAGTGTTAAGCATTTGTTGTACATACACATAGACAATAAATGAGGTACACACACTCAGAGACAAATCCAGCCAATAGGTTTTGTTATAGAAAAATATCTTTTCTTAGTTTATTTTAAGAACCACAGGTTCAAATTTAACATGTAATATCTTGTTTGAAAGGTATTGCAGGTAAGTACATTAGGAACTTTGAATCATTTCAATTGCATGTATACTTTTCAAGTTATTCACAAATAGCTATTTAAAAAGTGGACACTGCAATTTTCACAGTTCCTGGGGGAGGTAAGTATTTGTTAGTTTTACCAGGTAAGTAAGACACTTACAGGGTTCAGTTCTTGGTCCAAGGTAGCCCACCGTTGGGGGTTCAGAGCAACCCCAAAGTTACCACACCAGCAGCTCAGGGCCGGTCAGGTGCAGAGTTCAAAGTGGTGCCCAAAACGCATAGGCTTCAATGGAGAGAAGGGGGTGCCCCGGTTCCGGTCTGCTTGCAGGTAAGTACCAGCGTCTTCGGAGGGCAGACCAGGGGGGTTTTGTAGGGCACCGGGGGGGACACAAGCCCACACAGAAATTTCACCCTCAGCGGCGCGGGGGCGGCCGGGTGCAGTGTTAGAACAAGCGTTGGGTTCGCAATGTAAGTCAATGAGAGATCAAGGGATCTCTTCAGCGCTGCAGGCAGGCAAGGGGGGGCTTCCTCGGGGAAACCTCCACTTGGGCAAGGGAGAGGGACTCCTGGGGGTCACTTCTGCAGTGAAAGTCCGGTCCTTCAGGTCCTGGGGGCTGCGGGTGCAGGGTCTTTTCCAGGCGTCGGGACTTAGGTTTCAGAGAGTCGCTGTCAGGGGAAGCCTCGGGATTCCCTCTGCAGGCGGCGCTGTGGGGGCTCAGGGGGGACAGGTTTTGGTACTCACAGTCGTAGAGTAGTCCGGGGGTCCTCCCTGAGGTGTTGGTTCTCCACCAGCCGAGTCGGGGTCGCCGGGTGCAGTGTTGCAAGTCTCACGCTTCTTGCGGGGAGTTGCAGGGTTCTTTAAAGCTGCTTCTTGAAACAAAGTTGCAGTCTTTTTGGAGCAGGTCCGCTGTCCTCAGGAGTTTCTTGTCGTCGTCGAAGCAGGGCAGTCCTCAGAGGAGTCAGAGGTCGCTGGTCCCTTTGGAAGGCGTCGCTGGAGCAGAGTTCTTTGGAAGGCAGGAGACAGGCCGGTGAGTTTCTGGAGCCAAGGCAGTTGGTGTCTTCTGGTCTTCCTCTGCAGGGGTTTTCAGCTAGGCAGTCCTTCTTCTTGTAGTTGCAGGAATCTAAATCTTTAGGTTCAGGGAAGCCCTTAAATACTAAATTTAAGGGCGTGTTTAGGTCTGGGGGTTAGTAGCCAATGGCTACTAGCCCTGAGGGTGGGTACACCCTCTTTGTGCCTCCTCCCAAGGGGAGGGGGTCACAATCCTAACCCTATTGGGGGAATCCTCCATCTGCAAGATGGAGGATTTCTAAAAGTTAGAGTCACCTCAGCTCAGGACACCTTAGGGGCTGTCCTGACTGGCCAGTGACTCCTCCTTGTTGCTTTCTTTGTTCCCTCCAACCTTGCTGCCAAAAGTGGGGGCCGTGGCCGGAGGGGGCGGGCAACTCCACTAAGCTGGAGTGCCCTGCTGGGCTGTGACAAAGGGGTGAGCCTTTGAGGCTCACCGCCAGGTGTTACAGCTCCTGCCTGGGGGAGATGTTAGCATCTCCACCCAGTGCAGGCTTTGTTACTGGCCTCAGAGTGACAAAGGCACTCTCCCCATGGGGCCAGCAACATGTCTCTAGTGTGGCAGGCTGCTGGAACTAGTCAGCCTACACAGACAGTCGGTTAAGTTTCAGGGGGCACCTCTAAGGTGCCCTCTGGGGTGTATTTTGCAATAAAATGTACACTGGCATCAGTGTGCATTTATTGTGCTGAGAAGTTTGATACCAAACTTCCCAGTTTTCAGTGTAGCCATTATGGTGCTGTGGAGTTTGTGTTTGACAAACTCCCAGACCATATACTCTTATGGCTACCCTGCACTTACAATGTCTAAGGTTTTGTTTAGACACTGTAGGGGTACCATGCTCATGCACTGGTACCCTCACCTATGGTATAGTGCACCCTGCCTTAGGGCTGTAAGGCCTGCTAGAGGGGTGACTGACCTATACTTGCATAGGCAGTGAGAGGCTGGCATGGCACCCTGAGGGGAGTGCCATGTCGACTTACTCGTTTTGTTCTCACTAGCACACACAAGCTGGCAAGCAGTGTGTCTGTGCTGAGTGAGAGGTCTCCAGGGTGGCATAAGACATGCTGCAGCCCTTAGAGACCTTCCTTGGCATCAGGGCCCTTGGTACTAGAAGTACCAGTTACAAGGGACTTATCTGGATGCCAGGGTCTGCCAATTGTGGATACAAAAGTACAGGTTAGGGAAAGAACACTGGTGCTGGGGCCTGGTTAGCAGGCCTCAGCACACTTTCAATTGTAAACATAGCATCAGCAAAGGCAAAAAGTCAGGGGGCAATCATGCCAAGGAGGCATTTCCTTACAATGGCACTTTGTTCTGCCAGCTTCTCCTGTCCACTCCCACATGGCTAATCTTTGCTAAGGGGTCAGGAAGGTGCATCAAGTGGCCCTTCCTGGGTTTGGAGGCAGGCGGTTAATCTCTTAATCATGGTTGTTGACTCTCCCAGCCAAGGTGTGCATTCCAGCTCTAGAGGTGTGATAAGTGCCAGAACTGCTTTTAAGCAAGGTTTGACTCAGGCAGCCTAAAGTACATTGTTATAAAGTACCATTTTGCTTAAGGTATAAACCACATTCCATAATTAAATCAGATTTTAAAACCCAGCAGGAAATCATCTTGAAACATTTTTTGTAGCTGTTTCCGAAGCAGAGGTATTGAATTAAGATTTTGATCCCATTTGAGCTTAATTAGGAAAAGTCTAGGAAAGACTACACATTGAAATAATATTTCGCTTTTATTGCACTGTGAGGGAAAGCTAACCCCAGTATGTAGGGTGCTCTATTTTTACAAAGTAGCACACTGACCTGTGGTCTTACGCAGCACACTTTAGTGGAGACATCTGAGTATACAAAATAGGTTTTTCATACATGTTAAAAGCATGTCTCACTGCTATCTGTTACTGCAGTACAATTAAACTGTAGCCCAGTGGTACTCCTCATAGACACATAACTGTGTCCAATATGTGAATGGTGTAAGTGCACACTATAGACCACATATGAAATTTTACTTTCCATGCCATAGGAGTACTTTGGATCAATTACAGTGGATTTTTAAAGAAGGTAATAGGCTAAATAGGGAGTTCAAATGTACAGCATATACTTTAGAGGGGAAGTGCAGGCACTTTACTATTGGTTAGCCGTGGTAAAATGCAGAATCCTAAAGCAAGAAAAAAATTGTCTCTGGAAAAAGGTGAAGTAGCTGGGGTGAGCATGCAGAAAAGGTGAATTTCCTACAAGAGTAAACATCTTACCTTACGAAAGAAAAAAAAGACTCAAGCCAATTGCAAGATAATAGTGAAGCACTCATTGAACCTAAAAAGAGTACTTTAATAATCTTATCTGCAATTCATGCAATATTGCCAAATCTATATTCATTTTGATACAGTACCTCACAAACTGCATGAATTTGTTTCTCTCTTTGATTTTGTGTAGGTGCCTGCTGTGCTATAAATCCTATATGCAAACTAGGATGTTGAAATTTCACATCAAGTGGTTTGGAAACAGGAATGTAATTCGCAGTACAACCTACATACTAACTGAAAAGCATCTCAAATTGCCAATTTCCAGAGGGTCTAAAAAAATCTGCCTCAGAAATATAGTTGGATGCAAATGCAGGAATGGTGGCTTGCAAGAGACAGCAGACCTTGGCCCTCATTGCAACCCTGGCGGTACATCCCGCTTACCGCCATGCAGAAGACCGCCAACGTACCGTTGCAGCTGCGGAATTCCGCTACAGGTATTATGACCCACAGCTCAGAATCCGCCAGAATACAGACACCCACACAAGTCCGCCACACCAAAGGTCAGAGATAAACTGGCGATACCAAAACCCACACCGTCACGGGCTCAAAATACACAAACACTAACATAACACAACTACATTGGACAATTCAAAATACACACACCTGATACACATGCACACACCACACCCACACACCCAATCCAACATAAAGCACACACCCATATCACCCACAAACCCTTACAACCAAAATTTTGAAAGAAGGCCAGAGAGAGAGACTACCTAACACAACACCAGCATCCACAGACACACAACACCATCACTTATACAACATCCACTCACCTCAAACAACACACACCAACACATTCCCTCACACATCACAACAGACAGCACCTCACACATCACCCACACCACATCATGGCACCTCAAAGACACCCCAGGATCTCTTAGGAGGAGCTCAGGGTCATGGTGGAGGAAATCGTCCGGGTAGAGCCACAGCTATTCAGATCACAGGGGCAGCAGACATCCATTGCAAGGAAAATGGAGCTATGGTGCAGAATTGTCAACAGGGTTAGCGCAGTGGGACAGCATCCAAGAAACGGGATGACATCAGGAAGAGGTGGAACGACCTACAGGGGAAGGTACGTTCCATGGTATCCAGACACCAGATTGCTGTACAGAGGACTGGTGGTGGACCCCCACCTCCTCCCCTACAACTAATAACATGGGAGGAGCAAGTCTTGGCAATTATGCATCCTGAGGGCCTCGCAGGAGTAGCAGGAGGACTAGACTCTGCTAAGGCAAATCTTTACTACTTTATCCCCCCACCCGACCTGCATGCCAACACATACTCCCACCCTCACCCTCACACCTGTCACCCCAACAACCCACAGATACCCCACCAACACAACCCACACATCCCAAAACCAAGCCCTGCATGTAACACCAATGCATGGACACCCATCACCAAAGCATGTCCAGTAGAGAGACTCACTCATGCTGCAAAATCACCAAACACACAAGGGCCACAGAAATAATGCAAGCACAGGAGTGGAGGGTAACTCACCCATTGCAAAAGATGGCACACACAATAACTATGCATTTACACCCAATCAGGACCCCTACCCAACGTCACCGGACAGGAGGTGTAAGACATATCCAGTCCCCCCACAGAAGAGGCCCACAGTGACGACAGCAGCTCTGCACGCCTGGATCAAGATGACCAGCCCGGCCCATCAGGGACCTCGGGACAGTCGGTTCCCCTGACACAGTCACAAACCACCACTGAACCTCCCCCCTCAGGAAACACCACCACAGCACCCACCCAGCGGGCCCATCCCTCTGTCCCCAGGACACGTCAATCAGCAGTGTGTCAACCACTACAGGGAACACAGGCAACCCCACTAACCCTGGACGATCAGGGACCTGAGGGCAGTGGGCACACAGTTCAGGGGACAGAGGCACAGGATAACAGGGAAGCTGGAAGGACTGCTGTGCGACAGAGGGAGGACAGGTCCAGGGAACCAACACTCCACGAGGCACTCTCCAACATCATGGGAGCTTACCACCATTCCCAGGAGACCATGGGCATGGTACTGGCCAAGTTTCAGGAGACCCAGCGGCTGCAAAAGGAACACTACCTCGGATCAGGGAGGACTTGAAGTCCATCAACACCACCCTGGTCACCATTGCAGGGGTGCTGGCAGACATTCTCAACACCAGGAGGGACACAGTGGCACACCAACGGGCCCCTGACACTAGCCTGGACGATGAACAGCCTTCACCTCCACCGGGTCTAGTGGACAGGAGGCACCGCCAAAGGAACAACAGGCCACCAGCACCCCACCCCCTGCAGATGGAGAATCACCCCGCAAACGGTCACTGAGATCCAGGAACAAGACAGAGAACATTGCCAAGACCCCCACCAGAAAACAAGACCCCCCTGAATGTCACCCTTCTGTTGCTCTTTGACACCCTGTCCACCTTAAACTGCCATTGCTTCACTTACTATGCCCCATTGGACAATGCACCTGTGAAACAAATAGACTGGACTCTGCCATGGACATTCCTCCACCATCACCGCAGCCATTTCACAACCCCCTCCACTTATTTACACTGAAATAAACACACCTGAATCACAAAACAATCTGGAGTCAGTCTGTGCTTTCACAAATGTATAATTCCAATATCTATGGAATATAGCAATGTCAATGTACTTCTTCACATACCAATGTACCACAGCTGTAGGCCAGCAGTAAACATAGCAAAGGGCACAAAGTGGGACCCAGATCTGTGAAATGCAAAGCCAAAGTAACAAGTCAGGGTCCATACACTGAGTGAAAATGACAGACTTATGCTAGCTCCAACAATAGTATGAGATGTGGGAAGCAGTTACATGTTCTTACCTGTGTCTCACTGGAAGTATTGCATGATGATGTTGTTTCGGTTGTCGACATGTTCTTCTTCTGCCTCCTCTTCTTCACTGTCCACAGGCTCCATGGCTGCCACAAGACAATCTGGCCCATCCTCCTGCAGAAAAGGCACCTGGTGTTGCAAAGCCAGGTTGTGCAGCATACAGCAGGCCATGATTATCTCGCACACCTTCTTCGGTGAGTAGTATAGGGAGCCACCTGTCAGATGGAGGCACCGGAATCTGGCCTTCAGGAGGCCGAAGGTGCGTTCTATAATCCTCCTAGTTCTCCCATGTGCCTCATTGTAGCGTTCCTCTGCCCCTGTCCTGGGATTCCTCACTGGGGTCAGTAGCCATGACAGATAGGGGTAACCAGAGTCACCTGCAAATATTGAGGGACAACTGTTAGACAAACACTAACCCTTAGGGACAACCCCATACCCAGACAACTATGTCAACTGTGTTGGGACCTTGGCCTCACCGATTAGCCACAAACGGTGCCTCAGGAGCTGCCCCATCGCATAAGGGATGCTGATATTCCTCAAAATGTAAGCGTCATACACTGAGCCAAGATACTTGGCATTCGTATGGGAGATGTACTGGTCTACCAAACACACCATCTGCACATTCATTGAATGGTAGCTTTTCCGGTTTCTGTACACCTGTTCATTCCTGCGGGGGGGACAAATGCCACATGTGTCCCATCAATGGCACCAATGATGTTGGGGATATGTCCCAGGGCATAGAAGGCACCTTTCACTGTGGGCAAATCCTCCACCTGAGGGAAAACGATGTAGCTGCGCATGTGTTTCAGCAGGGCAGATAACACTCTGGACAACACGTTAGAGAACATTGGCTGGGACATCCCTGATGCCATGGCCACTGTTGTTTGAAAAGACCCACTAGCCAGGAAATTAAGTACAGACAGAAACTGCACTAGAAGGGGGATTCCTGGGGGATGGTGGACAGCTGAAATCAGGTCTGGCTCCAACTGGGCACACAGTTCCAGGATTGTTGCACGATCAAGTCTGTATGTGATTAGGATTTGTCTCTCTTCCATTGTCGACAGGTCCACCAGGGGTCTGTACACCGGAGGATGCCGCCATCTCATCACCTGCCCCAACAGACGTGCCCTATTGAGGAGAACAGCGAGCAGAGAGTCATCCAATACCGAGGTATCACAATGTATTATTTGCAGAAACGTTGGTAATTCGCAATGTGCCGGTATCTGTCTGTATTCCCAGCCTAGATAGGTGTGACGCAGTTTTTATCCATCCCATGTGGCCCCCTGAAATGGCGGCTGCCTGACCTGTAAGGTGGGACAAGGAGAAATGAGGTAACTGCGCTGGCGTTGTACACCGTCGCGGTGGGCAGTCGAAGACCGCGGCGCAATTCTGCATTGGTTAACATTAGGCCCTATGGGTCCCAGGAGCCAATGACAATGTACGCCGGGTGTGACAAAGAGGTGAGTCCACTGTGAGCATGCTGTGTGGCCAATGCCTGTTTTGAGTGGTGTGGATGGAAGATACATGGCCTGCATGTGCAGATGGTGAGTGTATGTGTGTCAGGGCATGGGTGGGAACTGGTGGGCAATGAGTATGACGGTCCGGACGGGTGAGTAATTTCCTTTTCCTTCTGTACCATTCCTCTAAGTCAGCGCCCACCAGAAGAAGGGTATTTGGCATGCCATCGCCAAGGACGTCCAGACTCTGGGGGTCTACCACAGACGGAGCACCCACTGCAGTAAAAGATGGAAGGACCTGCACCACTGGAGCAAGAAGATGGCAGAGGCCCAGATGGGGATGGCCTCCCAACGTGAAAGGGGGTCTGTCGCATCATGACCCCCCTGATGTACCAGATCCTGGCGGTGGCCTATCCGGAGTTGGTTGGGTGCTTGAGGGCATCACAGCAGCCACAAGGCGGTGAGTACACTCTCATTCCGCTGACTCATCGTGCATTACAAGGTGTCTGGGTGGGGGAGGTGGGCAGTGGGTTCCCCTAGGCCAGGGCAAACTTGGTAGGCAAGGGCCCTTGTGAGGCAGGCTCTGTGGCACTCCAACCCCACTGGTGGTAATGGCCATCTACACCTAGTCAGGCTCCTGTGACTTCCAGGTGTGCAGCCATTGGGCTTAGGCCTCGTACCCCATGAGCATGTGAATTTGCTAGGAACTGTTAGTGCATGTCGTAGTGCAGAGGGCTGCTCCCTGTGTGTTGTGTCTGCCAACGGTAGTGGTGTTGCATGCACTGAAAATGTATTTCTTCTGCTTCCCCACCTTTTTGTTTTGTCTCCCTGTTCTTGTGTGCAATAGCATCATATGACAGAGGAGCAGTGACACCAGAGCAGGAGGGAGCTGCAACCCACTTGGCCCTGGATGGTGAAGCAACAGAGTCTGAAGCCACCAGTGGGACGGAGGGCGAGGGGAGCTCCACGATGGGGATAGGGGCATACACCAGTGACAGCGACTGCTCTGATAAGAGCTTCCTTGCGGTGGTGGGCACCTCTGTGTCCACCGCATTAAGAGGTACAGCCGCCACACCCCCTACCAGCACCGTCCTCCCAGAAGCCCCTCAGCGTGTGTTCCGTGCCCGCTCACCCAGGAGGGTGGGCATCTCCTTCGCCCCAGGCACCTCAGGCCCTGCCCCAGTCAGCCCTGCTGCCCTCAGTGAGGAGGCTATTGACCTCCTGAGATCCCTCACTGTTGGGCAATCTGCCATTTTGAATGCCACCCAGGGTGTTGAGAGGCATTTGCAACAAACAAATATATACCTGGAGGGCATTCTTTCTGGGCAGGCGGCCCAACAGAGAGCATTTCAGGCACTGGCCTCAGCACTGGTGGCAGCCATTGTCCCTGTGTCCAGCCTCCCCCCTCCAACTTCCTCCACCCCACCCAATCCCCTGCACCTCAGCCTATCCCAAGCACACCATCAGACCAGCATGCATACTCTTCAACACACAAGAGTGGACATGGCAAACATAAGCACCAGACATCCCACAAGCACTCATACAAGCACCATCCCCATGCAGACACAGCAACATCCACTGCCTCCACAGTGTCCCCCCTCCACGTCCTCCTCCTCCCTCCCTGTCTCGTCTCCACTCACACCTGCATGCACTACATCCTCAGCCACTACCTCCATCACCAGAACGCCCATCACCAAACACCGCTCACGTGCATCACCACCCCCACTACCATGCACACATCCCCATTGTCCTCTCCCAGTGTGTCTGTGAGCCCTCCTCCAAAAGTACACAAACGCAGACACACACCCACCCAACAGCCATCCACTTCACAACAGCCTCCGGCCCATGCACCTTCACCCAAATTCAGCAAACGTACACCTCCTCAGGCTTTCCAGGTCCCAGCCCACCACCTCAGCCACCAAATCCCCAGGCACAGTGGTGCCAGCAACAGCGGGGTAATCGAGTGTGCCACCCATCAGGGCTGCCAGTGTGCCACGTAGCGAGGGCAAGGACATTCCACCATCTGCCAAGGTGAGGAAGGTGCCCACATCCTGGAGGGAGAAGCCACACCTACTAGCCACCAAGGGCTCCGCCAACACAAAAAGGGATAGTGGCCAGACACCTGTGGCACCATCAAAGGTGGGGAAGGGACAAAAGCAGAAGAGCAGGTCAGGGCACGGTGACACCGACTGAGAGACTAGTGTCACCCCTTCTGTCCATGACTACACCAACCTGTACTACCTCAGTCCTTGGCAGAATGAAGCACTCTGGGCACCAGGCCCCCTCCAGAACCAGTGGAGAATCACATCCACTACCTCAGTCCTTGGCAGGATGAAGCACTCTGGGCACAATGCCCCCTCCAGAACCAGTGGAGAAAGGCATCTACTACCTTAGTCCTTGGCAGGATGAAGCACTCTGGGCACAAGACCCCCTCCAGAACCAGTAGAGAATCACATCCACTACCTCAGTCTTTGGCAGGATGAAGCACTCTGGGCACCAGGCCCCCTCCAGAACCAGTGGAGACTGTTATCCACTTGAAAGACTGTGGCTTTGCACTCCCCAGGATAAAGCAGTGGGCAAACCACCCACTGGAGAGACTTGAGAGCCTGTGGCTTTGCACTCCCCAGGATAAAGCAGTGGGAAAACCACCCACTGGAAAGACTTGAGAGACTGTGTCTTTGCACTACCCAGGATAAAGCAGTGGGCAAACCACCCAATGGAGAGACATAAGAGACTGTGGCTTTGCACTCCCCAGGATAAAGCAGTGGGCAAACCACCCACTGGAGAGACTTGAGAGACTCTGGCTTTGCACTCCCCAGGATAAAGCAGTGGGCATGGAGCCCCCTCGTGCAGCAGTGGCGTCGTGCGTTCATCCGGCTGAGGTGCCCCCCCTTCCCCTCCCCCTGAGGTGCCTGTTTATTTTCGATCTGATGCCCCTGCAGTGTTCTCTCCGTTTCAAGTCAGGTATCTTGTGTGGGCTTCGCCCATGCATTTTGGGACCACTGGTCCACGGACAATGATTGGTACACTATCCGGACTTGTGTAGTTGGTGTACATATTTGTATATACTGAATTTTGAACTTTCACAATCTGATTTTTCAAGATTACAATCGTTACAATCATTTAATTTTGTCTTTGCGTTCTTCCAGGGGGTGGGGGTTGTATATGTAATGTTGCTGCATATATGTGTGTGTATGTTGTTGTGGGTGAGGGTGGGGGTGGGGTGTTGCGTGTTGCGTGTGTGTGTCACTCTCATTTCCCTCCCCAACTCCCGTGTTGTAGGTGCAGTACTTACTGTGGTCGTCGATGGCGTCTGTCCTGCTCTTGATAGAGAAGGAGGAAGACCAGCATAGGCAGTACGTGTAGTTCGGGCTCCATGGCGTCCTGGTTCCACGTTGAGAGGTGAGTGGTTTCCCTTGTGTGTACTGTTTCCGCCGTGCTTTTAATAGCGTTTGTTCCGCCCGGAAACGGTGGCGGATAGGCCTGTTGTGATACAGTGGGCGGTACTTTGTCCTTTGCAGTGTAGGTCCTCTACTGTTGAAGGTCAGGTAGCAAGTGATTGAATAGATAGAAAACGGCTGTGACTTCCGCGGCGGTGCGTACCGTCACAGCTGACGTACATAGCCATTGGCTCCTGGTACCCATAGGGCCCAATGATAACCAATGCAATTTTGCGTGACAGTTATCGACCGCCTACCGCAACGGCGCACAACGCCAGTGCAATTACATCATTTCCACTTGTCCCTCCTCACAGGTCAGGCAGCCGCCATTTCAGGGGGGCACAGGGCATGGCACCTAACTACGTCACAGCAGACATTGGCACGGAAACTGATTGTCGGATTCACATTTTGTTTCTGTAATGTAAACAAATCATCATTAGTGCAATAGATGTCTGAATATGACCCTCTGCTCACCGTTCTCTTCCATAGGCTTCAACCGCTGAGGCAGAATATGAGATGGCAGCATCCTCCGGTGTACAGACCCCTAGTGGACCTTGCTACAATGGAAGACAGACACATTATCCTTACCTACAGACTTGATAGGGCCACAATCCAAGAACTGTGTGCCCAATTGAAGCCAGACCTGATGTCAGCTATCTTCCAGCCCACAGGTGGCCCCCCTCTAGTGCAGGTCCTGTCAGTGCTCCATTTCCTGGCAAGTGGTTCCTTCCAAACAACAGTGGCCATAGCATCAGGGATGTCTCAGCCAATGTTCTCTAATGTGTTCACCAGAGTGTTGTCTGCCCTGATGAATCACATGCGCAGCTACTTCGTGTTCCGCCAGGTGGAGGATTTGGCCATAGTGAAGGCTGACTTTTATGCCCTGGGACAAATCGCCAACATCATTGGTGCCATTAATGGTACACATGTCGCCCCCCAGAGAACTGAACAAGTTTACAGGAATAGAAAAAGCTATCACTCTATGAATGTGCAGATGATGTGTTTGGCAGACCAGTACATCTCCCAAGTGAATGCCAAATATCCTGGCTCTGGGCATGACGCCTTTATATTGAGGAATAGCAGCATCCCATATGTGATGGGCCAACTCTAGAAGCACTGGGTGTGGCTAAGAGGTGAGCCAAAGGTCCCCACACACTATAAGTAGGTGTCTGGGTATGGGCTTGTCCCTAAGGGTTAGTGTGTGTCTAACAGTTGTCCCTCGGTATTTGCAGGTGACTCTGGTTACCCCAACCTCTTATGGCTACTGACCCCAGTGAGGAATGCCAGGACAAGGGCAGAGGAACGTTACAATGAGGCACATGGGCGTATAAGGAGGATTATTGAAAGGACGTTCAGCATCCTGAAGGCCAGGTTCCGGTGCCTCCATCTAACAGGTGGATTCCTGTACTACTCACCCAAGAAGGTGCACCAGATCATTGTTGCATGTTGCATGTTGCACAACCTGGCCTTGAGACGCCAGGTGCCTTTTCTCTGGAGGATATGCCTGGAGATGGTCTTGTGGCAGTGGTGGAGCCTGTGGACAGTGAGGAAGAGGAGGCAGAGGAAGAAGATGTTGACAACAGGAGCAATATAATTCAACAGTACTTCCAGTGACACACAGGTAAGACACTGTAACTTCACTTTACATTTCAGTTATCTGTTGGACATTGTACAAGGCAGCCTCTTTTCCTATGTCTATGGACACTGACTGTACCCTTTGGCATCTCTTTTTTCAGATCTCTGTGCCCCACTCTGGCTCCTGCTATGTGTACTGCTGCCCACCAAAGGTCATCCTAAAGTATATTTTACTGTACATTTGAGTTGCAATACTTTGATAATGTTGTACTAATACATTTGTGAATCATTTGACAGCCTCCAGATTGGTATTTGTTCCAAGGGTGTTTGTTTAGGTGCTAATAAGTAGAGGGGGATGTGCAATGGGCTAGGGTGATGGTGGAGGAATGTCCAGTTAGAGTCCAGTCTCTTGGTATCACAGGTGCATTGTACAATGGGGCTTACGAAGGGGAGTAATGGCAGTTCAAGGTGGAAAGGTTGACAGAGTGGGACAGAAGGGTGACAATCAGGAGAGTCTTATTTCCTGGCGGGGCATTGGCAATGTTCTCTGACTTCTGCTTGGATCGCAGGGACCGTTTGCGGGGTGGTTCCCCTTCTGCAGGGGTTGGGGTGCTGGTGGCCTGTTGGTCCTGTGGTGGGGCCTCCTGTCCACTAGCGCCGGTGGAGGTGGAAGGCTGTTTCTCGGTTTGCCTAATGTCAGGCGCCCGTTGTTGTGCCACTGCCTCCCTCATGGTCTTGCCCATGTCATCCAGCACCTCTGCAATGGTGACCAGGATGGTGTAGATTTTTCTTAGGTCATCCCTGATCCCCAGGTACTGTCCCTCCTGCAGCCGTTGGGTCTCCTGCAACTTGGCCAGTATCTGGCCCATCATCTCCTGGGAATGGTGGTATGCTCCCAGGATGTTGGAGAGGGCTTGTGGAGAGTGGGTTCCCTGGGCCTGTCCTCCGCCTGTTGCACAGCAGTCCTCCCAGCTTCCCTGTTGTCCTGTACCTTTGTCCCCTGGACCGTGTGCCCACTGCCACTGACCCCAAGTCCCTGGTCGTCCTGGGTTTGTGGGGTTGCCTGGGGTCCCTGTAGTGGTGGACACACTGCTGTTTGACGTGTCCAGGGGACAGTGGCATAGGCGAGCTGGGTGGGTGCTATGCTGGTGTTTCCTGAGGGGGGAGGCTCGGTGGTGGGTTGGGACTGTGGCAGGGTAACCGACTGTCCAGAGGTCCCTGATGAGCCAGGTTGGTCATTGTGATCCAGGCGTACAGAGCTGCTGTTGTTACTGTGGGTCTCTTCTGTGGGGGGACTGGATGTAGCTGGCACCTCCTCTCCAGTGATGCTGAGTATGGGTCCTGTGGGGATGTGAATGCATTGTTAATGTATCTGTGTGTGCCATCTTGTGCATGGGTGTGTTTCAATGTATGATTGTGTTTTCCCTGCCAGCTTGGCCTTGTGTGAGTGGTGATTTTGTGGGCTGGGTGAGTCTCTCTACTGGGCATGCCCTAGTGATGGGTGTCTATGCAGGTCTGTGATGGGTGTCCATGCATTGGTGTTGCATGCAGGGCTTGGTATTGGGATGGGTGGGTTGTGATAATGGGGTGAGGGTAGGGGTAGGAGTTTGTGATGGCATGCAGGTAGGGTGGGGGGATAAAGTAGTAAAGATTTGACTTACCAGATTCCAGTCCTCCTGCTACTCCTGCGAGGCCCTCAGAATGCATGATCTCCAAGACTTGCTCCATGTTGTTAGTTGTGGGGGTGGAGGTGGGGGTCCACCGCCAGTCCTTTGTACGGCTACCTGGTGTCTTGCAACCACGGAATGCACCTCCCCCGTAGGTCGTTCCACCTCTTCCTGATGTCATCCCTGGTTCTTGGGTGCTGTCCCACGGCATTGACCCTGTCCATGATTCTCCACCATAGCTCCATCTTCCTTTCAATAGATGTCTGCTGCACCTGTGATCCGAATAGCTGTGGCTCTACCCAGATGATTTCCTCCACTATGACCCCTAGCTCCTCCTCCAAAAACCTGGGGTATCTTTGGGGTGCCATGGATGTGGTTCGAATGATATGTGTGAGGATGTGTGGGGTGATGTGTGGGGTGATGTGTTAGGGTGTATGCTGTGATGTGCGTGGATGATGTATGGGTGATGGTGTTCTGGGCCTCTGATTGAGTGGGTGCTCCTGGCTTGTGTCTCTCTGTGTTGGAAATCTTTTTTTTTCGTTGAAAGGGTTGTGGGTAATGTGGGTGTGTGTTTTATAGTGGTGTGGGTGTGTGGGTGTGGTATGTGTATGTGTGCCAGGTGTGTATAGTTAGAATTGTCCAATGTGGGTGTGTTTTGTTGGTGTGTGTGTTTTGAGGGCAGTGTGTGTACCGCCAATGGTTTACCGTGGTTGAAAGACCGCTGCAGTGATTCGTGCATTGTGATATTGTGGGCGTATTCCTATTGGCGTAACGGTGTGTGTTTTGCTTTTGCCAGTTTATCACTGACCTTTGGACTGGCGGACTTGGGTGGGTGTCTGTATTGTGGCCGAATTCTCTGTGTGGGTCATAATACCCGTGGCAGAATACCACCGGCGGCACGGTATGTTGGTGGCTGTCAGCACGGCGGTAGGCGGCATTTATCACCACAGTTGTAATGAGGGCCTAAATTATCTGGTGCTTATCCCCCTAGTAGTGTGCCACAAAGCAGTCACGCTTATATTAGAAGCAATTTGTAAATTATTTGTGCAGCACAAAACAGTAAAAAAGTGAAAACACAACACAAGAAAAATTCCACACAATTTAGAAGAATTGAGTAAATTAAAGAAAATAATTTGACACTAAAACAACAAAAATCCAATTAGTAGAACCAGATTAGTGATTTTCTAAACTTAAAGTGAAAACTAGCACCTAAAAGATAAAAGTGCCAACAACAGACATCTAGTTGCGCGAGACCAGTGCAAAGTGAAAAGTTATGGCAGACCGCGATGGATGTGGATCAAATACAAAAATTGGATTGTTCCCAGACACTACTTAACTCCGGACTTAAATAGACATTTTATGGAAAAATGTCTGAGAAGGTAAAATTGAGCAAGCACAGGCCTAAGTTGCAGTGAAGAATCTAGTCCGACCGCCATGTCGGCTGTCTTAAAAAGGCTGCACACCAGCGGTCCCCAGACTGCCGTGTTACAAGTTATACAGGCAGGTCTGCTGATCACCAAACAAAAAAGGTAGACCGCCAGCAGCGCGGTGGCCTGTAACTAGCCGGTCTGACCTCCAGCACCGACAGTACAGCGGCCAACCACAGAGCATATTATATGTGTATTGTTGGACACTATATCACAGCTACCAAGGTCCACACATGCCATATGTCCAAAAGGTGCCTTTAAGACTTTCAATATCAAAAAATCATCCCAGTTCTCATGGTGTTTTTCAACATGTAAATGTATTCCCAAACCTAAATGCAGTCTATATACAGATATGTAATACACAAAATTTGTCTCATGTGTGTAGTTGAGAGAGTTACCTGATTGCAACTCCCAGGAG
This sequence comes from Pleurodeles waltl, assembly GCF_031143425.1. Classification (NCBI taxonomy): domain Eukaryota; kingdom Metazoa; phylum Chordata; class Amphibia; order Caudata; family Salamandridae; genus Pleurodeles; species Pleurodeles waltl. The sequence goes on from NC_090443.1 coordinate 716,361,371, forward strand.
GCCCTGTGCCTGTAACTCCAACCACCAGCCCAGTGTTCACTTGCCCAGATGCTCCTTTTTCTCAACTCTCCATTAAAGTGTAGTCACCTGGGAGGATACCATGTGTATAGTGTGTGTAGTAGAGGGAGTGACATGACTGCAACTCCCAGGAGGCCTTGTGTCTGTAGCTCCAAACAACAGCCCTGTGTTCACTTCTCCAAATACACATGGTCCTTAACTATCAATTGAAGTGTACTCACCTGGGAGGATACCATGTGTATAGTGTGTGTAGTAGAGGGAGTGCCATAACTGCAACTCTGAGAAGGCCCTGTTTCAGTAACTTCAACTACCAGCCCAGTGTTTATTTGTCCAAATACTCCTATTTGTAATATCTCAATTGAAGTGTTCTCACCTGGGAGGATACCATCTGTATAGTGTGTGCAGTAGAGTGAGTGACATGACTGCAACTCCCAGAATGCCCTCTTTCTGTTACTCCAAGCACCAGCCCAGTGTTCACTTGTCCTAATACCCCTTTTTGTTAACTTTCAAATGAAGTCTCCTTATCTGGGAGTATACCATTTGTCAAGTGTGTGAGGTAGAGGGTGTGACCTGACTGCAACTCCTAGGAGGTCCTGTGCCTGGAACTCCAAACACTTGGCCAGTATTCTCTTGCCCAAATACCCCTGTTTGCTAACTCTCAGTTGAAGTGTACTGGCCCCGGAGGATACAATTTGTATAGTGTCTGTAGTAGAGAGTGACTTGACTGCAACTCCCTGGAGGTCTTGTGTCTGTAAATCCAAACACCTGCCCAGAGTTCACTTGCCCAAATACTCCTGTTCCTTTACTCCCAATTGAAATGTAATCACCAGGGAGGATACCATGTATATAGTGTGTTTAGTAGAGGGAGTGACATAACTGCAACTCCCAGGAGGCCCTGTATCTTTAACTCCAAACACCAGCCCAGTGTTCACTTGTCCAAATACCCTTGTTCCTTAACTCTCTATTGATGTGTACTCAACCGGGGAGAATACCTTGTATATAGTGTGTGTAGTAGAGGAAGTGACAAGACTCCAACTCCCAGGAGGTTGTGTTTCTGTAACCCCGACCGCAGGCCCAGTGTTCTCTTGCCCAAATATACCTGTTTGGTAACTCTCAAATGTTGTTTACTTGACAAGGAGGATACTATTTGTCAAGTGTGTGTAGTAGAAGGAGTGGTATGACTGCATCTTCCAATAGGTTTTGTGTCTATAACTCCAACCACCAGCCATGTGTGCATTTGCCCAAATGCACCTGTTTGTAATCTCTCTAATGCTCTTCACTCACCTGGGTGTATACTACTTGTCAAGTTTTGGGAAGTAGAGGGAGTAACCTGACAACAAATCCCAGGAGGCCTTGTTTCTGTAACTTCAACTACCAGCCCTGTCTTCACTTGCCCAAATACCTGTGTGTTTTAACTCTAGATTTAAGTGTACTCACTTTAGCAGGATCAAAATTCTTTCCCTGATACCCTTTCCCTTTAAAAGTGAATTGGCTCGGGGCTCCCCCTCCCTGAGAAGTTTTTGGGGACTCTTGTGAGGACTCTTTGGGTTTTTTATCATCTTTCCCCTGGTTCTTCCCCTGAGAAGAACCATGTCCTCCCTTTTTCTTCCTCCTCTGGAGCTTCCTCTGTCTCTACCTCTTGGGCCTCAGCCCATGCTGTCAGGGATTTAATCAGGATTTGCTTCCTGAGATCAGTGGTTGCAAGCAACCCTCTCTCAATACATAACCCCCTAAGCTGGACTACTGTCAGTGTGGGTAGGCTAGCCAGATCAAGCTCCATGGTTCCCTAGTTTTGTGTCAACAAAAACTTTTTGCAAAAATTGGAAACAAGAATTTAGAAAAATTAAAAAAAATCAATAATTGAAATTAATCCAAATTAATAATTAATAAAAAAATTAAAAATAAAAAAATAAAAATTAACAAAAATTTTTTTTTGCACTAAGACAATTTAAAGGATTTTTAATTTGTTTTACTTAAACTGTAACGTGATACTGAACACAAGTACAGGATCCCACCGCTGCCACCAAAAATGTTGGAAAATGGGTTATTGGTAAGGGCAGGTAGGTACCTATACCTAGCAACAAGCCACTAACCTCCACCTAGGTACAGTTAGGTCTCAGTAAATTAATCCCAGCTCAACCCTTGGTAGCTTGGCAACGAGCGTCAAGGCTTAACTTAGGAGACAGTGTGTAAAGCATTCAAATATCACAAAACAGTAATTAAATAAAACACAGGAAACAGTTTAAAAATCCAAAACCAATTTATAAAAATAGTTTATATTTTTATCTTTAAAATGACACAAAAACGATTAAAATCGGTTCAGGGGAACCGGAGATATGAATTTTTAAGGTATTATTATTTTTCTAGCGCTTAGAAACAAAAAGCGCCAATCGGGTCATCTGGTTGCACCAGGACCGGGACAAAGTCAAAGTTTCAGGCCGACCGCGATGGAGCCCTGCTCGGCTACAAGTCGCGGGAGGCCTCGGTTGAAAAGTTACCTTCTGACTTAGTCTTTATTTTGAAGTTTTTCTTCACCGGGATGAACCTGCCAGTTGAATCCGACCTCCTGGAGCCCTTGTCCGGATACGCGATGTGGGTTTCCTCGGTGGTGATTTCTACCTTCGGACTTAGTCGTTTTTTCGAGATGAAAATCCTTCGACCGGGGTAAATCTGGATCTTGATCCGACGTCCGTGGAGCCCTTCACGGATACGATGGCTGGGAGGTCCCGGTCAACTTTTTACGTTCGGACTTAGTCTCTTTTTCGGATGTTTTTCTTTACCGGGACGAACCACGAAGTCAGGCCAGGTCGCGGTTGAGGCAAGCCGGCTAGAATTTCCGCGGCGGGTCGGTCCCTCTCTGGAGCTTTTTTTCAAAAATTCTCAAATCTTTTCCAAACCTCTGGGGCTTCACCCAGATGTTCTTTTAAGGTTCTTTTGGGGTCCACAGCTCACCCCAAGGGTCCAGAAGTTCTGTGATGGTCCTTGGGGGGTGCGGACTTCAACTCCCAGAATGCACCTGGCACAAACTCCTTTTTGGCCACTGGGCAGTGGTCAACTGGTCTCTTTTTTAGGAGTTGGTGCAGGGGACTCTGGATAGCAATTTTTCACCTGTAGCAAACAGGGAGTCCCTCCTTGAACCAGTTGAAGCCAGGCAAAGTCCTTCTTGTGGTGAAGCCCAAGTGTGCAGCTGGTGCAGTCCTTCTGAGTGCAGTGTCCAGGTGCAGGCCAGGGGTCCAGCAGGGCAGTCCTTCTTCTCCTTAAGTTCCTTCTTCTTGAAAGTTGGCGGGGATCTGAGGTGTGGGGGCAGGTCTGCCAGTTTTATTCTTGCTCCTGGGTGAAAAGCATGGGGGCCCTGGTTCTCCAATCAGGTACAGGGTCGTCCCCCTGTGATGACCACTTCCTGGGAAGTGTGGCAAACATCCATCCCAAAAGGCAACAGTCTCCAAAAATCCAACATGGCTGAATCTGATTTTTGGAGGTTACATCTGGCTGAGCCCACCCACTGGTGTGGCTAAAAATCATAAACACACCCCTCTCCTGCCCTCTCCTAATCTAATCAAGGGGGCACCTAGCTGTCTGGGGTTGCAGGATGTGGGGGTGTTGCTGGGTGCTCCAGATGTCCTTCTCTGCCTTTGAAGACCAGTTTGGCAGCCCTCCCCCTTCCTGCCTCACCATCTGCTGAGGGGAGATTCTCTCCCCCAAGCACATTCCTTTGTGTGAAGCCAGGCCACTTCACACCTCATCAAAGTAGCCTGGCAGAAGCTGCTGCAGGCTGGCCATTCAGAGCACAGCAGCAAAAACAATGCAGAGCTGAAATTGGCAACTTTTTAGGTAAAGTCTAAACTTTTTACCAGAACAAGTTATATTAAATCCAACAACTGGAAGTTGTGGGATTTATTACAACAATTAATTATATACCAAATTCTTGGTATGTAACATTTAAAGAGACTTTAAAATTTAAAATAAAGTCTGCCCATTCTAGCCTATGAAGGCCATTTACTTCAATGAGGGAAAAACGAATTTGGCTGTTTTTACCTCACCAGGGCTTATAAATCTATTTTTATAAAGTCCCTGCTTATAGTTACATGGCACCCAGCCCTAGGGGCACATAGGGCACACCTTAGGGGTGACTTATATGTAAAAATAAGGTAGTTTAAGACTTTGGAAGTACCTTTAATTCCAAAGTCGAATTTGCATATAACTTTAATTTAAAAGCAGCCAGCAAGGCAGGCTTGCTTTTAAAATGACACTGGGCACCTCAGCAGTGCACCTAGGTGTGCACCACCTATGCTGTGGTCCCTTAACCTACATGCCCTACCATATACTAGGGACTTATAGGTAGGTTAACTTAGCCAATTATAATTAGCCTAATTTGCATATCCATTTTACACAGAGCACAGGCCCTGGGACTGGTTAGCAGTACCCAGGGCACAGCCAAGAGTCAGTAACCACCAGTACCTATCCAAAAAGAGTGGGGGTCATCAGGCAAAAAAGGAGGACTTTCCTACAATGTGGTTTTGAAGAAAGTAATTAAATTAACCCTGAAAATCTAGCATCCAAAGAAAATGGTAGGTGAGAACATGCAAAACCTTTGGAATTTTTGTAATGAACTATCAGTAAGAGATGATTTACTTTGGAGAGGCACCAAACTGATCCTAAGAACCTTAGAGACAAGCTAATTAATTTGGGTCATCAAGGGCATCAAGGGAATCTCGAAGTCTAAGTAACAGATTAGGCTAAACGTTTGGTGGCCTGGGATAGACATTCATGTTGAGAGAATAGTAAGAGATTGTATGGTTTATTTAAACAGCGATAAAGTTTGTAAAACCATAGTACAACCTATGATGTTTATAAAGATGCCAAGTAGAGTATGGCAAGAAGTTGTGTTAGATATCGTGGGTCCAATTTCATGCATAAGTGGACAAAGTTATGTCTTGGCTTTAATGGGTTTTATATTCCAGGTGGTCTGAGATCCACTTCACACACCATATAGAGACAAGTAATGTGATTACATTTCTTAGTGATTTATTTCACAGTGAAGGTTTAGGGAAATACTTTTGGCTGATAATGAAGTACAGCTAGTATTGAATGAAATGGAGGAATTTTAGTTGAAAAGTGGCATCTGACATAGGAAGTGTTCTCTCTATTATCCTGAAATAAATGGGAGGATGGAGAGGTTTAACAGGGTGTTAAAGTAAACCATATAGATGGTGAAAGCTCAGAATAAAGACTGGAAGTCTGACATTTTTAGAGAGAGTGAAATTGGACAGACTTGCCCCTCACTCTATCACTAGTAAAGTACTTTTTGAATTGTTCAGGGGTCATAATCCCATCTCTCTGATGTGTCCTGGATGGATGAGAAATTAAGATGTGGGTAAAATAACAAACTCAGATAAATGGAGAACAAATCAAAGAGAAAATATTTTCAAAAGAAAAATAAAGTATGATAAAAGGCATGCAGCTTTTCCTACTAAAGTTACACTATGCAATACTGTGAGGGTGAAATAGCCATTGTTTAGCTTTAATGTATTTTTGTGTTGTTAAATCTTCTTTGTTATTTTCTGGGGGAAGGTGTGGTGTCTTTAAGGTTGCTGTGACAACAGCGTAGAATGGGGAATGTTGTTAGATTCAGTGTTGAAGAGAATGTTTGTTAAAAGCTTGAAACATGGGCAATTGATTGCCAGCTTTGTGCTTGACTGGGGCATTTTTCGCCTTCTCTGTAATTTAGTAAACTTTGTCTTGCAATCTTTATTGGACCATAACACTATTTCACAGGAAGTCATTGGAGAGGGAGCAATCAAGCGCTTCTTGCTAATTTCTGGCCCACAGACCTAGAGACTCTGTTAGAAACACTCTTTACATTATCTACAAAATTAATTGAGGCCTGCAGAAACAAAATGGTAAATTAAAGGTCCTGATACCCTGCTAGAAAGCATGACTCCATGTATGTAAAAAGTCCTCTTGGTAACCAAGGCCTAGCTCAAGGATCCTTGCATCATCAGGGGCCTGGCTGAGTGTGAAACTGACTCACAAGAGGAGAGTGATATAGCTTTAAACCTCTCATTGGAGATTAGCAGGTAGTCGCAAGACCTTCTCAATTGTAGAAGACTACAGCAGTGTGATCTTCAAGTTCCTCAACATTGCCTTCTCAGTGTTTTTCAACAACAGTAAAATATCTTCAACATGTACCTTCTAGGTTCTATCGTCCCTTTTTCAATGTAACCCTCTTCCAGTGATGCAATCTCAGTGTATTACTGCAAGAGTTCTTTGTCCCTATTTATACCTCTTCAGTGTCGTGTGATCACAGCAGTTTGAATGTCCTGGGAATTTCCTCTCATTTCTGTAAGACCCAAGCATCATGAGCTTTTCTCAGTTGGAAAAATCTGGCTTTCCCATTCTCCTAGAGCACACTTGCAAACTATCACTACATTTTATTGTGTTAAAGGTTCCCATCATTTCACTTGAAAGGTTTGTGATTTTTCACATGTATATCAGTTTAAATGGATCAGGAGCCTGCTGACAATTTAGGCCCGGTCGAGGATGTTACTGTTCACCAGCTTGGTGCGTCCTGAACCCGTGCAATGTCTCATTAAGTTTTCATGTCACAATCTACTCGGTACCTAAACACAGGACACAGAAAGGCTGCAGTGTTTCTCTATCCCAGCTTTACGTCAGCACAACTGATTTGTTTATGACTACCTCAATTGGCACATCAAATCATTGTGATTATTTACAATTTTTTCTTCATTTTATTATCTTCTTCAGAGTTACTGTGTTGCATGATTTAGTTAACATATTTCAAGGTCCATTTACATATGTGAATGACAGTGTCACCACAAATACTTAATTTATGTTACTCTGAAAGCCAAACTGTTATCTGGTTCAGGATATAGAATGCTTGCAACTAGTGCTTAATTTCTGAAAAAATGGGTGGCATGCTCCAAAATATTTCTTCATAAGCCATCAGCTGGTTTCATTTCTAGCATTGTTAACTACATTTGGGGCCAGATGTAGGAAACTTTTGCGAGTCGTAAATGGCCCAATTCGCAATTTGCAACCCCGCAAAATTGGAAATCGGATGCAAAAATTCCATTTCCGACTCGCAAAATGCGACGCGAGCCATTACCGACTCGCAAAAATAGCGACCCCATTTTGCGACCCGACAATAGGAAGTCACAATTTGCGAGTCGCAAACCAAATGCAATAGCCACTCGCAAATTGCGACTAGTCGCAAAAAGCCCATTTTGCACTTCCAATTTACCACTAACTCAGAGCAGGTGGTAACCAGAACCAAAGTATAAAAGGAGACCCAGAAGGCATCTGGGTTACTCAAGATGGCAGAGATATATGTGATAGGAATGAGGAGGAGAGCCCATGCCGCACAGCAGAGGAGGAGGAGCCAGAGACAGGAGAAGATATACAGAACCAGGCAGACACTTTTCCAACAAACTGAGGAGGAGATTTGCGATAAATATAGACTCAGCAGTGCAGCAATACTAGATTTAATAGATTTACTCAATCCGCAGCTACAGCGCCAGACTGTGCGCGGCTGCGCCATCCCTACGCATGTGCAAGTGCTATGCTCACTGCACCTCTTGGCCTCCGGTAGCTATCAGGGAGTCATTGCTGTGACAGGAGGGGTATCCCAAAGTTCACTCCCACGGTTCTTTAGGGCATTCCTAGATGCCTTACTCACACACATGTCCAGATACATATACCTACCCAGGAATGAGGCAGAAATCAACAGCACCAAGTTGGAATTCTACAGGATTGCCAACTTCCCCCATGTCATAGGGTGTGTAGACGAGACACATATACAAATATGCCCTCCTGCAAACCTGGAATATCTGTTCTGCAATAGGAAGTGTACCCACTCACTGAACATACAGGTGGTATGTGACACGCATTATGTTATCACTGACATGGTAGCCAAATTCCCAGGGAGTACACATGACTCGTACATTTTCAGGCACAGTGCGATACACCAACGCCTAGAACGTGGGAGTTTGGAGACGGATACCTCCTAAGTATAGCTGAATACACCTTGCAGACATACACACAGGTCAATGTGGAACCCATCTATGCCCAGCTAACATTGTACATTTTGTGCCAAACAGGTGACAGTGCATATGCACTACGACCATTGATACTGACCCCGTGCTTAACACCCAGCAATGAGACAGAGAGGTGATACAACAGTGCACATAGGAGGACCAGAAATATCATCGAAAGGACCTTTGGACTGCTGAAGGCAAGATTCAGATGCCTCCACAGAAGTGGAGGTGCCCTCCAGTATATCCCAGTAACAGCTTTCAAGATTGTTGGCGCATGCGCTATCCTGCACAACATTGCCACCAGACGTGGGCTACCTCTCACCCCAGAAGACCCAGATTCGGAGGATGAAGAGCAAGAGCTACCACATCGCCATCTTGGGGATAGAAGCATTGCACATCAAGGCAGACTGAGACGGGACCACATTGCAAACCAATACTTTGGAAGGTACGTGCTAACTGTCACCACACTAACTAATGTCACACAAAAAGAGTCCAGGTGTGAAGTGGAACTAACAAGTTATTTATTTTGTGCACCAAAAAAAACTATATACATTGACAACAGTTCAAGGGCTGTAACAGTCCACCTGGCATGAGGACACATTGACCTCATGTGCCTCTGCCCCAGGACAGTGTGGAGCTCATATTCTACGCCGGCCTCGGCCAGCATGGCTGGTACCTGGCGTCTCAGCAGTGCCCTGCCTTGCGCTTCCACTGCGCAACACCCTGGAGTCACTGGCTGAGACACTGCTGATGCTGGAGCCCTTCTCGCTATCCTGCGGCGTGTCAGCCGTGCCCCTAGCCACCTGCTGTGCCTCCATGATATCAACGGCGTGGCTGAAACATCCCAGTCCACGTGCCACATCACTGGCAAAGTGGCCCATGTCTACTTGGAGGCTGACCGTGCCCCTTGAAAGGCCAGTAGTGTTCACAGCCAGCCTGACTTTGGAAGCAGACATTTGGTGCGGCCGGTGCATTAGCTGCCTGTCACGACGCCTTGCACCCTCTCTCTCTGTTATGAGTTCCGCCACCAGTTGTCTCATGGAGAGTGCAAGGTTGCCCACATGTGTGTTCAGTTGTTGCAGCTCTGTGTGTACCAGCTGCATACCACTGCTTTGGTTTTGCTCCATGCGCCGCATTGCCCCAGTAATTCTCCTTATCTCCTGTGTTTGCAGGCGCTGACCCCGTAGGAGTGCGGCCTCGGCGTGCGACATGGAGGCGTCCCCTGACTCAGCCTGCGCCTCTGGTGGTACATTTACACGTCGCCTGCGACGCAGTGGAGGCTCCGTGTCATCTACAGTGGCTCTGTGGCTGGGACCAGGTGCTGGCTCACTCACCAGTATGGCAACTGGTGCATCCTGAGGGGACTGTGTGTTGGTGGTGCAGGTCTCTGTGGTGGCTGGTCCTGATTCGTCTGCAGGCTGGTGGCTGACCTGTGGCCCCTGAATGCTTTGGTTGGCTGGGGTGTCGTGTGGGAGACCTGTGGGCCATAGGGAACACACTGTCAGTATCTACCATCTGTTATCAACTTCCTAATAACATGTTGCCTATCAACTGCCTACTTGACTACATTGCCCATAATACACCATTCTGGTTGTTGCTACTCTGAAATTGAGCTATTTCGGTTGTGCATGCTACTGTGTACAAGGTGGGTGGGGGTATGGCATATTTGGATGTACATGCATGTCTCATGGTACTCACCGGTTGATGGTCCTGGCTCTGAAGTATCCCATCCTGCACACTGCCTCTGGCTCCAGGGTCTCCTCAACTCTTTCCTCAGGGGTGTGGGTGGTGGTATTGTGGACGGTCCCCCTCCAGTGCCCCTCATCTCCCGGAGCCGCTCTGCCACTCTCTCCTTGGTCCGGGAGCGCAGGTCATACAACCTTTTTTTTAATTCTTCTAAGCTCCGGTGACTGACACCCAGGGAGTTCACCTTGTCTTGGATGTCCGTCCAGATTCTTCTCTTCTCCACCTCTGGCACAGTGAGGGCTGCCCTCCCAAAAAGTTGGTCATGGTGCTGGTAGCACTCTTCTGTCAGCACCTCCAGCTCTTTCTCTGCAAATTTCAGTTTGCGCTTCCTTGGTGTCTCAGCCATGGTAGCTGCTGTTTGCTCTGTTTGCAGTGTAGCAGTTGAAAATGGGTGTGGTCCTCCCTCCTCCCAGGTGTATTTGTAAACTTCCTGGCTGTGATGTCATCATCAAGAGCCAGGAAGTGTTATCTAGAGTGTTCTGCTGCACCTGCATTCAATTTGCAGCACAGTCGCAATTTGCGACACCCACTCGCAAATTGCGTGTTCGTTTTTAGCGCGGTCGCAAAAAGCGACCTCGCAAACAGCGGACTCACAATCTGCAGTGCGACTTCATTTGCGAGTCGCAAATTGAAGTCGCGTTTTCTTCTTGGATACCATTTAGCGAGTCAGAAATTGCGAGTCGCAACGACTCACAATTTCCGACTCGCTAAATTTTTCCTACCTACATCTGGCCCTTGGTGTTCACTAGACTCGCCGAGGCCGGCTGTGGGAAACTGGAAGGGGACTCATGCAAACAGGGCAAAGTGGGCGAAGGAATGGTTGTACTTTCAATTTTATTTTTGTATGCTGCAAGCTCACACAACAGATTAAGCCTTTGCATAACTTGCATGACAAAAATCAGCCAAAGTAATGAAATGCAAATACATAGTTGGTCCATTCTGTAAATTGACCAAATGCAAAAACACTTGTCAATACAAGATCCCCTTCACAAAAATACATTTCAAAGAAGGTAAGGACATTTTTAGATTTAGATTTGAATTGCAATGGTGTGTGAGCCATTCGTGAAAAACTTTGCTTTCTGTACATATTCTAAGGGGTTTTGTTTTCAACACTTTTTACCATGCACTGGATACACCAAGCAGGTCATTTGAGTCAACATATTTGGCTGATAAAGGCTTGAGGTAGAACGAATCATAGGGCTTCCTCTGAACCCAATAGTTTTGGTACCAAAAGCTCTGTGTGGTATTAGCTTACGTTTCGTAGCCTGCAAGGCAACATAGAGGATCAAAAGATTTGCTGCTTCCCCAGAACCAAAGATTTAACTTTAGATTTACAGTAGTTTTTAGTAGTACAAATTCTCCATTGGGCAAAGATAAAAACCACAGCCAATTAAGGCTTCACGAGGCTGAGTACCTTTGTTGCTAGGTGTGAAGGTACCAAATGTATCAAGTGCACTAGCTAGTGATTGGAGACATTCTGCCATCTAAGCTCATTTCTCACAGCCACCCCATATCCCTTTGAAGCACTTTCTCTCTGTCTTACAGTAAAGTTACCCTGGAGCCCTTGTTTCAAGATAGCAAACCCCAGCTACAATCAGACGGCCCTGTCTTCTGCTCCCAAGCCTTACCTCTATTCAGAGGAGTCTCCTACTTGAGAGGGTCAAAATGGCTTTCCCTCTTACTGTGATTGCAGCCTATCTGTCTGGGAGGGTTCTAGGAATAAACAGAAGTATCCCCTCCAAATCAAAAAAGGTAGTGCTAACATGGCACTTTGTTCTGCCAGCTTCTCCTGTCCACTCCCACATGGCTAATCTTTGCTAAGGGGTCAGGAAGGTGCATCAAGTGGCCCTTCCTGGGTTTAGAGGCAGGCCATTAATCTCTGAATCATGGTTGTTGACTCTCCCAGCCAAGGTGTGCATTCCAGCTTTAGAGGTGTGATAAGTGCCAGAACTGCTTTTAAGCAAGGTTTGACTCAGGCAGCCTAAAGTACATTGTTATAAAGTACCATTTTGCTTAAGGTATAAACCACATTCCATAATTAAATCAGATTTTAAAACCCAGCAGGAAATCATCTTGAAACATTTTTTGTAGCTGTTTCCGAAGCAGAGGTATTGAATTAAGATTTTGATCCCATTTGAGCTTAATTAGGAAAAGTCTAGGAAAGACTACACATTGAAATAATATTTCGCTTTTATTGCACTGTGAGGGAAAGCTAACCCCAGTATGAAGGGTGCTCTATTTTTACAAAGTAGCACGCTGACCTGTGGTCTTACGCAGCACACTTTAGTGGAGACATCTGAGTATACAAAATAGGTTTTTCATACATGTTAAAGGCATGTTTCACAGCTATCTGTTACTGCAGCACAATTAAACTGTAGCCCAGTGGTACTCCTCATAGACACATAACTGTGTCCAATATGTGAATGGTGTAAGTGCACACTATAGACCACATATGACATTTTACTTTCCATGCCATAGGAGTACTTTGGATCAATTACAGTGGATTTTTAAAGAAGGTAATAGGCTAAATAGGGAGTTCAAATGTACAGCATATTCTTTAGAGGGGAAGTGCAGGCACTTTACTATTGGTTAGCCGTGGTAAAATGCAGAATCCTAAAGCAAGAAAAAAATTGTCTCTGGAAAAAGGTGAAGTAGCTGGGGTGAGCATGCAGAAAAGGTGAATTTCCTACAAGAGTAAACATCTTACCTTACGAAAGAAAAAAAAGACTCAAGCCAATTGCAAGATAATAGTGAAGCACTCATTGAACCTAAAAAGAGTACTTTAATAATCTTATCTGCAATTCATGCAATATTGCCAAATCTATGTTCATTTTGATACAGTACCTCACAAACTGCATGAATTTGTTTCTCTCTTTGATTTTGTGTAGGTGCCTGCTGTGCTATAAATCCTATTTGCAAACTAGGATGTTGAAATTTCACATCAAGTGGTTTGGAAACAGGAATGTAATTCGCAGTACAACCTACATACTAACTGAAAAGCATCTCAAATTGCCAATTTCCAGAGGGTCTAAAAAAATCTGCCTCAGAAATATAGTTGAATGCAAATGCAGGAATGGTGGCTTGCAAGAGACAGCAGACCTTGGCCCTCATTGCAACCCTGGCGGTACATCCCGCTTACCGCCATGCAGAAGACCGCCAACGTACCGTTGCAGCTGCGGAATTCCGCTACAGGTATTATGACCCACAGCTCAGAATCCGCCAGAATACAGACACCCACACAAGTCCGCCACACTAAAGGTCAGAGATAAACTGGCGATACCAAAACCCACACCGTCACGCCAACAGGAATACGCCCCAGGAATCAACGCGGCGGTCTTTCAAACACGGTAAACCATTGGCGGTACACACCGCCGGGCTCAAAATACACAAATACTAACATAACACAACTAGATTGGACAATTCAAAATACACACACCTGATACACATGCACACACCACACCCACACACCCAATCCAACATAAAGCACACACCCATATCACCCACAAACCCTTACAACCAAAATTGTGAAAGAAGGCCAGAGAGAGAGACTACCTAACACAACACCAGCATCCACAGACACACAACACCATCACTTATACAACATCCACTCACCTCAAACAACACACACCAACACATTCCCTCACACATCCCAACAGACAGCACCTCACACATCACCCACACCACATCATGGCACCTCAAAGACACCCCAGGATCTCTTAGGAGGAGCTCAGGGTCATGGTGGAGGAAATTGTCCGGGTAGACCCACAGCTATTCAGATCACAGGGGCAGCAGACATCCATTGCAATGAAAATGGAGCTACGGTGCAGAATTGTCAACAGGGTTAGCGCAGTGGGACAGCATCCAAGAAACGGGATGACATCAGGAAGAGGTGGAACGACCTACAGGGGAAGGTACGTTCCATGGTATCCAGACACCAGATTGCTGTACAGAGGACTGGTGGTGGACCCCCACCTCCTCCCCTACAACTAACAACATGGGAGGAGCAAGTCTTGGCAATTATGCATCCTGAGGGCCTCGCAGGAGTAGCAGGAGGACTAGACTCTGCTAATGCAAATCTTTACTACTTTATCCCCCCACCCGACCTGCATGCCAACACATACTCCCACCCTCACCCTCACACCTGTCACCCCAACAACCCACAGATACCCCACCAACACAACCCACACATCCCAAAACCAAGCCCTGCATGTAACACCAATGCATGGACACCCATCACCAAAGCATGTCCAGTAGAGAGACTCACTCATGCCGCAAAATCACCAAACACACAAGGGCCACAGAAATAATGCAAGCACAGGAGTGGAGGGTAACTCACCCATTGCAAAAGATGGCAGACACAATAACTATGCATTTACACCCAATCGGGACCCCTACCCAACGTCACCGGACAGGAGGTGTAAGACATATCCAGTCCCCCCACAGAAGAGGCCCACAGTGACGACAGCAGCTCTGCACGCCTGGATCAAGATGACCAGCCCGGCCCATCAGGGACCTCGGGACAGTCGGTTCCCCTGACACAGTCACAAACCACCACTGAACCTCCCCCCTCAGGAAACACCACCACAGCACCCACCCAGCGGGCCCATCCCTCTGTCCCCAGGACACGTCAATCAGCAGTGTGTCAACCACTACAGGGAACACAGGCAACCCCACTAACCCTGGACGATCAGGGACCTGAGGGCAGTGGGCACACAGTTCAGGGGACAGAGGCACAGGATAACAGGGAAGCTGGAAGGACTGCTGTGCGACAGAGGGAGGACAGGTCCAGGGAACCAACACTCCACGAGGCACTCTCCAACATCATGGGAGCTTACCACCATTCCCAGGAGACCATGGGCATGGTACTGGCCAAGTTTCAGGAGACCCAGCGGCTGCAAAAGGAACACTACCTCGGATCAGGGAGGACTTGAAGTCCATCAACACCACCCTGGTCACCATTGCAGGGGTGCTGGCAGACATTCTCAACACCAGGAGGGACACAGTGGCACACCAACGGGCCCCTGACACTAGCCTGGACGATGAACAGCCTTCACCTCTACCGGGTCTAGTGGACAGGAGGCACCGTCAAAGGAACAACAGGCCACCAGCACCCCACCCCCTGCAGATGGAGAATCACCCCGCAAACGGTCACTGAGATCCAGGAACAAGACAGAGAACATTGCCAAGACCCCCGCCAGAAAACAAGACCCCCCTGAATGTCACCCTTCTGTTGCACTTTGACACCCTGTCCACCTTAAACTGCCATTGCTTCACTTACTATGCCCCATTGGACAATGCACCTGTGAAACAAATAGACTGGACTCTGCCATGGACATTCCTCCACCATCACCCCAGCCATTTCACAACCCCCTCCACTTATTTACACTGAAATAAACACACCTGAATCACAAAACAATCTGGAGTCAGTCTGTGCTTTCACAAATGTATAATTCCAATATCTATGGAATATAGCAATGTCAATGTACTTCTTCACATACCAATGTACCACAGCTGTAGGCCAGCAGTAAACATAGCAAAGGGCACAAAGTGGGACCCAGATCTGTGAAATGGAAAGCCAAAGTAACAAGTCAGGGTCCATACACTGAGTGAAAATTACAGACTTATGCTAGCTCCAACAATAGTATGAGATGTGGGAAGCAGTTACATGTTCTTACCTGTGTCTCACTGGAAGTATTGCATGATGATGTTGTTTCGGTTGTCGACATGTTCTTCTTCTGCCTCCTCTTCTTCACTGTCCACAGGCTCCATGGCTGCCACAAGACAATCTGGCCCATCCTCCTGCAGAAAAGGCACCTGGTGTTGCAAAGCCAGGTTGTGCAGCATACAGCAGGCCATGATTATCTCGCACACCTTCTTCGGTGAGTAGTATAGGGAGCCACCTGTCAGATGGAGGCACCGGAATCTGGCCTTCAGGAGGCCGAAGGTGCGTTCTATAATCCTCCTAGTTCGCCCATGTGCCTCATTGTAGCGTTCCTCTGCCCCTGTCCTGGGATTCCTCACTGGGGTCAGTAGCCATGACAGATAGGGGTAACCAGAGTCACCTGCAAATATTGAGGGACAACTGTTAGACAAACACTAACCCTTAGGGACAACCCCATACCCAGACAACTATGTCAACTGTGTTGGGACCTTGGCCTCACCTATTAGCCACAAACGGTGCCTCAGGAGTTGCCCCATCACATAAGGGATGCTGATATTCCTCAAAATGTAAGCGTCATACACTGAGCCAAGATACTTGGCATTCGTATGGGAGATGTACTGGTCTACCAAACACACCATCTGCACATTCATTGAATGGTAGCTTTTCCGGTTTCTGTACACCTGTTCATTCCTGCGGGGGGGACAAATGCCACATGTGTCCCATCAATGGCACCAATGATGTTGGGGATATGTCCCAGGGCATAGAAGGCACCTTTCACTGTGGGCAAATCCTCCACCTGAGGGAAAACGATGTAGCTGCGCATGTGTTTCAGCAGGGCAGATAACACTCTGGACAACACGTTAGAGAACATTGGCTGGGACATCCCTGATGCCATGGCCACTGTTGTTTGAAAAGACCCACTAGCCAGGAAATGAAGTACAGACAGAAACTGCACTAGAAGGGGGATTCCTGGGGGATGGTGGACAGCTGAAATCAGGTCTGGCTCCAACTGGGCACACAGTTCCAGGATTGTTGCACGATCAAGTCTGTATGTGATTAGGATTTGTCTCTCTTCCATTGTCGACAGGTCCACCAGGGGTCTGTACACCGGAGGATGCCGCCATCTCATCACCTGCCCCAGCAGACGTGCCCTATTGAGGAGAACAGCGAGCAGAGAGTCATCCAATACTGAGGTATCACAATGTATTATTTGCAGAAACGTTGGTAATTCGCAATGTGCCGGTATCTGTCTGTATTCCCAGCCTAGATAGGTGTGACGCAGTTTTTATCCATCCCATGTGGCCCCCTGAAATGGCGGCTGCCTGACCTGTAAGGTGGGACAAGGAGAAATGAGGTAACTGCGCTGGCGTTGTACACCGTCGCGGTGGGCAGTCGAAGACCGCGGCGCAATTCTGCATTGGTTAACATTAGGCCCTATGGGTCCCAGGAGCCAATGACAATGTACGCCGGGTGTGACAAAGAGGTGAGTCCACTGTGAGCATGCTGTGTGGCCAATGCCTGTTTTGAGTGGTGTGGATGGAAGATACATGGCCTGCATGTGCAGATGGTGAGTGTATGTGCGTCAGGGCATGGGTGGGAACTGGTGGGCAATGAGTATGACGGTCCGGACGGGTGAGTAATTTCCTTTTCCTTCTGTACCATTCCTCTAAGTCAGCGCCCACCAGAAGAAGGGTATTTGGCATGCCATCGCCAAGGACGTCCAGACTCTGGGGGTCTACCACAGACGGAGCACCCACTGCAGTAAAAGATGGAAGGACCTGCACCACTGGAGCAAGAAGATGGCAGAGGCCCAGATGGGGATGGCCTCCCAACGTGAAAGGGGGTCTGTCGCATCATGACCCCCCTGATGTACCAGATCCTGGCGGTGGCCTATCCGGAGTTGGTTGGGTGCTTGAGGGCATCACAGCAGCCACAAGGCGGTGAGTACACTCTCATTCCGCTGACTCATCGTGCATTACAAGGTGTCTGGGTGGGGGAGGTGGGCAGTGGGTTCCCCTAGGCCAGGGCAAACTTGGTAGGCAAGGTCCCTTGTGAGGCAGGCTCTGTGGCACCCCAACCCCACTGGTGGTAATGGCCATCTACACCTAGTCAGGCTTCTGTGACTTCCAGGTGTGCAGCCATTGGGCTTAGGCCTCGTACCCCATGAGTATGTGAATTTGCTAGGAACTGTTAGTGCATGTCGTAGTGCAGAGGGCTGCTCCCTGTGTGTTGTGTCTGCCAACGGTAGTGGTGTTGCATGCACTGCAAATTTATTTCTTCTGTCTTCCCCACCTTTTTGTTTTGTCTCCCTGTTCTTGTGTGCAATAGCATCATATGACAGAGGAGCAGTGACACCAGAGCAGGAGGGAGCTGCAACCCACTTGGCCCTGGATGGTGAAGCAACAGAGTCTGAAGCCACCAGTGGGACGGAGGGCGAGGGGAGCTCCACGATGGGGATAGGGGCATACACCAGTGACAGCGACTGCTCTGATAAGAGCTTCCTTGCGGTGGCGGGCACCTCTGTGTCCACCGCATTAAGAGGTACAGCCGCCACACCCCCTACCAGCACCGTCCTCCCAGAAGCCCCTCAGCGTGTGTTCTGTGCCCGCTCACCCAGGAGGGTGGGCATCTCCTTCGCCCCAGGCACCTCAGGCCCTGCCCCAGTCAGCCCTGCTGCCCTCAGTGAGGAGGCTATTGACCTCCTGAGATCCCTCACTGTTGGGCAATCTGCCATTTTGAATGCCACCCAGGGTGTTGAGAGGCATTTGCAACAAACAAATATATACCTGGAGGGCATTCTTTCTGGGCAGGCGGCCCAACAGAGAGCATTTCAGGCACTGGCCTCAGCACTGGTGGCAGCCATTGTCCCTGTGTCCAGCCTCCCCCCTCCAACTTCCTCCACCCCACCCAATCCCCTGCACCTCAGCCTATCCCAAGCACACCATCAGACCAGCATGCATACTCTTCAACACACAAGAGTGGACATGGCAAACATAAGCACCAGACATCCCACAAGCACTCATACAAGCACCATCCCCATGCAGACACAGCAACATCCACTGCCTCCACAGTGTCCCCCCTCCACGTCCTCCTCCTCCCTCCCTGTCTCGTCTCCACTCACACCTGCATGCACTACATCCTCAGCAACTACCTCCATCACCAGAACGCCCATCACCAAACACCGCTCACGTGCATCACCACCCCCACTACCATGCACACATCCCCATTGTCCTCTCCCAGTGTGTCTGTGAGCCCTCCTCCAAAAGTACACAAACGCAGACACACACCCACCCAACAGCCATCCACTTCACAACAGCCTCCGGCCCATGCACCTTCACCCAAATTCAGCAAACGTACACCTCCTCAGGCTTTCCAGGTCTCAGCCCACCACCTCAGCCACCAAATCCCCAGGCACAGTGGTGCCAGCAACAGCGGGGTAATCGAGTGTGCCACCCATCAGGGCTGCCAGTGTGCCACGTAGCGAGGGCAAGGACATTCCACCATCTGCCAAGGTGAGGAAGGTGCCCACATCCTGGAGGGAGAAGCCACACCTACTAGCCACCAAGGGCTCCGCCAACACAAAAAGGGATAGTGGCCAGACACCTGTGGCACCATCAAAGGTGGGGAAGGGACAAAAGCAGAAGAGCAGGTCAGGGCATGGTGACACCGACTGAGAGACTAGTGTCACCCCTTCTGTCCATGACTACACCAACCTGTACTACCTCAGTCCTTGGCAGAATGAAGCACTCTGGGCACCAGGCCCCCTCCAGAACCAGTGGAGAATCACATCCACTACCTCAGTCCTTGGCAGGATGAAGCACTCTGGGCACAATGCCCCCTCCAGAACCAGTGGAGAAAGGCATCTACTACCTTAGTCCTTGGCAGGATGAAGCACTCTGGGCACAAGACCCCCTCCAGAACCAGTAGAGAATCACATCCCCTACCTCAGTCCTTGGCAGGATGAAGCACTCTGGGCACCAGGCCCCCTCCAGAACCAGTGGAGACTGTTATCCACTTGAAAGACTGTGGCTTTGCACTCCCCAGGATAAAGCAGTGGGCAAACCACCCACTGGAGAGACTTGAGAGCCTGTGGCTTTGCACTCCCCAGGATAAAGCAGTGGGCAAACCACCCACTGGAAAGACTTGAGAGACTGTGTCTTTGCACTCCCCAGGATAAAGCAGTGGGCAAACCACCCAACGGAGAGACATAAGAGACTGTGGCTTTGCACTCCCCAGGATAAAGCAGTGGGCAAACCACCCACTGGAGAGACTTGAGAGACTCTGGCTTTGCACTCCCCAGGATAAAGCAGTGGGCATGGAGCCCCCTCGTGCAGCAGTGGCGTTGTGCGTTCATCCGGCTGAGGTGCCCCCCCCTTCCCCTCCCCCTGAGGTGCCTGTTTATTTTCGATCTGATGCCCCTGCAGTGTTCTCTCCGTTTCAAGTCAGGTATCTTGTGTGGGCTTCGCCCATGCATTTTGGGACCACTGGTCCACGGACAATGATTGGTACACTATCCGGACTTGTGTAGTTGGTGTACATATTTGTATATACTGAATTTTGAACTTTCACTATCTGATTTTTCAAGATTACAATTGTTACAATCATTTAATTTTGTCTTTGCGTTCTTCCGGGGGTGGGGGGTGTATATGTAATGTTGCTGCATATATGTGTGTGTATGTTGTTGTGGGTGAGGGTGGGGGTGGGGTGTTGCGTGTTGCGTGTGTGTGTGTCACTCTCATTTCCCTCCCCAACTCCTGTGTTGTAGGTGCAGTACTTACTGTGGTCGTCGATGGCGTCTGTCCTGCTCTTGATAGAGAAGGAGGAAGACCAGCCTAGGCAGTACGTGTACTTCGGGCTCCATGGCGTCCTGGTTCCACGTTGGGTGTCGAGAGGTGAGTGGTTTCCCTTGTGTGTACTGTTTCCGCCGTGCTTTTGATAGCGTTTGTTCCGCCCGGAAACGGTGGCGGATAGGCCTGTTGTGATACAGTGGGCGGTACTTTGTCCTTTGCAGTGTAGGTCCTCTACTGTTGAAGGTCAGGTAGCAAGTGAGTGAATAGATAGAAAACGGCTGTGACTTCCGCGGCGGTGCGTACCGTCACAGCTGACGTACATAGCCATTGGCTCCTGGTACCCATAGGGCCCAATGATAGCCAATGCGATTTTGCGTGACGGTTATCGACCGCCTACCGCAACGGCGCACAACGCCAGTGCAATTACATCATTTCCACTTGTCCCTCCTCACAGGTCAGGCAGCCGCCATTTCAGGGGGGCACAGGGCATGGCACCTAACTACGTCACAGCAGACATTGGCACGGAAACTGATTGTCGGATTCACATTTTGTTTCTGTAATGTAAACAAATCATCATTAGTGCAATAGATGTCTGAATATGACCCTATGCTCACCGTTCTCTTCCATAGCCTTCAACCGCTGAGGCAGAATATGAGATGGCAGCATCCTCCGGTGTACAGACCCCTAGTGGACCTTGCTACAATGGAAGACAGACACATTGGGGGTCATTCTGACCCCAGCGGTAATTACCGCCATGGTGGAGGTTGGCGGTAGCACCGCCAACAGGCCGGCGGTGCTCCGCCGGCCGCGGCCAGAAGCGGAAAGCCGGCGGTGTACCGCCGACTTTCCGCTGCCCGTCAGAATCCTCCATGGCGGCGGAGCGCGCTCCGCCGCCATGGGGATTCTGACACCCCCTACCGCCATCCTGTTCATGGCGGTTCTCCCGCCAGGAACAGGATAGCGGTAGGGG
This sequence comes from Pleurodeles waltl, assembly GCF_031143425.1. NCBI lineage: Eukaryota > Metazoa > Chordata > Amphibia > Caudata > Salamandridae > Pleurodeles > Pleurodeles waltl. The sequence continues at coordinate 716,382,611 of NC_090443.1, forward strand.
GTGCCGCGGGGCCCCTGGGGGCCCCTGCCGTGCCCATGCCAATGGCATGGGCACGGCAGGGGCCCCCGTAAGAGGGCCCCACAAAGTATTTCAGTGTCTGCCTAGCAGACACTGAAATACGCGACGGGTGCAACTGCACCCGTCGCACCTTCCCACTCCGCCGGCTCAATTCTGAGCCGGCATCCTAGTGGGAAGGTTGATTTGCCCTGGGCTGGCGGGCGGTCTTTTGGCGGCCGCCCGCCAGCCCAGGGCAAATCTCAGAATCACCGCCGCGGTCTTTTGACCGAGGTGCGGTGTTCTGACGGCGGTACCTTGGCGGATGGCCTCCGCCGTCCGCCAAGGTCAGAATGACCCCCATTATCCTTACCTACAGACTTGATAGGGCCACAATCCAAGAACTGTGTGCCCAATTGAAGCCAAACCTGATGTCAGCTATCTTCCAGCCCACAGGTGGCCCCCCTCTAGTGCAGGTCCTGTCAGTGCTCCATTTCCTGGCAAGTGGTTCCTTCCAAACAACAGTGGCCATAGTATCAGGGATGTCTCAGCCAATGTTCTCTAATGTGTTCACCAGAATGTTGTCTGCCCTGATGAATCACATGCGCAGCTACTTCGTGTTTCGCCAGGTGGAGGATTTGGCCATAGTGAAGGCTGACTTTTATGCCCTGGGACAAATCGCCAACATCATTGGTGCCATTAATGGTACACATGTCGCCCCCCAGAGAACTGAACAAGTTTACAGGGATAGAAAAAGCTATCACTCTATGAATGTGCAGATGATGTGTTTGGCAGACCAGTACATCTCCCAAGTGAATGCCAAATATCCTGGCTCTGGGCATGATGCCTTTATATTGAGGAATAGCATCATCCCATATGTGATGGGCCAACTCTAGAAGCACTGGGTGTGGCTAAGAGGTGAGCCAAAGGTCCCCACACACTATAAGTAGGTGTCTGGGTATGAGCTTGTCCCTAAGGGTTAGTGTGTGTCTAACAGTTGTCCCTCGGTATTTGCAGGTGACTCTGGTTACCCCAACCTCTTATGGCTACTGACCCCAGTGAGGAATGCCAGGACAAGGGCAGAGGAACGTTACAATGAGGCACATGGGCGTATAAGGAGGATTATTGAAAGGACGTTCAGCATCCTGAAGGCCAGGTTCCGGTGCCTCCATCTAACAGGTGGATTCCTGTACTACTCACCCAAGAAGGTGCACCAGATCATTGTTGCATGTTGCATGTTGCACAACCTGGCCTTGAGACGCCAGGTGCCTTTTCTCTGGAGGATGTGCCTGGAGATGGTCTTGTGGCAGTGGTGGAGCCTGTGGACAGTGAGGAAGAGGAGGCAGAGGAAGAAGATGTTGACAACAGGAGCAATATAATTCAACAGTACTTCCAGTGACACACAGGTAAGACACTGTAACTTCACTTTACATTTCAGTTATCTGTTGGACATTGTACAAGGCAGCCTCTTTTCCTATGTCTATGGACACTGACTGTACCCTTTGGCATCTCTTTTTTCAGATCTCTGTGCCCCACTCTGGCTCCTGCTATGTGTACTGCTGCCCACCAAAGGTCATCCTAAAGTATATTTTACTGTACATTTGAGTTGCAATACTTTGATAATGTTGTACTAATACATTTGTGAATCATTTGATAGCCTCCAGATTGGTATTTGTTCCAAGGGTGTTTGTTTAGGTGCTAATAAGTAGAGGGGGATGTGCAATGGGCTAGGGTGATGGTGGAGGAATGTCCAGTTAGAGTCCAGTCTCTTGGTATCACAGGTGCATTGTACAATGGGGCTTACGAAGGGGAGTAATGGCAGTTCAAGGTGGAAAGGTTGACAGAGTGGGACAGAAGGGTGACAATCAGGAGAGTCTTATTTCCTGGCGGGGCATTGGCAATGTTCTCTGACTTCTGCTTGGATCGCAGGGACCGTTTGCGGGGTGGTTCCCCTTCTGCAGGGGTTGGGGAGCTGGTGGCCTGTTGGTCCTGTGGTGGGGCCTCCTGTCCACTAGCGCCGGTGGAGGTGGAAGGCTGTTTCTCGGTTTGCCTAATGTCAGGCGCCCGTTGTTGTGCCACTGCCTCCCTCATGGTCTTGCCCATGTCATCCAGCACCTCTGCAATGGTGACCCTGATGGTGTAGATTTTTCTTAGGTCATCCCTGATCCCCAGGTACTGTCCCTCCTGCAGCCGTTGGGTCTCCTGCAACTTGGCCAGTATCTGGCCCATCATCTCCTGGGAATGTTGGTATGCTCCCAGGATGTTGGAGAGGGCTTGTGGAGAGTGGGTTGCCTGGGCCTGTCCTCCGCCTGTTGCACAGCAGTCCTCCCAGCTTCCCTGTTGTCCTGTGCCTTTGTCCCCTGGACCATGTGCCCACTGCCACTGACCCCAAGTCCCTGATCGTCCTGGGTTTGTGGGGTTGCCTGGGGTCCCTGTAGTGGTGGACACACTGCTGTTTGACGTGTCCAGGGGACAGTGGCATAGGCGAGCTGGGTGGGTGTTATGCTGGTGTTTCCTGAGGGGCGAGGCTCGGTGGTGGGTTGGGACTGTGGCAGGGTAACCGACTGTCCAGAGGTCCCTGATGAGCCAGGTTGGTCATTGTGATCCAGGCGTACAGAGCTGCTGTTGTTACTGTGGGCCTCTTCTGTGGGGGGACTGGATGTAGCTGGCACCTCCTCTCCAGTGATGCTGAGTATGGGTCCTGTGGGGTTGTGAATGCATTGTTAATGTATCTGTGTGTGCCATCTTGTGCATGGGTGTGTTTCAATGTATGATTGTGTTTTCCCTGCCAGCTTGGCCTTGTGTGAGTGGTGATTTTGTGGGCTGGGTGAGTCTCTCTACTGGGCATGCCCTAGTGATGGGTGTCTATGCAGGTCTGTGATGGGTGTCCATGCATTGGTGTTGCATGCAGGGCTTGGTATTGGGATGGGTGGGTTGTGATAATGGGGTGAGGGTAGGGGTAGGAGTTTGTGATGGCATGCAGGTAGGGTGGGGGGATAAAGTAGTAAAGATTTGACTTACCAGATTCCAGTCCTCCTGCTACTCCTGCGAGGCCCTCAGAATGCATGATCTCCAAGACTTGCTCCATGTTGTTAGTTGTGGGGGTGGAGGTGGGGGTCCACCGCCAGTCCTTTGTACGGCTACCTGGTGTCTTGCAACCACGGAATGCACCTCCCCCGTAAGTCGTTCCACCTCTTCCTGATGTCATCCCTGGTTCTTGGGTGCTGTCCCACGGCATTGACCCTGTCCATGATTCTCCACCATAGCTCCATCTTCCTTACAATAGATGTCTGCTGCACCTGTGATCCGAATAGCTGTGGCTCTACCCAGATGATTTCCTCCACTATGACCCCTAGCTCCTCCTCCAAAAACCTGGGGTATCTTTGGGGTGCCATGGATGTGGTTCGAATGATATGTGTGAGGATGTGTGGGGTGATGTGTGGGGTGATGTGTTAGGGTGTATGCTGTGATGTGCGTGGATGATGTATGGGTGATGGTGTTATGGGCCTCTGATTGAGTGGGTGCTCCTGACTTGTGTCTCTCTGTGTTGGAAATCTTTTTTTTCATTGAAAGGGTTGTGGGTAATGTGGGTGTGTTTTTTATAGTGGTGTGGGTGTGTGGGTGTGGTATGTGTATGTGTGCCAGGTGTGTATAGTTAGAATTGTCCAATGTGGGTGTGTTTTGTTGGTGTGTGTGTTTTGAGGGCAGTGTGTGTACCGCCAATGGTTTACCGTGGTTGAAAGACCGCTGCAGTGATTCGTGCATTGTGATATTGTGGGCGTATTCCTATTGGCGTAACGGTGTGTGTTTGCTTTTGCCAGTTTATCACTGACCTTTGGGCTGGCGGACTTGGGTGGGTGTCTGTATTGTGGCCGAATTCTCTGTGTGGGTCATAATACCCGTGGCAGAATACCACCGGCGGCACGGTATGTTGGTGGCTGTCAGCACGGCGGTAGGCGGCATTTATCACCACAGTTGTAATGAGGGCCTAAATTATCTGGTGCTTATCCCCCTAGTAGTGTGCCACAAAGCAGTCACGCTTATATTAAAAGCAATTTGTAAATTATTTGTGCAGCACAAAACAGTAAAAAAGTGAAAACACAACACAAGAAAAATTCCACACAATTTAGAAGAATTGAGTAAATTAAAGAAAATAATTTGACACTAAAACAACAAAAATCCAATTAGTAGAACCAGATTAGTGATTTTCTAAACTTAAAGTGAAAACTAGCACCTAAAAGATAAAAGTGCCAACAACAGACATCTAGTTGCGCGAGACCAGTGCAAAGTGAAAAGTTATGGCAGACCGCGATGGATGTGGATCAAATAAAAAAATTGGATTGTTCCCAGACACTACTTAACTCCGGACTTAAATAGACATTTTATGGAAAAATGTCTGAGAAGGTAAAATTGAGCAAGCACAGGCCTAAGTTGCAGTGAAGAATCTAGTCCGACCGCCATGTCGGCTGTCTTAAAAAGGCTGCACACCAGCGGTCCCCAGACTGCCATGTTACAAGTTATACAGGCAGGTCTGCTGATCACCAAACAAAAAAGGTAGACCGCCAGCAGCGCGGTGGCCTGTAACTAGCCGGTCTGACCTCCAGCACCAACAGTACAGCGGCCAACCACAGAGCATATTATGGCCCTCATTCTGACCTTGGCGGTCTTTTCGCAAGACCGCTGAGTTACCGCCGCGGTGAAGACCGCCGACCGCGGCGGTGTGCCGCTGTGCGCATTCTGACCGCTGGGAGCGTTCCGCCGGAAAACCGCCAGCAGCCACACTGGCGGTCGGCGGGAAAGTGGAGACTGGTCAACCTCCACCGCCACGCCAGCAGAACACCGCCCACAGAATTACGACCCACATTTCTGTGTGGCGGTCTTCTGTTGGCGGTCTTCTGTTGGCGGTCACGTCCCTATGGCTCCCGTCGCCTCCCGGAGGACCAACGCACAAGGTAAGTTGATCGTCCGTGAGGGGAGGGGGTGGGGGGGTGTTGTGTGATGTGGGCGTGCATGGGGGTGTGCGTGTGAGTGTGTAGAGGGGGTGTGTGAGTGCGTGTATGCGGGCGGGGGTGCTGCTGTGTCTATGGGTAATGTGTGCTGTTCGGCAGGTGCGCATGTCGGCATGTATGTGTGCGGGTATGTGTCCCCGTTGTGTATGTGTGTGTAGGGGGTGTGTATATGTGCATGTTGGGGGTGTGTGCATGTCGGGGTACATGTATGTGCATGTCGGGGTGGGGGTGGGGAGGGGGTTCGTACCACCTCTGGGGGGTGGCAGGGGTGTGGAGGGTGTGGGGGGAGGACTCAGTGGGTAGTGGGGGGTTGGGGAGACCCCTATCAGTGCCAGGGAAGGAATTCCCTGGCCCCGATAGTGCTTACCGCCATGGTTCGCACGGCGGTTCCCGCCCGCAAGAAACCGCGGCGGTAGGCAGGGTCATAATACCCTTGGCGGTCTTGGGACGACCGCCGGGCCGGAGTGCGCAAACTCAAGCCCCGCGGTCATGACCGCCGTGGCGGTCGGAGTGGAGAAGTAGCGGTCGGTCGCGGCGGGGACCGCCGCGGTCAGAATGCCATTTTTAATACCGCCGGTCTGTTCGCGGTCCGACCGCCGTCTCTCCGCCGACCGCCAGGGTCAGAATGAGGGCCCATATGTGTATTGTTGGACACTATATCACAGCTACCAAGGTCCACACATGCCATATGTCCAAAAGGTGCCTTTAATACTTTCAGTATCAAAAAATCATCCCAGTTCTCATGGTGTTTTTCAACATGTAAATGTATTCCCAAACCTAAATGCAGTCTATATACAGATATGTAATACACAAAATTTGTCTCATGTGTGTAGTTGAGAGAGTTACCTGATTGCAACTCCCAGGAGGCCCTGTGCCTGTAACTCCAACCACCAGCCCAGTGTTCACTTGCCCAGATGCTCCTTTTTCTCAACTCTCCATTAAAGTATAGTCACCTGGGAGGATACCATGTGTATAGTGTGTGTAGTAGAGGGAGTGACATGACTGCAACTCCCAGGAGGCCTTGTGTCTGTAGCTCCAGACAACAGCCCTGTGTTCACTTCTCCAAATACACATGGTCCTTAACTATCAATTGAAGTGTACTCACCTGGGAGGATACCATGTGTATAGTGTGTGTAGTAGAGGGAGTGCCATAACTGCAACTCTGAGAAGGCCCTGTTTCAGTAACTTCAACTACCAGCCCAGTGTTTATTTGTCCAAATACTCCTATTTGTAATATCTCAATTGAAGTGTTCTCACCTGGGAGGATACCATCTGTATAGTGTGTGCAGTAGAGTGAGTGACATGACTGCAACTCCCAGAATGCCCTCTTTCTGTTACTCCAAGCACCAGCCCAGTGTTCACTTGTCCTAATACCCCTGTTTGTTAACTTTCAAATGAAGTCTCCTTACCTGGGAGTATACCATTTGTCAAGTGTGTGAGGTAGAGGGTGTGACCTGACTGCAACTCCTAGGAGGTCCTGTGCCTGGAACTCCAAACACTTGGCCAGTATTCTCTTGCCCAAATACCCCTGTTTGCTAACTCTCAGTTGAAGTGTACTGGCCCCGGAGGATACAATTTGTATAGTGTCTGTAGTAGAGAGTGACTTGACTGCAACTCCCTGGAGGTCTTGTGTCTGTAAATCCAAACACCTGCCCAGAGTTCACTTGCCCAAATACTCCTGTTCCTTTACTCCCAATTGAAATGTAATCACCAGGGAGGATACCATGTATATAGTGTGTTTAGTAGAGGGAGTGACATAACTGCAACTCCCAGGAGGCCCTGTATCTTTAACTCCAAACACCAGCCCAGTGTTCACTTGTCCAAATACCCTTGTTCCTTAACTCTCTATTGATGTGTACTCAACCGGGGAGAATACCTTGTATATAGTGTGTGTAGTAGAGGAAGTGACAAGACTCCAACTCCCAGGAGGTTGTGTTTCTGTAACCCCGACCGCAGGCCCAGTGTTCTCTTGCCCAAATATACCTGTTTGGTAACTCTCAAATGTTGTTTACTTGACAAGGAGGATACTATTTGTCAAGTGTGTGTAGTAGAAGGAGTGGTATGACTGCATCTTCCAATAGGTTTTGTGTCTATAACTCCAACCACCAGCCATGTGTGCATTTGCCCAAATGCACCTGTTTGTAATCTCTCTAATGCTCTTCACTCACCTGGGTGTATACTACTTGTGAAGTTTTGGGAAGTAGAGGGAGTAACCTGACAACAAATCCCAGGAGGCCTTGTTTCTGTAACTTCAACTACCAGCCCTGTCTTCACTTGCCCAAATACCTGTGTGTTTTAACTCTAGATTTAAGTGTACTCACCTGGGAGTGATCAAGATACAGATCATGCTCAACTCAGAGACGTGTATGTCTACCTAGCTCCATCTTGACTGACAAACCCAAAACGAAACTACTAAGAATAGGAATGAAACCTAACCCAGTGAGTACAACATTTAATTTTAAGGCCTCAAGATGCATCACCAAATTGGTATCAGCAGCAGACACATTGACACAGTAAGGTGAACTTGATGACTCCAGTCACATATACAAGAAAGTTGTGGGTTTGCTGCATCCTACTCAACTAGGCTTCCAAATGGGCAAAGACATATCTTGCCTTTTCACTGTGTTGGCCACCCTGGTGGTAAAATTACTTTTTCAGGCAATCTTCCAAAGTGCAGCTGATCTGCACATCTCATCAGCTGCTTAAGTCAAACTGGGTTGGCATGCTTCACATGTCATGTCAAATCACCCAATACCATGGTTACTTGGCACAACTGGATTACCTACAACTTAACATTGCCCAATGTCTCTGCTTACTGTAACACAAAACCTTTGTAGGTCGATATCCCATTTCAACCGTAACAATGTGCAAAAGGTGGATGTGCCACTGGGCACAAGGAGACCACGGAACAGACTACAACTACCCATGGATGAAGCCCTCAGTGAGAACAACACTACTGGACTGCTGGATATGGAGGGCAGTTATGGCCCACCTGGTCAACCTGGTGAGATGGGAACAGTGGGTCTCACTTTGCCTACCACGTCACCTCCTTGTCGTCTTCTGTCAACATCACAGGAAACTAATCACCCCCAACCTGTGTCCCTAGCACAGTGTCTACCATCTAGTACCCCACCAGTCCTGGATCCTGAGTTGTATTGCATTATTTCAGACTGTCCAGAAACAAGTTGGAGAGGGCACCCCGTGACAAGGGCAGAGGCTCATGGGGGTAAGGTGCATAGTAGGGATCCAGTTGGTCAGCGGGGTGAGGCCACTGAGGCTGCTCTCAGCCAGGAAATTATCAGCCATGTCTTGTGGGTCTATCAGGAGTCCCAAGGCGTGAAGGGCCAGGGGTTGCCTGAACTTTGAGAAATCGAGCAACTACAGAGGGCCATGAATATGGACCTGCATGAACAGATGGAGGCCCACAGATCCAACATGGCCTCCCTAACAAGGTTGTTGAGGGACATACACACCATTCTGAGCAGGCCTTATCAAAACCAGTCAACCCCTTCTTTTGGCTTATCAACAGCAGACCTATCAACATCTGCACCCGCCATAGGAAAGGAGGCCATGCCAGAGGAAGAACCAGCCAGAGACAACACTGCCTCTGTAGCAGCTGATCACCCCCTCACCCCACAAACGGGGATGTCCAGCAAATAATCCAGGTGGTGCAGATGGCAAGACACCCACCACTGCCACCAATAGCCCTCTTCCTTAATGTCCTCCTTTGTGTTGACTGATCCTGAATCCCATTCTAGTTACAATGGGAGGAGTACTCTGGACTTTGGACTTCCAGTGGTGCGTGGCATCTACTCCAATGAATTAATTCACCATGACTGAGGCCTTCACATATTTTTTTGACTCATTCATGTCACATATATTTTCTGTTATTTATAGCTTCACAATAAAATCATCAATCACTGATTCATTGTCTACTGATTTTGCTGTCATATTTAGCCATGTAGATATGTCAGACCATGTAAACCATACGATGATGATCCAAGGTACTTGTTCAAGATTGGATATGTTGCACAGTCACAGTTTTCAGGTCAGGATTGAAACCATCACACACAAACACATAATTATAGGTGCCTGGTCAAACTAAAAAATGTATTACAGTGTTCAGCACATAGGCTGTCAATATGTCTGATCTATTGGAAATCTTAAATGATTGTCTCATAGTGAGTTAATTAACATATTTACAGGTACAGACCTACAGATCATAGAAGGAAGGAATTTGTCAGTCATTGTTCTATAGAATAGGCAAACATTGAAGTAGTTGTTGTGATCAGCTTAAGCCTTATCATATACTACAGCAAAATAATCTAACATCACATTATCCACGATTCAGACAGATGGAACAGCAACAGTTCCTGATCATAGGGCCATTATAATCTAATGCTCATGCATAAGTTGGTATGACATAAATATATGTCAGAGTTTTGACACAGGTACTGTGGCTTACAATGAGGAAACACATCTAGAGCAATATACAGGTCCTACAAAAAGAGTGTTTAGCCAAAGTGAATGGAAAATGACTTGGTTGTATGCTAGGACTACATATTTTATGACCACATGATGAGACATGTGATACATCAGGCCCACCACAGGACAAAAAACAAGTCCAATGGCCACTTGTGAACTTCCATCCATTCATTTTGCAAGCTGTCTTGGCACAGGTCTCACATACCCAAACCAGGCCAATATTACCTGGAACAATCCATGTCCACGTCGTATGTCAGGACAGCACCACATACCTACCATTGTCACAACTATGTAACTCCCACATGAAGATGTCAAAGAACAAAACAAGGAGTATAGGCTTGAAACCATATATATGACGCAAGTCACATATCAAGCATCTGGAAAACAAGGTAGATTTCAATAAATCTGACACAAACAAAGCAGTATCATCAAGGTGGGGATGCTATCTTATCAATCAGCATTTGGCTGATTTGTGCCAAGTATCAGCTTCCTAGATGTTTTGAGAACTCTAAACTCCCTACATTCTCACAACTACAGTTCATTGTACAGTCCCATCATAACATCACATGACAAACTTACACTCAAGAGAAGTAACTGTGCATGAGATCTTCTCACTGTCATCTTTAGTTAGCATTTCAGGATTCTCACCAGGTGGCACTGCAGGCTACCCCTTCTCTGGGATGTACGGGATATAACTCCGCAGGGTGATGTTGTGGAGCATGCAGCACGCCACAGTGATCTGACACACTTTCCTGAGTGAGTAGAAGACGGCTCCTCCAGTCCTGTCCAGAAAGTGGAATCTGGTCTACAGGAGCCCAAAAGTCTGCTTCACTGCCTGCTGTGTTCTTCCACAGGCCTCAATGAAACAAACTTCCCCTGGCGTAGTTGTATTCTTCAGCGGCATCAATAACTAAGGGCGGTTTGGATATGCTGAGTCTCCTGCTAAGGAATGGGACGTATGTTCAACAATGGGTCACTCACTTCATTACTGTAGCACCTGATATTGCTCACATACAATCAGGACAGATGTGAATTACCAACCAGCTAGGCCTTCTCTGTTTGCAGTTGTGACATCAGCTGGGGTATGATGCTGTCCTCCATTATAAATGAATCATGGGCTGATCCAGGAAAAAGGGCATGCACATTTAAGATGTAGAGATCCGCCAAAAAGACAACTTGCCCGTTGATGGAATGGAAGTTTTTTTCTGTTGCAATAGACTTCTTCAGTGGCCTGTGGTGGCACCAAGCCAACATGTGTGCCATCAATGGGCCCCACCACATGTGGGAGGCAGGCAAAACTGCTGAAGTCAGGTTTCACATTGTCTAAATCCTCACGTTGGGGGAACCTGACATAGCTGTCAATGTGTTTCAACATTCCTGACAGAAAACCTTTCAGCACTAGATTGAACATCGATTGGGGCTTACCAGCCTATAGGGATACTGTATGTTGGAAGGACACTGTGACCAGGAAGTGCAATACTTTCATGTCTTGTACAATGAGTGGTATGCTGTTTGGATTACTGTTAGCTGGCCTCAACTCTGGCTCCAACCGATGGCATACATCCACTATTGTTTGCATATTCAGACGGTACAGCTGGATGATGTTGCAGTCCTCCATGGTGTGAAGGTCTGGCAATGTATGGTAAACAGGGGGTTGTCACATTCTCCCTCTCCCAGGGTGCCTATTTTTGAAAAAACATGATTTGGAACATTAGTCAAAGTGTCCATAGCAACATACATGAAGCATATCATCACTATCGTATGGCAAAGCATTTCTGACTGGATAGACATGACACCCAGTACACATCACAGCTGGCAACTACACAACAGTCAAATATGACTGCCATGGTTGTGAACATATGTGTCCACAACATGGATTTGGGAGATACCCAACTATCTCCTACACAATTGTGCCTCAAAATGTCACTGTATTTTTCAAACGCCAAAAATACCATCAGCGGTGGTGGCCCGTGCACTGCCGTCATATGCCATCTGTGCCCTGCAAAACACTAGACTGGTGGTTGTGTAGTCAGACCTACATAACAAGACATATTGAGGATGTTTGTGATAATATTACACTTATATTGTTGTTGTGATGCATTTTACAGGGCCATATACAGTAATTCAAGCCTCCAAAATGGCGGATGCCTGACCTAGGCTAACGTTGTCTGTGGCAGTCGTGGCCCAATGGCTGTGTCCATTGGCGGTTATTATCACATATGTGGCATACGGGTACGCTGGGCTGTGCAAAATCAGTCACTTGGCTCCCGACTCTATTCCCAGCAACACCTCCACCACTTCAGCTGCTGTGTGCCTCCTCTGGGAGCAATCATGCCATGTTCTGCAGGTGAAAGGGCCCCTGCCTTCTCTCAAGAGGAGCTTGAGAGACTTGTGAGCGAGGTCCGTCCCTTGTGTGGACAGCTCTATGGCTCATTAGAGCAGCAGGTAAGTACCTCACGTGCACAATTGACTCTGTTCAACACTATCCTTTCCCTCCTCACAGGCTACGCTGTGCCCCTGTCTGCCAGTTAGACTTCATGTGTGCATTTTGTTGCAGTCTGTGTGGTATCAATGAGTTGTACATGGTTCAGGTATTGGTGACCAGCAGTATATGTTGTGTTCATTCACATTGTGTTGTGTGATTTTTTGGGGGGGTCCTAGTTCCTCCTTGCGTTGGGTGCACATAACTAGACAAGAAGAGTTTACTACCATCCAATGGCATTTCTTTGTTTATGATGGTCGTAAATGTTAGACAACACGTATGTGCATGACAGCATGAGCTGTGTATGTATCCTGTCTGATTAGTTTGAAGATCTTGTAAGCAATGTGATATGTGCCATAGATCTTTCGCCCCCACGTCTGGCCTTGCCAACTGTAGTCTGGAAGGCATATCATGAGTCACTGTGCCCTTCAGGTTGCAACACAAGCCACTTTGCTGATGGCCACATAATGTACTGTCATGACTGGAAGTGGTGGAAATGTGAGTGTCATGTAGGTTGTCTATGTTCAGCCTGCAGAGACCAGGGCCTGTCAAATGTATCTTCCAATATGGGACACAGTCAAGGCTGTGTGAGAGTCACTTGGGCAATGCAACTGTGGCACTGTGCCCGCTCCTTGTAGACCTGCAGATCCTGTCATGTGGCTAATGTGTGGCTACAGTGGCAAAATTTGCCCTCAATGCCTCAGTCCATTGATTAGATTAGGAACGGTTGCTGAGGTAAACCCATGAACTAGTCCATATGTGCATTTTGCATCATTGTCAATGAGCGTGTTTGAGTGATGACAGGTCCCTTACTCCCACAGCTCTACTGTGACCTTCACAGAAGTCATATTTGTCTTGTACTGGCTTATTGCACAAATGACAGACCCACGGTGCAGACAGTGTGTAGGTTCCTGGGAGGCCATGGCATGTGACTCAGTAGCTTGGTTACATAGCAAAAATTGTACAATACATACCTTAGTATGCTGGAGGCCAACTCTGTAGGTTAGAAACATGTTCATAGGAGTGTTCTGAAGAATAGTTACATACCACAAAAACTTACCATGAAGACTGCATTTCGTAGGCCAAATCTCCACACATGCATGGGGAAAATACTCCATGCCCACCATGCCAGCCCTTTCATGCTCACTCAAGTGTAAGTGAAGTCTGTACTGTGGCAGCTGCCTGTAGGGACTGTATGCATTGAATCGATGCTACACAGTGGAAATGTGTTTGTCCAGTCAGGCCTCAGGAGTTTACCCTTCAGAAGCCACATTTGTGTGTAACGTTTCATTGTGGCTCATATCATAGTACATGTTGCTGGAGCATGGGTTACCTGATGCCATTAGGCTTGCTTAATTGTTGAAGGCCATGAGCAGGGGAGTGGGTTAGTCTGCAGATGAATCACAGAGTATGTAGTCATGTCCTTGTACTTATTGGCATGTATGCTTTACACTTGTGGTATATTCAGAAATAGCCCATTTTGTTCTTGGTGTTTCTGACATGTGTGTGGCACAACCATTTGGGGAAAAAAACTTGTGTTTGTAATCAAGGGGTTGAGTACAGAGCACAGAGCATATTCCTGCCTGCTTAACATCTCCCCCTGACGATTGATGATGGGCCATGTTTGACACACTAGATGAGTAAATATGTTATGTGGTGCACTCTGATGTGCCTTGCCTATTAGCCCTGGGACATAGGACACAACTGTGTACAATCCACAAAAATGTTGGTCTCTGTGAACAACACATGGCTGTGTACACTGATTGATCAAGTAATGTTTGTTGTTGTAGTGGGTGTAAATTCTACACAATAGACCACTACTCCTAAGTGTCACACACCAAAGAAAAATAAGTGAGGGATCACTGTTCTCAGCTGTGTGTCTGGTCAAGTGAGTAAGATGACATCTGGCCCCTAGAGGTCACTTGTCTTCAGTGTGCCACGAGTGCTGATGCCTCACTTTTATATGTCATGTAAAGGTGGCCATCATACATGCGACAAAGCATACATTGTTCTTTGGGTACAGCTACAGATCGAAACTTTCCCTTGGTAAGTAGGGAATGTTCAGTGACATGATTTATGTGCCATAATTGTTAACAACATGCCTTGTACCAACATGCTAGCATGTGTACCATTCTCTTTTGATACATATCTACACTGCTATTTTATGCGTGGTCTACCTTTGTTCATAGGATGATTCCCTCATATATGTGTGCATGCCAACCTGTGTTTGGAATTGGACATAAGCAATGGGGGTATATTTAATGTGGTGCTACAAACAGGAGTGTTTCACCATTGATTGTTGGCTTACACATACCCTCATTCATCATTGCACGTCATTTGACATATATACATATCTCCCTGACAGTTTGCATATTTTGTCAACAGTGTACATTTCCATGCCAAATGTGAAGTATATCTGAGCAACATTAGTACTACCTCCATGACTCTATTAGGACATATTAGACATGTTAAAGTGGGTATTGTTTATATGTTTCTAGTGGGACATGAGTATTTCCATGTCACCTTCTTTGGGCTACTGTATTGTTGACAATAACATGGCATGATTTTGGAGCATCATTTCTTATTGTTGTGTTATTGTGTATGTGAAAAATAGATGTATCCATGACCTTGTGTGTGATCTGAGAGAATGAACTTGGCCTTAGCCTACCATTGTATGACAACAGGTAACTGATGTATTATCCATGTTGCAAAGCATTGAAGGTGATGTTGTCTCCTAATTGTTCAATGGTTACTGTGATTACACAACTTCACCCATGCAATTTGAGTTGTCGGAGATCCTGAATATCCTGTGGGCAAATGTTGACAGTTCATGTGGCATGCATGATTATGGTATAGTAGATGTAGGAGCCACTTTGATGTAGTTTGTTGCTGGGGTCTACTTGATGTCATGGTAATATTTGCTAATCACAGCTGTTGTGATCAGGATCACGTGGTGACCCTTTTCCCCTTTGTATTTTCAGCATCATCCCAGGCAAGTGAAGCAGACAGGGCACAACCAAGTGTGGAAGCATATGGCTCCAGGCATGAAACAACCAACATGGAGAGACCCAGTGGCCCAGAGGGTGAGGGGAGTGCCACGAAAGACACAGGAACAGCCTATTCATCATTGGATTCTACCTCCAGTGCCCACTCCCTAGTTGTGGCGGACCCATCAGGACATGCTCCTGTATCATTCTTGTCCGCCACCCCTAGTTCTATCGCTACCCTCCCTGCTGCTCCCCACCCAGTTGACCGTGCCCGCTCACCCAAGAGAGTGGGCATCGCCTTTGCCCCAGGCACCTCAACTACTGTTACCCCTGCTGCCCTGAGTATAGAGGCTATTGACCTCCTGAGGAGTATCTCATTAGGGCAGACAGCCATTGTAAATGCCATCCAGGGGTTGGCAAGTCAACTTCAGGAGACCAGTGCTTTCCTGGAAGACATTCATGGTGACATGTCTTTCCTACAGAGATATTTTCAGGCTCTGGCCTCCTCACTGATGGCAGCCATCCACCCCCACAATCCCTCCCCCACCACTCTCCTCTTACCAATTCAAATTTGCTATTCCCCTACCTGTCCCAAGCACATTGGAACATCTGTACGCACCATCCTCAACACAATCAATCAATCAATCATTGAATTTATAAAGAGAGCTGGTGTTACTGGTCGAAGAGCCAGGTCTTGAGGAGTCTTCTGAAGGTGAGTAGGTCTTGAGTCTGGCGCAGGTTGGTGGGGAAGGTGATCCAGGTTTTGGCGGCGAGGTATGAGAAGGATCTGCTGCCGGAGGTCTTTCTTCGGATGCGGGGGAGGACGACGAGGGCGAGGTTAGTGGAGAGGAGCTGACGGGTGGGGGTGTAGAAGCTGAGTCTTTTGTATAGGTAGGCTGGTCCAGTGTCGTGGAGCACTTTGTGAGCATGGGTACGAAGCTTGAAAGTGATCCTTTTGTCCACGGGGAGCCAGTGAAGGTTTCTCAGGTGGTGGGAGATGTGGCTGTGGAGGGGTACATTGAGGATCAGCCGGGAGGAGGCGTTTTGGATACATTGGAGGCGTAGTAGGTCTTTTGCTGGGATGCCTGTATAGAGTGCATTGCCGTAGTCCAGCCTGCTGCTGACTAGGGTCTGTGTCACTGTTCTTCTTGTTTCTGTCGGGATCCACTTGTAGATTCTGCGGAGTGTGTTGTAGCAGGAGGAGGAAACTGCATTGACCTGTTTAGACAAGGTGAGGGAGGAGTCGAGGATGAAGCCCAGGTTGTGAGCGTAGTCGGACGGTGTAGGCGGGGTTCCTAGTGCGGTGGGCCACCAGGAGTTGTCCCAGGCGGAGGGGGTGGGTCCGAGGATGAGGACCTGCGTCTTGTCCGAGTTCAGTTTCAGACGGTTGTTTCTCATCCAATCGGCAATGGATTTCATTCCCTCGTGGAGGTTAGTTTTGGCGGTGTGGGGGTCTTTGGTGAGTGAGAGGATGAGCTGTGTGTCGTCGGCGTAGGTGAGGATGTTGAGTTGTGTTGTCGGGCCACTTGAGCGAGAGGGGCCATGTAGATGTTGAACAGCGTCGGACTGAGGGATGAGCTTTGGGGGACACCGCAGATGATGTCGGTGGCTTCGGAGCGGAAGGGGGGGAGGCGGACTCTCTGGGTTTTGCCGGAGAGGAATGAGACGATCCAGTCGAGGGCTTTACCTTAAATTCCGTTTTAGTGGAGGCGTGATTTCAGGGTGCGGTGGCAGACTGTGTCGAAGGCGGCAGATAGGTCCAGGAGGATGAGGGCTGATGTTTCGCCGTTGTCCATTTGGCGTCTGATGTCGTCTGTGGCGGCGAGAAGGGCGGTTTTGGTGCTGTGGTTTCGTCTGAAGCCGGACTGGAAGGGGTCTAGGATGCTGTTGTCTTCAAGGTGGCTGGTTAGTTGTTTGTTGACGATTTTTTCAATCACCTTTGCTGGGAAAGGGAGCAGGGAGATGGGTCGGACGTTCTTGAGGTCGTTGGGGTCTGCTTTGGGCTTCTTGAGGAGGGCGCGGATTTCGGCGTGTTTCCATTTTTCAGGGAATGTCGCTGTTTCGTAGGAGATGTTGATGAGCTTCCGTAGTTGGGGGGCGATGGTGGAGTCGGCTTTGTTGTATACGTGGCGAGGGCATGGGTCTGACGGAGATCCTGAGTGGATGGAGTTCATGATCTTGCGTGTCTCTGTGTCGTTCACGTTGGTCCAGGAGGTCAGGTGGTTTCCACAGGTGGAGTGTTCGGGGGGAGGGTTCTGGCGTGGGAGTGGCGTCAAAGCTGTCGCGGATGTCGGTGATCTTCCGGTGGAAGAAGGTGGACAGTGTGTTGCAGAGTTCTTGGGATGGAGGGATGTCGTTGATATTGGCGCTGGGGTTGGAGAGTTCTTTCACGATGCTAAAGAGCTCTTTGCTGACATGTGCGTTATTGTCCAGGCGGTCCTTGAAGTGGGATCGTTTGGCTTGTCTGATGAGTTGGTGGTGCTTGCGGATGGCGTCCTGGTGGGCTGTGAGGCTGTCAGGTGTGCGTTTGAGGAGCCATTCCTTTTTTAGCTTCCAACAGTCGCGTTTGGAATTTAGGAGCTCGTCGGTGAACCCGGCGGCTTTTCTTCTGGCTTGGTTGTTGGTGGGTTTTTGAGTGGTGTGAGGGTGTTGGCGCAGCCGTTGATCCACACGGTGAGGTTGTTGGCGGCGGTGTCTGGGTCGGTGGAGTCGGGGGGTGGGTTCTGGGTGAGGGCGTTGGTAAGCTGGATTTCCGTAACTTTGCTCCAGCATCGGCGGGGTGGTTGTTGGGTGCGGTGGTGCTCAGTATGTTTCTTGTAGATGAAGTGGATGCAGTGGTGGTCGGTCCAGTGGAGTACGGTGGTATGGTTGAAGGTGACGTGGGCGCTTGAGGAGAAGATGGGATCAAGCGTGTGGCCGGCGATGTGGGTTGGTGAGGCCGTGGTTGGTGAGGTTGTCGATCAGGGTAATGGAGTTGGTGTCGTTGTTGTTCTCCAGGTTGAAACTTAGGTCCCCGAGGAGGATGTAATCCGTTGAGGTGAGTGCGTGGGTGCTGGTGAGGTCGGCAAGGGATTCGCTGAATGGTGCTCATGGTCCGGGGGGTCTGTAGATGAGCGTTCCTCTGAGAGTGGTGTTGGGGTCGGTGTGGATGCAGAAGTGTAGGTGTTCGGCGGTCTTGGGGGAGTCGTCAGTGTAGGTGTCGACCTTGAGGGAGGATTTTTGGGCGATGGCTATGCCTCCTCCGATTCCATTTTTGTGGAACACACACAAGCAGCACACATCGACACAAACACCACAAGACAGCCACCACTTTAATAGATACCCCCTACTACCCCAATGACCCACACACTACATCTAGCATACCCACAGATACCACCACAACATGCAGTGACATATCCACCACATCCACCATACACCTAGCAATGGCTCAGAACACAACAGACCAGCACACCTCAGACAAAATACCCCCAGACACAAGTACAACACCTAGAGACACAGCACCGACATCAACTATTCCCACAGACAACACCCCAATACACACAGACACATCCACCACATCCACCATACCCACAGACATCCTCAAAATGCACAGATAGATCCACCACTCCCACATCACCCAGCACCTCCAACTCCCAGCCTCCACGACACACACATGCCCACACTCACACACACAACAGGCACCACCCAACCACAAGCATACCTCAGACACTAACACACCCACGGCATCTACACCCACAGACACGCCCACAACTCGTTCAACCTCCAAATCCCAAACCCCTTCTGATGACCCTACCCATTTTCCAAAAGAGGACCCACCCACATCCCAAACTATCCCTTTCAAAAACCAAGTCCTCCCCTCTCACACCTGCCCCCTGCAAGCACCCATACTGTTTCACAAAAGAAGATGCCCACCCCTCTAAAGAAAAGGCCCCTCTCCCAAACCCAATCTCCCCATCACAAATGTGATCCCACCCCACCCAAGGATGATCACTGAGGTGCTTGCCTGCCCACTTAATGCCCCTTCCTGTTGAGGTTCCCTGACAGTGATTGGAGTCAAAGTTGGGCACAGAAATGTGATTGAACTCATTTGGACTGGCTAATGGCATGTGCTCTCAAGCATTTGAACTCAAGAAACCCAAAGTGTTGTTTTGTTGGTTACACATTGGTCGTGCCATTACTGTTCCACCTTTATGTTGCTCCTGAGTAACATGCATTGTATGTCTACAGTTGTGCGTGTTTCACCCTGATTACTGATCTGATCCATTTGCTGTTGTTTGCAATGTCTGACTTTATGGACAGTGGTGGTGTCACCCACGACAAGGGTAGATGTACACTCTATGGATATTTGTTTGTTAATCCAAATAGGATGTCATTGCACTGTACTCTGTTTGCTATGGTAAGTATTTCATCTTGTGTTGGCCAACATCAGCCTGTATAGTGTTAGGGATAGTTCTCCCTGATATTGATTGTACATTTGTCTCATATGGAAACTAGTGTTTTGTTTTTATGTTAGCTTCCTTTGCATTTGACTTGCCATATGTCCATTCTGATGTGTTACCTTACAGCTTCTTCATCTAGGTCTATGGTCATGCTGTTGAATGTGCTTTCTTGACTTGCACTTACAAATTATGCAGATAGGGCTCAAATTTGGTTAGTCCCGGAGGTACATGAAGGGCCAGTTCCTGTGCCAATGTTGTTTTAGGGGAATGTTCAAAGTGTCACTTGAATTATGTGTGATGTTGCTGTTGTGTGACACAATGTTCTGTACACTTCACTGTCACTGTGTTTAACATGAGCATACGTGTGTTATTGTGGAGTGTGGCTGTGCAGTGTCAGTGACCTGCCCAAATGGGGTGTTTGGTGTGTGTGTCATTCTTTTCGAATATTCCGACCTGGTGCACAATGACATGTGTACTTGGTATCCGCAGGGTGAGCCCCGTATAATGTGGCTGATGGCGTGACGATCTGTTGTTCAAGTAGGTGTGTGTTCTTACCATCGGTTGCATCCACATCGGAATGGATTTTGGGCTCCATCGAAGAGCAGCAGCAGTGGCGGGAAGTGTGTGATGGGCTCCATGGTGACCCAGGACATGTAACGCTGCCTGCTGATGAGTTCCTTTCTTTATGCTCTCTGTTTCTGCCTGCTGGGACGTAGTGGTTGGACTGCCACGGTCATGTTGGCGGTGTGCAACATCAGAATGTGTCCGGTGATAACACTGTCTCAGTTGGCCTGTTTGGCCTGCCTCGTCACTGCGGTGGTTGACATTGACTGTCGGGCCGGTGGGACTGTGGTTGACTTTCCTCTTTGGGCCCACCAGCATTGGAATACGGTGCTCCGACCGGCATCATCTGCCTCCATGGCAGTAAACGGACCGCCAAACTCATAATGAGGCCATTAGTCTCTTTTTTTTTGGAAGCTGAAGAGCTCCAGCAGAGCGAAGCTGTAGCCTGTAGCGAATGAGAGCTATACAAGGCTGGATACCCTTTCTGGCAGGAGCTACTGAATAGGATTTTTTGCTGCAGAGAAAAACTTAGCAGGAGCTGCCTTGAAGTCAGGCCGACCAGCGATGCACCTTAGGCAGATTAACAAGCCAGTTGGTCCTCGTCTCCTCTCGGTTCTCAGAGCACTTTTTGGTTGAAAATGCTCTAGGTCCCAAGTTTTGGATTTGGGCTATTTGGGTATGTCTAGCACCTCTTGCAAGGGCCTAGGACTCGGGAGTCACCACTTGGATAGTCAGGACTCTCTCAGGCAGGTCCAGGTACGGTTTTAAGATGTCTGGATCCTTTTCTGTCTATGAGGTCATGATCAGGGATCCTTTTCTGTCTATGAGGTTCTGATCAGGAGGCCAGCCTACTAGCTCTTGAGGTCACCTCGAGGAAGTACTGGGTTCAAGGAGAACAGCAGGGCACAAGCAGCATGAGGCTTAAAACAGGCTTCAGAAAACAAAGAAGTCTTGTTGGTGCAGAAAAAAGTCCTTCTGAAGTTCACAGCAGGCAACAGCAGCAGGTAGGCTTCCCACATGTACAGGATTGAACTGAAGTGTGGGTCAGAGGGTTCAATTTGAGACCTGGTGCCTCCTTTGAAAAATACAAAGTTTCTAGAAGTTCCCTTTTAAGTTTCATGGAATTTCCTGCCTCCCTAGCCTGGCCACTGGTATAATGGAATGGTGTGGGATTCTTTGTGTGAAGGCAGAGCACACCGTATTGACTTGCAAGTGGGGTTGTTCCCAGCTCCGCCAGCCTATATTCTTCCTGTGATGGCCATCCAGGCACACCTAATCTCTCTATTGCGTGGCTATCAAGGAGGAACATAAAAAGGGCAACTGCCACTGACATCTAGTCATGTGACACAGGAACAGCTGCAAGCACCGAACAGGGTACGCAAAAGTGGAAAATTCAGAAATGTTGTTCAAACTCCGACTTTACCATTAAATAGGATTTTACATTACAATTTCTCAGACACCAAATATGACTTTTCTGCTTTCTCCCAACCAAATGTTAGCACTCAATAAATGTAGTAGGGTAACCCAATGTTATGGTACTAGAGAGGTAGGCCTTGCATTAGTGAAAAAATAATTTGTGTGTTGAGGTGTGGTACATGTAATTAAAAGGGAGTTTTAGACTTGTGAAGGGGATACTTTTATGAAGTTTAAAACTACTAACAGCTGCCAAGGCAGGCCTGATATATGTTTTAAGGGGCTACTTAAGTAGGTGGCACAATAAATGCTGCAGGCCCACTAGTAGCATTTAACTTTGCCAGTCCTAGATATGAGGTATACCACTTCATTGTGGACTTACAAGTGAATCAAATATGTCAATCAAGTATAATCCAATTTTAACATGTTTAAGGTAGTGAGCACAGGCACTTTAGCTTTGGTAGCAGTTGTTAAGTGCACAAAGTCTGAAGGCTGACAAAAACACGAATTCAGAAAAATGGGAGGGGTGAAGGTAAAATGTTTGGGGATGACCCTGCAGTGAAATAGAAATAAAATCTGGGAAAAAAGTGATTTCTTACATGTAGGAGCATTGAAAGATGGGTGGGAGAAGGATAGTCATGCAGGAGCAGGGTGACAATGCTAGATAGAGCACAGACAATCGGGAAACACCCGAAACAACGACTCCTAAACCACGAAGTTGTGGAAAACGAAAGCGAAACAACGGTTTCGTTTTCCACGACTTCCTGGTTTTCGTTTCTTAACCATGCATGTGTGAACCACGTTAATGTGTGGTTAAGGCACAGAAGAAGGGAGTCGACACGGTGAAGGAGAAGGTCATTTGGGCTGGAACTGGGGCTGTTTTTTTGGGTGTGGGGTGGGGTGCGAGCTCGGGTGATTAGGGTTTAGGAGGGGAGGTTTTAGGTTTTAGGGGTGGGTTGAGGGTTGGGGTGCTTTAGGTTTTAGGGGAGGGGTGTTGGGGTTGTGATAATTTTGGGGATGGGGTTGGGGTGGTTGTGGGGGTTGGGGGGTCGCAGTAATTTTAGGGGTGAGGGGCTAGGGGGGAAGCATGCTGGAACCGTGCATGCTGATCATAATGCCTTTACCAGGTATGCCTTTACAACGAAAAATCGCTGTAAAGGCATTTGTGGTAAAGGCATTAGTGATACCAACAAGTTTGTTGTTCCGAACTTGTTGTTGAGCCATGGGTGCTTGAAGCACTCATGGTTTCAACATATAACCCAGACTATCTAATCCATATGGGTACACCGTTGGAATGGTACTTATTACAGTCCTCAGCATATTTGATCCAGAAGCTGGCAACTGTTACTAAGCAGAGTGAAGTGATTGCAAGGCTATGAAACAAGACACCCACTTTCCGGAACACGTACCTGTCTGGAGCCACCATGGAACCTGAAATGCATGTCCTCCCACTGTTCCTGCTCACCCACCACCCCGGAACCAGTGGCAGTGACGACAACACTAACCGTAATTACACACACCTACCTGTCACTGATGTAATATGTGAAAGTACCTACACACACACAATGTACACATCCAGGATGGGTGGCGAGGCTGACACTCACATGTATCCTCATACTGATACACACATGCATACACTACCACATACACACACACAGAAACATAATACACACACCACCACCAACACACACTTCCAAAACACATGCCAACCTGCAGACACACAGCACCGGCACAGTTGAACACAACAATACACAACACCAGCAATTCATACAACTACATCAAAACAGCAACACCTCAAACACATCAGGAAGCAACCACAATAAACACCTCCAGCTGACATTACATACATATAAGAACATGTAACAACACCTGACAACTAATACACACAATCACCGAATGATACAATGAAGCATACGTCGACCATGTAATCACACCACACAACAGTACTGATATACTAATCACCACACACATACACGCAGTACAGGCACACAACACAACAAGTAACACATGGCAACACAAATAATATCAACATACATCCATGTTCGAAACACATACATGTCCTTCGAACAATACACAGCCATTTCTGTGGGACAAATGCCCAGATAGAACTCGTAGCACAACCAACACACACTAAAGTTACTCACACACAAAACAAAGCAGGCAAGTCCCAAACACCCATTTTGAAAGAAAGGCAGGAGAAATATGTGACCATGGGACCAACAACTGGTTGGCCCAGATATATTATTATAAAAATAACTATGTAAATAAATAAGGAAGTAGGTACAATATAAAAGGCCATAGGCCAGTCCATACAATAATGTGCACAGTGCACATATGGCACATTAGTGTGCCCCTACATGACTCCTGACTACTATATGACCTCCACAGAGTAGGGGCATCAAGGGAGCAGGCAGGCCCCTCAGGGATTGGGGGCGTAAGAGTGGGTTTGGGCATTGGTTTGATAGAGGGGGTCTTTGGGCTCGGGAGTGGGGCTTAGGATGAGGTTTAAGGGAGGGCTGGGTACCCTTGGGAGGCATCAACTTCTTGGCAAAGGAGGGGCATGGGTACTAGCAGGGGAGGACTTGGAGGTGGAAGGACTAGATGTGGGGAACACAGAGCATTTGAGGATATCACAGGGTGGATGAGGAGTGGGGAAGAGGGAAAACTCCAAGAGGAATACCTTTTTGGACACACAGGGATGGTCATGACAAAAGGGTTTGAGAGTGGAGGGTGAGGAAGTGGTTGTAGGAGGTGTCTTGGTAGATGCCTTGGGTGCATGTGTGTGCAAGGAATGTTTGTGGGTGCTAGGTATCTATAGGGGTAGGTGAGTGTGGGTGTTTGTGTCTTGGGAGGAGGGGGGAGGAGGTGCTAGGAGATGCCATGGTGGATGGGTGACTGTCTTTTGGGGTGGTATCTGCAGGTGTGTACAATGTGCTGTATGTGGGTGTGTCTGTGGTTGTGGTGTCTGCGAATGTGGTGACTGGGGTGGAGTCTGATGGTCTGCTACTGTGCTGACTGTGGGTAGGATTGGGGTGGTGGCTGGATCTGAGAATGTTGGTATGGTGTCCACAGGTGTGTCCGGTGTAGTGTCTGTGAAGGTGGGGGTGGTGGGAGAGTCTATGCAGATAGTGGCTGTTAGTGTGTCTGCAGGTGGGTGTTGTGTTCATGCTGGTGGTGGGTCTTGTGGTGCATATGTCTGTCAGCTGAAGCCTTGGATGTTGAAGTGGGTGCATGCTTGTCTGTCTGTGTGCTTTGGTTGGGACGGGGAAAAGGAGTGTGGGTTTGGGAAGAGGTAGGTGGAGGGGGGTGGAAGACAAAGGGTGACTGGCTGCCATCAGTGTGGAGGCCAGAGCCTAAATCGATCTCTGTAGGCCAGCCAATGCACTGTGAATGCCCTCTAGGAACACATTGCTCTGTTGCACTTGAGTTGCTAGTCTCTGGTTGGCATTCCCGATGGTTGACTGACCCACAGAGATTGACCTCAGGAGGTCAATAGCCTCCTCACTGAGGGCAGCAGGGCTGACTGGGGCAGAGGCAAAGGTGCCTGCAGTGAAGGAGACACCCACCCTCATGGGTAAGCGGCCACGAACAACTGGGTGGGGAGCTACAGGGATGGTGGTGGTAGTAAGGGGGGTGGCAGACAAAGATGGTGCTGAGGTGGTCTTAGAACGGTCTGCCACCACCAGGGAATGTCCACTGGAGGGGTATTCTGAAGATGAAGTGGAAGATCTGGTCTCCCCTGGCACTCCCCTCACCCTCTGTGCCACTGGGTCCCTCACTGTCGCTGGTCGTGGCACTCTGGGTCCCATGGCCTAGAGCATCCCCACTCGCCTGTACCCCATCTCCTTCGTCTGTGATGCTGATGCACACAAATAGAGAGAGAGAGGGAGGGAGAGGGAGTGAAAGGGAGAGAGGGTTAACGTATTCCTCACATACACACATCATAACATGGACAACTGTAGGCTAACATCTCCTGGCTAGGCTATCTCTGTTGGCATTACACATATCCTATATCATGCCACAACATGTCACTATTAGGCAACCCTGTATGTCAAGCATCATACCCCTTTTAAATTCCAAGTACGTTAGCATGACTGGAGTAATCCACATGATCATCAGCAAAGTCATGTTTGCATGCACATCATGCCCTGGCTGAACTACAAATAACCACCTGATTTCTGAACATACCTCTCCATACTCCTACCACCTATTTGAAGAACAGGTGACTGAACAAAACACATCTGTCTTGTACTGGAACTACACCCAATCAGTCCGTATCCATCTGTTATGTCCCTTGATAGTGATGACTACTCCATTCACAGAACAAACAGCACCTGCCAGTCACATACCATGGCAGACCTAACACTCTGGACAGACATCCCAATATGAATCCATTAACTGATGTAGCCACTACAAGTTGGACTCCCATACAAGTCACATCTGATGTGTAAAATACAAGGCTGGGGTACAGCCACGTGATCAGTCTGACCCAATCACAGAGGAAGATCTGCAGCCACCAAACACATATACTTCACAATTATTCATACATGTATGTGCATCTAAAATGCCCCACAAAGCACACATGATACATCCACATACAATCACTGAGTGCAGTGTTACAACTAATGAACTTCAGGAAGCCCCCTATTATATCATAGGACACCAACCATTCCACCTGACATGCAGTTACAGTAGTTCATCTTCACAACATGATCAAACCTATGTCACTCACATCATTCCTGACTTTTGATTACCTGTACTTAAGTCCAGACAACACACGTCAGGCGGAAATTACATGTATGCATTATGTACACATGGATCTACATGAGTGCCATTGCACTGACAAGATATTTCACTACTACATAGGGCAGCTACAGGGATGATGATACAACATTAAGATCATATCACCTTTTCATAAGTGAAAGAAAACATTGCCCTGTCAAAATTACCCCCATCAGCTAGGCCAAGGTTAGCAGTCATTGTCCACTTCTTCAGATGTGCCCCTAAGTAAACATTGAGGCATAATATAGGCTGCAACTGAGCTATGTTGCACTGTAATTTGTAGGGCATTAATACACATAGCATTGACATAACATATTGTCAGAGGCGATATCTGGCTAGGCACTTATCTCTTCTAGAAAAAACCCATTGGGTTGAAGGTAATATCCCCACAAGGCAAGCACATGGAAATGAATGATGAGTCCAATTATACCAAATCAGACGACCAAATCATATTAGCCTACTATTGCTACCTTCATATACCCCATAGAATGAAGATGGACAGACAATGGGGATACAACTATTAACCCATAAGTACAGTCCTATACAGTTCATACCTGTGATGTAAATGAGATGGCTGCCTCACATGGAGTTTATACCTGTGCCAGTGCCAGATGTCTAAAGTCCCTGTACCAAAAATGAGAGTGAGCCAGTTGCCAATACATATGATCAATACATATGGGCGTGGACAGGCATCTAAAACCCACTAATGCCCATATACTGATTGATGGACCAGATCTTACTTAATGGGAAGGGTGATACACAATCTCACATCCATAGGTAAGGCAGGATGGAGGAACACATGTAGCATTGTCAGTTGACCATCTCCACATGCAGACATGGAGATGTCTTGATACAAGAGATGCAAATTTACTGATAGCAAACCTTGAAGCCATCTGTTACTCAGGGAAGGTGGGAACTACACATGTCCACTAGTCTACAAACATGTTGCACTTACTACATTATCACAGAAGGTACAATGGGGCAGCAAACATCATACAACCAGAGCCAAGTTCCTGGATACAGTCAGTACTCACCCCCTTGTGGCTGCTGTGCTGCCCCCAAATGCCCATCCTACCAAAATGCGGGCCATTAGGGCAGTAAGGGTCCGACGGGCAACCCTCCATCGTTGGGAGGACATCCCCAGCTGCACCTCTGCGTCTTCCGGGCCCAGCGCCTGTGGTCCTTTAAACCGCATGAAACAATGGGTGCTCCACCAGCTGTGGGCCCCCAGGGTACGCACTTGCTTGGCAATGGCACGCCAGATCCCTTTCTTCTGATGGGCAATCACCTGCATAGATGACACAGACAAAAGGAGAAAGTCATGTACAAATGCACCATACCAACAGGAGTGGATACTACACATAAGTCACAACAAGTGCCCACACGTACCCATTCTCTCTGCTCACACGCCTTCACTATATGGCCTTAGCATGCATAAACTCCCTCACCAGTTCACATGCCCGAATCAATGTTACACGCAAACCCTATCACACATGGCTGTTCCATTGGACTCACCTGATCCTCTGGTGCCCCATATGGCTGTTTATAAAGGACCTCCTCCACCAGCTTCTCCAGTTCTTCCGAGATGAAGGCAGGGGCCCTATCACCTTCAGGATGTGGCATGATGGCTTCCAGAGGCAGTGCACAGCAGCTCACGTAGTGGTGGTTTTCCAAGCAACATTGTCAGGAGTCAAGTGAGCAAGGCTGCAGAAAATGGTGGTCACGGCTGCCACATACAGGACTGTCACTGCCGGCAGTCACTGCCATTGGCCCCAGTCCACCAGAGGCAGCAATGTAAACCAATGACAAGTTGCACGGTGGTTGCAACTGCCTAACATCATGACGACTTCTGCCAGTGACTTAGGTCACTTCCAATTGTATACTACAGCAGGACAGGCGACTGCCATTTTGAGCACATATAATAGATGGATGTGCCTAATTAAGTGTGCCATAAACATCCTCTCCCAAATTTTGCTGTAACCCTATATTGTGCCACAAAGGTAGTGCTTAAAATTGTGACATTCTTGACACAATGACGTGTTGAGGCTGTATTATGGTTGACAACTGTGTTTAGATACTTGGAGGCACATAAGCGAGGGCTATATATTGGTGGATTCCAATAATACATGTGTAACAGTGTGGTATAGCTCAGTCAACCATACGTGTTCCATTACACATGTAATACGGCTTACATGTGAACCAATGTGCACCAATGAGAGTGTAACATCCACATAACCATGGTCGTAATTGTATATGTCAGCAGTGCAAGGCATCCCCTACAGTGTTAGATGTGAGCTTATATACCATGTGGTGCTTACCTGTGCCTACTGTTTTACTCATCGTACATTCTCTCCTCTCATCATAGATATCCTGCATGAGGAGATTGGGACAACTACCAGTGTACCGTCCCCTAGTTGACCTGGAAACCATGGAGGACAGGTATGTAATACAGACATTGTCTGAATCGTCAGACCATCATGGATCCATGTACACAGATGGAGCCAGATCTCCTGCACTCCGTATGCAATCCCTATTACATCCCTCCCGTTTTACAAATCTTATCAGTGCTACATTCCCTGGCCACAGGCTCCTTTCAGAAAACAGTGGCCCTAACAGCAGTGATGTTTCAGCCCATGTTCAATCTTGTCTTGAAGGATATACTGTGTGCTTTCTTAACACACCTCGACAGCTACATCAGGTTCCCCCAACGTGCGTACTTGACCCATGTGAAGACAGACTTTTATGATATGGGACATATTCCTCATGTGATAGGGGCCATTGATGGCACCTATGTAGCCCGGGTCCTCCCAGTGCCAATGAACAGGTGTATAGGAACAGGAAGAACTACCACTCAATAAATGTTCAGGTGGTGTGTCTGGCAGACCAATACATCTCACAAGTGAGAGCTAAGTTTCCAGGATCAGTGCATGACTCCTACATTTTGTAGAACAGCAATGACCCACACATGATGGCACGACTACACCCACAGAGGGTCTGGCTCCTTGGTATGTATGCATATGAAGGTGTTTAACTGTTATGGCACCTGTCATCACATTCTAGGCAGTGGCTGTACCTATATTTTCACAAGTCCTACATTTTGTGCACACAGGTGACTCTGGCTATCCAAACCTTCCTTGGCTGTTGACACCAGTGAGGTACCCTGCCAAGGAAGGGGAACTCCATTTCATTGAAGTCCAGAGGAGGACATGGTGTGTAATCAAGTGCACTTTCAGCCTCCTGAAGGCAAGATTCAGGTGCCTGGACCTATCTGGAGGTGTCCTCATCTACTTGCCCCAAAAGGTATGCCAAATCATCGTTACCTGCTGCATGCTCCAAAATCTAGTCCTGAGACATCAGATACCATTGCTAGCTGATGAGGTTGAGACAGCTGGACCAGTGGCTGGAAATGCTGAAATGGCAAGTGATGAGGAGCCAGAGGAAGAAGGTGCAGCAGACTCTATGACTGAGCTCATCAATTAGGACTTCCAGTGACATACAGGTATGTAGAGTGGTGGTTTTCAAGTCTTGAATGTCCACATTCAGAGGTTGATTGATGACAATAGTCCTCTTAACATGATTCATTAATTGCAGTGTAATGTGGTCCTATCCCTACTTGGGAGTTGTGGTAGCTGATTGATAGAATGTAAGGTGCCCTGTAACAGTAGTTTTGCTCTAACGTGTGTTCACTACAGTGACCTACATTAACTTCTTAAATGGACAGATGAGTATTGAGTTACGCTTACTGCATTCTCCTGTTCTCATGTCATTCCACCCACTGACTGTGGATTATAATCTGTGCCTCTGCTACCTATAGCTTGAGGCATTCATAGTCATTAGCCACTGCCAAATGTTTACAGACATGAGGGTTGTACGTGACAGATTGCAGGTTAATGATTTGTGTGATTAGGCTGTGACTGGTAACGTGTGGTACTATCTGGGGGCCCCTGAGGAGGTATTCTACACTGGGCACAACATCTATAACCTCCATATGTGCTTTGTGTGACACCATGCCGTCCATGCTGATGCTAAACTCTGTTGTGGCCTTTTTGCAGATTGGAATACTGACTATACTCTAGTGTGGGCCTGGATTCCTACCTCTGACAGCTGTCCTGGGACATATTTGTATTTTTGTCTCCTGCTGAGGGTGCCTCCCTCTGCTGTCCATTACACTGCTTGTTCGATGTAAGGGCACCACCAGATCACAGTTAGAGCACATTACAATTGTTGATGTTCTATAAAAGACACATATGCAGTAGCTGCGTTCTATGGTGATTTATTGTACATATTATAATGTTGAAAGTCAAAATGAAGGTGCATAAACTGATATAAAGGTGATGAGTGATTTCATGGTAGATTGAATCATCAGAGTAGCTGAAACAGCAGTTGGTTGCACAGGTCCAATATCCAAGTGCCATGGGAAAATGGAGTCATGTCTCTGAACAGTCAACAGGGTGTCTCAGTGGCACACCAGGGAGACAAATCAGATGAAGTTCACTTCCTGGCAGTGGGTATGGTCTTGGCATCTGCTCCAGCTGGATGTCTGGGTGGATGTCCACATTTGCAGGGGGTTCTTCTGCTACAGAGGTAGGGGTGTCTGAGGCCCATGGTTCTCCTGGTAGGCCCTCCATCCCACTAGCTGCCGCTGATGTTGACATGACAGATATAAGGTTGCTAGCGGTAGGGGTAATGGTGGGTTGTGTAACCACGCAGGGTGGTGCTGATGTCCCTCAGCACCCCTGCTTTGAAGGCCATGGTGGCATTTTGGGCCTACCACTGCTGCATGACCTCCTGGTGGTATTCCCTCTACAGCCTTTGGGTTTCCCCCATCAGGCCTATCCTGTCCTGGAAATTATGGTATTCTCGCAGGACTTGGGAGATGGTTACCTGGTCAGTCAAGTCCCTTGGGCCCCCTTCTCTGGTGTGCCCACTCCCAGTGTTAGCAGAACCTTCATTGTGAGAAGTGTCAGAGATCGGCTCAGGTCGCTGCACAGTGGGGCACACAATAGTTTGAACAGTCCTTGGGACACTGTTGTGGGGACGATGGGTTGGTTGTGAAGTTGTAGCAATGGGGGGAGGAAAATCGATGTGGGCAGGGTGAGGCAGGGAGCCATAGACTGACCAGGTGTCCCAGATGGGCCAGGTTGGTCCTCATTGTCCAGACATCCAGGCCTTCATCCTGAGGAGGGCTGGTAGTCTCTGGTATCCTCTCCATGGCAGCACTGGCAGGGGTACGTGTGAATGGAGTGAGAAACTGAGTTAAATATAGAAAGTATGTTTGGTTATCTCTTTGTCAGATGCATACAGTATCTTAACATGATTCCCAGGTAAAAGCACTGACAGATGCTGCACAGCATAACTTTGGTGGTACATACTTGTCTGTGACATGTGTTCCATACTCCAAGTTGGGTGTGGTCATTCGGGTTTGGTACATATGGCACTGTGGATGGGTTCTGGTACTGTCTGATACTCCTCATGACTGTTCTGCACTGTTACCTAGTGAATAGTCAGACTTGCTAGATGTCACTTGAAATGGCTAGACATTGCACCATGGTGTCCCAGTGAGAGGATAGTATGGGAGTATGCAAGGTTACATTTCCTGCCTCTGCAAGTTTTGCATGTGCCTGGAGTCTGCCATCTTACTTTCCAGGCTATAGTCAGTCCATTTCAGGGTAGATCTAGATAAGTGGCAAATCTGGATTTGTCAGAGAGCTGTAGCTGTGTCTAGCATTGGTTGCCATTGTGGTGTGTCATTTCATTGCTGTAATTTCATGTAGTGGTCCTCATTTGTACCATCTAGTTGGTGTAATCATACATGCAAGAGATGTGATATGATGGGATGTGCACATTCCATGTTTTCATATAGATTGGCTGGTGCATTGTGGGAGTCGTAGTGAAAGTATTAGCCAATGCTATCTGTGCCTTTGCCAAAGACTGTGTGGGCAGTTGGGTTGGGTGGAGGTGTGGCTTGCAGGAGAGGGGCATTAGGTGAAAAGGTGGGAGGTGTAGTGAGGCAAACACTGTATTCAGAAGTATTTGGGTGGTGAGGAAGCATGCAGGACATGACAATTGTGTGACATGGAAGTTGTGGGTACTTACCAGAATCCAGTCCCCCAGGTATTCCAGTCATGCCCTCAGGATGCAGTATGTCCAAGACCTTCTCCTCCCAAGATGTGAAGTGTGGGGGAGAAGGAGAGGGCCCATCGCCAATCTTGTGCATGGTGATCTGGTATCATGATGCCACGGAACTTACCTTCCTCCTGAGGTTGTTCCACGTCTCCCTGATGTCGTCCCTTGTGAGTGGATGGTTGCCTACTGAGTTGACACTATCGACGATCCTTTGCCACAGGATCGAGGTTTGTTGGACCTGTACTCCGAACAGTTGTGGCTCTACCCTGACAATTTCATCCACTATGACCCACAACTTACTGTCTGTGAACTGTGGGTGCTTTTGTGAGGACATGGTAGTGTTTGAGTTGATGGGGGGGTTGTGTGTAGTAACGGTGCCATGTTGGGTGATTGAAGGGTGTGAGTGGTGCGTTGTGTGTGATGGACACTTGTCTTGATTTGTGTGTGCGTGTTATGTGTGTTGTGTGTAGTTGTGTTTGTGTATTGTGTGTGATGCATGTGGTGTGTGTGTGTGTGTGTGTGCCTATGGTGTTGGGTGCTCTCTCTCTGTGGTTGCCTTCTGTTGGTGTATATGAATGTTGTTTTTGTTGCAAAGGATTATGGCTTGTGTCGGGGTGTGTTATATAGTGCTGTGAGTAGGTGTGTTTGGTGTGTGAATGTGTGTCAGGTGTAGGGTATTCCAACTGTCCAATGTAGTGTTGTGTTCTGACAGAAGTGGCTTCTGACTGCGGAGGTTCACACAGCCAATGATTTTCTGCCATGCAAGAACTGCTGTGGTGATTTGTGGCTCATAATCTGGTGGGTAGATTTTCAAATCCAGGAAGACAATTTCTGATCTGCTATGTGTAAGTGTAAATCAACCCAGTATGGGTTATTATGACTGAGAATTTGATGTGTCTCCCAATTGTCCATCAAATTCTTACTCATAATAACCCATACCAGGACACTACTGCTGTTCAGAAATGGTATATTGATGAAGTATTTCTGATTTGGCATGTCTTGGAAGAAAACCTTTTGGAATTTAACCAGTGGATTAATGGCAATTGTAAATGGCCAAGATTTACACTTACACATAGCAGATTAGAAATTGACTTCCTGGATTTGAAAATGTAGGGCCAGATGTAGCAAAGACTTTGCGACTCGCAAACGGCGAAAATCGCCGTTTGCGAGTCGCAAAGGCGTCTCTGCTATGTAGAAATGCATTTTGCGAGTCGGATCCAACTCGCAAAATGCATTTCCAACTCGTAAATAGGAAGGGGTGTTCCCTTCCTATTTGCGACTCGCAATGCGATGCAATTCCATTTGGACCGCAAAAGTGGTCGCAAATGGACTCGCAGTTACCATCCACTTAAAGTGGATGGTAACCCAGTCGCAAATGGGAAGGGGTCCCCGTGGGACCCCTTCCCCTTTGTGTCTGGCATCAAAAAAAAAAATTCAGAGCAGGCAGTGGTCCAATAGACCACTACCTGCCCTGAAAAATACCGAAACTAAAGGTTTCGTTTTTTTTTTCAAAGTGCAGCTCATTTTTCTTTAAGGAAAACGGGTTGCACTTTGAAAAAAAAAACTGCTTTATTTAAAAGCAGTCACGGACATGGTGGTCTGCTGTTCCCAGCAGGCCACCATCCCCGTGAGTGCCCTGAATCGAAATGGGGTCGCAAATTGCGACCCACCTCATTAACATTAATGAGGTGGGTCTTGGCGACCTCATAGCGACTCGCAGAAGGTGTCTGAGATACCTTTCTGCATTCCAAATTGCGAGTTGCAATTTGCGAGTCGCTGGGACTCGCAAGTTGCAACTCGCAACTTGGAACCTTGCTACATCTGGCCCAAAATGTCTTGAGGGTGAACTGATCATATCTTTATCTTTACTTCAAAAAACCTACTGAATGGAATACCCTGCCGTCATATAAAAGCAAACACCACCGGGCTCTGAGAGATTACCATAATCACAATTCCTTCAGGTCCGTGGGAAATGTTTTTTCAAGCAGGATTTTTTTGGAGGCTAATTTTCTGGAGAATAAATTGTATGCCAGGGATTATCCCTGAAAATTTGTAAAACAGGCCCTAAAGAGGGCATGGCATGGCCCAAGGGATATACTTTTGACCCTTACGGACAGGGCAAGGTTTGACTGCTTAACTTGTGTCACTATATTCTCTACTGTATCCAGTCAAATAAGGAAATGTATCCTCAAATACTGGCTAGTGCTTAATGCAGATTAATTGTATTTGGAACCTCTCTCGCTTGCATTTCTTAGGAATAAAAGCATTAAAGATCATTTGGTAAGGGCCAGTTTGCCACTTCAAACCACAAACAGCACACTTACTGATTTTTGGGGTTTACCTCCCTTGGTGGGTCACTTCAAGTGTGGAAATTGTGCCGTGTGCCAATTTAGATAGAGTCTAAAGAATTTGCATATGGTGATATTAAAACTGAGTTGAAGCAGTTCTCTAATTGTAATTCTATAAATGTTGCATTAGTTGATTTTTGTCCATGTAATAAAATCTACATTGGCCAAACAATGCAAAAGGAGCACATCTGCATTTGTTAACACCGCAGTCGCCTACAATGTCAGGTTGCTAATGCCCCATTGGTGGATCACTTTATGGAGAAAGGACACATGGTAAATGACCTTTGCTGGCAGGTAATCACCATTGTGAAACCACCATAGAGGGGCACTGATTTGGGTCTGCTTCTCAACAAGGAGGATCTAATATGGATGCTACACAACAATAGTCTACATCAAGGTTTGAATAAAACGGAGGAATGGACTGCACTCATTTGAGGCTTATAAACTTGCCAGACACAGCGCCTCTCTGTCTGTGGGAATTATCAGCTCTTTTGGTTGTGACTTACCTTGCTATGGTGTACCACCTTAATTGTTCGTATGTTATGGGCCTCTGTATACATATACTACTGGGACTTGTTTTGGGGTGATAGCTGCCTGTAGTGGTATTAGATCTGTAAGATGTCAAACATGCTATTCACTGCTTTTCTCACTAATCACTTATGTTATTCCAATTTAATACAGTTGGTATTCCTTTATATTTTTAGCATTTCTTGCTTTGAAATGTTCTGTATGGGCTATGTCGTCCTACTCCATTACTGGGGTTCTAAGGGATTGTTAATTAGATATTTACTCCTATGCATGCTATTTCCTGACATGAAGAAATACTACCTTCTAAGATAACCATCATGCTTTCTCCAATTTTTTATTCCAATTTCTTCAAAATGGCTGCCACTCTAACTTAAATGCACTCCCTGGTTTATAATCTCTGGACACTGTATGGGCGATTGCTTTGGGCACCAGTCATTCTTTTACCTTGCATGCTGGCACATGTGTACACTAGTATATTTGTTTATGTGAGAGGTATCATTGGTATTTTTTGGCTATCTTATGCAGATTCCATTACAATTAGTAACTGGTTTGACCCGGTATAGAGGAAACTTCCTTTCCAAGATGGCAGCCACATTTTCTTAACATTTTAATCGCATTCTCCTCAATATGCCCTCCTTTCTTGCTTAAAGGCAGTCCATGGCCTACAAACTGTGGGTGCATGACACATGACTACTTTTGGCTCCAGGCATTCTTTGCCAATAATTTGTTTGCATGCTGGCACAAGCGTACACCTTATGCTGTTGAGGTAAGTGATATAGCTAGTATCATGGGTTATAAAATGCAGATTTTCTCGAATGTGATAATTGGTTTGCCCCACTATTTTCTAGACTCTGTTGGTTCAGATTTGGACATCTGATAACTTGTTTTGCCCAGTTGATAGCTCCCATGCTGCACTATTGGTTCTATTACTGATAATTTGGTTGTTTTTTGGGGGGATTCCAGTAATTACTGCTAATTGCCGGTTGATGGCCTTGACTGAGTATCATAACTATGGTTCATTTATACAGGACTTCTTTATTGACTGATGTCCCTACAAAGGTTTATTCTGGTAGTTTGTACCATTAGAACCCTTCTGCTGCGCTACTTACTGAGTGATTAGCTTGTTTAAGCATGGAATGACTTTACAGCTTCATGGCACATAGCCTTGCGTTGGTGTACCCAAAGAACAAAAAGTGATTGGTTTGTGTAAACATTGATTGGGCTCACTTTTTTGTGACACCGGTACCTATAAATATTGGTCCTGATTCCTTACTGTTCTAGGACACATTCAGTCCTTTAATAGCTTCAATTATAATCCTGATCCAAGTGTTGGTACAGCACTAGACTCTACATGGTGAATCTTTCCCGAATGTGATGAATGGTGTGGCAGCACATATATATTATAGTTTTGACGTTTAGCAATATTGAATCTATTCTTTTTTTTCTTTATTCTCTCTCTTAACCTTTTTTCTTTTTTTTTTTTCTCCTGTTTTTCTTCCCTTGCCTCTAACAGGTCTTGGTTATATAGTCAGTGACTACTTATGTGCATCTTAGGCATATTTTTTATGTCCTGATAATGATCCCAACAATCAAATAAGGGATTGAAACATTGTTGACATTTAGTACTTGGACTCTGTACAAGAATATGGCCCTCATTATAACCCTGGCGGTAAATCCCGCTCTCTGCCGTGCAGAAGACTGCCAACATACCGCTGAGGCAGCGGAATTCTGCTTCAGGCATTACGACCCACTGCTCGGAATCCGCCACAATACAGACACCCACACAAGTCCGCCACACCAAAGGTCAGTGATAAAGTGGCGATAACAAAACCTACACCTTCACGCCAACAGGAATACGCCCACACTATCACGACCCACAAATCAACGTGGCGGTCTTTCAACCACGGTAATCCATTGGTGGTACACACCGCAGCGCTCAACATGTACACACATTTACAAAACACAACCACATTGGACAATTCGAAATACACAAACCTGATACACATACACACACCACACCCACACACCCAATCCAATATAAAACACACACCCACATCACCCACAAACCCTTACAACCAAAATTTTGAAAGAAGGCCAGAGAGAGACACTACCTAAAACAATGCCAGCATCCACAGACATACAACACCCTCACTTACAGAACATCCATGCACATCAAACAACACACATCAACACATCCCCTCACATATCACAACCGACACCACCTAACACATCACCCACACCACGTCATGGCACCTCAAAGACACCCCAGGTTCTCTGAGGAGGAGCTCAGGGTCGGATCACAGGCGCAGCAGACATCCATTGCAAGGAAGATGGAGCTATGGCGCAGAATTTTCGACAGAGTTAACGCAGTGGGACAGCATCCAAGAACACGGGATGACATCAGGAAGAGGAGGAATGACCTACGGGGGAAGGTATGTTCCGTGGTATCCAGACACCAGATTGCTGTACAGGGGACTGGCGGTGGACCCCCTCCTCCTCCCCCACAACTAACAACATGGAAGGAGCAAGTCTTGGTGATCATGCATCCTGAGGGCCTCGCAGGAGCAGCAGGAGGACTGGACTCTGGTAAGGCAAATCTTAACTAGCATATCCCCCAACCCCACATGCATGCCATCACTTACCGCCACCCTTACCCTCACACCCATCACCCCAACAACCTACGGATACCCCACTAACACAACCCACACATCCCAAAACCAAGACCTGCATGTAACACCAATGCAGGGACACCCATCACCAATGGATGTCCAGTAGAGAGACTCACTCATGCCCCAAAATCGGGCCACGGCAATAATGCAAGCACAGGAGTAGAGAGTCACTCACCCATTGCACAAGATGGCACACACAGATACAATAACTATGCATTTACACCCCAACAGGACCCCTACCCAACATCACCGGACAGGAGGTGCCAGACATATCCAGTCCAACCACAGAAGAGGCCCACAGTGATGACAGCAGCTCTGCACACCTGGATCAAGATGATCAGCCCGGCCCATCAGGGACCTCTGGACAGTCGGTTCCCCTGACACATTCATAAACCACCACGGAACCTCCCCCCTCAGGAAACACCACCACAGCACCCACCCAGCGGGCCCATCCCTCTGTCCCCAGGACACTTCAATCAGCAGTGTGTCAACCACTACAGGGAACCAAGGCAACCCGACTAACACAGGACGATCAGGGACCTGGAGGCAGTGGCTGTGGGCACATGGTTCAGGGGACAGAGGCACAGGATAACAGGGAAGCTGGGAGGACTTCTCTGCGACAGGGGGAGAACAGGCCCAGGGAACCGACACTCCATGAGGCACTCTCCAACATCATGGGAGCTTACCACCATTCCCAGGAGACCATGGGCACGGTACTGGCCAAGTTTCAGGAGACCCAGCGGCTGCAGGAGGAACACTACCTGGGGACCAGGGAGGACTTGAAGTCCATCAACACCACCCTGGTCACCATTGCAGGGGTGCTGGCAGACCTTCTCAACACCAGGAGGGACACAGTGGCACACCAACGGGCCCCTGACACTAGCCTGGACGATGAACAGCTCTCCACCTCCGCCGGCGCTAGTGGACAGGAGGCACCACCACAGGAACAACAGGCCACCAGCACCCCACCCCCTGCAGATTAAGAACCACTCTGCAAACAGTCCCTGATATCCAGGAACAAGACAGAGAACATTGCCAAGACCCCCGCCAGGAAATAAGACCCTCCTGAATGTCACCCTTCTGTCCCACTTTGTCACCCTGTCCACCTTAAACTGCCATTGCCCCACTTCCTATGCCCCTTTGGACAATGCACCTGTGAAACAAATAGAGTGGACTCTGCCATGGACATTCCTCCACCATCACCCCAGCCCATTTTACAACCCTCTCCACTTATTTGCACAGAAATAAACACACTTCAATCACAAAACAATCTGGAGTCAGTCTGTGCTTTCACAAATGTGTAATTGCAATATCTATGGAATATAGCAATGTCAATGTACTTGTTCACATACCAATGTAACACAGCTGTAGACCAGCAGTAAGCATAGCTGAGGGCTCAAAGAGGGATCTGTGAAATGGAAAGCCAAAGTGACAAGTCAGGGTCCATACACTGAGTGAAAATGACAGACTTATGCTAGCTCCAACAAGAGTATGAGATGTGGGAAGCAGTTACATCTTCTTACCTGTGTCTCACTCGAAGTATTGCATGATGATGTTGTTTCGGTTGTTCACATCCTCTTCTTCTACCTCCTCTTCTTCACTGTCCACAGGCTCCACAGCTGCCACAAGACTGGCCCATCCTCCTGCAGAAAATGCACCTGCCGTCCCAAAGCCAAGTTGTGCAGCATACAGCATGCCACGATTATCTGGCACACCTTCTTCGGTGAGTAGTATAGGGATCAACCTGTCAGATTGAGGCACCGGAATCTGGCCTTCAGGAGGCCGAAAGTTCATTTGATCACCCTCCTAGTTCGCCCATGTGCCTTATTGTAGCATTCCTCTGTCCTTGTCCTGGGATTCCTCACTGGATTCAGTAGCCATGACAGGTTGGGGTAACCAGAGTCACCTGCAAATGTCGAGGGACAACTGTTAGACACACACTAATCCTTAGGGACAAGCCCTTCCCCAGACACCTATGTCAACTGTATTGGGACCTTGGGCTCACCTATTAGCCACACCCCATCACATAAGGGATGCTGCTATTTCTCAAAATGTAAGCATCATGCACAGAGCCAGGGTACTTGACATTGACATGGGAGATGTACTGGTCTGCCAAACACACCATCTGCACATTCATCGAATAGTAGCTTTTGCAGTTTCTGTACACAGGTTCATTCCTGCGGGGGGTACAAATGCCACATGTGTTCCATCAATGGCACCAATGATGTTGGGGATATGTCCCAGGGCATAGAAGTCACCTTTCACTGTGGGCAAATCCTCCACCTGAGGGAAAACGATGTTGCTGCACATGTGTTTCAGCAGGGCGGATAACATTCTGGACAACACGTTACAGAACATTGGCTGGGACATCCCTGATGCCATGGTCACTGTTGTTTGAAAAGACCCACTGGCCAGGAAATGGAGTACAGACAGGACCTGCACTAGAAGGGGAATTCTTCCTGTGGGATGGTGGATAGCTGACATGATGTCTGGCTCCAACTGGGCACACAGTTCCTGGATTGTTGCACGATCAAGTCTGTAGGTGATTATGATGTGTCTCTCTTCCATTGTCAACAGGTCCACCAGGGGTCTGTACACCGGAGGATGCCGCCATCTTATCACCTGCCCCAGCAGACGTGCCCTATGGAGGATAACAGCGATCAGAGAGTCATCCAACACTGAGGTATCACAATGTGTTATTTGCAGAAACGTTTGTAATTCGCAATGTGCCGGTATCTGTCTGTATTCCAGGCCTAGATAGGTGTGACACAGTTTTTATCCATCCCATGTGACCCCCTGAAATGGCGGCTGCCTGACCTGTAAGGTGGGACAAGGGGAAATGAGGTAACTGCGCTGGCGGTCGATCACTGTTGCGCAATTCTTCATTGGTTAACATTGGGTCCTATCGGTCCCAGGAGCCAATACGATGTTCGCCGGCGGTGACCTGTGTCTGGAAGCGACAATGGCTACAGTGTCTGGGGAAAGGGCCCCTGCCTTCACATCGGAGGAGTTGGACAAACTAGTGTATGGGGTCCTCCCCCAGTACACGCAACTGTACGGTCCTCCAGACAAACAGGTGAGTACACTGTGAACATGCTGCGTGGGAAATGCCTGTTTTGAGTGGTGTGGATTGTGATTTGACTTACCCTGACTAGGATTGTGGTCCCTACTTGGACAAGGGTGTATACCTCTGTGAATCAAAGACCCAATTTCTTACACGTAACCACCACATATAATGAATAACCCTTCCACCTACATGACAACCTTGACGATGAAAACCATGTTATTATTTTTGCTGCAGCAGATAACTTATTAAAAGAAAGCCAAAGTCAAATATAGAATATGGATTGGACATTCAACATGAGCCCAAAACCATTCACTCAGATATACACTTTACATGGTGGATATCAAAACATTAATATGCCATTCATATATGCTGTGCTCCCTAAGAAACAAAGCAGCACTTACTAAGAACTACTAAATCAAATTAAAATTAAAACAAACAGCTACTCCCCACATAAAATAATTATCAACTTTGACCAAGACATAATAGGAACAATACATCATCTTAAGCCACACACAGCCATAAAAGGCTGTTAATACAATTTTAATCAAATCATTTGGAGACACTGCCAACAAATGACCTTAAGTGGCCTATTTATCAATCTTTCATGCAGTGCAATGCAGTAAGACACCTTGCTGTGCTGTGTGAAAGGGAAAGGGTAGGAGTGCACTGTATTTAACATTATACAGCATATTGCTGACCTTTCCTTGCACTGGTTCACTTCTGGCTGCCTAGCTCCAATACAGGCATCCTTGTGTGATAGTGCAAGGGTGCCTGTGTTGCAGGTAGGATTGTCTTTGTGCAGGAAGGGTCATTTTCCTGAACATAAACAATCCTGAAAGGCAGATTCCTCTTTCCACGTGTGCTGTAGAATGCAGAAAGAGGAAAAATGAGAAAATATAAATATATTTGTCCTTGTGATGTCTCCCCTGGGGAGGAGTAGCATATTGACACATTCCCGGTCTACCACTAATGGTAAATTTGGGAATGCGCCAAAATCCCTGGCTGTATGAATGCTCTGCCCATGCTCTACCCATGGAATGCCTTCTTGGGGCAGAATAAAGAAAGGCAGTGATTTGTGCTGGCTTTAAGTTACTCCAGGTTTATCAAGTCATTCAGTTCCATGCAAGTTGGCCTTGTGTGGCTTGATAAACCTAACTTTAGTGTTGTGTTGCTCTCCCTTGTGTGGTGCAAGGGCGATGCACTACGATATGTCTCTAAGTGTAGAATATACAACAGACAGCCAATTTACCTTTGAAATAAAGCATAATTGCACCTAGCTTATATCACTGAAACAGAGGCAGCTAAACACTACAACCTACTCACAGAAAGTCCATTCTACCAACAAATGAAGACAAACTAAGTCCCATAATGGATTAATTTGAATACACTTGGGTTAGCAGACTGCACCGCTCTGGACACAGATGCCAACCCAGATCCCAAGAAGCAAAAACAGTAGAAGGATTACACAATGCCTTCCGTTCAACATTAGGCAGACCCCAACCTATAATCTAGAAATTTATAGAAAACCTACAAAATGAACAAAGCTATCAACAACTATGTAAGGATCAATGAGTAACTCAAATTAAACCTCAAATTAGCAATCAAACAGAATGTATGACATGCTGAAGTGTAAAGTAAAGCTAGTTATTAACATCAAACGAGTACAGTACTTAGAAACAATCTCTCTACACACTAACCAATAAACCTAAAGCAAAATGCAAATCAGCATAACTTAAATATTTTTAACTAGTTATTAAACAAATTATTTTCTTACGTCAGTTGAAACAAAATGCAAGTAAAATAGAAAAGACTGATACATAATAATAATAATATGTATATTGATTAGT
Organism: Pleurodeles waltl; assembly: GCF_031143425.1. Taxonomy (NCBI): domain Eukaryota; kingdom Metazoa; phylum Chordata; class Amphibia; order Caudata; family Salamandridae; genus Pleurodeles; species Pleurodeles waltl. The sequence goes on from NC_090443.1 coordinate 716,425,351, forward strand.
TATAAATGAAGAAACCACCAACCACAAAGCTCAAAATTACAAATCAAATCAAAATAAAACAAGTAAATACAGCACATAAAATATACAGTGACACTGAGCAAAAACATCAAATATTCTTACATAATAAAATGTAATACCTCTCATGAAAAATTACTTAAATAAATCTTAATATACTGTTGCTGTAGATCTTCATCCAAAACAATGCTCTCAAAATATCATCAACCAAAAAGGGGAAACTTAATTTCACAATATCCCCCAAAATCCCCATTAAAGAATTATAAATTAAAATTAAATCAGGTCTTTTTTGATTTCAATGAAGAAATCCAAAGTCATAAGGAACCACACAAAACACAAAAACAGTGTAACAAAAGAAACGTCCCAGGAAACCCCAAAAAATCTATGGAAATGAAAATTAAAAATACTAGTTTACTAAAAAGAAAATTCCCTTTGAACCCCCCACCACACAAAATCCAAACGTCCATATCCTAACTTTGGATCTGTAAACCTGTAAAAGAACATAAAAATACCTACCCCCAAAAAACCACTCTGCAAATGTAAGAAAAATATTACATTAAAACTATACAAAAATAACATACCAAAACATGAAACAAAACAACGATACAGTGCTACCACACTCTAGCTAAACCGAATACAGAACACTAATAAACAAAATAATACAAAGTAAAAATAAACTTTCCAAAAACTCAAAACCAACAATTTAACGAGTCCTTTCTTTCCTTCCCTCCTACCTGCTAAACCCTGGAGAAAACCTTAAAAATCATCTCACTTTATCCTACGAGCAGTAGCACCTTCCTATAACTCACTTCCAGGAAAACAGTTGAAAAATGACACAAATGGGCTACAAAAGTAAAGTTAGCAGGAAAAAAACTACCGCTAAATGAAACTAAAAAAAAAATATCTATCTCATTATAAAAATACAATTGGACTTTTAAAAAAGTGGTTTAAAAAGGCTTTTAATGTTAAAAAAGTAAAACATGTCAATACATGTTAAATGAAAATGTTAAATACTTATGTAAAGTATAAAATAAAGAAATACTATAAAAAATAAACAATATAGCATTATTTAGAATATAAATATAAAAGGATATAAAGGTAAAAGAAGTATGTTGGATAAATGTTCATATGTCTAAAATATGAAGTACTGTACTTGAAAAAATAAATTAAAAAGTAAAAAATGCAAAACAATGTTCTGAAGGTATATGCGTCTATTTTAGTGTTAAAAATGTACTACAATTTTTAAAAAACATGTTTTTCTTATGTATATTAATATATATGTATTTAAAAATCTATACTAATGCATTGAACAAATGTTAAAAAATATATTAATAAAATATACAAACTATATCATGCTCCTTTATTAATTAAAAAATACTGATATTACTAGTCTGTTAAAATGCAATGCCCACTCCTTTCTAAACCATTTGGGGAAAAGTGTTGCATATTGGAGGGGTGGCATTAACTATTTACACTCCAAACTAATAGCCTGATTATGAGTTTGGCGGTCTTGGGACTGCTGTGGCACCCCACTGCAGTTTTGGCTGCCTGACCACTGTATTACGATGTATGCTGTTGCATAAATGGAAGAACACCATGGTCCCGCTATATCATCAGCAAATGTAGAGCTCATTGCTTGCCATGATAGGTCAATGCGCCTGTCCATCATTATTACTGCCTGACTAATTACGAAGTGGCTGCCTGATGAAGTGACTGTGGTGGTCCAATCACCACATCTGATTTGGCAGACATGGATGGATATAAGGCTTAAAATCACCTGTACTCAGCTTCACGCATCCTGTGCCACTATGGAGCCAATTGTACACGTACTTCTGTGGTTGTGCTGCTCGAAGTTGTAGATAATGTATGACCCAATCACAGCTCTATGGTGCCCTATTTAGCCAGGTCACTGACACACACAGCCACTCTGTATAAAAGTTGATATGTGTGCACATCCCATATCAGAGATAGTGATGTATGGATTAAATTGTGCCACACAACAGCAACTCATCATTAGTATCACACCTATTAATCTATGTAACACCTTCACATTGCTTACATGCCATGGCCTGTTGTGATATAAAAATACATCTCTATGTATGTGTCATTAAACTGAAACACACATTCTCTGCTAAATCTCTGTAATGGACTTTAACATATCACCCACATTTCAAGGTAATGTTAGGTAAATGGGATGCAAAATAATTAGTGTAGGAAATAATCAAAGGTCAAAATGTGAAGAATCCCAGCAAAATATGTATGACTCTACCAGGGGGACCCCGGGAAGGCTGGTGCCCTGGGCCAAAGTCCACTTTGCACATACCTCAAAACCATTATTTGCACAAAGACTGTGGCTTGATGTATATCAGGGACAACTAATAGAATAACCAAGTGACATGCATATGTTGGAAATGTGTAAGTGCAAGTCATGAAAGCAAACATAGCAGTAACAGCATTGGTCACATATTTAGATAAAGTAGGTGTAAAGGACACACATAGCATGGACACATGTTCATTGAAATGTATACACATGTATGACAGTTGAACACCCTCCATGTGTGGAGAAACAAATCTATAGCTTGCAAACATGAAATAAATGCCCAATCTACATCACAGGGAGAAGTGAAACCCAATAGATGTTGACATTGGCCAAGTCAAGATGAAATACTTACTGTATGAAATGGCACGCAATGCAATGTAAGCACCAATTGGATTACATCCCACATATCCATCAACTGATCATTTCCCCTTGTCTTGGGAGACTATAGCCCTGGTTCCAAGGTCAGATCATACCAACAATATTAAATGAATCATCAATGAGGGTGAAACAAACACAACTGTAGTCATACATCACAAAGTATCCATGAACATCAAAATGGTAGAACAGTAATGGCAGGATTAATGTGTATGAAAACTAGCAAAATCTTTTTTATTGAAAAAAAATAAACACATTTAGGTGGTCATTCTAACCCTGGCGGTAAAAACCGCCAGGGCGAATGACCGCGGTAGCACCGCCAACAGGCTGGCGGTGCAATGCTGGGCATTCTGACCGCGGCGGTTCAGCCGCGGCCAGAAACGGAAAGTCGGCGGTGTACCGCCGACTTTCCGCTGCCCTTGAGAATCCTCCATGGCGGCGGAGCGCGCTCCGCCGCCATGGGGATTCTGACACCCCCTACCACCATCCTGTTCCTGGCGGGTCTCCCGCCAGGAACAGGATGGCAGTAGGGGGTGCCGCGGGGCCCCTGGGGGCTCCTGCAGTGCCCATGCCAATGGCATGGGCACTGCAGGGGCCTCCGTAAGAGGGCCCCAAAAAGAATTTCAGTGTCTGCCTAGCAGACACTGAAATTCGCGACGGGTGCTACTGCACCCGTCGCACTCCAGCAACTCCGCCGGCTCCATTCGGAGCCGGATTCATCGTTGCTGGGTCTTTCCCGCTGTGCTGGCGGGCGGCCTTTTGGCGGTCGCCCGCCAGCACAGCGGGAAAGCCAGAATGGCCGCCGCGGTCATTTGGTGGTAACCGCATGGCGGGCGGCGACCGCCGCCCGCCGCGGTTAGAGTCACCGCCTTAGTGAAGGACATTGGCTGATCCAATATGTGGTCCAGCATACTGCTGTGCCACTAAACTTGCCTCTCAGAAAGCTACCATAGGAACCTCATCAGGAAGGGGCATCTAGTGGGCAGTTCAGGCACCTCAATGATGTCCTTTGGGAGGGGTGGCGTCAGGATTGGGGTGGGCAGATTTGGTTTTTGGAGGGGTGGGGCTGGCTTTGGGAGAGGCGTCCTTTATTTTGGTTTCTTTGGGGTATGGTTGGGTTCAGTGGGTGGGGAATTGGTTTCCACAGGGGAAGACATGGATGTGGAAGGGATTGATTGGGGTTGTGGATGAGGTCCCTTTGGCTTTGGGAGGGGAGGTGGTTTTGACAGGGGTAAGGGCAAGCAATAAATTCTGTTTGGGAAAATGGGTAGAGTGTCCGGGAGGAATTAGGGGTTGGGAGGTTGCAGGAGTGGAAGTATCAGGTGTGGTGTGGGTGTTGCTGGTGCTATTGTCTTAGTGTCTGAAGTAGGATGCTTGTGTTTTGTAGATGTCTGTTATGGGGTGAGTGTGGGTGTTTGTGTTTTTGGGTGGTGTGTAATGTGGACTTGCTAGGTATGTTGAGGGGGTGGATGGTTCTGTGGGCGTGGTGTCTGAGGGTATGGTGGGGATGGTGGATGGTTGTGTGGGTAGAATGTCTGTGGGTATGGTGGGGGTGGTGGATGGGTCTGTGGCTGTGGCTGTGGGTGTGATGTCTGAGGGAACGGTGGGGTAGTAGTGGTTGTGAGAGAGTGAGTGTCTGGTCAGTAGTTCCATGCTTGTTTGTTTTGTAGTGCTTCTGTTTTCCTGTGCTATTTGGGGCTGTTGAGGTGTGTGTGATCTTGTGTGAGTGTTTGGGACAGGTATGAGAATAAGGAAATTTGATGGGGAAGAGGCAGGTGGTGGGGTGGAAGTTTGGGATGGGTGGAAGGCTGCCATGAAGGAGGAAGCCAGAGCCTGAAAAGAACTCTGTATGGCAGACATAGAACTGTGGATGCCTTCCAGATATGTGACCATCTGTTGCAGATGGCTGCCTTGTACCTAGATACCATTCATTAGTGCCATCTGACCCACAGAGATTTTTCTCAGGTGGCCACTCAACTCTTCACTCAGGGTAGTGGGGGGAACAAAGGAAGGGGGAAAGGAGCCTGGAGTGAAGGAAACCACCCCCCTTTTGGGTGAGTTGGTTCAGCCAACTTGGTTGGGAGCAACAGGGAGAGTAGAGATGGAAGTGGGGGTGGCGGTCAAGAATGGCATAGGAACTGGTCCTGTATGTCCTGCCACCATTAGGGAGTATCCACTGGAGCTTGATGACGACATTGAGTCTGTGTCCTCCGTGGCACTCCCCTCATCCTATGGGCCACTGGGTCCCTCCATCTCTATACTTTCATGACCTGAGGTACTGTGGCCAGCTGCTTCCCCACAGATGTCGGTCCTGTGTCCTCCGCTTGCCTGAGATGATACTGAAATGACAAATACATATAGTTTTATTGCATGTGACAGAACACACTTGACCAACAGCTTTGATCACACAACATTACTATAACGTACAGGAGATCCCAGCTACAAGGTCCACCAAAGTGGCTCCAACATTAGCAAGGCCTCATGCTGGGATGCTATATGACCTGTAAACAGTTGCCCACAGTAACGTCAGAATCAATGACAACTCAAATTGCATTAGTGAAGTGGTACAATCCCAATACCTATGTATCAAGTAGGAGACCTTGTCACCTTAAATGGTTTGGCTCTTGTAGCATAGCTCAGTAACCTGATGTCATCAAATAATATGACAATGCCAAATTTATTCCTACAGATTCCACACAAGAACCAGCAGTCAGGAAATAATGTTATACCTAATACCACATCATGATGAAATGATGGTCAACTAATATAGCTATGTTGCAGCAAGCTGTGCAGTAGAAGGAAAAAGTAGACATGGAAAAATTAATGTCACACTGTTGAAACTTCCCAATGTTAACGTCCTAACATGCCCATTGCCAGAATAGTCTCATGAAAGTTGTACTAATGTAGTTTTGCTATGTAACACATGTCGCACAGAAAAGTAGACTAAAGACAATCTGGGCAAAATGTCTGGGAGATTTCTCTACAAATATCCACAGCAAAGTGAATCAGCTAGGCCATTGGTTCCCAACCTCTGGTCCAGGGACACCTTGTGGTCCGTGAAGCCTCCAATGGGGGTCTGCGACTGCTTAGCAAATTAAATAATATTAACAGATTAGGTCCCCAGGTTTCAGTAATAACTCAGTTGGGTGTCCCCAGATTCCAATAATGATTCAGTGGGGTTCCCGGGTTCCAATAATGATAAAGTGGGGGTCCACAGAAGTAAGAACCACTGAGCTAGGCCTAGGGTAATCACCAGTCTCAATTTGTACTGGTGAGAACACCATTCCTACATTGTATTACTAAAAGCCAATAGTCCCTTGAATGTCGTTGAGGCTCAGGGAATCTCTTTTACCTGAAGAGGTGGATTAGTATGTTTCTCAGTGGAAAGGCGCATCAACTTTTTCATGCAAGCTCAAATTCCATTGTATTACTGAGTGTACACACTCACATATTATTCCCACATTTCTACATGTCACTCACTGATACATGTCAACACTCAGTTAATGAACCTTCACCAATAAACGTGTGCACATAACTTAGCTGAATTAGCCCACATCAATGACATGTAAATTCACATTGTAAGAGATTACTGTGGGTCTACCTTGCATGTTCTTCATTGCTTCAGAAATTTTAAAATGACTTATGACATTGAGTAATGTGTCAGGGTATGCAAGACCTACCAACCTGTGTTTACACACTCCTATCTGTTACAACACATGAACTGTATACCCATCGCATATAACTATTTTCCAATACTTTTTTGCATACAAACATGTGATGGGATCAGATATGATCCTAGGAGACAGGTTGATCATATGTGAAACAGTACTGTAAATGATACTGCAAACATGTAAGGTACACATGCCAACATGTAGGCACAAATACTGATGGCAACATTGATATTTGCTAATTCGAATAACTGTACATTCCCCACTTTCAAGGGGAATTATTGCTCAGTGACTGCACCCAAAGTTCACAGTATGCTATGTCACATGTAAGAGGGCCACCATCACGAGACACAGTAGTAAGGTAGTATCACTCTTGATACACTGAAGACAAGTGGCCTGTTGGGTACAAATGCCAATGTACTCTCTTGAGCAGACACATGTCTGAGTAAAGTGATCAATCAGCTCATGTTGTTTGATATTGTGGGTGATACACTGAAAACAAGTGGCCTGTTGGGTACAAATGTCATCCACAAAATCAAACCTGATCTCTGTACTCAACCATGTGTCTGCTCAAGAGAGTATATTGGTAGTGGACTTGACTCTGCTGTGTTCCTAGCCATTAGGACAATAGGCAAATTACATCAGGGTGCATCTACCACCATACCTGCACAAACAATGACTCTTCTTGTCCGTCACACATGGGCCACTTCCAATATTGATGGGGAGAAGCCTACCTCTAGCACACAAAGTTGGCAATGTAACATATATGATTTTGACCCCCTTGTAGCTGCTGTGATTCCGTCAGCCTCCCATCAAGCTCCAGGTAGCCCACCGCCATTAAGGGGGTCAGGGTCTGGCACATAACCCATCCATGTTGGGAAGACAACCCCAGCTGGACCTCGATGATCTTCTGGACCCAGCATCTCATGTCCTCCCACCTTTTCCTGCAATGGATGCTGCCCCTGCGATAGACCCCAGGGTCCTCACCTTCCAGGGGATGGCTCTCCAAATGGCTTGCTTGTGATCAGTAATGACCTGTATGGACGTAATAGGTGAATAAAGAGATTATAATTGCATTTTTTAAGATATCTGTTTGGTCAGCACACATTTTGTTGCCACCTAGCACAAGCATTTTTTAATTGTTAACACACTACATGTGTAAATCTCTACAATGATATAAATGCATACTTTTGTAGTCATCTGCTGACTATCTACAACCCTGGTCATGGCCTACACTGACTAAGCCAGCCCACTAACATCATGTAGCCCAAGGCCATCCTACATGTACTGTGATGTGAGCCACTATGAAACACAACACACCATTGTGATCTTCTGAACGGTAAGCCACTTGTGCATGACTGTACAGACACCTTTACATCCAGGCACATTGACTTGTTGCATATGGTCCAACCAAGCTACTACTGCAGTATAGACTATATCCTAAGACTTAGGCGACAATGAAAGGGCTGGCATAGGTGTCACTGAAAGCTTCTTCCATTAGTGGATGTGTGGACATGTGGAATACCTAATTGAATTCCATGCTACTACTGATAGAGTTTGTGTGGTATGTACTGGTATCACAGGGCACACATTTGACCATATGTGGCACTCTTACAGAGATGTCATTCAACATACCAAGAGATGTTTGGACTGATTGATTGAATGCAACAAAGTTAGTGATTCACCTGTAATGATCTCTCCAGAATTAACTAACAATCTGTACTGCATGTTTGCTACTTGTGCAACAGGCCTGTAAAGTGCAAACATGACTTATGGGAAAGTGACAACAGATCTGTGGGAGTTAATGGCCTGTCAGTAGTAAATGTCACACATTGACAATATTGGTCAATGGAAAGATGTCATAGGTTGGGGGTTACCTCAGTCACCATTCCAAATATAGTCAATGTAAAGGCATTCAGGGCTACTATTGGTTGAGAAGACTCAAGGATCTGCAGGTCTACAGGGAGATTACCCTGTGCATCAGTTGCATTGCCACAGTAACTCTGCCCCAGCCTGGGCTATGGCCCATTATGTCAAAACTATTTTTCAGGCCTTGCTGTCTGACCATACTGAATCGACATGAACATCACATTTCTACCACTCTGGTACTCTGAAGGAATCAGATAGGTTCCGCTTGTTCTCAGACAACAGTTTTCCAAGGCATGATCTGGGCTGAGTGATATGAGGGACTGTACACATTGCTAACATCCTCCTCAACTGCTTCTAACAGTATACATACACAGCTCATGCTGTAATATAAATACATGTACTTTCCCATTCACCATCATCTGTTCATCAAATATATCATTGTAACCCTGAAAAGTTTACTTGCATAGCTATGTGAATACAAAAGAAGGATGATCTAGAGCTTACCACCCATCAAACAACACAATTGTCATTTGAAATGCACATAGTACAGGGCTCTACAATCCATACCATGTACATCCTATGTCTGGACCAAAATTTTTTACTACAATCATCCAAAAAACTCTCTGGGACTCAGAAGCACTTGGTAGCCTGTGAGAAAGGAAAGGATGGCATTGAACAGAATCAAGTATGCATATGAGGTAGTTACCGGTTCTTCTGGTGAGCCACGGAGATGACCATACAGGTAAGCACCTCTTCAGCAACTTTCTCCAGCTCTTCTGGAGAGAAGGCAGGGGCTCTTTTACCTGCTTGGCAATGCATGATTGCTCCCAGAGGTGTCAGACAGCAGCTAAAGTGGTGGAGGTGTTGATGGCAGCAGTGTCAGTTGGCAAGTGAGTTATTTTCCAAACCACAGCATACATATATGTGGTCATCAGCAAAGATGGGCAAAGCCATTGGGCCATAACCATCACAGTCAATGTTAGCCTATGGCTGTGTCTGCAGTGGATGAAACCGCTCACCACGTGGTCAACGTCTGGCAGCAGCAGCTTCCAAAAGTCCAATACACTGGGAAATACATCACCACCACTGCAAGTGTGTTGTAACAAATGTCCTACTCCATTGATCTGTAGTTTCTTCTACACAATCATCAGTGTAGTGTGTTACTGGTCATAAATGCCATATCCCCATATCAAGGTTTACAAGAGCAACATTTAGGTGTATAATGTGCACGTACATATTGTAGACATATGTAGACAACAATGGGGATTACAGCTGGATTTAGGGTAGTAGACATGATTTTTGGCTTTCTCATCATATATGTCACTCTGGACACTGTGACTAATGCTCCAATTTGTTTTATTACACACATAGGTACACCGGGAGAGGGAAGAGATGACAACCTCCAATGTACCGTCCATTTCCAGACCTTCAGATCATGGAAGGGATATTTTAGGCAAACAATGCAAGATTTATGTCATCAGTTGGAGCCTGAGCTCATGCCTCAAAACACAAATCCAACATGTATACTCCCTATTGAGAGACTCATGGCAGCATTACACTTTCTGACCAAAGGATTGTTTCAACATACATTGGCTATATCTTGTGGTATGTCACAAACAATTTTCGGTGGTGGATTAAAATCAGCAATGATGAAACACATTGACAGCTATATCAGGTTTCCCAGACTTGAGGATTTAGCCAATGTGAAGGTTGACTTCTATGGATTTGGTCGCCTGCCACATCTGGAAGGAGCCATTGATGACACCCATATTGCATTAGTGCTACCAATTGCCAGTGAACAAGTCTATGGAAAGAGGAAGCACTTCCATTCTATCAATGTGCAGGTTGTGTACTTGCCAGATTTGTACATTTCAAACGCTTGTGCCCGGTTCCCAGGTTCAGCCCATGATTCCTTTGTAGTGCGGAACAGCACCATATCTCAGCTTATGTCACAACTGCTACCGGAAAGGGCCTGGCTTGTTGGTAAGTAACATCTGTCTGATCTTTGTATGTGCAATGTAAGGTGATATAATCAGGAAGATTGTGACTCATTGTAGCACTTATGTCTCATGACAAAAAAGGAGACTCAGCATATTCCAACCATCCTTGGTTGTTAACACCACTTAGGAATCCAACTACACTAGGGAAAGTCCGCTTCAATGAGGTGCATGGAAGAACATGGCAGCCAGTGGAGTGGGCTCTTAGGCTCCTGAAGGCCAGATTTCGCTGGCTGGATAAGACTGGGGAGCCCTCCTCTACTCACGTGGGAAGGTACGTCAAATCACTATGGCCTGCTGCATGCTCCATATTATCGGCCTGCAAAGGAACATCCCTTACATTACAGTGGAGGGAGAGCCTGAGGTGCCACCAGGTAAGAATCCTGAAATGCCAAAGGATTATGATAGTGGTGAAGAGGAAGGAGCTGACTTGTGACAAGATCTCATCAACAGTTTCTTCTCATGAGTGAAATTATGTAATGAGATGTCATGACTTTCACTGTACAATGAACTCTTGCTGTGATGATGTGAGGATTGTGTTTGTTGAAAATGTTAGGAGGCTGAAGTTCTTTCATATTCCTGGCTAAGGGTGTTTGGTGAGGAAGGTTATGACACATTCTCGTTTTGTTAATGTTGCTTTGTTTAGGTCAGATTTTTGTCATGGACTGTGCTCTCTAGATGTTTGCTATGTGAATTGTGTCATATATATGGTTTGATAGCTAAACTTCTTGTTTTAATGTTTGTTTAGGTACCTTCACTTTGGGACATACAAAGTGGACATGGATTGTTCCTGGGAATGTATATCACAAACTTTGGGTGTACAAGACCTGTGCCAAGACAGCTAGCACTGTGATAGGATGAAAGTTAATGGGACTCCATTTAACTTGTTCCTTGGTGTGTGGCGGGCATGATGCATTATGGGTCATCACGTGCTCAGACAATATGTAGTTTTAGGCCGAATACATGTTTGTTGCTCTTCACATTGGCTAAACACTCTTTTTATATGAACTGTATGTACCTGTTGATTTGTTACATCATTGTATGCCAATGTACCACTAACATTTGTTTGTGTCATACTGACCGATGCAGAAGCACTGGGATGTAATAACCCTATGATCAGAAACTGTAGTACTGCCATCTGTCTGAGTCTTGCATTGCATGATGTTTGATTCCTTTTGTGAGGTAGGTGATATGGCTCTAGCTGAAGACATCAACCAATTTCATGTTTCCTATTCTTCAGGACAATGTCTGATATATCCATTCCTTCCATGTTCTAGAGCTCTGTACCTGTGAATTTGATCACTTGCACAGTATGATTCAATCATGTATGATTTGCTCTGTCTCTGATATTTTGACAGTCTATGATTTGAACAATGGAATAAAAATGTTCTTAGACAAGACATTTGTATGTATGTGTTCATGTGGCATGGTTGTGATCCTGAGCTAAGCATTGTGTACATGAAACATATCCATGCCAACACAAGTAGCTTGTTTTGTCATTGTATAGTTTACATGATATCACATATTTACATAGCTAAATGCGACATTTACTACAGCAGACAATGAGTTTAAGACTTGTGAATGCATTCAAGTGGTAAAGGAAAAGACATACTTGGTGCAAAAACAAACATAAAAGAAAAGTGAAATAGTCAGTCATGTTGAATGAAACCATAGATGTAGATGCCAAATAATCTGAAAACCAAAGTGCAGATTACGCCTCCCATCAGAAATGGAAGAGTGTCCAGAATTAGTCCACGGAGTGAATGTGCTACACACAAAGGAAGAAATTAGAGTTCCGGGTTCTTGCTGGCAATGGTGGATGTTTTTCCATCTGCACCTCCTTGATATTTACATAGATATCCTCGCTTGCAAGGATGGCGGGGTTCAGCCGCTGCAGAAGCAGCGGTGTCTTATGGTGTTTTGGCTCCCTTCCTGTGGCGGCTGCAGGTGTAGCTGGGATTGATGTAGTTTCATTACAGGAAGGGGTGGCTGCTGCAGATGTAGCTAGGATTGATATAGTTTCATCACAAGAAGGGGTAGATGATGGTGGTGATGTGGTGATGGTGAAAATGTCCTGTTCAGGGTTATATGGATGTCCAGCAGCACCCCTGCTAGGGTGCTTATGTTGGAGCTATGAGCCTCCATCTGTTGGCACATGTCCCTCTGCAGCTGCTTCATTTCCCAGAGTTTGGTAACTACCTGGCCCATCATGCCTTGGGACTCCTGATAGACCCTGAAGACTTGGCAGATGGTGTACTAGTCGTTAGTGGCCCCAGTGGCCTCACTCTGCTTGCCCACAGCATCCCTCCCATGGACCCTACTCCCATAAGCCTGTCCCCTTGACCCAGAGTTCCCTCTCCTACTGGGCCCTGGTCCCTCTGTGTCCGGGCTGGTGATTAGCACTTCAGGATCCAGGACTAGGAAGCACAAGATTGCCCTGGCTGTGCTAGATACATGGGTTAGGGGAATGCTGTTGGCTGAGATCTTGTTGCAGATCGTGTGGAAGGTGTTGGTGTGGGTAAAGTGAGACTCACTGTTGCCATCTGACCAGGCTGACCAGATGTCATGTCCGTCATCCACCTCCACATGTCCGGGAATGTTGTCATCCCTGAGGGCTTCATCTGGGGCTGGGTTGGGACTTTGTTTGGTGGCCAATATCTGCATAGGCGCTGGCCCAGATCTACCTGTTGTAAAATAAAGTACATAGTTATTGGTGGAAGGGTGGAATCTACATCCAAGTGTTTTGTATCACAGTAAGTAAAGGCCTAGGAAAATGTTATTAGGTAGGGTTTTCTATTGTGATAGATTTCCATGGTATTGAGGTTGTTGACAAGGCACTTGTAGAGATTGTAAAAACTGTATTAGAATTGAGTAGGTCATTAGATGTGCTGATGAGTTGCATTTTAGATGAAGGAATAAACATCACATTTAACAAAAAGTTAAGCCAACACAATGGACAAGAAACATGTATTTGCCCATTCTATGACCTATTAGTGTATGATACAGGCAAACACTCTGGATGGTTGTATATGTAGCAATACTCATCATGTGAGCAGTGCAGAATCAGTAGGTTACCTGATACTTCCAATTGACTGAAGCAGATTAATGCCTTACAAATAATTGATGCACACACTTGGTCGGGTGTCACTCATGCCATCAATGGTTTTATTTCTGGATATAAGGAAAACATCAAGCTAGGCAGGCAGCCATGTCTCTGAGTTAAATATAATATGTAGATTGCTCAGTCCCTGATGAGTGAACATCAGTTGGGCCATGGGAAACAAGTAAAAATGGGCAATAGCATCATAACCTCTGAGTTACAGAAACAGGGCCTCATGGTAGTTGTATTCATGACACTTTCTGACTCACAACACTATTGGTAAAATCCATGATAAGTGAACATCAGTTGTGACATGGGAAACAAGTGAATATGGGCAAGACCACAATGGCTTCTTGTCATAGAAGCATGGCCTCATGGTAGTTGTAGTCATGTCACTCCCCAACTCTTTACAAATGGTTATTCTCACATACCTGCTGCCACACTGCAGTTAGGTTGGACCATACATTTACACATTGACACATGCCATCGGTCCTGGGATAATATTTTACAAGTAACACACTTACATACCCCATCCCAACATATGGCATGTAATGGAGATTGATACATGTGATGTTATGAATGACAATACACATTGACAATCTAACTTCTCTAAAACTTTGGGTATTTCTTGTTATGAAATTAGATGGACAACACAATGGCAAAAGCTGTGATTTGCGCATAAAGGAGATTGAGATTTGAGACAGTTATTGCGGTATAACTTACCAGACTCCGCTCCCCAAGCTATTCCTGTCAAGTTCTCACAATGCAGGACGAATACGACCTTCTCCTCCCAGGGAAAGAGTTGTAATTGGGTGCTGGGAGGACCACCACAAGTCTTCTGGGACTCTATCTGTTGCCTGGAGGTCATGGACCGTACCTTCCCCTTTAGGTCATTCTACCTCGTCTTAATATCCTCCTTGGCATGCAAGGTAGTGCCTACAGCATTCACTCTGTCAACAATCCTTTGACACATTTTCCTATAGAGGGGTATGTTAGCCTTGGGCTTCAAACATTTGTGGCTCTACTCTTTTAATCCACCATGACTCTCAACTCATCCTCAGAAGAACATGGATTTTTAGAACATGACTGTAAATTAATGTGGGTGACATGGACTAGAAAAACAAGACAAGTGATATTCGGAAAAAATTAGAAGAAGTGTGAGGAAAGTGTTAAATTGAATAGGTAAAAGGGCTGATTTATCCCACAAAAATGAAACAATGATGTGTGGTCTCGGTCTTGCTGTGCTTCAGTGGAGAGGCAAAGCTTCATGGCCTGGGTTAGGGTGTGTTTTATAGTGTGATTTGCAGGTGTGTCCACTTGGCCAACGGGTGTCAGCTGTCTTGGTTTTAAATCCATCCAAAGGGCACTGTTATGGTGCTTTGCTGACAGCATACTGCTGCAGCCTACAGCCGTCTGGTAACTGCCACAAGAGGACCACCGGTACAGCTGTATTTTTGTAATTGGCTCACAGTTAGCTGCAGCCTTGACGGAGTATGCAGCGCCAACATTGCAGCCCGCCACTTAACTGGTGGGTAGCATTTCATCAACGCGGCTGGCAGTTCAGACTGCAAACATCGTAATATGGTGGTCTGGAGACCGATAGTTCAGCGGTCTTCTTGGAACTGCTGCAGAGGCGGACCGGCTGTCCAACCGCCAAACTCATAATCATTCCTATACCCTTTTGGGGAAGGTGTTGGACACAAAGGCCCTCATTATAACATTGGTGGTAAGTGCCACTTACCACCATGCTGACTGCCGCCAACATACTGCGACTGCGGCGGTATACCGGTACGCATAATATGACCCACATATAGAAATCCGCCACTATACATACACACACACAAGTCCATCAGGCCAAAGGTCAGTGATAAAATGGCGGTACCCAAACCCACACCGTTACGGCAACAGAAATACGCCCACAGCATTATGACCCACGAATCACCGCGGTAAACCATTGACGGTACACACCACCGGCCTCAAAATACACACAACCTAACAATACAACACCACATTGGACAATTCAAACTACACACACCTAACACACATACACACACCCACACCACTATAAAACACACACATACACTACCCACAACCCTTTACAAAAAAAACAATTGACAACTGATAGAGAGAGACACGGCAGGAGCACCCACTGAGTCAGAGCCACAGAACACCATCACCCATACACCATCCACGCACTTCACAGCACACACCCTAACACATCACCCAACACACCCTGACATACCACACACACTACACCCATGGCAACACAAAGAGATCCCAGGTTCTCAGAGGAGGAGCTAAGGGTCATGGTGGAGGAAATCATCCGGGTAGAGCCATAGCTATTCTGATCGCAGGTGCAGCAGACGTCCATTGCTATGAAGATGGAGCTATGGCGGAGAGTCGTGGACAGGGTCAACGTCGTGGAACAGCACCCCAGAACAAGGGATGACATCAGGAAGAGGTGAAATGACCTACGGGGGAAGGTGCATTCCATGGTTGCAAGACACCAGATAGCTGTACAGAGTACTGGTGGTGGACCCCCACCTTCTCCCCCACAATATGGGAGGAACAAGTCTTGGCGATCATGCATCCTGATGGCCTGGCAGGAGTGGGAAGAGGATTGGACTCTGGTAAGTCAACTCTCTATTACTATCACCCCCCCACCTGCATTCCATCACAAACTCCTACCCCTCACCTCCATGACTCCACCACCTCACATATACCCCACCATCACAACCCACCAATCCCAATACCAATCCCTGCATGCAACATCAATGCATGGACCCCCATCACAGACCTGCATGGATACACATCACCACAGCATGCACACTAGTGACAATCACTTAGCAAACCAAATCACAACTCACACAAGCCAAAGCTGCCTTGGTAATAACAACCATAGGGGGAAACATACCCATCCACAAGATGTCACACGCAGTAACAATAACACTGCATTTACATCCCCACAGGACCCCCAAACAACGTCACCAGAGAGAAGGTGCCAGCAACATCCAGTCCCCTCCTAGAAGAGGTCCACAGTGATGACAGCACCTCTGCACGCCTGGATCAGGATGACCAACCTGGCCCATCGGGGACCTCTGGACAGTCGGTGACCCAGCCACAGTCCCAAACCACCACAGAGCCTCCCCCTTCAGTAAACACCAGCACAGCACCCACCCAGCGGGCCCATCTCTCTGTCACCAGGACTCGTCAATCAGCAGTGTGTCCACCATTACAGGGACCCCAAGTAACCCCACAAACAAAGGACAATCAGGGACCTAGGGTCAGTGGCAGTGGGCACAAGGTTCAGGGAACAGAGGCACAGAACAACAGGGACACTGGGAGGACTGCTGTGCTACAGTGGGAGGACAGGCCCAGGGAACCGACTCTCCGTAAGGCACTCACCACCATCCTGGGAGCTTACCACCATTCCCAGGAGACCATGGGCCAGATACTGGCCAAGCTGCAGGAGACCCAGCGGCTGCAGGAGGGTCAGTATCTGGGGATCAGGGAGGACCTGAGAGACATCCACACCACCCTGGTCACCATTGCAGGGGTGCTGGCAGACAGGGCCAACACCATGAGGTTCGCAGTGGCACACCAACGGGCCCCTGACACTAGCCACACCAATGAACAGCCCTCCACCCATGAGGCACTCACCAACATCCTGGGAGCTTACCACCATTCCCAGGAGACCATGGGCCAGATACTGGCCAATCTGCAGGAGACCCAGCGGCTGCAGGAGGGTCAGTACCTGGGGATCAGGGAGGACCTGAGAGACATCGACTCCACCCTGGTCACCATTGCAGGGGTGCTGGCAGACATGGCCAACACCATGAGGTTCGCAGTGGCACACCAACGGGCCCCTGACACTAGCCACACCAATGAACAGCCCTCCACCTTCGCTGACGCTAGTGGACAGGAGGCCCCGCCACTGGAACAACAGGCCACCAGCACCTCTCCCCCTGCAGAAGGAGAACCACCACGCAAAAGGTCCCTGCGATCCAGGCTGAAGCCAGAGAACATTGCCAAGACCCCTGCCAGGAAATAAGACTCTCCTGAATGTCACCCCTGTTTCCCACTCTGTCACCCTGCCCACCTTGAACTGCCATTGCACCCTTCCTATGCCCCCTTGGACAATACATCTGTGATACCAATAGACTGGACTCTATCTTGGACATTCCTCCACCATCAACCCGGCCCATTGCAATACCCCCTACACTTAGTATCACAGAAATAAACACCCTTGGACAAATACAAGTATGGAGCCTGTCAATTGATTGAAATATGTATTAGTTTAACAAGCTGTAAACATTGCAATAAAAATGTACAGTTATATATACATAGACACGACCTGTAGTGGGCAGCAGTAAACACACCAGGAGCCAGAGTGGGGCACAGATATCTGAAAATAGAGATAGGTATAGGGTACAGTAATTGGCCATAGAAATAGGAAAATCAGGCTGCCATGTACAATGTCGAACACAAACCTGCAAAGGAAGGTAGAGTTACAGTGTCTTACCTGTGTGTCACTGGAAGTACTGTTGAATCAAAGTAGTTCTGTTGTCCACATCCTCTTCCTCTGCCTCCTCTTCTCCACTGTCCACAGGCTCCACCGCTGCCACACGACCATTTGCAGCCTCATCCTCCTGCAGAAAAGGCATCTGGTGTCTCAAGGCCAGGTTGTGCAACATGCAACAATGATCTGGCACACCTTCTTGGGTGAGTAGTACAGGGATCCACCTGTCAGATGGAGGTACCGGAATCTGGCCTTCAGGAGGCCAAAGGTGCGCTCAATGATCCTCCA
Source organism: Pleurodeles waltl (assembly GCF_031143425.1). NCBI lineage: Eukaryota > Metazoa > Chordata > Amphibia > Caudata > Salamandridae > Pleurodeles > Pleurodeles waltl. Next base: position 716,443,502 of record NC_090443.1, read on the forward strand.
TGTACTCCCATGTGCCTCATTGTAATGTTCCTCTGCCCTGGTCCTGGGATTCCTCACTGGGGTCAGTAGTCATAAGAGGTTGGGGTAACCAGAGTCACCTGTAAATATTGAGGGATACCTGTTAGCCAGACACTCACCCATAGGGCCAAACCCACACCCTTATACCTACATCAACTGTGTGGGGACCATGGGCTCACCTATTAGCCACAGCCTGTGCCTCTAGAGTTGAGACATCACATTTGGGATGCTGCTATTCCTCAAGATAAAGGCGTTATGCACAGACCCAGGATACTTTGCATTGACATGGGAGATATACTGGTCCGCCAAACACACCATGTGCACATTCAGAGAGTGAAAGCTCTTTCGATTTCTGAACACCTGTTCATTTCTCCGGGGTGGGACAAAGGCAATATGTGTACCATCAATAGCACCAATAATGTTGGGGATATGTCCCATTGCATAGAAGTCAGCCTTCACTGTGGCCAAATCCTCCACCTGGGGGAATTCAATGTAACTGCGCATGTGTTTCATCAGGGCAGACAACACTCTGGTCAGCACATTTGAGAACATAGGCTGTGACATCCCTGATGCCATGGCCACTGTCGCTTGGAAGGAACCACTTGCCAAGAAATGGAGCACTGACAGGGCCTGCACTAGAGGGGGGATACTTGTGGGGTGGCGGACAGATGAAATCAGGTCTGGTTGCAATTGGACACACAGCTCTTGAATTGTGGCCCTATCAAGTCTGTAGGTTAGGATAATGTGCCTGTCCTCCATTGGCGCTAGGTCCACCAGGGGTCTGTACATCGGGGATATGTCTCCATCTCCTATTCATCGTCAGCGGTTGAACTCTAGGGACAAAATCGATGAGCAGATGGTCATATTCAAACATACACTCTGATTAATATGCCTTTCTTTTTTTACAGAATCAGTATGTGAACGTGTAGGTACGTTGATGTGCCTATGTCTGCTGTGATGCAGTTAGGTGCCATGGCATGTGCCCCACTGAAATGGCGGCCGCCTGACCTGTGAGGAGGGACAAGTGGAAATGAGGTAATTCCGCTGGCATTGTGCGTTGTTGCGGGAGGCGGTCGACAACCGCCGTGCAACACATCATTGGTTATCATTGGTGCCTACGGGTTCCAGGATACAATGGTGATGTACGCCGGCGGTGACGGTACGCACCGCCGTGGACTTGACCGCCATTTTCTATCTGTTCACTCACTTGCTACCTGACCTTTAACAGGAGAGGACCTACACTGCAAGTGCTGCTGTGACCTGTGTCTGGAAGTGACCATGGCTCGAGTGTCTGGGGAAAGCGACCCTGCCTTCACTTCTGAGGAGTTGGAGAGACTAGTGGATGGGGTCCTACCCAAGTACCGTTTACTTTATGGTCCTCCAGACAAATAGGTGAGTACACTGTGAGCACGATGCATGGCGCATGAATGTATGGAGTGCTGTGTGTGTAAGCCTCATGTAGGGGGGGCTGAGGGGGCCTGGGCAGAGTGCTGCATGTTCGGTGGGCAATGTCTGTGCGTAAGGGGATGGGAGGGATATGTTGGGCTATGAGTATAACAGTCCGGACAGTATGAATAATACCTTTTCTGCTGTATCTTTTTCAGCAGGTCAGCGCCCATCAGAAAAAGGGTATTTGGCGTGCCATTGCCAAGGAGGTGCAAACCCTAGGGGTCTTTGACAGGCAGAGCACCCACTGTCAAAAAAGGTGGGAGGTCCTGCGTCACTGGGCAAGGTAGACGGCAAAGGCCCAGCTGGGGCTGGCCTCCCAACGAGGAAGGGGTGCCTACCGTACCCTGACCCCCCTGATGTTCCTGGCAATGGCCTATCCGGAGTTGGATGGACGCTTGAAGGCATCACAGCAGCCACAAGGGGGTGAGTACAGATTCAGAATTATGACTATGCGCGTGTTAAGGTGTTACCTGGGTGGGGGAAGTGGGTCTGTGGGTGCCCCTAGGCCAGGGCGAACATGACAGGGTAGGTTCCATGATAGGCAAGCTCGGATGCACTCCAACCCCAATAATGCTAGTGACCATCCACTACTGGGCAGGGTCCTGTGTGTTCCAGGTGTGCAGATAATGGTGTTAGACTTTGTACCCCATGGCCTGGTGACTAGCATTGTGACTGGTAGTGCATGGCCTAGTGCATAAGGCTGTTCCTTGTGAGTTGTGTACACCAACAGTAGTGTTGTTGCTGGCATTGACCAAGTGTATCCTCTGTCTCTCCCCCCCATTTTTATGTCTCCCTGTCCTTGTGTGCATTAGCATCATCTGGCGGAGGAGCAGAGGCACTGGCGACAGAGGGAGCTGCATCCCATATGGGCCTGGAGGCCAAATCCACAGATGGTGAGGGCACCAGTGGGAAGGAGGGCGAGGGGAGCACCACGATGGAGACGGGAGGGGACAGTTCTGACTGCGACACCTCCTCCAATGGAAGCTTCCTGGCGGTGGGGAACACCTCTATGCCCACCCCAACCACAGGTACAGCTGCCAACCCCATACCAGCACCGCCCTCTCATCAGCCCCTCAGTGAGTTTCCTGTGCACGCTCACCCAGCAGAGTTGGCATCTCCTTCGCCCCAGGCACCTGAGGCCCTGCCCCAGTCAGCTCTGCTGCCCTCAGTGAGGAGGTTATTGACCTCCTGAGATCCCTTTCTACTGGGCAGTCAACCAGACTGAATGTCATCCAGGGTCTAGCAGGGCATTTGCAACAAACAAATGCAAACGTGTAGGCCATTCACTCTGGCGTGGCGGCCCAACAGAGAGCATTACAGGCTCTGGCCAACTCACTGATGGCAGCCATTGTCCTTGTCCCTAGCCTCCCCCTCCAACTTCCTCCACCCAGTCCTATTCCCCTCAGCCCCAGCCAATCCCAAGCACACCTTCAGACCTGCATGCACCCAAATCAACACACAGAAGGGGCTCAGGCAAACACAAGCACCACACTTCATCCCACAGGCACTCACACAAGTACCATCAAGATGCAGACACACCAACATCCACTGCCTCCACTGTGTCCCCCTCCACCTCGTCATCCACCTCCCTCCCAGTCGCATCTACACTCACACCTGCATGCACTACATCCTTATCCACTACCTCCATCACCAGCACACCTATCACTACACGCCCCCTCACTAGCAGTCACCACCCCCACATCCATGCACACGTCCCCCATGTCCTCTCCCATTGTGTCTGTGCCCCCTCCTCTCAAAGTACACAAATGGAAGCACTCAGACACCCAACAGCCATCCACCTCACAACAGCATCCAGCCCATGCACCTGCACCACAAACACACCAGACTGACACCTCCTACCACCACTCCCTCTTCCTCCACTCCCAAACCTTCACCCTTTTCCAGCCCCAGTGTCCATAAAAGGCTTTTCCTGTCCACCCTTGACCTCTTCCCTGCCCCTCTCCCCGTCCTTCACTTCAGGCCAGGTGGGCAGAACCCAGGCCAGCACCTCAGCCACCCAGTCCACGGCCATTGTAGTTTCTGCAGCTACTGCAGGTGTGAGAGGCTCCACGGAAGAATCCGTCAGCACAGCCAGTGTAGCTGCACCACCTGCCAAGGGCAAGAAGGGGCCGCCAGCTAGCAAGAACAAGAAGGGGACACCAGCCAGCAAGACGAAGGAGGCACCACCAGCCAGCAAGACGAAGGAGGCACTACCAGCCAGCAAGGAGAAGGAGATAACACCAGTCATCAAGGGTAGGAAGGGAACACCAGGTGGCAGAAGCAAGGAAGCACCACCATCTGCCAAGGGCAGGAAGGGGACAACAGCTGCCAAGGCTAATGTAAAAGGAACTGACGCCGCAGGCAGAATGGCTCTGGTGCCTGGAGCAGCATCTGGGCAAACAACACCAGCCATGGCACTTCAGCCATCCAAGGCTGCAGGGGAAGGGCTGGAGCGTCCCCTCACTGCCACCTGCACCATCTGCAGCACCGCCACCTGCACCACTGCCAGCAGCACCACTGCGAGCAGCAGTAGCCCCAGTGGGCAGCCATCCGAGGCTGCAGGGGAAGGGCTGGAGCCACCCCCCCACTACCACCTGCACCACCACCTGCACCACTGCCAGCAGCACCACTGCCAGCAGCAGCAGCCCCAGTGGACAGCCATCTGAGGCTGAATGGGAAGGGCTGAAGCCTCCCCCGAGCACTGACAGCACTGCTACCTGCACCGCCACAAGCACCGCCGCCAGCACCACCACCTGCACTGCCAACAGCACTGCCACCTGCACCACTGCCAGCAGCATTACTGCCAGTAGCAGCAGCCCCAGTGGGCAGCCATCCGAGGCTGCAGGGGAAGGGCTGGAGCCTCCCCCCACCACTGACAGCACCACCACCTGCAGCACAACTGCCATCCACTGAGCAGCCGTCGCCGCTGGCGAGCAGTGTGTAGCCGTGCCTACATGAGATGTAGTGCGTCCTGGCCCCTGCAACACCTGCAGGTGTGACACCCAGATGAGAGACTGTGACTTTGCACCATCCAGGATCAGCATCACAGGGCACAAAGCATCCTCCAGAACCAGTGGATGAAGGCATCCACTCACCCTGTCCTTGGCAAGATGAAGCACACTGGGTACAAAGCCCCCTCCAGAACCAGTGGAAGAAAGCATCCACTCACCCCTCCTTGGCAGGATCAATCACACTGGGCACAAAGCCCCCTTCAGAACAAGTGGAAGAAGGCATTCACTCACCCCCTCCTTGCCAGGATGAAGCACACTGGGCACAATGCCCCCTCCAGAACCAGTGGAGAAGCCATCCACTAGAGAGACTGTGGCCTTGCACTCCCCAGGACCAAGCAGTGGGCAAACCACCCACTTGAGAGACTGTGGCTTTGCACTCCCCAGGACCAAGTATTGGGCAAACCACCCACTTGAGAGACTGTAGCTTTGCACTCCCCAGGACCAAGCAGTGCGCAAACCACCCACTTGAGAGACTGTGGCTTTGCACTCCCCAGGACCAAGCAGTGTGAAAACCACCCACTAGAGAAACTGTGGCTTTGCACTCCCCAGGACATCGCAGAGGCCATGTAGCCCCCTCCAGGAGCAGTGGCATTGTACCATCTTCTGGCTGAGGTGCCCCACCATTCCCTTTCCCCCTGAGGTGCCTGTGTGTTTTTGACCTGATGCCCCTGCACTGTTCTCTCAATATTGAGGCAGGAGTCAAGTGTGGCCTTGGCCTATGTGTTATGGCCCTGTGGACCACGGACATTTTGGAGTGGGCATTGTCCCTCTGTCTGTCTATATTGTACATACTGTTTATTGCTTTAAGGATGTATAGAACAGAATTTGTAATATTACACTCACTTTTATCAATTCCTTTTGTCCTTTCATTATTCCTGAGGGTTACGGGGTGTATATGTGATGTTGTTGCATCTGTTTGTGTGTATGGTGTTGAGGGTGAGGGTGGGGGGGTTTGCGTGTTGCATGTGTGTGTGTCACTCTCTTTTTCTCCCCCCCTTCCTTGTGTGCTAGATGCAGTACTCATCGTGTTCCTGGTGTAGAAGGAGGTAGACTAACATTGGAAATATGTGCAGTTTGGGCTCCATTTCGTCATGGTTCTTCCTTGTGTGTCAAGAGGTGAGTCGTTTCCCTTCTGTGTACTGTTTCCTCTGTGCTTTTGATGCCGTTGGTTCCGCCCCGGAAAAGATGGTGTATTGGTGTGCCATAATAGTGTGGGCGGTACGTTGTCTTCTGCTTTGCTGCTGACGGTAACCGCTGCGGTGTTTGTTGCTACCGCAGTGGCAGTCGGAGTGTTAAAGTGGCTGTATGTGTTGGCGGTTTCTGCCATGGTCATAATTTCCTTTTTCTTTCTGTCGACCTGTTGGCGGTATTACCGCCGCTTTATCACCGACTGCCAGGGTTGTAATGAGGGCCTAAATGGGTTACATTTGTGATTCCCAGTCCAATCAGAACCACTCAAGGGAAGGTGTTGGACACTAAAGGGGTGACAGTTACTACTCCCTCTTCAAACTAAACCATTTAGCAAAAGCGTTAGTCACTAAATGGGTAAAATTTGCTGTTCCCACTCTAATCTAAATCATTTAAGGGAAGTTGTTGGGCACTAAAGGGGTCACTTTTACTATTCACACTCCATTCTAAACCAATTTGGGAAACGTGCTGGCCACTAAAGGGGTTACATTTCCTATTACCACTCCAGTGTAAAGTGTTAGACACTAAAGAGGTACATTTTCTTTTCACAATCCAATCTAAGCCATTTAGGGGAAGGCGTTAGACAGTAAAGAGGTGACATTTACTATAACCAATCCAATCTATACTAATTTCCAAAGGTGCTGGACACAAAAGAATAAAGGTTTACCATTACCACTCACTATATCCCATCTTACAACAGGCGTTTAATAGTGAAAAGCTGAACTTAACGTTATTCACTCCTACCAAATCTGTTTTGAAATACAATTTATAGAGTAAATTATTAATATTTTAGAAGAAAATATACTTTTAAAATGTCATATTATACTGAATATAAATAATACATTATTAAAAATATATATATATGCTACATAACACATTAACATTAACAAACTAAATTACTAAACCACACGCATTAGTAGTAAATTACATATTTAAATAAAACAGTACTAATTATAATACATATATAAATATTCTCATTCTAGGTTACACACATAATTAATTATATTTAGGTAAAATTACATAAATAGTTATAATTCAAATGAATGATTTTGTACAAATTATTACAAATGATTCTATTTTATTTTGTATTAAAGCAATTTATTATTATACCCATTATCTAAAACTCTACATACATTGATTTTATTGAGCACCATTAATACCTATATTCAAATCTATAAGGAAATCACATAAAAATTAAGATTAAAATAAACTATATCACAATTATTTTTGCAATTTTATAATAATTATTATTTCCAATTATTTTTGCATTGTTTCACATTAATAATTATTGCTACAAATAAAGCATAGCGTTATTAATGGTATTTTATTTCACAATTAAAAATAGATGTTAAAGCTTTAGTAATGTAAAATACATCAAATTTGAAAGATCATTTGTTAAACGTAAATACAAAAGATGAAATATAAATCTTTACCAAAATATATTAAGTGAAACATCAAAGAACATGCAAAAAATTTTGACTCTTCTCAAAGTTTTTACAGCAAATATATATAAATAGACAAAACACAACATTCCCAAAAGAAGTACTTGAATGGTACAATTGTAATACAAATGAATATAATAAATTAAAAACGGATTACAAAATGTAACAATACATTTATCAATCAATCAAAACACTTTATTCGGTTTAAACCCTCAATCATAAAAACAGATAAATAAACAACACATTACATAACACTTAAAATAATTATTAAAAAGAAAAAGAAAAATCACTATCAAAATTACAGTGGAACAACTATTCTTTCCAATAAATACTTTTAAACAGAGTTTAAAAAAGAATTGCATTAACCACCAAATTTATCACCTCAGGAACTGCTAGTAATTGTAACACATTAAAAAATTACATTAAAAATGTCATTGCTAAATTAATAAATCAATAAAGGTAACAGTTTATAAAAACACTTCAAAAAGATTAACACTGTTTCACCAGGTTATAGCTCCCTTTGGAAAAGAGCCTACCCCTCGCCACACCAGCACATCAGAAACCACAAAAAAGCTGGGCGATAATGCACAAAACCCCTAGACGTCAGCAAGGGAAGTATATAACATTGCCTAAAGGGAGCATAAAAATCACAGAACAGAGTAAAATGAATTAGGGTCTGTAAGGACACACAATCACCAGGGCACAATTTTATAGATTTTTGGTCATACTGGCCTAACAGAAAACATAAATTACTTCTAATTACCCCCAAACGTAATCGCGAAATGAGAGTCCTTTCCCTGACATTTCTTATCTCCAAGAGGCACCCCCATCTTTAATATTATAAAATCCCTCACTTATTTTTTCCTTAATTCCTCCTCCTCCCTCTTGGCCCCTGAGATCTTAAGGAAATTATCGTTTGCCCAACGTTTGTCAGAGCTGGTTAAACCCTCTGATGCATCAAACATATCTCAACACCGATATGCAATGGCTACTTTTCTTATATATACCAACCAGGGAATATCCTTCGCATGATCACATAGCATGCAATCCCACAAGATTTCTCTGTTTAAAGAAGCAAACTCATAAATCAAAATAGAAATCAACAAGAAGAAAGGAGCAGTCTTGATGATATCTTCTATAAAATCTAAATCCAATTCAGCATAAAAACAAAAACCAGAGGTGTTTTGGCCAATTCCTAGCAGCCTTCTACAGAAGCGATTTTCCTCTATCACAGGGGCCCTATTTTCCGTAAAGCCCCAAAGTGGGGCCCCATATAGCAAAACTAGGAGACATTTGCTCCTGTATAGTTCAAGCAGGGGCTTGATAGTTTTATTTCCCACCCTTGCAGCAAACTCATACGTGGCATCTACTGTGGCATTAAAAAGCATCCCTCTCCTAGAGATACAGGATTTCCAAGTACCCTTATCATCATAATTTACCCCTACATAGGGGAATTCCTGTACCTTACTAATTACTTGATCATTTATCTTCAGCCCTCCCACCTTACTCAACGGTTTGCCATACACCATAAAATGTGATTTACTACAATTTATCTCTAAATCTAGAGCTCACATTAAAGTTTCATATGCTTCGACCGCCTCACGGAGTCCATTCATGATGCGGCCCATAAGAACTGCATCGTTGGCATAGATCAATACCGGGACACTCTTGCCATTGATTTTAGGAGCATCCTTACATCGTTCAACTAAAAAATCAGACAACCCATTTGTGTATAGAAGGAAATGGGTAGGAGCCAAAAAACATCCCTGGCGCACACACCTATTAAGCCCAAACAATTCTGTTTATTCCCAGTTAGGCACACTCCTCACATTTGCATTTATTCCTAGGTGGAGATAGCGAAGCAGCTTCACAATTTGGGGATCCATGCCCAACCGGGTTAACCTTTCCCACAGTTTACTCCGATTAACCTTATCAAAGGTGCAGCTAAGATCCATAAAAGCAAAACACAAAATACCCCTTTTAGCTTGCATGTATTTGCCAATCAGCATAGGCAGATTTAAACATTGCTCCTGGGTACCAAGCCCTTCCCTAAAACCATATTGCACCCTGCTTAGAACTGCATTTTCAGACATCCAGTCCTCAATATGCCTTAAGATAATCCGACCCAGAATTTTTGCTGAGGAATCAAGAAGTGAGATTGGGCGATACGACTTTGGGTCATTTCGATTACCCTTTTTGTTAGACGAGTATAATACATGCTGATCTCCAAGTAGCAGGGATTCCTGCACTAACTGCTACATTGAGGACATTGAGCAAAATAGGCACCCACAACTGAGGACAGTGTTTGTATAGATCCATTTGGATAGTATTGGGGCCCGGGGCTTTATGGCTAGCACTGCCTTGCAGCGCCTCCCTCACCTCTTCAAGTGTAAACCTAATAACTAAAATAGGGTGGATGCCATATTACAGCCCAAACCCTCAGATGTTTCTGTCTCAATTGAGCCCCTATTTACAACCTTCCGTAGCAGATCTGGGTTCTTGTAGTATGATGCACGTTCAAATTCCTCCCAGGCCAGCTCCTTGAGCTGTTGCTTCCTAGCCCTCAGAACAATTTTGTAATGAGCCCTTGCATCTCTTACATGGGCCCTATCTCTTGGATGTTCATTTATTGCCCTCCTCAGAGATTTCTTTGCCTCATAACAGAGCTTGCTGAACCATTCACCCAGGTACTTACAAGAGGGCTGGACAGCTACAATCATACATTCTTTAACTGCTACATTTACTCTGAGCATGGCATCCAGGACTTCCCCTGATCTGGGGGATTCAGCCAAGAGAGTTCCTATAATCAGATTTAGATTTTTACCCACCACCCTCTCTACTACTTGCTGGATATTTACCTGTCTCCAACCAAGTCTCCTACCCTGATCTTTAGTTCACACCAAGACTGGCCCTCCCCACACTGGTTTGCGTAAGATCTCTGGAAAGTTAAAGAAAATTGTGAGGGGGTTATGATCACTAAAATACTGCTCTACTACCTCACCTTACATAAACACATTTTTTAGAGGTGGGGACACAAAGATGTAGTCAATTGTCATTCCATCCCTCTGCCTATAAAATTTGGGGCCTTGGTGTACCTACTACTTCCAGGTCGCATGTGTTCCAAAGACTCAAACTCCGTAGGCCCTTGATCAGGTCCTACCCCTTGGGTTCATGTAATCCCTCAGCAGTATATATCTCGTAATCCCACTCAAAAGGATTCACCACAGTACTATGCCACCCTATTTTGGCATTAAAATCCCCTAACACAACAGCACAGAACTCCAAACCAAACCCCTCCAATCTACACTTCAGTATCTGTAAGACTGAAGAAAGGAGCCCACTTTGACAGCCGGAGTCCCTAACAGCATTATAGAAGTTTACCAGCAGGACATTACATTTATTTGGAAAGACTACCCAGACAATTAAAAAACCCTGAAGTTTACAGGTAATTTGATTTTCTCTTGCTATTTTAGAGAATCGGATTAGGGTAAGTAAACCCCCTTTAGGGTGTCCTCCTTACAGCTGGGACTGCAAACATTTGATGTCCATCCCAGACTGCCAGCCCATCCAACCAAGTTTCTTGAAGTAGGATAAAATCATAATGTACCAAAAACTGTATCCATTTACAATCTATTAGCTTAGTGTCATACCCTTCTACATTCCATGAAATGAGACAGCACTTTATGGTCATTCCAACCTGACCTTCCACGTTCATAATAACATTTGAGGGTTCTATCACACCCACTGAAGGTCTCCATGTATAACGTCAATCTACCCCCTCCAGATATGGAAAAATAATAGGACCATCACCGAGGCTAGTTGGCTGTAAGTCACCCTGCACTAAATTAGGATTCATAGTTGGAAAATCAACAATCTGCCGAGTACGATTATAAAAGAAACCCAATGGGACCATACCAATTTTTCCCTTCATCTGGGATACCAAACATTGTGTCAAGAGGAGCCGTTGGGCCAGATCTGGATATCTACAATTTACAATAATACAATCCCCATTTCCATCATTTACCCGAGGCCCGACCCAATCAATTCTTCTAACAAACAATATATCCCTAAAATCACACTGTGACAAGTCTTATTTTTTAGTTGGTCCGTGGATTCCCTTATTCCTGGCGCTAAGGTGGGAACGTCTTTAAGCACTACCACATAAGGGGTGCAGGCCTGAGGGAACTCCAAACAGACAAGTGGAGAACCTTTCTCCAGATGCACATTTTGAACCTCACTACTTTCTTGAGACGCCACCACATTCTCCATGTGCCTGCTTCCAGTTGACCTTACATCTCTCAACCTGTGATTTACCCTTATATCTGCAGATGAATCAACTGAGGCAGCCTCCACACAATTTCCAAGAGCCCACAAATTTGAGAAGTTTGTGGTCTGCGCATCTCTCTTTTCAGGGCTCTAGGGTTTCCCTCATGTAGAAATGCCCCCTCAGACAATTGTCTTTGATGCCTAGGATCCAGAAGGCCACCCTTGAATGGCACTGAACTTAACCTCTCCTTTCCAATCTACAGGGAAACTGCATTTTCAAGTGCCTGCAATTTCTCCATGACAGAGGCCATACTAGCTTCAATCCTTTCCTTGAACTTTATCAGTAGATTTTCTACACCAAGACCCGGACACTGACTGAAGCTAGAGCTATCCACAGACCCCTAGGGATTCAGATTAGCAAACAAGGGCGGTTTTTATTTTTTCCCAAGTTTCTTCAGTGTCTTTTTCTTTTTCAGAGGAGGGCTACTACTGCTAGGAGGGGAAACCATCAGAAGCCTCTTACTCTTCCTTATTGTTCCAACCAAGGAACACACATGTTATTAAATGTTTTAAAATAGCAAAATACAAAATTGAAACAAAATATTATAAAGACATTTCACATACAACAATCACAAAACAGTATAAAACATTTAATAAATAACACATAAAAATGTTATTGAAATTAAATACTTTCAAAAATATTCACACATAATAATAAGACTGCATGAAAACACTTAGGGGGTAATTTTGACCTCGGTGGTCTTTTGCCAAGACCACCGAAGGACCGCCGTGCTGAAGACCGCCAGTGGTGGCGGTTTTCCGCTCTGCGTATTATGACTGCTGGCAGCCCTCCGTCCTTTTTCGGACGGAGAGCCGCCAGCAGCCATTCTGGCGGGTGGCAGGGAAGTGGAGGTTGCTCCACCTCCACCACCATGTCAACAGAACACCGCCCACCGAATCACGTCCTGTGATTCGGCGTGGCGGTGTTCTGTAGACGGTGTGGTGGCGGCGGAGCAGCCCCCATGGATCCCGTCCTCTCCCGGAGGATCAATGGACCAGGTAAATTGATCGTCCGTTAGGGAAGGGGGGTGGGGGGTGCTGTGTGTTATGTTGGTGCATGGGGGTGTGCATGTGTGTATGTAGAGGGGGTGTGTGAGTGCGTGTATGCATGCAGGGGTGTTGTGTGTGTGGAAATGAGTGCGTGTATGCCTGTATGTATGTCTGTATGGATGTGTGCGTGTATGTCTGGATGTGGGTATGCGTGTATGACTGTGTGTGTGGCTGTTGGCATGTATGTTGATGTGTGTGTGGGTATGTGTGTTGGTGGTGCCTGCATGCGTGTCGGGTATGTATGTGTAAGGTAATGTTGGGGGTAGGGGTGGGGAGGTGGGTCCTGCCACCTTTGGGGGGTGGCAGGGTTGGTGGGGGGTGTAGGGGAAGGACTCGGGGTGGGGGAGACCCCTATCAGTGGCAGGGAAGGAATTCCCTGGCACTGATAGTGCTTACCGCCATGGATTTCATGGCGGTTCCAAACCTCGTGAAATCCATGGCGGTCAACCGGGTCATAATACTGCTGGCGGTATTGTGACGACCGCCGGGCTGGAGACCCAGGTCTCCAGCCCAGCAGTCGTCTTCGTCCTGACAGGTGGAACGGATAAGTGGCGGATGACCATGGCGGTATCCGCTATGGTCATAATTTCAAAATTTTTACCGCCAGCCTGTTGGCGGTAAGACCGCCGCTTCGCCGCCGACCGCCAGGGTCGTAATGACCCCCTTAATAATTAACCCATCATAACATTAAACTATACAACTATTTTTAAGAAAATTATATTATTAAAAACATTTAAAATTATTTTCTTACCTACAATATTTGTGTCAACCATATTTTTGATGTCACATCATGATATTTTTTGGACAATATTTTTTTCCAAAACCATACTGATAAAAGCATAAATAGTGGCATGTGCAATCCAGATCTCTGATAGGAGATCCTAATTTTTTTTATTTCTCTGAAGTGATCAGATGCTAGTTATAAGTAGCTCATCCTGTTCTGGCTTTTCATTCCATTTTTGTGATTACCCAATTCCAAAAGCATGGCAATAAGTACCAGAATGCACAGGAAAAATCAGAGCTGGTTGAACTGCTCATTTCTGACAAAAAACAGCTTGATTTTTCTATTTTACATAGATTCTCCTTGCCTATATTAGGAAGATTGGAGCAAGGCCAGAACTTATTGTTGGAAATTTGAGTGGTTGCAGGATGACAGAATCAAATAATTTGCTTCCCATTCCAAAGTGACTTTAAATTGTTTACAGCTCTGTACTACATATAAGTAGCAACAAAAGTAAGCAATGCAAAAGAAGCAAAACCATATTTTCAATATTTCTTAACCTTTTGATTTTTGCAGACCCCATCCCACTTAGGGCCTCATTACGAGTCGGCGGTCCAAGGGCCACCAGATTCACGGTTGCGGTCGGACTGCTATACCCCAGGTGGTCCCACCGCCACATTATGACCCTGGCAGTCGGACAGCCATGTCTGCCAGGAATATGGCTCCAGATGGACTGAAGGCGGTCAGAGAAGTGGACAGCATGGTGGCGCTGACTTCAGTGCTGCTGCGCTGATTATGAGTCCAGTTTCCATCAGCCTTTTCATGGCTGGAACCTCACCTTGAAAAGACTGGCAGAAACACAGTGCAGGGAGCCCCTGCACTGCCCATTCCCATGCCAGGCACCCACGGAATGTGCACTGTCTGCCGATAACGTAACACCATTCCCACCAAGCTCACTGGCAGGAACGTCATAATATGAGTATCCCGCTGGTCAGCCCAGTGGGAACATTGTAATACGGTGGGAGGTGAGGCAGCAGGTAGGCTTGTCTGACGCTGAACTCATAATGAACCCCTTAGTCATTACTACAAGCCGGGGACCCCCTCTAAATCATTATTGGACCTTGGGGATCCCCACAGAGTCATTGTTGGAATCTGCGGATTGCAGTTTAAGCAATTTCAATCATTTGAACCCCAAAGCAATATACAAAATTGCAGAAACAAGCATTCATCAAGCAAATATTCAAAAAATGAAATTTTAATACTAAGGCCCTCATTACAAACCTGGCGGACGGTGTTAAAGCGGCAGTAATACCGCCAACAGGCCGGCGGTAAAAAAAATTGGATTACCGCCATCCAAGACCACCACTTTAACACACCGACCGCCAGGGTGGTAACAGCCGCTGGGCTGGAGACGGCAGCCGTCACAATCCCACCCTCGGGATTACGACCAGGCCTACGGCCATGGTTTTCGTGCCAAACTTACCGCCATGAAAACCATGGCGGTAGGCGCTATCAGTGCCAGGGAATCCCTTCCCTGGCACTGATAGGGGTCTCCCCTGCCCTCCTCCCCAGAGTCCACCCCACCCTCCCCCTCCCTCTCCTTCCCCTGCACATATACACACCCACATGCGCACCCATATACACACATGCACACATGCATATCCACCACCACCCACGCATGCACACATACATACCCACCCACTGCAACACACACCAGCATACCTTGTCACACATATGCATTCACAATACACAACACTCACAATCACTCATTTACGCATGCATCCTACATGACTCACACCCGCATGCACGCATACCAAAACATACACACTCCCCCTCCATACACACAACACCCCCCTCTCCGGTCGGGAAGCCTGACTTACCTGCCAGGGGGTCCTCCTGCTGGAGACGGTCAGAGGCGCTGCTATAAGCAGCAGCGCCCGCCAGCAATACACCACCAGGCCGTCTCATTGCTTATGATACAGTCAGCGGTGTTTTGCTGGTGTGGCGGTGCTGCTGTCAGCAGTGCCGCCTTACCACCATCCGCTGCCATGACCGTCAGTGGTCATGATACACCTAGACGACTGGTAGCCACGGCAGCGGTATGTTGGCGGCCATCGCCATGGCTGTAGGCGGTCAACACCGCCAATGTTGTAATGAGGGCCTAAGTTTGGAGCTTTCCTAAATTTCACTGAGGCTCCTGTCATCCACATTATATTCCATATGATGTACTCACACTGTTTCCATCAATCAATCTAAGGATAAAACTTAATTTTCAGCCCCTAATTTCGAATTTCTTCACAATTACAGAACATCTAAAAATTTAAGATTTTATGTTTTGTCTATTATTTATTTATATACACTTTATAATTTCGTAATAATATTTTATTTTCTGAGCAGTCGTGGGCCCACTGAGTAGGTGTTGTGGACTCCCAGGAGTCCCTTGACCACAGAACCCCGGCTAGGTTAAGAACCTCAGCTTTAAAATGCACCATGGGAATCCACATATTTTTCCATCTCTTACCCTGGAGGAGATGTCCAATCATTACAGTAAAGTTCTGAACAAAGATACACATCTATCAATCTTTAAATGTGCAATTTAGCACATTTTCAAAGCCTGTGCATTGTGGTAGCAACAAATTGGCTAGCCCAGCCAAAAATGAAAATTTTAAACAAAATCCCAGAACTGTACAGTAAGATATGGAGTCATTCAGAAGCTGCTTAAGGTGCACTATTGTTCAAAAGTTTCCACCCTAAGCCCTCTCCATTCCACCATGATCCATTGAGGGTGTTCCCTTTGATGATTAAGTATGACCCTCATCTGCTCATGAAAACTTGGCAGATATGTTGTCTTGCATTACTATGTGCTATAGGCATCTTGTCTCAGATAACATTGTTTTGTTAAAAAATCATTAAAGTACCTTGGTTTGCACATTGTTTTGCAATGGCAGGTGCACACTTACGGCCACATTTTGAGTTTGGCGGACAGGAAAGCCTTTTTGCCAAACTCCTGAAAGGGTGCCCACCGTCATAGTGGTGACCAATTAAGTGTTTCCCGTTAGGCTGATGGCCGGAAACCGAGGTTCCTGCACATCAGCCTTGCAGGAAACAGGCGGCAGCATTGTCTCCATCTTGAAATTGAGCCTGCGGCAATGCTGTCATCTGTAGGGGGCACCAGTACCCTAGCAACACCCATGCACCTGTTCTCTGCCAGGCTTTTCATGGTGGTAAAACCACCGTGAAAAGACTGACAGAGAACAAGGTTGTAATCAGCAGAGTGGTGCCGCCCTGGCTGATTACGATCTCTGCCACTGCCAGCCCGTCAGGATTATGGATCCTGGTGGTGCTGGCGGTACCGTGGTGGTTTAACCGACAGGGTCTTAATGTGGCGGTCAGACCACCACAGCACTGGTGTTCCTGACCACCACCCTGTGGCTGGTGGTCTCAAGATTGCCAGTCTCATAATGAGGCTCTTAGTATTCAGGGCACCCCCACCGTACTAGAACATTTCTGCATAGAATGCCAATCTTCATTTGTGAGCATTTGCCTCACTGTGCCATTTAGAGGAATTTAGAGGAAATCAACTTTAGTTCTGCCTTGTTGGCTGCTGTTTGGTACAGGGTTACAGTGTTATTGATGAGAATCATTTATTATGGGAATTAAGTTGTTTTGTGATAAATATTGTAGGCCCCTTGTTTTGGAAATAAATTAATGAGAGGTATGTAGGCTGGATAACAGATGCCTATTGTGTATTTTGTAAAAAGTTTAAACTGCATGTACCACAATGGCCCTCATTACAACCCTGGTGGTAAATGCTGCTTACCGCCGTGCAGAAGACCGCCAACATACCGCTGCGGCCGCGGAATTCCACTACAGGTATTACGACCCACAGCTCGGAATGCGCCAAAATACAGACACCCACACAAGTCCGCCACACCAAAGGTCAGTGATAAACTGCTGTTAACAAAATCTCCACCATCACTCCAACAGGAATATGCCCACACTATCACGACCCACGAATCAACGCGGAGGTAATCCATTGGCGGTACACACCGCCGCACTCAAAATACACACACGTTTACAAAACACAACCACATTGGACAAATCGAAATACACACACCTGATACACATGGAGCTATGGCGCAGAATTGTCGTCAGGGTTAACGCAGTGGGACAGCATCCAAGAGCACGGGATGACATCAGGAAGAGGTGGAACGATCTACGGGGGAAGGTGCGTTCCGTGGCCTCCAGACACCAGATTGCTGTACAGAGGACTGGCGGTGGACCCCCACCTCCTCCCCCACAACTAACAACATGGGAGGAGCAGCTCTTGGCAAAACTGCATCCTGAGGGCCTCGCAGGAGTAGCAGGAGGACTGGACTCTGGTAAGTCATATCTTAATTACCATATCCCCCACCCCACCTGCATGCCATCACATACCCACACCCTCACCCTCACCCCCATCACTCCAACACCTCACATATGCCCCACTATCACAACCCAGCGATCCCAATACCAAGCCCTGCATGCAACACCAAAGCATGGCCACACATCACCAAAGCATTTCTAGTAGAGATACCCACACAGTCCCCAAACCAACTATCACACAAGGAACAAGCCAAGAATGCAAGCACTGGAGTACAGGGTCACTCACCCATTGCACACGATGGCACACACAGATGCAATAATCATGCCTTCACACCCCTGCAGGGCCCCTACCCAACATCACCGGACAGGAGGTTCCATACATATCCAGTCCCCCCACAGAAGAGACCCACAGTGATGACAGCAGCTCTGCACAACTGGATCAAGATGACCAGCCTGGCCCATCAGGGACCTCGGGACAGTCGGTTCTTTCACAAACGTGTAACTGCAATAACCATGGAATATAGCAATTTCAATTGACTTGTGCACATACCGATGTAACGCAGCTGTAGGCCTGGAGGAAATATAGCAGAGGCCACAAAGTGGGGCCCACATCTGTGAAATGGAATGGCAAAGTGACAAGTCAGGGTCCATACACTGAGTGAAAATGACAGACTTATGCTAGCTTCAACCATAATATGAGATGTGGGAGGCAGTGACATCTTCTTACCTGTGTCTCACTGGAAGTATTGTATTATTATGTTGTTTCGGTTGTCGATATCCTCTTCTTCTGCCTCCTCTTCTTCACTGTCCACAGGCTCCACAGCTGCAACAAGACCACCAGCTAGACCATCCTCTTGCAGAAAAGGCACCTGCCGTCGCGAAGCCAGGTTGTGCAGCATACAGCAGGCCACGATTATCTGGCACACCTTCTTTGACGAGTAGTAGAACCACCTGTCATACGGAGGCACCAGAATCTGGCCTTGAGGAGGCCGAAGGTTCATTCGATCACCCTCCTAGTTCACCCATGTGCCTCATTGTAGTGTTCCTCTGCCCTTGTCCTGGGATTCCTCACTGGGGTCAGTAGTCATGACAGGTTGGGTTAACCAGAGTCACCTGCAAATATCGAGGGACAACTGTTAGACACACACTAACCCTTAGGGACAACCCCATACCCAGACACCTATTCACACTGTATAGGGTCCTTGGCCTCACCTATTAGCCACACACGGTGCCTCTGGAGTTGCCCCATCACGTAAGGGATGCTGCTATTCCTCAAAACGTAAGCGTCATGCACTGATCCAGGAAACTTGGCATTCACATGGGAGATATACTGGTCTGCCAAACACACCATCTGCACATTCATTGAATGGTAGCTCTTCCGGTTTCTGTACACCTGTTCACTCCTGCGGGGGGTACCAATGCCACATGTGTCCCATCAACTGCACCAATGATGTTGGGGATATGTCCCAGGGCATAGAAGTCACCTTTCACTGTGGGCAAATCCTCCACCTGAGGGAACATGATGTAGCTGCACATGTGTTTCAGCAGGGCAGACAACACTCTGGACAACACGTTAGAGAACATTGGCTGGGACATCCCTGATGCAATGGCCACTGTTGTTTGAAAGGAACCACTTGCCAGGAAACGGAGTACTGACAGGACCTGCACTAGAGGGGGCATCCCTGTGGGATGGCGGATAGCTGACATCAGGTCAGGCTCAAACTGGGCACACAGTTCCTGGATTGTTGCACGATCAAGTCTGGATGTGACTAATATGTGTCTCTCTTCCATTGTCGACAGGTCCACCAGCGGTCTGTACACCGAAGGATGCCGCCATCTCATCACCTGCCCCAGCAGACATGCCGGATGGAGGAGAACAGCGAGCAGAGAGTCAGCCAACACTGAGGTATCACAAAATGTCATTTGCACACATTTATTAATCCGCGATGTGCCGGTAACTGTGTGTATTCGAGGCCTACATTGGTGTTACGCAGTTATTATTAATGTGACCCCCTGAAATGGCGGATGCCTGACCTGTAAGGTGGGACAAGGGGATATGAGGTAACTGTGCTGGCTTTGTACACCGTCTCAGTGGGCGGTCGAAGACCGCAGTGCTATTCTGCATTGGTTAACATTGGGCCCTATGGGATCGAGGAGCCAATGACGATGTACGCCGGCGGTGACAGTACGCACCGCTGCGGACGTGACCGCCATTTTCTTTCTGTTCACTCACTTGATACCTGACCTTGAACAGGAGAGGACCTACACTGCAAGTGCTCCTGTGACCTGTGCCTGGAAGCGACGATGGCTCATGTGTCTGGGGAAAGGGCCCCTGCCTTCACTTCGTAGGAGTTGAAGACATGAGTGGATGGGGTCCTCCCCCAGTACACACAACTGTACGGTCCTCCAGACAAACAGGTGAGTACACTGTGAGCATGCTGCATGGGCAATGGCTGTTTGGAGTGGTGTGGATGGAAGATACGTGGGGGGGCTGAGGCCTGCATGTGCGGACGGTGAGTGTATGTGCGTCAGGGCAAGGCTGGGAATGGGGGGCAATGAGTATGATGGTCCAGACAGGTAAAGATTTTCCTTTCCCCTGTACTATTCCTCTAGGTCAGCACCCACCAGAAGAAGGCTATTTGGCGTGCCATCACCAAGGACGTCTGGATCCTGGGGGCCCACCACAGACGGAGCACCCACTGCCGCAAAAGATGGGAGGTCTTGTGCCGCTGGAGCAAGAAGACGGCGGAGGCTCAGCTGGGGATGGCATCCCAACGTGGGAGGGGTGCCCATTGCACCATGACCCCCCTGATGTTCCGGATCCTGGCAGTGACCTATCCGGAGTTGGATGGGTGCTTGAGGGCATCACAGCAGCCACAAGGGGGTGAGTACACTCTCATTCAGCTGACTGCGCGCATTACGAGGTGTCTGGGTGGGGGAGGTGGGCAGTTGGCTCCCCTAGGCCAGGGCGATCTTGGTAGGCAAGGTCCCTTGTGAGGCAGGCGATGTGGCACCCCAACCCCACTAGTGGTTAGAGTCATCTATACCTAGTCAGGCTCCTGTGACTTCCAGGTGTGCAGCTATCGGGCTTAGGTCTTGTACTCCATGGGCATGTGATTAATCTAGGAAGTATAAGTGCGTGGCGTAGTGCAGAGGGCTGCTGTGTCTGTTATGTCCACCAACACTAGTGGTGTTGCATGCACTGAACATGTCTTTCTTCTGTCTCCCCCCCATTTTTGTGGTCTCCCTGTTTTGTGTGCAATAGCATCATCAGGCGGAGGAGCATTGGCACCAGAGAAGGAGGGAGCTGCATCCCACTTGGCCCTGAAGGGTGAAGCAACGGAGTCTGAAGCCACCAGTGGGACGGAGGGCGAGGGGAGCTCCACGGCGGGGACAGGAGCTGACACCAGCGACATCGACTCCTCCTCTGATGGGAGCTCCCTTGCGGTGTCAGGCCCCTCTGTGCCCACCACATCAACAGGTACAGCTGTCACCCCCCCACCAGCACCGCCCTCCCTGCAGCCCCTCAGCGTGTGTCCCGTGCCCGCTCACCCAGGAGGGTGGGCATCTCCTTCGCCCCAGGCACCTCAGGCCCTGCCCCAGTCAGCCCTGCTTCCCTCAGTGAGGAGGCTATTGTCTTCCTGAGATCCCTCACTGTTGGGCAGTCTACTATTCTGAATGCCATCCAGGATGTTGAGAGGCATTTGCAACAAACAAATGCATACCTGGAGGGCATTCATTCTGGCCAGGCAGCCCAACAGAGAGCATTTCAGGCTCTGGCCTCAGCACTGATGGCAGCCATTGTCCCTGTGTCCAGCCTCCCCCCTCAAACCTCCTCCACCCAGACCCAATCCCCTGTACCTCAGCCTATCCCAAGCACACTATCAGACCATCATGCACACACATCAACAAACAAGAGTGGCTCAGGCAAACTTAAGCACCACACATCCCACAGGAACTCAAACAAGCATCATACCCAGGCACACATACCAACATCCACTTCTTCCACTGTGTCCCCCACCTCCACGTCTCCCTCCTCCCTCCCAGTCTCGTCTCCACTCACACCTGCATGCACTACATCCTCGTCCACTACCTCCATCACCAGCACGCCCATCACCACACACCGCTCACGTGCAATCACCACCCCCACTACCATTCACACATCCCCAGTGTCCTCTCCCAGTGTGTCAGTGAGCCCTCCTCCCAAAGTACACAAACGCAGGCACACACCCACCCAACAGCCATCCACCTCACAACAGCCTCCAGGCCATGCACCTTCACTCAAATTCAGCAGACATACACCTCCTACAACCACTACCTCCTACTCCACTCCCAAGCCCCCTCTATCTACCCGTCCCAGTGTGTTTAAAGTCCTGTCAAACCTTGACCTCTTCCCTTCACCTCCCCCCCCATCCTTCCCCTAGGGCTAGGCTTTCCAGGTCCCAGCCCAGCACCTCAGCCACCACATCCCCAGGCACAGTGGTGCCAGCAACTGCGGTGTCATGGAGTGTGCCAACCATCAGGGCTGCCAGTGTGCCATGGAGCGAGGGCAAGGACATTCTGCCACCTGCCAAGGTTAAAAAGGTGCCCACATCCCAGAGGGAGAATCCAAAAGCACCTGCCAGCAAAAACGAAAGGGGATAGTGGCAAGACAACTGCGCCACCATCAAAGGTGGGGAAGGGCAAAAAAGTGAAGGTCAGGTCAGGAGAGGGCATGGTGGCACCTACTTAGGGACCAGTGTCACACCTTCTGTCCACATCCACGTCAACCTGTACGGCGGCGAACACCACCACCTGCATCGCCACTTGCACCACCACCTGCACCGCCTCTGGCACGTCTACAGCCGCTGCAAGAGTCCCCAGCCTCTTCCCCAGTGGGCAGCTGTCCGAGGCTGCAGGAGACATCCTTCTTTCTCCCTCAGCAGGTGCTGACACATGCTCTGCCGCCACAGACCCCACCGCCAGCACTGCCACCACAGACCCCACAGCCAGCACCGCCGCCACAGACCCCACAACCAGCACCGCCGCCACAGACCCCGCAACCAGCACCGCCGCCACGACAGACCCCGCAGCCAGCACCGCCACGACTTACACCGCCGCAAGCACCGCCACAACTGACATCGCCACAAGCACCACCGCAGGCATGCCTACCATCCCCAGTGGTCAGTCGTCTGAGGCTGGTGGTGAGTTCCAGGACCCTGGGCAGCTTCCATGAAGCATTACTGTCATCACAGTTGTCACCTGCATATGGAATGGGAAGCAGCAGCAGTGTGGTGGTATGTCTCTGCCTCCATGGCATATCATGCTACCTGTACCTCGGCAATCTCATGGCACACACACCCAGGCGAGTGTATTGTACCAGCCACACTGCACGTGGAGCACTCTGGGCATAAAGCCCTCTCCAGATCCAGTGGAGAAAGGCATCCACTACCTCAGTCCTTGGCAGGATAAGGCACTCTGGGCACAAAGCCCCCTCCAGAACCAGTGGAGAAAGGCATCCACTACCTCAGTCCTTGGCAGGATGGAGCACTCTGGGCACAAAGCCCCCTCCAGAACCAGTGGAGACTGTTATCCACTTGAGAGACTGTGGCTTTGCACTCCACAGGATAAAGCAGTGGGCAAATCACTCACTGGAGAGACTTGAGAGACCTTGCCTTTGCACTTCCCAGGACAAAGCAGTGGGCAAACTACCCACTGGAAAGACTTAAGAGATTGTGGCTTTGCACTCCCCAGGATACATCAATGGGCATGGAGCCCCCTTGTGCAGCAGTGGCTTTGTGCATTCATCTGGCTGAGGTGTCCCCCCTCCCCCTTCCCCTGAGGTGCCTGTTTCATTTCGATCTGATGCCCCTGCAATGTTCTCTCCTTTTGGAGTCAGGTATCTAGTGTGGGCTTGGCCCATGCATTTTGGGCCCAGTGGTCCACGGACAATGATTGGTGCACTACCCAGACTTGTGTAGTTGGTGTACATAATTGTGTTTACTGGATTTTGAACTTTTATAATGAGATTTCACATGATTACATTTATTCAAATCAATTCCTTTTGTTCTTCCCGGGGGTGAGGGGGTGTATATGTAATGTTGCTGCATGTATTTGTGTGTATGTTGTTGTGGGTGAAGGTGGGGGTGGGGGTGTTGCGTGTGTGTGTCACTCTCTTTTCCCTCCCCCTCCCTTGTGTTGTAGGTGCAGTACTCCCCGTGGTCGTCGCAGCCGTCGTTGGAGCTCCTGATAGAAAAGAAGGAAGACCATCATCGGCAGTATCTGCGATTCGGGCTCCATGGCGTCCTGGTTCCTCGTGGGGTATGGAGAGGTGTTTTCCCTTCTGTGTACTGTTTCCTCCGTCTTTTTGTTCGCGTTGGTTCCGCCCCGGAAAAGGTGGCGGATAGGCATCTTGTGATAGGGTGGGCGGTACATTGTGTTCCGCCTGTCTGTTGGCGGTGTCTGCCACGCTGTTTGTTTGTACCGCCGTGGCGGTCGGAGTGTTAAAGTGGTTGTCTATGTTGGCGGTTTCCACCACGGTCGTAATCCCATTTTCTTTTCCGCCGGCCTATTTGCGGTATTACCGCTGCTTTAACATCGACCGCCAGGGTTGTAATGAGGGCCAATATCTCTCTGGCCCAGATTGAGGCCCACACGGAACCCTTGCAAACTTTTCCAGAACAACCCTGATACTGATGCAGAAATGCAGTAATGAAGCCTGGACACTGCAAAGGTGCACTGTCACCAAAAAAACTTTGAAAAAACTGGCTAATTATTAGTTGGGCAGTTTTAGCTGGAGAAAAGGAAGATGTTTGTGGAGAAATATAAAATTGCATTATCACCATTACGTTTGCTATAGCTCTCAGTCTGAGCATTATTGCTGAAAGTGTGCCCTTATCCAGAAAGGAAAAAGCTATAGGGCCCCATTACGACTTTAGTGGTCGGAATGACCTGACTGTCAAAGACGCAGGGAGGAGGCAGCCGTCATATCAGTGGCCTGCCCCAGTCATATTACAATGCTTCCATCGGGCTGACCAACGTAAACATCATATTATCGCGTTTCCGCTGGTCAGACCAGCGGAAACAGTGCCTTGGCATTGGCCTTGGCTCCCTTAAAACTGCTGAGGCCAATGCCGTGGAACAGCAGCACTCTCGGAATGCTCACTGTCGTCAGAATGTGCACTGTCTGCAGTACAGACAGTGCATATTCCAAAGATGCTGGCAGGGGGACCCAGGCACTGCCAATGCCATGGGAATGGGCAGTGCAGGAGCCGCCTTGTGGCCGACAGCACTGGCTTTCCACCAGCCTTTTCATAGCAGGTACCCCGCCATGAAAAGGCTGGGGTAAAGAGAACTTATGAACAGCACTCTTACCATGACTCCAACCACCGCCACCCCGTCCGCAATATGGTGGTTGGACCACCAGGAGTGTGTTGGTCCAACCGCCACTAAGGGTTTGGCGGTCTTTGGACCGTCAAACTCGTAATAGGGCCCTTAGTATGGTGTAACTTGCAGATGTAATGGCACAACGTACTGGTCTTGGTACGGCTAGGTGTTTGCCAATAGGTCTAAAATGTTTGACTTCATTTGAAAAGATTGGCTCGTGCATAAAATGTCCTGTAGTTCACAAAGAATACCATCTCTGTAGCCACAGAGAATATGCTTATGGTCTAAAGTGCCTCAATGTATGCCATTTTGAATATAAATGTAGTTAGAAGCATCCTAGAAGGAATTACCTAATGTGTAAATGTATTCAGTCTTCTGCTGGGCTATAAGAAAAGTGGTGAAACATCTATTTATTTGGCATAGTAGAACAAATATTGGATTCAAATTTAACTCATTGATTTTGGCCAGTTGTGTAACTCTAAGTTTGTAAATTTCAGAAGGGACCTTGGGGTCACTTTCATAAAACCCAGTGTGCTGGTTGAGATGATTGTTTGGTGCATTTACTGAGGGGCTGTCCATGATTTTCTTGAAGTCATTCTTAGTGTCAGGGAGGAAAGCAGTGGCTCATTAGTGATATGTCCTGATTTTGTGTCTCTTTATTGATGACAACATTGCAAGTAAATACATCAGAGTCACTATATCAGAACATCCAAAACATTGGTGGTGCCATTATATTGGAAGCCATTTGTTTCTGTGCAATCCATGGATCAGTTAACACACACTCCTTTCTCTGAAACTAAGTAGAAATGCTTTATTAAATGAAGGATTGAGTGGGATGTGGTGAACCCTTCACACTTCAACATGGAGTCCTGGATAATACAGTCACATCTCTGTACCTATGTGCACATATTTGAACAAATGTAAACTCAGTGACCTTGGCTCCTTCATGAAAAGAATTTTGTTGATTTATCAATCAATGGCAATTAAAGCAGGTGCGGGGTCACAAAACGTTGATTTCCATGTTAGTTGCAACAGAAATCTATGGTCAGTAATAAATAAAAAAATTACTGGACAGAATTACATCAAATGTGGGAAAAGGTTTGGATTTTTCTAGAAAGTATGCTTTCGTAATTTGGTGTAGATCCATTCAGCCATATTTGAGAAATTGTCATTGAAAAGGGTGTGCAGGTTTTGCTTGTAGGGGGTTAAAAAGTTAGGTATGTCTCTGTGGTTAATCCCTCAAGAATTTACAATTAAAAAATACAGCCCTCTGATTGGCTCAGGGAACTTTTTCTCCTTTCAGCCATTTCAGTACCACAGGACTGGGACAAGTCCCATGATACTGAGGGATTTGATTGGCTGGCTGAAACTAAGAAGAACTTGTTGTGCATGCCATTATTGATCTCTGGGACTCAGTCTCCTTGTTCTGAAAACGTTTTGCAAAAACAGTTTAAAGGTGCAGGGTAGGGATATGCTAACTGCCTTGCGCCTGCGTGGGAAAAGGGATGTAAAGGGACCCCCAGAAACCAAAGACCAATATTTCAAATAAAATTGTGCAACAGGTACCACAGTATTTCCATGGGCCACAGCACAGCCCTCCTGTGAGGTACCACCAAACTTCCATGGGAGGCACTAATCAAGCATGGTATGGCTGTACCACACAAGGTTTACCAGAGAAGCTTTTATTATGCCAAATTACATTTGGGAAAATGCTTGAAAGGTGTGTACTCAGGGATTACCACAGTACACAAAATCCATTTACAACATGATATTATCTTGAAATATGGGTTTGGCTTCTTCTGCTCATGGCCTTCTAGTGTATGCAGCGGGGACTTGCCACCTGCGGGGAGTTGGTCACAGTGCTTGGCAGAAGGGGTTGGCTGCCTTGGAGGGGTTGGGAAGGCCCTGCAGCCAAGTCCCCCACTGTGCATAACCAAAGGCTGTGCACAGTGGGGGGTTGGCTGCACATGAGTGGTTCAGCATAGGGCTTCACTTGGCCAAGTGCTGAGACCAATGCCTGTCTGTGCATGGCTATGTTCAGCAGAGGTTTGGTCAGCTGCAGTAGGCTTTTTTGCGGGGCCTGACAAAAGGGCAGGTCATGTGTCAAACCCCCCACTGACAGTCATGCACAGTGGGGTTTGGTTGACCAATGCAGGGTTGGAGGTATGGCCTGGTCAGAGGTTAGGCCCTGCAATCAACCCCGGCTGTGCACAGCCAAAGGTCCTTCGTATCGTGGCAGTTGACTGAATATGATCATATAACCCATAATTTCACAGAAAAATCAAAAGATTATAGTAATCTTATAGATAGGTAACAATACAATTTTACCTTATGCAAAAAAAAAGACATTTACTGAGAAACTAAAGATTAATGTGATGTTATTGTTAGGTATGATAAGACAATTTACACTATGCAAAGAAATCAGGAATGTACTAAAAAATTAAAGGTTAAAGTGATGTTATAGTGGCGGATTATGAGTTTGGCCAACCGCCAGACCCGTGGTGAGGAGACCACTGTTGAGGTGGCGGTCTCCCCACGGGCCCTATTATGGCTTTCCCTCTGGACTGACAAGCAGGAACCAAGGTTACCACCCGTTAGAGCAGTAGGAAAGGTGTAGTATCATACTCGCCGGCTCATAATTGAGTCGGGGGCAATTCTGGCACACGGAGGGGGCACCAGCACCCTCAAAATATGCACAGCAGAGAGTGCGCGTTTCAAGGATGCTGGGAAGTGGGGCCCCTGCAGTGCCCATGCCATGGCCAGTGTGGGCCCCTTTGAGTCCCCCAGCCTTTTCATGGTGGTTGGACCATTAGTGAATCAGGATTTGCTTGCAGAAAGTTTGCATTCTCAAAATGTTTGTATCTAGAATTGTGAATCCAACTCTAGTTCTCCAAGTATTGGGGAATTGCATGAAAGTCTAAATTCAGTGAAAATATAGAAGGAAAAAAAAAAACTAAATTTTTGAACCTTTCATCATAAGAATCTATGGAGATTTTTAAGACGCTTCTCCCTTTTCCAGCAACGTTTGTCCTGCTTTTTATTGTAATCCAACTAGATGCTAAGTGCTCAAACTGAAGATAAGCTGCACCCAAGAACTGGGACCATGGGTGTATTAAACACGCCTCATGGTCGCTTATTGAGACTGTTAGTTAACAATCTAGGCCAGATGTAGCAAAGGGTTTGCGCCTCGCAAACGGCGAAAATCGCCGTTTGCGAGGCGCAAAAGCCTCTTTGCTATTCAGAAATGCATATTGCGAGTCGGGACCGACTCGCAATATGCATTTCAGTATCGCAAATAGGAAGAGGTGTTCCCATCCTATTTGCGATTCGGAGTGGAATGCAATTCCATTTGCGACCGCATATGGGGTCGCAAATGGAGTCGCAGTTACCATCCACTTGAAGTGGATGGTAACCCACTCGCAAATTGGAAGGGGTCCCCATGGGACCCCTTCCACTTTGTGAATGGACCCACAAATATTTTTTCAGGGTAGGTAGTGGTCCAAGGGACCACTCCCTGCCCTGTAAAAATACCGAAACTAAAGGTTTCGTTTTTTTTTTAAGTGCAGCTCGTTTTCCTTTAAGGAAAACGGGCTACACTTAAAAAAAAAAAACTGCTTTATTTAAAAGCAGTCACGAACAAGGAAAACGGGCTACACTTAAAAAAAAAAAACTGCTTTATTTAAAAGCAGTCACGAACATGGAGGTCTGCTGACTACAGCAGGCCTCCATGTTTGCGAGTGCCTAGACTCGCTATGGGGCCGCAATTTGCGACCCACCTCATTAATATTAATGAGGTGGGTCATTGCGACCCCATAGCGACTCCCAGACAGTGTCTGAGACACCGTTCTGCATACCAATTTGCGAGTTGCAAATTGCGAGTCGCAGGGACTCGCAATTTGCAAGTCGCAAATTGGCGTTTTGCTACATCTGGCCCCTAGTGTGATCCCTGCCTCCAGTCGACACCTTTATTTTCAGGAGTCACTGCCACACATAGTTCAGTTGCTTCTATCGTCTATCACATAACAGTGAATAACCACTGAATAACTAAAGGGGCTTCATAATCTTAAATAAAGTGTCCCTGTAACTATATGCTTGCCTTCTGTTTACTAGTCAGGGGCACTTCAAATTATCCTTCTGTAGTGCACACAACTGACAACATAGTCCCCTGGCATGTCTATTAAACGAAGACCCAGAATCTGGCAAGCCTACCGAAAAGATAAGCCTCTTTTATTGAGAAACTTCTTTAACACGTCACCTCGCTCAAAGGTTAAGTTTTAGAGAACATTAAATGAAGAAGTGAGGTATATGCATTAAAAAAGTAGACTCGTTTCAGAAGTGCCTGTTCACCAACTAACACTTCAGCTTTGACTGAAAATCAAATATTTTTGTAATTTGAGTAAAAATTAGATAAAAAATACTGAAAGTTTTGTATAGTGGAACGTTACTGAAAATTTACTTCATGATGTAACTGAGTTGTAACTATGCACTGTGCCAGGATCATCCATCCGAGTGACTTAGGGCCAGATGTAGCAAGTTTGCAAATTGCGACTTGCTATTTGCGAGTCCGAGCGACTCGCAAATTGCAACTCGCAATTTGCAATGCAGAACGGTGTCTCAGACACCGTCTGCGAGTCGCTATGGGGTCGCAAAGACCCACCTCATTAATATTAATGAGGTGGGTCGCAAATTGCGGCCCCATAGTGACTATGGGACCTCACTGATATGGAGGCCTGCTGTAGTCAGCAGACCTCCATGTCCGTGACTGCTTTTAAATAAAGCAGTTGTTTTTTTTCAAGTGCAGCCCGTTTTCCTTAAAGAAAAACGAGCTGCACTTAAAAAAAAACCGAAACCTTTTGTTTCGGAATTTTTTCAGGGCAGGTAGTGGTCCCTTGGACCACTACCTGCCCTGAAAAAATAATTTGGGGTCCAGTCACAAAGGGGAAGGGGTCCCATGTGGACCCCTTCCCGTTTGCGAGTGGGTTACCATCCACTTCAAGTGGATGGTAACTGCGACTCCATTTGCGGCCGCGTACGCGGTCGCAAATGGAGTTGCATACCACTCCGACTCGCAAATAGGAAGGGAACACCCCTTCCTATTTGCGACTCTGAAATGCATTTTGCTAGTCGGTCCCGACTCGCAAAATGCATTTCTGCATAGCAAACTCAGGTTTCGATTCGCAAACGGCGATTTTCGCCGTTTGCGACTCGCAAACCGTTTGCTACATCTGGCCCATAGTTATTTGGCAATGAACGCAGAAGTCCATCTCATTGCCTCTTGTTTTTTCCTTAACACGAATATTCAGCTCAACAGAGAGCAGCGAGTCTGCTTTCACATGCAACAACACGTTTTCTTACTCATATCTAGAGTGTGTGTTTTCTGCCACATCTTTACAAGGCTCCTTATATTTTCACAAACCATTTCCCTTTGTTATTTGACTTTTCACAAGTAATATTGCAAAATAAAATGTACATTCTTGCACAACTACAACTGTGACCCCTTGACTTTCTTGACAGCTAGATGCCCAATTATCACAAATAATGTGTAAGCCAGTCACTAAAAATATGTATTGGGCGGCGTGGTGATATATCATGACTCTTCTGAATAAGCATGCACTTCTTATTTGGCTGAGCTTGGAGCGGTAAAATGTAAATCCTGTCCGGTTTACAGCCGAGCATGGCAGAAGATCGCACAACAAGATCACCTTGCTGTCATAGTATTCATCATAAGAGAATCTGAAGAGAAAAGCAGGTTATCTCAAGATTAAAGAGCTTGAACGCGTGTCAGTGCGCGTGCATGAAGGAATCCTGCTCAGCGCCACAGAATAGCTTGAGGGAAAGTAGAGCGTAATTATAAAAATTCTAAAGTAAAAACGAAGCTCTGAAGAAGAGGCAACCTAGAAACAAATAACGGCAATGATGTGGCTCGTTTACTAACACATATGTAGTCACTAATATATACTCTTCACTTTCGTTTACATATTGGAATTGCAATCATCTGAGTAAAATGAAAAAAAAATGCAGGTAGGCGTTATTGCATCTAAAAATCAACAGTTCCTGCAACGTAGTTTAATGTTGATAATAAGATTTAAGGTGAACTTCACGTTTTTGTGATACTGAAGAGGACCGCCTTAAGGATTTTTCGGATTCTGGGAAATTCTATATATTGCGGTGCCCTGCTAGGAACAACTTAAAATGTATTACCGATTTTCATCTAATTCAGGCCCTCGTGATGCCAAATAATATTGCATTACACCTTAAACTTTCAGAAGGAAATGCATTCAAAAGCAGCTGAAAATTCGCTCAAGCTTCCTAGCATCCCCTAGACAAACAACAAGAAAAGAAATGTTACACTGACCTTGTCAAGGAGCAAATATTTGTGCTCTTTGCTCTAGATTTTCTTTATCTTTTAAGAACAATATTTTAAGTGGAATTTAGTGTTTACCCAGGCTGTTTCTTCCATTTTTGGAAATACATAATACGGTAAACGTCGTGAATATTTAGTGGACTAGAGCATAGTAATAAAACAATCCCGCCACAACTGGCATTCTTGTTACATCAGGAAAAATCAAAGGACTGCTTTCCGGATTTGGGTGCTATCAGATCATTTTCTGCTTGATTCTCTTCTACTGCCTTGTCCCTCCAGCCTTCTTTGTTTACAGTTCTCTGGCGAGATCTTCACCTCTATGTAAGAGATGATAGGCAACAGGAGGTGGGAAATGACAGATGAAATAGAGAGTTGAAATACAAAGAGTTGATAGAGAGAGATATAAGTAACACAGAGAAATGGAGAGAGAACAATAGAGGTGAGGGAGCTGAAATGAAAACAGAGTGTCAGTCAGATAGACGAGGAAGGGAGAGAGCTGAGATAGAGAAAAGGGCAGAGAGGTATAGGCAGACCCATACAATAATAATGAGTGGAAAGGGAAATATTGAAAGAGAGGTGAAGTAGCTAGATTTAAGCTAGAGAGAGTAGAGGTAGAGAGATAATTTACGAGAGGTGAGGGAGAGGGAAGCAGGATAGAAAGTGTTAGAAAAAGAGGTGATGTAGAAGAGATGATCAGAAAGATGGGCGACAGAGTGACAGAGGGAAGGGCAGGGGTGTAGTGAGTGATGAATTACAGGCAGATGAACTACAGTAAGAAAGAGAGGTGATGTGGGAAAAGGTGAAGTAGAGAGGTGAGTGGTACAAAACCACAAGGTAGAGAGATGAAGCCAAGAGTATATTTGGTGGAGGTAAATTTAGGTACAGAGAAATGTATAGAAATGTAACCAAGGGTGGGAAAATGGTTAATACAGCAAGGAAAAGCTGACAGACGAAGAGAGGTAAATAGTAAACTAGATAGTGGTGAGATGTGGAGAGAGTGGGAGAGAGTCAGAGGCGGCGTAGTCAGGGAGGGGGAGGTAATACGGGATAGATGAGGTGAAAAAAGAAGAGTCATGTTACTTTGCCACTCAATTTATTTATTTTCTGCCCATGTCTTAAAAAGTTTCTGATATTGTTAGAACATTTTCCTAAGCGAAATGAGAATGGTCCAGGCACCCCATGTCTCTAAGGCGGGTCCATAAGGTTTTGCTACAACAAAATGTAAAATTATGTAAATTGGTGTTGCCTTGTCATTCAATGGACGTTCTGCATAATTTAATTCATGCTTTCAACGATTCTAAATTGATAAGCAATACTCTAAAACAGGGGACACTTCGATATTGCCAGTTGTCATTTTTGATTGCATTGCATAATAATATACTTTTAAAAATGTCCCTTATATATGAAAAAGTACTCAGAAAATGTATAATGCTTCAATAAATTCGACATAATTAATTTAGGAAAACATATACCTCACAGAAATAAATATTATGATCACAAATACTGAGAGCCATAACTGCAAGTGATCAAATTACATCATTTCTATGAACATTCATCCCTATTCTTGGAAATCACAATATAGTATGTGTATTTGCCCACCAAGCTGCTGGATTGCTTTGTGTAAAGTAAGGGTTTTTATAGTGTGCATTAGTGCAGATGGAGTAGCATACGTCCTCAACCTCCTGCTCCCTCTGTCTTCTATCAGTCTCAGTCAGGTACACCTGTCCCTCGGGCACGTGTGCACCAGCATCGTAATAGGTTTACAGTGATATTGAAAGTGATACATGAAGCAGGAACCAAATGTATATGTACAGCCGGCTCTGCTGTTTCCCCCACTTTGGCTTGTCATTGCTGGATAAAAAATCAGGTATCTGTGCAGAGCTATACATTTTAAGTACAGCATGTTCACACATGTCATGATGAGTAACTATGAATCTAAAGGAGTTCAAGTAAATGAAAAATGATGAACAAACGTGCAATTACATCACTCAGGAGCGCAGATTGTTTCATTCGTTTGTGGAATCACTAGTTTTGTTTTTTAAGGTTGAATCTGCAAATCTGAATGATTTGGGAAGTAAGACTGTACAAGAAAGGCATTCAGCTTGTCAGCCGATATTAGGATGCAGTAATCGAAATGAGGAGTCAATTAAATACACTATGGGGGTCATTCCGACCTTGGCGGGTGACGGTGCGGCCGCACTCACGCGGCCCCCATTCCGACATTCCCGCTGGACCGGCGGGCGCAAACCAAGTTTGCGCCCGCCGGCCCAGCAGAAATGAGGCCGCAACACAGGAGCCGGCTCCGAATGGAGCTGGCGGTGTTGCGGCCGTGCGACGGGTGCAGTTGCACCCGTCGCGCTGTTCACTGTCTGCTATGCAGACAGTGAAAAGCTGGCCGGGGCCCTGTTAGGGGGCCCCTGCACTGCCCATGCCACCCCCTTACCGCCAGCCTCTTCCTGGCGGTGAAAACCGCCAGAAAACAGGCTGGCGGTAAGGGGGTCATAATCCCCAGGGCAGCGCTGCTTGCAGCGCTGCCCTGGCGGATTATCACCGCCGGGGCAGAAACGGCGGAAAACCGCCTGCCCCGGCGATGCGAATAGGGAAGAAAGCACCGCCAGCCTGTTGGCGGTGCTTTCAGTCATTATAGCCCTGGCGGTCTTGGACCGCCAGGGTCAGAATGACCCCCTATGTCTGTAAAGAAAACTCTCCAATACAATGCTATATAATTTTATATTTGACCTCAGGAAGATTTCCTATTTTTAATATAATGTAATTGACATAGTTTAAAAAGGGATAATTGGTTAGGGTAAGAAAAACTATATTTTTAATTGTCTGGTTTTAATATTTAAAATGGGTTAGGGATAGGATTTTCACAATAGTAACAGTTCTTTGTTTTTTCATTCAATTTATTTTCATTGCTAGAATTAAATAGGTAGTATTGTCAGGCTCAGTTCAAGCCTTACCCACTCCTGCAGCACGGAAGGGTTCATTGTTGCAGCGGGTACCCTGAGCTCGGGCACTCGCTACTTCTGATCCTGCTTGGAGAAGCCGGGCTGTTCGCAGTCCACACAGCAGAACCTAGCTGGTGCAGGCTTCCTCTCCTGAGCAGTGCTGCTGGCTCTCCACAATGATAAGAGCATATCTCAGCTCGCAAAGACATGGTTAAGTCAATCTTCCAAAGTAAGGTGGGGTATTTGATCCTTCAGCTCCTGACAGGAGTCCATCAAGGGTGCAACATCTTCCTCTGCATCCTCTTTGGTCAGTCAGGACATTTCTCGCTGTGTGAGTTTGATTAGCTGATCAGAGCCTCACTTTAGTCCCAACCAACAGCTCAAAATCTTTGGCAATTTAGTCCCACCTGGAATATCTGGCTGCACTGGTAACTCCAGACAGAAAGTAGCCTCTTCTGTTTAATTATTTACACTGTGGCAGTCCCTCCTGGAATATGGGGTTGCTACTAAAGTGTGTTCACTTGTCTTGGGATGCTGGTCGCACAATTAATTCAATGGTGGCCCCTCTGGTATACCGGTTTACCACTTTGAGGCAATAGGGGCTTGGTGCTACCCGCACAGCGCTTGATGCAAGGCTCAGTCGATGATGGACCTCTTCTACCATACGAGGGTCACTGTAAACAATCCAGCACATGGGTACTGACTCATATGATGCACAGCTGAATCTTAACACCTAGCATAGGGAGTTCTCATGGTAGGTCTTCCAACTGGACTTGTCTCCCTCCAATGCTCTCCTTTCCTCACAGGGCACACTGGTCTTGGCAAGCAGGCAGGTGCTAGAGCTCCAGGCTCCAGGGTAGGGGATCTGGGTTTCCCTGGATGATGTCCTCTCATCCAGCAGGGAGACTAGCAAGCCTTGGCCCTGGCCTTGGCCTCCAGTCTTGGTCACAGGCAGAAGTCTTGCAGAACTTGTCATGCAGCCTGTCTAACTGCTTTGTAGATGACAAAGTTTGGGGATCTTAAACTCCTCCTCTAGTAATCTTTTTCTAGACACCAAGGGCCCGATGTACAATGTCCTTTTGTGGCCCTCTTTTACCATTAGAGGGTCACTGAAAACAATCCTGCCATGGGTAATGACCCATATGATGCACAGCTGAATCTTAACACCTAGCATAGCGAGTTCTCATGGTAGGACTTCCCACTGGACTTCTCTCCCTCCAATGCTCTCCATTCCTCACAGGGCACACTGGTCTTGGCAAGCAGGCAGGTGCTAGTGCTCCAGGCTCCAGGGTAGGTGATCTGGGTTTCTGTGGATTATGTCCTCTCATCCAGCAGGGAGACTAGCAAGCCTTGGCCTCCAGTCCTGGTCACAGGCAGAAGTCTTGCAGAACTTGTCACGCAGCCTGTCTAACTGCTCAGCAGATGACAAAGTTTGGGGGTCTCAACCTCCTCCTCTAGGAATCTTGTTCCCGACACCAAGGGCCCCATGTACAACGTCCTTTTGTGGATGCAGAAAGCGAAAATCACAGTTTGAGCCCACACAATGGCCAGTTACTACATACCATCCCTATTTTGCAAGTCGGTATGCAATTACCGACTTGCAAAGTAGGGATTGTGACTCGCAAATTAGGAAGGGGCATCCCGAGGGAGTCCTTTCTTAATTGTGAGTTGCAGTGGCTTGTATGACTGTTTGGTGACAGTGAATGCAGTCACAAAACAATCAAATTTAACACCAATTTCAAATTGGTGTTAACCCACTTGCAAAACAGGACTCCTTCCTCTTTGTGAATAGAATCAAAAATATTTTTTCAGAGCAGGTAGAGATCCCGCTGATCACTGCCTACTCTGAAAAATGAAAAGAATACTTTTCTTTTTTTTTGTTTGAAATGCAACCCATTTTCCTTTAAGGAAAAAGCAGTCACAGACAAGGTGGTCTGCTGTCTCCAGCAGGCCACCATGCCTGTGAGTGCAGTCATTACCAGAGGGGTCACAAATTGTGACCTACCTCATGAGTATTGCTGTGGCAGGTCATTTGCTACCCCAATGGTAATCACAAACAGTGTCCTGAACACTGTTGTACATTTTGTTTTGTGACTCGCAATTTGTAACTCCCTAACGGATTGCAAATTAAAAGGTTGTACATGTAGCCCCAAATGTGATTTATAGTCTGATCTTTTGAAGTTTTATTTTGGGATTCTACTTCTTTTAAACTGCACATTTTTCTTTCTTTCCTTCCTATTGAAAAGTGTTACAGCAGAAAGACTACCAAGTTGATAGACCCACAAAATAGTTCCGGGAAGTCACTAGAGTTTACCTGGATATCAGCCACGGTGATATGTGCAGAAAAAGGTTCTCAACCCTACTCTTTATGATTCCCTTATCAGCCTCATGTCTTTCCTGAGAAGTGTCCAGCCCCCTTCCTTGTTATCTATCACTGAATTAAGGAGCATCCTTTTGAAGTGTAAAGGGGGAGTTTCTTTCTTTCTTCCTCCTGTGTGTGTCTGACCTAGCTCTCAGGAATGCAGCAATACACAAATCTGACTGGGGGACTCCCTCTACCATTAATGTCTGGCAGGGTTATGCTTCTTAAAATGGAACCCAGGCTCCTCCATGTAATGTACCATTAGAGTCACACTGCACTCAGTGTACTTTCACAGCACTCATATTTTCCAGTACTGTTGCCTCCGTGCATTCCGCCATTACAGAAATGCATACATTCACCACTCAGCTTTTCAGTAGTGTACCAGGGTGTACTATTTGCAAACACACACACACTGCCAGCACACATACACTATATGCACTGCCTCCACCTCTATAAAAGTAGTGCTTTGGGTGCCCCTCCCAGTCCAACAGGACCCCAACCTGTGAGACAGGTTTATGCAATGGCTCACACGCATGATCTATGTTTGCCTATGACAAAAATCAGAATTACAGATCCAGACAACAGTAGCAGTTGGGCACTCAGGGTAGGGGTACACGGTGCTTACCATGCAGAGGATATATATGTAATAAATGTTAATATTTTTTAAAAAGTCCTTCTATTCTTTCTTTCAATGTTTCCCTATTATTTACATACATAAATCTTTGCCCAGTGCCCCAGTGGTGGAGATCTCTACCAATGTGTGAAAGTTTCAAGCAGTTACTTTAAACTCATAAATTAGGCTTCCCCACCTTGAGTTCAGGGAGTGGGGACATGTCTTAGACTTCTGAGTAACTTTACACTCCTAGATGGTGAATAGCCAAAAGTAATAAAGTTACTCAAATGTGTAAGAGTAAATTTACATGTGCACATTTACTGACGTGTCAATTTAACATTGTGAATAGCCTCCTCAGTATTTAGTATATTGACCCAAGCTGCCATACTGGGTGTTTTGTCTGATGCCATATTTTCATTTTCTTAGCATTTCTCATATACACTGCTTATTTAGTAAGTGTTGACATTTTTTAGGTTTATATTTCTTGTGACAATGACGGACTTTTATAAATATACATATTTATTTCCATTATTGCATTATCTTGATATATGCTATTTTCATAGCAGCTTTCAAAAGTTGCCTGAAAATCTTCATGACCCAAAATGTTTGTTCCCATTAATATGAGTCCCTCTTGAACATACAGCTGTTAAGGGAGGTCTGTTTAGGCTAAAATATGCATAGTGTGCGGGGTGAAAAAGATGTGGAGAAGGACAAAAAGGGTGTGCTAACAAGCCAGATTCTTTTTGTACAACAAATAGGGCCTCATTGCGATTTTGGCGGATGGAAATGCCCGCCTGCCAAAATTCGAACAGGAAGGTTGCCGCCATTGTGGCAGCCTCCCTGTCGGGCCCATTACGAGGTTACCGCTGGGTCAGTGGGCGGAAACCTCAGTTTCCACCCACTGGCCCAGTGAGAAATGGCCTACAGCATTGTCTCTTGCTTGTAATAGAGCCAGCGGCAATGCTGTAGTGCAGAGGGTGCACAAACACACTTGCAATGTTCACTGTCTTCAAAGCAGACAGTAAACATAGTAAACACTGCAAGGGTGCTGGCCAGGGGACCACTGCACTGCCCATGCCAAGTGCTACCACTATGAAATCGTTGGCGGAGAACGAAGTCTTAAGCCCCAGGGCAGCGCTGCCCTGGCCGATTAGGACCGTCATGATCGCCAGACTGCCAGACTGCCGGGAGGACTAATCCTGGCGGTGGTACTGGTGGTCCGACCATGAAACCACTAGGTTTGTAAAGAGGGTCATAGTGTATATGCAGAAAATTATCAATGTTACTGTAACAACAATTTCAACAAAACAAATCTCAAAATGTGCGCTACTCATTTTTTGCCAAAAGCACTGTGCTTGAATAAAGTTAAGGATACTG
This sequence comes from Pleurodeles waltl, assembly GCF_031143425.1. NCBI lineage: Eukaryota > Metazoa > Chordata > Amphibia > Caudata > Salamandridae > Pleurodeles > Pleurodeles waltl. The sequence continues at coordinate 716,482,104 of NC_090443.1, forward strand.
TGCTCAATGTACAAGTAGTAGTAACATAGCATTGTAAGAACTTGTAGGAATGAATTCAATAGCGAAGAGCAGTAAAAGTCGCTTGGGTAGTATTTTTCCAAAATAGGAAATCGTCTGTGATGCACTGAATGGTATATGCAATCATAGCAAATGATCCACATAGCAGTAGTTCCAGGATAATAAGTCAACAGTTCAGATTGTAGAAAGTAATAAGTTGATCTCTATCAGAACAGTAAAAAGTACAAATGAGCTCTAAGGGAAATGTATATAAATATTAAGCTCAATTTTTACAAATTGTGGCAATAGTTAATCTGGCCAAGTCAACCTGCAGCAATGTGATATGTACCCAGTGGGGTTATGTGATAATTCCTGGCAGTAATAATAAAGATGGGGTTTCTGTTTGCTGCATTCAAAGAAGATATTGAAATTGGAATGCCTGACTGAGTTGATGTGAGTAGTAGTTACTCCTTATGATGTTTCGAACTAAGAAGCATCAAAGGGAACTATTGTGCAGGGTCATACTCATATCCATGTCTATATAACAAAAAAAATTAGACCCCAAATTGTTGTTGATTAGTAGAACCTGTGGTTGTGTGTAACTCTCGCAGATGAAGCAATCCTAAATGCTAAAGAGTTTGCTGAGGTTTGCTGAGTATGTCTAGAACTCCCTCTCTACGGCCTTTAATATGGTTTTCTATGTAAAAACAAGAGCTTTTGATCTTGCTAAAAATGACAATTAACAGGATCACCAATAGAGAATTTGTCTAATCAACATACTCCCAGGCTTTTCATGACTTTCCCTTTGTGTCACTGTCTAGAGGAGAGGTATGAACAGCCCCACTGTCTAACTGGCCCAGACGGGGAATCCATAAACAGGCAGAGTCACAGAATGGTTTAAGCAAGAAAATTCCTACTTTCTAAAAGTGGCATTTTCAAACTCACATTCTAAAAACCAACTTCACTAGAAGATGTCTTTTTAAATTGTGAGTTCAGAGACCCCAGACTCCATATTTCTATCTGCCCTCAAAAGGAATCTACACTTTTAAGTTATTTAAGGGCAGTCCCCATGTTAACCTGTGAGGGAGATAGGCCTTGTAAAAGTGAAACCCGAATTTGGTAGTATTTCACTGTTAGGACATGTAAAACACACCAGTACATGTCCTACCTATTAAATACACTACACCCGGCACATGGGCTACCTAGTGCCTACCTTAGGGGTGCCTTATATGTACCAAAAGGGACGGTTTTGGCCTGGCAATTGGGTACAATTGCCCTGTCTAATTGGCAGTTTAAAACTGCACATACAGACACTGCATTGGCAGGTCGGAGCAATGCTTACAGGGCTACTTATGTGGGTGGCACAATCAGTGCTGCAGGCCCACTAGCAGCATTTGATATACAGGCCCTTTCCACCTCTGGTGCACTTTACTAGGGACTTACCAGTAAATCAAATATGCCAATTATGGATAAACCAATCAACAGTATAATTTAAGTATAATTTACCTAGGGGGCACTTGCACTTTAGCACTGACTAACAGAGGTAAAGTGCGCAGAGACAATGAACCAGCAAAACACCATTTCCAACAATAGTAACTGAAAATATGTCACTAATACACTTTCATTCATAATAGGTAATGACGATAATGGAGAATTTCATGTGACTTTTGATAAATCACATCTTTTCCCTTTTCTCCTCTCCAGCAATGCCAACGGTGCAGAATGGAGCATCGTCTTTGGGCCTGGTAGACTCATGGAGATTGTGCAATTGAAAAACTCAAGACTACTTGATTTATTTGCATGTGCCGGTCCCACACATCAGACTCAATAAAATATTTTTCTCTGCAAACGTAACACTTCAGTCACAAAGGCCAAATATATCTCTTGAATCACTTCTGATCAGAACCATGTCTTGCTGGGAGTGGGATAGGTTAGGTTTAGGCTGGTAGTCTCTACATAGACACTTCAGAGATCTGCACTTAAAGACTCCTCATTCAGGCACTTAGGGGGGAATCATTCACTACTTGGAAGAAAACAGTCAGACTGCCTCTGATACCCTGGTAGTTTGAGGGACTTTCAATGTGGTGGTCATATGCTGCAAAAGGAAAACATTCAACAGAGAAGGAAATGAACACGCTTGAAACATCTAAGGGAAATTGCACTGACTCTTGGTTTTTGCTCAGATGCCCAAGAATAACATATCCAGGAAAGTTAGAAATATGTTGCCATGGTCCAATGATTACAGTGTGTTGATTAAAAAGGGTATATGGTGAAATGGCATAACAAGAATGGAAAACTGTACAGGCTACTTGCCTGTTTGATCAAACCAAAAGCTAAGGTGTCTCCTATCACTAACATACTTGAATGAAAGACAATGAGGTAGTCCACACCCAACTTTTTTCCCGCCTCCAGTGACCTAGCGCCAGCGTCCTCTTCGTTTTGCGCCCGAGTGCCTGTGTCCGCTCTTTCTTCTGTACCCCGAGTGCCTGTGCCCCTGGTATTGTTCCACTGTACTTTTTACCTTTTTGCCCTTACTGTGTTCTTTTCTCTTCCAGCCTCGCCGCGTCACCCCATCGCCGCCCGTTTGTTTCCCGCCGCTACACTCCGGTAGCTCCGCCCCCTTGTTCCCCATTGGCCGCCCCGCTCCCACCTCCCAGCTGCTCCTCCCTCCCTCTTCCCCTCATATGGTGGCCGCGCAGCGATAGAGAGAGCGACCTCTGACCCTGGTTCTCAGGCAGGTCGCCTCCGTCTGCGCCCGTCCGCGCCTGGACCGTGCCCAGCGCCAGACCCCCTGGCCCCCGCCGCTGTGAGCCTACCCGCCGGACCTACGAAGCCGCCACCCTCCTCGCACTCAACACCGGCCGGATCCCCGGGTGCTGCCGTGCCGCCCCAAGATGCACCCACGGACCCTTCACCTGCCAATCCTGCAAGTTCTCCTGCATCCAGACCCGCACCGCGCCCGCCAAACCAAGCACCAGCAGCAACCACCTGAAGTGCATCCTGCTCAACACCCGCTCCATCCACAGACACGCCGTGGAACTCTGGAACCTGCTCGACACCACATCTCCAGACGTCGCCTTCCTCACAGAAACCTGGATGAACGCCTCCTCAGCGCCCAACATCGCCATCGCCATCCCGGACGGATACAAGATCACCCGGAGGGACCACGTCAACCAGACAGGAGGAGGCATCGCCATTGTCCACAAGAACACCATCCGCATCACGACCAACTCCGACGACACCCTCACAGCTGCCGAACATCTCCACTTCCAGATTCACACCGACCCCAAGACCACACTCAGAGGCACCCTCATCTATAGACCCCCAGGACCCCGCACACAATTCAGCGAAGACATCGCAGACTTCATCAGCCCACACGCCCTCCCCTACGCTGACTACATCCTCCTAGGGGACCTCAACTTCCACCTGGAGAACAACAACGACAACAACACCACCACCCTGCTGGACAACCTCGCCAACCTCGGACTCAAGCAACTGGTGAACACCCCCACCCACTACGCCGGACACACGCTTGACCCAGTCTTCTCCTCCAGCAAGTACATCTCCTTCAGCCACTCCACCGGACTCCACTGGACAGACCACAGCTGCGTCCACTTCAGCTTCAGAAAAATCACGACTCACCACCACCCACAACAGGCTCCCCGCAGGAGCTGGAACAAGATCACCACCGACCAGCTCTCCACATCACTGAGCCAGAACCCTCCCGCCAGCTCAGCGGACCCCAACCAAGCAGCCAACAACCTTACACAGTGGATCACCAACTGCGCTGACAACCTCGCACCGCTGAAAACCCATCCCATCAGGCCCAACAGCAAGAAAGCCTCCTGGTTCAACAACGACCTCAAGAACTCCAAGAAGAACTGCAGCACCCTCGAGAAAGCCTGGCGAAAAAACCCGACTACAGACAACATGACCGCCCTCAAGTACGCGTCCCGTAAACACCACCAGCTGATCCACACCACCAAGAAGACAGCATTCAAAGAACGACTAGACAACAACGCACACAACAGCAAGGAACTCTTCAGCATCGTCAAAGAGCTCTCCAACCCCAGCACCGGAAACAACATCACCCCCTCACAAGACCTCTGCGACTCACTCGCCTCGTTCTTTCACCGCAAGATCGCCGACATACACAACAGATTCGGCGCACAGACCTCGCACCCAACCACCAAACCGACGCCCCCCAACACCACCCTCCGCGCCTGGACCCCGGTCAGCACCAAAGACACCATCCATACGATGAACACCATCCATTCCGGATCACCAACCGACCCATGCCCCCACCACGTCTTCAACAAGGCCGACTCCGTCATCGCACCCCATCTCCGGGACATCATCAATTGCTCCTTCAACACCGCCACCTACCCGGAGAGCTGGAAGCATGCCGAACTCAGCGCCCTCCTGAAGAAACCATCAGCAGACCCCACCGACCTCAAGAACTACCGCCCCATCTCGCTCCTCCCGTTTCCTGCCAAAGTCATCGAGAAGACCGTCAACAGACAGCTGGCCGCCTTCCTCGAGACTAATGGATCCCTCGACCACTCACAGTCCGGCTTCCGAGCCAACCACAGCACCGAGACCGCCCTCATCGCAGCCACTGACGACATCCGAGCCCTGCTCGACAACCGGGAAACAGCGGCCCTCATCCTCCTGGACCTCTCCGCAGCGTTCAACACTGTCTGCCACCGCACCCTAGTGCAGCGCCTCAGCAACATCGGAATTCAAGAGAAGGCACTAGAGTGGATCATCTCGTTCCTCACCGGAAGAACCCAGAGAGTCCGGCTCCCCCCGTTCAGATCCGAGGCCACTGAAGTCATCTGCGGCGTACCACAAGGATCATCACTCAGCCCCACCCTCTTCAACGTCTACATGAGCCCCCTCGCAGCCATCGCACGTCATCACAACCTCAACATCATCTCCTACGCCGACGACACCCAGCTGATCCTCTCCCTCACCAACGACCCAGCCACCGCCAGAACCAACCTGCACGAAGGGATGAAAGACGTAGCCGAGTGGATGATGAACAGCCGCCTGAAACTGAACTCAGACAAGACGGAAGTCCTCATCCTTGGATCATCACCCTCTGCCTGGGACGACCCCTGGTGGCCCCCTGCCATGGGCAGCGCACCCAAACCAACGGACCACGCACGCAACCTGGGCTTCATCCTGGACTCCTCCCTCTCGATGACCAGACAAGTCAACGCCGTCTCATCATCATGCTTCAACATCCTACGCATGCTCCGAAAGATCTTCAGATGGATCCCCATCGAAACCAGGAAGACGGTCACCCAGGCACTCGTCACCAGCCGACTGGACTACGGTAACACCCTCTACACCGGAACCACGGTCAAACTACAGAAAAGACTCCAACGCATCCAGAACGCCTCCGCACGCCTCATCCTTGACATCCCCCGACACAGCCACATCTCCGGACACCTGAGAGACTTGCACTGGCTCCCCGTCAGCAAGAGAATCACGTTCCGCCTCCTCACCCACGCACACAAGGCCCTCCACGACCTGGGCCCCAGGTACCTCAACAACCGCCTGACCTTCTACACTCCCACCCGCCAGCTACGATCGACCAGCCACGCCCTCGCCGCCGTGCCACGCATCAGAAAAGTCACCATGGGAGGAAGATCCTTCTCCTACCTGGCAGCCAAGACTTGGAACTCCCTCCCCATCCACCTCCGTCTGACCCAAGACCACCTCTCCTTCAGGAATCAACTCAAGACCTGGCTGTTTGAGCAGTAGCGGTCCCCCCTCCCCCAGCGCCTTAAGACCCTCCGGGTGAGTAGCGCGCTATACAAATTTCTTGATTGATTGATTGATTGATTAGGTCTGAACTTTATTTTAATGTGTCAAGGGTTTCTTTGCATGAACATACTGATCGTATTCATAACCATCCTTTGTAATGCATGGGCCAGGTCCATGATGCACAGTGCTACTGCTGAACGATGCTCCATCTTCTTTAGAAAACCTTTATAAAACTAGAGTGAAATGAGAATGTAACACTGACTATGCCATGGTTTCTCTAGTCTCTTAGCTTTGTTTTGAATTGACTGTAAGATAGCAGGAGAGGCACAAAATAAGACAGGCAAACAGGGTGCTTGAAGAAAGGTTTATTCTTAACACCGCAGCCATGGTTCCAGTCAGCCTTCATTTCCCAGCTGACCTATCCAGTATATGGAATGTCAACTGCCAAAGCATTCTATTGTATTACCATGCAACGGGGTGAACACTTGCAAAGGGACAAATCATTAACCCCTCGGGTGCCTGGTACGAGCCGGTCTCGTCCCTGCCCATGGTTCCCCTGTACCAAGGACAAGACCAGCTCGTCCTGCACACGGCCCACGTTAATGCTCCCCCGCAGGCCTCCGAACCACACCCCCCCAACAGGGATGAAAGGGGAATCAGTTCACCTTCCACCCCGACCCCCCCTGGCAATCTGATGACATCAGCGCGCTCACACCGTGCTAACGTCATCAAATGCTGCCGGGGACGCACTGGAAGCCATTTGCTTCCAGCGCGTTAGGCGAGAGGACATGTGCAAGGTGAGTCCTTTTCCTGAGGGGTGGTTGGGGGGGAAACAGACAGAGGGGGAAAGGAAGGCAAGGGTCGTTCCCCTGGGTGCATTATAGTATCCGTGTTTCGTCCCCCGTGGGGGCTAGATCGGCAGTTTTTTCGGCCGATCTGCCCCCCGGGGGGTCGAAACCCACTAGGAACTAGGGATTATGTTTATAATAATATTTTATAATTATAATTTTTTATATGTTTCGGCCCATCTCGCCCCCGGGAGAGTCGAAACCTAATAGGCCCCAAGGATTGTGTTTTGTGTGTGTGTGTTTGTGTGATTTTTGTGTCTTGGGGCACACCTTGGGCAAGGGTCACCCCCTCAAAAGGGGCACATTAGTGACGGCCATTTCTGCCCATCTTGGGGGCAAATCGGCCTAATTCTTTTAGGTCCATCTGCCCCCAAGCAGAAACCACCAAGACGCCAGGGATGTTTTTCCCTTTTTTTGTGGTGGGGGTGCCCCCTTTGACAAGGGTCACCCCCAAAGGGGGTAAAGAACTGTTGCCCATTTCTGCCCCCCAGAGGGGCAGATCGGCCTATTTTTTTTAAGCTCATCTACTTAGGCACCAGGGATCTTGTGTGTATGTGTGTGTATTTTGTGTGGGCGGCGGCCTCTTTGGCAAGGGTCGCCCCCCCCCAAAGGAGGCACATTACTGATGGCCATTTCTGCCTCCTTTGGGGGCAGATCAGGCTATTTTCTTAGGCCCATCTGCCCCCAAGGGGGGCAGAAGCTACCAAGATGCCAGGGATTTTTTTTCCTTTGTTTTTTTAGTGTTGGGGTGCCCCTTTTGGCAAGGGTCACTCCCCCAAAGGGGGCACTTTACTGATGGGCATTTCTGCCCCCCTTGGGGGTAGATCAACCTATTATTTGTAGGCCCATCTACCCCCGAGGGGGGCAAAATCCACTTAGGCACCAGGGAAAATTTCAAAATGCCTGGTGGCAAGGGGTTTGTCAACTAGCAAAGTATTTGCATTTGTGATTATAACAGTTTATTTCTCCTTTTTGTTCTAGTTCAAAGCTTTTGCTTCTTTTGCTGTGGCTCCTTGTGGTTTTGACAGTGCTTGACCTGCGGTTTGGGTAGATGCATGTTTTAGGTAAGTAAAAACAATTTTCTCCAAGAGTATTGTTGCCATTCATGAATGGCATATTTGTAGGTGGTGTACTAAATGCAGGATCGTGTGTGAAATTGTCCTTAGATTTGTGCACAATGATATTTGCGTTGTCTTATGTTTAATATTCTTTTCTTTTTTCTTTTTTTTTGGATATCATTGGTGATTGCTGTGTCTGTGCAGAGTAGTTGCTGGTGAGTCTAGCTTTTTCAGGCAAGTGAGTGGTATAGTTTTTAAGTACATAACTCTTTGTGATAAAGCCACACTTCGTTTATTACTTATTTTAGACAGTGCTGGTTGTTGTTGGTGCATTTGTCAACTCACACTTCTTAGAAAGGATCATGGCTAGCCGCAGAGTGACCACTCAGCAGGTTGTTAGCATGCTTTTTTAGTCATCTTCTGACCATGATTATGAGACTAGCTCTGCATCTGAGGTACAGGAGGAAGTGTGAGATTCTGGCAGTTGATTTTCTGTTTGAGAGGAATATTCTGACGAGGAAGCCACTCTCGGTGCAGATGAAGGGCCTGTTTTAGAGGGGAACACTGATGTTTCAATAGTGTAGCAGCCTGGGGTTGAAAGCTTTCCGATTGGAAGACCTGAACTCTGGGTTGCCCCAAACATGGTGCAACCACAGTTGCCTGCCTTTACTGGTCTCCCAGGGTATAGAGTGAATACAGAAAATCTTTTGCCTGTCAATTTCTTACAGTTGTTTATGGACGCTGTATTTTTGGAAGAGATTGTTGAGCAGACTCATTTGTGTGCAGAGCAGTATTTGAGTACTTAGGCCTCAGTCTAGACCTCCCACAAATCTGGAAGAGTTGAAAAAGTTCCTGGGTTAGACTTTTTTGATGGGGTTGATAAGGAAGCCGTCACTGGTTTCTTATTGGTCTACTAGTCCCTTGATGGCAACGGCTATATTTCCTGCAATCATGACTTGTAATCGGTATTTGCTTTTTCTTCAGATGCTGCATTTTTTTGACAGTTCTTTAGCCTTGCCATGAGATCACCCTGATTGTGACCATCTTTTTAAGATTAGGCCTGTCGTTGATCATTTTGTAGATCAGTTTTCAGAGGGCTATGTTCCATGGAAAGAAATATCTGTAGATGAGTCTTTGGTCCTGTTCAAGTGGTGTTTGTTTTTCAAGCAGCACATTCCTAGCAAGAGGGCACGGTATGGAATTAAGATGTAGATGCTGTCTGAAAGTAGTACTGGATATGTATATAGTTTTCGGGCCTACACTGGTAGAGATTCCAGTATTGACCCCTCTGGTTGTCTGCCCTCTTTTGGAGTTAGTGAGAAAATTGTGTGGGGAACTTGGTGGACGACTGTTTAACAAAAGTCACCATTTGTACATAGATAACTTCTACAATGGAGTGCAGTTGTTCAAGGAATTGTTCAGACTGGATACTGTTGCTTGTGGCACAATCCATTCTAACCGCAAAGGCTAGCCAAGGGAGCTTGTCTGTAAAAATCTTGAGAGGGGAGAGTGCAGTGCCCTGCGTAACAATGAGGTGCTAGCCCTGAAATTTGTAGACAGGAGGGTTGTGTACATGCTAATTACCATCCATGATGAGAGTACTTACCCTGTGACTTTTTGGGGTCAGGATGCGGAAGTGCGCAAACCTGCGTGCATTTTTTACTACAATAAGCACCTGGGTGGTATTGACAGAGTAGATCAGAGGTTAGAACCTTACACTCCTGTTCGTAAGTCTTACGTGGGGTATAAAAAGTTGGAGTGCAGTTGCAGAGGAGTCTGGGTAAGAACATTATTGGGGATCCATGTAAGCTACACTTCCCTGGACTCCACCGGGAGTATAGTTTTAAAAAATGTCTGGGTTAGGTAGGTTTCCCTAGATGACCGCCGCACAGGGACCAAAAATGCAGGTGCATCCCCCTACAAAAACAGGTCATTTTGTAATAGATAATTTTGATGTGTCCACATAAATTGTGTTTTGGGGCATTTCCTAACATGAGCACTGGGTCTACCCACAAAAATGAGGTACTAATTTTATTGGGAGACCTGGGAGAACTCTGGGTAAAAGGAAGTTTGTGGCTCCTCTTAGAATCCAGAACTCTCCATCACCGACATGTGAGGAAAAGGTTTTTTTTTGCCAAATCTTGAGGTTTGCAAAGGATTCTGGGCAACAGAACCTGGCGAGAGCCCAACAAGTCACCCTATTCTGAATTTCCCCATGGGTCTAGTTTTCAGAAATGTCCAGGTTTGTTAGGTTTTCCTGGGTGCCAGCTGAGCTAGGGGCCAAAATCCACAGCTAGCCACTTGGCAAAAAACAGGTCAGTTTTCTTTGGGAAAATGTGATGTGTCCATGTTGTGTTTTGGGGCATTTCCTGTCGTGGGCACTAGTCCTACCCATACAAGTGCGGTATCATTTTTATCGGGAGACCTGGGGGAATGCTGGGTAGAAGGAAATGTGTGGCTTCTCTTAGATTCCAGAACTTTCCATCACCAAAATGTGAGGAAAAAGAGTTTTTTGGCCAGAGTTTGAGGTTTGCAAAGGATTCTGGGTAGCAGAACCTAGTGGGAGCCCCACAAGTCATCCCATCCTGGATTCCCCTAGGTGTCTCATTTTGAAAAATGCACAGGTTTGGTAGGTTTCCCTAGGTGTCAGCTTGAGCTAGAGGCACACTACTGGGCACTTTCCAAAAAACACATCTGATTTCAATGTAAAAATGTGATGTGTCTATGTTGCGTTTCCTGTCGCAGGCCTTAGGACTACCCACACAAGTGAGGTACCATTTCAGTGAGCTGGGGGAAAACAGAATAGAAGAACAAGTGATATTGCCCCTTGTCTTTCTCTAGAATTCTTCCTTCCAAATGTAAGACAGTGTGCAAAAAGACATCTCTTAGAGAAATGCCATGTAATTCACATGCTAGTATGGGGACCCCGAAATTCAGAGATGTGCAAATAACCACTGCTTCTTAACACCTTATCTTGTGCCCATTTTGGAAATACAAAGGTTTCCTTGATACCTATTTTTCACTCTTTATATTTCACCAAATAATTTGCTGTATATCAGCTATGCAATGAAACCCCATTGCAGGTACAGTTCATTTGTTGGCTCTGGGTACCTAGGGTTCTTGATGAACCTACAAGCCCTATATGTCCCCAAAACCAGAAGAGTCCAGCAGATGTAACAGTATATTGCTTTCAAAAATCTGCAGAAAAGAAGTTACAGAGTAAAACATGGAGTGAAATGGCAGTTTCTTTTCACATCAATTTCAATATTCTTTTATTTCACCTGTTATTTTCTGTAGGAAAATCTTGAATGGTCTACACAAATGACCCCTGCTGAATTCAGAATTGTATTTACTTTCCAGAAATGTTTATCTGTCCAGGATCCAGCATTGGTTTCACATCCATTTCTGTCACTTACTGGAAGTAGGCTGAAAGAACATAAATAGTAAAAATGGGCTATGTCCCAGTAAAATGTCAAAATTGTGTTAAAAAATGTGGTTTTCTTATTCAAGTCTGCCTGTTCCTGAAATGGTGATTTTAGCACTGTAAACTTTTTGTTGATGCAATTTTCAGAGAAAAACACAAGCTTTCTTCTGCAGCCCCTTTTCCCAATTTTTTTTTAAAAACAAAATTGTTGCTGTATTTTGGCTAATTTCTTGGTCTCCTTCTGGGGAAACCCACAAACTCTGATTACCTCTAGAATCCCTAGGATGTTGGTAAAAAAGGACGCACATTTGGCATGGGTAGCTAATGTGGACAAACAGTTCTGAGGGCCTAAGCACAAACTGCCCCAGATAGCCAAAAAAAAGGCCCAGCACCTGAGGGAGAAAAGGCCTGGCAGCGAAGGGGTTAAGTAACCTCACCTTTTTGTCAGTTTTACGTGCCATCAGAATGGGAGCCAACCACTCTGTGGCTTCAACTGGCTCAATGACATTTTGTTTACCCAACCTCTCCAGTTCGGATTTCACAGCTTCCTGTACATTTACTGGTACCCTCTGGACTTAGGACACTACTCGGGTTGTGTTAGATTTCAGTTTCCTTAAGTGGATGTATGACTTGAGAAATCCTAACTCACTATTGAAAACTTCGGGAAACTTGTGTATAAAAACATTCTCTTGGACTGCTTGAACCTGGATTTGTGGTGTTTTATTGGGATTAAGAACTACTCTTAAGGTTTTTTGGACTGGCCATTGTAAAATGTTGTCTCCCTTTTCGGATGCATATAACTTGGTTATGGTATTCTTCCCCTTATACTGGACGTAGCCTGGGAATTAGCCTCAAATGTTGGGATTATTGAATTTCTTCACAAATCTCTTATTCCTGCAACTTGCTACAGAGTGCTCCATCTTGCCATAACCTTTGCACACCGCCTTCTAGGCTGGACACTCCCTCCAATTGGCCATGCAGCCTGCCAGGCCACACTGGAAACATTGACTTTTGAAATTCTGATCAGGAGATTTATTTGGTTCATTCTTTTTGTCCTTCACAACATTTATATACTCTTTTTCTCACAAGGATTATTTTTGTTTTCAACCTTGAGTTCTTTCACACTAGACAACTTATCAACTTGTTTTGAAACAATTAGTACCTCATTCAGGGGAAGATCATCTTTAAGCAACAATTTGTTGTGTATCCTATCTATGTTGCATGTTTTGAGGCCTGGTCACAGATGCACCAAACTTACACATTGCAGCCAATTTTCTTAGCTCAGACACAAAATCCTCAATTCTCTCCCCCTGTTTCTGACTCCTTTTGCCAAAATGGTATCTTTATAAGATGGTGTTCATTTTTGGTGAAAAATGTTTATCCAATTTCTTTACACACATTTCATAAGCATTCAAATCTGTTGCCTCATCATCAGGTAAATCTGGCAGGTGTTCTAGTATTTCCTGCCCCTCCGCCCCCAGACAATATTCTAATAATGCCACTTTCCTTTCTACATTTGCATTTGGGCCACACACAGTAAGATAAATATGGAAAATGTTCTTCCATTTGCTCCATAACATTGGAGGTTCACCTGGCATATTCATAAAACATTGGGGGGTGATGTACTGCATAGTGAGGGACACTACTGGGTGGAATCACCTGCCACAAAATGTTATATCAATGATATACTGCTATACACTTTAACAAGTAGATGTACGTGAGAGCAGTTGCCTACACACTGTGTACTGTATCATGTGCTCATTAACAGTGTACCATTTTTAATAAGCACACTGTAACTCTATTAGAATGATGTCACTGTCACCCCACTGAATAATCCCTTCGACCCAGTAAGTGCAGATGGAGTAATGATCAATGAGGGAGAACTGGTCATGCACTGATGCTTTGTTAAAGTGTGCGGATCACTGATGTCACTATGTGTGATCCATTGTGTCCCAATACAAAGTGTGTGGCTCACTGAATTGAAAATAGTTGCTGTCAGGTTGACATTCCACCAAGAAAGTAGATGGTGAGACTGCAATGTGTATCTGAATTCCAGCCTTACACACTTTCTCAATGAGGCTCTCAGAATGGGAGGATAAGAAAACAGAGAGGCAGATACAGTTCCCCAAGGTGTAGTCAAACATTAAAGAAGGCGCTTCTCCAAGGCAAAACATTATGGTACAATTCAGCAAACAAAGGAAGAGCAGTATTAATGTGCACTGCATCCAGCACAGAGGGTCTGTTGAAGTAGATTAGAAACACTTGAAACTAGTTGTGGCTGACAAGAGTTAGGGAGTGCTCACAAGTGTTCTAATTTTCATGTTGCCTGACAGCTGTCAATGACAGCGCAGTTTCAGTCAGAGCAAATTGAAATTTGACACCTGCTCACGAACATTCTAATTACACGGTCAGCCTCAGAGCTGTATAACACCCCCTCGGAAACAGGAGTCTGGCCTTCAGTCCTGAAGGTGGTAGGAAAGAGCTAAGCCATTCCGGTGCAAATGGCCTATCTCCAAATATACTACTGGAAAGCTCCATGGGTGCTGTTGGTAGTTCAAGACCAAAAATAAAGATGGGCAAAAAGGAAGCTTTACGCTTTGCATATACCCCACCAACACCTGTAAGGAAGTTGGCAAAGTCCCCCAAGGAAGGAAGGGGGGGACAGATATATCTGACGATGACTCTCCTTCATGACAAACAATGCCCACCGTCAAAGGCAGGAAATTGCCGGGTGAGAATGGGATAAAAGCAGACCTCTCCTCCACCTCAAACTCTTCACCTGCCACCAGGGGTAAAAAAGGAAAAAAAGAATACAAAAGAAATGCCAAGTAGCCCATCAACTTTAACTGATCCACACAACGCCTCTCTAAATGGCAATAATCTAATAAAGGAGAACACTCAGCGGGATCCATATTGCCACTCAATCTAGAGATAGCATCCCACGACGAGCCAGCAGGAAGTCAGTGACCCTCTGAAATAATGACTTCTGAAACTCGCTCAGGAAGCATGACAATTCACAAGCAGGCCCTAAGAAGAACCATTCAGGCCAAACTTGAGGACTGCCTGGCAGCACAAACACTCGCAGACCTCTTACCACTCGTCAGCGCTCAGCTGCCAACCAAGAGCACAATTCATGAGACCTTATAAACAGAACACAGCACAACTCTGTTCCACCCACTCTACAGCTCATTAGGATATGAGGACATCCTCAAATGTAGCAATATAATAATGCTCCTGAACCAGATCCCAGACCTTGCAGTGGTAAACACAGCTGATATAGAATACGTCAAAGTTGTAAACACACAACGGGGAGACTCCAAATAGGTACACCGAACATGTCATCTCTGTGCAACGTGAAAGTAACGACTTCCTAGCTTGGTGACTAATCATAGAAAAATATCAAGATCCAGGGTACCCATGCCCGCTAAGATGGAGAGAGGGCAACAAACCAGGGGAATCAGGCTCCCGGCCAAAACCATTCTCAGTTGTAAAAAATGCTCTGGGTGCAAGCCCACAGAGCCAGGTAAATGACACAGGACCAGATCCACCAAAACATGAGCCAACCCTGGGATGGGCCAGCCCCCAGAGAGTGGGATTGGATTGCTAGAGCCTTAAACAACTCTCAGATAGCTGGGTGGCCAGCTGCAACACAAGGAAATACCTCTGATCCTGAAACTCAAACTTCAAGACTTTGTTCCTGGAATAATCATGGCTTAGCTAACAACCTTGATGATCCCGATCTGATCCACTATCTCCAAACCTTCTCAGTGGTTGCCCTATAGGAGACCTGGTCCCGAGAACCAGTATCCATCCCAGGTTTTTGTCACCATGTAATCCCAGCGCCTAAAGTGTCAAAATTCGGACGCAGCAAAGGGAGCCTCGTAATTTACTTGTCCACAACTCCTAAAATCAACGTGAAGGAGCAATAAATAGATTCGGCCAAGATACCAATACAGCACCCTGAACTGCAGACAGGGCAAACAGAAACCACAGGCTGCCTATTGGTTTTTAGTAAAATGTGTGCACTTCCAAATAGCAAAGAACTTACAGAGATGCTGGATAAACTGTGGGACCGCCTATTCAGGTTAGGAGGCTCCCAGCAGCATACTCAGACCATAGTACCCGGTGAATTTCAACACTTATTTATTAGGTTCCTTGCCAACAAACAAGATCAACGAGGTACAAGAGTGCCAATGGGTTATTCCACCTCAGGAGGATGTAGATGTGAAAAGAAGGGACTAAATGGGCCATATCTTGTTAGGCAAACTGGAACATCTGCTTCCAAGGTGACATCCCACCAGAAAAGTATTTTCAGTCTATTAGTGGCAACTCTTTGATTGGCTACACTTTCAGATCCGTTTCTCTTCTGCAGCAAGTGCGAACATTCAAAGTAGGGGAAAGAGCAGAGAGTTATTGCCTGCTGCAGGAGCTTGATCTCACTGTTTATGTGGTCACAAATTCACCACCCATAGAACCACAGGATCAACCTACCTGTCCGACCTAAGAAGGGTAAAACGGTCAGCTACCAACATAGACTCACTGGAAAAGGAAGCTGAACATCACGTGAAGCTGGCCCAAAGTGAAGGAACCACCCAACAGAAAACTGGGAAACATACATAGCATTGTTCTCCCTACAACATGCTAGAAAAGTCAATAACCATACAGCCCAATCAACAGCTGGCTGCTCAAAACAAAATTGGAACAAGAGCATGCAGAGAGTAATAAAAATTCTCAAACGGGAAATCAACAGGGCTCTGAGTGCTGTACGCCAGTTCCCTAAAAATTAAAGCGCTCAAAATCAACCTGAGGAGCAAGAAGAAGGAGCTAAAAAGGGCCATTTAGACCAAAAAGAGAGAAATAACGGGAAATTTCTGGGCAAAGTTCATTGGGGGTATAAAGCACTACAACGCCAATGCTTTTGGACATTCAGTCAACTGCCTAAATTATAAAGCACTACATGGATGGAATCAAACTTATCCGAGAAGCCTAGGTCTCCTTTCTTATCGCTCACTTTAACATCTATTCAAATGCAGCAGACACACCGGGTAGCCCAGGGGTGGCCTCTGCAGATGGGCAATGCCATCTAGGCCCCACCACCCCAGATGAGGGAGGAATCCTCGAGGAGGGCATAATTAAACGGCAAATCAACAAAGGTAGATGCACTGGCACTCCCAGCTCAAATGGAATCCCTCAGGACATCTTAAAGTGCAACCAAGCAAAATGGGTGTGATACAGGGCCCCACTCTTCACCCACGCCCTGTCAGGGGCCACAATCATGGGCTTCTGGAGAGGGTCTGCCATTGCATCAGTCTTCAAGGCGGGGACAAGTATAAACCTCAAAACTACAGATTGATAGCTCTCATTGATAACGAGGCAAAGTACTACGCAGGTGTCCTCTTGGAACGGCTCACAGATTGGGCCGAAGCCTACTTCATACTCTCGACAGGGTTCACAAAAAAATTCAGGGACCTCAACAAATACAAGGGCTCTAACACTGCTTCTGGAAGCCTAAAAAAACAATCAATCACTGTACCTCTGCTTCATAGACTACAAAGCTGCTTTTGATTGTGTCTCACAAGACCTCCTTTGGAGCAAGATAAACAACTGGGATAATCCAGCCATGCTCAGTAGAGCAATGAAAACTATATATACAGTCACAATAAGACTGGGTAATGGAGCTAGCCTCTCCAGGGCCATAACAACATCTTGTGGCTCAAGCAGGGGTGCGTCTTAGCCCCTATGCTTTTCAACCTATTTCTGGCAGGCCTTTCCACATCCTTGGCTGCAGGAAACCCCCATGCCCCAAAGCTTGGTACGATCCAGTTGTCAAACATGCTGTATGCCAACAACCTGGTTCTGATCAGCTGCCAATGACTACTTGTTAAGAAACGGCCTCACAATTAACAACAAGAAAACTAAAATCATGAATTACTGCAGAAGAACTAGAGGTAAAATCAGGGGTACCCTCAATGCAACAAAGGTTAATGAAGTTACAGCCTACAAATATCTTGGCCTCACATTTGATAATAAAGGAAACTTTAAACCGCACCTGACGTTTTGGGCATTGCAATCTGTCACGATTCACCCTGGCTATACCGTCGGTATCGGAGAGGGATGATGTGCAGCCTCGGTTCCTGCAAGTCCTGCTCTGACCGAGGTAGAAGCAACCCCTTCCGGTAGCCACGGTGCTGTTGACAATAGTACGCCACCTCAGTCCCTGCCCTCCAGAAGGAATCCCAGAGGAAAAACCCCTAGGGGAAAAAAACCTCCAACAGGAACTTCCTGGCGTCTAAGTGAAGACCAGCCGGAGCGTGACCACCACAGCAGAAGTGTTGCAATGCAATGAGAAGAAGAAATGATTCCCCTTATATACCCCTAGACAGGAAGTGATAGACAGGAAGTAGTAACACCACCATTTTGGATTGGGAAGGGGCTATAGAAAGAAATAGGAAAAGGCACCATAGAAAAAAGGGAACAGATGCATGCAGGGAAAAGGGAGGTGCAAGGTGTGCTGAGAAGGAGAAGGCATGGCTCCAGGAATCATGCAGGAGGAACGGAAAGCGCTGAAACGGGGCACCCGGTAAGTGGACGCTGGGGGGGGGGGCGCAGACACCCATGACAACACTCACGTCGCACGCTGTGTGCGGCGAGGACCGACATCCAAACCTGGGCCTCAGGCCTCGCAGCATCAGGAGAACAGCGTGTGGCCGGAGAAAAGGGCCGCCGCGGGCCACACGACCTCTAACACGGGCCGCGCCTTCCCCGCAGTCCGACAAGGAGACGCCGCGAGCCGCTGCAGCGCGGCAGCAGATCCCCCCCTGAGGCCCCAGGTTTGTGAGGGAAAAGACGGAAAAAATGAAAAAATGACGGATCAGAAGGGGGGCATGAACCAAAGATGCATCTTCCCAGGAGCATTCACTCATAGGGTAGCCCTTCCAATGAATGAGGAATTGGAGACAACCATGGAAGACTCGAGAGTCACAGATTTCCTGGAACTCGTATTCAGGCACGTTGTCAACCAGTTGAGGAGGAGGACAGGTGAATTGTCTGCGAAAAGGATCAGGGACATAGGGTTTAAGCTGAGATGCATGGAACACAGGATGTATCTTCCAAGTCTGAGGCAAACGAAGGCGAACAGAAATGGGATTGATCTTTTGAAGAATCAGGAATGGACCATAATACCGAGGTTTGAATTTATTTTGGGTTAATCGAAGAGGTAAGAATTTAGAGGAAAGCCAGACTTTATCGTTGATCTGATAATGCGGGGCCTCACAACGTTTCTTGTCAGCCATTCTTTTCATGCGTGTTTTTGTGGCTAAAAGATTCGAATATATGATACGTTGGATACCACGTAGTTGCCGGACATATGAGGTAATGGTAGGGAGAGTAGATGTTTCTTTCAGAGGAATAGGAAAGGCTTTCGGATGGAATCCATAAGAACAATAAAAAGGAGAGACTTTTGAGGCACTGTGTACTGAATTGTTGTATGAGAATTTAGAAAGTGGTAGGTACGTAGACCAATTGCTTTGCGTAGCATTGCAAAAACTACGTAGGTATTGTTCAAGGCCTTGATTCAGCCGTTCTGTCTGTCCATTAGTTTGGGGATGGAAACCAGATGATAAAGCTACCTCTATTCTTAGTGTCTTACAAAATTGTCTCCAAAAACGGGAGATGCATTGGGGACCCCAGTCTGAGATAATGACTTGCGGGTGGCCATGAAGCCGAAAGATCTCCTGAATAAAGATCTGACTTAGTTCTTTTGCCGTAGGTAGTTTCCTTAATGCCGTGAAATGTGCCATTTTCATGAAGGAGTCAATCGTTACCATTATTACCCGATTCCCAACTGAAGAAGGCAAAGAGCACATAAAATCAGTGGATATAGTTTGCCACGGACCTGGTGGAACAGGTAAAGGACTGAGTAACCCTACTGGTTTATTACGAGGTGTTTTGACTTGGGCACAGATGGGACAAGAAGTCACATAGTTTTCAGTGTCTGTTTGAAGTGTGGGCCACCAGAAAGAGCGAAGCAGGAGCTCTTGGGTAGCCTTCATACCACAATGACCTGCGATGGGGGAATCGTGGCACATTCGCAGGGCCTCTGTTTGGACTATTTTAGTAGGTAGGAACAAATCCTTTTTGTGATAGTAGTAATCCTGATCTTGATGGAGCTGTGGTCATAAATTGTTCATCTCAGTTGTTTCAAAGTTGGAATATTCAGTTTTCACTTTGTCAATGAATGATTGTACCAACCCAATGATCCTATTTTTTTCAAATAGGTTTTGCACAGGGGAATCACTACACTCAGGGTAGCAGCGTGACAGGGCATCTGCCAAAATATTTTGGGAACCAGGGATATATGTCATGTAAAAATCATATTGACTAAAAAAGAAAGCCCATCGAGCCTGTGGACTATTTTGCCATTGAAAGTTTCTCAAACACTGTAAATTCCAATGATCTGTCCGTGCCTCAAAAGGTTCTTTGGACCCCTTAAGAAAGTGTCTCCATTCAGTGCAAGCTGTATACAAGGGGAGTAGTTCTCGTTCTAAAACCGAATAGTTACGTTCGGAGTCGGATAATATGTGTGAAAGGTAGAATACAGAGTGTTCCAACCCATCATCATCTTGTCTTTGTAGCAAAGCAGCCCTGATTGCTCTTTCTGAGGCATCTGTAACGACAAGAAAATGTTTAGTGGTGTCTGGATGCCGTAAAATGGGAGCTTGAATAAAGGCATGTTTTAACTCCTGAAATGTGGATTCTGCGTCTTTGGTCCAACAAAAACCCTTCTGTAATTTTTTTTTCTTAAGGGTTTGTGTAATATAACTGGTTCGCTGGGCAAAGTCGGCTATACACTGACGATAGAAATTGGCCAATCCTAAAAAACACTGAGGGGGTCATTACAACATTGGCGGTAAAAGCCGCTTACCACCGTGCAGAAGACCGTCAATACACCGCCGCGGAATTCCGCTACAGCTATTATGACACACATCTTGGAAAATGCCGACACATACACAAGTCCGCCACACCAAAGGTCAGTGTTAAACTGGCGAAAACAAAGCCTCCGCCATCACGCCATCAGAAACACGCCCATGCTATCACGCTATCACGACCCACGAATCCACAAGGCGGTCTTTCAACTGCGGTACACACCGCTGCGCTCAAAATACACACACATCTCCAAAACACCGCCACGTTTGACAATTCAAAATACACACACCTGATACACATACAAACACCACTCCCACACACCCACACACCCAACACAACATAAAACACACACCCACATCACCCACAAACCCCTAAACCGAAATTTTGAGGAAGCCGAGAGACAGAGTGCACAGCAATTGAGAACCCCACCACACAGAGCCACACAACACCATCACCCATACAACATACCACGCACAAAACACCACACAGCACTACACATCACTACACACATCAACACATACACCTCCCCACACATCACCCACACCACCCCATGTCACGCCAAAGACACCCCAGGTTTTCCGAGGAGGAGCTCAGAGTCATGGTGGAAGAAATCCTACGGGTAGAGCCACAGCTATTTGGCTCACAGGTGCAGCACACCTCCATAGCCAGGAAGTTGGAGCTATGGCGCAGAATCGTGGACAGGGTCAACGCTGTGGGACAGCATCCAAGAAATCGGGAGGACATCAGGAAGAGGTGGAACGACCTACGGGGGAAGGTGCGTTCCGTGGTCTCCAGGCACAACATCGCGGTACAGCGGACTGGCGGTGGACCCCCACCTCCTCCCCCACAACTAACAACATGGGAGGAGCAAGTCTTGACCATCATGCATCCAGAGGGCCTCGGAGGAGTCGGTAGAGGAATGGACACTGGTAAGTCAAATCTTAACTATCATATCCCCCACCCTACCTGCATGCTATCACACACCCCCACCCTCACCCCCTCCCCTATCACTCCAAATCCTCACTAATGTACTAATAACACAAACCACCCATCCCAACACCAAGCCCTGCATGACACAACTAAGCGTGGTCACCCCTCACCAAAGCATGCTCACTGCACATACCCATAACAACCCCCTAACCATCATCACACAAACCCACACACAGGAATGCTTGCACTGGGGTACACGCACACCCATTGCACACCATTACACACACACATGCAATAATCATGCTCTTATATCCCTGCAGGACCACTACGGAACATCACCACACAGGAGGGTCCAGACATCTCCACTCCACCCACAGAAGAGGCCCACAGTGACAACAGCAGCTCTGGCCAACTGGATCCTGATGACCAGCCTGGACCATCGTGGGCCTCGGGACAGTCGGTTCCCCTTGCACAGGCACAGCCCAGCACTGACCTTCCACCCTCTGGTAACACCAGCACAGCACCCACCCAGCGGGCCCATACCTCCATACCCAGGACACGTCAATCAGCGGTGTGTCCACCACTACAGGGAACCCAGGATAACCCACCACCCCAACAACAACAGGGACCTGGGGTCAGTGGTAGTGGGCACACGGTACAGGGGACGGAGGCACAGGAACACAGGGGAACTGGGAGGGCTGCTGTGCGACAGGGGGCGGACAGGCCAAGGGAACCCACTCTCAACGAGGCCCTCTCCTGCATCATGGGAGCATACCACCACTCCCAGGAGACGATGGCTACGGTCCTAGCCAAGTTTCAGGAGACCCAGCCCCTGCAGGAGGAGCAGTATTTGGGGTTCATGGAGGAGCTCAGAACCATCAGCTCTGCCCTGGGCACCCTCGTAGGGGTGCTGAAGGACATACAAAAGACCATGAGGGACACTGTGGCACTCCAAGGGGCCCCTGACACTAGCATGGACGATGAACTGCCCACCACCTCCGCCGGCGCTAGTGGACAGGACGCCCCACCACAGGACCACCACACCAGCACCCCACCCCCTGCAGACGGACAAACACCCCGCAAGCGGTCCCTGAGATCCAGGAACGGGACAGAGCAAGATGGCAAGACCCCTGCCAGGAAATGAGACCACTCTGATTGTCCTCCCACTGTCCCACTTTGTTACCCTGTCCATACTTAAACTGCCCAGCTCTACTTCCTACGCCCATATGGGCAGTGCACCTGTGTGACCAATAGACTGGACTCTGCCATGGACATTCCTCCACCATCCCCCATCACCATTTTACATCCCCCCTCCATTTTTGAGCACTTCAATAAACACCCTTGAACCACAAAACAATCTGGAGTCAGTCTGTGATTTGGTAAATTTGTATTATCAATGACAGTGTCAAAATGCATTTTCAATTGTAATGCCAACATACCTATGTCACACATCACAAGTCCATGAAGGATGCAAGCAGATGACACACGTTGGTAACCACACCTGTGAAACCGTAATGGAAAGGTACAACTCAGTTACCAAACGCTGATACTAAACAGGATAGAGGTGGAAGTGTGAAGGTGAATGTAATAGTAAAAAAAATGTTCTCACCTGTGTGTCACTGGAAATATTGCTGTATGACTGACTCCCTGTTGTCTATGTCTTCTTCCTCAGCTTCCTCCTCATCACTGTCCACAGGCTCCACAGGCTCCACAGCTGCCACATCGCTGCCATCTGGACCATCCTCCAGCAGAAAAGGCACCTGGCGTCGCAAAGCAAGATTGTGAAGCATCGAGCAGGCGATGATGATCTGACACACCTTCTTTGGTGAGTAGAATAGAGAACCACCTGTCATATGGAGGCACCTGAACCTGGCCTTCAGGAGGCTGAAGGTGCGTTCGATCACCCTCCTAGTCCGCCCATGGGCCTCATTGTAGCGTTCCTCTGCCCTGGTCCTGGGATTCCTCACTGGGGTCAATAGCCATGACAGGTTAGGGTAACCAGAGTCCCCTAATAGCCACACACGGTGCCACTGGAGTTGACCCATCACATATGGCATACTGCTATTCCGCAGCATGTAGGTGTCATGCACAGAGCCTGGGAACATAGCATTTACCTGGGAGATGTACTGGTCTGCCAAACATACCATCTGTACATTCATAGAATGATAACTCTTCCGGTTCCTGTACACCTCTTCACTCCTGCGGGGGGGACCAGAGCTACATGGGTGCCATCAATAGCACCTATGATGTTGGGGATATGTCCAAGGGCATAGAATTCACCTTTCACTGTAGCCAAATCCTCCACCTGAGGGAAAACGATGTAGCTCCTTACGTGTTTCACCAGGGCAGACAACACTCTGGACTACACGTTGGAAAACATAGGCTGGGACATCCATGATGCCATGGCCACTGTTGTCTGAAAAGACCCACTTGCAAGGAAATGGAGCACTGACAGCACCTGCACGTCAGGGGGAATTCCTGTGGGATGGCGGATTGATGACATCAGGTCTGGCTCCAACTGGGTACACAGTTCCTGGATAGTGGCACGGTCAAACCTGTAGGTGATGATTAAATGTCGCTCCTCCATTGTCAACATGTCCACCAGCGGTCGGTACACCGGAGGATTCCGCCATCTTCTCAAATGTCCCAGCTGACGGTGCCTAGGAACGACAACAGCGACCACAGAGTCAACAAATTCCCAGGTATTTACCCACAGATACACAGAACACGACACCAAACAAAAAACTCTTCCTGTATGTGTGTTGAGTGTAGGCCTAGGTATGTGTGACGCAGTAGTAAATTAAGCCATGTGGGCCCCTGAAATGGCGGCTGCCTGACCTCTAAACTGGGACAATGGGATGTGAGGTATCTGCGCTGGCGTTGTACACTGTCGCGGTAGGTGGTCGTAGATGCTGCATTGGTTAACATTGGACCCTATGGGTCCCAGAAGCCAATGATGAAGTGCACCGGCGGTGATGACACCGCCGCGGACGTGACCGCCATTTTCTATCTGTTGATTCACTCGATACCTGATCTTCGACAGGAGAGGACTTACACTGCAAGTGCTGCTGTGACCTCGGTCTGGAAGAGACAATGGCTGCTGCGTCTGGGGAAAGGGCCCCTGCCTTCACTGCTCAGGAGTTGGAGAAGCTAGTGGATGGGGTCCTCCCCCAGTACACGCTACTCTACTGTCCTCCAGACCAACAGGTAAGTACACAGGGAGCACGTTGTATGGGCTATGCCTGGGTGGAGAGGGCTGGATGTTAGTTGGAAGGGGGCAGAGTTCAGGGAACATGAAGGACTGTGAATGCATGTGAATGCATGTGCCACATGGCAAGGGTAGGGATGGGGGCCACTCACGTCGACGGTGCAGTTGGTAATGACTTCTCTTCTTCCCCTGTACATGTCATGTAGGTCAGCGCCCATCAGAAGAAGGACATTTGGCGTGCCATCGCCAAGGACGTCCAGACCCTAGGGGTCCACCAGAGACGGGGCACCCACTGCGGGAAAAGATGGGAGGACATTCGCCCCTGGAGCAAGAAGACGGCGGAGGCTCAGCTGGGGATGGCCTCCCAACGTGGGAGGGGTGCCCGTCGCACCATGACCCCCCTGATGTTCAGGATCCTGGTGGTGGCCTACCCTGAGTTGGATGGGCGCTTGAGGGCATCACAGCAGACACAAGGGGGTGAGTACACTCTCATTCTGTGGACGTTACGCGCAGTGGAGGGGTCTGGGTGGGGGAGGAGGGCTGTGGGTTTCCCTAGGCCAGGGCGAGTTCCATAGGCTAGGCCCCTCCGTAATGCTGGCCATGTGCCACTCCACCCCACCTCAGTAGGGTGCCAAGTACAGGTGTACATGCCCCTGTGGCATCTATGTGTGCAGATGTCCACCATAGCCATGTAGTCCAGATCCCAGAAATTGCATCTGTAGAGGCGAAGTGCACGGCGAAGTGCAGGGGGCTGCTGTGTCTGTATTGTCCGCCAACTGTAGTGGTAAGCCATGCACTCAACCTGTCTTTCTTCTGTTGTTCCCCCCCCCCTTTTTCTGCTCTACCTGTTCTTTTGTGCATCGGCATCATCAGGCGGAGGTACAGTGGCACCGGAGCACGAGGGAACTGCATCCCACATGGCCATGGAGGGCCACACCACAGAGTCTGAATACACCAGTGGGACGGAGGGCGAGGGGAGCTTCACGTCGGTCACCGGATCACCAAACAGCGACACGGACTTGTCCTCCGATGGGAGCTCCCTTGTGGTGGCGGCACCATCTGTGCCCCCCACTTCTACAGGTACAGCCACCACCTCCCCTACCAGCACCGCCCTCCCAGCAGCCCCTCAGCGTTCACCCGGTGCTCTCTCACTGTAGTGCTTTCCTCTTATTTAGTTTCTAAGCACTAACATAACACAACAGAAATGCACTTCTGAGGTCAAAGAAGACTTTTATTGTTGTTAATTCTTCCCCAACCACAATATTTATGAATGACGAATTAGTAGCTTTCAAGTCCGCGTTAATCAAACAAAATATATCAGTTTGCAATATACACAGCAGGTTATATTTATAAGATATTGAATGCAAAGCAAAACAAATACTTCACCGTGTGGGAACTATTTACAGCTTCATCTTTCTAAGGTCTGCAAGCTGATGACCCCTGTCAGCCGCGAGAAAGAGATTCATCTACCCACACGGGATTGCTGGCAGCTGGCGCCAAGCTCCAGCACGAGGTCTGGCAGATTCGAATCTGACCCTCTGCAGCCTGTTACATTCGTTACAAAGGTGTGCCCCCTCCTCTCAGACCTGGGAAACTGAGCAAGCCTTTTGGAGACTGGCCAGGTCTCCAAGACTACTCCTGTTCCCAAGCTCAAGCGAAGAAAAAACAACACCCATGTACTCTCTCTTATCATGTCTAGTCTACTGTGAGAAAAACATCTTGGTTCTCTGGTGCAAAAACACAGCTTGGAAAAATACAGCTTGGATTCTCAACTGCAATGTCTAACTCCACGTTAAAGGCAATAGGCAGCTAACCTAGATAGCAAATGCAATGTCTAGTGTCATGTCAAAGCCAATAGGCAGCTGAGCTGAATACAAAATGCAATGTCTTATATCATGTCAAAAGCCCATAGGCAGCTGAGCTGAATATAAAATGCAATGTATAATATCATGTCAAAGCCAATAGGCAGCAAAGCCAATAGGCAGCTGAGCTGATCATGTCAAAGCCAATAGGCAGTTAAGCTGAATACAAAATGCAATATATAATATCATGTCAAAGCCAATAGGCAGAATATCTAATAGCATGTCAAAGTCAATAGGCAGCTAAACTGAATACATCATGTCAAAGCCAATAGGAATGCAATGTCAAAGCCAATAGGCGGCTAGACTGGATACAGCATGTCAAAGCCAATAGGCAGAATACAGAATGTAATGGCTAATGCAATGTCAAAGCCCATAGGCGGCTAAACTGAATACAGAAAGTAATGGCTAATGCCATGTCAAAGCCAATAGGCAGAATACAGAATGTAATGACTAATGCAATGTCAAAGCCCATAGGCGGCTAAACTGAATACAGAAAGTAATGGCTAATGCCATGTCAAAGCCCATAGGCGGCTCAACTGAACAAAACATACCATGTGCTACTGGTGAACATTGAGCAACTAATATGCGCAGTGGTGAAACACAAAGTCATTGGTCAAAACAAAATTTAACAAATGGCAGTACATTCCGCCCTTTGACCAATGAATTTTTGTTTCACATATCTCTTGTTTCAAACAAAAACAAAAAAAAACATCAGCACAAAAAAAACATTATCAGCAAGTCACATTTGAATTAACACATTGATCTCATAACCTTTCACATCAGATACATCTATACAGAAAAGACTGGGCAATTTTTTATACTCTGAGTGAGTCTCTAATTCAACAGTGTTAGCAATTTGATGTGGCATGAGTTCTACTCATGTAAAAGATGCACGGTCCACCTGAAAGGTTTGCTGGAAGATAAGCAAAAGTCAGAGTTCCATACGAGAAGGGAAAAAAAAAAAATCACAGCTTAGTTCCAGTGGAAGAATGCAATCAAACAAGTTGAACTTGAACTGAAGGCGCAGTTTGCGCAAAATGGATCCATGGTGCTGGCACTTTACTCAGCCAGGTTCAGGTTGGGGATTCGGTCCCTTCCCCGACCCCACACGCACACACCGGAAGGGGGACCACACAGCACACTCAGGGACAGTGGCGAAACGTGGTAGGATCTGCAAAAGAAACAAGTATGACTTTTCTTGCAAATAAAATTTTTCATTTAAACTGCACCCTTCCTCTTTCTTTCCCTGTTTTATAATCAGCAGGACGTTTTTGGGGCCCTTTGTTATAATTTCTGCAGGTTCTGGAGGGTCACTTAGGGCTTCAGCCCACACATCAGCACTGAGGTTTTTATCTGCTGCACCACAGCTTCCCTTTTCTTGCACTGTCAGAAGGGCTGGGGCAGACTCATTCTTCACCAAACCTCCATTCACTGCATTTTTGTCAAGTTGGGCCATTCTGTCTCCAATTTGTATGAATGAATCAGATTCTTTTCTAGGTATCAGCATAATTTCGATTTTTCCTTGGTAATCTGCAGCAATCACTCTCCCTAAAACCTGATCACTTTGCCATTTCTGTCCTGGTAACTTTCCTCTCCCCAACTGCTCTGTGACTGCTTGCATGACAGATTGCTTTTGGGCGTACTGCACAGTTTTTATCAAATCTAGGGGAATGTGCATCTCTCTCATCTCTGCCCACCTGTAAGTGGCTTTTTCTCTCAGCTGTTCACATTTCTGGGGCACCCACTTAGCCATCCCCACTAAGGCAGAATTCTGGGTGAACACTTCTCTCTCTGAATTTTTCTCATTAACATCTGCAAGGTAATTGAACCAGTTAGGTACAAGCCATATGCAAAAACAAGCAGCTAAAACATTAGCAATGAACCAAAAATCAGCGTAAAAATGACATATCTCACGTAGCCCTTGCTTTAAAATCTGACACACATTATACAACTCCATTCCTTCTCCTGTGCCAGAAAACAACATTTCAGTCAATGAATCATTAGTAAAACAAACATGCTTTTTATCTTCAGTGGACACGAGTTCAAATGGTGCACTCAACTTCATTGGTAACTCTTTTACCTGTGGTACTCTAGCCCTGTCTTGCAAGTACCAGATCCATTGTATGATTCTAGCTAGGGGCACTATTTTCTTTACTTGTTCTTGATTTACATGTACATAAGTATTTTCCTCTTGCACTGCGCAAAAACCAAAAGTCTGCATTATTTCATTTGCCAAATCACAAGCGCGCAGCTGCATATAATTTTTCACAGTGACCATATACAAAAGTGTTAGGATTTCTCTCAAATGAGAGCTATTCTTTTTCCAAAAATGAAACAAGCTAATGAAACTCGGGTGTCTTGCTCTAAAATCCTTCGTTTTACTTGTGCATTTTGCAACGGTAACTCGTAAATTACATTCTGGTCTCTCTCGTCCGTGTTATCAGTTAAGGAATGCATTTTGGCTGCCAAAAACCCTGGCTCACACGAAAACTCAGTGCAGCTCGGAGCTGTCTTAACCCCCTCATTACTGGAATGGGACAAGAAAGATTCTTCAAAAACAGCCCTTTTATAACTTTCAGTCGGGCTAATTTGCTCACGTAAATTCCTATTTTCATGTTCCAACTTCCTACATTTCTCCTGCATTTCTCTGTAAGCAGATAAAGGTATCCAGACCTTTCTGTCATCATTACTTCAAAAAAGACACTTTTTCTACATATGTACAACGGAAATTATTTCTCAAAACACTATCAGGCATTTTAGCTACACATGCATTTTCAGACATGGTCTGCAGTGCTTCTGTAATTCCCCAAACAGAAAACAATTTCTGTAATTCTCCAAACAACAAAAAAACAATTACACTTTTAAAGTGTGCACTTAGAAATCTACCAACTCGTCAACACCCTCTTAATCACCTCTTAATGACCGACCCCACGACTCCTGGTACCAATTGTAGTGCTTTCCTCTTATTTAGTTTCTAAGCACTAACATAACACAACAGAAATGCACTTCTGAGGTCAAAGAAGACTTTTATTGTTGTTAATTCTTCCCCAACCACAATATTTATGAATGACGAATTAGTAGCTTTCAAGTCCGCGTTAATCAAACAAAATATATCAGTTTGCAATATACACAGCAGGTTATATTTATAAGATATTGAATGCAAAGCAAAACAAATACTTCACCGTGTGGGAACTATTTACAGCTTCATCTTTCTAAGGTCTGCAAGCTGATGACCCCTGTCAGCCGCAAGAAAGAGATTCATCTACCCACACGGGATTGCTGGCAGCTGGCGCCAAGCTCCAGCACGAGGTCCGGCAGATTCGAATCTGACCCTCTGCAGCCTGTTACATTCGTTACAAAGGTGTGCCCCCTCCTCTCAGACCTGGGAAACTGAGCAAGCCTTTTGGAGACTGGCCAGGCCCCAAGACTACTCCTGTTCCCAAGCTCAAGCGAAGAAAAAACAACACCCATGTACTCTCTCTTATCATGTCTAGTCTACTGTGAGAAAAACATCTTGGTTCTCTGGTGCAAAAACACAGCTTGGAAAAATACAGCTTGGATTCTCAACTGCAATGTCTAACTCCACGTTAAAGGCAATAGGCAGCTAACCTAGATATCAAATGCAATGTCTAGTGTCATGTCAAAGCCAATAGGCAGCTGAGCTGAATACAAAATGCAATGTCTTATATCATGTCAAAAGCCCATAGGCAGCTGAGCTGAATATAAAATGCAATGTATAATATCATGTCAAAGCCAATAGGCAGCAAAGCCAATAGGCAGCTGAGCTGATCATGTCAAAGCCAATAGGCAGTTAAGCTGAATACAAAATGCAATATATAATATCATGTCAAAGCCAATAGGCAGAATATCTAATAGCATGTTAAAGTCAATAGGCAGCTAAACTGAATACATCATGTCAAAGCCAATAGGAATGCAATGTCAAAGCCAATAGGCGGCTAGACTGGATACAGCATGTCAAAGCCAATAGGCAGAATACAGAATGTAATGGCTAATGCAATGTCAAAGCCCATAGGCGGCTAAACTGAATACAGAAAGTAATGGCTAATGCCATGTCAAAGCCAATAGGCAGAATACAGAATGTAATGACTAATGCAATGTCAAAGCCCATAGGCGGCTAAACTGAATACAGAAAGTAATGGCTAATGCCATGTCAAAGCCCATAGGCGGCTCAACTGAACAAAACATACCATGTGCTACTGGTGAACATTGAGCAACTAATATGCGCAGTGGTGAAACACAAAGTCATTGGTCAAAACAAAATTTAACAAATGGCAGTACACTCACCCAGGAGGGTGGGCATTACCTTCGCCCCAGGCACCTCAGGCCCTGCCCCAGTCACCCCTGCTGCCCTCAGTGAGGAGGCCATTGACCTCCTCAGGTCACTCACTGTTGGGCAGTCTACCATTGTGAATGCCATCCAGGGTGTAGAAAGGGAATTGCAACACGGTAATGCATTCCTGGAGGGCATTCATTCTGGTCAGGCTGCCCTTCATCGAACCCTGCACTCTCTGGCCTCAGCACTGATGGCAGCCATTGTCCCTGTGTCTAGCCTCCCCCCTCCAACTTCCTCCACCCAGACCCAATCCCCTGTACCTCAGCCTATCCCAAGCACACCATCAGACAAGCATGCACACACCCCAACATACAAAAGTAGTTCAGGCAAACATAAGCACCACACAACCCACAGGCACTCAAACAAGCATCATCCACATACAGACACAACAACATCCACTGCCTCCACTGTGTCTCCCTCCTCGTCGTTTCTATCCTCCCTCCCAGTGTCGTCTACACTCTCACCTGCATGCACTATATCTACAAGCATTAGAACACCCAGCACCACACCCCGCTCACTTGCACTCACCACCCCCACTACCATTTACACGTCCCCTGTGTCCACTCCCAGTGTGTCTGTGACGCCCCCTCCCAAAGTACACAAACGCGGGCACCCACACACCCAACATCCATCCACCTCACGACAGCCTCCAGTACCTGCACCTGCACCCAAATCACCTAAAGTTACACCTCCTACAACCACCTCCTCTTCCTCCACTCCCAGACCCCCTCCAGCTACCCATCTCAGTCTTCGTCAGCAACTCTTCCTCATCAACGTTGACCTCTTTGCCCCCACCCCCACCCCTCCAATTGACAGGTCCTGTAGTAGCACCTCAGCCAAAAAAAGTCCAGTACCAGTGGTGCGTGTTAAAGGTGTGTGGAGTGCACCGGCCACCAGGGCAGCCAGTGTGACACGGAGCCAAAGCACTGCCAGTCCACCCCCTGTAAAGCACCTTAAGTTGGAAAGTGGCCGACGGGACAGGGTGAGGACTCCTTGTGGCAAAACTGCCGAGTCAGCTGTGACTCCTCCAAAGGTGGTGAAGGGCCAGAAGAAGTCTGCACAGTCTGGGAAGAGCAGCACAGCGGAGAAGGGCGCCATCCTCCCCGGCGGCCGGGACGCCACCGCCAGCACTGCCGTCACTGGTCCGGAGACCACTGCCAGAGTCAGTGCCCAGGAGGGCAGCAGTATCGTCACTGGTCAGGAGACCACCGCCAGAGTCAGTGCACAGGAGGGCAGCAGATTCGTCACTGGTCCGGAGACCACCGCCAGAGTCAGTGCCCAGGAGGGCAGCAGTATCGTCACTGGTCAGGAGACCACTGCCAGAGTCAGTGCCCAGGAGGGCAGCAGTATCGTCACTGGTCAGGAGACCACCGCCAGAGTCAGTGCCCAGGAGGGCAGCAGTATCGTCACTGGTCCAGAGACCACCGCCAGAGTCAGTGCCCAGGAGGGCAGCAGTATTGTCACTGGTCAGGAGACCACCGCCAGAGTCAGTGCCCAGGAGGGCAGCAGTATTGTCACTGCCCAGGAGGGCAGCAGTATCGTCACTGGTCAGGAGACCACCGCCAGAGTCAGAGCCCAGGAGGGCAGCAGTATCGTCACTGGTCAGGAGACCACCGCCAGAGTCAGTGCCCAGGAGGGCAGCAGTATCGTCACTGGTCCGGAGACCACCGCCAGAGTCAGTGCCCAGGAGGGCAGCAGTATCGTCACAGGTCAGGGGACCACCGCCAGAGTCAGTGCCCAGGAGGGCAGCAGTATCGTCATTGGTCCGGAGACCACTGCAGAGTCAGTGCCCAGGAGGGCCCCAGCAGCCACAGCCCCGCTGGGCAATGAGGGACCGTCATGCCACACACCAATGCACAGGTCAGACAGCAAAGGCAAGCACCTCTGAAAAGGGCACAGACCGCCATGGCAAAGCACCGCTGAACAGGGAAAAGACCACCATGGTGAAGACCGCTGAACAGGCAAAGCACCGCTGAACAGGTCAGAGACCGCATTGGCTAAGCACCGCTGAACAGGTCAGAGACCGCCATGGCTAAGCACCACTGAACAGGGCAAAGCACCGCTGAAACAGGGCACAGACCGCATGGCAAAGCACCGCTGAACAGGGAAAAGCACAGCTGAACAGGGCACAGACCGCCATGGAAAGCACCGCTGAACAGGTCAGAGACCGCCATGGCTAAGCACCGCTGAACAGGGAAAAGCACCGCTGAACAGGGCACAGACCGCCATGGCAAAGCACCGCTGAACAGGGAAAAGACCGCCATGGTGAAGACCGCTGAACAGGGCAAAGCACCGCTGAACAGGGCACAGACCGCCATGGCAAAGCACAGCTGAACAGGGAAAAGCACCGCTGAACAGTGCACAGACCGCCATGGCAAAGCACCGCTGAACAGGTCAGAGACCGCCATGGCTAAGCACCGCTGAACAGGGCAAAGCACCGCTGAACAGGGCACAGACCGCCATGGCAAAGCACCGCTGAACAGGGAAAAGACCACCATGGTGAAGACCGCTGAACAGGGCAAAGCACCGCTGAACAGGTCAGAGACTGCCATGGCTAACCACCGCTGAACAGGGCAAAGCACCGCTGAACAGGGCACAGACCGCCATGGCAAAGCACCGCTGAACAGGGAAAAGACCACCAAATCAAGCATCGTTAACCCATGTGCAGCTGGGACAGTGACGGAACAGGAACCGTCACGGGGAGCCTGATGAGGTCTGGGCACCAGTCACCCTCCAGAACCAGTGGAGACTGTTATCGACTTGAGAGACTGTGGCTTTGCACTCCCCAGGATGGTACAGTGGGCAACCCACCCACTGTAGAGACTTGAGAGACTGTGGCTTTGCACTCCCCAGGATACATCAATGGGCATGGAGCCCCGTTGTGGATCTGGCTTGGTGCTGTAATCCGACTGAGGTGCCCCCCCCCCTTTCCTTCCCCCTGAGGTGCCTGTTGAATTTCTATCTGATGCCCCTGCAGTGTTCTCTCTGTTTGTGGACAGGTATCTAGTGTGGGCCTCGCCCATTCATTTTGGGCCCAGTGGTCCACGGACATTGAATTGTGCATGCCTACACTACTAATCGTGATGTATATATTTGGAATGTGTATATATTTATGTATATATGAGCATACTCTATTTTGATACATTACAATGGTTGTACTGATTTCGTTTTGGCTTTGCATTCTTCCACGGGGGTTGTGGGTTGTTACTGTGCTGTTTGGAAATGCATTGGTGTGTGTGTTGTAGTGGGTGAGGGTCGGGTGGGGGTGGGGGTGTTGCGTGTGTGTGTGTCCCTGACTTTTGCCTCCCCTATGTCATAGGTGCAGTACTCACCGTTGTCTTCGGCGCCTACGTAGATGGTGATCGTAGAGGAGCAGAAAGACAAGCGCAGGGAGTATTTGTAGTTCAGGCTCCATGGTGTCCTCCTTCCTCGTGGAGTGTGTTAAGGTGAGCGTTTTCCCATTGCAAAAGCTGTTTCCGTCGTGTTTTTATCCACGGTGAATCCGCCCCGGAAAAGGTGGCAGATTGACGGGTTGTGATACTGTGGGCGGTACATTGTCTTCCACCTGTCTTTTGGCGGTGACCGCTGCGCTGCTTGTCTTTACCGCCATGGCGGGCGGAGTGTTAATGTGGCTGTCTTTGTTGGCGGTTTCCGCCACGGTCATAATTCCCTTTTTTTGTCCGCCGGCCTGTTTGCGATATTACCGCACCTTTAACACCGTCCGCCAGGGTTGTAATGACCACCTGAGTTTCCTTAATGGAGGAGGGGGATGGCCAATCCAGAATGGCTGGGATCTTGTCTGAATCCATGGCAACACCTACTTGATTGATGCAATACCCCAAGTATTTTACTTCAGTTTGATCAAATTCACATTTTTCTGACATGCAGAATAGATGATGTTGTCTAAGCCTTTCTAATACTTGGAGTACATGTTTAGTGTGTTGTTCTGGGTGAACAGAGAATATCAGAATGTCATCCAGATAGACGACCACTATCTGGTGTAGGAGATCAGAAAAAATTGCATCCATAAATCTCTGAAAGATGGAGGGAGCATTGGTTAGTCCAAAGGGCATCACCCGATATTCATAATGGCCGAAAGGTGTTCTGAAGGCGGTCTTCCATTCATCACCTTCTTTTATCCTTAAAAGATGGTATGCTCCCCTAAGATATAACTTGGTGAATTTCTTAGCCCCTCTGATGGCTTCTAAGATATCCTTAGTAAGAGGCAGAGGGTAGCGGTCCTTAATTGTGATCTTATTCAATCCGCGAAAGTCTATACAAGGACGTAAATCTTTCATCTTCTTTGGTACGAAAAAGAGGGGAACCCCTGCAGGTGAAGAGGAAGGGGCAATCAGACCACTTTGTACATTTTCCTCTAAATATTCCTTGAGGATCTTTTTCTCAGGCTCGGTTAGAGAATACATTTGCCCAAAGGGAACCACGGCGTCTGATTCCAGAGGAATGGCGCAATTGTATTCCCTATGAGGTGGTAGTAAAGGCTTTTCTGGTTTCTGGAATACATCAGCATATTCCAGATAATGTCTGGGTACTCCTTGTAGAACGTTGATGGAACATCCCACTTTAGGTGGTGTTAGTAGGATACTCTTCGGGGACCAATAGGTTCCCGCCAAATAACAATGCTGTTGCCAAAAATGGGAGGAAAGAGAAATGGTTCTAGTTTCCCAATTAATGTAGGGATTATGCCGGGTTAGCCATGGAATCCCCAGAATCATTAAATGATGCGGTGAGGATATCAAGTCGAAGGAAAGGTTTTCTTGATGTTTCCCGAAATGCAGACATAACGTAGGAGTGGTATGCCTGACAGGTCCCGAGGCTAGGAGAGAACCATCCACTGTGTGGACTTGCTCTGGTACGTCCTTGGGTATCCGAGGAATCTGTCTTTCTATGGCCCATGTTTCATCTAGGTAGATACCACTGGCTCCACAATCCAACAAGGCCAGTGCTCTTTCTTCAAGGCCATCTGCTAATTGTAAGGTGACTGGTAAGAGGAAAAGAGCGGTTATTTCTTCTCTGGAGGAACAGATGGAAGGTATCTCGGAGTATCCCGTCCTCACCCTTCTCACAGAGGACGGGAGCTGGTGTTTCCCAAGGGCTTGGCTGGACGGATGGGACAGGTAAGGAGTAGATGACCAGAAGCACCACAGTAAAGGCAAAGTCCTTTCTGTCGCTTGTTTTCACGCTCACTAGTTGATAACGGCCCACGCGCCATATCGATTTGCATAGGTTACTCATCAGTAGGCCCTTTAGGTTCAGAACGAGTCTCCTCGGAACGATGAAGAATGGCGCGGGAGGTCATTGAGTGTGATGGTATACGATTCTTCTTCTTCTCTACTCTTCGTTCATTTAGAAGGTATTCTATTGCAAGTGTCAAATCCATTAAACCCTTGAGATTCTCCACTCTGGTGGAGTGCACTAGTTCATCCTTGATGTCATCCCAAAGACCCCTTCGAAAAAGGGTCACCAAGGTACGCTCCACCCAAGAGGTCTCAGCTGCCAATTGTCTAAACCGTGTAATGTATTGTAGAACATCCTGACTTCCTTGTTGAATATCGCATAGAGCTTCTTCTGCCAAAGATTCAAGTCCAGGACGCTCAAACATTTGTTTAAAGGCAGCGATAAAGGCTGAATAGTTAGACAGGCTGGAATCATTGCCTGTCACCAAGGGGGTTGCCCAGGCTAAGGCTGGACCAGATAGAGCGCTGATGAAATATCCAACCTTAGTTTTATCTTGCATGAACTGTGAAGGACGGAATGCGAAATAGACTGTCAAAGCATCTAGGAATTCTCGCAGTTTGTTAGGATCCCCAGAGAAGCGAGGTGTGGTTGCAGAGATAGTAGGGACATCAGTGGCCCTAGAGGCTAGGGCTTGTCGGAAAGCCGTATTTTTGGTTCTTAGCTGTTGGAGTTCTTGGGCTTGTTGTTGGATAGTCAAGAGCAGCGTTTGACTTGTTGGTTCCGTACTCATCACAGGATTCTCCAT
Organism: Pleurodeles waltl; assembly: GCF_031143425.1. Classification (NCBI taxonomy): domain Eukaryota; kingdom Metazoa; phylum Chordata; class Amphibia; order Caudata; family Salamandridae; genus Pleurodeles; species Pleurodeles waltl. Next base: position 716,518,486 of record NC_090443.1, read on the forward strand.
GGTTTCGGTCAACGACTGACGTTTTGGGCATTGCAATCTGTCACGATTCACCCTGGGCTTACCGTTGGTATCGGAGAGGGATGATGTGCGGCCTCGGTTCCTGCAAGTCCTGCTCTGACCGAGGTAGGGGCGACCCCTTCCGGTAGCCACGGTGCTGTTGACAATAGTATGCCACCACAGTCCGTGGCCTCCAGGAGGAGTCCCAGAGGAAAAAACCCTAGGGGAAAAAAACTCCAACAGGAACTCCCTAGAACAGAAGGAGGACACAGGGAATTAGCACTCAGGAGTCTGGAAATACTGGAAAGCCGAAGAAAAAACAGGAACAACTGGCGTCTAAGTGAAGACCAGCCGGAGAGTGACCACCACAGCAGAAGTGTTGCAACTCAATGAGAAGAAGAAATGATTCCCCTTGTATACCCCTAGACAGGAAGTGATAGACAGGAAGTAGTAACACCACCATTTTGGATTGGGCAGGGGCTATAGCAAGAAATAGGAAAAGGCACCATAGAAAAAAGGGAACAGATGCATGCAGGGAAAAGGGAGGTGCAAGGTGTGCTGGGAAGGAGAAGGCATGGCTCCAGGAATCATGCAGGAGGAAAGGAAAGCCCTTAATCGGGGCACCCGGTAAGTGGACGTTGGGGGGGGCTCAGACAGGACCGACACCCAAACCTGGGCCTCAGGCCTCCACGCATCAGGAGAACAGCGCGCGGCCGGAGAAAAGGGCCGCCGCGGTCCCCACGACCTCTAACACGGGCCGCAGGGGACGCCTCGGGCCGCCGCGGCGCGACATGAAAAGGTCTCACCCTGGCCACAGGGTCCTCCTTTCAACCCATCCTGGAACCAACAAGGGCAAAGGTTGTTCTAACCTTGCTTTGGCCTACAGAAGCCCTCCTGGGGAAGGCAACAGCTACATTGGGCACAGTCATCATCAAAATCTACAGAAAAATCTTCCACCAGCCCAGATTAGGCTATAATTTGGGCTTGTAAAACAAACAATTGCCAGAAGTGCAGCCTTTGTCATCAGGTGCTATAGACTCAAGTCTGTCAAAAGGAACTCATTAAACTACAGCGTCTGGCTGGAAAATAATAAACCCCATTCCTCAGCTGGAAAATGTCTTAGTGATTCCATTGACCCATCTGGACTCGCTCAGTTATGGTCCACATCACCCACATCGGAGTCACTTAAAAAGACAACTGGCATAATATCGAGACTGGTCTCATCAATGGAGGACAAGGCCTCCCTCGTGAACCGGTCCCATGCATAGATGGAATCAAACATTCACTTGCAGCTAAAACTACAGGCATACCTGAGCAAGGCTTTCAATAGCAGAACTAAGGGATCATTTCTTAAGATCACCTAGGTGCTCTCCCAAGTAACACTCACGAAGCACCCTGGCAAAGGGAAGCAGGTGAAACTTCCTGCAGGTTATATGGCCAATCAAAGAAAGACGCCATCCACGCCTTCTGCCTCTTGAGCTCAACTCTAAATCTGCGGCGCCGCTGGCTTAGGACCTTTTCGAACCAGGCAGATATTCGCTCCTGCAGACCAGCAATAATAGCCTCCCTAAGCAAATGATCTGCATGTAATATCTCAAACACTAAAATACTTACAGGGCGTGGACCAGGCCATAAAGCAAGCAACCAGCCCGTGTGCACACACTCAATAAGTAAGGCAATGGCTCCACAAGGGAGATGCTGTACTGTAACCTTGCTGTAATTATGGTTATTACCTGTGCAGGCCCCTTTCTTTTCATCACCACGTTCTGTTGGCAATATGCCAAATGGCCATTTGTTCCACACTTAAGGTAGGCAGCAAATATCATAGCAGCACTATGAGCTACAGCTAAGGGTCCTTCTCACTGCCTCGCGTTAAGAAACTTTCTTTTATAAACTGTAATGTAATGCTGTATGATTGCTCTTAAATTGCAATTAATTTAATTAAAAACAATAACGCCTTACTTACTTACCGGTGTCAGAAGAATGGAAGAAGAAAGACTGAAACCTCACTTTAAGGCCCAATCTCAGGTGGATTTCCCATAATCTGTACAGGCAACATTTTGATTTATGTAAATAGATGTAGAAAGAATGCATTGATGGATTTTCTGGATGTTTTTCATGTAAAACTGATACGTAGAGTCATATAATAGTACAGACCGACCTGGCTTTGAATTACCTGATTGACTTGGTGCATCCAAGTGCTATCTCCATTCCAACAAATGTTACTTGGAACAGTGTGGACATTTCTCATGGAGGAATACCAAACCCTGTGGTACTTGTAGTTCCTCAGGGTGCAATTACTAGCCACACATTCTGCAGTACTTGAAACAATTCCTTTAAAAGAATGCAGGATCTATAAATTGACAGATATGACAAAGTATACACTGCGCAATGATTTGTTTTTAGAACCTGACAAGGATCACAAAACTGCAGCTCTTGAAAAATGCAAATACACGTTTGTGCATGCCTTATGGTATGTATTAGTGCAGAAGGCATAACCATCAGGTAAGTGGTGTGCTTCACTGAATTTTTCTCAGCGGATATTCTTAGATGTAATTGCAAATACTTCCAGAACCATTGGAGGCCGTGTGCTGCTTTTGCTAGGAGCATGCCACCTTTCTTGAAACCATTCCAACGAACAACATTTAGAAAACGTGTTTAGAAGAAGTGCAGTACTTTTGACAAGTAAAGGAAATGCAGCTGGCACATCCCTGCTGGGAAGCTGCCACTGCTCCGGATTGATGTGACAGTTTTGTCAACATGATGAAGGCAGGGCATTTTAAATGAGTTGCTCTTCTAGACTCACACTTTAGGCTTCTGAAACTACCGAGCACTCATGCTTTAGAACAATACCTTCTACGGAAAGCGACGGAGATGGGTGAAAAACGACACTTTTCCATCATTTGGTTGTTATCTGCCAAAGGTTTCTAAGTGTCCGAGTTTCAGCCCTTTGGCGAACAGAATAATAATGTCAGAGTCACCCTGGGTGCCGGAAACCAGTTCATATATTCACTGGAATGGACAGTGAATACAGTTTACCCCAGCATATTTTGTTTCTATGGCCTAAATTAGAGAAACTGATGGATTTTTGTAGCACATTATTCTTTTCTGCCGTAGTCTATATACATTTAGTTAAAGTTGCGATCAGTGGTTAACTAGTAAAAGTAAAAATGCAAAGCCTTAAAGTTATTCTGGGGGTCCACCGTCAGTGCTGCTGAATGGTCAGGTTGCACAATGCTAAGGCTGTCTAGTCTCGATTGCACCTCTTTCATCGTCCTGTCATTTAATCTCACTCTTGCGGTTTCGTTTTCATCCCTGCTCTATCTATTTGGAAATGTTTGTTTTTCTTTCTCTTCCTTTCTTTTCCCTCTTTCAGCCTTTCCCTCTTTCGCTCTGTATCAAAGTCTTATGAAAAAGCATAAGCCCTAGGCCCCAAAAAATTATTGTGATCAGCACAAAATAATCACTCACTATTATATAACTCTTTGGACTTAATTCACAAATGCATTTATGAGTGTGAGACCTAATGCAACAGGTGTTCATTCTTACTTGTTCCAACATCCTTTGTCAATTGACCTTGCAAAGGTCAAGGGCCATATGTACGAAAACTTTTTCCCATAGACACAGAATGGGTAAAATCCTTTCGTACATCTGGCCCCAACTCCCTACTAGTAAAAGTGCAAAAAGAGCAGAAGCCATTCTGTTTGTATTGACTGTGTGTGACTATTCATTGAAAGTTCCCATTTGAGATATGTTTGGGCCATTTCTCAAAGGCATTTAAACGCATGTAAAAGAGCACTACAAGTGTGCCACCTTTATGTATAGGTCCACACGTCATCCGTGATGGCATTTTGAAGTCCTAGAAGAATGGATTCTAGGAATAATAGTCTTGGTCCATCCCAAGCGAGCCAACTTGATTAGGATACAATGACGACGTGAAGAACACTCAGGACAAAACCTTTTTTTATAGCTGGTGATATTGGGTAATCTGGCAATCATAAACATAGGGCCAAATTTAAGGGAAAATGATGGTGTGCGTTGCTGTGTCAAATTTCTCCATCAGTTTCACGACGCAGGGATGTGCCTGATTTAATAGAATATGGTGCACTCCTGAGTTGCCCCCTGATCCGGCGCTAAACTTGCTGTCATGCGACAATGCAGCAACCCTTGCACCATTGTGCAAAGATGGCTGCGTTGAGGGGAGATTGTTTTTGTGCAGGAAGGTACATCTTCCTGCACAAAAAACAATCATAAATGGCAATTTGCTCTTTCTATGTGTGCTGCAGAATGCCACCTTGTAAATATGGTGCAGTGCATAGCACCACCGGAGCGTCTCTAAAAGTGACGTTCCGGTGGCGCTCAGGGCTCTTAAATGTGCCCCTAAATCTTTCATTCTGAGATTGATAGTATAAAAGTGCCTCCTCACACACAAAGTAACAATACAGTATAAAAATATGCAGTAATTAGGATTGTGACAGATTGCCAGCAGCAAAAACATGTTGTTACTAGGTGAGGGTGAAATCTTAATTATGCTTCCATAATTCACGTAATTTCAGGACATTCGCATTATGGTTGCTACGCGTAATTCCCGAAATGATGCCATTCCTCCACTTCATACAATCACATCCCATCATGCTACAAATTTACTGGAAACGTGCCATTGACAGTACAAATTTACAAGACTAACAGGACACAAGTTGTTTGCAGTGCTTTCATGTAACTTATTCCCCATGCCAAACATTGACATAGGAACCCATCTCAAAATAAAATAGAGCATAAAATGAGAGATTTACATTTCATGTAATTATACGTAATATTACATATGTTTGCTGAAATTTCATTTAATTATATGAAAGCAAAATTTGAACGTCTAGAAACATAATTACCTCAAAATAGTCCACATTTATTTACGGAAAAGCCTATCACACCTCACAAAAGCAGTAGAAGTATTAGCATATTCAGTTATAAAGTGTGTAGTTATTATCTGCAGACTTGCAGAGTCTAAGGGCCTTATTACAACCTTGGTGGAGGGGATTACTCTGTCCCAAATGTGGCGTATATCCAGTCCGTCATGTTGCAGGTTCCATAGGATATAATGGAACTTGTAATACTGTGGGCAGGATATCCTTCACATTTGGGACAAAGTAATCCCCTCTGCCAAGGTCGTAATTAGGCCCTAAATATTTTATTCCAATTTTATCAGGAAATCCTATGCAGTAATTTTGTTCTTGGAGTTTACAATACAGATTTAAGCATGTAAAATTACAGCATTATGCTTAGAAGTGTCCAATGGAGTGCAAGATTACCTTGTAAATATGTTTGTGCACAAATTGCTGAAGAACCGTCTATATGTTCTATCCTTTTTCTATGCCAGTGGTTCCCAACCTGTGGTCTGTGGACCCTTGGGGGACCCCGTAGCCTCCTCAGGGGGTCTGTGACTGCTTAGAAAATGAAATAATATTAACAGATAAGGTCCTCAGCTTTCAGTAATGATTCAGTGGTGGGCCCCCAGATTCCAACAATGATTCTGTGTGGGTCCCTGGATTTCCAGTAATGATAAAGTGTGGGTCCACAAAAGTCAAATGATTGGAAACCACTGTTCTGTGCTACATTCCAGCAGGTTTGACCTAGTGAATGTGCCCGTAGAAATACCTAGAGCAAATGCACAGGCAGGAAATTACCACTTGAGAATCTCAGATTTTGGTCAGTAACTCCGACTTCCTTCAAAAGTGATAGTTCTGAGCAACTAAGAATGAGGTCCAAAATGAAGGTTTTAGTCTTTAAAGTGCAAATGGCCACACAAGGAAACATTAAAAAATAGTGCACAAGTGAAAAAGTTCACAGATCATGGATGCACTAGGGGAACATGGTGGCTGGTTGACAGCGGTCGTGGGTCAGCGCTAAGTGGCAGTTGAGGAAACGAGCATACTCACCCCTATGCTGCAGAATCAAGGACATTTAATCTACATGGAAGGCATGTACAGGATACACTGATACTGGCAAGTTTGACCCATACTAATTGCATGCAGCCTCAGGCACTGGGGGTGGAGCTTCCCTCCATCTGGCACTTATGGTGGATCTGCTATGCCTGCAAAGGAGAGTCCTCACAGCAATCACACCAATAGGAAGCATGTGCAGAGCCAGCTTAAGTAGGTCAGAGGTGTCTGTGTTGGCATGTGTGAGAACAAAGAAGGCCTTGTTAGGCTCTCCTTGCGGCCCTGACAGGAGGAGAGAAAGTAGCATGAGTCAATCACAGGCAGTGAAATACAGAGGAAAGGAACAGGTACAGGAGGGCAGGGTATTGTTTGTTTGGAGACAGCAGGCTTCTTCTCTGGGAATCCTGGTATTTGTGGAGTATGTGGTGGGCAGAAATAGTATTCATTGATGTCCTGGGCACTGGGAGCTTACCTTTAGCATATAAGCAGGTCACAGGATAGAAATCACCTGGTATTTTCCACTCAAGACAGTTTTGTGGGAATCCAAGTTCTTTGGAGCAGGTGAGGCCCATTTCAGAGAGTGGTGGCAACTTCTCCCTTAGCTGTGCAGCTTCAGGTGCTCCTTTAGGTAAGAAGCTCAGAGGAGGTGGGGAGAACCAGGGGAAGAAAGCAGCAGTTAACCTCAGCAAGACCAAATGTTACGCCCTTACCCAACTCCTTTTTTTAAAGTTATGGCCAACAATAGCGGTGCACTCAGGGACAAGAAACAGAACAGCCGTTGGATGCTAAGTGTCCAACTCAAGAAAGGAGAACAGCAGACCACAATCCCATTAGTATACTGGGAAGGAGTGGAACATACCTGATTAACACAGGCTGCAGAAAGTCAAGCTCCCCTGTAGATCCCCTGGGTACCTTGCAATAAGAAAACTCCTGTGCTGGGTTGTGTTTTGGTGCCTCAGTGAAAATCAGATATTGGGTCTTAATGTGCTTACCTGAGCAGAACTCCATTGAGGGAAGTGCTTGAACCAGTTCAAATGGAAGTATCTACATTTGTAAATACTGTTGAGTAGATTCTTTTGGAACTCTGCCAGGAGAAGCAGAAGTGATTTGCAATACTAGAATCTAAACAAAGGGACAATCAGGGGGTAAGTCAAACTTTGGAGACAAAACTAGATGTTGCTTTTGAGAGGACTAAAGCACTCCAGGCAAATATGGAGCAGATGGACTGTGAGGTCGAGAGGAACTGCTCCCACCTAAAGGCACTCATGTTGCAGAACTAGAATCTGCAAGATGAAATGGAAAGGCTGGAAAACAATTCTTGGAGTTATAACCTAAGAATTTTGAACAGAGTAGGCTGACAATCTCAGTTAGAGAGTACTGAGTTCAGCTTAAGGCAGCTGAGGTTTGGCCTTGACTGGGGGAGGGGAGAGCAGCACATTCATTTAAGACACTCGACCCCCTTCCATGAGTGGCGTGCCCCACGTGGGCAGGTAAATCGCTACATCCTGGGAGTGGGCTCAGTAGGACATAGCTAGTGAGCTGGTCCTGGGGCAATGGGGTCCCCGGGGCCATAAATGGGCCAGGGAAGTAGCCTGCACAGCCCCATCCCTTAAAGTATTTGGCCCTGGTGTGGGCTTCCTGGGGCATCTCAAGGCTCAGGGAGGGGGACTGCATAGCCCCCTCCCCTTGTTGCTAAATTTCAGCCCAAAGGATGGGCTTCCTGGGGCATTTGGATGCCCCCTTCCCATATAAACTATTTTTTGGCCCAGGAGGGCACTCCTTGTAGCCTATGCAGGCTCAGGGAGAGGGCCCACGCAGTCCCCTCCCCTTCATGAAATTAGCTCTGGGGGTAGGTGCCATGGGGCATAAGGTATTTCAAGTCAGCCAGCCATCATTTTTTTATTTTTGATCCCACAAAAGTCTTGTAGAATCATACATTTTTTTGCCATTTGTTTCTTTTTGTCCCCAGGCCCAAGCCTGCCCTCCTTCACGGACTGTCTGAATGTGTGACTTCCCCCCAGTCTAACACACCCAGATGACCACGAGTCGAGCTTTGTGCTTTTGGGCGCTATATCTTCCTAAAACTTTAAAATTGCATATTATGGTTCTATTGATTGGATTTTTGTTCTATGTATTTAGTTAATAAAATTCTGTTAAATTTTTTTAATTAGTTTGGGACTTTTCTTGTGTTGTGTTTTCACTTTATTACTGATTGAAGTGCAGCATAAATACTTCACATATCGCCTCATTCAAGCCTGATGGCTTTGTGCCACCAGCTAACAGGGATAAGCAAAGACTAATGTGGGGTTTGCGTGTGTTTCACCCTGACAAGAATTGTTGTTGCTGCAAATTTTCAACACAACTTTGGCATTTTACAGGGACATACCCCATTTTTACTATTTTTGGTGCTTTCAGCCTCCTTCCAGTTAGTGACAGAAATGGGTGTGAAACCAATACTGGAAATTTTGGAAAGCTAAACATTTCTGAAAAGTAGACAAAATTCTGAATTCAGCAAAGGGTAATTTGTGCAGATCCTACAAGGGTTTCCTACAGAAAATAACAGCTGAAATGAAAACATATTAAAATTGAGGTGCAAAAAAACAGCCATTTTTCTCCATGTTATACTCTGTAACTTTTTCCTGCGATGTCAGATTTTTGAAAGTAATATACTGCTACGTCTGCTGGACTCTTCTGGTTGCAGGAATATATAGGGCTTGTAGGTTCATCACGAACCCTAGGTACCCAGAGCCAATAAATGAGCTGCACCTTGTAATGGGGTTTCATTGCATAACGGGTAGAGAGCAATTCATTTGCTGAAATATAAAGAGTGAAAAATAGGTATCAAGAAAACCTTTGTATTTCCAAAATGGGCACAAGATAAGGTGTTGGGAAGCAGTGGTTATTTACACATCTCTGAATTCCCGGGTGCCCATACTAGCATGTGAATTACAGGGCATTTCTCAAATAGATGCCTTTTTCACACACTGTCTTACATTTGGAAAAAAAATGTAGAGAAATACAAGGGGCAATAACACTTGTTTTGCTATTCTGCATTCCCCCATGTCTCCCGATAAAAATGGTACCTCACTTGAGTGGGTAGGCCTAGCACCCGTGAAAGGAAATGCCAGAGAACACAACCTTGACACATCACATTTTTCCAAACAAAACAGAGCTGTTTTTTGCAAAAGTGCCTAGCTGTGGATTTTGGACTCTAGCTCAGCCGGCACCTTGAGAAACCTTCCAAACCTGCACATTAAAAAAAATTAGACACCTAGGAGAATCCAAGATGGGGTGACTTGTGGGGCTTTCACCAGGTTCTGTTACCCAGAATCCTTTGCAAACCTCAAAATTTGGCTAAAAAAACACTTTTTCTTCACATTTCAGTGACAGAAAGTGCTGGAATCTGAGAGGAGCCATGAATTTCCTTCTACCCAGCGTTATCCCAAGTCTCCCGATAAAAATGGTACCTCACTTGTGTGGGTAGGCCTATTGCCCGCAGCAGGAAATGCCCCAAAGCACAACGTGCACCCATCACATTTTCCCAAAGAAAACAGCTGTTTTTTGCAAAGTGCCTAGTTGTGGATTTTGGCCTCTAGCACAGCTGGCACCTAGGGAAGCCTACTAAACCTGCGCTTTTAGATCTTAGGGTGGTCACCCCTAACTTTTTGCCTGCCTCCCTCCACTTTTTGGACACTATTTTTGCTGGTTTTTAGACTCTGCACACTTTACCACTGCTAACCAGTGATAAAGTGCATATGCTCTCTCCCTTTAAACATGGTAACATTGGATCATACCCACTATATGTGCACAGGGCCTGTAGATTAACTGCTACTAGTGTGCCTGTAGCACTGATTGTGCCCCTTAATCTTGTCCCAGGCCTGCCATTGCAACGCCTGTGTGTGCAGTTTCACTGCCAATTCGACTTGGCATTTAAAAGTACTTGCCAAGCCTAAAACTCACATTTTTCCACATAAAGGACACCCCTAAGGTGTGCCCTAGGTAACCCATAGGGCAGGGTGCTCTGTAGGCAAAAGGCAGGACATGTACCTATGTAGTTTACATGTCCTGGTAGTGTAAAACTCCTAAATTTGTTTTCACCCTGCTGTGAAGCCTGCTGCCTTCATAGGCTAACATTGGGGCTGCCCTCATACATTGTTTGAGTGGTAGTCGCTGATGTGAAAGGAGTAGGAAGGTCATATTTAGTATGGCCAGAATGGTGATATAAAATCCTGCTGACTGGTGAAGTTGGATTTAATATTACTATTTTAAAAATGACACTTTTAGAAAGTGAGTATTGCTCTGCACTTAAATCTTTCTGTGCCTTACAATCCACATCTGGCTGTATTTAGTTGACAGCTCCTTGTGCATTCATTCAGACACAACCTAAACACAGGATACGCAGCCTCTGTTGCATACATCTGCATGTTGGAATGGGTCTTCCTGGGCTGGGAGGGTGGAGGGCTTGCTCTCACACAAAGGACTGCCACACCCCCTACTGGGACCCTGGCAGACAGGATTGAACTGAAAGGGGACCTGGTGCACTTCTAAACCACTCTATGAAGTCTCCCTCACTTCAAAGGCACATTTGGGTATATAAACAGGGCCTCTGCCCCTTCCAACTCAGACACTTCCTGGAGAAGAAAAAAACTGGAACTAGAACCTGCATACCGTCAAGAAGAACTGCCTGGCTGCCCAAAGGACTCACCTGGCTGCTTTCTTTGAAGGACTGCTGCCTTGCTGTTGCCCTGCTGCCTTGCGGCTCTTTGGCTGTGGTGAGGAAGTGCTCTCCAAGGGCTTGGATAGAGCTTGCCTCCTGTTCCCTGAAGTCTCAGGACCAAAAAGACTTCAGTCTTGCAACTGGACTACTTGTGCAGCGAACATTAGATGCACAGCCTGCTAAACAACGACGCACAGCCTGCCCCGCGGTGAGAAATTCACCATACGGTGAACCAGAATGACGCAGGGTGACTTTGCAAGGAGAAGATCAACTTGGCGCCTGCGTTGCAACCGGAACTTCGATGCATGGCCCACCGGATCGACACACAGCTGAACTGGGATGATGCAGCCCAACTTCCAGAGGGTAATCGACGCAGCGCCTGCCATGCGGGAGAAAATTCCACGCAACGCCCACCGGAACGATGCATCACTTGTGGCTTCGCTCTGCAAGCCCAGGATTCCACGCACAGACTCCCTGGCATCTGAAAACCCCGTATCCCGAAGAGGATCCATGACCCAGCGCCGGAAATCGGTGCACAGCCGTCCCTGCACAGAAACTAAACGACATATCGCCGTCTGCGGCCCGAGAAAATGACGCACACCCCTTTGTTTTCACGCTTCTCCTCTTTTGCGGCCCTTTGCAGAGATGTTTCACGCGAATTAGGTACTTTGTGCTTGAAATAGACTTTGTTTGCTTGAAAAAGACATAAGACACTTAATACCACTTTTCAGTGATATCTCTACATTTACTTATTGCATCTTTGATCATTTTGACATGCAAATATCCAGATTAATATTAAAGATTTTTCTAAACTCTGTGTGGTGTATTTTTGTGATGCTATATGGGATTCTTGTATGATGTATTGCACAAATACTTTACACATTGCCTTCTAAGTTAAGCCTGACTGCTCAGTGCCAAACTACCAGAGAGTGGGCACAGGATAATTTGGATTGTGTGTGACATACCCTGACTAGAGTGAGGGTCTTTGCTTGGACAGGGGGTAACCTGACTGCCAACCAAAGACCCCATTTCTAACATGCGCATTTTTGAAAACTAGACACCTACGGGAATTCAAGATGGGGTGACATGTAGGGCTCTCACCAGGTTCTGTTACCCAGAATCCTTTGCAAACCTCAAAATTTGGCTAAAAACACTTTTTCCGCACATTTCGTTGACAGAAAGTTCTGGAATCTGAGAGTAGCCACAAATTTCCTTCCACCCAGCCTTCCCCTAAGTCTCCCATAAAAAACTTACCTCACTTGTGTGGGTAGGCCTAGTGCCTGCGACAGAAAATGCCCCAAAACTCGTGGACACATCACATTTTTCCAAAGAAACTAAAGCTGTTTTCGCAAAGTGCCTAGTTGTGGATTTTGGCCTCAGCTCAGCCGGCACCTAGGGAACCCTACCAAACTGCGCATTTTTTAAAACTAGACACTTAGGGGAATCCAAGATGGGGTGACTTGTGATGCTCTCACCAGGTTCTGTTACCCAGAATCCTTTGCAAACCTCAAAATTTAGCTAAAAAAATGTTTCCCTCACATTTCGGTGACAGAAAGTTCTGGAATCTGAGAGGAGCCACAAATTTCCTTCTACCGAGTATTCCCCCAAGTCTCCCGATAGAAATGGTACCTCACTTGTGTGGGTAGGCCTACTGCCCGTGACAGGAAATACCCCAAAATACTATGTGGACACATCAAAATTATCAAATGCAAAACTAACGTTTTTTGCGGGGGCACCTGCGTTTTTGGTCCTGGGTCAGCAGCCATATAGAGAATCCTACAAAACCCAAACATTCCTGAAAGCTAGACACCCGAGGGAGTCCAGAGAGGTGTGATTTGCGTGGTTTCCCAGTGTTTTCTTACCCAGAATCCTTTGCAGACCTCTAAATTTGGCAAAAAAAAAAAAATCCTCACATTTCGGTGACAGAAAGTTCTGGAATCTGAGAGGAGCCACAAATTTCCTTCAAATCAGCACTCCCCCAAGTCTCCCGATAAAAACGATACATCACTTGTGTGGGTGGTCCAGGTGCCTGCAACAGAAAAATACCAATAACCTGTAGAGAATGAGGGGTTAGCACAGCGAGTTGATACACATACTTTTCTTTTATACATCTTTTAGGCTGACTCTGCTTTGGGGACCCACACAAGTGAGGTATCATTTTACTTGGGAGACTGAGGGGAACGCTGGGTGGTAGGAAATTTGTGCTGGAGCAGTGATCCTACAAAGAAAAGTGAGTGGAATATGCTTTTTTAAGCAAATTTTGAGGTTTGCAGAGGAGTCTGGGTAAGATAATGTTGGGGGATCCAGGCAAGCCACACCTCCCTGGCCTCCTTGGAGTGTCTAGTTTTAAAACAAGTCTGGGTTTGGTAGGTTTCTCTAGATGAAGGCCGCACCCGGGAGAAAAAACATAGGTGCCCCCCCAAACACAGGTAGTTTTGTAATAGATAATTTTGATGTGTCCACGTACTCATGTGATGTTCCAAACACTAAAATTGTCAAAAGAAACACACTTAGGTTATGTTAAAAAGACCCCTCACCCACCAACCAAGCTGGCGGCATGCTTCATCATCGGGGTCCCACCTGAGACACCTAGCGTGTCACGGGTGTCCTGCAATGCCCGATTACAGTGGAGTAGGTTTTGTTATTTTAACCACACATACTGGTTGGATTTGGCATGAGGGTGAGTGATGGTTCTGTAGATCAAAGTTTATTAACAAGAGATTTCACAAAAATGAAATGCACTGTTAACAACTGAAAGGCCAGAAAACGGAACCAATGACTCACAGCACGTGAGCTGTAAAGCCGCGACAAGACACCATCTGCTTTACAGTCCATTCACACACCTTACACACATGACATGCACAACACCATTCATGCCGCCAGCCACAGGCCCAGCACATTAGAACACTCGCATTGACAGACAGTGCCACTCAACGGCCCATCACTTACATACGCCAATCAAACCAGCTGATCGGAGTGTGTGGACTCACGTTTGGCTGGCAGTGTGTTGCAGTAGCCAACAGCAAGTCAATATTTAAACCTCCAGCCAAGCGCCACCCCACTCGCACTGCCATCCAAGCGCCACCCTATGCACACCACCAGCCAAGCGCCACCCTACTCACACCGCCAGCCGAGCGCCACCCCAAGCACACCGCCAGTCAAGCACCACCCAACACCCACCACCAGCCAAGTGCCACCCCACGCATACCGCCATCACTTTTTTTGTTTTTAAACAACAAAGAAACCACTAATTATAAATAAGTACAAAACTACAAACACAAAAGCTCTAACTGAATACATGACAGTAATGCCAACCGTGAAACTGAACATATGAAAATATAAAACAGCAGTTTACGCTCACGGTATTTCCCAATAATTCTTCTGTGTGTGGTAGCTCCTGAAACAGCCACCCACACACAGCCCAGGCTTTGAAGGAAATCAGGGCAGTACATCCTAGTCTCCTCCCTGATACCTCTTCAAGCACAGACTCTACATCTCTTAGCAGGAAAGTTTTTTTGGCCATGGGAGGAAGGTGCTCAGCAAAGTGTCAATCTTTCAATCTAGCCACATCCTCCACCACTGTTTCTCTAGGAACTCTTGCCTGTTTCAGCACAACAAGGCCTGCTATGATAGACTCCTGAAATTTCACAAATGTCATCCTTGACTCTGGAGAACTATCCTTGAACACAACAAAAGCATTAAAATTGCCAAGTGGAACAGGTGAACCGCTAATTTCTTATACCAAACATAAGAATTACAAGCAGCAGTGTAAGGTTCCAACCACTGATCTACTCTATAAACACCACCCATGGGCTTATTGTAGTCTAAAGTGCACACAGGTTTGCGCACTACAGCAACTTGACCCCAAACAGCCAGGTGAAGTACTCTCATTATGGATGGTAGCTAGCATGTACATATCCCTCCTTTCTACAAATTTCAGAGCTAGCAGCTATTCATTCCGCAAGGCACTGCACTGTCCCTTCTCACATTTTTTACAGACAAGCTCTCTTGGATAGCATTTCCGATTAGAGCAGATTGTGCCACAAGCAACAGTGTCCACTCTGAACAACTCCTGAACAACTAAACTCCAGTGTAGAAGTTATCTACATAGAAATGGTGACCTTTGTTAAACAGTCGTCTATCAAGTTCCCACACAATTTTCTCACTAACTCCAAAGTTAGTGGACAACCGGGGGGTCAATACTGGAATCCCTACCAGTGTAGACCCTGAAATTATAAACATATTCTGCACTACTATCAGACAGCATATACAATTTAATTCCATACCATTCCCTCTTGCTAGGAATGTACTGCTTACAATCCAAACAACCCTTGAACAGGACCAAAGACTCATCTACAGATATTTCTTTGCCTGGAACATAGATCTTTGAAAAACAATCTACCAAATGATCAAGGACAGGTCTAATCTTAAAAAGCGGTCAGAAATCAGGGTGATCTTGTGGCAAGGCCAAATCATTATCTACAAAATGCAACATCCAAAGAAGAAGCTCATACCGTTTATGACTCATGATTGCAGGAAATATAGCAGTTGCCATCAAGGGACTAGTAGACCAATATGAAGACAGTGATGGCTTCT
The DNA here is from genome assembly GCF_031143425.1 of Pleurodeles waltl. NCBI lineage: Eukaryota > Metazoa > Chordata > Amphibia > Caudata > Salamandridae > Pleurodeles > Pleurodeles waltl. Next base: position 716,533,732 of record NC_090443.1, read on the forward strand.
TTATCAGCCCCATCAAAAAAGTTAAACTCAAGAACTTTTTCAACTCTTCCAGATTTGTGGGAATCCACCAGCTAGCTCTGAGTGTGGCCGAAGTTTGACAGCGTTGTCCCTCAAATACTGCTCTGCATACAAATTAGTCTGCTCAACAATCTCTTCCAAAAATATTGCTGTAATTGAAGAGGGCTCTGCAAGGTCAAATATCTTCTCTGCAACGTCCTGCTCAATCAGGTTTGCTGCTGTGGAAAACCTCAGAGCGGAAGAACCCTGAATCTGAAGCCCAGTGGCACTCCAAGCTAGTCATATTGACAGGTTTGCCCCAGTCCTCTGGAGGTCTTTAAAGGAAAAAGGTTTCTCGGGCTCAGGTTTTCAGGGTTGGTAGTACAAGTCCAGCCAGAAACAGCTAAGGGTTCCATGACCTTAGGGACAACACTTGGGAGTGAGGACTCACTCCAGCAGGAGCCACCAGCAGGATCCAGGGCAGGGTAGGTCCAGATGGAATTGGTCAGATGGCAGTTGAAGGAAAGGCCTCTTGAAGCTTGTCTCCCTGTTGCTTTAACAGGAGTTTAGCCTTATGACCTTTGGATCCAGTTCTTTGTCCTGAGTACAGAATGCGCAGATCAACTCCTTCTGGCCTCTTTAAGTCTTCCTCGGGTCCAGTAGTGTCCTGAGAGGGGTACTTGGGATACCACATTTATGCCTGGCTTGTGGGTCCTCCCTAACCAATGAGGCCAAGTTCCCAGTGGAGACCCTTCTCACATTTGAATCATTTCCTATGTGACCTACTGCAAATAACTCTTCCTTGTAGAGAACCTGTGTGACCCTGCCAGAGGTGTGATCAGGGAAATGAACAACCCTTCCTCTGTGTCACTTCAAACCAGACGTGGGGGCAGCTCAGTGTCCAGTGGGATTGTAGCCTGCCCGACTGGAGGAACAAAGAAGGGAAATGTTCAGGCATCATCTGCCTATGACAGGGGAGGTCTCTTGCATGTTAGTTCCTGGGCACTGCCCAAATGGCCATCCAACCAGAGGAACAGAAACAGTCTCCGCCCAAGACCAAGAGTTTGTCTTTTTTACACGTATTTAGGGTTGAACACTCAGAGGGCTGTGGCTGGATGCTAATGCAAATTAGTCTCCAGAGGCTTTAGGCAGGGAAGAGGTAATTTACAAATGTGTGTTTTCTTTAATATTTATTAACAATCAGAATTCACCAGTGAATTGGGCTTTTAGTAAATATTACAACGCAGTGAATTGGGCTTTTAATAAATATTACAAAGAGACCCTGAACCAAACTTCTATCTATTTCCCAGTTGGAGATAGCATTAATACATTTATTATTGCATGGCAGTGTTTCCCAATTAAACACCCAGCCATACTACCGTGAAAATATCTTTTAGGTCCTGATCGCTGTAAGGATATGTTTATCATTACAATTCTACATGCCCTACTTTTAAATATGATGCTCTCTGCTCTATGTAATATGAACAGCCTACTCAGGAGTGAATTATTAATATTTAAAAAGAAGGTATGGACCAGTCAAAAGGGGTTATTTCAACAGGTTGACTTGCAATTTAAATGTTGCTTTAATCAGGTTGCAATGTTTGACCCTGTCACTGGAGTGGGTGACACAGGGGGTCCTGGATGACACAAGAGGGCGTGCAGTCCACCAATGACATTTAAATTACAGGCCCTGGGTACACTTTGTGATAAATACTAGGGATTTATAGGTAAGTTAAGTATGACAAGTATACCAATTTCACCATGTTGTATGCAGGAGCACTGGCACCTTATAGCTGACTGACTATTAGGAGTAAAGTACACAGAGTTCTACAGCCATCAAAATAGTTAAGGCAAGAATCTGCAGGTACCACAGACAAGAGATGGTCATTCCCTACTTACATCAAGTCACTAAAGTTACATTTTCTGACCTATCTGTACCTTTTTCTGCCATCATTGCCTTTTGGTAGTGCTTTGCTCTGATATCCATGAAGTGTATATGGAAATTACAGGCTAAAGTTTGATGCAGTGTTCAAGCATCTGGCACTCGTTTAGTGTTTGGCTGAGTAACTGTATGGTAAATATCACCCAGAAAGGGTCACAAAATGTCCTCAGTGAGACCACAAGAAAAGAGCATGTAAGTATGTAAGATGGCACTTACAAAGGTTCTCATAGAGCACTCTGCATATTCGGATTACCTTAGACAGAAGGGAGATTCATAGTAAGTAAAGCAACTGAACCATGCAAAAACCCCTAATAGAGAGATGTTAATTTAATCCCATTATTATACAGTGTAAGGGGATGTTATTTGGTTGATTGTTGTAGAGGTATTTTAGTATGATCCAGGCCATCTGTATGGCACACTCTAGAGTAAAGTGATCCTAGGAGCTGTGCTACAATTCTTGACAGAAAACCCGGCTGTTCATCCAAGGTTTGAAAGCTTGGTGGAGTGAGAAAGTGAAAAAAATGCACTTCCTTTTGATGCTATACTGCATCTTCCACAACACAGACCTTACCTTGATGGTGAATATTGAACTGCAAGTAGACTATCAACTACTGATGCAATACCTCAGAATTTCTTTTTGCTTAAAATGCTAACAAGTTTCAACAAATGTTAAGAGCAACTTCAAAGCCTTCAAGCCATACACCATGCGCTTGACATGGGCGGTGCACGTTGCTTGGGGATGTGCAGAAATGGCTTTCAGCCGAGGTAGTGTGAGGAAACGCAAGGTGTGACAAATGATATGTGGCACATTGTGATCTGAAAAAATTAACAGAGCAAGGTGCATATTATAATATGATTAGTTGGAACCAAGTATTGAGATACATACTTCGTTTTCATCAATTTGATTGAATGGACAATAATTAAAAAACTTTAGAAAAATAATCCCTTTAAATTGAAATTCTCTAAATCTAGCAGTAACAATGGATTGGGCTAGAATGCAAACACAAGTAAAAGATTAGGGTGAAATGTGACTGGTCATAGTTTGAGGCTTTGGTGGGATCCTTCCATTTTAAAATTAATTGATTCAAAACACATGCACTTTGAATGTAAAAGCAGAATACCAACCAAATTGATTTCAGTCAATTTGATACCAATAAATTGTAACACAACAGCATTGGTTTGAAATATAAATGTATCGTCAGTACACTTCTCTATCTATTTAGGCCCTCTATCTACAGATATACGTACATATGCAAAGTGTAATGTGCTATTTATTATCAAGTGTAATGTGCTACTTATTATCATTGTTGGGCGAGGGGAGGGGAACGCATTCACGAAAAGCAACCCCTGTGAGCCACGCTGCCTCTCCCCTCTTTCCACAATGACACTATAAAGCACAATATAATCAGTGGATCTGTATATATGGTTCACGCAAGCTGTTTGTTCACACGTAGCATTCATAAAAAGATGTTTATTATAACTAGAACACAAGGGACTAAATACCACAACAAGAAGGCCTTGTTAGTATGGTCTGCTTTGATTGCTTCTGAAAAGTGATTCTAGATTTGAATCTTGAAAGATTCAATATTGTTTTTGCAAGTGAATTGCACTTTTCTCTTTTTATCCCATCTTTGGACTTTAGTAACAAATATGTGAATATGTGTTATTGGTACACTTGTTTCAAATTACATGTGTTAAATGGCAACATTTATTTGAATCAATGTGGCATGAATGGTATGGATGCTGATGTGCGGAGTATAATATGCTATTTGTTATACTAGTTAAGTGTGCAGAGGGGTCGTGACTCATAAGAGGTGAAGTTTCGAATGGTGAATGATGTCTCTCTCCTCTCAAAACACTGGTAATAAATATCATATTGCATTCTGATCATCTACATGAATAGGTTGAGCCATGGTAATTTTTCAAGTCTGCTTGTTTTGGAAAATATATTAAACCAAAACCAGGATGCCGGGGCTTATATTTGTGAATTGAAGTAAAATCACATTGAGGAGTGTTTGTGACTAATAGACAGCAGAGTTGATTTCCTGTGTAAACTAATTGTACATTGTAGCCAGTAAAAGTGTGTTTTCGTCATATTATTTTCATCTTATTCTAGCAATATGAGGAATATTTATTTCTTTAGCAATATCTTTCTAGCAATATGTGAATCTTTCTTTCTTTAAAATATAGATGATCTAAATAAGAAGCGCTAATGTTCACATTATTCTTTTAACTGAAGAAATGTGTGTGTGTGTGTGTGTGTGTAAATAAATAAATAAATATATATATATATATATATATATATATATTTAAAAATGCAAAGGTTACATTATATTTAAGTTCTGAGTTTACTCACACAAAACCAAAGAAATTCAGCAGTTATACTTAGAATTATTTCAAGTAACTATAACTTGTGCCCTAAGATATTTGTAACTTGCGTCCCCGCCATGCACATATTTTTTCAATGATAATTTGACTGCTAATGTTTCATTTATATTTTTATTGACGTTATAAATGTTGTCATTTTAACTACTATAAGTTAATCCAACCACTGCCTGCATCCAGGCCCTGCGGCCAACCCCTGTAACCACCCAACCCTGCAGGTGTTGGCCACAGGGTCTGTCCTTCTGGGTGTGAGAATAGGTGCGAAAGGGTGTCTCTGTGGGTGAAAGTGGGTGTGTCAGTGTCTGTCTGGGTGTGAGAGGTCAATGTGGGTGTAAGAGTGTCTGTCTGGGTATGGGGATAGGAGTGTGAGGGAGTCTGTGGGTGTGAGAGTCGATGTTAGAGTGTCTCTGTGAGTGGGTGTGTGAGAGTCTAAGTGGGTGTGTGAGTGGGTGTGTGAATGTCTAAGTGGGTCTGTGAGTGGATGCATGAATGTCTAAGTGGGTCTGTGAGTGGGTGCATGAGTGTCTGAATAGGTCTGTGAGTGGTTGTGTCAGTGTCTGAGTGAGTCTGTGAGTGGGTACATGAGTGTCTGTGTGACCGTCTGAGTGTGTCTATGAGTGGATGTGTAAGTGTCTGTTGGGTGTGCCAGTAACTGTGTGAGTGACTCTGCCGAAAAGGAACCTCACCTGTCCTTTTATCCAACAAGAGTCCACAGTTCTGCACAGAATATCTACCCAAGTGGAGTTGTTTCTGATTCCTTGGGTAAATGCTCAGTGTGTATTCTACAGAACACCTGCGTTATGGACCACAAGGGAATGTCTCCAGTGACCTTGTGTATGTTTGGCAGTGTGATTGTCACTTGTGCGTCTTTCTCCAAAATTCTGAAATAACATGAATCCTCTTATAGACAGGCCAATGAGTCTACAAAGATGTACATCTCCACCAAACCAGGGCACTTCCTCTCATCTATATGACATAAGTGCTTCTTTGTTTGGTGGGTATGTCCTCATACTCCTCTTCATCAAAGATGGGCCATCAAAATCTACGGCAAATGCACTGGGGGATCCTTTGGTAAGCTGTCCATTTCTTAATAAAACGGGGAAGCCTTGTTATTATTTATAGAATTGGGGGAGGAGGGCTGCGCAGGCCTCCCCCTTTGCCAATTTCAGCCCGGGGACCCCATCCCCTGGGGCCCGTTATTAAAATATATTATTTGTTTTCATTGAGGAGGGGGGCCGTCCAGCACCCTACGGGCTGATCTAGGCTGTGGGGATCCCATCCCCGGGGCCTGGCCATGTAACCTGGCAGTGTTGGGACCGCGGGGAGCCTGAATGCCCGGCTGTACCAGCTGGCTTCCCACCACCTGTGGGAACTGACATTGCTGTCACACACATGGAGCTACTAAACATGCGCCTCCCTGTGTGTGAGAGCAATCCTTTCATCTGTTTCCCTGCCTGCATCTCTGTGGGCAGGGAAACAGATGAAAACTCCGCTTCCAACAACCTACTGCCAAGTCAGAGCAAACAGCTTTGTCCTGGAGATGGGTGTTTTCACAGGCTGTCCCTGGGGAGGTTGTGGTCCCCAGAGCCATATATGGCCTGGGAGGGAGGCCGCACGCCCCTTCCCACTTTCAAAAGTTATTTTGGCCTCAGGGAGGTGGTGGTCCGTGGGGCTCTGTGAGGCCATCTATTACTTTGTTAGCCCTTTGAAGGTGGTTCTGCAGAGCACTGGGGGGGGCCAATGAGTCCCACCATATTAATAATAAATTGGCCCCAGGAGGTGGTGGTCCTCGGGGTTGGGGGTGTCAGTGAGGCCCTCCATTACTTTAGGTTAGTCCCGGGAAGGTGGTAATCCACTGGGCATGAGGGGGTCCATGAGGCCCTCATTATGTCTGATGTTCAAAGATGGCCCAAATCTGTCTCCATTTAGAGCTTCTCCCAAACCTTTTTCAATCTTCACTATTACACTGTGTTCTTAAAAGTGGTGCCAGAAAGACTGTTAGCTTACCTGTGATCAAGACATTTTTTCGTCAAAACACAATGGGTTTGTTTTGCATGTTTGCACCACAATGATTTACTTTTATGACGATTTGGTGGATTAATGGCATCTGGAGTGCAGCACCACTTTTAACAAACCAGTGTAATAGTGAACATGAAAAAAAAGGTAGGACCAGCTCCAAATGGAGACTAAGATTTCAGCCATCTTCAAATACAATGCATGCTGTTCGCATATATATATATATATATATATATATATATACATTTCAAATGTACATAACCATGGAAATTCAGCTATTCCTTCAAGTAACTATAACGCGTACCCTAATATAACTATAATTCACCCCCTTGCCATGCAGTTTTCTCCTCAAAACTTTTACTGCAAATATTACATTGATATTATTAATGATGTTATCAACGATGTCATGAGTCATGCAAGATGTGTGGTTATTAGCAGTGCATCGAGAGGGTGCGAGTTATATTTACCTTAGGGCATGAGTTATAGTTACTCAAAATAATTCTAACTACAACAGCTGAATATCTATGGTTTTGTTCATTTACAATGTGAGCTTAACTATAGCATCCCTGATACCTTTGTTTTTTTCAGTGAATTTCTATGTTTTTTTTAAATGTAAAGTAAATTTAATTAATATACGTTAATCCAACCCCTCAAACCACCACTAAGCCCTACCACTTACAATCAGAAATGTCCTGATTTTTTTTTAAAAAAAACTATTTGACAAAGAAAAAGAGTGAGCTTACCTTTGTGTATGAACCTTAAAAATTTGAAGTTGAAAAGAATTTAAAACTGAAAAATGACAACTGACACACCTAGACCAGAACTCTTAACTGTCTATGTGAGGGTCTGACACCTTAACCACTAGGCCAAAGATGACACCTTACTATATGTTCTCTAGACATCTCTTTGGCATTTTAACCCAAAGATTTTAATGGCACAAAGACGTAAATGTTTATGACTAGCAATGTTTAACATTAAAAACACAAGTAAATAAACAGGCACATTGCCATGAGATACCATGATTTGAACCTTCAACCCACTGATTAACAGTCCAAGAGCTTTACCAGGAACCTGTGGTGACTCTGGCTTGCTGTGCACCAAAAGGTAACTATAACATTCTAGCCAAAAGTCTTGTTTGTGTGCCACATTAATTCTATGAAGAAACCATAGCAATAGCAATCTCTCCCTCTTCCAGCCCATTAAGTAATGGAGGCGAGACAGAGAAAGAGTAAGTGACACGACCATGGGGAAGCCTCAAGGCCCCTGCAGTCCTTGCTGGATTCCCGCATCCTGTGGGAGCTGACATTGCTCCCACATGCAGAGAGCTGCTGCAAATAGCAATGTTTTCATCTCTTCCCTGCCCACATGTCTGCGGGCATGGAAAGACATGAAATCTCTGGTTTCAACAAGCGCAAGCATTTTGGCAGCACCTGCTTGTTTAAACCAGATTGTTTGATAATGCTGGGCAAGAGCTGTCAGCTGCTGCCAAGCAAAAGCAAACAGCTGCTGCCTGAGGGTGGGTACCTTGGGTGGTAGGAGGATCCAGCCCTCGGAGCCCCCTTCCTTTTTTCAATTTTGCCTTGGGGATGTGGTCATCCCCAGGGCAGGCCCCCCCCTCGTCATTATATATTATAGCCCTGGACAGGTGGCAGTCCCCAGGTCCAGGGGGGGTCCACAGGACCCCCCCATTATAATTTATATTATCCTGCCCAGGAGGTGGTGGTCCCTGGGGCACGGAAGTGTCAACAGGACCTCCCTATTATTTTTTCCCTATTATTTTTATAATACCTTGTCCTGGGGAGGTGGTGGTCCAAAGGACCGGGGGCTGTGTGGCCCCCTGCATACTTAATAGGAATAGCCACGAGGAGGTGGTAGTCCCCAGGCTTCAGAAAGCCCTATGAGAAGGGCTCTGTGTGACCCCTCATTTTTGTGCCCAAAAATGCCTCCGAGACCTTGCCCACCCTGGGGCAACAGAACAGAGAAACTAGGGAGACAGAGGTGGTCATTACAACCCTGGCAGACGGTGTTAAAGCTGTGGTAATACCGCAAACAGGCCGGCGGACAAAAAAAGGGAATCACGACCCTGGCGGAATCCGCCAACTAAGACAGCCACTTTAACACATCGCCCGCCACGGCGGTACAGACAAACAGCGCGGCGGTCACCGCCAACAGAGAGGTGGAAGACAATGTACCACCCAAACTATCACAACACACCAATCCGCCACCTTTTCCGGGGCGGATTCACCGTGGATAAAAACACGGCGGAAACAGCTTGTGCTATGGGAAAACGCTCACCTCAACACATCCCACGAGGAACGAGGACACCATGGAGCCGGAACTACAAATCTTACCTGCCCTTGCATTCCTGCTCATCTACGACCAACAGCGACGTAGGCGCAGAACATACCGGTGAGTACAGCACCTACGACACGGGGAGGGGGGAGGCAAAAGTTACGGGGACACCCACCAAACACCCCCACCCTCGCATATTACAACATACACACCAATGCATTCACAAAAATCACAGTAACAACCCACAATCCCCCCGGAAGAATGCAAAGACAAAGCGAATAGTGGTCAAACTTTGTATTGTGCCAATATACTACTCATTAAAAAATATACGGATATATATATCACAAAATCTGTCAAAAATAAATGTACAATACAAGAAGTAGTGCAGATACGTACACAACAATGTCCGTTCACCAACAGTCCAAAAATGCATGGGCGACGCCCACAATAGATACCTGACCAAAATCCGAGAGAACACTGCCGGGGCATCAGATATAAACACTACAGGCACCTCAGGGGGAAGTGAAGGGGGGAACCTCAGCCACATGAATGCGAAGCCAGATTCACGACGGGGCTCCATGCCCATTGATGTATCCTGGGGAGTGCAAAGCCACAGTCTCACAAGTCTCTACAGTGGGTGGTTTGCCCACTGCTTTATCCTGGGGAGTGCAAAGCCACAGTCTCTCAAGTCACTTCAGTGGGTGGGTTGCCCACTGTGTCATCCTGGGGAGTGCAAAGCCACAGTCTCTCAAGTCTCTACAGTGGGTGGCTTGCCCACTGCTTTATCCTGGGGAGTGCAAAGTCACAGTCTCTCAAGTCACTTCAGTGGGTGGGTTGCCCACTGTGCCATCCTGGGGAGTGCAAAGCCACAGTCTCTCAAGTCTCTACAGTGGGTTGTTTGCCCACTGCTTTATCCTGGGGAGTGCAAAGCCACAGTCTCTCAAGTCTCTCCAGTGGGTGGTTTGCCCACTGCTTTATCCTGGGGAGTGCAAAGCCACAGTCTCTCAAGTCACTTCAGTGGGTGGGTTGCCCACTGTGCCATCCTGGGGAGTGCAAAGCCACAGTCTCTCAAGTCTCTACAGTGGGTGGCTTTCCCACTGCTTTATCCTGGGGAGTGCAAAGCCACAGTCTCTCAAGTCTCTACAGTGGGCGGCTTGCCCACTGTTACATCCTGGGGAGTGCAAAGACACATCTTCGCAAGTAGATGCAGTTCTCTACAGGTACTGGGCGGGACTGGTGCCCAGGCTGGATGAGTCTCCCAGTGAAAGTAAATGTCCTGTCACAGTCCCAGCTGCACATGGGAGAACGATGCCTGATGTGCCGGACTATTCATACCCACACGGTCTTTGCCCTGTTCAGCGGTCTTCACCATGGCGGTCTTTGCCCTGTTCAGTGGTCTTCACCATGGCGGTCTTTGCCCTGTTCAGCGGTCTTCACCATGGCAGTCTTGGCCTGGTTCAGCGGTGCTTAGCCATGGTGGTCTTTGCCCTGTTCAGCGGTCTTCACCATGGCAGTCTTGCCGTTGTTCAGCGGTCTTCACCATGGCAGTCCTGGCCTGGTTCAGCGGTGCTTAGCCATGGCGGTCTTTGCCCTGTTCAGCGGTCTTCACCATGGCAGTCTTGGCCTGGTTCAGCGGTGCTTAGCCATGGCGGTCTTTGCCCTGTTCAGCGGTCTTCACCATGGCGGTCTTTGCCCTGTTCAGCGGTGCTTTGCCATGGCGGTTCTGGGATGGATATTGGTGTGTGGCATGACGATCTCCACACTGGACATTGGTGTGTGGCATGACGAACTCCATACTGGACATTGGTGTGTGGCATGACGAACTCCACACTGGACATTGGTGTGTGGCATGACGATCTCCACACTGGACATTGGTGTGTGGCATGACGAACTCCATACTGGACATTGGTGTGTGGCATGACGAACTCCACACTGGACATTGGTGTGTGGCATGACGATCTCCACACTGGACATTGGTGTGTGGCATGACGATCTCCACACTGGACATTGGTGTGTGGCATGACGAACTCCATACTGGACATTGGTGTGTGGCATGATGAACTCCACACTGGACATTGGTGTGTGGCATGACGAACTCCACACTGGACGTTGGTGTGTGGCTTGACGTTCCATCATTGCCCAGCGGGGCTGTGGGATTCTGGACCCTCATGGGCTGTGACTCCGGTGGTGGCGGTGGTCTCCTGACCAGTAACGATACTTGAGCCCTCCTGGGCTATGACTCTGGCGGTGGTCTCCTGACCAGTAACGATACTTGAGCCCTCCTGGGCTGTGACTCCGGCGGTGGCGGTGGTCTCCTGACCAGTAACGATACTTGGGCCCTCCTGGGCTATGACTCTGGCTGTGGTCTTCTGACCAGTAACGATACTTCAGCCCTCCTGGGCTGTGACTCCGGCGGTGGCGGTGGTCTCCTGACCAGTAACGATACTTGAGCCCTCCTGGGCTGTGACTCCGGCGGTGGCGGTGGTCTCCTGACCAGTAACAATACTTCGGCCCTCCTGGGCTATGACTCTGGCGGTGGTCTCCTGACCAGTTACGATACTTGAGCCCTCCTGGGCTATGACTCTGGCGGTGGTCTCCTGACCAGTAACGATACTTGAGCCCTCCTGGGCTGTGACTCCGGCGGTGGCGGTGGTCTCCTGACCAGTAACGATACTTGGGCCCTCCTGGGCTATGACTCTGGCTGTGATCTTCTGACCAGTAACGATACTTCAGCCCTCCTGGGCTGTGACTCCGGCGGTGGCGGTAGTCTCCTGACCAGTAACGATACTTGAGCCCTCCTGGGCTGTGACTCCGGCGTTGGCGGTGGTCTCCTGACCAGTAACAATACTTGGGCCCTCCTGGGCTATGACTCTGGCGGTGGTCTCCTGACCAGTAACGATACTTGGGCCCTCCTGGGCTATGACTCTGGCTGTGGTCTTCTGACCAGTAACGATACTTCAGCCCTCCTGGGCTGTGACTCCGGCGGTGGCGGTGGTCTCCTGACCAGTAACGATACTTGAGCCCTCCTGGGCTGTGACTCCGGCGGTGGCGGTGGTCTCCTGACCAGTAACAATACTTCGGCCCTCCTGGGCTATGACTCTGGCGGTGGTCTCCTGACCAGTTACGATACTTGAGCCCTCCTGGGCTATGACTCTGGCGGTGGTCTCCTGACCAGTAACGATACTTGAGCCCTCCTGGGCTGTGACTCCGGCGGTGGCGGTGGTCTCCTGACCAGTAAAGATACTTGGGCCCTCCTGGGCTATGACTCTGGCTGTGGTCTTCTGACCAGTAACGATACTTCAGCCCTCCTGGGCTGTGACTCCGGCGGTGGCGGTGGTCTCCTGACCAGTAACGATACTTGAGCCCTCCTGGGCTGTGACTCCGGCGGTGGCGGTGGTCTACTGACCAGTAACAATACTTGGGCCCTCCTGGGCTATGACTCTGGCGGTGGTCTCCTGACCAGTTACGATACTTGAGCCCTCCTGGGCTGTGACTCTGGCGGTGGCGGTGGTCTCCTGACCAGTAACGACGGTGCTGGCGGTTGTGTCTGGACCGCCGGAAATGATGGCGCACTTCCCCGCCGTGACACTCACAACAGGTTGGGGAGACTTCCTCTGGACCTTCCCCACCTTCTTTTGAGTTACAGATGACTCACCAATCGCCTTGGATCCCATTTTACTGTATGTCCCACCAGGAGTCTTGACACGGTCCCGTCGTCCACTCTCCAATTTCGGAGCCTTTACAGGGGGTGGGCTGACAGTGCCTTGGCTCTGGGTCCTACTGCCTGCGCCTGCCCTGGTGGACGGGGCACTCCAAAAACCTGGTACACGCACCACTGGTACTGGAGGCTTTTTGGCTGAGGCGCTACGATGGGACTGATGAATTGGAGGGGGGGGGCAAAAAGGTCAATTTGACATAGGTACACTGGGATGGGTAGCTGGAGGGGCTCTGGGAGTGGAGGAAGAGGAGGTGGTTGTAGGAGGTGTCACTTTAGCTGTTTTGGGTGCAGGTACTGGAGGCTGTCGTGGGTGAGTGATTGCCGGCGTTTGTGGACTTTGCGAAGGGGTGTCACAGACACACTGGGAGAGGACACAGGGGACGTGTAAATGGCAGTGGAGGTGGTGAGTGCAGGTGAGCGGCTTGTGGTGCTGGGTGTCCTGGTGCGAGTCCTAGTGCCTGTAGATGTGGTGCATGCAGGTGTGTGTGTAGACGACACTGGGAGGGAGGAGGGAGAAGAGGAGGAGGGGGACACAGTGGAGACAGTGGATGTTGCTGTGTCTGTATGGGTCTTATGCTTGTGTGAGTGCCTGTGGTGTGTGTGGTGCCTATGTTTGCTTGAGCTACTTGTGTGTGTTGACTTGTGTGCATGCTGGTCTGTAGGTGTGCTTGGGATGGGCTGGGGTACAGGGGATTGGGTCTGGGTGGAGGAAGTTGGAGGGGGGAGGCTGGACACAGGGACAATGGCTGGCATCAGTGCTGAGGCCAGAGATTGCAGGGTTCGCTGAAGGACAGCCTGACCAGAATGAATGCCTTCCAGGAATGCATTACCGTGTTTCAACTCTCGTTCTACACCCTGGATGGCATTCACAATGGTAGACTGCCCAACAGTGAGTGACCTGAGGAGGTCAATGGCCTCCTCACTGAGGGCAGCTGGGGTGACTGGGGCAGGGCCTGAGGTGCCTGGGGCGAAGGTGATGCCCACCCTCCTGGGTGAGCGGGCACGGGGCGAACGCTGAGGGGCTGCTGGGAGGGCGGTGCTGGTAGGGGAGGTGGCGGCTGTACCTGTAGAAGTGGGGCGCACAGATGGTGCCGCCACCACAGGGGAGCTCCCATCAGCGGACGAGTCTGTGTCGCTGTTTGGTGATCCTGTGGCCGACGTGAAGCTCCCCTTGCCCTCCGTCCCACTGGTGAATTCAGAGTCTGTGGTGTGGCCCTCCATGGCCATGTGGGATGCAGCTCCCTCGTGCTCTGGTGCCACTGTACCTCCGCCTGTTGATGCTGATGTACAGAAGGACAGGGAGAGCAGAAAAAGGGTGGAGACAGAAGAAAGAGAGATTTAGTGCATGGCACACCGCTACCGTTGGCGGACAAGACAAACGCAGCAGCCCCCTGCATTACGCCGTTCTCCTGCCCTCTGCACATGCAATTTCTGGCATGTGGCCTACATGGCAATGGTAGAAATCTGCCCACATGGATGGCAAAGGGGCAACTATACATCAATTTGCAATTTTTTTAAGCTGGGGTAGAGTGCCACATGGCCTACATAATGGAGGGGCCTTGCCTACCTAACTCGCCCTGGCCTAGGGACACCCACAGCCCACCACCCCCACCCAGACAGCTCCACTGCACGCAAAGTCCACAGGAAGAGGTTGTACTCACCCCCTTGTGTCTGCTGTGATGTCCTTAAGCGCCCATCCAACTCCCGGTAGGCCACCGCCAGGATCCAGAACATCAGGGGGGTCATGGTGCGACGGGCACCCCTTCCACGTTGGGAGGCCATCCCCAGCTGAGCCCCCGCCGTCTTCTTGCTGCAGCGGCGAATGTCCTCCCATCTCTTCCGGCAGTGGGTGCCCCGTCTCTGGTGGGCCCCCAGGGTCCAGACTTCCTTGGCGATGGCATGCCAAATGTTCCTCTTCTGGTGGGCGCTTACCTACATGACATGCACAAGGAAAGAGGAACAGTCATTACCTACAGCACCGTCGTTGTAATTTGCCCCCTCCCAACTCTATCCCTGTGGCCCATTCATCCTCATGCATGACTGTTCTATGTACTCTGCCCCCTTTCCTCATCCACCCAGCCCTCTCCATCCAAGCCTAGCCCATACAACGTGCTCCCTGTGTACTAACCTGTTGGTCTGGAGGACCGTAGAGTAGCGTATACTGGGGGAGGACCCCATCCACAAGTTTCTCCAACTCCTGTGCATTGAAGGCATGGGCCCTTTCCCCAGACGCAGCAGCCATCGTCGCTTCCAGACTGAGGTCACAGCAGCACTAGCAGTGTAGGTCCTCTCCTGTCGAAGGTCAGGTATCTAGTGATTGAACAGATAGAAAATGGTGGTGACGTCTGCGGCGGTGACATCCGCGGCGGTGCGCATCATCACCGCCAGCGCACCTGTTCATTGGCTCCTGGGACCCATAGTGCCCAATGTTAACCAATGCAGCATTGCGCCGCGCTCTACGACCGCCTATCGCGACGGTGTCCAACGCCAGCGCAGTTACCCCACAATTCCAATGTCCCAGTTTAGAGGTCAGGCAGCCACCATTTCAGAGGCCCACATGGCTTCAATTACTACTGCGTCACACATACCGAGGCCTACACTAAAAACCTTTCCCGGATGGGTTAATTGTCTGGTGTAGTCTTGTGTGTGACTGTGGGTACATACCTGGAGGAATGCTGACAGTTTCTTCGCTGTTGTCCTTCTTAGGCACCGTCAGTTGGGACATATTGGAAGATGGCGGAATCCGCCGGTGTACTGACCGCTGGTGGACCTGTTGACAACGGAAGAGCAACATGTCATCGTGACCTACCGGTTTGACCGTGCCACAATCCAGGAACTATGTACCCAGTTGGAGCCAGACTTGATGTCACCAATCCGCCATCCGACTGGAATCCCCCCTGACGTGCAGGTGCTGTCAGTGCTCCATTTCTTTGCAAGTGGGTCTTTTCAGACAACAGTGGCCATGGCATCAGGGATGTCCCAGCCTATGTTTTCCAATGTGTTGTCCAGAGTGTTGTCTGCCCTGCTGAAACACGTAAGGAGATACATCATTTTCCCTGAGGTGGCGGATTTGCCTACAGTGAAAGGTGACTTCTATGCCCTTGGACATATCCCCAACGTCATAGGTGCCATTGATGGGACCCATGTAGCTCTGGTCCCCCCGCAGGAATGAACAGGTGTACAGGAACCGGAAGAGTTATCATTCCATGAATGTCCAGATGGTCTGTTTGGCAGACCAGTACATCTCGCAGGTAAATGCAATGTTCCCTGGCTCAGTGCATGATGCCTACATCCTGCGGAATAGTAGCATCCCTGATATGATGGGTGAACTCCAGAGGCACCGTGTATGGCTATTGGGGGACTCTGGTTACCCCAACCTGTCCTGGCTACTGACCCCAGTGAGGAATCCCAGGACCAGGGCAGAGGAACGGTACAATGAGGCCCATGGGCGGACTAGAAGGGTGATCGAGCGGACGTTCGGCCTCCTGAATGCCAGGTTCAGGTGCCTCCATATGACAGGTGGATCCCTATTCTACTCACCGAAGAAGGTGTGCGACATCATCATCGCCTGCTCCATGCTCCGTAACTTGGCATTGCGACGACAGGTGCCTTTTCTGCAGGAGGATGATCCAGATGACGGTGTTGTTGCAGCGGTTGAGCCTGTGGACAGTGATGAGGATGAAGCTGATGAAGATGAACAAACAGGGAGTCAGTCTTACAGCAATATTTTCAATGAGACACAGGTGAGTACAATTTCATGTTTCACATTATATTACATTTCACACGTCTACCTCTTTCCTGTACCTACATTTCACTCCCTATTTGGTAACTGAGTTGTCCCCTTCCATTTCAGTTTCAGTAATGTGGTAACCTACGTGTCAACAGCTTGCACCCTTGAAAGGCTTGTGATGTGTGACATTGGTATGTTGACCTTCCAATGGATAACCTTTTTTAACACTGTAATTGACAATACAAAGTTCACAATCATTGACTGACTCCAATATTATTGAGGTTTCAAGGGTGTTTATTGAAGTGCATAAAAATGTAGGGGGGTTGTGAAATGGGGAGAGGTCATGGTGGAAGAATGTCCATGGCAGAGTCCAGTCTATTAGTCTCACAGGTACATTGCACATCTGGCCATTGGAAGTGGAGCTGGGGCAGTTCCAAGCTGGACAGGGTAACAAAGTGGGACAGTGGGGGGACAATCAGGGTGGTCTTATTTCCTGGCGGGGGTCTTGCCATCTTGCTCTGTCCTGTTCCTGGATCTCAGGGCCCGCTTTCGTGGTGGTTGTCTGTCTGCAGGGGGTGGGGTGCTGGTGTGTTGGGCCTGTGGCGGGGCGTCCTGTCCACTAGCGCCGGCGGAGGTGGTGGGCATTTCATCGTCGTGGCTAGTGTCAGGGGCCCCTTGGAGTGCCACGGTGTCCCTCAAGGTCTTTTGAATGTCCGTCAGCACCCCTACGATGGTGCCCAGGGTGGAGCCGATGGTCCTGAGCTCCTCCCTGAACCCCAAATACTACTCCACCTGCAGATGCAGGGTCTCCTGCAACTTGTCCAGTACCATTGCCATCGTCTCCTGGGAGTGGTGGTATGCTCCCATGATGGAGGATAGGGCCTCGTTGAGAGTAGGTTCCCTTGGCCTGTCCTCCCTCTGTCGCACAGCAGCCCTCCCAGTTCCCCGGTGTTCCAGTGCCTCCGTCCCCTGGACCGGGTGCCCACTACCACTGCCCCCAGGTCCCTGTTGTTGTTGGGGTGGTGGGTTAGCCTGGGTGCCCTGTAGTGGTGGACACACCTGTCCTGGGTAGGGAGGTATGGGCCCGCTGGGTGGGTGCTGTGCTGGTGTTACCAGAGGGTGTAAGCTCGGTGTTGGGCTGTGGCTGGGCAAGGGGACCGATGGTCCGGGCTGGTCATCAAGATCCAGTAGGGCAGAGCTGCTGTCGTCACTGTGGGCCTCTTCTGGGGGTGGAGTGGTGTTGTCTGGACCCTCTGGTGTGGTGACGTTCCTTTGGGTTCCTGCGGGGGTATAAGTACATGATTATTGCATGTGTGTGTTTCATGGTGTGCAATGGTTAGGTGTGCGTGAACCCCAGTGCAGGCATTCCTGTGTGGGGGCTTGTGTGGTGATGTTTGTGGGGTGTTGTGGGTCTGTGCAGTGGGCATGCTTTAGTGATGGGTGTCCATGCTTAGTTGTGTCATGCAGGTCTTGGGGTTGGGATGGGTGGTTTGTGTTATGGGTAGATTAGTGAGGAGTTAGGGTGATGGGGGAGGGTGTGAGGGTGGGGGTGTGTGATAGCAAGCAGGTAGGGTGGGGGATATGATAGTGAAGATTTGACTTACCAGTGTCCGTTCCTCCAACGACTCCTGCGAGGCCCTCAGGATACAGGATGGTCAAGACTTGCTCCTCCCATGTTGTTAGTTGTGGGGGAGGAGGTGGGGGTCCGCCGCCAGTCCGCTGTACCGCGATGTGGTGCCTGGATACCGTTGAACACACCTTCCCCCGTAGGTCGTTCCACCTCTTCCTGATGTCCTCCCTATTTCTTGGGTGCTGTCCCACAGCGTTGACCCTGTCGACTATTCTTTGCCATAGCTCCATCTTCCTGGCTATGGATGTGTACTGTACCTGTGAGCCAAATAGCTGTGGCTCTACCCTGATGATTTCCTCGACCATGACCCTGAGCTCCTCCTCGGAGAAGCGGGGGTGTCTTTGGCGTGACATGGGGTGTTGTGTGTGATGTGTGGGGTGGTGTATGTGTTGATGAGTGTGGTGAGTGTAGTGGTTTGTGGTGTTTTGTGCGTGGATGTTGTGTGGGTGATGGTGTAGTGTGCCTCTGTGTGATGGTGTTATCTATTCTGTGCTGTCTCTCTCTGGCCTTCGTCTCTAATTTGTGGTCATAGGGGTTTGTGGGTGATGTGGGTGTGTGTTTTATATTGTGTTGGGTGTGTGGGAGTGGCGTGTGTATGTGTATCAGGTGTGTGTATTTGTAATTGTCCAATGTGGCGGTGTTTTGGAGGTGTGTGTGTATTTTGAGCGTAGCGGTGTGTACCGCCAATGGAATCCCGCGGTTGAAAGACCGCCACTTGGATTCGTGTGTCGTAATAGCATGGGCGTGTTTCTGTTGGCGTGGAGGTGGAGGATTTGTTTCCGCATATTTATCGCTGACCTTTGGTGTGGCGGACTTGTGTGGGTGTCTGAATTTTGGCGGAATCCGTGATGTGTGTCATAATAGCTGTGGCGGTCTCCCGCCGCGGTGTATTGGCGGTCTTCTGCACGGCGGTAAGCGTCTTTTACCGCCAATGTTGTAATGACCCCCAGAGTTTTTTTATCACAGAAAAATTTGCAGATACACTGCAACTTTCATTGTGATTTAAAAAAAAAAAAAGCTTTTAAATCTTGGGTTGGTCCCAGGGGGACCCCTAGACCACAGCATAGGTGCTTAGGTTTAAACGTACCCTTCCCCCCTATCTTTTTGTTTTGCATTTGTTTTTGAGATTCAGCTGAAGCAGAGTCTCAAAACGGCCACTGACATTTCCTGGTTGATGTGTTGGCTGCCAATCAGATATTTGCACAAAATCGGAGGATTTGCAAATCCTTTGCACCTCTAAATATACAAATTTGGGGCCTGATTACAACTTTGGAGGAGGTGTTAATCCGCCCCAAAAGTGACAGTAAAGTGACAGATATACCACCAGCCGTATTACGAGTCCATTATATCCTATGGAACTCGTAATACGGCTGGTGGTATATCCGTCACATTTGGGACGGATTAACACCTCCTCCAAAGTTGTAATCAGGCCCTTGGTTTTCTTTTAATATTTAAAAAACTTCTGAATTTATTTTGACCAAACAACAAAAAGCACTCTTTCTGGCCCAAGAGCTACCTTCCTGTAAAATTTGGTGTCATTCTGTCGAGCAGTTCGGACTGTAGTTGTGTTCAAAACCCCAATGGATATTAAAATGAGAAATGTACTTTTTTGACCCCCTCATTTTTTCGGGCCCCGCTTGATGGATTAACCCAAAAAAATTCATGCACAACAAGACCCTTGGGCACCCTTTTTTTTAAAGTTTTGTGAAGATTTGTCAAACGGCACCAAAGATGTGACCAACTCAAAAAATTATTTTTGAATGGAAACTAAGGGCCTCGTTACAAGGCTGAAGCTGTTAAGACCGCCAGCCTCACAGTGGCGGTCAGGACCGTCGCTGCTGTGGCAGTCCGACAGCCACATTAACACCATGGCGGTCAGACCGCCAAGATTCCACCAACTCTGCTGGGATCGGTGATCCCGTCGGGGTGGAGGTCGCAATCTGCCAGGACAGCATTGCATGCTTTAATAATTAATTCATTAAATAAATTAATTAAAACACATGTAACTGACAGCTCATAGCAGATACAATCAATCAACATCTCTGCATATGTGGCATGAAAGCAGTTCAGCACTGATTGAGAGCAATCAAGCAAACAGTTATATACATGCAGGAGGTAGCCAAGCATAGACCTGCATCAATGGAGGGTGTTGTCTGACAGGATACCTCAGTCAAGAGTTCAAAGGGCATAGCTCTTTTAAGGTAGAGGGACAATAGGGGGGACATGGTGGGGAAAGAAAGGGAGTATCAAACTCTCTGTCTCAGTAGATAATGCAGAGTGTTAATCGGTTACGAATCCCCATCCAATGTGGCATCCCGGTGTTCTTCAGAAAACACCTGCATCTCATGCAGGAGCGTGTCTCACTTCAGTGCAATGGAAGTCCTGTGCAAGCCTCTAATCTCTTCTCTATGAAGGGTTACTGACTTGGCCTTGCCCCACTTCAGAGTGTCTGCAAACCAATTGGTTAAGTCAGGGAGGTAAGTATCCTTTTACTTCATGGCAATGGCTCTTCGGGCTGTGTCGGAGGCAGCATGTTCTGGTTGGCTAGAGTAGGGCCCAAGCCGGGTAGAACCCGCCACTCCCATCAAGGGCGGGTGATTACACTTATTGTGTAACCTGTACACACCCTTTGGTGGCTTGGCACAGAGCAATCAGGCTTATCACAGAGGCATGTGTAAAGCTAAGACATAGCTCTTCCTTTCCACAACCACACTGCACAGCACAAAGGAGACGTCACATGCAGTGTATGTATAAAACAATTGTATTCAACACACACATTGTCAACACAGAATGATTATAATGTAAGTCTGGGTTTATGCCCCAATTAGTAAGGGAAGTCACAATATAAAACCCAGCTGTGTTAAACACTACTGTATATACACATTAGGAAAACAGCACATTCCCTCCCCACACCCACATAAGGTGCCAAATGTGGTCAGCACAAGACCCAACCTAGAATTCCCCACAATCAGTGTAACACATAAATTCAGAGAGCACACCAGTTCCCAACGTTAGCAGTAAAATGTACATACAAGGTTTACAACACTTTCACGTAGCACAGCAGCCAAAGCCACACTAGTAAGATGTAATGCCAACTGCAAGAACTCCCTGACAGGATAAACATGACCAGCAGTACCATTGTGAGTGTATTCACCTGCACTCACTCCCACACATCCATTCTGCACCGTTGTTAGATGCATGCACACACTTACCCATACACATTCACTTCTGGCACCCTAATGCAGTGCCCTGTTTCGGCTAGTGGATGTCATATACGGCTAGTGGATGTCACTGTGTTTGCAAGCACCCTCGGTCACAAAACCACCCTTCACCCACCAACCAGCTTCAGTTATCCTGCCCCTCCATGAACCAAAGATTGCAACAATCTTTCGCTGTTTACGAGGCCGCTCACAGGGTGAAGTAAAAGAAAAGGAAAAACAATTAAAGAGGAGACATGGTCTCCACACAGGAGGTTCACTCAGAGGTCTTCAAAACACAAGTGGCAGGTCACTGGGGCAGCCGTTACACACCAAGGTGCCTAGTCAGCCCGGCAGTTCAATGTTTCCAAAATCATTAACAAATTCAGACTCCGAACATGAGAGGCACCATCGAGGCTCGATGATGTGAGTTTCCCTCTACACTTCCAGTTTGCACATGATAGGTTACCAGTCCTGCACCTCCTGTACCAGGAGAATGTGTCGCCTGGGTCCCGAAGACCCAAATGACCCCAGAAAATTACTATCCCATGTGAAAGTGCTCAGTGCCGTACCGCCACAAAAGGAGGCACAACATATGGGGTCTATGAGTCACCCTGACTGTACGTTCATTCACAGCAAATTACCAAGATGGCACCTCCTTGGACAGAAGCACCTGTCTGGTGCATGATGACTTGAATCGCACTAGACACTGGAGGACTCTCCCATAAGGGTGTCAATAATGTATCCCTTTGGGAGACACAACGTGTAGCACACAATAACTTGAGTTGCACTAGACCATCAGGTCACACTCAGAACATGGTTTCCGTACCTCTCTGGAATGAAACACACTGTCTAGTACATGATGACTTGTAGGCGCACCAAACTCCCTGGTCATACAGTGCAATATGAGGCTAAGTACAGCACAACTCAGGTTGACCCCCCACCTCCGACGGTTGCAACCAATGAACAGAACACCCACTAAATGAGCATGCAGCTGAGTCTCACGTGAGGGAAATGCAACATACTTGATAATAGTGGGCCCCACAGGGTCCTGCACTGGGTGATCCTGTTCACTCCAAGACATTTTGGCATGCAGTGGGACACATGATGGAGCCCCAATCATCTGAAGTGTGCTCCGCACCATGCAATACCGGTCTCCAGACACAATACTTAGGCTATTCTAATGCAGCTGCAGCAAGGTGTAGTCCAGCAAATGATGTAGATACAGCAGAGGGCACCTCTCAGGAAGTCTTTGATGTCCCTGAGATATCCTCAGAGATCAGGGGCAAGCCCTTGAAGAGTTACCCTTTAGGATGCTGCACAGCAGCAGACAATCAGCTGCAGACCAGTCTCTAAGCAGGATGGGGAGCACGGATCCCCTCCTTGGTCAGTTATCCTCCTGGGCACAACAGATTCCTCTGGCAGTGTGCCCACGTGGTCCAGCACTAGTCCCACTTCACTGTAAAGGTTACTCTGCCCCTAGTTATACTAGATGGTTCCTCTGACGTTTGGGCTGGCTCAAAGTTTTCTCCTTTGAACCACAGATGTCTCTCTTAAGTTTCCACCCCGTCGCCCTGATGCTCTGAAATGCAGATCTTTATATTTAGTGGGGCCATAACCTTGCTTTAAGGGGCCAAGTGCCAAAAACCTCTCTCCCAATCAATCTATCCAGGCCCCATATGGCAGGAATCTATTGTTCTGGATGCCTGAGTTTTATAGCGGTCACCTGGGGAATGCACAGATGTGCTCTTCCCCCTGGCCATAGAATGAAGCCTAGTTTACAAGGCACCAGAACCTTTTTGGCACCTAGAAATTCCCACTTCCTACAAGTGGCATTTCTAGGGCATCAATGACAAAAACACCTTTACTATATGAAGAGGTTTTCCATTCTGAATCCAATGATACTAAACATCACTAGGCTGCTCCCTGTCAATCCACTATTGCAGCCAGACCTAATAAGACTTGTTCTCCCATGTTATCTTATTGGTCGAGCAGTACTCATAGGTAGCGCAAACATGTATGGGTATTTGGCACTCCCTAGGGAACATGATGCATGCCCATATATTCTATTCAAGCGCAGGTGTAAGGTATGCTCTGTATAAAATGTTATGCTGGATATAGTGGAATTTTGCAGGGTATAGAAGGATCCTCTCTGACCTTTCTGCCTTAGGACAAAACCAGCGTCAGAATCCCAGTGTTGCCTGATGAATTTTAGTATGTCATGCAGCACTTGAGCCATCACGTGAATGAAACATGTAATTAAGTGCCGTACATTATCCATTATATGGACTTCATGAATCAAGGGATGTGTGTCAGGCTCAGTCCCTGTAATCTGTCAGTTGTCCTGCAGTTCGGCCAGCAGAGTTTGATAAGCTAAGAAGTGGCCCAAGGGCAGATGATAGTCCTCCCTAAACTGCTGGAAGGACATAAGAGCAGTATTTTGGAACAGTGCAACTAGGCTGTCTACTCTTTCAGTCTTTCAGAGCTCTATCCCTTCCTTCCTGAGGAGTTCTCTGGAGGGGCATATAGAACTAATGTGAAAATCTGGAGGATAGTGTCTGTGTCAGGGAGAGCCTGAGGCTTCTGGTATAGCTGGTATATGCAATGGTCAGGAGTTGGCTGGATTGTGGAGGGAGTTTCCCCATTGGTAGCAACAGCTCATAGATCATACGGCTTGCACAGTCAGGGGTGGGAAGACCCAATTCTGTCAAGTGTCGGCCCGCCAGCCACTGGGACAGCCATTGCAACTGTTATGCCAAATAATAATCTCAAAGTTAGGAGCGCCAAGACCCCTTGTTCCAAATAAAGGTTACTAGCATACCATGTAATGTGCAGAAGGTGGAATGTTGTATGTGAACCTGTAAATTATGAGAGTAATAAAGGATCTGGGGGAGCATTATCTTTTTAGATAACAAGACCTGGCATTGTACTGTAAGTGGGAGAGTGCTCCAGAACAGGAAATGTTCTTAACAATGCATTGTGAACAACATGGGCGTTTCCCACGCAAGTGTAACCCTGCGTGCCAGAACAAAGCAATGACTTTTTCTGTGCCTTAACCATGCATGTGCCAAATTACACATATTCGTGGTTGAGGAACAGAAAAAGCCATGCACTCTTTGGGAGAGGACGCGGGGACACAGCAAGTTGAGTGGGGCTAGGGTTAGGGGTGGATTAAGGGCTTGGGGTGGGTGGGGGAGGTTGGACGGGCTATTTTTTTAAAAGGGCGGCGGTAGGGGGTTTGGGTATTTTTTTAGGGCTTAGGGTGGGGGTCGGGCTATTTTTTTTAGTGTGGGAGTAGGGTGTTTGGTTTTTTTTTAATTTAGGTTTTAGGGTAGGGGCAGGGGAGTTTATTTTGAAAGGGGTGAGGGAAGGTTTATGGAAAGGTGAAAGGAAGGAGGAGAGAAGAGGAAGAAGGATCGGGAGCAGACACAGTGAGGTAAGTGGGGTTGGGGCACAGTTTTTAGCAGTGGGGGTGGATTTATGGCATAGGGTGGGTGGGGGGGTTCAGTGTATTTTGGTTTTTAGGGGCCGGGGTGGGGATCTGAATACTTTTTTTGGGGGCTTAGGATGGATGGTGTTGGGGTAATTTACTTATTGTGGGAAGGTTTTAGGGCTCAGGGCGGGTGGGGGGTGTAAGGGTAGTTTAGTTTTTAGGGGTAGGGGTGGGGACACAGTAGGGGTGCGGTAGGAGGCCGGGATTTTTTATTTTTAGGGTTAAGGGCAGGTGGGGCTGTTGGGGAAGTTTAGTTTAATGGGGTAGGGGTTGGGGCTCAGGGTAGTATTTTTTTTATTGTTCAGGGCAGGCTGGGGGGTTGGAGTACTTTAGTTTTTAGGGGCAGGGTATGGGTTGGGATAGTTTTTTTTTAGGGCTCAGGGCTGGTGGGGATCGGGATAGTTTAGGTTTCAGGGGTGGGGTAATTTTGGGCCTCATGGAGGGTGGGGTGGTAGTATGACAGAACCACACATAAGGTTTTGCATGCTGTTTCCACATATGTCTTTACTAGGCATGCTTTTACAATGAAATTCATGCGTGGTAAAGGCATACGTGAAAACAACGCACCATGTTTCCGACCGCATTGTTAAAGCATGCGTTGTACTGGCATGTGTGGTTCTATTATACAACCCTCCAGAATGACAGTTGCACTCTCAGGGAGGCAGTTGCCTTAGGGAGATACCATCGCTCAAGTGGCTTTTGGTAATGCTTAAGCCACAAAATATGTTTGATGTCAGTTCCATTGTTGTCACGAAATAGGAGTCAAAATATATGTTAAATCAATCAATGAATCAATCAGAATTTATAAAGCGCGGCTGATCACCCAATAGGGTATGCAGGTGCTTGCAGGTCCCAGAGGCTTAATTGCACATCCAGGTCTTTAGGGCCATTCGGAGTTCTGGAAGTGAGGTGATGGTCCGGTGGTGCATGGGTAGACTGATACATGTTTTTGCTGCTATGTGAGAAAAAGAGCGTCCTCCATTTCTCCTTCTGTAGATGCAGGGAGTATGGGCAAGTGTAAAGGAGGCAGAGTGTAGTCTTCTCAATGGTTTCTAAAAGTGCAGGTGGTGGTTAATGTACGCAGGTCCTTGATTCTGTAGAGCCTTGTTTGCTTGTGTCAGCAGCTTGAATGGGCACCTCTTTGTATGGGTAGCCAGTGGAGTTGCCTGAAGTGGGGTGTGATGTGGGTTCGTCAGTGAAGGCAGAGGATGAGTATCGCTGTGGCGTTCTGTATGGTCTGAAGTCTCTGTAGGAGGTGTGTGGCGATTTTTTCATAGAAGGCATTGCGCTAGTCAGTCAGCTGGTAATGGCTTGTGTCACAGTGCGTCTCAGGTGTAGAGGTAGCCATTTTAATATCTTACATAGCATGGGCAAAGTAAGTCACTTTCTCTAAAAGAGGCATTGGGTTTTTCACATCCATGTAGGTGGAACTGTGTCATCATTGATAAGGAATTAGCAAACTGTGCATATCACCAGGTGTATACTGCAGCTGCAGAAAGTGTGGCTCACATTTCCTGACTAGCTATCCTAACTAAACTAGATCCCCTTTATCATTTGAGATTATCAAGTGAAAGGCATCATCGAAGTTTACTGCTAAGGGCTCTTTTTTAGTTCAGTGAAGTTTGCCTCATGACTCCTGAGTTCCCCTTTTCAAACATGCTCCTTACTCCCCAAAATCTTGGGGTACTTGTAATGTCATACTTCTGTCATAGAACCTACGATCTGGTCACGTGCACCTCAATAAGGAGGATTAATGATGTGTGGGGCTCTCGGATTACAATGTGAGACATAGTGCCAGCAGGCTATTAATTTAGCTTTCTTTCAATATGGTAATGCATGCTCCTTCGTAAATTGTGCTGTTAGTTCATGCTCTGCTCACCCATCACAGGGCATTGCTACTGTGTGTCTGGAACATGCAGTAAGGCAAAGCTGGCAACCATCAACTTGTGTGCAATTACTGTACTGTAGGCTGCAGCTTGACACAATCTCGAGAAACAGCCTGCAACTCATCTTTTTGTCCAATGAAGTGATGCCTTGCAGACTGAAGCATAATTGTTTCCATGCTGGTAGCGCCTTCTGACTGTGCTCCCCAACCAACGGTACCATGCTTTGAATGATACAAAGATGGGTTGTTTGTATTTGACCATGTGTCACCACTCTAGCAGAGCTGCTGTTTCTTCATAGATGCATGGCCGATTAAAGAGACTGACTTACAGGTGAAGGAACTGATGGAGCAGAAATTTTAGTACTGTCCCTTAAGTGACAGTGATCCTCTATATGTGACAATCTATGTATTTTGTCAATCAAAGTACTAAGGGCATAATTTAAGAAAAGTGGTGCTGCACCCAGTTTCTTGGCCCTTTACATCCCCCCATAATGCCACCATGTGTGCACTGTATCTACGATAAGGCACACCATGGTTGTATTTAGGGAACTAGCATCAAAAGTGTTTATGCTAGTTCGGAGCTTTGCAGGATGAGGTGTCAAAAATGTTGACGCTGATCCTGCAAAGCTCATTGAGGCCCATTGTAAACAAGGATGTGCCTCCTTTTAACACCTGCTCTGAGTATGCATTAAAAGTGCCCAAAAAACTGACACAAAGAATTCTCTTAGATTTCTTTGATCCATTTTTTCGGCCCCCCAATTGGTGGAACGCCCCCTTTATATACATTATGCCTGGCACAAAGCGCAAAGTGTTACAAAGTGGCACAATGCATGCCTTGCGCCACTTTGTAAATTTGGCGCTGCAATTTTGGCCTCGTTAAGCCAGCGATAGGGTCTCTTAAATCTGTCCCTAATAGTTTTGTTGTAAAGTGCTCCTTTGAAAAGCGATATTAACATGCATTCACTTTAGGTCACAAGATAAAAGTGCTGTGGTATACTCTTTAAATTTCATATTTGATCAATTAATTTGTTCTTTGTTATAATTCATAATGTTAATTAATAGTCTGCACTAAAAATATAATGATTTTTATGGTAGAAGTATTTTAAAGGTAACATACAAAAGTATAGAAAGCAGTTATGTGCCATAGTTACATGAATGGGTTAACAGACTCATTTTGTTTTGAATTTACTGTAACATCAACATTGATAAAGCTTATTAATGTTGAAATCATTCATTTGAATATTAAAAGTGCCTAATTTTCATAATTCAATTCACTGTTTTAATTCACTTTGCTTAGCCTAAGTGAATCCTGTAAAGCCATGCTTTCTGATTGTGCAGAAAATGTTTAGTCATTCTTGCTAACGTGAACCTTTTCTTTCAGACATCATTCTCATGAGAACAGTAGGTTGGAAATAGACACTCCATTGTTTTGCACATAGAGAGCCTCCACACACTGATGGCCACCATTGTGAGCTCCACAGATCCGTACTAAAGCAAAAGAGCAAAATCTCTGTTTGTTTGTCATTCATCTTAAGCCAGTATAGGCCCATCCAGCTATTAACATCACTCATGCAGTGGTGAAATCGATCAGAAACTTCCTCCCAATTCTTATGGACGGGAATGATTAGTTGAGTATCGTCTGCATAGGAAGTGGCCAGAAAACCAAAAGATCGAATAAGTATGGCCAGTGGTGCTACATACAGATTGAATAGTGTGAGGATGAGCAAGGAGTCTTGAGGGACCCCACACGGTAATTGATAAGCCGGTGCTCTAAAGTCCAAACAACTTACTGTGGTAGATCTTTCCCCTAGAAAAGACTTCCAAATATTTGGCGCTGTGTCTCTGACACCCGCTTGATAGAGACGGTGTGCCATGATGTGTGGAGAGATGGTATCAAAAGCAGCTGATGTGTCTAATACCACTAAAAAGACTCCTTGCCCCATATCAACTAGTCTACGGATAGTGTCTGATATAGTAATGAGGGCGTATTCCATGCTATGGGCTTTCCTGAAGCCATGTTGAGTAGGATCTAAGCCACCAGAACGTTGAAGAGATTTGGCTAGTTCTTCATTAATGAGTTTTTCAAAGATGTTAGTCTGGAAAGGCAGCAAGGTGATAGGCCGAAGATTCTTAGAATGGTTTGCTGCAACATCTAACTTCTTTTTTAGATGCACCACCGTCACGTCCTTCCATAAAGGAGGGAAGACCTCTTGACATACCGGAAAGAGGGCTGTGGATATTAATTCAGGGATGAGCTGTAATATGTGGGGAGGACAAGGGTCCCTGGGGGACCCTGATTTAATGCCCATCATGAGCTCTTTAATCCTCTCCAGCCAAAATGGCTGAAAATTAGTCAGCATGGGACTGTCATCATTTATAGAACTGTTTACAAACTCATATGGGTCTAATATCCCCAGAGATTGAATGAAGCTGGTTGGAATTTGCAAAACTTTGTTTTAAAAAAAGGTGGCAACCTTATTGCAGAATTCTTGAGAATCCTCCAACTCTGGAGGTATAGAAGTAGTCATAAGGGAACGTACCATTTTAAAAAGTTCTCTGGGGGCATTTGATGCTTCGTTAATTTTCCGTGAATAGAACTCGGTTTTAGCTTTATTAATCATGTCTTTGTAGACACTAAGGGTGTCTCTAAGCTTTTCTTTTTCCTTAGAGTTGGAGTCTAGTTGCCACCTCCGTTCTTATTGGCGGTATTTTCTCTGTAGATTCTTGAGGTCATTGGTAAACCAGGGGCAACTAACCTTTTTCTTCCTTAAAAAGCAAGAAGTTCTGAGTGGGGCCAACTGATCAATAGCTATTTTGAAAAGAGAGTTTCCTTGCTGCTTCCCAGCCCGAAACCAATACCGGTCTTAATTGTTGATCCTTAATGCTGTTCCCTTGTCTAACTGGTTTCACAAAAGAACTGACATACTGAGGGGACAAAAAATTAGTCAGTCTAAAAGTAAGGAGATGGTGGTTGGTCCAATCAAGAGCCCTATTTTGTAAAAAAACAAGATCATGACGGGCAAATATCTCATCCATTAGGTGGCCCGACCTATGTGTGGCTGTTGCAACTTTTAATTTGCAGTCAAAGTTTGCCATGAGATTCAGGAACTCCGTAATATGAGGGGCCTAACTATCAGCAAAGTGAATGTTGAGGTCCCCCAATACAATACCTTTAAAAGTCATAGTTATTGGCTCAATTATGGCTGGCCAGTGATGAAGGAAATTAGAGTAGGATCACGGAGGTCAGAAGACCAATAATCTCTCAAAAAGCACAGAATTTTTTTGACGAATCTTAAAGCAGACACCCTCACAAATCTCTGATGCAACGTTTATGGCTTCCCACTGACAACAAAAAATGGACTTAAAAATCATTGCCAGACCACCTCCTCTACCTGTTCTATCCAATGTTAGAAATGAATATCCGGATGGAGTGGCTGCTATAAAATCAGGGCTAGAGTCTTCTCTAGCCCAAGTTTCGGTAATCAAAAAACAATTTAAATTTTGATGGAGGATCTGATCTTCTATTTCAGTGTTATGTTTGACCAGAAAGCGTGCATTGATCAGGGCACAAATCCCAAAGTTCATGCACCACCTGTAATATGGTGTGAGGGAAAGTGGTTAAAAAAAAAGGATGATGGACGGAGTGCTGAACAATGCAAACACTCATCTCCAGTCAAAGATCTGGGTTTAACCCTTCATCAGCCAGGCTAGCTTGAATCCAGTGGCACAATGAGCAAGGGACCCACGTCTGGGCATACCCTTCCCACTTAGGGCAACTTTATCAAAACAAAAGGATGATGAACGGAGTGCTGAACAATGCAAACACTCACCCCCAGTCAAAGATCTGGGTTTAATCCATCGTCCCTTTGCTCAAAATGCCTCCCCAGTTTGGACCCAGCCATGTGCAAATCAGTCTTGACCCTGTTCCTCTTGGGAACAGTCTAGCCTGAACTGCCAATCCAGGTCCTCCCTGGACCGGAAACAAGCATCCTGGGACTGGTTTCAGGGTTTCACCCTTCATCAGCCAGGCTAGCTTGAATCCAGTGGCACAGTGAGCAAGGGACCCACATCTGGGCATACCGTTCCCACTTAGGGCAACTTTAGCAAAACAAAAGGATGATGAACGGAGTGCTGAACAATACAAACACTCACCCCCAGTCACAGATCTGGGTTTAATCCATCTTATTTTGCTCACCATGCCACCCCAATTTGGACCCAGCCATGTGCAAATCAGTCTTGACCCTGTTCCTCATGGGAACAGTCCAGCCCGAACTGCCAAGCCAGGTCCTCCCTGGACCATAAACAAGCATCCTGGGACCGGTTTCAGTGGTACCAGATGATGTCCTGGGTGACAAATTTCAGTATTTACAACTCCACCCTTCTAAATTCTCTAGGGTGACCCTAACCCTATGCTCACACCCCTGCCCTCCTGCTAATGAGAGGAGGACGTGAGAGGAGTAAGAAATATGGGCTAGGATTGGCTGAGAAGGAACATAACCTCCGGCCCCGGATCTGATCAGTTGCGGACGGGCATAGGTGGGTGCAGTCGTGCTTGCCTTAGGCGCGCCTTTTGCGCATCCGCTGCACGGCCTCATCTCCCCCTGAGTAAGAGCTGTGGGCTCAATTACCACATGACCACAGGTCAGCAGCTAGTCTGCTGACCTATATTCCCTTAAAATGGTCATTGTCCAAGTTCCAAAGGGGAGGGCTCTAACAGGCCCGTACTCGTTTATAAATGTGCTGAGTAACGAAAATATCG
This sequence comes from Pleurodeles waltl, assembly GCF_031143425.1. Classification (NCBI taxonomy): domain Eukaryota; kingdom Metazoa; phylum Chordata; class Amphibia; order Caudata; family Salamandridae; genus Pleurodeles; species Pleurodeles waltl. The sequence continues at coordinate 716,564,776 of NC_090443.1, forward strand.
GAGCACAGAAAGCGCCTGGTAGGAAAATCAATAATCCTCCAAACAAGGTTAGCGAGAACACGAACTCGCTAAAGCAGCCAATGAGAAGCCAATGAGAAGGCATAAAGCAGGGACCTGTTAAAAACAGAACTTTAAAAACGGTCTAGTGAATAAATGTACACTCACACACTTTTTCATATCGTATATACACAAATCAATCATATAAATATTATATCATAACGTAAGAAGGGCTAGTGTACATAATGTTATCAAATCTTCTAATCTTAAAAGGCCCGAACGTGCATTAGGTTTTAGTAAATGCCCATATCTAGACTTTTCAAAATAACATATCTATCAAAGCAATTCTGAGCCCAAAAAGTACAATCTGCTTTCACATCACTTTTCTACGATCAAGCAATATGGAGTTGTGCTATTAAAGTTGCTAGAAAAAGTAAATGATTGGAAACATCCCTGTTAAACCCCATCATTATCAATACCGGATCATATGTAATATTGATTTTGACAGTCTTAGATGTTTGTGTAATTATTTCCTCACAGTATCCTAATAACGGGCACATTGTGAACATCTGGAGTATATCAGGTTCTTTTGTATTGCATCCAGGTGCAACTAGTATGCTATGCTGTAGAGAATGCCAAAGTTTAACGGGTGTAATAAAAAGTTCGAACACATTCCAATAAGGCTTTATTCGTAGGTTAGCGACTAAATTTGCTTGGCTCACCATAACTATTGAGCTTGTTATTTGTTCTAGAATAATCTCAGCACATAGTCACTCTGGTCATTCCATTTGCCAAACATCATGTTGATGCTGTACAGCTTTGAAAAATGACTTATACTGCTATTTTTAATAGGCTCTCATCTGCCAAAATAGTGCATTATTTCGAAGGCATATCCAGTTGGATTTTGTGCTGTTTGCTCATAAGTAGTCCTCCAATTGGAATATACCTAAAGAATTACCAATGGAACGTATGTCCTCTTTAGTTTGAAATGCTTTCATTATGCCTTTATTATATATTTTGTAGGTAAACTGAACATTCTCCAAACTATAATTTTTTGATATATCTATTTCTCTTTTAATAACTGATTTAAAGGTAATAGAACAAGTATGTTTGGCACCTTCAGATATCTAAATATATTTTGCCGTATTCTATGTAGATCTCCATGTATTTGGGGTGGTGCTTGGGATCAGAGAACTGAAAAAACAGTAGGTTGGTAGGGGGTTAAATATTGCTTTGACAAAAGGCATATTAGGATTTTGGCTTTTGATCAGCTTGGTCCACCTTCTATAGAGAAGGGTTTAAGAATTTGGGTTATTAGTTGAGGGTGATGGGGCCCCACTCAAATATTAAACACATTCCTTCTCAGGGTGAACCACAAAAGTTAATAAACAATCCTGTGCTTAGCCCTCTGGTAGCTTGGCACAACAGTGGTCAGTTTTAACTTAGAGTCAATGTGTAAAAAAGTATTTATGCAACACACAAACAGTATTAAAGTGAAAACACAAGAAAAGTAAGGTCTGATACCATTTTAGAAAAATAGAGAATATTTACTGAATCAAATAGAAGCACAAATTGCCCCTTACAGTTATCTGGTCACACTGGACTCAAAGTCACAAATTAATGCTGACTGCAATGGAGTTCAGGTAGGATACAGGGACCATGCTCGTCCAGGTGAAGAGGTTACCTTCACAGAGGTGAAGAGTTTACCTTCTCTTAGTTCAAGTCCATGCAAAGAGCCTCAGCTGGAGCTTTGCATTGGTGGAGGTGTGAGGAGATAGGAGTGTGCATGAGGAGCAGGTAGCTCCTGGAGCGTTGCATTAGTAGTAGACATAAGATGTCAATGTATGGCACTAAGAACATAGGGCCTGATTCTAACTTTGGAGGACGGTGTTAAACCGTCCCAAAAGTGGCGGATATACCACCTACCGTATTACGAGTCCATTATATCCTATGGAACTCGTAATACGGTAGGTGGTATATCCGCCACTTTTGGGACGGTTTAACACCGTCCTCCAAAGTTAGAATCAGGCCCATAGTCACCATCAGAATTTTCCATTGGTGGGAGATGAGGGGTCATTGCTGACTTGTGGAGCCCACCCACTCCTAACCTTTGGATTTTTAACTACTGCACAGCTTTGAAGCAGGAGGAGTGCACTCTGATTCTAACCAAGGTCTATGACCTGGGGGGCACCTTTTATGGATTAGGACTGACTCCAGCAGAGGCAAGCAGATGGGCTCAGGCAGGTCCAGTTGATGCGGGTCAGAGGGGCAGTTGCCCAGAAGGCTTCTGAAAGCTTTTTACATCCCTGTAGCTCAAACATGAGGTCAGGCAACAAACCCTTAGAGTTACTTTTAGGGATCCTCGCAGGTCCAAACAGACCCAGTCTTTCTTCTTCAGACAGCAAAGCAGCTCTTCTTCTGAATCTTCCACAAGTCCAGGAGTGTTCGGATGAGAAGCTCTGAGGGTGACATTCTTATACCCAGTGCCAGACTGTGGGTCGAGGTGCTTCTTTGTCTAACCTTTCCCTTTTCCTTGGTTTGGTTCTAATATGTCAAGGGGGGAAAGGCAGGCAGACCTAGGGTTCAGCTGCATTTACCAGTGACAGATCTGGCAGCTTCAGACATCATACATAAAGGTAATGAGCACAGCCCTCAGTCTACCATGCGAAGCACAGGAAGGGCTGAGTACAACCCCCAGGCCATCCTACTCAGAGAGGAACAACCTTCACTAAACCCAAGGTAATTTTGTCTCCATGTCTGGAAGAAATACAGAGCACACCACAGGAGAGCCATTCACAGTCATGTGTCTCTGGACAATGGTGGAAAGGCACATTGGCGGTCATTCTGACCCTGGCGGTCAAAGACCGCCAGGGCGGAGGACCGCGGGAGCACCGCCGACAGGCCGGCGGTGCTCCAATGGGGATTCCGACCGCGGCGGTAAAGCCGCGGTCGGACCAGCAACACTGGCGGTCTCCCGCCAGTGTCCCGCCACCCCATTGAATCCTCCAAGGTGGCGCAGCTTGCTGCGCCGCCGAGGGGATTCCGACCCCCCCTACCGCCATCCAGATCCCGGCGGTCCGACCGCCGGGAACCGGATGGCGGTAGGGGGGGTCGCGGGGCCCCTGGGGGCCCCTGCAGTGCCCATGCCACTGGCATGGGCACTGCAGGGGCCCCCGTAAGAGGGCCCCTACAAGTATTTCACTGTCTGCTGCGCAGACAGTGAAATACGCGACGGGTGCAACTGCACCCGTCGCACAGCTTTCACTCCGCCGGCTCGATTCCGAGCCGGCTTCATCGTGGAAGCCTCTTTCCCGCTGGGCTGGCGGGCGGCCTGAAGGCGGCCGCCCGCCAGCCCAGCGGGAATGTCAGAATTACCGCCGCGGTCTTTCGACCGCGGAACGGTAACCTGACGGCGGGACTTTGGCGGGCGGCCTCCGCCGCCCGCCAAGGTCAGAATGAGGGCCATTGTGTTTATACAGAAAAATGACAACTTTCTAAAACGGGGTTTTCAGAGTAGTAAGTTAAAATCAGATTTTACCATTAAGGAGGATTTTACATTACAATTCAAATGAGTGGATGGAGTAGTTCCCAGCTTCATCTACAAGCTGGAGAACGAGTATGAGCATATTACCTGAGCTTGGTCCCCCTCTCTGTCATCGTACTCTTCTGTCTTTGAGCCTGCCTACCCTGGGGCCCTTCATATTTAATTCAGACAGTTCCATGAACCTTTGGAAAGCAAGTATTCCAGGCACTTATTTCTGTTTGAGTGCATGCATCTTGACTAGCGACAAGCACCAGTGTTGCGTGGGCTCTCATTATCCTAAATGAGACTACTGGATTTCTAGGCAGCAGGATCGATAACGGTGTGGGGGACTGAGTCTGACCGACGTGTAAGGAACTCTGTCACCCTAAATCCGGTTTTTGCTCCGGCTAACTAGCAGTGCCTCATTTCTCCCACGGGGAAGAAATGATTGGGCAGCCGAGCGCATGACATCTTTGGAACTTCTCAGGGAAGTCGTGGTCACTCAGATCCAAACCAACTCTCTCATTTACAATATGATCTCATATACAAATGACTAAGACAGTATAAGTTTTATATAATGTTTTAATAAAACAACTGTATTTTAGATAATAAGGCGTGAGCCGCAATAACCAGAACAATACAACACAGTAGGATTGAAATAGTTACCAGGAGAGTAAAACATAAGAACAAAGCTATCATAGTGCCTAACAGTTTCTACTCTCCCTCTGCTTGTTCTATTTAGAGCACAGCATGTTAAGCTTCTAGCTTGCCTTTCCGAATCACTGGGGAGACATCAGCCCTCATACCTGAGCAAAGGCCTGTGATCTGGTTCAGCATCTGCAACGAGGCAGTCAGCGTCTAGTTGTGGTTCCCTGGTTGGAATTTCCCTCTTGCGTGTATTGGGACAAGGAAGTGATTTTATAACTAACATGTCAGCGTGATCACAAAATGTCCCTATGCAGGAATGCCAAGTCTAAACTCCTACCACGTCTATCGGCAATGTACCAGACTGTATCCTTGACTGAAGCACATAGTGAATGTGTTATGGAGAACTCCAGTGCTGAAGTAGGCAAAACAGTGTGATATGGATAAAAAACAAAACGGTAGAACTGGCTATTTGAAAAATAACAGTACGAAGCCTAATAAAAAGCATTTAGGGCAAAGTGCACAGAGGCTCTAAGCTGCCAGCAAATGAATAAAATACATCCAGGGCAAAGTGCACAAAGGCCTAAAGCCTGAAGCTAACGCGCAAAGGATACGTAAAACCAACCACACTACACCAGAGCCTGGGGAGAATGCAGGATCCAGAAGACACTATGCCCCATGAGGGGGTCCCTTGACCCACCTGCACACCAGCACACAGGCACGGACTTTGCACTTAAAAGCGCTTTCCTTCTCTTGAGGCACGTAACGCGAAAAGCACCAGAGTCTGGGGAAGACTGCAGGATCCAGAAGGCACTGGGCCCCAGGAGGCGGACCCTTGCCCACCTGCACACCAGCACTGACTTTGCGCTTAAAAGCGTTGTACTTCTCCTGTGGGGCGGGACACGACAAGCAACAGAGCCTGGGAGAGATTGCAGGATCCAGAAGGCACCAGGCCCCAAGAGGATGTCCCTTGCCCACCTGCACGCAGGCACACCAGCACTGACCTCATGCTTAAAAATGCTTTCCTTCTCCCATGGCACGGCCGCGTCCGGGCCTTGAGTGTGTCAAGGGCAGGCCTGTCCATGCCCGTCGGAGCCAGAAGGAGGCTGGGCTGGGCCAACCCTCCCACATTTTCCATCAAGTAGGCTTTGTTGTGGCTGGTATGTTTTGGTGGGGTGTGTGTTATTCGCTCGGCTGCCCAGCTAGGGCCCACTTGCTTATTACACATGATATTGCATATGTGTAAAAGGAAGGCGGTAGGGGTCAGGACTGGGGTAGCGCAAAAGAAAAAATGAAAAAAACAGAAGCATGCAGTGGACAATTGTGTGCTGGAAAGGATTGATAATCTCCTAGTTGAATGTGAGGAAATATTGATCTCTCCCCCAGATAATGCTCCTGAGGGCGCTCACTCATAGTAAGTGTTCCCCCGTAAATATGGGAGTGAATGAATGAAAATTCACGATATGTTTAAAAAATGAGAGCTGCAGGGCTTGGTGTCTGATGGGAAGTGGGGGGTGGCACATGTTTATTTAGACCACATCGGTTTGGATGAACGAGCCGCCATTTGATGGCAGTGATGTCCTGGCTTGTAATAACCGCTTTAGCCCTATAAATGACACCCTAGACTCACAGCATGATCCTGTCATAGGAACTATGGCAGGTGAGACTGTAGACTCAATTGCCGCTTCTCATGTGGCCGAGTCTCAGTATATTCCTCATATACAAGACTTAAGGTCTGAGGTGAATGAGCTTAAATCTATGGTAACTATTTTAATTTCTGTGGTTAAGCAGATGATACCATCAGAGGAGATGACTACCTTGGATAGTGCATACAATCCTGCACCAAGTTCCTGTGGTTCATTGGTTGCGTTGCCTAACTTGCCCTTGTCAATATGTAATAAGAATCTCACCCCCATGTCTTGCCCCACCAATGTAAGTCCAGCTCCTTGTTTTGGCCAATGACCAGCTGCTGGCAGATCAGGGAATTTTTGGCAGGTTTTCAATTATAGTGGTAAGGGTATGGTTAAGGAATCAGCAGATTATTTTCAATCTTCTAGGACTGTGGATAATGGTGCTTCCAATTATGCTGTACATTCTGCTGTTGACAGGCTTAAACTCACTAATACTGTCTTGATGGTTAATGTAAACAAGATAAATCCATCCGCATATAGTGAAGGTGGAGAATCTGCAAAATTAAGGCGATTCATTGGATACGTCATGTGAGAGGTTGTCAATCTGTGACTCGTCAGGATATAATTGAGACAGTTAGGAGGCCAGATCATGTTACAAAACAATGATATGATTGAACTGACATTTAGGGACAAGCGTATGTTAGACAATTTGGTGGCTTTAGATGCCAGAACATGTGCTCCAAGGCATTCTTGTATCTAGTTTAAATACCGTAGGCTTTTTTCATATCATAAAGCTCAATTTGCTTCTTAGCTAGGGAGCAGTCCATCAGGCATAAACGAGAATGGCTGACTTAGAGTACCACCTGAGATCCCCCTTGACCATTCACCCTTGGTTTCTGCTTTGCATGACGCAACCAAACCTGGCACTGGTGTTTCCTCTATTCCTGTCTTTGAGCCCACTTCCTCTACTTTCAACAGTTCTCGCCAGATAACTCAGAACCAGCCAGTTAATTATGTTATTACTATACCCACATTCCACTCAGCATCCCACAATGTTGGGGTGCGTTTCATTTCTTGGAATGTGGCAGGTTTAAGATCTGTTGTTTCCTTACCAGCTTGTACTCAATTCATCGAGGATTATGACATCTGTCTTTTCCAGGAGACATGGGCAGTGGATTGACTTTTCAGGTCTGGTTACTTGAACTTTCATATTCGAGCACTCCCTAGTAAGAGAGGCAGACCTTCTGGTAGCCTAATCACTTGGATTAGAACAACACTAAATTACTGTATATCATGGATATCCATTGATTCTCCTCATATACTAGGCATGTAGTTATCATTTGGGTCAAATTTAGGAGTAATAATTATCAATATCTATGCAAGAGGGGTCGGGGTCTTGGCCTCCGGTACCCTCCTCATATTGGAAACGTTCCTTAGGCAGTGCCGTGGCATTTTAAAGTCATTGTGGCAGGTGACTTTAATGTCACTTTACACTGGGATGATCTTGCTTTCACGTTCGAGGAGGATCAGATGTAGTCTGTCCTTTCTCTAGAAATCCCTCCCAATAACAAGTGGTCTCAAGTAGCTGTACAGTTAAAAGCTTTGACCATAGAATTTGGGCTTAGAGCACTCAGTGGCAGGGCTAAATCAGATGTAAAGGGTTGCCATACATATAACAAGATTAATCATACAAGTAGAATTGATTATTGTTTAGTTGATCTAAGATTGTGGCTTTCTATCGACAACATGATAGTCATTGAGAGGCTAGAGAGTGATCATAACCCACTTTCTGTCCAAATGCTTGCCTTGTGTAATCAATTTTCTATGTCTACCACTCATATTGTACCACTTACGGACATCTGCATGACCACCGATAAATGCCACTTAAGGTGGAACCTGTTAGCACCTCAGCCAGACACTTTAAGTTCTATGAATGCTGTTTTGAGGTCTCTGCTTGTGCACTTAGAGGCAGGTCTCATAACTAACAACGTGCAACTGATCACATCTCATGTCTTCTGTGTTGAGAGCATTGTGTCCCATTTTATCGTAGGCAGTAAAACTGGGTACAGAAGACCTAAAGGGAAACATCTCTGGTTCAATAAGGAATGTCGGGCTCTAAATAAGTTCTTGGTTAAAGCCATTAAAACCAAGGATATTGGTGGTCATTACAACCCTGGCGGACGGTGTTAAAGCAGCGGTAAGACTGCCAACAGGCCGGCGGTAAAAAAATTGGAATTACGACCACAGCAGAAACCACCAACAAAGACAGCCACTTTAACACTCCGACCGCCACTGCGGTACAAACAAACAGCTTGGCGGTCACCGCCAACAGACATGCGGAGGACAATGTACTGCCCACAGTATCACAACCTACCAATCCACCACCTTTTCCGGGGTGGATTCACAGCGGACAAAAACAAGGCGGAAACAGGACTCCGATGGGAAAACGCTCACCTCTACACACCCCACGAGGAATCCAGATGCCATGGAACCCAAGCTTTACATCCTGCCAGCCCTCATCTTCTTACTCCTCTACCAGGAGCACGAACGCCGGCGGCGAAGACAACGGTGAGTACTCCACCTACAACACAGGGGAGGGGGAGGGAAAAAACAGGGAAACACAAACGCAACACCCTCACCCCCACCCTCACCCACTACAACACACACACGAATACAGCATGATACATTACAGTGACGCCCCCCAAACCACCCGGAAGAATGCACAGACAAAAGCAAATTAATGGAACCAATGTAATCTATTAAAATCCAGGACACAAAAATATATATACACCATCAACAAATATTTACACCAAGAATAGTAGTCCAGGTAGTGCTCCATTGAAGTCCGTGGAACACTGGGGCCACACGGCATGGGCGAGGCCCACACTCAATCCCCGAACATGACGGAAAGAACACTGCAGGGGCATCAGAAAGCAATAAAACAGGCAAGGAAAGGGGAGGCACCTCAGCCGGTTGAGTGCACAATGCCAAATCCACGAGGGGGCCACATGCCCACTGTTCAATCCTTGGGAGTGCGAGGCCACAGTCTCTCAAGTCTCTACAGTGGGTGGGTTGCCCACTGCCATATCCTGGGGAGTGCAAAGCCACAGTCTCTCAAGTCTCTACAGTTGGTGGGTTGCCCACTGTCATATCCTGGGGAGTGCAAAGCCACAGTCTTTCAAGTCTCTCCAGTGGGTGGGTTGCCCACAGCCATATCCTGGGGAGTGCAAAGCCACAGTCTCTCAAGTCTCTACAGTGGGTGGGTTGCCCACTGCCATATCCTGGGGAGTGCAAAGCCACGGTCTCTCAGGTGGATGCCTTTCTCCACTGGTTCTGGAGGGGGCCTTGTGCCCAGAGTGCTTCTTCCTGCCAAGGACTGAGGTAGTGGATGTGATTCTCCACTGGTTCTGGAGGGGGCCTTGTGCCCAGAGTCCTTCATCCTGCCAAGGACAGAGGTAGTGGATGTGATACTCCACTGGTTCTGGAGGGGGCTTTGTGCCCAGAGTGCTTCATCCTGCCAAGGACTGAGGTAGTGGATGTGAATCTCCACTGGTTCTAGAGGGAGCTTTGTGCCCAGAGTGCTTCATCCTGCCAAGGACAGAGGTAGTGGATGTGATTCTCCACTGGTTCTGGAGGGGGCCTTGTGCCCAGAGTGCGTCTTCCTGCTCGTGACGGACTCAGTAGCGTCAGTGCCCTTGGCACTCATGGGCCAGCAGTGCTTGTTGCGGCGGTGTCCTTGGCAGCGGTGCTTGTTGCGGCGGGTCCTGTTCAGCGGTGCTTGTGGTGGCGGTGTCCTGTTCAGCGGTGCTTGTGGCGGCGGGGTCCTTGGCAGTGACTCAGCTGCTGGCGGTCCTTCATGGCCCAGCAGGACTGGTGCTGGCGGTCCTGTCTGGCCCAGCGGGGCTGGTGCTGGCGGTCCTGTCTGGCCCAGCGGGGCTGGTGCTGGCGGTGGCCTCCTGGGCAGCTGGGCTGGTGCTGCCGGTGGCCTCCTGGGCAGCGGGGATGATGGCGGTGGCCTAATGGGCAGTGGGGATGATGGCGGTGGCCTCCTGGGCAGCAGGGATGATGGCGGTCTTCTCGGGCGTGCTGCTCTTCCCAGACTTGCAGACTCTCTTGTGGCCCTTCCCCTCCTTGGGAGGTGTCGCAGCTGACTCCACACTCCCACCTGTACCCCTGGGAGCGGCCTTGGTGGCTGGAGTCTTCCCCCTCTCTTGCCGGGCACTGGGCAACTTTTGATGTTTGACAGGTGGGGGACTGTCCGTGCTGTGATTCCGTGCCACACTGGCTGCCCTGGTGGCCGGTGCACTCCAGATTCCAATGACTACAGGCACCACTGGTCCCGGAGATGTTGTGGCTGAGGTGCTAGGTTGGGACCTGGAGAGTCAGGCCCTAGGAGACTGACGGGGTGAGGGAGGTGAGGGAAAGAGGTCAAGGTTGGACAGGAAAAGTTTCTTTGGGACACTGAGACGGGTAGCTGGAGGGGGTTTGGGAGTGGAGGAAGAGGTAGTGGTTGTAGGAGGTGTTGGCTTGGTGACTTTTGGTGAAGGTGCTTGCGCTGGAGGATGTCGTGAGGTGGATGGCTGTTGGGTGGGTGTGTGCCTGCCTTTATGTATCTTTGGAGGTGGTGTCACAGACACACTGGGAGAGGACACAGGGGACGTGTGAATGGCAGTGGGGTGGTGACTGCACGTGAGCGGGGTGTGGTGGTGTGTTTGCTGGTGATGGAAGTAGTGGCTGTAGATGTAGTGCATGCAGGTGTGAGTGTAGACGAGACTGGGAGGGAGGAGGGAGACGAGGAGGAGGGAGACACAGTGGAGGCAGTGGATGGTGGTGTGTCTGCATGTGTGTGATGCTTGCGTGAGTGCCTGTGGGATGTGTGGTGCTTATGTTTGCCAGAGCTTCCCTTGTGTTGAGGTGTGTGCATGCTGGTCTGAAGGTGTGCTTGGGATAGGCTGAGGTAGAGGGGATTGGGTCTGGGTGGAGGAAGTTGGAGGGGGGAGGCTAGGCACAGGGACAATGGCTGCCATCAGTGCTGAGGCCAGAGTCTGGAAAGCTCGCTGAAGGGCCACCTGACCAGAATGAATGCCCTCCAGGAATGCATTTGTTTGTTGCAACTGCCTCTCTACACCCTGGATGGCATTCAAAATGGTAGACTGCCCCACCACCCCAACAACAACAGGGACCTGGGGGCAGTGGCAGTGGGCACACGGTCTAGGAACGGTCGAGGCCCAGGAACACAGGGGAACTGGGAGGGCTGCTGTGCAAAAGGGGGAGGACAGGCCAAGGGAACCCACTCTCCAACATCATGGGAGCCTACCACCATTCCCACAGTGAGGGACCTGAGGAGGTCCATGGCCTCCTCACTGAGGGCAGCAGGGGTGACTGGGGCAGGGCCTGAGGTGCCTGGGGCAAAGGTGATGCCCACCCTCCTGGGTGAGTGGGCACGGGGCAAAGGCTGAGGGGCTGCTGGGAGGGCGGTGCTGGTAGGGAGGGTGGCGGCTGTACCTGTAGATGTGGGGGGCACAGATGTTGCCGCCACCACAAGGGAGCTCCCTTCAGAGGACGAGTCCGTATCACTGGTCTCAGCTTCTGTCCCTGCCGTGGAGCTCCCCTCGCCCTCCGTCCCAATGGTGAACTCCGAGTCCGTTGTCTCGCCCTCCAGGGCAATGTGGGATGTAGCTCCCTCCTGCTCCGGTGCCAATGCTCCTCCACCTGATGATGCTAATGCACACAAGAACAGGGAGACCACAAAAAGGGGGGGACAACAGAAGAAAGACATGTTGAGTGCATGCATTACTGCTACCGTTGGTGGACACGACAGACACAGAAGCCCCCTGCACTACACCGCGCACTTGGAGTCCACTGTTCAATCCCTGGGACATGGCCTACAAGGCAATGGCCGACATCTGCACACATGGATGACACAGGAGCCTGACTAGGTGTACTTGGCACTGTACACAGGTGGGGTGGGGTGCCACAGGGTCTGCCAGAAGAAGGGGACCTAACTAGCACACTCACCCTGGCCTAGGTAAACCCACAGCCCACCCAGACACCTCCACTGCACGCAAAATCAGCAGAATGAGATTGTACTCACCCCCTTGTCGCTGCTGTGATGCCCTCAAGCGCCCATCCAACTCCGGGTACACCACTGCCAGGATCCTGAACATCAGGGGGGTCATGGTGCGACGTTCCCAACGTTGGGAGGCCATCCCCAGCTGGGCCTCCGCCATCTTCTTGCTCCAGAGGTGAATGTCCTCCCATCTCTTACGGCAGTGGGTGCTCCGTCTGTGGTAGACCCCCAGGGTCCGGACGTCCTTGGCGATGGCACGCCAAATATCCTTTTTCTGGTGGGCGCTGACCTACATGAATTGTACAGGGGGAAAATAAAAGTTATTACCAACTGCACCATCACAGTCATTGGCCCCCATCCCTACCCTTGCCATGTGGCACATGCACTCACCGTCGTTTCATGCACGCCTCAATCCCCCCCCATCTTTCATCCACCCTACTCCACACAGGCATAGCCCATACAGCATGCTCCCAGTGTACTTTCCTGTTTGTCTGGAGGACCGTAGAGTAGCGTGTACTGGGGGAGGACCCCATCCACGAGTTTCTCCAACTCCTCCGATGTGAAGGCAGGGGCCCTTTCCCCAGATGCACGAGCCATTGTCTCTTCCAGACTGAGGTCACAGCAGCACTTGCAGTGTAGGTCCTCTCCTGTCAAAGATCAGGTATCGAGCGATTGAACAGATAGAAAATGGCAGTCATGTCAGCGGCAGTGCGTACCATCACCGCCGGCGTACATTCTCATTGGCCCCTGGGACCCATAGGGTCCAATGTTAACCAATGCAGAATTATGCCGCGGTCTTCGACCGCCTACCTTAATGGTGTACAACGCCAGCGCAGTTACCTCACATCCCATTGTATCACTTTACAGGCCAGGCAGCCGCCATTTCATGGGCCCACATGGCTTAATTTCTAACTGCGTCACACATACCTAGGCCTCGCCTCAACACTCATACAGGCCAAATTTCGGGTTATGATTTGTGCTCTGTGTAAGCTGTGGGTACGTACCTCTGAGTTGGTTGACTCTGTGCTCGCTGTTGTCCTTCATAGGCACCGTCCACTGGGAAATGTGAGGAGATGGCGGCATCCTCCAGTGTACAGACCGCTGGTGGACCTGTCGATAATGGAGGAAAGACATGTGATCATCACCTACAGGCTTGATCGTGCCACAATACTGGAACTGTGTGCCCAGCTAGAGCCAGACCTGATGTCAGCTATCCGCCATCCCACAGGAATCTCCCCTCAAGTGCAGGTGCTGTCAGTACTCCATTTCCAAACAACAGTGGCCATAGCATGACGGATGTCCCAGCCTATGTTTTCCAACTTGTTGTCCACAGTGCTGTCTGCCCTGCTGAAACACATGCAGAGCTACATTGTTTTCCCTCAGGGGGAGGATTTGCCTACAGTGAAAGGTGACTGCTATGGCCTGGGACGTATCCCCAACATCATAGGTGCCATTATTGGGACACATGTGGCTTTGGTACCCCCCGCAGGAGTGAACAGGTGTACAGAAACCAGAAGAGTTATCATTCCATGAATGTGCAGATGGTGTGTTTGGCCGACCAGTGCATCTTCCCTGTGAATGCCAAATTCCCTGGCTCAGTGCATAACGCTTACATCCTGCGGAATAGCAGCATCCCTTATGTGATGGGGCAACTCCAGAGGCACCGTGTATGGTATTAGGTGAGCACCTGGAAGCAAGTCAGTGGGAATGGTTGTCTGGGTCTGGGGATATCCCTACAGGTTAGTGTGTGTCTAACAGTTGTCCCTCGCCATTTGCAGGTGACTCTGGTTACCCCAACCTGTCATGGCTACTGACCCCAGTGAGGAATCCCAGGACAAGGGCAGAGGAACGCTACAATGAGGCCCATGGGCAAATCGGCGGATTATAGAGCGGACCTTCGGCCTCCTGAAGGAGAGGTTCAGGTGCCTCCATATGACAGGTGGATCCCTAGTCTACTCACCAAAGAAGGTGTGCCAGATCATCGTGGCCTGCTGTATGCTTCACAACTTAGCTTTGCGACAACAGGTGCCTTTTCTGCAGCAGGATGGTCCAGATGGAGGTGTTGTTCCAGCTGTGGAGCCTGTGGACAGTTTAAACGAGGAAGCTGAAGAAGAGGACATGGACAACAGGAACTCGGTGGTCCTGCAATATTTCCAGTGAGACACAGGTAAGAATACAAACCTGCTTACTACATGTACTTTCACACTACTACCTCTCAACTGTCTGTCGTTTTCACCCAGTGTATGGTCACTGAGTTGTCACTTTCCCTAACGATTTCACAGATGTGGGTCCCACTGAGTGACATCTGCTTTGTTTCCTCATGGACTAGAGCTGTGTGACATAGGTATATTGACATTACATTCGAAAGAGCATTTTGTCACTGTATTTGCCAGTAAACTATTTCAAAATCACAGACTGACTCCAGATTGTTTTGTGCTTCAAGGGTGTTTATTTAAGTGCTCAATATTGGAGGGGGTTGTAAAATGGTGAGGGGTGATGGTGGAGGAATGTCCATGGCAGAGTCCAGTCTATTAATCTCACAGGTGCATTGCCCAAATGGGCATAGGAAGTGGAGCTGGGGCAGTTTGAGGATGGACAGGGTGACAAAGTGGGACAGAAGGATGACATTCAGGGTTGTCTCATTTCTTGGCAGGGGTCTTGGCATCGTTCTCTGTCTTTGTCCTGGATTTCAGGGACCGTTTGCGGGGTGGTTCACCCTCTGCAGGGGATGGGGTGCTGGTGTGGTGGTCCTGTGGCGGTGCCTCCTGTCCACTAGCGCCGGCGGAGGTGGTGGGCAGTTCATCGTCCAGGCTAGTGTCAGGGGCCCCTTGTTGTGCCACAGTGTCCCTCCTGGTGTTGAGGACTTCCTTCAGCACCCCTACAATGGTGCCCAGGGTGGAATTGATGGATCTGAGTTCCTCCCTGAAGCCCAAATACTGTTCCTCCTGCAGGCGTTGGGTCTCCTGAAATTTGGCCAGTACCGTTGCCATCGTCTCCTGGGAATGGTGTTAGGCTAGCATGATGTTGGAGAGGGCCTTGTGGAGAGTGGGTTCCCTTGGCCTGTCCTCCCCCTGTCGCACAGCAGCCTTCCCAGTTCTCCTGTGTTCCTGGGCCTCTGTCCCCTGGACCGTGTGTCCACTGCCACTGCCCCCTGGTCCCTGTTGTTGTTGGGGTGGTGGGTTAGCCTGGGTTCCTTGAAGTGGTGGACACACTGCTGCTTGACCTGTCCTGGGGACAGAGGTATGGGCCTGCTGGGTGGGTGCTGTGCTGGTGTTTCCAGAGAGGAGAAGCTCTGTGGTGGCCTGTGACTGTGTCAGGGGAACCGACTGTCCAGAGGTCCCCGATGGGCCGGGCTGGTCATCTAGATCCATTCGGACAGAGCTGCTGTCATCACTGTGACCCTCTTCTGTTGGTGGTGTGGACATGTGTGGACCCTCCTGTCCGGTGATGTCGGGTAGGGGTCCTGCAGGGGGATAAAAGGATGTTTATTACATCTGTGTGTGGCATAGTGTGCAATGGGTGGGTGACCATGTACCCCAGTGCATGCATTCTTGTGTGGGACCTTGTGTGATAATTCTTTAGGGGTGCATGTGGGTATGTGCAGTGGCCATGCATTGGTGATGGTTGTCCATGCTTTGTAGTTGCATGCAGGGCTTGGTGTTGGGATGGGTGGGTTGTGATATTGGGACATTTGTGAGGAGTTGGATTGATGGGGTGGGGTGAGAGGGGGTATGTGAGCCATCTTGTGCAATGGGTGTGTTTCCCTCTACTACTGTGCTTGCAATATTGCCTTGGCCCTTGTGTGAGTGGTGATTGTGTCCCCTGGGTGAGTCTCTTCCTTTGACATGTTTTGGTGATGGGTGTCCATGCAGGTATGTGATGGGTGTGCATGCATTGTTGTCACATGAAGGGCTTGGTATTGGGATGTGTGGGTTCTGATAGTGGGGTATATGTGAGGTGTTGGAGTGATGGGTGTGAGGGTAGGGGTTTGTGATGGCATGCAGGTAGGGTGGGAGATGTAATAGTTAAGATTTGACTTACCAGAGTCCATTCCTCCATCTACTTCTGCGAGGCCCTCAGGATGCAGAATCGCCAAGACCTGCTCCTCCCATGTTGTTAGTTGTGGGGGAGGAGGTGGGGGTCCGCCGCCAGTCTGCTGAACCACAAGGTGGTGTCTTGAGAACACGGAACGCACCTTCCCCTGTAAGTCGTTCCACCTCTTCCTGATGTCTTCCCTATTTCTTGGGTGCTGTCCCACTGCATTGACCCTGTCCACTATTCTTCACCATAGCTCCATCTTCCTAGCTAGAGAGGTGTGCTGCACCTGTGACCCGAATAGCTGTGGCTCTACCTGGACGATTTCCTTCACCATGACCCTGAGCTCCTCCTCCCAGATCCTGGGGTGTCTTTGCCGTGCCATTGGGTGGTGTGGGTGATGTGTGGGGTAGTGTGTAGTGATAAGTGTGGTGATATGTAGTGGTGTTTGTGTGAGGTGCGTGGAAGTTATGTGGGTGATGGCATTGTGTGCCTGTGGATGCTAGTGTTCTTTCTGGTGGTGTCTCTCTCTGGCCTTTTGTCGCAATTGTTGACATAAGGGTTTGTGGGTGATGTGGGTGTGTGTTTTATATTGTATTGAGTGTGTGGGAGTGGTGTGTGTATGTGTATCAGGTGTGTGTATTTTGAATTGTCCAATGTGGATGTGTTTTGGAGATGTTTGTGTATTTTGAGCGCGGCAGTGTGCACCGCCAATGGAATACTGCGGTTGAAAGACCGCCGCTTGGATTCGTGTGTTGTGATAGTGTGGGCGTATTTCTGTTGGTGTGACGTGGAGGTTTTTGCCAGTTTATCACTGACCTTTGGTGTGGCAGACTTGTGTGGGTGTCTGAATTTTGGCAGATTCCGAGCAGTGTGTCATAATGACTGTGGCGGAATTCCGATTCCGCGGCGGTGTGTTGGCGGTCTTCTGCACAGCGGTAAGCGGCTTTTACCGCCAATGTTGTAATGAGGGCCATAGTCTCCATCCTTATAGCTAGGAAGTCTTATTATGCAGCCATTTGTAAAGCCAAACTTGAACAGGACCAACAGTGGTGGGCTGCACTAAATGATGCATCACTCGAGAAGAACTGTCTAAAATTCTGGCCTTTGGCTGTGCTTAGTCCTGATAATGGTGTACTGAACATAACAACGAATGTTGCACCAGCAGAGTGGATAGACCACTTTACTAAATTGTACTCCAACATTTATAGCATGGAATGTGAGCCTAATTGGGCTTTTTTTGTCACTATTGACCAAGCGCCTCATTTTTCCATCTCAAACTCTTCCTGATGTTGTGCATTCACTAGACATGCTCAAGAGTGGTAGGGCATATGGTCCAGATGGTGTTCCGGCTGATTTTTTGACTGATATGGACGCCTGGTATAGATACATCCTTATTATATCTAATGCAAAATTGGGGACACCAATTCCCGATTCATGGAAGGGTGCTATTGTTGTACCTATTCATAAAAAGGGTGATTGATCTTTGCCCTGTAACTACGAGCCTAATAACTTACTAGACTGCTTGAATAAAGTTTTCTGTCAATGTCCTTTGGGGAAGATCCAGGATTGGATGTTTGAACACAAAATACTTAGGGGGTCATTACGACCTTGGCGGGCGGCTACCGCCGCCCGCCAGGCGGTAACCGCCGTGCGGCCGCCAATGCGGCTGCACTCACCCGGCCCCCATTATGACATTCCCGCTGGGCCGGCGGGCGCAAACCAAGTGTTGCGGCCGTGCGACGGGTGCAGTTGCACCCATCGCGCTTTTCACTGTCTGCATAGCAGACAGTGAAAAGCTGGCAGGGGCCCTGTTAGGGGGCCCCTGCACTGCCCATGCCAGTGGCATGGGCAGTGCAGGGGCCCCCAGTTGCCCAAGGACACCCCTTACCGCCAGCCTCTTCCTGGCGGTGCAAACCGCCAGAAACAGGCTGGCGGTAGGGGTGTCATAATCCCCAGGGCATCGCTGATTGCAGCGCTGCCCTGGTGGATTATCACCACCGGGGCTAAAACGGCGGGAAACCGCCGGCCCCGGAGGTGCGACCGCGGCGCTTCCACGGCGGTCGTAATAGGGCTGGAAGCACGGCCAGCCTGTTGGCGGTGCTTCCGTCCTTTTAGCCCTGGCGGTCTAGGACCGCCAGGGTCAAAATGACCCCCTATGTCCGTTATAAGCCGGCTCTCACAGGAAAATTTCAAATTGATCAAGTTTTTTTTTTTTTGCTTCTATATCAGAAAACGGTTTTAAATGGTAAAGGGAATCTTTATGCTGCTTTTCTAGACTTCAAATCTGCGTTTGGCTCAGTACCTCATAATAAGCTGTGGAACGTTCTCTCTGACATGGCAATGCCCTCCCATATTCTCTCTTTACTAGTTTGTCTCCATGAGGGCAACTATGCACGTATCAGGTGGGGTGATCAGGGACAGCTTACTGATAAAATTCCAGTGTTAAGGGGCATGCGATAAGGTTGTGTCCTTGCTCTGACTTTATTTTCATTATACATTAATGAATTTTCTCCCTTCTTAGCCCAGGTGGAGGCAGATGCACATCCACAGATGCATATACAGCCCCTGTCTTGCTCCTTGTGGATGACACTCTCTTGATCTCCAAGATCTTTAGCGGCCTACAGAAACGTTTAATGCGCTTCAAGGAGTTCTGCTCCTCTCGTGGACTGGAGATGAATACTTCTAAAATTAAATTGATGTTGTTCAATCCCCACAGATCATTTAAAGGGAAGATTGTACTTAGAGGCATCCCACTTTAGAAGGTGAAATATTTTAGTTACCTTGGCTTAACAATATCAGAGAATTTGTCATTGCACAGGTGCAGCTGAAACAATAACAGATCACAGGGATCTTAATTAAGGGCTTTGGCGTCTCGTATACCAAACCGATTCACCCTGCACTCCAGAACTATGGGGCCAACACAGAGAGTTCTGCCTTTTATGGTGTGGAGCTATGGGGCTATGCTAACACTCAAGAGATAGCCACAGTTGAAAATATATTCCTGAGGAAGATTGTTTCACTTCCACTTAGCACTCGGCTGTTCCCTCTCTTCAAGGATTTGGTCATCAAGGGAATAGCCGCACAGCTCACTTACGGCCTCTCTTGTATTGGAGACGGCTTTAGACTGCTCTGGTCCTTGCCTCATACACTGCAGCCCTTCAAGCTGTGGTGGAAGTCGATCAATCTCTCAGCATTCCTTGGCTTAGAAATATCCAGGAGTCATTGTATTTGCTTGTTTTGCATGAGCACTGGGACTGTCAATCCACTGCTTCCTTTTCTTCGAAGTATGATTTAAAAAAGCACTATTGGAGGGTGGTAGAGTCTGAGGAGTTGCGTGTAGTGGTTCGCTCTAAGCTGTCACATGAATTTGCCGATCTAAAAGATGTGTGCAGATAAAAGAAATTCTGGGATTTAATTTCAGCCTGTAACGACATGAATCTGTACTTTTAGTTTCGTGTAGGGACCTTACCATTAACATTGTTTGTCAGCAATAGGTCGTCTGAGGGGGTAACCACTTGTACAGTCTGTAATGCCATCACTGAAAATCTGACCCATGTTTTATATGTTTGTCCTGTCTATGCAATCCCTCACAGGACGTGGCTTGCTCCTGCTTGTAGATTGCTGGGTGTTCATAGGAATGCTGTTATTCTTCCTATTCTTAGGTCAGACACTCATCAGGTTCTGGTTACTGCTGTTGCTAAGTTTCTCAGAGCCATGTGGGCTCATGGAACAAAAATTATATCCTCACCTACATGATATTGCACTTGTATGTATAGATTTTATGTAACTGAAGGATGTTTTTTATGAAGAGTATCATAATTTTAGTTTATTTCACAAAATGTATTTCCAAGTGTTAGAAATGGGGTTTTTGGTTGGCAGTCAGGTTACCCTCTGTCCAAGCAAAACCCCTCACTCTAGTCAGGGTAAGTCACACACAGTCCAAGATTATCCTGTGCCCTCCCTCTGGTAGCTTGGCACGAGCAGTCAGGCTTAACTTAGAAGGCAGTGTGTTAAGTATTTGTGCAATAAATTATACAATACCACCATATAGCACCACAAAAATACACCACACAGTGTTTAGAAAAATATATAATATTTTTCAGGGTAATTGTAGGTCAAAACGAATAAAGTTGCAATGTGAATTTGTAGAGATATCACGGAAAAGTGGTATAAAGTGTCTTAAGTCTTTAAAAAGCAAACAAAGTCTCTCTCAAGCAAAAAGTACCTGGTTTGGAGTGGAAAATCTTCTCAGAGGGCCACAGAAGAAGAGATATGTGAAAAAATGGTGTGTGCGTCGATTTCTCCCCAGCACACACGGACTTGCGTCGTTATTTTTCACAAGGGGAAGTCGTGTGTAGTTTTCCGGCGCGCGTACAGTCTCTTTCTGTGGATCGCGGGGATTACCAGATGTCCCGGGTCTGTGCGTGGACTCTCCTGCTTGTTTTCCGGCTGCGCGTCGTTCTGCGGGGCTGCATGTCGAAGTTTCACTCTCACAGCAGGCATTGCGTGGATTTCTCCTATGGAGGTCGGGCGGCGTTATCCTTGCGAGGCCATGCGTCGAAGTTCCGGTCATCCCGAAGGCGTCGCGTCGATCAGCGTCGGTGTGCGGAGTTTTTCTTGCCGCGGAACAAGCTGTGCTTCAAAAATGTCGGCGCACGAAGCGTCCAAGTGAAAAAGAGAAGTCTTTTTGGTCCTGAGACTTCAGGGAACAGGAGGCAAGCTCTATCCAAGCCCTTGGAGAGCACTTTCACAGCCAGACAAGAGTTCAGCAAGGCAGCAGGGCAACAGCAAGGCAGCAGTCCTTTGTAGAAAGCAGTCAGGTGAGTCCTTTAGGCAGCCAGGTAGTTCTTCTTGGCAGGATGCAGGTTCTGGTTCAGGTTTCTTCTCCAGCAAGTGTCTGATAAGGTAGGACAGAGGCCCTGTTTTATACCCAAATGTGCCTTTGAAGTGGGGGAGACTTCAAAGAGTGGCTAAGAAGTGCACCAGGTCACCTTTCAGTCCAATCCCGTCTGCCAGGGTCCCAGTAGGTGATGTGGCAGTCCTTTGTGTGAGAGCAGGCCCTCCACCCTCCCAGCCCAGGAAGACCCATTCAAAATGCAGATGTATGCAAGTGAGGCTGAGTACCCTGTGTTTGGGGTGTGTCTGAGTGAATGCACAAGGAGCTGTCAACCAAGCCCAGCCAGACGTGGATTGTAAGGCACAGAAAGATTTAAGTGCAAAGAAATGCTCACTTTCTAAAAGTGGCATTTCTGGAATAGTAATATTAAATCCAACTTCACCAGTCAGCAGGATTTGGTATTACTATTCTGGCCATACTAAATATGACCTTCCTACTCCTTTCAGATCAGCAGCTACCACTTCAATACTGTATGAGGGCAGCTCCAATGTTAGCCTATGAAGGGAGCAGGCCTCACAGTAGTGCAAAACAAATTTAGGAGTTTTACACTACCAGGACATGTAAACTACACAGGTACATGTCCTACCTTTCCCCCACACAGCACCCTGCTCTAGGGGCTACCTAGGGCACACATTAGAGATGACTTATATGTGGAGAAAGGGGAGGTTTAGGCTTGGCAAGTACTTTCAAATGCCAAGTCGAGGTGTCAGTGAAACTGCACACACAGGCCATGTAATGGCAGGCCTGAGGCAAGGAAAAAGGGCTACTTAAGTGGGTGGCACAACCAGTGCTGCAGGCCCGCTAGTAGCATTTAATCTACCGGCCATAGGCACATGTAGTGCACATTACTAGGGACTTATAAGTAAATTAAATAGTCCAATCAGGTATGATCCAAGATAACCATGTTTAAAGGGAGAGAGCATATGCACTTTAGCGCTGGTTAGCAGTGGTAAAGTGCGCAGAGTCTAAAAGCCAGCAAAAACAGTGTCCAAAAAGTGGAGGGAGGCAGGCAAAAAATTAGGGGTGACCACCCTAAGGCTGTCAGGTCTAACACCAAGTAATTCTTTGTATTTATAATTTTATTGTGCTGTCTTGTACTTTTTTGGCCCTAGAGGCCAAAATAAAGTTTTAAGAAAGAAAGACATTTTGTTTATGTGAAAAAATGCCAACTTTCCTAAGTGGGATTTTCAGAATAGTAAGTTAAAATCTGACTTTACCATTAAAGACGATTTTACATTACAACACAAATGAGTGGATAGAGTAGTTCTCTATCTGTTCCCAAACTGAAGTTATCACTTTTTAAGTGTAATAATATAGGCAAGTGTTGGTATATGAAAGAGATGGCCTTTTGACAGTGAAAAATGGTTTTAGAAGTTGTTCACTGTCAGGACATGTACAACTTATGTACACATGTCCTAGTTTTTAAATACCATGCACTCTGCCCTACGAGCTGTTAAATCCTACTTTACAGGTGTTCAACAAAAGAAAACAAAAACTCTGGGGTGGCCCTACAGAAAGGCCACAGTGAAACAGATGGTGAGTAATGGAATCAGAAATTAGGGCTATCCCATTCCCCTGTATCAGTGGTAATTGGAAAAAGCACCTCGCCCTTCTTGGTTTTCAGTGAGCTAATATACATGCTGATGTAATACTTTCTAGTTCATTAAAAAAACAAATTAGGGAGATGCATTGGCAATGACATAATTTGATACAGTGGCTTAAGGAGTAATGTCATTTTAGCAATATTTGTTCATCCTAAAATTGATACAAGAAGTCGTTCTAATCTGGTGAGCATTCATCAGATTTTTGTCAGTATTAGGGTATAGGTAGTGGCATATAACCTGCCATATATTTTGGTTAGGTTAATTACTAGATATTTCATACTTGATACTGTGTAAATAGGGTTGTTATCCCGAGTGCCTAGTGTAATACCTGTTAGCTCTTGCCATGGTTTCCCCCTATCTGTTTGGCTTTTGATCTTCTGTTTTGATCCTGTGCTGAATTTAATTTTGCTGGCTTTAGGACTCTGGGCACTTTACAATTCTGACCAGTGCTAAAGTGCAAGTGATCCCTGTCTAAATGGTACTGGTGATTGGTTTATTCATGATTGTCATATTTTATTTACTAGTAAGTACTTAGTATAATGCACAGTGTGTGCCCAAGGCCTGTAAATGAATTGCTACGAATGGGCCTGCAGCACTGATTGTGTCACCCACATGAGTAGCCCTGTAAACATGTCTCAGACCTGCCATTGCAGTGTCTGTGTGTGCAGTTTTTACTGCCAGTTTGACCTGGCAAGTGCACTCACTTGCCAGGCCCAAACCTTCCCTTTTACTATACATAAGTTGCCCCTCTGGTAGGACCAAGTCAATGTCCTACCATGTATTTAAATGGTGGGACATGTATGGGTGTGTTTTACATGTTCTGATAGTGAAATACTGATCAATTTTGTTTTCACTATTGCAAGGCCCATCTCTTCTATAGGTTAATATGGGGTTTGCCTTGAAATATTTTTTAGGTGCAGTTTCCCATTGCCAGCAGATAGAGATTTGGAGTTTGGGGTCTCTGAACTCACAATTTAAGAATACATATTTTGGTAAAGTTGGTTTTTAGATTGTTGGTTTGAAAAATACCACTTTTAGAAAGTGGGCAATTTCTTTCTTAACCATTCTGTCTTGGTGCTGAATCCACGTCTGGGTCAGACTGACAGCTGGGCTGTGTGTGAATTCACTCTAGACAGTCACACAAAGGGAGATAAGGTGTGTCCTACATATCCTGATGGATCCTCCTGGCCTAGAATGAGAGGGAGGAGCTGATACCTACATTTGAAAGGGCTGTGCCCCCCCCTGACAATACAGTCTCTAATTATGTAGAGTGTGGCTAGGGCAGGGCAAGGAAGAGGCAGGGTCTTGTGCACTTCAAAGACTTTCCTTTGAAGTTTGTCTGCTTCAAAAGTACAATGGAGTTTAAGTATTGGAACTTTGAGCACCCACCTTCAGAACACTTCTGGACTGAGGACATTCTGCCAGGAAGAAGAGCTAGATCCCATAGGAGGGACCTTCACTCTGCCTGTTGCTTTGTTGTGCTTACCTGTAGCTTGCTACTGCTATCCTGGGAGTGAAAGGACTGGACTTTGTTTTTTACATCCTGCTTTCAAAGGATCTCCAAGGGTTTGGAGTGAGATTACCTCCTGTTAGAAGCCTCAGGGACATCAAAGATTTAATCTACCAGCACCTGGTCTCTCCTGAATCACCAAGTGGTACCAAATCCAGTTCCTGGGACCTTGGGAGTATAAAACCAAGTACATCGACTCCAGGGTGACTTTGGAAATGGTGCCACTGTTTGAGTCAGAGCCGCTGCGTGCATTGGACCTTTGATCCCTGCTGAGTGCCCAACCGCAACCAATGCCCCAGGCCCAACTCCACTGCAGCATCTCCAAAGTCCCCATACAGCATGAGTCCTGAGTGCCATGTCCGTGATGTCTGGGACACGCAACACCAGCTTCACCACAGCATCTGTGGTCCCTTGATGTGATTGCGACACCCCAAAGTCGATGTCTCGCATCTGGATCTGCTGGATTGATCAACCCCACTGGATCATAACGAACCGGCATCTCACCACCAATGCTGAATCACCTCCCCTGCAACTGTAAGGAGCTGATGCCTCATCTCCCCACCTTGCAGTAAGGAACCAATGTGTCCCCTACAAGATAGCAGTAAGGAACTGACACCGCACTGGCTCCAGTGATGCCTCACTGCCCGGACTTCATGCATTATCTTTGTTTCCTCATTGTTTTCAAAGGTACTATGTCTGGGGTCCGTGCGACTCTGTGACCGGCACTCACTCTCTCGTGAGTGGCGTTGGACTGCAGGGAACAACTCCATCAAGGCATCTTGATAGCCCCAGTTGAAGCCATTGCGTTTCTAAACATTTTACTGAGATTTAATCTTCAAAAATGTGTATCTTTGCTTGTGTATGTAGGTTTTTTGTCATTTTAGTCTTGCTTAACTCAGATAAATATTGGGTATTTCCCTAAACTAGTATGGAATACTTCTGTGGTGTTTTCACTGTGGTCTGTCTTTGTACAAATACTTTACACATTGCCTCTGAAGTAAACCTGACTGCTCATGCCAAGCTACCAAGGGGGTGAGCAGGGATTATCTTAGCTGTGTGACTCCCTTACCCTGACTAGAGTGAGGGTCCCTACTTGGACAGGGTGCAAACCACTGCCATACTAGATACCCCATTTCTAACATTGGTGATCAGCAGTGAGGATAGGACTTGTATTGTACTTGACATAAAGTGATTAGTATACACCCCTTTCATATTGCAGACAATTACGCAACCACACGCTGTTTTTAGTCCTTTTTGTATTTCTCTTGCCTTTGTGAACTTTCAAGCTTTATCTACAAGCATGTCTCAATCTGGGGAGCCATCAGTAGTTGGCGCAAATGTGATTTTTTAACAAGAGAGGTAGGAGACATACTCAGTGTCTCTGCTCTGAAAGTTTTATGAGGAGCTCCAGTGTTGAATTAAATGCCTCCATAAGAAGGAGGAGCTCCTGAGGGCTTGGTTGGCAGCAAAGGAGACTGGTGGGCCCAGAGAGGAGCAGAATGTTGTTGTGGAGGGAGAGGAGGACAACCTGTAGGGTGCGTTGGTGGATAACCAGGATCTACCTAGGAGGGAGGTGCCTTCCAAGGTAAGTAGCAGTGTTTCCTCCAGATATCTAACCCCAGAGGAGCTGGAAGATCAAAAGAGAGGCAGAGAAAGAGAAACTTGCCATAGAGGAAAATAAATTGCATTTTAGATCAAGAGCTCAGCTTGAAGGAGCTGGACCTAAAGAGGAGGCCCAGCAAAGATGGTGGCAGCAATTCTTCAGTGCGGTCTGAGGGGAAGGTTCATATACCCAAAGACATGGTGAAAGATTTTGTATTGGGTGATGACATTGAGCAGTAGTGGCACTGAGGATGAACAGGGTCCTGAAAACGATTAGAGAGCAGGCCTGTTGAAGTATTTCTCAGTACAGGGGGGGGATACCTAGAGATGTTAGATCTGGAGGATCAGATGAGGTACGCTGCCATGAAGGAAGCCCTGACTAGGCTGTTTGGTCTCACCTCAGAGACTTACAGGGCCAAGTTTAGGGAGAATGCCAGACTTGGGTCACAAACTTGGGTGGAGAATGATGATTGATTCTTTCTGCAGAGCACTGGATGGTTGGATGAAGGGCAATGAGGCAACAGACTATCAGGGGCTGTACAATTTGATTGCATGGGAACACTTGTCTAGTCGTTGTTTTCCAGAGCTGCACCAGCATTTGATTGACAGCAAGCTTACTCACCCCAGGAAGCTTGCCAAGGATGTGGACAGCTGGTTCAGCACCAGGGTTGAAAAGAAGCTATTTGTGGGAGCCTCATCCAAGAGTGAGCAGGGTCTTCAACAGAAGAAGGAGAGGGGATAAAAGTAAGGAGTTCTCAAAAGGGCCCCAAACCAGTTCCCAGGGTCAGGATTTACAACCCTCTGTTGAAAAGAAAAGTTGGTTCCCTTCAAATAAGCCTGCATGGAACAGACTCCTTAAATGTTTTGCCTATTGCCAGGAAGGGCATTTCAGGGGGAGTCCCAAGTTCCCAAAGGACACTGGTGGGCAGACCTTAGGGGTGGCAGGTGTAGCGCTTGGGGAAGAGTTGGAGCAGTTAGTGATAGAGAGCCAGCTAAGTTGCCCCTGGTCTCCCTGGGTGAGAATGAGGTGGTCCAGTGAACCCTCATGCTTGACAACACTAAGTAAAACAGGTAGTGGGTGATCATCAATGGGAGGCAGGTAAAGACTCTGAGAGACACAGGAGCCAGCAACGCAGCAGTCCGTTGCCATCTGGTATCTAAAGAGTAGGTAATCCCTAATGTGGTCACCAAGTTTTAGCAGTAGACAACAGTGAGCGCCAATGCTTGGTAGCTCAGGTCCGCTTTGAAAGGGTGGAGTCTAAGGTTCCTTGAGGGTAGCTGTGAGCTCATCCATGCCTGTTGGCTATCTGCTAGGGAATGACCTGGAGCATACCGCCTAGAAGGAGGTGGAACTCAGGGACCACTTGGAAATGTTAGGATTGACAGAGTGGGAGTGCTTGACCACATGGTCCATGCCCATCAGAGAGGGCCTTCAGAAGGATCTGCAGCCTGAAACAGTGGCCCAGGTGGCCACCAGGAGAGGCAAGGAGAACAGGAAACCTGCTCCTGAGATTCCCACAGTCTGGGAGGAGGCTGAACCTGAGGGAGGCACCCCGGAACTTACAGGGGATGAAGTAGCCAAACTGGCTGACCCATTGGCAACATGAAAGAAACCCCACCAGGGAGGAATTCTGTGCAGCACAGAAAGCATTCCCCACCTTTGACGTCCTTCGAAAACAGGCCAACTGCCAGGCAGTTGGTGACATCTCTGGATCTCACCTGATGTACTGGGAGAATGCTCTCCTGTATAGTGAGCTTAAGGTTGCTGAGCCTGGGGCAGCCCATGTGCTTGTGGTACCCAAGTGTTTCAGAGCCTTCCTACTGGGTGTGGCTCATGATGTGCCACTGGCTGGTAATTTGGAGCAGGAGAAGACCTTTGACAAAACCTTTGAAAGGCTTTTCACCTACATTTAACTGCCCCGTATAAGGAAGGCCTCAGATGCATTCTACAGGACCTATCAGACCTGCCAGGTGAGTGGCAAATCTGAGGAGAGGTGCAAGGCTCCTCTTCAACTGTTTGCTGTCGTGAGTACCCCCTTTGAGCGAGTGGGCATTGACATTGTGGGACCTCTGGAGCCCATGACAGCCTTGGGCAACAGGTTTATCCTGGTCTTGGTGACCCATGCCACCCAGTACCCACAAGCTATCCCTCAGAGGACATTGGCCAGGGTATTGATAAGGATCTTTACCTGTATGGGGTTCTCCAAAGAGATGGTATCTGACAAGGGTACCAATTTCATATCGCGGTACATGAAGGTCATGTGAAAGGCGTGTGGTGTTACCTACAAGTTCAACATGCCTTACCATCCCCAAAGCAATTGGTTGGTTGAGAGATTCAACCGTACCCTCAAGGGCATGATTATGAGTCTCCCAGAACCCATGAGTCAAGTCAAGTTTATTAGCATAGTTAATAAAAACCAACGCCAACTTTAAGATCAAATCACAAAATCCTGCCAATATAAAAACACAAAACATTCTTCATAATTTTAGCATAAAAATACACAAAATTCTAAAGAGAAACTATTGAAGTCTGATAATATTTAAGACAAAAATATTTGCATTAAATATGAATGCTAAAATCTAAGTCTTGAGAACATAAAATCACAAATAACCTAATTAAAGTGACAGTCCAACAATATACAATAAGCATCATAGATGCAATAAATATAGAGACAACAGAAAGCATTTCAATTGATTTTTTTTTAAACACAGGCTGTTTTACAAGCTTCGCTACAAAGAACAGTAGACCCATCGAGCTCAAAATTAACTTGTGTCTACCCGCCTATTTTTTGGGGGGGATTTTAATATCTGTTAAATACCTATTAACATAAAAAACATGACCTGACCTACTCAATTATTTTAGACAATTCTTTAAAAATCTAAACTTCTTACGCCTACAGGCAGAGATATTGAAGTGCCACTTCAATGACAGCTTGCCTACGTGAGCGAATTTTCAAAATCCTAAAAATATGTTTCAAGTACATTTTGCTTTGTACTTCTGGCACAGGGCACACACAGAAAATATCTACAAATGACTCTTGTTTGTACCCACAAAAACAGCAAGATTGCGACAGTGGCTGATATTTCCAAGAAGGGGCAATGTCTTTAGTCTCCTTCATACCAAAACAAAATAGTATGAATTGATGTTTCAGAACTTAAAAAAAGGACATCAATAAATATTCCTGGGCCCGTAGAGTTTTTTATGATGATAATACAAACCAGGCATGTTGTCTTGTTGCAAACATGTTTTTGTCTCTTAGAAAGGACAAAGACCGAGTAGCAACATTTGCTATGTAGTTAAACTCCCCTTTCCCCAAGTTCATGACCCATGCTTCTTGCATACCTGATTCCTTGATTGCATCCTGTAAGTAATGACACCATGAGCTTTTCACATTGCTATGCTGTTGTTCCTCAGTTTTCAACCAACATAGGTTGCTGATAAGGCTAACCTTTGCAGCTCAAAGTCTCCAGCAAAGTTTGATGTAGGCACACTTGCTCTGGAATAAATGGTTTTTCAATCCAAATTCGAAAGGACCTGTGCTGGTGAAAATGAGTTTTGAATCTGAAACACTGTTTTATAAACCTTTGTTTGAATTCAGATGAAGGAGACTCTTTCCTTGCCCTGCATAATTTTGGTCCCCTAAGTAACTGTTGGCATTAGGCGCGCTAACATTACAGAAAGCAAGTAATTAAGTGAAGAACAACTCAGTTTTTGCCTCTTCAATAGTTCCTGTGCAGTTATACACCTCTTCCATCACTTTCTCAATTCTGGGCCCCTACCATTTTAATTTTTTTTTATTGTGAGTCACTGGAGCAGAAACTATTATATTTGTTGATGGGAGTCGCTCGCATTCAAGACGTATCCTGATAGATTGTGGGCAGTGGTCACTCTCTGAACGTGCAAGAATTTTGTAGGAGGTCTGTTAGACTTTCCATCCTTGGTGTGGCCACCCTTAACTTTTTGCCTCTGTTCCCCAGGTTGTTGATGTGTGCTGATTTTACTGTTTTTGTTACTCTGGGCACTTTACCACTGCTACCCAGTGCTAAAGTGCAAGTGCTCCTTTACACAATGTGTATGTAATTGGCTTATCCATAATTGGCATATTCGATTTATTAGTAAGTCCCTAGTACAGTGCACTAGAGGTGCCCAGGGCCTGTAAATCAAATGCTACTAGTGGGCCTGCAGCACTGATTGTGCCACCTGCATAAGTAGCTCTATATCATATCTCAGACCTGCCATTGCAGTGTCTCTGTGTGCAGTTTTAACTGTAAATTCGACTTGGAAAGTGTACCCACTTGTCAGGCCTAAACCTTCCCTTTTCTTACATGTCACACACCCCTAAGGTAGGCCCTAGGTAGCCCCAAGGGCAGGATGCAGTGTATGGTTAAGGTAGGACATATAGTAATGTGTTTTATATGTCCTGACAGTGAAATATTGCTAAATTTGTTTTTCACTGTCGCAAGGCCTCTCATAGGTTAACATGGGGGGTATCTTTAAATCTGATTAAAGTGTAGATTCCCTTTGGGAGCGGATGGACATGTGAAGTTTGGTCTCTGAGCCCACAATTAAAAAATACATCTTTTAGTAAAGTTGATTTTAAGATTGTGTGTTTGAAAATGCCACTTTTAGATGTGAATATTTTCTTGCTTATATCATTTCTGTGACTCTGCCTGTTTGTGGATTCCCTGTCTGGGTCAGTTTGACAGTTGGGCTGGTTGCACCTCACACAGTAACACAAAGGGAGTTGGGGTGTAGCCTGCATATCCTGATGAGCCATCTGTGCTAGGAGGGAGGGAGGAGTGGTCACTCACACCTGAAAGGGCTGTGCCTGTCCTCACAGAATGCAGTCTCCGACCCCCTTGGTGAGTGTCTGGGGCCTGGCCTGGGCAAGGCAGGATTTCACATTCAAAAGAGACTTTACTTTGAAGTAGGCCTACTTCAAAGGCAAAATTGGGAATAAGAAGGGCACCCAAAACCACAGACTTGAGAAACACTTCTGAAAACAAGAGGAACCTCTGCCTGGAGAAGAGCTGAAGAGCAGAGGAAGAAGAGCTGCCCTGCCCGTGACTGTGCTTTGTGGAGCTTTCCTGCAGAGGTGCTTCTGCCAGAGTAAGAGGACAAAGACTGGACTTTGTGTGCCTTCCATCTTGTGAAGAAATCTCCAAGGGCTTCATTTAGAGCTTGCCTCCTGCTGTTTGAAGTCCCAGGGTCAGCAAAGACTTCTCTCTGACAGCAGTAGGAGTCTCTGGAGAGACTCCTACTCTGCCCTGTGGTGCCCTATCCAGTCCCTAGGTCCTTGAAAGAAAAGCTGGTGGAAATCCAAGAAAATCATCTTCGAACGACTCCGGACTGACGGCCCTGCTGAATCCGGTAACGCCGCCTGCACCTGACGCCGTGACCTTCGCTGGAATACGACGCTCTTCGCAGGCCCGACGCCGCTGCAGCCCCGCTGAAGTCCGCGGCTCCGTGGAAGTCGCCACACCCCGTTGTGACCGACGCCGCTCGAAGTGCGTGGATTCAACCTTTCGCACAGATGCCGCGATCCCCGACTTCGCGCATCGGCTTGTTTTCACTTTTCACCAAGGGTACTGTACTTGGGGGTCTACACGGCTCCGTGTCTGGCGCCGCTGGTGTCGGCTTGTTGGGAACGACTTTGTGACGACGCCGTGTTAACATCTCATCTAAGCATTTTTGTTTCTAAGCGCTATTTTTGAGTTTAATCTTTAAAAATTCATAACTTGACTTGTGTATGTCGGATTTTTGTCGTTTTGGTCTTGTTTTGTTTAGATAAATATGTCCTATTTTTCTAAACCGTTGTTGTGTCATTTTGTAGTGTTTTCAATAATTTATTGTTTGTGTTGGTACAAATACTTTACACCTAGCACTCTGAGGTTAAGCTTACTGCTCTGCCAAGCTACCAAGGGGGTAAGCAGGGGTTAGCTGAGGGTGATTCTCTTTTACCCTGGCTAGAGTGAGGATCCTTGCTTGAACAGGGGATAACCTGACTGTCAACCAAAGACCCCATTTCTAACACTGCTTATACTGTTTCTGAAAGATTTTTATAATACTTAACAGAGTTTCCATATTTTCTGTATTTTGGGCCTTGTTAGGATGAATGTATACATTAATGAGCAGCAGTAACATCTTAGAACTGCTTGTCTGCTGGAGGGCATCTTAATTAGCAGCAGTCATTTGATTCCTAGGAAATCTGTTTAGTATCCCAGTTATATTTGGAAGAACAGAACGTTGTGAGGCTGTCTTGAGGATGACCAAATATTTGAGACTTTATTGCAGAGGCGTGAGACCCAATGTAACCTGAAATTTGAATTGGCTCCATACACCAAGTTTCCTGGGACATAATGATGTCAAACTTCTGAAGAAATGACATCGCCTCCACATCTGTTAATAGGTTTCCCAACCATGAGAATTCCAAGAGCAGATGTTTTACAGTTGTCTACTACTGTTTGCCTACAGGGTTTTTCATCAGGGCCAATTGCTGACTTGAGCATTTAAAGAGTGCCATTTGGTTGAATTGTTGTGAGGAAGAACACCAACAAACACTTGCTTGATCATGCCCTGGTGGAGCATACTTGGACTCTTTATAATAGTTAGATTTTTCCATCTCCTCAAGGTGTTATCTACTCCTACCAATCCTTTTAAAACTGAACGCCCCATAGTTTTTTCCAGGAGCAGTGGACTGGGGTAGTTGGGAGGTTCCATTCTTTGTAACACAATACCCCATGAGCTGAAGATGTCTTGGTTTGCCAGAATTTGGACAGCAATGTCTGGAGAGGCCCAAGATGTTAACGTTGCCTCTTTATCCCTTCTATCCAGATGGAATCCCAAGTCTGCTGAGGTGATATAAGCTGGGGACTGAATTTCATTTATGAGTTCAATGATTGTTCATCCATTTAAGATGTTGAATGACCCCTTTGAATTATAATAATGCATTAACAGTAATTTATTGTCTCCCAAGTCACCACTAGGTTGCTGTGTCTGTGGGTACCGAGATCTTGAAGACAGTCATTTTTAATTGCTTGTCCAACCTTAGATGTTGTTCCTGTTTAATGGCCATCATGTGATTTCCCTCAAGATCAATTTGTGTATTTAGACCACTTTGATTATTTGCCCAATTTCTATCTACAGCAAGCACGGCATTGGCCAAGTGATTTTGTTGGTCTTCAGTCTGGAAATAGTTGGATTTCTGCTCCTGGGGATTGGTTACTGGAGCATCTCGTTGGACTTGGCTGCCACCCCAGCTTTCACTCGCTTTTGGACGTTTTATCTTTAATGACTGATTTTGTTGATTTTTATAATTCCTGATTAAAGATGCTGATGTTGTGATATAATCATTAGTCGTTCCCTGCATTTTGTCTCTGTTGTTCACCTCTTGTGTGCCCATTTCCTTGTTCAGAGCTACAGGGCTACCGAAAGACCTAGAGACTGTGACTGGCCACATTCATGTCTGCCCAAAATTTTTGCCATCCTTACTTTTTGGCTTTATCTCTGAGCTTGTCTCAACTGATAACTGCTTCAGGTTCTTGTGTACTTACTTCTGTTGTATGGCATGAATGCCGCTGACTGCCTTGTTTACTCCCTCGGGTCATTGCCCAGTGTACCAATGGATTTGGCAAATTAATTCCATAGGCTGTTGTGCTTCACCACCTTAAGTTTATTCCATGTGTTCCTTTGCTGTTTCTTTTCCCTTTTAGTAAGTGAAGCCTCATTCTCTGCAGATTCGATTGGAGCTTTCCAGTGATCCCACACCTAGCAGTGCTTGCTTTTTGGGAGCAGGGGCCTGTCACACTTTCTTTTGAAGTCTGTTCTATTGCCTGAAGGAAGGAATGAAAACACTTTGAAATAGTACTTTCTTGTACTTGGACGGCTTCAGAGTCAGCATCCTTTTTGACAACTGAGTTTTCATGGACTTCATCATCAATACGACAGTATCTAACAGGGGCTCTGGAAGATTGAGCCCTTACGTTTGTCAGGATATCATTTAGAATTGCTGTAACCATTTGAGCATTATCCCCTGAAGGAGCACACTGACACAACACTTGCTTGGTATAATAATAATTTTATGCCCTTTATATCAAGTCGTTGAGCGCTTGGAGCTTCCTATGGATACCCACTACATGCACTGCCAAAATGTTGAGAAGCTCAACTTGAATTTCTTGCTTATCAGCTTGATGGTGAATGGGTGCGGACATGGCATCCATGGTCGACCGAAGGGCCAACCATGAGGCCCCTGGCTTTCCTGTTACCAATGAGTTGGGCATTCCCTCCTTGACTTTAACTTTAACTGATGTTGAAGGGGCCAAAAGGATGTTAGTTTTCTCTTGACGAACCAATACAGTATCCGTTAAATCAACCTGCTTGTCTGCATTCCTTGGACTCCTTAGTTCAAAGAAGAATTTTGTCTTAGCAGGAGAACTACTGCTGCAGATGGAAAACGGGCTCAGGCTGACTCTTGTAGTTTCCGAAACTCCCCCCCCCCCTTTGCATGGGTGAGGTATTCAGTAATGGGGCCAAATTAACTGTGAATCCTGCTTCTCAACACTGTCACTTCCCCCCTGCTGTGTTATTAAGGGGGGGTGTTCTTGCTCAGATTGTTACAGGTACTGAGATCTAGGATGGAAAAAGAATCGGATTGATTGCAGTTATGGACTTCCACTTGAATTGTTACGCTGTTGTTACTAAAGTGAGGAATCAGTGCATTACTAGCTACTGAGTCAACTCGGAGGCATTCCTTTTCCTTAGATGACTTGTCCTCGATGTCAGGCAATGGATGGGAGGGGAGTGGATTGCTCAAGGCCCAGCTGAGAGGTTATCAGCAGACTTAATTGCCAAAAAAACAGTAATTTTTAGCCCTCTTTTTTGGAGGAGACTGATGTCTTTAATTTTTTGGGGACTTCCAGTTTTGAGGGGGGATACCACCCTGTTGGTTCACACTGGCACTCAGTCAGTTCCCCCTCATTTAGTCCTGGTGAGCCTTGTCTTTGTCTCTTTCCTGTCTTATTCCTCCTCCAAGCTAGTGTCATCCTTACTTTCCCAGACCGTATTTAAACTACTTTAACTGGGATCGATATCAACTTTTTTGTTAAAACAAGCAGTAGTATTTCTTTAAAGTGTGATGAAGAGGTGGATGGTAGTGAACAAATCACACTATTACTGTCTGCAGAAGTTTTGCTGATCAGCTTGGCTCCCTACTCCTTCTTCAACTTGTTTGAACAACAAAGCTGTTAAACGTTATACTTCTTGTCTGATGAACAGGAGAATATGAGAGCAGCGTGAGAGCCGCAGAACCTTGGTATACAAATGAAACACTTACTTAATTCATGGTCTTTTTATCACCCATTCAGTCCAGGAGGTGCTGTCCCTTTTTACAATGGTGTCTGAGTATTCAATTACGGCTACGGTCCTGTAGCAGTCATCCCCTCAGGCACAAGCCACACCGGCCTAGTGCCAACCTCTTCCATGTGTCGAAGGAGGGCTGCGGCCTAATGCTCTTGTAGCACTCGTACCTTGCTGTAATGAGGGTTACCTTGTTTCCTTATAACTTGAACTTGTTTCCTTATAACTTGGCCCCTCAATCAAATCAATCATGAAGCAAGTCTTGGTGTGGGCTGTCATGCCAATGTATGTAAATGCATGCTTAATATAACCCATGAGGCATAAGTGGAACGTCCTGTTACTATCCCTGTTGTTTGCCTACAGCGTGGTATCACAGAAGGGAGTTGCCTTTAGCCCTTTTGAACTTCTGTATGGGCAGCCTGTGAGAGGCCCTCTTGCTTTAATGAAGGAGGGCTGGGAATAAGCTCCTAAGAAGCCACACCTGGATGTATTCAGTTACATGCTGGCCTTCAGGAACCGCTTCCAGAAACTCGGCGAAGAGAATTTGGAGGCTAGCCAGGAGGACATGAAACATTGGTACAACCAGAATACCACTCTAGTTGAGTTGAAGCCTGGCCATAAGGTGTGCGTGATGGTCTAGCTATAGCCCCAAGTAATCGAAGGTTGTTGGTCTGGTCCATTTGAGGGGAAGGAGTGAAAGAGTAATGTCACCTACCTTGTGGACATGCAAACTCCAAGGAACCTTTTTAGGACCCTGCACATAAACCGCCTCAAGTCACAATTTGAGAGGTCTAGGTTGAGCAGAATGGGTCAGTAGTGGGAGGGAACCTCTCTCCTTCTCGGACCGTAGAACAGCAGAGGGACTGTCGCCAGTTACTGGGGCAGTTCACCTCTTCTTTCTCACTCAATCCTGGAGTCACCCAATGGGGTGAGAATCCTAAACTGTTGAGGTAGTCCATCTCTGTAAAGGGAATGGACTTTACAGTGAAACACTGCTCTGGCATGAATACACCAATGCTTTTGGTCTGTCTAGGTTCTTACCCCTTAGTGATGAGAAGGCCCATGAGGTTGGGTAGTTCTCCCCACTTTCAGCTGGGGAGATAATTGTTAGTCCTGTCAGCTCTTTGCCTGGTTTCCTCTATCTTAATAGCTTCTGACCTCCTGTTTTTGATCCTGTGCTGAATTTGTTTTTTTCTGGCTTTAGGACTCTGGGCACTTCAACTTTGCTCACCAGTGATCAAGTGCTGTCTGTCTAAATTGTATTGGTAATTAATTCATCCATAATTGGCACATTTGATTCACTAGTAAGTCTCTATTAATGTGCCAGGGCCTGTAAATCAAATGGTACTCGCTGTCCTGCAGCACTGATTGTGCCACCCACATGAGTAGCCCTGTAAACATGTCTCAGACCTGCCACTGCAGTGTCTGTGTGGGTAGTTTGGAACTGCCAGTTCGACCTGGCAAGTGTACCCCCTTGATAGGCCCAAACCTTTCCTTTTACTACATGTAAGTCACCCCTAGGGTAGACCTAAGGCAGCCCTGTGGGCATGATGCAGTTTATTTAAAAGGTAGGACATGCACTGGTGTGTTTTACATGTCCTAATAGTTCAATACTAATACATTTGTTTTTCACTATTGCAAAGACAATCTCTCCCAAAGGTTAACATTGGGAATTCCCTGGAATATCCTTTAAGTGTAATTTTCCATTGGTAGCAGATAGAGATAAGGAGTTTAGGGTCTCTGAGCACACAGTTTAAAAATTAATCTTTTGGTGAGGTTGTTTTTTAAATTGTAAGTTTCAAAATGCCACTTTTAGAAAGTGGATGTTTTCTTGCTTAACCATTCTGTGCCTCTACCTGGCCGTTGAATACACTTCTGGGTCAGGATGACAGTTGGAATGTTTGTGAATTCATTCTATACAGTCATACATAGGGAGCTAAGGTGTGTCCTGCATAATCTGATGGGTCTTATTAGGCTAAAGTGGTGGGAGGAGCTGACACTTGCACCTGAATAGGGCTGTTCCTGTCCTTACACAAAGAAGTCGCCAACCCCCTGCAGTGTGTCTGGAGCCAGGGCAGTAAAGGCAGGGTCTTGTGCACTACAAATACTTTCCTTTGATGTTTGCCTACTTCAGAGGCAGAAATGAGAATACGTATTGGGCATTTGAGACCACACCTTCAGAACACTTCTAGACTGAGGACATTCTGCCAGGGAGAAGAGCTGAATGCTGTAGGAAGAACTGATACTCTGCATGCTGCTTTGCTGTGCTGGCCTGCTGGCCTACTGCTTGCTGCATCTGCCCAGGGAGTGAAAGGACTTAACTTTTCTTTCTACGTCCTACTTTCCAAGGTTCTCCAAGGGCTTGAACTGAGCTTGACTTCTGTTAAGAAGTCTCAGGGACATCAAAGACTTCATCTGCCAGTGCCTGGGCTCCTCTGCTGAGAGTCCTGACTTGCCAAGTAGTGCTAAATCCAGTTCCTGGGACCTTGGGAGTGAGTTCTGCTGAAACCAAGAAGAAACCAATTACATCAACCCCTTAGCAGCTTGGGAACCAGTGCCGCTGTCTGACTCTGCACTGCTGTGTGCACCGGACCTGTGGTCCCTGCTGAGTGCCCCGACCACGAACAATGCCCCAGGCTCAATGCTGCTGCAGCACCTGCAAAGTCCCACCAGAGTGTGAGTCCTGAGTGCCGTGTCTCCAATGTCAGCGACACCCGACTCCATCTCAGCCGCAGCACCGTGACACAGTGAAGTCAACGTCTAGCATCTTGACCTGCAAGATTCATCGACTCCACCGGATAGTAAGGAACCTCCCCTGCAACCATAAGGAACCTATGCCTTACCTCCCCTGGCTCGTAAGTAAGGAACTGATGCCTCACCTCCCTGATAGCAGTAAGGAACAAATGCCGCACCAGCAACGTCTTTGTTTCCTCATTGTTTTTAAAGGTACTGTGTCTGGGATCTGTGTGACTCTATGACTGGCCCACACTCCCTCGTAAGTGGCTGGGATCTCTCGGGAATAACTCTGTCAAGACATTGTGATAGCCCCAGTTGGAGCTTTTGTGTTTAGAAGCCTGTTACTGAGATTTAATCTTTAAAAATGTGTATCGTTCCTTGTGTATGTTGGATTTTTGTTGTTTTGATCTTGTTTTACTCCCATAAATATTGGCAATGTTTCAAAATTTGTGTGAAGTACTTTTGTGGGGTTTTCACTGTCTTACTGGGTGTGTCTATAAACACTTTACACATTGCCTCTGAGATAAGTCTGACTGCTCGTGCAAGCTATCAAGGGGGTGAGCAGGGATTTTCTTAGCTGTGTGACTCCCTTATCCTTACTAGAGTGAGGGTTCCTACTTGGACAAGGTACAGAAGACTGCCAACTAGAGACCCCATTTCTAACACCATACAAATACACTCAGTCTTGTTTATATTTACTTTATATCCTAAGAGTTTCCTATAACCATTTGCAATTTGCTGCACCACACATAAATAGTCCCTTTTGGGATTATTTGTGACAATTAAAACATCATCAACATATGCTATCAATTCAATACATGGGTTATTTGTAATTGTTAAGGAGAGGTTTCATACACAGGGCATGGAGGCATAAGGAAAGCTTAAAGCCTTGAGGTGTCCCGCTCATAACATCTATTTTTTGAAAGTGCATGCCATTAACACATATTTAGACTTCCGGATGTTGATAGACTACTTTACTTG